>NC_058055.1:5370821-6688321 GCF_020085105.1 Siniperca chuatsi
CAATAATTACTGCACTAGGACAATACACACCAATTTCAACATGGTAATAACACCAGGGGCATGGCAATACACCTGCACCATCATATTGACAACATTTCAGCATGCTAGGAAGAAAAAAGGCTGTACCTTTAACTGCAGCTGTGCTGAAAAATTTCTCTGAGCTGGCATCGGAGACCTGGAAAAGAGGAGAATGGAATGAGCAAAATATCACAGAGAAAAGCACAAAGCCTGAATGTAATATCACTTCCCACCAAAATGTCCTAACCCACTCCTAGATAGCATTTCTGGGGACTCAGAGCACTGACTGCTGACTGAGAGGACATTATTGGGTTATGATAAATATTTATTACGCTTAAGTCACCAAACCGTCATTTTAAAGTAAACCTTAATAATAAAATTCACCCTGCTAAGATTTATGATGTGGTTTTAATATATCACTCTGACAATTTGTACTTGATCTATGCTCTCAATTTTAACAAACTTCAAGGTCAAATTTAATCCAATTTAAGCCCAGACCTGTTCAGTGTCTACATCCTGTCATGCCCAAATGATGTCCATAATTATTTGGATAACCTGAGCATCATGATCAAAACCAATACTGGATATCAGACTCAAAGAAAACAAGTGGCTCTTCATATTTAGGCCACTTGATGGCACTGTTGCTCCGTGACAAAACATCTCCATCCCCTCTCCAAGCCTCCCCGGCACAGCACCAACAGCTTCGTTGTATAAAATGTGAAATTCTGGGATTTAAACCTGAATTAGATATTAAAAGCCTTATATATGTGAAAATTCTAAGTCGCAGATTAATTATATTTCAACCACGACATTGAGGTGAATGATTGTTACATTAGAAAAGCACTGCAGGCTGCACGGACAGGAGAGACACAGGACAACACCCGTTAAGCTGCACATGGGAAGAAGACTGACAGGTTTCTCGGAATAAAATGAATTTCTGATAACTGGCTTTGTGGATTCCCTCGCCTCGGATGTATTTCATGCTAAAATCTGAACAACAAAATATGATGTTATGGCATCCCACTTTGACAGCAGGGTTCTATTTTCTTGTGCTATAATAACCCTAATGACAGGAATATTCTGAATCTGCGTCCTGTGACAGTTTAGCTGCATGCTGCTCCTGTCTTTTATCCCGACGTCTGTCTGTTCTGCAGGAGAAGCGAAGTATTCTAACTACATCAAAACAAAAACAGAACAGTGCCAACAGACAACTAAATGAAGGGTTTATTGTTAGACATAAAACATTGATCTGAATCAGGTATTCATTCACTAACACAACACTGACAGAATGTAAACAATGAAAGCTGCGGAATAAATGACAGCAGAAGAGGTGGCGTGAAAATAGTTACTATCATAAAAAATCCCATTTAGATCATTTTGCACACTATCACACACAATGCAATCAAAGATTGTAAGCGGCTCAGAGCCAGCGCGCATACCTTTGATGTGGCAAGGTTAGCAAGAAGGCAAAGAAGTCAGGATATTACTTTCTCGGTCTGGCAAATGTGTTTTCACATTCTGCTTTTCAAATAATATAATCCACACAAGAGGCGGCGAAGTCTACTCCGTTTAAATTGAGGAAAGCCATGCGGAGAGAGAAGAAGCCTTTCCAAGAAAAAAAAAATCCAAAGCCGTTCACAAAGCTACTGCGCCTTTGGACAAAGGGAACCATGTGTCTCACCACGGAGAGTTTCTGCAACAGCACTGAGGCAAAGGGGGAGAAAAAAATCCCTTGATCCACCTTTCTTTCCTTTCTCGTAACACAATATGATTTTTTTTTTTCACGTATATTCTCCTGTCGGAAATATCCGTGAGCGGTAACAAACAGGATCCGGGAGGTTTTGTGTGTCGGTGCACAGAGAGGGGCAGCGTCCGACGGAGCAAACCGATCCAACAAAGCGCACTGCCAGTTTGCTCTGTAGAGACAGAGACGGAGGCAAATCACACAGCCAGTGAGCAAAAATTCACAAGGTATAAGCCAACTGTCGCTGTGTGTTCAGCTGCAAAGCCTGTCAGTCGTGCTCTCTCTGACGGATCCCGGTCGTGGGCACACAAGAGCCTCTCCCCATCCGCTCCCAAGCACCAGACAAACTCCCATTCATCCAGCGACTGCCTGCCTGAGTGCTGCTGCTGTCTTCACGGTCAGGTCCTCTCACTTCCTGATTTCCAGGCGGACTTAGATTCAACCTTTGTCGTGCTCCCTCAGAAGACAAACACTGGGGGGGGGGGGGGTTTGGGCTTCCGAAAAGCTTGGAGCTCGATTGCAGAGGCGCACATACGCGCTTTTACCTTTTGCGTAAATGGCGCTTAAAAGGAGAGACAGCAGCACACTAGAGCTAGATAAGGAGGCAGAGAGAGAGAGAGAGAGAGAGAGAGAGAGGGAAGAAGAGAAAGGAGGGAGGGGAGAGCTGAGGCAGAAAGATATTCTTTCTTTCACTCTGTACTGAGTGAGATGATGTCAGCCCCTAATGAATTCCCCAGTAGGGTGCTGCTACCGTGAGGGGAGGAAAAACAAAACGCTCCTTTATGAGCAGCATGCACCTCCTCGCAGCCCACAGGCGCTGTCTTCCTGTTGGATCAACTCCCACTCCACTGGCCTGAAGGGAGGTCAGCTGGTAATATAAAAAGCACTTTGGGGCATTCAGCCTTCAATTTGAGCTTTGAGCTCTACATGGCCCACCCTGACACACCTAAAATCTAGTTTCCACCCCTGACACTGCCGACATAAATCATGACTACCACGTTTCTAATTTTGTGATAACTTTACCAAGCTCTGGAGGGATTTTTTTACTTAGCTTGCCCGCAGGGTCACAACAACAGCCCTGCAGGAGCTGGCAGAGCTCAGCGTCCTCTAGTCATTTCCCAGTGTTGATGCCACAGAGTGTGTATTTAAAAGGGATCACACAGATTTCAGGTGGGACACCATCCTGTTAAGATTCACGCTGCAGGCCTGAAAGTAATATTTACCTAAGAAGCAACAGCGCTCATCCTTCCTCGCCTCGATCTCGTTACATTGGTCGAATCATGATCTAATGCTGGACATTCCTGGAAAATCCTCTTAATAGTGCAAACCCTTGCATCATATAGCTTGTCTAATGAGCATTAACTATCTGGCTGGGGGGTCAATGGATGTACAATAGAGTCACATTGCAAAGTCTTTCCCTGCCAGTTCAGCCCAAGCAACCACAGAGCAGAAAACAGACTTAGCTCATAGCTGCGATGCTAATCCGTCCCTCGGTAACAGAGAGACAGAGGGTCCGCTGGCTGGTTTGGACCGGCCATACAAACATGAAGTCATGGGAAATGGGATATACAGTTGCCTGAGATTCAGAGTGGCAAAACAAATCCTCACACATCAGAGTCAACACAACAGCACTTTTCTGCAAACTGAAGTCAGATGCTCAGTCTGGTCAAAGTGAAATGTTTACATTTAGCAGAAAATTATTTACCCATATCAACTTACAACAGGCTTGGCATAGCTGTTCATGGACACACTGACATGGAAAAAAAAAAGTGAAGTACCATCAGTGGGTGGGAGGGATTGGCCTCAGGTGGCAGGTTAAAATCCAGCCACTTGGTTCATCTACAGAGGATAAAGGCTGTGGTCACAGAGGGCCTGGCAGAAAGAGCAGCCTACATGACCATGTGTTCATCAAGTTAGAGGCTCCCATATTTAGCTGTACAGTGCCACGGGAGTATCACGGAAATGCAGTAAATCATGTCTAAAATTAGTTGCAAATGTACTAAATGTGGTTACATGTAATTAGATCACAGGGATTCTCATGTTTGAAGCGGTGATTGTGATGAAACATCAAGAGCATATCGTGGTTTGGCTTCAAGCGCATGACATGGCTGGCTTCAAGATATGTATTTATATGTCTGCCACCGACAGAAAATGGCTACCAGTCATTTTCACAGGCCTGTGCAGCGGCAGCGGCAGCAGCAGCAGCAGCAGCAGCTATGAATGAGCCGCTGTTCTCCATTTTAAATGGTCATTATCAGATTTGAGAGCGACCACAAGTCTGTGATTACAGCCACACTGCCAAACAATCGGCGTCCGGATCTCTCACTGCACATCATTTTTAATTCAAATGAAATGATGACAGAGATGAACACACACATGAAAATGAGAACCCTGCACAGTTTCACATGGAACAACATCGTCTGCGCAAGAAAATAAAGCACTGAGATCAAACACAATGTCTGGATGTATGCTATGTATCTCAGTAATTGCTGTCTGGGCATGTAAGTTCTGTCTATAGACCATCAGCTTCACACTGACATTTTGTCATCTTTTATTCCTTTTTTGGACGCTGATTCTCCACTTCAAAGACACCAGAGGCATGTTTGTCTCTCCCCCTTCAACCATGGTTTAATTTTACAGGAACTCTCTCCTAGATTACAGTCACAGCGGACCAGCTCGCCTTTATGAGCCTTCCTGCCATAATGCCAAATCTACCCTCGTTTGAAATATTACTGACAAGCGTATCAGGAGTGCTGGCAATGTAATATGTTAAAAGCTCTTATTACGTTTGCCTGTTGACTCAGAGCTCTGTCTTTGTTTTACAGGGGCTAAAAAAAATATCTCATGATTCAAACTAGGATTGGATGCAGAGGCCAGGAAATGGATCTTAATGACATTGAACAGCGAGATCATGAGTCATCTCAGGTGGGTGGGTATTTCAGAAGTAGTTTCAATTCATGGTGATGTCTCTATGAGAATCAAACACTAACACCTGATGATGGCTTTTCTCTCTAACACCATCATCAGGTCAGAATGATTAAGTTAAGGAATCACTAAAGTTATTACAATTCATCCTGAGGGGAACATGAATATCTGTAACAAATGTCATGGCAATCCAGCCAATAATTGTGGAGACATTTCACTCATAACCACAAATGTCACCCTCGTGGTGGTGCATCAGGGGATCTCCAAAGTAATTAGGATACATCATCTGGGAACCATGCATGCCTGTACAAACTTTTGTGCCAATCCATGGAGTAGATGTCGAGATAATTCACACAATAAGTGAAAGCAATTTTACCTGCTGGTGGCGCTAGATGAAAAGTCAGGGGATAACCAAAATCATTAGGATTCATCCCATCCAGTACTTGTTGAGCTATTTCAGTCTGGACCAATGGATTGACAGACCAACATGGCCACACCACTAGCATCGCTAAAAATAAGTTATGTAAGTTATACATTTAAAAACAAGCTGACAAAAATACACATTTTCCATAATGTCTTGGTAAAAATATTATGAATTTACTGATACATCCAAAGCCTTTTAAAATATATCATTCATATTGTATTTCCATGATTATCCATCCTTAGAATCAGATTATACTTGAAGCAAATAATAGAAACAGCTGAACTAAAAGGAAAACACCAGAAACATGATTTAACTCAACACATTAAAGACTTGGTTATAACCTGGTTATATAATGACCACTCAGCAATAGATATTTAATCAATATTTATGTTCCATGTGGGGATTTTAACGTGGATACACTGTAAACATAATGATTGGCAGTGTATCACAGGGAAGCAAACAGTGGAAGATCATGTTTCACGATGTTTCAGTGGCTGTTTACACAATAATCTGACTACTGGAATTAACAAAATAATGCTCGATAAAAAACATATACTGCACACCGTTCAAAGAAAATAAAAGCTGCTTTACATGGATTTTTAAAAAACAAATCCGAGTCTTCTCAGAGGAGGGGGTGGGATTAGATCACACCCTCCTTGTTGCTTAAGATCTGAAATGTCCAAATGTTGCAGTACAGTCTAAGAACTGTGAAATATTTCTAATTGCACACATAAACCCACACACGTGGAATTGCCAACATCTCTGCTCCCAGCCTTTCGAGGGTGGAGTGAGGATGTTTTTTAAAATTATTATTATTTTTTTTTTTTTTTACTTTTTATTTTTTTACAGTCATTATATCCGACCTTATCTCCCAGAGCCTGTACTGGGTTGTCAATGACAACTGGCTCTAATCTCTACCCCCTCCCGACAAGCAGCACTGACAGGCCCTTTCTTCCCAATTCCTCAGACACGTAGCCAGACATAAATTAATCTGTCACTCATTGCTAGTATTAATGTGGGGATGACATGCGGCTGTGCATGCAAATACACACACACACACACACACCAAAAGACAAATTCACCCAGCATTAAAACCTGTTATACAAACTGGGACACCATAGCATGCCAAAAGTAAAAAAAAGCCTTTGGAAAAGCTGACAGTCTTCTTTGTTAAACTGCATCAATCAAATATCCTGACAGAGAATGAGAGATTTAAGGACTTCAGAATTTCCATCTGCATTTCCACAGAAATGCTTTTCAATATTAAACCTGTAAATAACAATGCCAAAAATTAATCTCTATCTTGCTCGCTTAATTTCAACCGGTGCTTATCACACAGGAAGCATTCTGGGAACATTTAGGAAAATTGATGGACGCAGGAATGAAAGTGTCTATCTGATCCAATGACGATACCTCTTAAAAGCAGATCTTTTGTGTTATAATAAAGCTTCCTGAGCCAAGAGATATGAAACTCACATTATACGTCAGCCGGGGAAGCAGCGGAAAAGTATTTCTTCCGCTTGTTAAAAGCCTGTAGAGACTATGTTATCTGCTTATCTTTATCTGCTTATCTCCCTGTGGTCTCTGAAAGCAGGCTGGGGCCATAGGAGGTCAAGATAAATGGCCTGATCAATGGCAGACATTATCTGGAACTGGTAGGGAATAATCAGATCCAGTTGACATTGCGGGCGCAGAGAGAACTGGCCTGTCAGCGGGAACAAACCTACTTCACTAGCCATCAGTCTAATGTCGCTGCCGTGGGACTCACTTTGGAAAACAATGCAGACAAGAAAATTGGTTTAACCTTCTCTGCCTCAAATGCTTTGGTTACATCCCTAATGCAACCCCCTTCAACACACCCACACCCCCTCACCACTGCTCTGCCCAGTCACAAGAGAAATGGGAGACCCTTTTGCCTAAATTACAGACATTGCCATGGAATGTGGGCTGTGGGCTGCGATACCGTGGATAATTTCAGACCAGTCAATCACTCCCTCCCCTTCTAACAGAAAGGAGCATATGTGCTACCTGCCTCAAAACACACACACACACACACACACACACACACACACACACACCATCATGCATATTAGATATTAGGCATGATTTACCTTTAACATTTTCATTTAATGTCAGTTAATTACTAATTCCCAAATCCAAGATAGATTATTTTAAAGGCCAAATCTGTGTCCTTATTTATAGCGCTGTCACTCAATGCTTGCTCATGGTGGGATTTGTTGGGTCTCTGTAAATAATATTATAAAGAGGACGGTGTAGATCTGCTCTATAGGAAAAGTGCAATGAGATAACTTCTGTTATGAATTGGCGCTATATAAATAAAAGTGAATTGACTTGTTTACATAGAGATTTAATGGACTGAGAAAATGAATTGTCTCAGCTTTTGAAACTAGGCACGTGACAGGTTAATCTGAATTTTAATGTGGTGTATTTTAAGAGATCATTTGTTTGTGATGTTTACATTTATGTTTACATCATGTCTATGTCCTTGAATGTATTTCAACAACAAGATTCAGTGCTGCTTGTCATATAAATTCATTGATAAGATTATTCAGTATAACCTCATCAAGCTGTAGTGTCATTTGATCACAATGCAAAAAAGGAGGATTATAAACCTCTTTTAATTTGACCCCAATTTTCTCTCTGAAAATCTACAGTGGAACCATATCCCAGATAGACAAAACATTCCTAACAGATAACCCAGTGCATGACGAACCCCCAGCTTTAATTTTTCCCCCTAATCTGCATGTCTTTATATTTGCGGAGACCCAGCAGACATCTACAACCAAAGAACCATGGCGGTGGAACCTCCCGTGAGACCTCGACTTAATACTAAGCAAGAGCAACTGTGCTGGCAGGGATAATATTTTCCCTTTTTGTTTCTTCTTAGTGGCGCGATGGGAGCGAGGAGACTACGGGAGGCAGGGAGATAAAGGAGGAGGAACTAGAGAGAAAGAGAGCAGGAGAAGAAAACAAAACAGGAGGAGACAGGGAGAGACAGACAAGACAGAGAGGGGGAAGGAACCAAACAGGGAGGTAGCTGGAAAGAAAAAGGAGGGAGAGAAACAGCCTGCTGTGTCTTTCAAAAAGGAATGACTACAGGAAAGCACTGAGGAAATCACCACTAAGGCGTATTAAAACCTGTCTGACCCTCTGCAGACCCCCCGAGCGATTCGCCCGGCTGGAGGAGTATGGTCGGAGGGATTAGGCCTCTGAAACGCTCCGTCAAGACCATTCTGTCAGGCACCAGCGGAGACAGCCCCAGTCATCCACCCGCACCCCCCACACTCCACTCAAACAAGCCTCTCCAAGGCTCTCTCTATGTTCAACAGCTCCAGAGTGGGGGCCTGATAGGCTCTCTAGGGGGACACAAGATGGGCCATGGACATCAAAAGCCAGCAGGGTGACAGACAGCAGGGAGGTCTCTGCCCGCCCTCCCCTAACATTCCCTTTTTTCACTTTCTGCCGCTCTCCTCCTCTCTCCCTCCGTCTCTTCCCAGGCCCCCGCTGGCTATTGAGGGGTTTCTAATTGCATTTTGCAGGGCCTGAGCTAAATAAGGTCGTTGTTCTGTCTACAGTAGCCTCCCTGCTGGGGGGGCTGAACGATGGGAGGGAGAGAAATGGGAAGTTTAGGCCCCTTTGAGACAATAAAACCGCAAGGTTCAGAAAATGTAAAATGTAGCCGGGAATTGCTGACAGTTTTTTCAGACTCCTTGTCACTCAGTGGTTGACAGGTGATCCGTGCTGTGTCCCCTCAAGAGTTCCTCAAAAGAAGAACTTTTTTCACATCACACTCTGCAAAAATGCCGGAGCCATATCGCTGGGTGAAAGGGGCCTTATGGTTGTGGTTTGAGAAGGTTGTGTGTGTGAGCATGTGTGCTGCGGAGGATCTGAGCCGCAATCATGTGAGTGTTTTAACATGTCAGAGTCCACTGAGACAGCGCTTGGATATCCTCCATGACCTCGTTGCCCCTCTGCTGCTCATGTCCCCCCGTGTGTAACACTAGAACATGGGAGACTGGCTGAACAAGAGGAAGACTGAGTGTGTGTGTGTGTGTGTGTGTCCATGTGAATGTGTGTGTTTGGAGACAGGAGCAATTTCATCTGTAAATCTCCTCCTTTCCCCAGGTGGTGTCCGTACTGCAGAAAAGTGAGCTGGTGGTTTGTGACCTACATGTGGAGCTGGTTGCGGGCCAGAGACTGGGGCCACGACTGGGCTGCAGGGGGTCTGTCTCTTCCGCTTTGAAGCCCTGTATATTTAAATATTTCATGACCCCCTCATCTCCAGCCCCTTTTATCGGATTTGCGCTCGTGGCTGCCTTTCATTAATAGCAGCGAGAGGAGTAAGTGTCGATCTAATGCCCCCATCAGTGAGGCATATCTGAGGGAGCCTCTCCCATACCCGCGCCCTTTTGGCACTCAGCATATC
Source organism: Siniperca chuatsi (assembly GCF_020085105.1). Classification (NCBI taxonomy): domain Eukaryota; kingdom Metazoa; phylum Chordata; class Actinopteri; order Centrarchiformes; family Sinipercidae; genus Siniperca; species Siniperca chuatsi. The sequence continues at coordinate 5,380,380 of NC_058055.1, forward strand.
TGGAAGACGATCTCGTTAAAACGCTAGTAACAATTACACCAATTACAGATAAGCCTAAGTGTGTCAAAGCCACAACATGATGTTTACAATGATTAGCATACGCCGTTATCAGCAGGGATGGTAATAAACGCTAGTGCCTGGTGCTTCAAAAGATCACAGGGCTCTTTATCTGTCGCTATCGATAAAAGGCCACCGGCTGAAGACAGACCCGAGCATAGCATAGCAGGTACCTCGCTTCAGTTAAAGTAAACCATGTTTGACGGAAGACTTTACAAGATGTCACAGGAACAGTACAATGATATCAAATGAGAGAACATCACAGCTTGCCACACCCTTATTTCTGTTCATTATCGTCAAAGGCATCACAAAGAAACCCTCTCACTAAAGCCCTCATGACTGTGCTCTGGCAGTAAACAATCCTGCTTATCAGATCAACACATGTGAACGATGTGTGTTTCCAGCAGTGAAGTGGAGTGCAGCTTGGGCCAGTAGATTTCCACGAGGGCGCGTGCTGGCATGGCGCAGAGCACCAGTCTGGAAATGTGTCTCTGAGGCTGGTGACCATGACATAAGGCCGCGCTTGTCTGCTTGTAATAGAGATCCCTTTGAGAGCGGCCTGCATCTGCCCGCAGGACACATTCCACACTTTCCTCCACAAACTCTGCGCCGCCGTAAAGCTCTGGGTCCTAAATGTGCACATTGTGAGGCTGCCCCGCTGGCCGCCTGACAGCAGCACATTAACCATGGGGTTATTTGAGTGGACCCAGGCTCCCAGGGCACAGATAGAGCGTGTTTTCTCTCTGAAAGTGTGTGTGATACTTTGTGAACGGGTGTGCTGTTTGTGTTTATGGAACTGTGTTAAACGATCCACCTTAGAGTTTGTTTTTGCTCTTAAAGTGGCACCAGGAGAGGCGTAAAGTATGGGCCGGTGCGTGTGACGAAAGAGTGACGTGGACTTAGATGTGCAGTTTTCTTTCAGCATGTCTGACAATTTGTGTTTGCAGCCTGGTGTTATTGGGGGCCACAGGGGACCATCATTGCCAAGGGCCACCCAGGCAACAGCCAGCGCTAAGCCCAATCATCAGTGCCTGTCTCAGCTGGGCTTACCATGTACTGTGTTTACCAACACCAAGCCTCAACAAGATGATCCGGGGCAGCTTGCGGTCTGTCTCACTCTCTCTCTCTCGCTGACACACACGCACAAACACACACACACTCAGCCTGTAAGAGGATTTGCTCTGGCAACAGGGACAGGCTGTCTGGACACACTTATCCAGAGAGAAAGCTGCAGCACCACACACAGCTTGACCCCACCTCACAGGCCTCACTGCACAGGTAAATGCATGCGCGCACACACACACACACACACACACACACACACACACACACACACACACACACACACACACACAATTCCCTGCAGGAAACTGCAGTTTGGCCAAGCCTTTGCTGAATCCACTGACATAGGGGTAAACAGTTTGTTGTATGATATAGTAATTCAGTTAGATGAAAGGCTGAATGAACAATACTGCAGTCCACAATGATCACACAGTTTTAGGCTTTAGGCTCTGTGCCAGTGGGTTTAACACAAAATTTAGATTCTAAACTCAACAGTAAAACATCAAACCTTTATTCCCGCTGTGATTCTAGTGTTCAGTTTGCATGCAAATAATGCAGCATGCTATTTATGTATGTATACAAACTTTACACCAATGAAAGACTTTATGAGACCATATCAAGCTACTAACTCGCTGTCTTGTCTTCTAAATAAACTGTCTGGATGGCATATGAAACCAAAATTTTAAATGTCTTCATCACATTTCTTTACGATGTGTTTTATTGCGTCTTCCTTTTAAAGCCTGTTTGCAAACTTTGACAATAAGGGTTTGAATGGAATTGTTAGTAGAAGCAGCACTGGCTGTGTTTTCTTCTGCTGACTACTGATTAGTTTGCTCTGATGGCCACATTGTTACGTGATAACAGAGAGCGTTAGTTGGCTGGCCCTGAGGAAGTCATTCGGAGTGAGTTCACTGACTCTCTGACCAGGGATATTAGGAGAGCACCTTTTAGTCATGCACAATGGAGTCCAGGCTCTGACTCCACTAGCCTCCCGTCTGCAGGGGAATCTAACAGGGCCAGAGAGGCCTGCAGACACCTGTCATCCACAAACGCTCCAGGCACAATAACACCTGACACTGCCCATGAATTCACACATGGAGGGGCATACATACAGTACATATATGACGTACCAACCAGCATGTTTTCCTATGTAGAGCCATACACTGGTGATCTGCATGCATGTAGCACTGAAAATATACACAACAGACATACGTGATAAGAGACACGCAATTAATCACACCATTGCGCACACACAAAAACACACATCATCACTGCCTGCGGGAGGTGTCCTCCCGAGACCCCTGAGGTGACAGATGTGTCAAAACAACATATTGGTTTCACTCCTCTTTGCTGTGGTGTTGCTTTGTTCCTCTACCCTAAAAAAAACAAAAAAAAACATTGGATCTGATTTGCTCTCCATACTGCTGATGCATTTTTCACAAGTTACTCTGAAAACACCATGTTCCTCGACATTAAAAACCAATTTAGCACTCCCAGGATTAAAAGCGCATGTTAAATTGAAGGCTACACTTGGCGTGGGCATGAAAAATTGAGTGGCTCCTTATATTAACCAGGTTGAGCGCTGCACACAGTATTTAGATAGACGAAATGGAATCTTTTAGCATTACTAATTCATCCACAGGAAAGCTGTGGTTGAGATGTCGTGCACGACTCCACCGTTACACTGTTGAATACAAACATTAGCTGGCTTGCAGTTAAAGCTGTGCTATGTCTTGTGAAAAAAGTGAATACCAAGTGGATGTCTATCAGCGGGGATTGTTAAATGTAACCTACTTTCGTCAGTTCTCTTTCATTTCAGTTAAGCTCTGCTTCTTAGACAAGCTGTGAACTGTCCTTCAACCCTTATTCTACAATTTCACAGTGTCCATACTTTTATTCTTAGCTGACAGAAGAAGAAAAACACTCATATTCTAATATTAACATCTGTGATCTCTTTCCAAACTGAGTTGAACCACAGAACGGTGAAGCCTTTTGTGAAACCTGGTTAAAAATGAATGAGGGAGCTGTTGGCCGGTGGGAAAAGGCAGACTAGACACCCCTGTTTAAGTTGGCCCTGATTCCAAAACGTCCTCTGTTTCCCCTCACTAGACTGAGAAAGCGATAGAAGAGAGTAGATAAAAAGAGCGTGATGAACACTCGTTTAGTGGACCATGGTCCCACTTAAACATAACGACGGATGCTAATGATGCCCATAATTACTGTTTCTAAAATGGTGATAATTACAATTCTTTTATAGCTCTTTATCTGCGGCCAATCTTGATAATGATTGTCTGAGTGATAAACAGTGATTGTCAGTGTTTGACCTTTGAAAGTACAAACATGACAAATAAAGCACTCCAGAATCAGACGAGTGTCTTACTTTAGATTTTTTTGTAACAATTATTCTAAATGGTGAATAGAGTTATTTACCTCATAGCCTCATTACATAATACAGTATAAATGATAGAACATCTATGTAAGATATACTTGAACCTACATTAACTGATCTAGCAGATACCGAGCAACAGAAACACTCATTTAGAGTCGTGTTTCTGGCCACCTGACGAATGTGAGTCCAATACTCACTCTCCTTTTTTGCTTTACTTTGGTCTTCTCAACCACAGAGAAATGTGGTCTCAAATCTGGTTCTTTAGGTGCTAAATGCTTTACCAGCAATTCGCAGACAAACTTGCTGCCTGAACTTGTTTGCTGTAGCTTACAGTAGGTTTGTCAGAGCTTTTACACTGAAAGCAACGCTATTAGAGCAGTGAGCGTGAACCAAAACAGTAAAGTTGTGGGATGGAAAACCAAAACAATGAACTGAAATGTACTAAAATGCTCATAGAGGTGAGGTGAACTGCAGAGTGAAGTGATAATTATCCATGGGGTTGTCACTAAGAGCAACCCCCCTCACATTACACAGTCATTTGATCCATATTTAATAAAAAAAAATAAATTAATTATAGTAAGTATTTCAACCATAATTAAAGAGTACAACAGTGATATGGATCAATAATATTTATCATTCTGGAAACAAAATGTCAATACATGCAAATAGTTCAGTCAGAACCATCTCCGATGTAGTATATTTAGTAAATTACATTAGAATCTGTACAGAAAGCAAATCAACCCCAGGCCTGATATCCAGGTCCGGTAGCCCTCCATTCAGCCCAGTGCTGTAATGTTCCTGGCTCCCCTGTCACATGGCATAGATTATGCCTGTGTTACACCAAATGCCTGATAATGCAATCAAGCAGCTTTGAAGCTCGTGATTCTCCAGTGCCTGCTGTAATTAGGGGAAAATGAAACCATTCCCTCAGTGTCTGACTAACCCTCTGATGAGACCTTCATCAGAGAGAGGGAAACAGACAGGCAGACAGACTGACAAAGAGCATTTAAAATGAACTCAAACAGACTGAGGGGACTGTTGGACTTGTGGAACCACTTGTTTTTTTTATCAAGCATCTAAAGTACTGTATCAATCCAGGTGGGATATTGGGTACATTTGGAATTTTCTTTGTCATTATTGGGATAGAAAGTTTGCATGGACCGCAGTGATACAGTGACTTTGCTGACAAATATAGCTAAATATATCCATGTTCATGAGATGATGCTTAACCAGGCATTTCATACTTTACATTATTTTTAAACTACTTTTCTACTGTATTGACTGAATATGTATTAATATGCTATGAGCAGTTTGTCCAGTTGCTATTCGTAACTAACCAGCCACTGAGTAACCTACTGTTGGTGTATTCTAGAAAAGACTGGTGTGGTTAATCAACTAGGGAGTCACAAAGTTCGTACAAACTAGTCATAGAAACCATATAATTAGGTCCACAGTACATTGCACTGGGAGAGAGTAAATTTGCAACATGCACAGTGTGTGCCCATTTGAGGGCTGCTGCAGGGCCGCATATAAAACTCCCTCGGTGTCTGGCACCGGCATATCTGTCTCACATGCTTACAGCATACGAACCGGTACGGCCCCTCAGGTCCTTTGGCACGAGCCTGTTAGTTGTTCCAAAGTGCAGGGCAAAAAAACTTTTAGTGAGGCAGCTTTTAGCTTTTACGCCCCGAGCGGCTGGAACAGTCTGCTGGAGGATAGGAGAGCAGCTGGTAGTGTTGAAATGTTTAAATGTATAGCTACCTCTTCAGCCAGGCTTTTGATTAACACTGGTTTGTAGACATCATGTACTTGATTTTATTCTCTCTCTTATTTTATTTTATTTATATTGTCAAACTTTTATAATATTTTATCCAGTTTTCAGTCTAGCTTTTATCTATTATTATTATTATTATTATTATTATAGCTTTTAATCTTAATCTTAGAGTCTGCAGTAAAATCAACATTTTTTTTGCACAACTATTCAACATTTTAAAAAGGTACAACACTAGATTTTCCAGTTTCATTTAGTGTTCTTTATCATTCATTTAAGTCAAATATTTAAGTTTTGAAAACTCAAAATGTGTCACTTGTTCACTAATAAACACACAATGCAGTACATTTATTAACTTTTTTATTTTAAATGACATTACAGCAATAAAACACACATTGTTGTTGACATATACAGATGAGTTTCCATCCCAAAAAATATTTAGCCAGGTTCAGCCTCACCTGTTAATAAAGTTCAAATGTTTTTGATGCACTCTGGGTACTCCAGGTGCAGTTCATAAACTGGGCCAGACAGGAGGCACATTGCCTTAGGTGGCATCTTTAGTTCATCCATGACAACACTGCCTTCCAGCCAGGGTTTGGACCCCATCTTCCTGAAGGCAACAGGAACGTCTTTGAAGGCAATTTCATCATCGATATCCTAACAGAGTGTGAGAGACTAAAAAAGAAAGGACGTAAAATTGCCAATTAACATTTGTACGTAGTACTCCCATTTTACTAGTGTTTGCATTGATCTGACTGGAATGACTCAGTGTTAATAGCTTAAAATGTAAAATTAAATGAAATAAAGACCCTATACCGCTACTCTTGAAGAAGTTAGAAGCACCCTCCCCAAAATCGATATGAGATAGGGCAGCTGATTTCTATTGGTGCAGTTGTCTGCATGCACACTTAGCAAAAAATGTCCACATGATAACTTCAGTCCCCCCAACAACAAGAAAAATGTACCCACCTTTGTCTGTGGCAGTAAATACGCTAACAGTTGATCAGTGAAACTTCATTCCTTAAAGATGTTCATCAGGCTTGGACAGAAAGCGCATCGAAAAGCACCGGGTGGCAGTGGCTAAGCTTAATAAACTAAATGTCTTAAATATGTTTATTATTGTGTGGAATGCCATTTAGTCCTATAAAATTCAAACTTAATTTGAAGTAATTTTGAAACAACTGATCAATTAAGCCTAGAAAAGATGAAAAAAAAGAAAGAAGAAAAAAAAGATGAAGGGAGAAGCCTCCTTAAATTGCAGTCAGTGGTCAAACTGATCCATATTCATCCAATGAAAAAATGTTCAACAGAAAATGGCGGCGTTTTTGACAGCAGATAACTCAGCTAGTCCACACAACTTATTCACTGCTGAGGTGAAGGCGCCTTTAGTGAGATACAGACCAACGATGGGGATAATGGTGAAGAGAACATTGGGTTGTTTTGCATAAATACAATTATTTTTTGTTGTTGTTGGTTTTGGCAGTATAGTTTTGTCATACTGAGTATGGGAGAGAGTAATGATACTGTGCAATATATTATACTGGATATAACAGTATAGCACCCATTGATATACTATATGGTTTATCATATCAATATGCTATTATCAATGTTTGTTAGTGTGCTTATGGAGTGGCCTGCTAGTGGAGCATGCAAACTTTGAGTAGAAACATTTAACTTCTGGTGTCACACTCACAATGGGACACAATGCAGATGGAAGAGAAGCAGAAAGCAAAGCCATAATTCAACCATTTCTGACAAAGAAATGGTTGGTCTGTGATGTGATGAGATAGCACTGAACAATCATTCTTCAAAACACATTTCATTCACCACAGAACCAGCCATCACAGACAAATCCAGCCTTGCATTGGACTGCATTATATTCTAATGTGTCCCTGCTATTGTGTACATCCCTTGTATACAGTGTATATAATAGATGCACAATCTATTATATAAAACCTTATTTTGTATGGACACAGCCAGTATTGTCTCATTTCTCATTGCAAGGATGCCAAAAACCTATTTTGTGCGCGTGTCAGAGTCTGACCCCTCAGTCCAGATCACTCCAGGATAATAACGCCCCTCAGGAGCTGCAAGGCCTGATATCACCCTTCTCAGCAGTGATGGCTATCATTGTTGCTAATATAGGCACACAGTATGAAACCACACACACGGACATACACACACACACACACACTTACACACAACTTGAAGACGGATGCTTCTTGCACTTCCCTGATCTCATCTTCTGCTTTAATGAAAACCAGTTAGATACAACAGCCCTGTCCAGTCACATCAGCAGCCTGTCTGCACTGAGCTACGACCCTATGCTTTTCTCTTTCTTCCTGAAACACACTGTCTGTCCGTCTCTCTCTGTTCGGCTGATGATTCATGACTGCTGATCGATGGCAGCTCCTGTGTCATTTCTAACAACTGTTAACTTGTGATTATTTTGCTGACACCTGACAGGAGGCGGCCCCCGGGGGGAGGAGGAATTGGGACGTGGAAGAGCAAGAAGGATGCTTGCTGCCTGCCAAATGAAAAGTCAAGAACAAAGCTGGCAGTATGCCCCAAACAAAATCAAATGTTTGACCTCAAGGTGGGCTGGTGGGCTTTAAGAGGTTTTATACATCCAAAGAACTTCTATAACAACCAGACCAGGCATCTAAATAGACCATAACCTTATCTTTGTTTTATTTGCTTCGTTTGGCTTGCAATACAGCCGTTTAAACTGTTTGCTTTGTCCTGTGTTTAAAACGTAGTACATGAACACCCTGTCTCATGTTCTGAGTGAATTCAACACAACACACTGTCCAGTCTACTTCAAAATCCTCTTAAAAAGGTTCTGTAAATGAGATTCTGAACAGCAGCAAACAACTATTTGCTATATAAAGATATAGTAGAGTAATGGCGTCCTGAGCAGAGAATGACCTCACACTCCCTCTGCCGTTGTTGTTATCGCAGATTCTCTGTGCTTTGTTTATACAGCCGTGCATGCATGTTAGTCATGTGAGTCCCTCATATGAGACTGTTCGTCTGTGAGGAGAGCTGTTTTTCCTCATCTAATATGGTGAGTTAAGGATTTATTTCAACCAAACCAGAGTTGGTGATTGTTGGAACAGTGGAAAGACTGACAAAGATGTTTTGGTGAGTTTTATTTTGTTTCTGTCGAGTTTGAAGTGTGTTTAATGATGGTCTGCGAGGTAAAATTATAATTTTTTTTTCCAATGGAGTCTGGTGGCGGTTAAAGCTCCTTTTATTAAAACTAAAAACAATAGGGTTTAATCAAGGCTGTCAATCTGTGCAGCTACATCCCATTGAAGTTCCAGAGTTGCTTTGTAACACAACTGTTTTAATAGCTTCAATCTCTACAGAAGTCCTGAACAGCGGTGGTTATAATTCTAACCTCAAAATTATCAAGCAACTGCTGTTCATTCAACAGGAGTCCCTTTGCCAACATTGAGCACCACTCCACTGCACTACACTTCTGAGCCAAGAGCCTTAAGAGGCCAAAGCTTATATCAGCCAGAAAAGAAACGACGAATAAATAAAAGCCCAGGCAAGGACTGGGTGCTGAAAACAACAAAAAGCACAGCTCAAGGTCCCTTTACTTCAGACGGATGCAATTAAGTTTCCATTTAGAGGGATGACAAATGGATCGGAGCAGAGAAGTCACAGCCTGCATTAAAATAAGCAACTAAACACTGCTAATCTAATGCTCTATCTCTTGCCAACTTTGACACATCCTTTCCTAACACTTACATACAGGCCCTTGACTAGGCACTATATTCTAGCTGTACATCTATATCTCTGGGTATAGAAAAGCCTGCTGGGTATAAACCTTTGCTTTCAGGAAGGAAAAAGCCTGGTATTTCAAGTTATTATTCTCTATTAACAGCACTGAGGATATTGTAGCTTTGCATTGTTTTGCAGACAGAAGTTGGGGCCGGGGGAGGTGCTGAGTTGGGAGTCTCACCCTGTTAGGGCTTGAAATAATGATGACAAAATCTCTGAGCATAAATGATTTGATTAGTGCTTTCAGGTCTAAAAAGGAACCTGGATGCGTACCAAATGACTGTGGAGAGGGAAGGTGCGACAGAGCTCTTAATTGCTGGAACTGCACCTAGAGACTTGATGATTTGTGACATCTTATCCGGTGCTCTGCGCTAACACTAATAACTGTTAATTAACTGTAGCAAGGATGCCGGAGAGGAGGAAGCAAGACACACACACAAATGCGCGCGAACACACGGCCTTGTGTGTTCTCTAGATTAAAGGAAAAGGCATCTCCAGGGATGTATATGAGATGGAGCGAAGATGTTGTGGAGGTCATGGGGCTTGCTGTTCTGTAATGCTAATGGAAACAATGGAGCCACACTGCTATCAAACGAAAGAAATAACAGCAATGCCGTTATTGTTTTCAGATTGATCCAGCTGTGTAAATCTGTTAGCCCTAATTGGTCCACAAAGACGGAAAACAAAGTCAATGCTCCGTTCCAAGGCCAGCTTCAATTTCCAAAACAGATGTTCACAGATGTCGTTTTTGTCATCGGAAGCGCCGGCATCTGCAATCAAGCTCTTTAGTGCAATGACAGGGGAACGCATGTGTTCAGTGCTATCCTCATTAAAAGCAAAGTGCCTGGTGTGGCCTCTCTCCCCCTGTGTGACTGTATGTAGAGAGCTTTGGAGCCATCCTCCACCGGAAACAGCACCGACATGCACAGCCCTGTGTAATGTCAATTTGAAAGCCAGGCCATATTCCTAGTGATTAATGACAAATCATACAGGGGCCTCATGAGTCTGAGTGCTTGATGGATCTTTCTTATGTTTATGTAATAACACAAATCCATTAGTTGACATGCCCATAAACGGCTAATGATGTCTGCAACCGACGACAAGTAGATGTGTACTGTGCCAGTAGAGGTGGTCTGGTTTCCTACAACATACATCCAGAATCAGACAACTTTCTCCTGACTCATTCCCCTCTATTATTTGACATTAAAATGTGTACGTCATCTCAACTATTTGGCCTTTCTGTTAAAATACACAATTTATGTTGAAAAGTGAAATTATAGTAATAAGGAAATCACACAAAATGCTAGTTATTGCCAATGGTGTTAATCACTGTTCATAACTGCCTACTGACCCATTTGGTTCATTCTAACTATACAGGCCTTTAGGCTTATTAAGTAGAGCAAAGTTATGATGTTGGACTGCAAAGGCAAACAATACTGAGCTATAAATGATATACTCTTCTAAGTTCTGCATGGAACCCAAACCTAGCCCTATACACTATGAAATGCAGGAATGCAGACATTGGCATAGTCAGAGAGAGAAGGAAAGAAAACATAACAGTAAACTACACTTAAAAATAACCCCTGCGAACATTGCTGTCTCAACACAGGACTTATTCTTAATGTCACGATTTGTCGAGCACCTTGGGTCGGGTTTGGAAAAGGAAACAACATGGTCCAAAACCAATTTCAATCATCAAGACCAGTTGGGTTTGGGTTGGGTAACAGAACTGTATCTTGAACATTTGCTATACATATTTCTACTAGTCTTTTTCTTTATTTTTGTGTACATTTAAATTGGTCAGAGGTGATGCTATGGGTCAGAAGGAGCTATTGAAATTCAATTACACTAGATTCATAACCAGACAGCAGTCTTAGAAGACTTTTAAACACATTTGCAGCTGAAGAAAAAAGTACAAAAAAGCTTGACCTCCAGTTGTGTAGCTTTTCATCTGTAATACTAGCAACGCCTTGCCACAGTCAAGAGCTTACTATGTAAGTGCATGTGGAGGTGGGCATGGTTAGCAGTCAGCTGCAGAGAGGGCGAGGTGGGGGAGTGGCTCAGGTGAGCAGTGCCAGGGAGAGCTAATTGACACAGCTGAGACTCTTTGTCTAATTATGCTCTCCCCTTTATAAGCAGTAGCGTGCTGGACCTGACGTCAGACACACATGCTTTTCTGAAGAAGTTAGTTTGAAGATATCGTTGGACATTGAGAGAAGCCACAAGACCAGCACGATGACGTCCGGGCAACCAAAAGCATGCAGTCATAATTTGTGGCAGTTATAAAGTTTGTGTGTGTGTGTGTGTGCTCGTGACAATAAAAAAAAACCTTCATCTAACGAACATTGTCGTACCTGTGTCTGTGCTAGGAGGACTCTCAGTGGCAACGAGCTTGCTACAGTGTACAGTATAATGCTAGAAATTTTACATTGAAATTGCGTAACAAAGTCTATAGACTATTAAGTGTCAAGTTCTTTAGGGGTGATGAAGTCGGATTCTCTATTTTCTTCCCTATCTAAACAGCTGTCACGTTTCATGAATCCAGCAATGCTCTCGCCTGGAGAGCCAGAGCTGTCTTGACAAACAAACACGTCTCCACTGTTATTACCGTGTTTCCATCCCTCCTCCAGTGCTTACTGCTCTGGTGACAGCGACACAAAGAGACATGAAGAGCGTGGCCCTGGAGTAGATAAACAAAGAATGCCACCACATGTCACTCCTGCTTGGACTGATGCACTGGCTGAAAATTGAGGGAGTTGGAGGGATGGCTGGGAGGCGCACACACACACACATAAAAAGGCATGTCTCCAGTAATAGCTTTTCATTTGTCCCTGACATGCCTCGGTCAAGCCATTGCCTTCAGATGTCCTGTGTTAAATACCTAGGGCGAACAAGGTTACACATTCTGATGGGCACATTCACATTTTCAATTGAGACCTCTACAGTCTATTAGCTCCAGGATTCAATGCGGCCTAGAGAGACAGAATAACGTGAGACAGGAAATGGAGCAAATAGACTGACAAGCTGGCAAGTCGCTCATTGTTATTTTACTGGGGCCTCAGCGTGCGCTTGTCACTGCATAAAGCCTCAGTGAAGGACATGGAAGATCACACTGCTGTCTTCTAATCATAAGAGGGCACACTGTACGTTTTGTTTGGTTCTGTGGAACCTCACTTCTATCGCACATCAAGGCAAGACCCTGGAGCGCTGTTTGAGCTACGCAGGTGGGCAGCAATTCTGCTTCCCACTTTTCAGTTTGACAACACAAGCGCTCCAGGGCCTTCAAAATTTCTGTATACTGTCAGTGTTTCACCAACAATAGCAGATAAGCCATGTGATAAATGGAAACGTGCCGATATTCAGAGCTCAGGGTCCTTTAAAGATTACAAGCCAAGGCAAAAAAAAAAAAAAAAAAAAAAAAAAAAACTTTTCCAAGGAACATTGCACACGACGGCTGTGTTTACCTAAAATCTAATTTCCTTGAAACAGGATTATGACAGGCCTTTCTACTGGAGTGTGATCTGGAGTGTTTGTACACAGTGTTGAACAACTTGCTGGCATGTGTCGCTTTCATTTTTGAGATCCGTCTGACGTTTTGACAGATGAGCGGTGCTGTTATGCAGCCTGTCTGCCAACCAAGGAGCTCAGAGAGATGGGGAGATTATTCCTTACAAAGAGAATTAAAGAACGTTTAATGAAGATAAGCTACATCTATCCTCCTCTCTGTGCTTTTGACAAGGTGCTCTAATTTGAAAGAAGAGTTGTCAATTTGGTTGAAAGGAGTCAAAGAACTGGTGTCTAAAAATAATAGATTTTTAAAAAAGTAAAAAAAGATGTTAACACATTTTTGACACCCTACTGTTTTGTCATTTGTATCTAATGCCAGAGTCATGAGAAACTAATTGATGACATTGTCCAGATTCCATTAAATGTCACTTTAAACACCCCATTGATTGTGCCAATGCAATGTATTATTGATCTACACAACATTGCCTCTAGCTGTACTCCAGGAAATATCCACATTCCAAAGACTCCTTTTTTTGAGAGCAGCCAAAGTAAGTAGTGTCTTGCTCCTGTTTTTCTCCCAGGCGATGCCTTTCAAGGGTGAAGGAAAACTGTGACAAAAACAAAGAGAAGTGGCCAGATGTGCTCTTATTGTTCAAGAACTGAAAAAAGGTTGTTGGGTCTGTGTCTGAGGGGAGGGCTTCTCTAGTCAATCTTCCACCTCTCTCTCTAGCCCCTCTCTTCCTTTCATAGTATCTTTGGTGTGTGACCTCTTGGTAAGAAGGGTGACCCGAGTCTTACTTATAGGCCTGACACCCACTGACAGACGACTAACCCTTGAAAGGTCAGGGCAGACGAGGCTGGGAACACCTGCTACCCAACAGAACTAACACTTCCCTAAGTGCTCAGAAGAACTGTGGGAGCATGGATCGAGTTATTGTGGACGGGCAGGAGCATCACAGAGCAAAACAAAGTTGTTGTCAGTCAAAAGAAGTTGAAAGCAGCAGTTTGGAAGGATAACACAAAGATGGAAATTCCTTCACTGAGCCAGCAGTAGATAAGACTGGGTGGGGTCACGGGGGTCACTTGAGCATGCCAAGATCTGGTGTGCATCCAGTAGTTCGAGATCTAATCTTGTAGTATCAATATTTATAATGGAAAGGTAAAAGGAGGAGGCAGATTTTTTTTTAAATCTTTCTAAATCTAGAAATTTTTATCAGGATTCAGCATCTAAAACATATACTTCTTATAAACTGATAGCTTGTTGACCTACTGTAGCTCTTAAAGCTAGGTTAGGTCATCACATCCCTCAGCAGTATCTGGTCAGCCATTATTCATTGCTCTATCATCCCCAGTCTATTTATATAAGTGGTTTTAGGAACTTATGTGGCAAAGGATATAAGCTGCAGACTTTGAAATATTCTTAGGTTTAGTAAATCAATGTCCCAAGGTTGCGTACACACAAAGCAAACCAGACACAGCTAAAACTACAGCCAAAATAAATGGATGATGTACTACACCGGTACTAATCTGTGTTCCTGTTAGTATAAAACTGAACTCAGGAAAATACTAAGAGCTTAAAAGGAAAAGCCACACATTCCATGCTAACATGCCAGCTTATATCTGGCTCAACGCAGGCACAAGTTTCTAATCTTCAAAAGCCGGTTTTATAAGTGCGTAATGAGTCAGACCACAATAGAAAAACAAACCATTTATTTTCCTCCCCTGGAGAGTAAGTGGAACCATATGGAACAGTGCGGAGCCAGATCCCAACATCTGGGCGGCATGGGAGAATCAAAGCCAAGTGGTGCTGTGGACCCCAGTGAACCACAGCAACCTTTGCCTGCCCTGACAGAACTTTACTCAATGGAAAAACAGGTTGGAACCATGTTCTTCTGAGCGTCTGAGTTTCCCCTCGCCTTTTTTCAGGATAATTGCTAATCAAAAGAGGACTGTCGGCGAAGCTTCGGGCACGGTCCATAGCAGTAATCATTGGCAACTGGGAGTTTTACTTACATAAAAACAGCTGGAACAGGCCAAGGCAAATTCCTGTGAAACTGTTTCTTTAATATAGGGTGGAGGTCACAGACAGTGTCATCCTGGGAGGGGATTTGTATCGATGGAGTTAGTAGCTACCTAAAGATAGCCTATGTCAATGTGATGTTACCATGAGACTGCACGGAAATATCTGTTTATAGGATTGTTTGATTGCTGAACACTATTCAGCTTGCGTAGCCATAAGGGATGTTGTTTCTATTCTGAATACACAACAGGGTGATGAAATCTACTGATTAACAACACTCAGGCAAAGCTTGGTTTAATAGCCTTTAGCTAGTCTGCATTAGTCTCCAGCCAACAACAAAGAAACATTCTTATCAGACCAAGCAAGCTGAGGTTAAGAAGCTGCACCACCTGAGGGCTATGTATTGTAGCTAGGGATTTAACGTCTTACACTAAGCCATCTCCTTCTTGCTCTCATGCTCCATTCCTCCCTTTCTCCCTTGGATCACATTCAGCCACCAAACAAACAGGAGGACAATGGAGACAATGCTCTGGAGACAATAAACTTTTACAAGATCATCTAGTATGTTAATTAACTTATAAACAATATCTTGCTTTGGAATGGTTCAGCTGCAGAGTTTATGATCTATGATTACTGGGTGGATAGCAACATGAATGCACACAAAGGACAGATTTTGTGCATGCCCCGGGGTCCAATCATCTATTTTAATACTCAACAAAGGCTAAGGTTGAGCACTGAGTATACTTGTCCACTGGGAGGGATGAGGGGTGGGGCCGCCTCCCTCATGTCCAAAAACATTATGCCAGAAGGGTTGTGGCCATGCTAATTTATTCCTGAGTGGTCCTTAGGGAGAGTGTCTAGTCATAAAGACCCTGTCAGCCCCTCCCCTCAGTGGGCACCACAGTCTGCAGGCAGAGCCTCCCTGGAGAGGTGGGCCCTGCAGGCATATTCTAGAGAGTAATGATGCCACTGTCAGCTGTCTGGGCACCTTGAGAGCTTAAGCCCACTGCAGATAAGGTTGGAACAGCAGTGTGGCATGACTTGACATATGACATAATCCATGTTAAGGTGGGGTTAAGGCTGCAAATGGAGAATGGATGCCTATCTTGGTCTTTCCATGGCCCCTACATGGTATAGGTCCTAATACTGGGAGGGAGATAGTTCCTCATTACAGCAGCCCTAGGAGGGAGCTGCTGGCTTGTCAACATGGAGCCAAGGAGGAGGCTGCTTGCTCCATTCAGCTGCACTAGAATAATGTCAAATGAACTGACTGCTGGGAGCCTATGAGACACCCAAGGAACCACTTTATCTTCTTCATTAAAACCAGTTTAGAGAGCAAGTGGGGAGAGGAAAAAAATCCATTTTCCTTAAAATTCTCCAGAACAGACGGAACAGAATTAATTGCACCATTAGGCCCCCAATAGACAATGTTAGTGGTTTTCCTTCACAGATGCATGTGTGCCCACACATTGCTTTTAAAAAGGCAATTATGGCACCATTTTACATAAAAATAAAGTTTGATTTAATGGGCAATAAACTCAGGTGGGAGATTGCATTACTCCAAAGGATCTGATTTTTTTTTCACAATTTAGCATTGTATGGGCTTTTGTGTCTTTGAAAATGGCAAATTTTCTCTGAAGGTAGAACTTGGCTCATTACAGGTACAGCACATCCATATAACCTTGATATAAAATGTGATTATTTTCAAAAACACTCTACAGGGCAAGAAAATGAACAGAGCTGTTTTCTGCGTTTTGTAACCAATTGTCAATGAGCAAGATGTCAGCTAAAAAGAAGCCAACATGTACATAACAACTAAGTCAGCAGACTGGCCTGCAAAAGTCTTTACATTACCGTCATTTCCCATTAAATAATTGCTCTTGTTTGCCTTTGGCAAGTAATTAATGGGCTTTCATCTGGCGACTAATTGCTGCTAATGTATCTCACAAGAGATCTACACATGAGAGCTGCACTGTTAGCCTCCACGGCCCCCTGCACAATACTGACTCCTTCATACACTCTGTCCTGATAGAAAGAAAAGTGAGCTAGTTTCACTGGGCACTCATGGGAGAGGTCAAAGGTAAGTAGATCCACAACGCGACACATGTTCTGATACTTTGTCCCCATTAAAGAGGATGTCACAGAGATCCATTTTTTCCCCACTTTTTGCATGTACATAGGATAATGCCAGATGCAGTCCAGTGAGAACATTGGCAGCTTATGTGGGAGATGCAGTGGGAGAGCAGCACGATTACTCTGAGATCAACCAGCAGCTAAAAGGAAGGACTAACCTTCAGCAGTATTTCCCTGTACACTGACACGGTGGGCTCTGGAGAGGGTATCACATCTTGGAATAGGAAACCTTTGCTACAGAATTATGTTGATCGATGGACCTCCCTGATTGGAGCTTAGTACCCTGGTGCCTCGCCACTAAGAAAACATAACCCTAACCCTACCCCCCCCAATCCTATTGCTATAAACCATGTGCACCCCCTGACCAGAATCCCAGCGTCTGATCTGAGGGAGACTGAATTGTACTGAAAGATTAAGGAGATGTAGGGGGGCGAATGCAGGCTTGGGGTTTTGTATGTGCATGGGGGTGTAGCCCTGCTGGGCACAATAGCAGTAAGGGCTCCCCAGGCCATTAGTGCAGGTCCCCAGGACACGGTGGTATTGTAGGCCCCTGCAGAGGAGAGCTCAGCTGGAGCTTCGCATCTCACTGCCTCACAGCCAAGAACCCCCCCCCATTAGAGTAGATACGGTTCCTATTGGCAAGTAACACACAAACACACTCACATTCATGTTCAAGTGTATGTGCGAGCCATACAGAGAGTAATGTCTTTGCCAGGAGTCATGGGGCGGCTGCAGGCACACTTCAGTATCTGTGGTTGTTTCAAGCACTTTCTTTGTGAGCATTGTTTGTGATTTATAGCCAGCAGCAAAACAGAAATATAAAACAGAGTCGTATTGATTTTTTACTGTGTATGTGTGTCATAACTTTTTTTTTAGTTCCACACAAAATGTGAAAATTAATACAAACTGTAAAGTGACTTCGATTTGAACCCTACTGTCGCTTGTTATTGCTTGCTTTTTTCATAAGCAACCCCACTGGCAGCCTAAACTAAAAAAGCATTTGGGGAATCATAAAAGATGCTATTATAATGGATTCTGACCACAGATTTTTTTCCTCTGTCTAAGCCAGACTTGGGGGAATACAACAATTATGAAAACATTGCATGGGCCTGGGTGTTTTTTTAGAAAGGTAGTTTCACTAGACAGCACTTCTTCAGGAAGAAAAAGGCCCAATTCCTCCTCCTCCTTTAGTCTGTCTCCCTCCCTCCCGCTCTTCCTCTCCAGCCCTCTCTGAATCCCTCCCATGGCCAGGCGTGCTCCTTTAATGAGTAGCTGGAAATGACAGCTTTAATCACCGCCTGTGGCCACGGCGAAGGGCCCGTTAATGATAGAAAAGAACAGAGGGCCATTTGCATCAATCAGTCCTAAATCACTTTTTATGATAATGCAGTAGAGAGGGAGGAGAGACTACCCAGATGACTCCTGCATGATGATGATGAGGCTCTTCTCTCCCCACCCTTATACCCATGGAGGTTTCTTAAAGGGATATACCAGCAGCTCCACACTGTCCCTTTATAGCACTGGGCACACAGTACTTGGGCCATCCTCCCCAGATATTGATCCACCAAGATGCCAAGGACCAAAGAAAGACACAACCATTTATGTTTAGACAAGATTTTTTTTTAAAAAAGATAAAACATTAATATCTTAATACACATGGTTCTGGACTTATTTGCCCTGAATTGTGCTTCCAAGGCAGCCCTTACTCTTAAGCTAGCTTTGCTGTAGGCCTGAGAGGTTCAAATCGGGTTAGGAGTGTCTCTTCGAGCTGTACAGGCCAGATAGGCCAAAATACTTGCTATGCTAATCTACCAAGTTAACTGTAAATAGTGATAAATAAAATAGGTGAAATATTTAATGGTTGCTTTAGGGTTTAAATGCAGTCACACAAAGTAACATTGTATGCTTTATTTTTTCTGGCAAATTCAAATATCTTATAGAAAATGTCATGATATAGGTGCTCATCACTTACAGCTAAACAGCCAAATATAGTCAATTTGCGTTGACTATATATTTATCAAGATATTGTGAAAATAGGATTTTAAATGCAAATTAGTATTTTTTAAGTCAAATGCAAAAAAATACTAACATAATTACTTACTTACATTTTTTAAGTGTATATTGTTTCCATATAGACCAACAATATTTCACTCAACTTGAGAATAAAGACATCCAGTGAATCAAAAGTTTAAATAATAAACTACAATAAGGGCCACTGTCTTTCACTGGGCACACCATGCATGTCACAAAATTGGAATAGTGGGTACAGTAAAGAATGAATCAAAGACTTCTGTTCTTTAAAATGATAGAATGAATGTGCAACAGCGGACAGCTCTCTGTGTGGGTTCAATAAAACGTTCACTTCTTGTCAAGAGCAGAATAAGCAGACTGACAATCGATTTCCCCTGTACTCACAATTACACACGACCTACAGAGAAGCAGTGATGTACTTGAGTATTCCACATACTAGTATAATGAGTAAAATAAGCATCGCTATCTCTTTCATTTAGTCAACAAGCTATCTACTGTTTAATTACAAGTGATGTGACATTCTCTGTTTCCATAATTAATTCAGAAGTGCTCTGATTAAATGCAATCAATTCAATTGTTAACACAGCAGGGGTTTCTGAACAAAGATCATCTGTGGAAGTATAATGAATGCAATCAGATGACATAACATCTAATTTGCATATTGTTGTATTGAAACACAAAAAGGACATATAAAGCCTGATTAAACTATATGCTTCCTCTGTACGTATACTCATCTGCTTCAGAAAAAATGGGCATTCAAATGTTATTTCATAATGATGTTGCATAAGGAGATGTGTGTTAATAAACACTGGATTCAAAACGCCATCAGGGAAAAGTTTCTGCACCTGATGCTCGCCTCATACAAGCCAAAGTATTTCCATCAGGTCCAGTGAAAGATGATTCAAAACAATGATGAAAGAAAGAGTACACTTACCTCAGACACCTCAAAGCCCTTTCTGTAAGTAATGATAATCCTAGCCTCTGTGCCGAAGAGAAGCTGAAATGAACATCAAGGCGATATTCCAAAAAAAAAAAAAAAAACAACTAAGAGACTCCCCTTTGAAAAAAGAAAAATAATTCAAATGTCCATGAACGCTTGAATAATGGGCTGAAAGGCTTGCCAGTGCCTGGCAGTTTAAAATGGCAGAACAAAACATAACAATTTGTCACAAAAGGAGACTCTGAGAAGCGCAGAATCCTCACCAACACACAGACAGGCATGACAATGCCCCTCCAGGCTATTGCCTACTTCTGCTCACTCTCGCTCTCTCTCTCTCTCACCTACTCTCTCTCCACCACAGATGGCTTCTTGTGAGTGCCGGGGAGGGCACGGCTGTTCCACAGTAATCCCCAGCCACACAGACGGAAAAGCTTGTTAGAGCACTTGCTGATCACCACAAAAAGTCAAACCAGAGCCAGGGAAAGGTCACCAGGAATTAGGCTGTGCTCAAACTCCAAAGGCTTGCCTAATTCCCCTGATAAGCCCCTTTGAAACTCAACCTGTTCTGGCTGTGCCATGGGCTCAGCCTTACCTAGAACTAAAACCCTCCACTAAATCTATCTGGAACTCATTTACACAGAGGAACACACACACACACACACACACACTCACAGCTGCACACACCTCTGACGGAACAGGCAAGGCTTTTCCTGATGACTAGACTAGAACAATTGACTAAAGAATCAATGATTCCCAACATGTGTGAAAGAAATTGAAGCTGCCTAGATGCAGCGCAAGGGCTTTAAGGGTTTTTCCCCCCCTTTGGACGTGAGGAAGCTTTGAAGTTTGAATGGGCCTTGGTTTGGACTTCATGCCGCTGCTGTTGTCAATTATCCACTTTGAAAAGGACACCAGAGGAAAAAAAATAGAAACTACCAGAAAGCAAAAAGCAGTGAGTGAAAGACGACTCGTGGGGCATGAACAGCGGAGTTATGTGGAATATCATCAAACAATGTGCAGTGGATTTTTAGAAAACGCAAGCCCCCCGGGCAAACAAACTTGAACTGTCTAACCATGTTGGAACAGCCCAGTGTTTTCACACTCACATACACTGTTTACATTATTTTCCTTTCTACCTTCGCTTACTTTCTCTAACACATGTAGACATACCCCAGATGTAAATAAGAAACTCTCCTGAGGAAGAAAAGAAATTATTTAAAGAAAGAGGACTGATGTTGCTTTTATTCTCACAGAAAAAGCTGTGACACTGAGAAAGAAAAGTGGAAAGGCGTTGACAGTCCAGTACCTGGTGTGGTACATGGTGTGTTTACCTTTATATGAAAAAATTTGACTTTCTATTCAACCAAAGCAAAGTGCCCAGGCAGCTCAGTTTGAACACACCCTCCGTGTAAACACAGCAGATCCCATCCTCCAGATAGATCAAATAGCTAGTGGTAGATGTGCAGTGATAGCATTGCCATGCTAGTCCACTTCTCTTTTATTTCGTTAGAACGCCTTACTATTGCCATTTTCATCTTCTTAACATTTCTCCATTTCCAACAGCCTGTGAAAAAGTGAGCTGAAATACAAAGAGTAGTAGAATAGTTGCAATCCTTGTCAGTTCACATCTGAAACTAACAAGACAAGCACTTATTTCTGTCAACATCTTAATTATATACTACAAGCCCAACACTTCGCTCAAGTGTGGAGTTTACTGAGAGAACTATGGCACCCACAGCCAATAATCTGGCTGTTGTGATCATGCAACATGCAAGCTGTTTGGCCCTGGGTGCCTGTCTGTGGAATGATGAAAACACTTGTTTTATTGTCACTGCAGTGAAGTATCTCTCCCCCTGTCGTGTCAGACTTGATATTAATCACCCAATGGAAAAATCAGCTTTGCCACCAACTGACACAACAGTTGTGATAATGCTGCATGCAGCCTGTACGAGATAGGCACACACAGGCTTTGATTACTTTATTGCCTGTTCCAAAGCATAGATGCGCTGTTTCCAGCGTTATTTGTTAGAAGTGAAAAATCTGCCTACATTTTAAAGTGTAGATCCACACTTGCGTTTATGCCTGGAAGAAGCAAAGAACAAAAACACTACATGTACGTTAATAACCTTCAGACCAGATACAAACTCATATGGTCCAGCCTAATATTGTTCAAACCCACAGGACATTATTTGAATTTCATTCCACTAAAGATAAAAAAGTATCAAAAGATACCAAATTAGGTATGTCAAGCTAAACTCTAGGAAAACGTGCATACCATTTTGAAAAAGATATCTAGAATATTAATGAAATGAAATGCAGCAAAAACAAAAAGGCACAGAGTGTATCACACACAATTACAACGATGAGGCATATTCACATATAATATGTTGAAGTTTATTAGATAGCAGACTGTAGAGAGATGATAGGAAATGAGGGGAGAGCGAAATAGGGAATGACATGCAACAAAGGGGTGCCGTGAACCTTTTAGTTCATGGTCGGTGTTAACCCCTGGCCTACCAGGATGCCCCAATTTTGATGTCAGATCTCTAAAACTATTATAGAATTGACTTCTAAACACGTTTTTGACATACTGTTTGTCAAGTTCAGTGCATCACTAAAAAAAGCAAAACATTTCAACAGAGGGACGCTGCACTGAAGATAAAAAATCTTCCGTCTTTAAACACAACATAATGTGATAGTGTTTGCTTTCTAAACCAGTGTAAAAAGTATGGCCTCAGCGTGAGAGGTGTGACGTGATTGTTCTTAACCCGAGGTGATGCTAAAACAAATTATGTGATAGGAACTCCAGCGCTACGTGAGCATCAGCCACTCCACTGCGCAAGGGCTGTTTGGCATAGGCTGGTGAGAAAAGGCAGATGATTGCATTTCAGAGGCAGAGAGGATGAGAAGTACACAGTGAAAGGTGAGGCAAACAGGCAAAAAATATATATGTACCAACAGGAGAATGAGGCAACGAAGTGAATTGGGAAGTACAAGGCCAAGAGATGTTTGTTTGCCCTGTGTGATGGGGGCAAACTATCAAATGAAAGCAATATTATTCGATATTATCACAAACAAAATTGTGGTGCAAAGTCAAGCATCCTCAAACTAAAATTAGGTATAAACAGTATTTATAGCCCTGAGACAAACTGAAAAGTCAGATCACCTGCGGTCTTAAAGTGAGATTTGCATAGGTGAGATTACAGTGAGCAGAACTAACTACGTCAAAGAAGGAGAAGGGCACCCTCACTGAATCCTTCTGCCCCTTTTACAGATTTGTGTTTCGACTGAAGAAGCCATAGGGAGTTATGGCTTTGCATTGCAGTTAGCCACCAGGGCAGACTAAGACTTCAGGCGCCTGTGCCAACCTGGAAAGAGAGAATGTGCTCACAGCATTGTTGCTACCTGCCCTTTCCGTCACACAGCCAACAGGTTCAGCAGACACTTCTTTCCTGGCCAAGAGCAGGTGAAGCACACAGCGATGGCTGACAGGGTGTTGGACCAGAGAAATGAACTAGATGTGAAGGCCATTATGGTAATAGGGGAGTAGTCTGCCAGGGACGTGTCAATAGCAAAGAACAGAGGACTCCTGCATGAGGTTGTGTGAGGTTAGCCAACCAAACATGAGCACATCACCTGGGAAATAGCTCATTAAAATATGCTACTTTGTGTTATGCAGTGAGGTGTGTAAATACGCTATCTCTAGAGGTGTCAACAAACAGCTAGATTTAATTTGCGACAAATATAATTTCATTGTTAGTAGATGGTATGTATGCATATATAACAATGTGTCTGCATGTTTGTATATGTACAGTAAGTGTGTCTGTGTGCACGAGATAAAGGCTGCAGTAGCTGATGGCAGCAGGCCTAGGCCAGGGCCTTTCTCGAATGCTCCTCATTAACAGCTCATAATGGCTGGCAGCGTCGTCGCGCCACCCTGGCTCACTCTCATTAGCAGCTGGCAGCGAGGTGGGGAGATGAGTGGACGTTGGCATCATCCCACCTGCACTCAAGTGCATCATGGGAGTTAAGCAGGGAGAGGGGAATGAGGAGAGAAATAGGTGGCACGAGAGGGAAAAATCCTCATCTCAGTAGATTTAATTAAAACCGGGGTGAACAGATGGGAAAGATGGAGTGAAGTCCAACAGGAGACAGCTCATCTGTCTGGGTTTCCACATTTCTCTTTCCATCCCTCTCTCTCTCCCCATCCGTCTCCCTCTCTCATCTCTGCTCTTTTCTTTAGATAAATTCTTGGCTTCCAGAGTGTCCCAATTCAAAGCTTCCACACTGACGATGTGACAGATGACAAAAACAAGAAAAAAAGAAAAAGAAATTCAGACACACAGCTCAGATGGGCTCTTGAAGGAACGTGGGCCTTTAGTTTGCTGTGGATAATTATGGGCTGGGCTAGTGCCGGCCAGCCCAGCACTGGGCCTGGGATGTTGTGCTGAGAGCGGCTAAGCCCTTATTAAAAGGTAATCCAGGCAATCCCCGTGTAAAATAAAAGAGCTATTTGTTTAAAATAGAGAACCGCCAACCGCAGATCCAGCCTGACAGAGGGGAAGGTCACTCAGTGTAGGGTTTTAGATCAGAAAAAAAGATCAAGCCTGCCTGTGGCTCTTTTTTCTTCGCTCTCCCAGAAGAAGTCGCTTTTCATTCAAATGTAATCATCACTGCGCAGTAATATGACCTTCATGGCTGCATGTTAAAAGGAGCAAAAACAAAGCATCCAGCTCCTTCAGTCCCTGTGGCCATTCCAGAGTATACAAAGGGATTATAGAGACAAGCGAAAACCACTAAATGAATGCAAAGCATTGTAGAAAAATGGCCCTTTCACTTTGCACAGAAATGTAAATGTACATGCAGTGCATATGTGTTAAACGCTGCTACGATTTCTAGTATTTTTACACTGTGTTTGACATGCTGTATCTTTGATTGACATTTACTGCCAAAGCATTATCATAATACCCTAGCAACCACACTCAGAATCACACAAACATAAATCACATAAGGGAAAAAAAATCCTCACATCCACCTTGTGCAACAATGCCAGTAGTTTTCCATTTTCTTCTGAAATTTTTCTGCCTTAGCTCAATTCCCTGCTACATTAACCTCATTATCCTTTGAACCTTTTCACTGTTAATGCCAAATGCAATTTGTATTCTGAGGCCAGGCAAAAAGCTCTAAACTGATTATCCCAATTTGAACCGTGGCAGTCCTAGATATTGTTGAGTCTGAAAGGGCCATCTAGCTGGTGAATGGGCTTCTCATATGCCTTCTGAGTTTCATGACACAATGTTGCGTCTGCTTTGCAAGGGATAAATTAAGCGTGTGAAAGTCTAAGCAAAGCCCTCATTTTCCAGTTAATCAAATCTTCCCCTAATCAAATTAGCGCACATAATTCCTCTGGATGCGTCGTACAAAAACAGCATTATCCCCTCTCCGGAGCTGAAAGGCAGGGAATCAGCATGGTGCCTCTCTCTCTCCTCTGCATGAGAGGCCCTCAATGGAAGAGGACGGCCAGGGTGAGGTGGGGGGCGGAGGACACCAGGGGCGAAGGGGGAGGGCACGGCTCTTCCCAGTGGCCTAACAGAGAAAGGCAAGGCCGGGGTAAACTTTGGCAGCGTTTAAGTTCCCAGCTCATTAAAAAGCCTGGCTCAGTGGCCACCTCCAGGGAGCACTGGAGCGTTGGCTAATGAGGTACTTGTTTAATTTTCTTTCAAAGGGCTGGACATCTGTGACACCCCCCCTCAAACCCCACACTCCCTCCCATTTCTCCCCTCAGCCTTCAACCCCCATGCCTCATCTTTTTTTCTTCAAACCCCACACAAAGCCCATCTACCAATAGGCCGCAGGGCTCTCTGTGGTTTGATGAAGTGTCTCTCATTGAATAAGGCAGATAATACATTTAAAGGAGTGCAGAACAATCGCCATTAACTGTGATCTCTCTCTCTGAACAGTCAAAGCCCATCATGGAAATTCAATAGTGGTCAAGCTAAATGGATAAATTCACAGTCCACCGTAACGTTCTAATTGATTTCCCTTCATGAGATAATCCACTCTCCTCAATAGTGGTCCTCGCCACTCCCTTTCACCCCTGCCACCCCTCTGTGGAGCTACTGCAGACATCTCACATCTCAAAAAAGGGGAATAGCTGAATAGCTGGTATGTATTCATCTATTTGAGAAGTGGCAGGTTCATCTCCTCATTTTGATGTAGTGGAGAGTCTTGAGTCTATTTTCTGTGACGTGCCAACCTCTGCCACACTGACCTTTATGTGAGGCTCAGTCTCCATATCCAAAGCCCATAACACCTCAAGAGACATTAAAAGGCACCTCTCTCTCTATCTGTCTCTGTAATTGGAATTCAAAGCAGCTAGTGCCACGTCTCTCTTCATTGGTCACTTCCACTTATTTCATAATGCGTCTCGATTCTTTCATTATGAGAGCTGTCTGACTCATATTTGCACCTTATTGCCCTCCTAATGTCTAAGAACATGGGCAGAATACAAATGTGCCGTTTCTACTGCCTATATTTCCTCCCTGCCTTCATCCTCAGTCCTTCCATGTGATCTTCAGCTAACAACTTATCTTAAGAAAGGATGAACGAGTTACAGAAGAAGTGAGAAAGGGAGAGGAAGATGATGAAGCGGGCATGTCAAACACGTTGGGAGCCAGTTAAAAGGCCTCATGAAAACATTTGTCAATTTGCACAATGTAAACAGGCTGTAACAATGTGTCTTGGGGTCAGCAGGTCAAACCCATGGATCATGCATCAGCTGGCGCGTGGTTATTGTTCCGCTCAGCCTGTCAAAGCAGGGGCAGAGGGTGTGAGCATGAGTGTGTGTGACAGAGGGAAGATGTGGAGAAGAGACTCAGAGGCCTTTGGGGTGATCATAACTAAAACACTGTGCTATTATTAGAATGCCACTAGAAAGCACCATCTGGGTTGTTTAATGAGCCTTTACCACAGTGTTAAAAAGAGCCTCAAGTTAATTTCCTGAAACAATATGCTTATAAAAGGCTAGAGCAGGTTGTAAACCAAAAGCATTGCGCATTAATAAAAGACAACTATATCTAAAACTCACAATGTAGCAATATAGCTTTCATGTACATCAGTCAGCAAGCGCACTGCTGCGCACATTTTAACTGTCCAGAACTTTGGTGAGTTATATTGACTTCTGTTTTTCACTTTTTAAAAAGATAGCAGCTGCTGAAATAATTTAGCACATGCTGTTAGAAACACATTGCTTTGGTTGTAGGAAGTGCTGAGCTCACTTTCCAAATTCACAACAGCAAATTTGACTCTGTCATGTACAGTATGTTGGCAAGACTGGCTCATGTAAGGAAGAAAACACTAAGAAGCATTCAGCTACCACTGATATAACAAAACAACTGTTTTGTTAATTTTAAGATTGCAACTTCATTGAAACTTCCGTGTTTCTGTCATGTCAAAACAAAAAGAGAGGTTATAAAATACAAATTATATAATTTAACATAACTTGCAGCCAGCTATGTCAGCACACTAGCAATACATGCCCTTCTTTTGTTGCGGCGTGAGTCCTTATCCAGCAGCCAGAGTTGGTAATGTGGTGCAAACCAAATGCTACAGGGTCTTGACAGTGGGGGTGTCGTAAATGTCTACTGGACTAGTTCATAGTGACCCTTGGACTCAGGTTTCACCATGCAGGCTGATTCACCAAGTGGCCTCGCCTGCAGCAGTGTGGAGATGCTAGCCATGGAGGCGGAGGTCAGCACTGGGGTGATGGTGTGAGGGCAAGGGTGTGGAGGTCATGTTATCTGTCTCCCTCTGACAGCCTACAGGCTTTCGATCAAGTGGGTTGGCTCATATGGGTCAGACTGTAGGGGAATGTGATTTAACCAAAACTGCACACTGCACACTGTGTGTATAACTGTGAAAGCTGCGAATCAGCTTGTCCTTAAAAATGAGACTGCAGGGCTGCAGAATGGGGCTGTTCCAAAATACTGAGAGACACAAAGTAAAACACACAATCTGTGGACGAGGTTAGGATGAGTGATCAGACAAGAAAACTGTTTTTTTTTTTTTTTTTAAATCCCCAGTTTAACCCACTGGGACGAAAAATCTTGAGTGACTGATCGATGTCTGCACACCTACATGTTGCTATACTTGTCAAACTGTAAATAGAGTATATCCAATGGAGTTGTCAGCAGTTATATTGTTTCGAGAAAGTATAAACTCATCAGTCAAGTTAACAAAAGGTCAGTAGCTCCAACACTGCAGTGTACAGCCCACAGTATCTGTCTGAGTGGGGGATGTTAGACCACTACCATGCTTGATCAGGGCATTGCCTTCAGGTAGACTGCTGCCTAGAGCCAACCTGTGGGTGGGAGGACATCAGTTTGTGTTTTGGGGGGCTTGAGGGGTGGTAAAATTGGCTCCTGGAAACCTGCCAACCCTTCGACTGACTCATCAGCAAGGACCCAGGAGGAGACCTTGAGACAGACAGAGCGTTCTTCCTCTCATGCCTTATATCTACCTAAGTGTGGGGTTAAGCCTTGGCAGATTGTTATGCTGTGTTTTGATGCCTCCTCTTTCCAAAACTCCTGTAGGCATCATGTAGGCAATCATGCATGACACAGCCTGAGGCACAGACACGTGTGTCCAGCACTAGCCCACAAGCCTTCGGAATCCATGTCTGTGTTTCAGCAGACTTTATTGGACCAGACATGACAGGAAAGCCCTGTCAGACACTCAGAAAAAACAGATGCAGCATGAAAACAAAACACAGTCCAAAACAAAGCTAACCACTTGCACAGAGATGTATTAAAGATGCAGTGAAGTAACATTGTGGTTGAAAAGTTGGCAAGGTAAGGACTGAAAGCCACAACGCTGAGTTTCAGAAAATATGTCCTCAATTATGTCCAACCAAAGCCAATAATCAAACAACCTCAAACATGTCATTTCATATTTGTCTTTTTTCATACTGAGTGACAGGCAGAACAATCAAATTAAGTTCCTCTCAGCAAACCCACAAGTGTAATTATGCACTAAGTAGGAACAAATCAACACACGCAGTGCAGTCATATAGCAATATTGACACACAGTACTTACCAAAGTGAGAGTGAATAGAACTTAATAGACTCTGAAAGGAGCAGTTGTCTTTTCCACTGTCAGTTTCAATTAGTAATTTAAGGGACAAGTCTCTTTTCATGAATAAGAATGATAATTAAAAACTGTTCAAAAAACTTTTACAATATGAAAAGAACACAGCTTTGGTTCCTATTGTGATTTGAGAGTGACATTTCCTTCCCTTTGTTTCTAATTTTGTCATATCTCATTTGAATTCATATATTAAAGGTTGGTATTTGTACTGTTTGTAGTGTTGTGCTAATGACGAATATGAAAAATGGTACAAACGGTCTCATTTGAGAGATCAGGATTATGATCAGTACAGAAACCACATTGTGCACAGAACATGGTGGCAATGGCAGCAGCTCAGATCCTTACAATGACACTGATGCTCCAAATGCTGTAGCACTACACTGGACCTTTCAAGCCTAGAGAGTGTCAGTGTTTGATAATCAGTTCGATTTAGTATCTGGTATCACTTCAAAGTATAAAATTGAAGCATAATAGTTACAAAGTATGAGTTCCGAAGACTATGGGTAAGTGGTTTGAACGATGTCTTGTCCGACAACGTTGGAAATCAAAAGAGTTTATACCTGATCTGTATGGGCACACCGGAAGGCAGGATAAAAAGCCAGGCGTTACAAAGAGCGGGTGTTGTTTAAATGTGGGGATAACGGCACACATTTTTGCACAGTTGCTCCTGGAAGGCATTCATAGTGTTGGACTTGGATGCTCACACGAAAAGTGACAGAAAGAGTGGTGTGACAAAATGAAAAAAAGAGAGCTAGAGAGGGAAGTTCAAACCCATCTTACTTTCTCACCTCCACACAGCTGGCCAATCATCGTGTGAAGTGGGTGTGAATGTCGGATTGTCGGTTTGTGAAAGTTACAAAAATGGCTGGACACAGCCCCCACCCCTAATCCGAAGAAAGGTGTGGGGGGAGGGGTTTCCCATGATAATTGACCATTTGACAAGCTCTATACTGGCCCTTAAAGGTCCAGCATGTAGGAAATTGCAGATTGCAATCAGCATGTAGGAGAAACTACGGTGGCCGTGAATCTTGCGGAAAACGCAAAAAGGACCTATCTAGAGTCAGTGTTTGGTTTGTCCGTTCTGGGCTACAGTAGAAACATGGCGGTTCAATATGGCGGCCTCCATGGAGGGGACCCGCTCCCTCTGTAGATAGAAACGGCTTATTCTAAGGAAATGAAAACACAATGATTCTTATTTTCAGGTGATTATACACTATCA
The DNA here is from genome assembly GCF_020085105.1 of Siniperca chuatsi. Classification (NCBI taxonomy): domain Eukaryota; kingdom Metazoa; phylum Chordata; class Actinopteri; order Centrarchiformes; family Sinipercidae; genus Siniperca; species Siniperca chuatsi. The sequence goes on from NC_058055.1 coordinate 5,410,445, forward strand.
TTATACACTAATGAAAACATACTTATAAATATTATATTTCATTTTCTGCCAATAGCTCCTCCTAAATGTTATACCATGGACCTTCAAACTATAAAATGATGCAAAGGACAAAAAATTAAAAAAGATCCAAGTAACCTGCATATAAAAAGTTTATATTTGCAGAAGAGGGTTAAGCTTTCGTGTGGGTTTGGAAGGTTTGATTCTTTTATAATGAATGGAAACATTTCTAATGTTAGATATGTACAGTAAATAATGTCAATTTTCATTAGCAGGAATCAAGTCCATACATGGACTGTAACAGTCATCATGAAAGCAATAGTCACAGAAAATCACTAAATAAACATGGCAGTGATTGGTTCCATGTCAATAAAAACAGTGGAGGTAATCTTTCACCATAAGTTTAGGTCTATGCTTTTGAAACAACGACTCACCATGTCTACCTGACAGGCTCAGAGGGTTTCACCGAGTTGTCAGCAGGATAATTTGCCATCTGTACAGGGATACATTGCTTAGTTGTGTTGTTCCTGCTGTTTAACGTAGCCACTAATTGCAGTGACATTGGGATCGCAGGGTCTCTTCAAGTACTGCTATACACCAGGAAGAAGATTTGAGACATCTTACAAATGTTACCTACATTAGTTGAAAGTAAAATTGTTATTCAGTGCCTTCTGTTGTGACACAGGTCATTGGGAGCATGTGTTCAGCTATGCAGCTGTATATACAATATAAATGCAGCATGCTAATTGGTTAAGCTTCTAAGTACAGTATGTTTACACACACTACTAACTAACAATAATAGAGACATAACAGTAGCACATAACACTATTTTAAGTACAAGCACGAGGATTTTAGCCTCTTATCCTACATTTAAGATTTGTACATTAAGAATGATTTTTAAAAAAATGGTAATTTCTGCTTCAGTCCAAACATTCTATACAGATGATATAATTGCAGTTTATAACTGTCTCACCTACATCGAAAGGTGGACACAGTGACAGGCGCGGGTAGTGACGTGATGAATCATCCGGGGGCTGCGATCATTTGAATATTCCCCTGGCAGATGTGGTCGTGTGCGTGTCTTTGATTAACTTCATTAATATACATGCCTCGCTCTGATACACAGGCAGTGGCATATGGTAAAAAGCATGAACAGGAAAGAAGTGATTTGCTGTTTGCTCTGGAAAACAAACAAGCCAACAGGTCCTAGCAGATGGCGCTGTGTGCGATGCTGGTGGGAGGCAATGTGCTGCATCGGCGCTGCCGCCAAGCAGGAGCTCTCCTGTGGATGAAGAGAAGTCTGACTATCGCCCTCGGCCTGCCGCACGGTAAACAAATAAAGCGTCCTTCTGCTTTCCTGTGTGTTGAGCTTTTTATCCCACGTTGATCTTACCTCCTGATTTCAAAGCACAAAAAAAGAGCTTGTTTTTGGCAAGTTAAAGTGCTCTAGGCTTGATGCTCTTCAGAAATCAGCTTAAAGAAGAAATGTGTTTAATAATGGCTTGTTTGTGTGCAGCTCTCATTTCCCTCTTCGCTCCCTTCGTCTTCCCTCAGCATGCCTGCAAGCGCACTTTCCACTTTGTTCCCATTTAAATAGGAAAGTTGGCGGCTCATTTACATTTATAATATATGTTGGTTATGCATCAGCAAGAAAATGGTTTAAACAAGTTTGTACCTTGTCATTTTATACCACATGTATCACACAGGGAACTACCAAAACTACAAATAATATGCAGGAAAGTAAAAGTAAGAAATATGCAAGGGATAAAATGTATACTGAAAGACGGTATGGTGCATTTGCCATGAGGTTAGATTCACTCAGCCATTTAGCTGGCAAGGAAGAAACTAAGAACAGAAATCTACTCCAAGTGATCACCTTCACGCCAACGTTGTCTCATTAATGATGGCCACTTTATGATCAGTGACCACAGCATCAGTTTTCTGTGAGACTCACTAAAACAATCACTGATCAACATCAGTTCCTATCAGTTCAACCTCTAAATCCACTTTGGTACTTACGCTTTAGCTTTTATACTTTATATCCACTTTGTACTTAATTTATCTTACCTGTATTATAGTGTATTATATTTGATTTGCTTAGTACTTCTATTCCTTCCTAAGTGTGCATTGACGTGATAGTGAGCAGCTGTAACGAAAGAGTTTCCCCTCGGGGATCAGTGAAGTATTTCTGATTCTGAATCTTTTAGAGCCAAACCACAATTCATTAACAAAAAAAACCCATCATGTTATACAGTTGTTGCACAGTTTCATTAACTCTGCTACAGTACAGCACATTACATTCCTACAATAAGTTCAGAGCACGAGTTTGTTTGCACATATTTTGATTTAACTACACTTCAAGGTATATGCAGCTTGCCAGCCTGCATATAACTTGCCCCAAGCCAACACGCTCCTATAGAGCACAGGCTGTGAGTATTGATGTACTGAGTAATTCAAAGCATGGAGAAGATGGTCAAATGGGCTGACTGTAGTCTTAACATGAGTGGGTCGTTACTCTGCAGTTGGAGGTGTCTCTCTGATGACATCACATAAAAAGAGACAAAATGGCCAATAGGGCAGAAGATAACTGGTAGTAATGTAGTGACCTATTGGTAGAGATGATATCAAACCCAATTATTTGGCTGAATGAACAGAAATATGCCTCACACAATGTTTAAACATGGTAGACTAAATTACGGAAGTGCTTAATGAAAAGGGATATTAACTGTGAAGTCAATTAAAACAATGCTAAATAGGTGGGTCAACGCCAATTAGCGATATATACACAGCAGACCGTAATTCACAATTTCTTTTTATGTGTTACCTATGTACTTCAGCACACTGGATTTGCAACAAAACAATGACTATGGTGTTAAACTGCTGCCTTCCAGCTTTAATTGAAGGGTGTTTACATCCATGCTGTTTAGGAATTGCAGCCCTCATCATGTCCAAGAATCTGGGGACTGTGTAAATAGGGCTATGCCTCCTTCACTTGATGTGAACCCCCTCAAAAACACCCTAAAGCTAAAATGCAGCACTTTAAACCTAGTCATTGTCTAATTTCAAATCCAATACAACATGTATCACTGTCCAAATACTTGTGGACTACACTGCACTACTCATATCACTGTCACTTTCAACTTGTGCCCACTGTTTCTCTTTGATTCTCTCATGTCTGTATGTTAGCGTATTTATTATTTCTGAGACTGTTATTTGCCATATAAAATTTTGTTTTTTTTTGTTTTTTATACCAATGCTGCAATTTGGACACAGTTTCAACACTATGGAGCTGTGCTGGTTGTCTCATGTTACTTTGAAAATTGACATATCAAATTGCTGAATGTCAGACCTCCTTTATAGCTGACAAACCCTGCTACTAGACTTCAACATAGTGTAGCCCATCTTTGTAATAGTGTTTGAAATTGTAATTATACAACTTAAATGTATTTTCCTTCAGATGTTAGCATTGTTTACTGCATCATATTTTGTTGCATTCACTGCTACACTTTGTCATTGCACTCTCCAGGCATTATGTCAATGAGGATAGACTTGAAATACAATTTGACAATGTAAATATATACAGTAGATGTACAGTATGTGTGCTTATACGTGTGTAGATTACTATTGGTGTATTATTGAATGAATGTCTGCATGCATATATGTATTTAGAAAGGTTTGTGTGTGGATAAAACTGTAGATGTTGGGAAAGTTACACATATCTGTATATTAGGTTTATCATTATTATTTCTTGGCCATCAGTGGAAGAGCTGGGATAAATAGGAGGATTTTGGAGATTGGGATGAGGGTTGGGGAAGTATGAAGATTTGGGGAGATGGTAGGAAAAATGATCTGCAGGTGTATTTATAGCATGATGTAATACATGTCTCATAATATGCTGATGTGGTATATTCAAGTTAACTGTTATGCCTCTGCCTGGGAATATACTTGACAAAAAATTAAAGAAATATTGAAAAATAAGTAAATAACTAGTAAACTGAGGTGATTTCTAATCTTGTTTAAGTCATGCTGATAAATACAGTGCATGTGTGTATGTATATGGTTCCATCTATGCTTATAGACAGAAGTGAAGATTAACCAATTCACTGCAGCATTATCTTCTACAGTATTGACATATAAAAGAGGTGACTTGATGAGAATAATGGGAAGTTAAGGAAAACAGTGTTATCCCCTCCTGACTCAGCAGCTAGTCCATGTAATCACATGTAAATACAGTATATTAATCAGCTGTGTTATGTGTTTTGTATGTGACGGTCACCACTCCTGCTGTCTTTCTCTGAACTCCATTTCAAGTACAAATACATGAAAGAATGATCTCATCTTGAGCCTCAGTTAGCAGGATGAATGTGGTTTTCTACAATATCTCATATTTTTTGCTTTAAACTGTCTTCTTTTCATTGGCTGAGTGGTTTTTGTTTTATGTATGCTGGGGTGGAATTTATGCATAAGAAAAAGCTTTCAGAGGCTTTTATGTTTCCTGCATGTTCGATATCCAAGGCTGCGATTAAGATGCGGTTGCTCTAGTCTGGAACCTTGATAGTGGTAATTTCATCATTTGCACTTAAGACTGACTATCATCACCTTGCACTATATATCAATTAACATGCACCATTTGCTAATGTCAATGATTAAGAAAGTTGCAGGCGCTGATTAAAATATTTCCCCTTGATTAGTGAATGGTAAACAACTTAGTGCGAGCCATTGCTGATGAATGTGTCGCTGCAATCAGTCGCTGACAAAGGAGGAGTGATAGAAATAGAGAAAAAACAGAGGGAGGGGAGGGGGGAAGAGCAGGAGCCACAAAACTGAAGGTTTGGAGTCCATAATTAGGCAGCAGTTTTTCCTTTCTAACCATTTTCCCAAAAGAAAAGAAGCCTGACTACTTAATTGGAGGAATCAAATTTAGTCAAGCGCCCCGTCGGCTCAAACCTACATCATTAAAGTTGCCAGCTAACAAACATCAAACACGAGGCAGCATTAATGAAGCAGATGTATTAATTTCCCATTTATGAGCAGCTAAGCAACTCACTGCTCCCCACACTCCCCCCCCTCTTCGCTCCCTTTCTCCCTCTATTTCTCTGACAGCACTATTAATGATCTTTAATGCCCCACAGGCAGTAATAGGCCCCACTGGGAGAACCGAAACACTGCGATTTGTATTGAGGATTTAGACATAACGGGGGGAAAGGGAAAAGAGTGAGATCTTGGGGACAGCTACGAGGCGCTTGATCAGGCCCAGGCCTCACAGGGGTGGCTGCCGCTCCAGAATAATAAATGACAGCCTCACGATTAAATCAAACCTTCTGCCCAAAAGGGCTAGAGCGGCTGATTGTCACTAACAATCGAGCTGCTTTTTAAAACACCTCTGGGAAAAGAAATCAAAAGCAGACAGCAGAGGAAAAAAAAATTCAACGGCAGTCTGGCTCTCAACACCTGACAGTTAACACACACAGGAAGAGACAGGCCAGAGCTAAGTCCAGGGAATGAAGACCTGTCACTGGCGAATCTCAGACCATACTTATTATGCCACTACCCACAATGCACCAGCCGGCACAATTTCTATGATTCGACATCATGCATCATTAGTGCTAGCAATATGCATATGATAAGCATTACATATGATAAGCAATATATTTCACAGTCTAAGTGACTATTTGTTTAGGATTTGCAGCACAATATCACATCCTTTATCAGATTCTCATCTCTTCAAGTGTTATATTTCGATGGCAATGTCAGCAAATGAAATAATAATGAAAGCCAGCCATGGAAATCTCCATCCAATATAAGCCTGTGTTAAAATATGTTAAACTATTGACAGTGACTCTACAATATGCTCCCATGACATCGAAGGACAGAAACAATAAAAGTTACAAATGCCAGACACAAACAAGGCCTTTGGTGACATTGTCCCTAATGCTGCACGTGCACATCTAATTATCTGGAGCGGAGGATAACCCAGATAAATAAGCCTGCACTGACTGTAACCTACAAATCAGATATGCTGCGCTTTCCAGACCTGCAGCTTTCTGAGGCTAACCCTTAAAGCCGTTTGTTTGTTCCTTCATTAAGCTAATTTACAGTTCTCTGGAGACTGTCTTGTTACAAGAAAACTGTTTGTGAGGGAGACAAAATGCCGATGAATTTAGCCTACATCTACAGTATATACTCAGCTGTGCCTACTGTATAGTACAGTATGTAAACCACAGCCCAATCTCACTTTGAATTATATTTATATTGGAAGATTCTGTAGTGCATGATTTACATCCAAATCAATGTTCAGTACCAATACAGGAAGTAGTATGAAGTTCAGTAGTGTGACGAAAAGCAAGGGCATGAGGATCAAGTGAAGGTCGGATGTGTAACGTGTTCGATTTGGATGCCAGAAACAGGGTTTTTCATTCAGCTAAGGCTACTGGTCTTCTTAGAAGTCAGAACGCTGAACTGGCCTGTATTTGTGTGTTGTCAATGTAAGTTCATATACACACTGTTACGCGCTGCCTGATTAACTGAAGTCATATACTTGCATAGAAGATTATCAAAACTGAGGTGAAAGCTGTTGTCAGTTAAATTTGACCCTTGTACAGCCAACAATATAATATAAAATGGTATGACATAATTCTACAGACTGTAAGGCACCTGAAAGCAAGCTGTGCCAAAACCCTGCCACACAGTGAAACACATGTGATGCCAAAACACCGACACCCACATAGGTACTTTGGGGTCTGTCTTTTTTCCCTCTCAGTCTCTCTCCTGACAGCAGCATCATCATTTCCTTCACTGTGGCAGGCAGCAGTGGGGTTAAGCTGCCAGCGATGCGATGATAGTGAGAGAGGCACTGCAGCTGGGGGTTGCAGATAGCACATTCTGTCAAATAGCATCAGGCTGCCTGCATAATGAAGTGAAGAGAACGATGGAGGGAAAGAAAAAAAAGGGGGGGTGTTTTCATTTGTTAATGCTGAAACTGATACGGCTCCGCCACAGTCTGAAAAGCAGCAGGAGCCTCAGCTCATAGGCCTCAACTTAATGTTTCATCTCTTGCTGCCTGATTAATTATAAGTGCAACACACACCACTTTTTCTCCCTGCAATGTGTGTATATGGGTGATGGTCTCGATTCCATTTGATAGAGACTCTTAGACCCAGTCTACACTGGCTACTTTGTCCAAGCACATTAGTCACATTTGTGGTGCCTATTCACAAAGATTCTGAACAAGTGCACAGCACAACACCCAATCACATACCTATATATTTAAAAGGAAAATTCATTACAACCTGACTCTTAGTTTTTAGTAGTAGTTACTTTGGCCATCATTTCTTTCAGGTATTATAACATTGTACTCACCAAAGTAAATGCTATGGTCTGGGAACACGCGCGACATCAATAAAAAGTCAAACACGGCAAATAAAATTAGAAGTCACATGAACAGTTTATCCAGATTATGTAAACCACTTAATTTGGAGGTCAAAACCAAAAGTGATTGTTAATAAACACTGCACAGGGAAACTACTACTGCAAGCATGCCAGGTCAAATTGTGACCACAAATCGGTCTGCAAACTGTGATGGATGTTTACAACGGACAGTTTGGGTACTACTTTTACCATTCCCTTTTGTTTATGTTTCGAAATTAGTATGGCTAACCACAGGGTCTGTTTAAAGCCTGTCTGATCGTCTGACTACTCACATCATTCTAGATTAAAGCAAATAACTTGGTGATGTACTCACATGTTAATATAACTGATAATAACTGAAAATAACACAGGTAGTATGAAACAGAATTTCCCTTTAAGTAAAAAGTGAATCCTAGACATTTCAAGCTAGCTAATTTCTGTTATAAAATAGTTTTTAACTTTAAACAAATATAGCAATGATTTTGCATTATGTATAGCACGCAAAAAAATATGCAAATGCATCGGTATGGTCCTTTAAAATATTTTAATAAAGTATAAAATTAATTTATTACAAAGCGTCAATTAAACTGAAACCTATCAACCAAGTGAAAGCCACATGAAACATCTATCATTCAAGGCAGCCTTGAGGACATGCTGGCTGATAGTACTGAATCACATTACTGTTGCTTTAGGCTGTTTATCTCAAAAGCTGTGGCATTTGTCATCATTGGACTCCCCTTGATCAATGCCCTCTTTATTATGATATGTTTCTAAAGTGACTTGTACCCCCCCCACCCCACACACACACATACACCACCACACACAAACACATCCACTCACACACGCACAAATGCGTGCATTCACACCTACATTTCTACCCTCAACACCCAGTGATTTCATTAGTTTCATATTAGGATTGATGGGGCTCTTCTGAGGGATATAAATCAATTTGAGAACACTTTTCTAAACCTCAGCCTCAACCTCCAATGGAGCCATCAAGCAGAGGGGTGGCTGAGGGGCAAGAGGCTGGAACAGCCACATCATTGGTTTGCTTTTGCTGGGGGGGGGGGCAAGGGGCACAAGTAATTTTGCCTTCAGGGTTTATGATCGAAAGAGTTCCCCCTTCATGCTCTGTCTATCCACCCTAGAAAGCTCCCCCTCTACTCATTCTCCTCTTCCACAACCACCTTCTCCTTTCATCCATCCTCCCATAGCTCCATGATTTACAACTAGTACTCATGTGCTTCCTGGGAATTGATTTCCAGGGAACTGCGCCTTGTGCCCATCCTTTCTGTGGAGGCCATAACGATCCGGCTGTGGATCATTAGTCTGGACCACTGTTTTCCACTGCTCTGCTGGCTGGGCGCCATACATCTCCCCCCTCCTCCTGAGTCACAGCCGCTGTTAAATTGCCTGTCCCCTTCCCTCCTATTCCTTCTCTTCTACCCCCACCTCCCCAGCCCCAGTCACACCTCATGATCCTCATCTGTCCTCCTTTGCACCACACTATTTATTGAAAAGCAAGCTGCGCTGGAGCCAAAGCCAGTGGTGAGTGTTTATAGGCCATTCAGGACTGAGGAAATCCCCCTCACGTTTCTCGCATTCTCACACGCTGACCTTTATCTCAGCAGACAGACAGATGACACATCCTTTATGTTACATGTGATTGAAATCACCAAATGACAAACGGGGATGCCATATCACCACAGATGGCTTTTCATAACAGACGATGACTGCGGTAATATGAATAAGAAAGTGATGGAGTCACTTTGTCACCAAGAGGGCATGAGCAGCGCAGTGGAGCTCATGGTTCAAAGGCTCTTATTACGCCCCCTGAGGAACAATATGTTCTGATTTGTTGCATTTGCTTCTTGACAATGCGCCAAAATTGAAGGCCTGATTGAGCTTCCAGGGGTATTTTGAAAGACCAAAGCCAGTATTTTCCCTTGAGTGCTCAGCAAGCTGCCATTTGTTCCTCTTTTCTCTCACTCTGCAATCTTAAATTTAACAGAATAGAATAACACTCAGGTTTAACTCTAGTGCTAATCGCACTCGTTCAGTCTCAGGGACACAATCACGCAGGCGATGATCTACCACATTCACGATGAACACTTCTATTGTTTCTTATATGATAGATCTGGATTGGCTAAACAACGGCGTTGGTATTTATAAACATTTCCGTGCCTTGAAGTTGAAGTCATCGTTACTCATGTCTTAAGAAATTACAGCTCGGAGACAGAAATCATCTCCAGCTGCTGGTGGTTTCAACCTCTATTCAACAGGATCAGCTTTCTCAAACTCACCCACGTCTCACAGCTGCTTGATTAATTGCATTTTCATCTGGGAAATGAATCCAAAACTTGTCAAACAACCACTTTGCTGTATAAAGAGGCCGAGCTAAAACAAACAGCAGCACAGACCGACAGCCTCAGCTGCCTCTAGTGGCTCTACACTGTGCTTTGGCATTGGCAGTGGAAGCTTCTCGAACTAGAGCCTGAGCCTGGCAGCATGCACTGGCAGCAATGATTTACAACAGCATTTAAGTGAATCTAATAAGCAGAGTGAATGCTTCCCGTCGCTTTGGCATGGCCCGTGCTTGGGCCCTAATCATTCAAATATTTTGGCAAAAGGCAATGCCCCGCTTCTCTCCAAAAGAGAATAATGAGACACGGAGCTCTTAATCACAGCAGATCAGTTCAAATAAATGAAAAGAGAATCAAAAGCATTCTTTGCCGAGGCAGCCCCTCTCTGTGTCCAAATGAGCTGACAGACGGCCAGATCTGGGAGATGGAGATTTACCCAGGAGATAGAGCACATTTTCCATGACTCGTGAAGCAGTGTCTCACTCTGGCAGACTAGAAAGTAGTTCTGGAAGAAACAAGGGACAGCTTTTGTACCATTTTCTTGAAATTGGATGTTCAAAGTAATTATATACAGCATGCACACATATACAGACATACAAACACCAATATTCTGACCAGCCCAAGCAAATGATGCCCCGCGATCTTTGCAGCTTTTTAATCAAGCACTCCTCCACACTTGTTCTCCTATCACACCTCAGATGCTTTCTGGAAACCCACGCAAAGCAACGCGGTAGCTCTGACACCTCATCCAAACTCAATAATTCACCATGCTTTCACTTGCCAATTCTTCCCTCTGCCAATCTGAAACCCTTCCACACACTCCGCTTGCTGAGACAGCGCTCTAACAAACGATGCTGTCAGTTAACAAGATGGAAAAACATTCTGTTAATTTTCTCTCTCCCTCCTTCCCTCCCCTTCTCGGTGAGGAGTCTTGATGTGCATAGACGAGGGCTGGATCACAGCTTGCCTGGGGGAAGCCTGACACAAGACAGGCTGCCGCTGACATGATGAGCCTCGAGACTGCTGGCAAATTCTTGTGATGTCACTTCCCGCTCTCGACAGCTCTGACACCCTGGCGTGGGGTACTGGGAAGACGAGGAATAGAGGGAGCTGCTGGAGCGACGGTGGAGGTGGTGCTTGGGAAGGGGAGGTGGCGGGTGGGGGCTTGATGAGAAGAAACACTGGTGCGTCGACTGCTCGGCTCTTCTGTTTTCTTTAATGTTCCCGCTTTTATCAGCAGTCGGAGCTGTCAGCGGTAATCACGTTTGTAGTGAAGAGCTGCAGAGACGATAAGCCCAGCCTGTCAGCGCCGCATCCACCGCGGCAGACATACGCTGCTGCCGCTCTGTGTCTTTATGCGTGATGGCACTCTCCCCAGAGAGAGGAGAGAAAAAAGCACAGAAAGAGGTGGCTCATCCTCATCCGGAAGATGGAGGGAAAACTATCATTCTGTGTTGTGTGTGTCATTTGTAACAGTAAAGTGATCCTATAATACATAGTAAAAGGATATTTCACAAATAGCACAGCATAGGCACCAATATGTCCCTTACAGCAGTATTATTTGAATCGTACATCAGTACGATAAGGTAACTAAATTCTTCTAAAGTATTGATTATTGACATGATCTTTAATGCCACAAACTAATGTTCCTTGAATTGATTCCTTGATTGTTGAAAGAAAAGGATGAAGAAAATGTGTTGAAAATAAAAACAGTTAACCCAGAAGGATAAAGCTGGTGTGTCAGTAATAACTGTCATATCAATCTGCAGAGACAAATGTGGCCTTGTGTCAAAGCTGGTGCAGTCTCTTTTATGGCTACAAGGCATGATCATTTACAGACATGAATAGTAATTACATGCACAGAAAACATGGGACGCTGCGGTCGCACCATATGCATGACAGGTGGCGTGCGACATAAATAATGGAACGTGTGGCAGTCAAAAGTTGCCAGGCATTCGGTTACCAATTATTCTTCTCTTGTGAGCATTAAAGCGCTGTGCAGTGTTTACCGTTAACAGACATAATTGAATAATAATGCCCTGGCCCCACCTGTTCTCTGTGTAGGGGAAATAGCTCTTTGGTTGGAATAAATGAGCTGTGCTCTCCTTCTTCCTCACTCCTCCTCACCCTCTCTTGCTCTGACAAAGGGGTTGAGAGGCCTGCCCTCGCAGTGGCCATTAAAATAATGTGGCCTAACCTGAGCAGGGGTTAACCAGCTAATGTCCTCAGTACTGCTCCTCTGTGGACATGAATAATGCAGATCAGGCTCCTAAACAAGCACACAAATGAATCTATAAATCACCCAGGTCAGGGCAATCTTATTAGCTCCCCCCACAACTTCCTTCCCATCTCTCTCTCTGATTCGTCCCTGTCAGGCTCCTGCTGAGGGAGCTTCCTTGTATAAACCTGCAGTTAAATGTCCTGTTGGTTTAATAGATAGGTTGTAGACTAACAACACAGACAAACTGCCATGCAGAATTTAATGCATTATGCAGTAGCTTACCTGATCCCTTTTCTTACTGAGGTGTTTAAAAATACAACATTGTTAAACAATCAGTTGAAAATAAATTCTGGCTCGTGTCAAAATATGGTCAGTCAGCCATTTGCCTCTTGTCTTTTATGTAATCAGTTTGACATAATGGTTCACACGTGAAGGGTGGGTAGAATATCATCAACACTTGAACAACTTAATGTAAAGCAATATAAATACATACATTTCTGTCATATTGGAGAGGTGTTGGGACAACTTTTTGGTAATTGTTTAAGGCCATATTGTGTGATGTTGTTGATTTGGATTGCATTATCTTGTAAAAAAGATCCTAATAGTTTAATATTATGTCTAATTTCCTGCCTGACAAAAACTTAACATTGTATTCCAGGGCTTCTCTAATGGATTACATTATTCTACATAGGTTTTCGTGTTATTGTGTTCATTCCCTGTGTATGCAATGCAATGCAAGACGATATTTTGATTTGTGTGGTCATTTCTCGAAATATTTAGCTAAAGTTATTTCTTGGCATACTCTGTATTATCAGTCCAGCATCAATTTTAAAAGAGACATTTTTCTCATTTTTCAAAAAGCATTTATTGTTATTGTTTTAAACACATGCCGAGCTAATGTTTTACCACCACAATGGCACTTATGGTTACTCTAATCCTCCTGGAACTGGGGCATAACAAGCAAATCATAACCAATGTGTGGAGCAACATTCTGGGGACAATGCAAATAGAAAACAAGGAATCTCAGCTAATTAAAATAATGAGGAATAGGAAATAAACCTCAGCAGTTTACTTCCCAGATGTTGCTAAAATAAACTGCAAGGAAAAGAGATAAGCTATGGGGTGAAGAAAGCTCTACAGTGTCTCTGTATACAGTGAGAGTGGATCAATATGGATTTCATGTATAGTCGCAGATGAATTATTAAAACAAGCGCAACCAACAAAACACCAACAAAGCCGTACACTTAAATCACCTGTCCCCTAGTCATGCCTGAATAACTTGATGAGGGATCAGCATGAGTTTCACTATTAATTGCAAGATTTACGAGGTGACACATCCCTTACCCAACCCTAACCAGTCAATTTCACCACTATTATCCCCTCTAAGAAATTTATTCTTTAATAACTCTTCCTGCACGTCCTGTGGATCCCAAAGATTGATCGTCAAACCCTAAAGCCCAAGCCCCCCATCAAAAGAGAACATGAACAGGATCCTGGGAGTTAAGTCACTGCTGGACACAAGAAAGGGAGGATGGTGTTTGTATGTGTGTATGCATGTTTGCAGTGATCAAGGGAGCACAGCAGTTTAGTTCACATAGACAACTAACCCCGTTTCATTTGTCAAATCTAGTATGCGCTCCTCCATACTCCATCAAACAAAGCCACTGCTAGCTCATGGAGTCATTTCCCTCTCTCCCAATTACAAATGAGTCCATTAGTGTGTCTGCAGTGAGCCCTGTGCTGTCTCCCAGTAATGGCTTGTGAGATTTCCATCATAATCATAATGGCTCCCAGAGCAGCCATGAGTGCAGATGGAAGGTCGCTCATAGGTAATGTGCTATCTCACCACCCAAAGGGCACATGTCTTTTGCTTTGTTATTTAGAACTATATGCCTATGACTTGGTGAGCTGACATACATGCTCACTTGTGAGCGCTTGCGCACTCTCATGTCAAGTTTCTATGGATGAAGATCCAGAGGTGGATTTAAGAAAGGGAGGACATGGACTAGATGCTTCCTGGCACTGATGAACATCATGAAACTGGTGTGTGTGCTGCGACTGTAGATGCAAAATCACATAACTTAAGACGATGCATGACAGCTAACACAATATGACAAATGTCTCCCTCCCCTGGTTCTGTAGCTTTGCTAAGCAGAAATATTACAGCCAGCAGTGTCCGCATGACTCACCTCCACTTGCCATTCGAAACATATCATATTCCTTTCTCTGGCCTCAGAGCGCGGCAGCCAGCACATCTGCATCCTCTGCCAATTATTCTCTGAATGCTGGTCTTGGTAACATTTTCAGCGTGTGTGTGCTCACTGTACTAGTGAGCTGGCTGTCTGCATAACCACGCGGCATGTGGGATTGGTTGGAATGGGCTGATACAGCGCTCGTTCAGCCTGTACTTAATTGACCAGAGAGCTATGTGTTGTTGTGATGCGGGGTCATATCAATGAGGTAACCTGACATTTTCATGTATGATTTCGGTTCCATAAAGGCCTGATGCTTTGCTTGTACCAAATTTCATATGAGCAATAAATAAAGGATAATGTGGGCAACATTGGCCTCCAGAGTATTGTAGAGGAAGATCTGACCTAATTGTGTTTGCTGGAGTCATGTATAGAGCCATATAATGATGCTCAGTGAATGTTATCGGTAGCATTGACATATGCCTGTATGGTATTTACTTTGTTCTTGTAATGGTATTTTCTAACCAGCTTACATACTGTAGTAGCCATGACGCAATAATTTTCTACGTAAGAGAGAGGCACAGCTACAGCTATTAGTACTAGAGATAATAGATTTCTTCAAAATAGGTAATCCACCATCTTACAATATAATATGTTCAATTGTTAATGGTGGTAAGAATGATCCATGGGCAGACCTCTAGGATTGGGCTTGCCCCCACAGTCTGGCAATTCAAAGACAGCTAACATCCTACTGTGCTGAATCAAAAGGAATGGAGTATTTACTGCTTATGCAGCTTTTTTTTTTTTACATTAGCCATTAGGGTGTTCTAATGATAGAGAAATATACATAAGGGTCAGCCACAGTTCTATACTTAAATTCAACCGCTCCCGGGAGGTCTGCCATCTCCCTCGGCTTTAATTTGAAATCATTCAGAGGCAAAATGGTAGCTGTTTGATTTATCCCTTATTACATTGCTTCTTAAGAATCTGTCAGGCAGCCTCATGAATTCATTCATCTCCATAAGCTTTCTCAGCACCACTTAGGCCTTGTGTAATCTGGGTGAGACCCCTTATCACTTCATTTGCACAAGCAGGAGACTATCAATTCCTGTCCAGTATCTGGGCCAGGGGAATTGGACCAGAGGTTTGGATGTGTCTAGACCAAGCTGCAGTGACAAGCAACTGATTACACATTGAAACACCATGCAGGTGTTCCACTTCACACCCTACATTTACAATATTAGTGAGCATTAGTTAAATATATTTTCTGCTTTATTGCGTACACTCTTTTCAGTGTAGATCACAATCGACAGGCAATTTTCCACCATGAGTCATTGATGTATTGCCACTGTGAAAAGAGAGACACTCAAAAGCATTTAGCTGGTGCCTAGCTCCACACAGCAGCCTCATAAAGCCAGACAATGCCTGAGCTTAATAAGAAACAGAATGGATCCCATGAGTGTGGAGGACCCATCAAGCTGGGGAATTTCATTTAATTTCCCCCGGGCCGTCTATGTCTTGTACACATAATTAGAGCCCAACATGCAATGCTCCTTGTGTTTTGTCAATAATTCCCCAAGGAGCAATCAGGACAAGGGTTGGACATGCCTCTGTGACCTGGGCTACTTGCAACAAGCTCAGCCACCTAATTACACTGCCTCTAACAAGCAGTGTGGTGGTGGTGGCGGTTGCAAGGGAAGGATGTGGGGGGGGGAAGGGAACCGGCCTGAGCCCAGGAGCCGACAACGTAAAGCCCCTCCTCAGAGCCCCTGATGTCATTAGGATTGTTTGTGGCTGCCGCCATGCATGCTGGGAAAGCGTTGTCATTCTGACAAGCCTGTTCTCTATTTCCCTCATTTAGGATCCTCTTCTGTAGTGACTCACTGCCTCTGGTGGCTTACACAGCAGGAGATTAGGGATATGGTCCTCTACAGCAGTTATTTGCTTGTGAGACCTATCCAATACATTTCTGTGGAATAATCATATGTCCATGACTTGAAATATTGTTAGCCACAACATCGATAGAAAACTATTATAGCCAATCAAAAAGTTAATTTATGTCACAAAATCAATCAATCAGTCAGTGAACCAATTTTCACATTATCTTAACATATTGTTCTGTTGGAGTTGTTGCACTTATAGCATAATTTCCTGGAAATACCTCACCATGGGGGGGGGGAGAGAATGTGAGAACCTGTTTCTGTGCATAAAACTATGGTCACAGATCTTTCGAGGGAGAGATGTTTACTAAATTTGTATTCAGCGATAACATTTTTACATTATCTCTGCCATAGACTGCATTACAGTATGGAACCCTGTTAATTTGGTGTAATTTACAGTCTCTGTGTTGAGTGCACTGTGTTTGCTTTTGCCATCAGACAAATCGCAGACAGAGAAATCCTGCTTTGGCTGCAGGGATGAAGCCATTTTCTGTGGGTGAGCTGAGGTTGCTGTGGAGAGTGGAAGAACACCACCGCCAGGAGCCAGTCAATTCTGAAGCAAGATGCCTGCAGAAATCATTGGCTTGACAAAAGGGCAATGAGGGGGCAGAGGGTTTGTGTGAGAGTCACTGGCCCAGTTGCTGGGGGGGCTTATGTGCAGGTGAGCCAGGCCTTGACTGACATCCGCTGAGCGCAGCGAGAAAGTTTAACCTTGGCACGTTGGAGAACTCACTCTCAGCAGGGAGAGAGGGCAGACAGAGAGACAGTGAGGGATGAAGAGAGTGCATGTGAGAAAAGAGATAGGCGGTGTGAAGGGCTTTCTGCATAACAACAACCAAATTTTTTTTCATAAGCGGCCTGTTTCCAGAGACACTGGTTTGAACCCAAGGTCTTACTCCATGCATTATTAAAGACCGGTAACTGGCAACACTGCCTCATAAATAGAGATGAAGACAGACACCTGAGGAGCCGGGGCGCTGCTCACTCTTGATCGGCCACAAATCCACCGGCCTAACATGACCCAGAAGGTTCTACATACACAGTAAGCCACAGCACACTCTTTTACCCAGCAGCCCTCCGTTTTGTTTTAGTCATTGCACCTGACAAATGGCACCACATGGAGTAAAGTTCATTATTGCGCAGGTCTCTGGTATAAAAAATGTATGTAATTTTGTTTGACTCAACATGTTTGGCAGCATGGGTGTTATTTTTGGCTTAGAGCTTAGGCCAATTTTAGCAGTGCTGCTAAAACAACATTAGTGACATTATTAGAAATATGGGGAAAGCTAATGATGTGCTTAACAGATGGCTCAGAAAATAGTTCAATCAGTTACCAAGAATAATATGCCATGGCTTCTATATCCTATTGATAGTCTTGCTGCAAGATGACTAATTGTTATATCATGTGTGCAACAGTGGAAAATATCTGCTACATTATACTCTTACTTTTCTTTGATATACTGGACTTAACATTTCTTTAAACTGCAGTTTTTTTCACTCCAAAGCCTCTCTGTATGGGGCCCAATTTTCATAAAGTCTTTGATATATGTACACAATTTGCCTGAGACATTTTTCTTTTCCAGGTCAGGAAAGATGGAAATTTGTTTTCTCTTTTCCCAGGAGTGAACATCTCAGTCAAACAGCATATTTATGGTTTTTGTTGCTGATTGAATTATTTTCCATTCCCTGTGTTCTCAGCTTGTGCTGGGAATAGAATCATTGCCTTTGAAACATGATTCACTGCTGTAACTGTTTTTTTCCCCCCATTCAATTTCAAGGACTTGGCAACCTTGTCCTAGTCAAACGTGTGCATTATTACCTTTTATTGTTGGCCATAAATGAATGGTGAGGTTGGGCACTCTAGAGGCAAGTGTAACACATTAGGGCTTGTATAATATCACGTCTCAAAGTAAGAGTCAAACCTTCTACAATCCTGTGTTTCAACACCAAAACAGCTGCGCAGAAATTTATCAATAAGCATCAGGAGGTATTCTAAAAAGTAATAGCAATGCCTTTTATGGTTGCAAAATAAGTTTTATATTGCAGTCCACATGCTTTTGAAAAAAGGAGCATTTACGTTCTGCACCTTTACAAAACAAACAAAAACAATCACATTACTACTGTGTCAATGTAATCAGAATGGGCCAAAATACTTCAACCACCACTAATAATTTGGCTTCTTTTGGCCGTATTTGACAAATATTTAACAGATACATACCAGACTTAGAGTTTACATATTCCTGAAGTGCCTTGGAAAGGTCTAATATAAACTCAGACATGTCAGATAAACACAGAGCAACAGGATGCCTTTTTAAACTGTACATGCCTTATCAGACCTAAACTGTTTCTGCATGCAGATTGAATGGCACAGTATCTCAATAGGATTCAGGTCAGGGCTTTGACCAGGCCACTCCAATGTCTTCATTTTGTTCTTCTTCAGCCATTCAGAGGTGGACTTGCTGGTGTGTTTTGGATCATTGTCCTGCTGCAGAACCCAAGTTCGCTTCAGCTTGAGGTCGCGAACAGATGGCCGGACATTCTCCTTCAGGAGTTTTTGGTAGACAGCACAATTCATGGTTCCATTCATCACAGCAAGTCTTCCAGGTCCTGAAGCAGCAAAACAACCCCAGACCATCACACTACCACCACCATATTTTACTGTTGGTATGATGTTCTTTTTCTGAAATGCGGAGTTACTTTTACTTTGGCCATGCAGGCCGTTTTTGCCCAGTCTCTTTCTTATGGTGGAGTCATGAACACTGACCTTAACTGAGGCAAGTGAGGCCTGCAGTTCTTTGGATGTTGTTGTGGGGTCTCTGAATGGCTGAAGAAGAATAAAATGAAGACCGTCAGGAAATCAGGAAGGGGGCAAACACTTTTTCACACCACTGTACCTACTAGGACAATGCGGGGGGGCAAGCTCTGGAGCTAGCTACTGTAAATGGGCCACAGTGAATGTAGGAGGAGGATGGAGGAGGGTCAAGCCAGCCTGCTGGCTCTCAACACCACAGCTCCTCAAAGTCTTCTAAAATGTAACACTGGCTAAGCTGCATAAACAACACAAGCTTGTCGAATGTTTTTGTGTATGTGTTGTGTGCTTGAAGATTAGTCAAACTAAATTAATCAAAACATGTAAGACCAGCAAAATGATCAAACCAAGCTTTAAGCAAATTTCTCCTAAACATCTCAAAATTAGCCTGAGAAATCTAAAGACAAATCACATCCACGGAATAACATAAACACGCAAGGGCACGTTCCCAGTATTGGTGTAAAAAGTGTATATTAGGAAAAAACAAGATACAATCAGTTGGCAGGGCAATATCACAGACAGGCAATATTAATGACCTGTGAAGCGCATTGACAGGCTGACATTACCAGTGTGTCAGTCGAGGGGTGAAACGTCTCTCCTCTGACCCTCTCTCCTGCGGCCTTACGCTCTGCACTACACTGCTGGGTGTAGGGGCAGAATGAGCTGCACTGCAAGGGAGGGGGAAGGAGAAGGGGAGGTTACAGGGGGAGGACAGGCGTGTGGGTGTGTGTATGTTTGTGTATGTGTGGGACTGTCTGAGGAGTACTGCTGCCTGCTGACCTGGTCATCCATCAGACAGAGTCCATCCATCCAACCAGCCTCCCCCCCACCCCCCCACCCAGGGCCCATCAACGCATCCCTCTGCCAGGCCTGGTATCTCCACATTAATTTCTCATCTGTGGCACCCTAATGAGCTCCGCCTGCTCGTCCACCTCTGAGACCCTACTGATTATCAGACAGGGGGACGACCATTTGTCAATGGCAAGAGGTGGCATTTACATCGACCTTGCTGCCAAGGAGAGAGGAATCAAAATGGGGGGGAAAAAGAGAAGAGTAGGGAAGAATAGAAAAAAAGGAAAGCAATCAACAGCTCTGGAGCACTACACTGTTTGCTATCACAAGCACTGGCATGTGTAAAGACTATATCTATTCATGGAAGAGAAGGTGGGGTGGTTTTACGAACGTGTCCAAATGTCCATCTATCTGTCGTTCTTTGGTGAAAACTGCTTGAGTGGACCAAGCTTTAAGTGTAATCATTTTCTTTACTTTTCACATTCTTAGTAACTTGTTAAATTACTTCTCAAAGGGGAATATCCTTATTCCTTATTCTTTGTATCTCGGTTTGTGTGTGTGTGGAGGAGAGTGGAGGCTCTGGGTTGGCTGCAGAGGTGGGCCACTGTGCACGTGTCTCAGAGGGAGCAGGGATTTGCCGGTTACTGGATGGAGGGGAGCGGTGTAGGTCTGTGACACCCGCTAACCTTGGCCAGGGCTACTGGGACTACTGGGGGTATCCATCACTGTGGCAGCCCCGAGACCCAGACCGGGGGAAAAGCCACAGAAGTTGCTGGGGAGGGAAAAAAGCTAGTAAAAATTTAATGCACTCCGCAGAGCAGTCATGTCATACTTGGTTATGGAAAATAATCCCAGATGCCTGCAGTGCTAAAATGGAGCTGTAATGTGCTCGCCTCCTAACCCGGCCTGACAGCCATGATGTACGACTACCATTACCGGAAAATATCACTTCAACTAACCCGTGATCCAGCTCCGCTAAGGGTCATATTATCCATGAGGAACAAATTACACTCCCCCAAAGTAAATACAAATTTCCTACACTGACTGGGTACAAAGCACAGAGGGGGGAGGGGCATGCGGGAATGTTACCTATGACAACGCTCTGCAGAGTGACAAGGATGATAAAGTACATGACAAATCACTGGCTGACAGGGTACTCTAGTGCAATCAGCCTCAGCCTCGGCCTAGCGAGCACCCACTCAAGCCTGTAAACACTACTCTCTTCCTTTGGAGGGGGCAAAACACATAATCTTTAAACGCTGACAAGTTGTTCTCTCCTTTTTATTACTCATCCTTCCCACTGCGGTGGAAAGAGGGAGGGTTTGGGGGGTATAAAATGGTTTTATGTACAGTGCTGCCAAGTGATTGAGAAACTCGACTCTTCTGCTGTAATTGCCTGAGGGCAAACACAGCAAAACAATAAAGGAAGAGAAACAGCAAATATATTACCAGTTCAGATCTTTATTTTATGTCAAGGACAAACAGGTTCTCTCGGCTGCTCTAAAGCACCCACTTAGATCCCTCTCCTCCAATGAGAGCAAAGCACAGCAAATTACAGCACTCCGTTGCATGGCCATTAATAAGACGCAAAGCATTTTCAAAATGGCATTTACTGCTTGTGACTGCTGATAGAGCGAGTAAATAACACTTAGGAAAGGTGTGGTCTCTATAAAAAAAGCCCAGAGGCAAGGAAAGAGAAATAAAAAATGCTACAGAGTGATAAAGTCCTGCAGATTACAGCATGGAGTCATTGTCTTCACAAAAGGCCTAAGTAACACCACTGATGAACAGTTAAGCTGGAAAAAGCACTTGAGCACTAGCAGATA
This sequence comes from Siniperca chuatsi, assembly GCF_020085105.1. NCBI lineage: Eukaryota > Metazoa > Chordata > Actinopteri > Centrarchiformes > Sinipercidae > Siniperca > Siniperca chuatsi. The sequence goes on from NC_058055.1 coordinate 5,431,992, forward strand.
TTCATACTAAAATGTTTGACTGGCAGTTTCAAGGTGCCACTTAATAGCAAAAATCACTTAAGCATTAGCAAGTCCAGACAGAGTGAGTGCCTGAGCACTTTTGACAATATTACAAAGACTGCTAAGAAATTTGCTGCTTTTAGATTATAATCAAAAATGATTAATGTTGAGCGAATGTTTCAGTGCACACATTTTTGAAAAGAAAGTAAAATCAAAGAGGCAGGGTGCATTTACATTCACAAAAAAGTATTTTGCTGTATGTGTGCTACTTTCCCCCAAAGGATTTAGAGGTTTTTCAGTGCTCTGGATCATATACATTTTGAGGGTAAGGTGATGTTTCACAGCCCCCCTAAAAGGTCTCAGATGGTGGAAAACCGGTTGGTGTTAACTATACCATGAAACAAGGCAACATTATTGGGGCTTTGGCGGAAGCACATGAAAGACACCTGAGGCTATGGAGCACTTTTCAGTTTGCTTTCGTGCCAGTTAAGCAGAGCATCGTAACTGGGAACAAGCTGCTCCAAATGAAAGGACCAGTCCTGCCTAGACCTAATAAAAAGGATCACCTGATCCAGCTGAGATCCACCAAAAGGGTAGAGTGAGGAGAGGATGAGTGCAAGAGCACATTTTGCTGACTGTCTGTGTTTCAGGAGTGTAAGATAGACCAAGCCACATGATAGCGACAGACAAACGTGAACATCTTTGCCAGCAAAAGCTTTGAGAGGAGGTTTTTGGCCCCTCAGCAGGCGTTTTTGCTTGCAACCCACTGCCAATTTAGAGACCACATGATTCCCAAGTGGCTCACTGTACACTATATGATGAAAAGAAGGCAAATCATCCTATTTTACACTTGCAACATAATAAGAATGGAATGAGCTGTAAATAGTGGGGCAAAAATGCATTACTCAAGTTTTTGTGTAGATAAGCAACCAGACATATAGCGATGTGCACTAAGACACTCAATCAGCAACATTAATTATTAAATATTCAACACACATACAAAAGTATTTCTTTCATGTTTTTCACATATAGTGTAGACCTTTAAAGCAGAAGTATTTACCTTTCTCTTCTCGTTATCTGAGCTCTGGTTGGACTGCTTGATACTGGCAGAGAGAATGGAAGACTGGTGGTAATGGGGGCCTTAGCAGAGATGCTAATGATAACACAAATAGAGCTAATAACACCAGTGTAGTGTGACGAGTGAATGTGAGTCTGCTTCCTACCTGTCTCCCACTATGCCATTAACATGTCATGTTGGAGAGGGCCCATCCTACAGGTCACTTTATAATGAGCAAATGCTCTGACAGTTTCCAACACATGCAGACACACACTCACACACAAACACATGAGCAGGATTCTATGCACACATACTCTGAGATGCGAATAGCTGTCTCTTATCAGAGTCTGGCAGCTCCCGCTGACACGGCAGAGGCCTTCTACACCAGGCAGAACATGATTTCTCCTGGGAACACTTTTTCCATTTCCTGCTTTTGAAGAGAAACTAAATAAGCCACGTTTGTCCTCATCTGAATACATTTGACCCATTAAAACGACTCTGCTCTCCCGCGTCCTTCTCTACTGTGGTGTTGTAAAGTAGACCGTCTCGCCCACAGAATGCAAATGATGCCTGGCAGGAGCAGATAGTGGCAGAGGTGACGTGGACTGAGGAGGGGGTAAAAGTGTTGAGTGGGAGCTTCAATTACTCCCTCACATTGAGGAAGAACGCATGAGTCAGCCCCTGTCATAGGGGTCCCCTATTTACTAATTCACTCCTCTGTTACTTTAACACACAATTAATCAATGACAGGAAGGTGTAGTTGGCGCTGTTCATCAGGAGCGTAACGTGAGCAAGGGTGAATTAATACAGTCACTGGGGGGATTACAGCTTACCATGCTCTGTCTCTCTTCCTGAAACAAAAAGGAATTGCCACCGAGACAGGAGCAATTTAAATCGACAACACTGAGTAATGACTCAATTTGCTGCACAGTCTAAACACCACAAGCAAATGGCATTACTAAATCATTAGAGTGGATCTAGATCTCTAGTTAGAAGTCATTGGATAATATGGCTGCTCTTGGAATCTATGAGGTATGCTCAAACTGTGAATACCTGGAAATTATAAATGGAGCTGCACCAAATACTATAAAAATGGCTAAAAACAGACTTGTAGATACTTACAAGCACTTAAATATTGTAATCGATAAACGGTGCTTTGACTAAAATGCGGCAGCCATTTTGTACTTTTTAAGACCAACCAACAATTATGTTGTATACATTTATTTTTATCTATTTCCATTGCTATCTAGTTTGAGAATTTGAGCTTGCCAATAGGGAAAGGTTTTGTAGCCTTGTTAAAGTGGCCAAAAAGTAATTGGGGTGAATCAGATTTAATTCACTGACATCTTCAAGAGACAGTTGAAAATGATGGAGCATATAGCATTAGAATGTAACTATCTGCAACACAGTTTTAGCTCAGCCACGAATATGCTGGATTTGCATGCATTTTGCCCTATAGACTGTCAGCTGGAAGAATAAATAAGGGTAATGAAAGACAAGTGCAGATTCTGATTACACGTGAATGTCTGTGATAATACAAAAAGCTGCACACTATTAGCGTTCATGCACATCTATTCTAGCTTGTGAAACAAAAATGTTTTCTTGCTCAGCCCTCATTAGATTTTTTAACATTGTTAATGCTATTTTTATTGATTTCTAGAATTTATACACTTACACTCTTATATAACCTCCGCCAAGTAGTAGAGGTTAAGCAGTTACCACTGTCTGTGTGTCATTTTGTTTTGCTTATGACCAAGTATCTTTAATACTCGTTTTCTGATTGACGTGAAATCTGTTGTGTGTTTTTACAGTCCCAAGAAGACAAGAACTAGCAACCTTGGTGACACTATAACCTTCCCTCAAACGCCACCTTCAGCCCAACTCTGAAATCAGCATGCTGTACCAGACTGCAAGAAACCTCTTGTATTTAGTGATTCCATTGTCTTTTCCATATCGCCACTATCAGGCCAAACCTTGGTTAGCCTTAAAGAATTAATCTGAACATTTCTAGTGAAAACTTTAATTTTTTTAATCTGTAAAATTTCTTTGTTTCGATTGTGTTTTCCACCAATTTTTTTATATTTTTTGAGCATTTTTTTTTGTAAAATTGCAACTGCAACAAAGTGACAACATTTAAACCATGAGCCTGTGGTGTAACAGTGTTGAGATTATAGGAACAGACATAAGCAATGAACACTTAATTATAGGGACTGTGTTACTTATAATTAGCAAAAGAGTGTGTCTCAAAAACTGACAGGCAGACAGACAGACAGGAAGATAGACAGATGGGTAGATATGGCACAAGATATACAAATACAAGCACTGTACTTCATACTGCAGATGTGCTAGTCAGTGCTATGCTTTAAGCAAGAGAAAGTCTGCACCCTCAGACCTGGCTGCCACAGCAGTCTAATTTAAATGTCATTTAAATCCTAAAACCCAGAACAGTTTGATTTAGATTTTGCACATCATTAAGTCATTTATAATTAACGCACAGCTAATTAAGGCTTTCTCATAGTTATTAACAGGATGTTTAATTCTAATTACATTAAATTCTTAGCCTTAAAGAAAGTCTAATATTTGAACCTTATTGAAACCCGATAAAGGATGCCTGAAATGATCCAAGCATATTTAATAGTATATGAAAAATCAAAGTGGCAGGCTTACCTTGTCGTCTTGGTCACTCTCGGTGTCACACTGCAAAAAAAACAATAAAAATAAAAATAATGAAAGATAAAGCTGAAAATGAGGGATAATATGTCTACATCCTTGTTTTATAACTGCCCCTACTTGGATTGTATTCAATTTCAACACATGTGAGTGTCATAATCTAATTTACCTTTGCAAATGGCATATCTTATCAGCTCTTAAATGACAAACTTATCACATTCTCATATTCAGTGTCTGAATATCATCAGATCACTTCATTAACTGACACAAGCACTGGAATGTGAAACAAAGCAGATTTCTCTTGAGAAGCCATGCCCTTGTTAACATTGAAACCTATGTGAAATTCAGACGGAGCTGGAATCTCAAAACACTAACTGCCACTAGAATTATAATTCCACAATGTCTGTTCCTGCTTGAGGCTGGGAATGGAGAAATGACAAGAAGAGGAAGGGAACTTTTTTAATGGAGGGATGAAAAAGTGGTTGGATTTCATTTTTTCTTTCCAATTTCAATTTCAAGGTCCACTTAATTCTTTATCAACTAATTAGTGTGATGCTGGGTGACTGGCGGCCCTCAACGTTGTGCATATGGCTGAGGTGCAGAGAAGCACTGGAGTCGGTAATGAAGAAGGCACTGGGGGGGAATATGGGCAGGGGTTGGCGCAGTGAGTGTGTGTGTAAGCAGGGGGGACTGGGAGTGCAGGGAGGGGTTGGTGGGTGTCGATTAAAGTAGGGAGGGAGTGAAGGAAGGGGGTGAAATGATTGACAACCAGCGGCAGAAGGTTCTGACTATTTTTCTCTCTCTCTCCCTATTTTTTTTGCTTCCATCTCTTGTTTTTTGCTGATCTGGGGCCCTGCAGAGCTCAAAGGTAGCTGGCTGGGCTTGTGGCTGGTCTGTTTCCGAGGCTGGACGGTAAAAAGGGGCCTTGCGAGCTCAGCAGGAGCATAGCATCCAATTTACAGGCCTGTCCCACACGGCCCCAGGGGCCGCCCGCGGCACACTGCCATGATGGTCAGCTCCAGCAGCTCATAAATTATGCAGAGGCAATAAACGCACTGGGCAAACACTCCTCAGACGTTTCCCTGCTCTCCATTGCTCTCACTCTCTTTCTCCACCACCCACAACTTTCCAACCCCCATTTTAATACAGCCCTATAGACTGTGAGCTGGAAGCATAAATAAAGGTAATGAAAGATGAGTGCAGATTCTGATTACATGTGAATGTCTGTATAATACAAAAAGCTGCACACTGTGTGCTTTTATGCACATCTATTCTAGCTTGAGAATAAATAGGCGTGTCGGCCATGTATCGCTCTCTCTTGCGGCCTCCCACACAGGACTGACTAATGCAGCGGCAGACAAGATCTGATGAGCAGTATTAGCCGTCTCAACTGCTTCCATGTATTCAGGCCTCTCAGAATGTGACAACAGTAATGCGACCGAGCACTCATTAGCTGCTTCTCTGCCTGTGCACACTACACACCCGGGAACACAGGCATTCAAGGGGTTCAAATAATGGACATCATTTTAGTTTTTCCACTGTGTTGTGATCCATAAAAAAACACTACTAGCCTTTCTTTCTCGTGTTTCCTTTTTTCGCTCTCCCTCCTTTCCCCTGTTCCCTCGGTGTGCAGCCAATTGCTTTGATTGCCTAGATAGAAGCCGGCTGGAATGGCTTGCCCTTGCTTGTGAAGCAAATGGAACATGCTAATGGAACTCATCGTATTACCCGATGCAAAAGTGCCATAGCTCATTACTTTAAGATAAAAGGATATCATTGTAGACGGAAAGCAGAATTGACTTTCTGTGCTGCGACTTGATGATGATTTAATCAACTGCTCTCTTTCACTTCTCATCCCTGTGCCTGTCGCTTTCACAGGTGCCACTAAACGAAGCACTCACATGGCTAGTGGGGGAGAGAAAAGAAAAGAAATTGCTGTTATTATTTTTTTCCCTAGGAATAGGTATGCAAATTTCCCAGTGCGACAAAGGGTGGAAAAAAGGGAAAACTTAATAAAATGGAAATACCTTTATAATGAGCAAAGTAAAAAATCCTGAGATCAGGTCTGACAGGCAAGGGCAGGCAATTTGATTGTCCTTACAGTGAAGATGCCAAAGCTTCCTCGAACTCGCTGCTCAAGTACAGAGCAAAAAGTAACAAATAATAATATCTCTAAAAGATAAAAAACACATCTCAGGCATACAAACAAGTCAGAGCTGTCACTCACTGATAAGTGATCATAGTGAACTAATGCGTTGCCTCATGCATAAAGCAACCTGAGGCGGGGGAGAAGAATCCCTGCATATCTGGAATTTTTTCACTCCTTGTATTTCTACTTACTGACTCTTACATTCGAAACAGAGATGGAAAGCTAGAAAGTCTCGGCTTTGCACTTGGCAGTTGGAAACATCGTGAATGATTGGTAGACCTCATCATTTATAACTGAGCTATGGTATTTTTTTAGGAGGTAAGCGTGAGCTCAAAAATTCAGTTATTGCTACTGATGGGTGAGTATGAATAAATCTGCAGAGGTATGGTTAACTGTAAAGTCAAAAACACTTTATACCAATCCTGGGAGGCCATGTCTAATGAAAAGACATATGTCAGAGGTTTCAAATGACTGGCCCTAATGAATATATTATACTGAAGAAAGAAAAAACACAATAACAATGGTGCTATTGAGATCAGTGGAGTTAGATCTCTCACAGGCTGAGGTAGGAAATGGGTCTTACTTAAAGCAACAGTCATGTACAATAAGGAAACCATTAGTCCTGGGAGGGGGCTGACAAAGAAAAGTGATACTCTACCCAGACCCACTGCTATTTACACAGGACCAGCATTATACTGTACAGCTGACCCTAGTGTTAAGTTTAAGTAACACAGGAATGTCAAACATTAGCTTCAGCTCTAAGAGCTGTTGATGTTGGCTTGTATCCGGAGCACTTCTGATTGCCCCTCTGCTCTCACCCGGGCCTCTCTTTTGGCTGAGTGCTCTTACAAATTTCCCTACGCTCTGTCCAAGCGTCGAGCCTTTTGTTTATATTGGTCTGAAAGTAGGACTAAATTATTCTTGTCCTAAATCCTCTCCAGCTGAGAGTAATACTGGCCCAATACAAGGGGAACATAAGGAGCCACGGGCTGAATGCTAAATGATGCAGCTATGCTATCGTCCGTAGCAGCAGGGCTCAGCAAAGTCTCTTGCCAGAGCTACCCGCAGAAAAATGTCTGTACTAAAGAGGTAACCACATCACACAAGGATGCGTGCAAAGAAAGTATGCCATGTTCCCTTTTCCAACATAACCTTCTGGAAATCCACTGGTCTACAAATACTAACAGATGTTAAGTCAATCAAGAAAAAAATGACATGCATAAAAGAGTGTGTTTAACAGGCTTATTATAATTTCGGATCTGCCGTCTCCAGTTTTACAAGTTGTCTCCAATCTAATATTTTCTTAAATGGCATCTTCTTAAGTGTGGATCTGTGATGGATGTGTATTGTCGTCCCCCATGAGTGACATTAGCCTCAGGTTATGCTGGTTGCTATCCATGACCTTAGAATTAATTATGGTTGGGATGGGCCTTATTAAAGCGCCCCGTTGCACAGACGATGGTGTCTGTTTATCAGCCTGAGCCAGGTTGTCCTCCAGGATGGCTGAAGGGGTTAAAGCCCAGGGAAGAAGCCAACCTGCATGCATGCCTGGGAGCTGGAAAGACAGCATGAAGGATGGCAGCCATTGCCAGGGTCAGCTCTGACAGTGCCAATTTGATGTGCTGTCGTCAAGAGCTCCTCATTCCCTCCTCCTAACAGCTCCTTCCTGATTTAGCTGCGCGTCCTGATGGTTTTCTGATGCAAACAGTCACATGGCAAAATGGTTTTCTCCCCTCCCGCTGCATCCTTCTCCATCTGCTGCTGGGGCCTGGGTGCCGCCGACCGCCTGCCTGTCACAGCGTGCGTGGAAATTAGCTGGGGAGGAGGTGCTCGCTTGTGCTAATTACATTTTAATCATTGGAAATGTGTTGGCAAATCAAGCCTTGATTGCCATCTTGGAGCCCAGTGCTCCTCTCTGCAGGTTGGGGATTGGGGGCAATGCTATAACATGGCTGAGCCCAGACTCGCCAAGCTAGACGCCTCACTCTCCACCACAGCTTGATATGGCGGCATGCCTGGCCTACCACTGGGTGCCACATTATTCATGGGGAATAGAGGAAGACCAGGATGGCGAAATGCGGATCTCTGCCATTCTTATTCTCAAATCCCCCACTCACACTTCCCATATCCCTCTCTCTTTCTCACCCACACTTTACACAGTCTGCCAGTCCCGCCACTGTGAATTGAGGAACAACAAATAGAGCCGGGTAGGAGGAGACTGATGAGCTCAGGGTTTGCTACACAGCACCTGCTTTGGCACACAAAGTTGGAGCAGCAGGCCCCGTCACAATACGCTCACAAATTAGTTTCTTATAATAGAAATTAAAAAAAGAAACTGACTTGGCTACATCAAATATAGACGTTTTCAGAAAAAATAGGAATAATATTAAGGTTGGCAACATGAGCATGGTTGATACATCTTACTGACTGGAGATGCAGATGTGGTCCGGTTCAATGAACTGTTCCACATAACACCAACATGACTGCTATGCTCAACTGCTGGCTTCATGCAGCTCTGTCACCTGCTGTGACTTATGATATTAATGATGATCTGCACTGGATACACTACACCTTCCTTAGTCAGTGTTAACCATTGCTACGCCTCAGAATGATTCACACTCCTTAAACTGTGCAAAACACACAGATGCCCCAACATACTCTGTACTCAAGCGACTTCATACTGGAGTGAACCTCAAATAAACTCTGGGATTACTTTACTTCAGAAATAAGCCCAGCAGACACACATTTCAAAAAAAGGTATCCATAAAAGACAGTAAAGTAAATACACCTAAAGTTTCAGCAAATGGAAGGAAATTGAACACGACATTACTGACTGGGACACATCATTAAAATAAGTAGGGTTCTGTGGCGATGACATCGAACATCTAATTTCCACAGCATCTGCTTGATGTCGAATGCCATATAAAAGTATGGTAGGAAAGAGAAGACCTCAAAAAAAATCACAGGGAAAAGAAAACAGCACAGCTTGAGTGTTTGAGACAGTCTATATAGTCACATAAGGCAAACGCCTCTTTCAGCAGCCAAGAATGTTTCATCAGGGAGGACCAGACTTCTGTCTGGGCTAATATAACCAGGTCTGATCCACATGTGCAGCACTGGCCAAATGCAGAAGGCCAACATCTGAATGCAATTTCCCTTCAAATGTAAAACTTTATCCAGAAGATATTCATTTTGACCGCAAACTCTGGATTCCAGTCACTGGGACAGCGGGGCTAAAGGAGGGACGATGGGGGAGATTGGGAGAAAAATTAAGCCTTGCATAAAATAATATAATAATAATAAGAAGAACTTCATAGTCTGTGACCTCTGGTTTCAATACTCTGGAGTGCATTCTTTTTAGGGTTTTTTTCCCCACTGGACTGTGCCCAAACTTACTGAATTCATATTAAAGAGAATTTTGTAAACTTGACTTTTTAAATTATTAATTCCATATTGCTAAATCTCTAATTATTTACATTATAATAGCACCAATAATGTCAAATCAGAGAGTTGGCTCCGCACTGTCTACAAAGGGAGTCCATGTTGAGGTGTGAGCAGAGAAGTGCAAGGAGCACTGTCTGAAATGCAGAAACACAAACATTCACACACTTTTAGATGCCTGGGATGAAAAGATATGTTCAGAAGGCATACGAGTGGTGTATGTGTATGTTGCTTTCTGTTTGAGTGTGGAGGAAGGTAGGACATTTAACTTAACCAGAGATGTGGCAGCATACTACTGAAGTGATGCTTGGCAGAAACAGATGTTGCCGCAGGGTAAATCTCTCTGTTGATCAGTCCCATCCACCCACCCAACATGCACACACACACACACACACACACACACACACACACACACACACACACACACCTGACAAGGACCAGGGTAGGAAGGAAGGAACAGAGAGGTGCAGCACTTTGCTTTCTTAAAAATCCATTTGTTACACAAGCACCACGTTCAGTATCTCTCCTTCTAGAACATCTCAACAGCGGTTCTCCCAGCTACAGGCGCCTGGGGGTGGGAAGCGTTTACTGGTTATCTCTTAGAAATGAAAAAACACAAGACACAGCTGCAGCACACAAGTGTGGGTGCATACACAAACACCCACAAATACACACCTCGCCTCACCCCAACTCTGCACTCTGTTTCCACAGCCAACAGGAGACTGAGGCACGAAGCAGATGCTGGATTAATCAAAGAATAATAGAAGGATTTTGAGATAATTATATACATCAAATTGCATTGTTTGCGCAGTTATGGTGATTCCTCTGAGATGAGTCCACTTGGTGTGTATTTTAAATACACCACATGCTAGATATTAACAATGATGTGGTTTGGCATCTTCTTCATTACAGCAATCTGGCCATTCACATAAACAATCAATTTTAAGAGTATTTGTGGAATGCTCCTAAAGAAGCTGAATTTCCTGTGTATCATAAAGACAAACTGGATTTCTGAAGAGGAGGAAGTAGGCAAGTGCTTTGATGGGGGAGTTTTGCGCAGATGACTAGATGGAATTGAACAGGCATGTTTGCCCTCTTCTCACTCCTGAGATGCTAACCTGTTGGAACCGGTGAAATTTACGATTGGGTATTAAACCTCAATACTTTTTGACGGAAATGTGTCCATAGCACTAAACGTCTAAAACTGTTAAAAGCTGGCACTAAATGCTTGCTCGGATTCATACTCTTGTTTGCTTATTCTTTGATCAGTTTCTGAGTAACATCAATTTAGACTTTAGACAAGATTGGCTTCTTTTGTTAAATCAAAAAGAGCTTTATATAAAAAAACAAGTTTATTCCTTAAAGTAAGATATCAAAAAAGCATTGTTTTAATATTGGTACTGAAACCTTCATATTTTATATCGCATCCTAACAGCACTTAAATAAAACATTTTCAGATGACAACAATCCCTTGTGAAATGTGATATTACGCACAATGGAGCAATTATATAGACAACAATCTCTGTCTGCCACCTGTAGTATTACCTGTAACATTCATGGCTTGCACGTACTTGGATGTATGCTTAACAACGGGCTGCAACCCTCTGTTGTCAAGAGATATAAACCTCATCTGCTCCCCTCACCTCCCACTTCCAGCCCTCCCTCCCTCCCTCCCTCCACACTGACTCATAGCTGGGGGAGGGGGGAGAAAAACATCAGGATTAGGTTCTGTGCCTCTAATCACTTAACTCCTCACACCTGATGGCACACTATTAACTTTGACTGTCTCCAGTGACCCCGCGGGTCGTTGCCCATCACATCAAGTTTTTATTAGGGAATTTTCCTCATCATTAGCCATGGCCTGGAAACGAGCCATTAATATTCATACAGGCAAACCAAAATGAGGTCCCACTGATTTTCCATCATCCAGGCTATCTGCCACCGTTAACAATCACCCCAGTGCTACACATTCGCCACGTATCATTATCGGGCTCCATATAGCTCTTTCTCTGGGTCTGCCATGATGGGAAGGAGACCAAGGTGGAGGAGGAGGAGAAGGCTGTGAGGCTTGCAGCCAGCTGACGCCCGTCTGAGAGAAACTGCCCAGCTCTGCCAACAATCTGCCTGGAAGTCTCATGCATAAAGACCGGCGCTGTCAATGCTAACAACCCCTGCAGGCTCTGCCAGGGACACAGCTGAGATACACAGAGTTCCCTCACATTAGAGCACACGTTGTTTATCAGTCTGTAATGGCAGCTAGAAATGCATCACTTTGGAAAAGTTTGAAATCTTGTACAAGATGACATATCTGAAGATCGCAGTTTCACTTAATTCTTTGTTCATGTCCAATAAATACCAAATGATCTACATAGCAGACTATGATTTACCACTGCGTTATATACATAGTAATACATCCTGAAAGAAGTGCAATATTTTGAAGGGAATTTCCAGGAGTAAGATCTGATATATATTCAAAATAAGAGGCATTTATCTCTGCATATGATATCAGAATGTCAGGAGTCTCAGTAAACACTTCCCATGCATCCAAAATGGCTGCCTGTTTCCACAGCTCATCGTCAAAACGATCCACCCCGTTTGTGTCTCTGATTCTCCGTCACATCTCTGCTGCCAGCAAGAGCAGGTGCTCAGGCTCCACACGGTGTGAACAGAGGCCTGATAAAGGCGATTCAGAGCAACAATGTCCCAGGCATCTCCTGCTGATAAGAATCCTCTCTCTTCCCCACTCCCCCAAGCTGAGAATAGCTGGCCCAGATGCAGGGGAAGGCCTTTTGCTCTTACACTACACCACGTCGCACAGATGCAGGGTCGACCCCTCAGTGTTCCTCGCTGAATTAAACATGAAAATGATATCTGTACATCTGTTATGCGAGCCAATATGTGAGCCTACAGACAGTTGTACATTTTTGATAAAATTTACTCTGACACGTTATTAAGTTTAAATATTATATTTTTAGCGAATGCTGTTATTAGTTGGGAACGGTTGAGTTATCTGGGTTTGAAAATGGTGTCTTGATTTCATAAACAGATTCCATAGTCAACAACTTTCAGAAGAATGAGGACATAAGGTGAGACACCAAAACAGATGCAGCCACTTCAGCACCGTCTTCCAAATAAGTAGAGCTGCAGTGACAGAAACACTTTGTTATTCTCCTACTATGATTTGCTAGCTGTCACAGTGTACATCTGAGTTGCCTCATTATACAGAAAGTACTCAAATAAAAGCCGACACTGCACACTCCAGTCAAGATTCTGTCTACTGCACATGCAAACAAGCGAAGATGAATAAACATTAGTTGTTGTTGAGGGCTGGTCTTTGAGCCACGAGGCTCACAAAGATCCGCTTTGTTCAAAATAAAAATATTTAATTTGAAAGACTGATGCAAGGCAAAACGAAATTAAAAGGAACCCATGCTAACTGCTAAAACAAATTACTCGCAGTGTGCTAAATTACATTTGCTCCTCCATCAGTGAGATCAAACGAGCCTAGTTTGACTCTCCTGCGCTAATGATTTCCTGCACTCACCTCCTTTTGCATCCCAGGGGTGTTAATAAACACTCAGTCTGGTTTTTTGTTTGTTTGGTTGGTTTATTTATACATTTCCCAGCTCTACGTCTCATCTCACTCCCTCCCTCTCTTGTTCACTTTGCCCACGCCGGTGGCAGGCTGGGTGAATTAGAGGGATCTAATGTAATCCCAGGGACAGCGGGCTTCTGAAAAACGTGCTCAATTAAAGCAGGATGAGCCCAGTGGGAGAGTCCCTGGCGAAGCGTGGGGTGACTGACGCAGCCCTTTGGTTGGGATTAATTAGCATGCTAAGTGGTAGAGCATGATAGCAGGCTGAAATCCGCGGACCAGCCATCTTACATCCACCACCTCCCACAATACCAGCAGTACAGTCACGGTTCGAACTAGTCCAACCAAAGCCTGATTTACACTCCTGAAATTACACTCCAAAAGCATACAGGTACGGACTGAAGCCAGAGATGAGGGGACTAAGGCTGTCTGGCTCGTTCCATGGCTGCACATCTTTTGTTGAGAAAATTACAAATAAAATGTCTGTTGATGTTTTTGCAGACTCCTCAAGTCTAATTTTTTAAAAGAATTCCAGGTATTGTCTGTCGCTTTTCAGTAGTATACAGCCGGTCAACAGAGTGAATCATACCACATTATTACAGGTAGACAGAATTATAGCTAAACTCGTGCTCAACTGATGGATACCTCCTGGATAGCAGAGCTGGCCATAGATTAGTGCAATAAAAGGACTGTAATGTTGAGGGTTTCAACTCGTGACGGCTTGTTTTGCTCCTTGAAACCATTAGCTGTATGCAAACATTAGGTCAAACTGCGTGTGGTGATGTGGAACTTTGATTTTGGAGCTGTGCCGTAACAGAGTTTCCAGACTTTTGTCAAACTGTAATGTTTTGCAGTGTTTCATGTGTGTTCTGTTTGATTTCTGTACAGCAGAATACCACAGAGCTCGGGCCCCAAGGCTCTATGTTCATATTGACTGCCCCAGCAGGGGGGTGGACTTCAGAATGAAAGACTACCAATGGATAAAAATGTTTGCCCAGCAATCTGGGACAACCACTGCAATGTTAACACAACAAAACGCCAACATCTGTATCAAATTCACATCACAAGTAGTTCTTCTATTCTTTAGCTAGCTAGAAAAAATGTCTAACTTGTGTACTACACTGCCAACACTTACAAAAATATCTGACTACACAGTATTCTTTGCCAAGTTTCTTATCTTTTTAAAAACTTTGTTCTGTAGCTGAGATTTCAGGGTCAGCTCCACAAACATCTATGCTTAGTGAATTGGTTAGGGCGCTGTGGAGCTTGACTAAAGGAGAACTGCTAACCACCATCACTGAGATTGAATTTATTCTCTTGTCTCTGATAACACAATCCATCTAAAGTAGAAAGAGTTAGAGCAGCTTTTTGGGGAGACTGGTGCCCTGTCAGTGAGTGAGAGTCAGCTGTCATGTGGTGCGCCGGTGTTTTTCCAGGCCACTGGTTACTGCTACCCCTTGTGTGTTGTTATAGTGTCTCTGAATAAGCGATCGTGCTCCAATAAAAACTGACCCACCCTCAGCTTCACTCAAGAGCTTTCAAGCCAACTCAGCACACAATATCCCACATAGTTTATGACAACCCCTCTCTGGGCTTTCTTACAGCCCCAGAGACAGTGGGAAGGAGAGAGAGGGAGGGAGAGGAGGAGAGAAAATCACTGGAGTGTTTTGTCAGTGGTAATTACTCTCCAATTATCTGGTCAAAATATGGCATTACAGGGTACTTTGTTGTCCAGGCACCCTGGCTTTGATCAAGTTGTGGCGAAATGTGTTTCGCATTAGAGGCCCCACTAGGATGTATATTTCCTGTCACGACAAGGATAACAGTGAGGTCAGTGGAGCAAGCCCCCCCCCCCCACCCCGCATCCTCTCCCCTTCTCTCCGGCATGGAGGTGAAAGGACAGTGCAGAAGGGGAAAACAAGGTAGAAGAAGAGAAGAAAAGGGAAGTGGTTCAAAGAGAGCGGGGGGTGAGTTACACAAATGGTCAAAATTGGATCTTCTGGTGACAAAAGTAGCAGTAATAAAAATGTATTACAAGCAAGTAGGAGACATTTTGACTGAGAAATTAAGTAGATATTTGAAAAGCAAATTCACTGTGTAACGTGGGAGTAATGGATTCAGTTTAACTGGGCAAAATAAAATTTGTTCCACTAATTTTTTTTTTGATTTTCTCACCAATTCAGAAGTTAAAAGGCAGCCTTTGGCGTTTTCATTGTAAACAAGCAATACATATCTACATCTAGTATTTCTCACCGAAATGTGATTGTGTGTATCCTTAAGGTTGTAAAATATGTTGAAAAGATTTCCAAACAGCTTTTTTGAATGGTTTGAAATCTGCGTTTTTTACATCAGCTTGTGGTCTTCTTCTCTTCTATTACTAGCACACTATTACTTTTTACTTTACTAACTGTTATTGTCCTCTGTAGTCAGCAGAAATTGCAAGATTGCGTTAATTAAATTACAGCTCTACAGTGCCACTAGTGGTCAAAATCTCCTCAGGGTACATTTAAACAAAGTATATCTTAAGAACAGTGCGAGTGCAGGATATGTTAAACATGATATTATCTCTGTGGGCAATGTCATGGTTGAAGTGAACCATGCGGTTTGCTTCAGTGGTGTGAAGTTGATGGACCATTCATCACTTTAACACACAGCCAAGGTAAGAGACTGTTGCTCTGGAGCGCTACAGCTGGCATAATATATTAAAACTGAGCGTTCAAGGAAAATTACAATGACTTTGAATGTGCGTGCTTGTTCTCTCCCAAAACATTCTCTCTTGGGTTGACAGTGCTCTGAAACAACCCACTTATCAAAGACGCCCACGTGGGTAAAGAAAAACATTTCACTACACCATCTCTGAGCTGAGCAGAGCTTGCCAGACTTCTGCCAGTCATCTGCTGAGGGCCAGTGAGAGCTCCCCCTGGGGGATATCAGTGGCATCCCAGGCCAGGCATGGCATGTGCTCTCTCCAGAACCCTCCCCCCCCAGGCCCTGCCTCACCCTGGCCTATGCTGCGGACACCACCATCTGTGCTGCCTCCCGTTGGTAAGTTGGCAAACGAGGCCGCACAAGCAGCCCTCCCCTGATTTGGCCGTTTGGCCCGGGGGGTTGGAGGAGGAGGAGGGTGGCTGTGGTGCAGTGAGGGATGCTCCCTGGTGTTTCAGAGAGCCACTCCATAACACTTTCCTCATGAGCGCTCCTCCGGAGGGCTGCTGGAACGTCTCGGAGCCATCTGGGGAGAAGTGGAGCGTGGCAGGGAGCAGCTGGACGCTTACAGCTGCTATTTAAGCCCTGGCAGCAGAGCTCCATATCAGTCAGTCAGCAGGAAATGCAGGGAGCACATCAGAGCAGAACCTAGCAGAGGAGAGCTCACAACACAGAGTTCCTACTCCACACTCCTGACAGGAGCTTGTTCTGCCCTTATACACTAATGAAAACATACTTAGAAATATTAGATTCCATTTCTGCCAATAAATCCTCCTAAATGTTACACACTGGACCTTTGAAACAATTGTGTTTATACAAGGAAACATTTACAGAACTTGAAGATAAGGAAATTAGGTAGGTTTAGGTGAGTATAAAATACAATATATAATTTTCTGGAGATTAGATATCTTAAGGGATAGGCTATATTGTATTGTAAACTTGTGTTAGGAAGAGAATGCAAGCACAGAGGCAGGAACATGTCTTGCCATCTTAAATTAAAGATGTGAAATGTGGTTTGTGGAGCAGTGTACATGAGATGTTATCTCTTAGAGGTGAACAAGGTCTAGTCAGATAAAGTGAGGTAGGTCACATTACGCTCTGGGAATCTGCCTCGGTTTACAGCAGCACTTTACTACAAGTAAACACTCTTGAGTAGTTTAATGAAAGCAAATAGTGGAGCTTGAGAACTAACAGACTTCCTACAAATATATTCAGTATATTTACATGCACTCTAATAAGTCACTCACATCCAGAGTAAGGCAATACTTTTATTTTTGCAACTTTAAGCAGTATAACCATATTATTTTAGTATTTTCATTTTTTAAAAAGTAGATCAAAAACAAACAAACAAACAAACACATTCCCTCCCTTATCTTATTTTGAGGCACAATTAAACAATTCTTTGTAGAGCTACCACATTCAGCGATGAATGAAATCATCTAAACTTAACTGTGGGGAAATCAGGCCATCTCAAACCATGGCCCTAAACTGAATATTCATACTCATCAAGTTATGTGTGAGCATGCAAACATACTGATGATGAATTTGCAATGTAAACTGCATATGTGTCTTTGACGCATATTGTGAGACAATTTCATATGACGTTTTGGAATATCTACACAGATGACAACCGAGATGCTAACGCTAACTCATAACATGTTTGTGCACAATCCGAAGCTCATATCATAAGCACAAGTGATATTTGGAAAATAAAGTATTTGACAATACCAGCACTCATGGCTACAGTCTTCACTACTTTGAAATTTGCCTGACAACATCTAGACAGATTTACAGGCAAAAAAAAAAAAAAAACACAGATACACAGAAAGTAGACAAGCTCTGAGTCACAGAGGCACAGGCAAACAATCAATCACAAAAAAAACAAAAAAACACAACTGGATTCTCAGCAAATGTCGATTGGCCACCAGAGACTGCATGCGAGATTTTTTCACAAAGTCTTGATTCTTGTGTGGATCCCAGGAGCTCAGCCCCCCCATGTGAAGCGGTGGGGGGAAAAACTGCTCGTCAGAAGAGCATTAATTAAAGTGTTAAAGGTAAAAGAAGTATTGACTTCCTCTCTTCTGCAACCTCCTCAACCACTAGCAGCCAGCAAACCCCACTGCCCCCTGAGGTAAAGTCTTCTACTAGCTCAGGCCCGGGAGCTAACTGGAAAAAAAGCCCCACTAAGACCAATTAAGGCCTTCACTAGGAGACTGAAAGGAAGACAAATGGAGGCAGAAGGCCCGATTACAAGAAACCTTTGTACAGATGTAAAGCAATTAGAGCGGTCTCAGGGGCCAGACAGTGCGGTACCTGTGAGTCATGGATCCTACAGCCAGTCGAAAGTTGGAACAATCTCTCTTTTCTGTTTAGGGCCCCAGTCAGCCTGTGTATTAGTGTCATATATCAGCTGATAGGCCAGGTATTGGTTTCTCTAGTGCAGGGAAGAAGCAGTAGTCTGCCAAAGAGGACCACTCCACCCTCCATTATCCCTCTGTTGGGAGAACAGGGGCTCTATTATCCATTCAGACGGGGCCTTTTCGATAAAACAAGGGCAGATAGGAAGTGTGGAAGCTCTCAGGTGTCTCTTTCCACCAGGGAAGTTTGTCAGAGAGGTCATTCTGATAAAAGCTGGGGTAATTATACTGCACAGCACCACCGATTACCAGTCAGAGCACATTTAACCAGGATGGCACTGTGACCTCTACATCACAATGGAGTGGCAGCAAATCCACACTGACGTAGCTTCAGTCTGAAGACCATCAATGTAAAAATCTATATGGAACAATCTATATGATTATAGCAAGGTGTAAAATGCTTAACTGTTAACAGGATTTCTTTGCCTAGTGACTTTTGCCATAATTTCACTTCAACAAATGCAACATACAGTCTTTCTAGATTTCCCACAGTCACTATTGCAGTGTGTCTCTACTTGTATACATCTGTCATTGATGGTCACAAGTAAGAGCATATAGGGTCAGAATCTGCAGAGAGTAGCAAATTGATTGCTAATGGAAATTTATGTTCTGTGGTCTGATCTACAATTAACTAAAGCAAAAACCCTCCTCGTGACCTGAGATTATGAAATAATTTTGACAAATGAAGGCCTGGTTTATAATGACCTTTATCCCTTCCTCCAAGACGAGGCTAGCGGCAGCCCTCATTATTTATGGGTGGCTTTAAAAAGCAGGTATAGGAGAATGAATGTGCGGCTGTCAGTGTGTGTAATGGGGCTAATAATGGTGTCCTGTGCACCGCATAATGAACCCCACCCCCACAGAAAAGCTATCTCCTCTTCTCAGCCGGTTTGACGAGCAGCACATTCTTCAGCTGCTTTAAAATCCTCAGTCTGCAAGTTTGCAGTGTGACCAGTATAAATTCAAGAGGTGGAGTCAGAGCTAGTAAAGACATCTTTGGGAAATGACTATTGCGGCTGTTTTAGCTATTTGTCTGCACCATCATTTGCAGATACTTAACACTTACAACCATCAAACTAATATAAATTGATTTCCTGTCTGCTAAATGTTATTTCTAAAAGTGATTTAGAAGGATTCAAAAGAGACTACTTTGTCTAATTTCACTATAATGTAATTTTAACCACATAAAAACAGCTCTGGGAAAACCTGGCTGTCATTAAGTGTAAATCCCATAAATGTGACTATGTACTGCATAATAAAATATATGTGTGATTGCTTGGAATTGCCAGTGCAGTAAATCTGCACAGCAGTGCCTAGCTTGATTTGGGAGCTGAAGAAAACCATTTGACTTCACAGTTCAAGCTTGATGAAGTCCCTGGATGCTGCTGGTTAAAGACTTAAGCAGATGGCCAAATACTTGGCGCAAGAAAAGAGCTGCTCTGAATATTTTTTGGCAAATCTACAGGCATATGGCAAAAGTTCATGCCAAACACTCCATTTCACAAAAAAGATCCAGCCTGCGGGAAAGCAAAAGCATATTAGGAAAGAAATAATAAGAGACAGAGAAATGAGAGAATGACAGAAAGATGTTAAAATGCCAGAAATATGATCCTGTTTGGTCTATACACATCTAATTTACCGTGGGCCCATCATCTCGGTCTTAAATAATCACTGTCATAATAAGATCGAGTGGAGGGGATAAACAGGGTTCTGCTTTAGATCAGGGTAGAATCTACAGCTCAGAGGGGCCGATTGAGGGAGAACATGCCCTCGGCACTCAGGTAAAATCAGACTTTACTATCCTGGATTGGCCAGTGCTCACATCCTTTTGTCTGCAGCCAAAAGATTAGGTGCAAGGACATTTTGTGGTGAGTGGATACACATTTGAGATCTGAGGAGATCACTTGTGGGTTTTATTTGTTATCAATAAAGACACAGATAGCAGAAGACTAAAATCCACAAGGCAGAAAATCTAATAAAAAGCTCATATCCTGTGTAACCCCACCCAGTATAACAGTTAGGCATCAACTGTATGATCCTCGATTCAGTTGTCTAAGAGATTGTATAAATAAGAAAGTCATGTGCGCTTTTAAAACAAAGACACATCGAGGGAAAATTGAAGAGCTGAGAGATTGGAGCTCGGTAACCATTGGCAGACAAAGGATGATTGGCAGCAGACGCAACATTAGTGGGAGGAATATCTCTCTCAAGGGCTTGACAGGCAGAGAGAGAGTATCAATCAATCATTCTGCTACAGAAGGTGCTTCCAACAATGCAATCCTCAATCACTTGCTTTTGTTGTACTTGTGGTCCTGCTCCATTGTGTTAACACAACGCACATTTGTTTTGATCCGGGACAACAGCCTCAAACATCACAGCACTGTCAAAGCATTGCCCACTTTTTCTTCTCTCATTCAAGTAAGGTTTTGAAAATGTCATTGCCAAAATATGAGTTCTATCAAAAACAGATTGACATCTTTAAAATCCTGTTACACACTTTGTTTTAAGGATGAATTATTGGTTGTTGAATTGATTCAGGATGACAGGAAACTATGATTTTTGGTCTTCTTCCTTTTTGGCCTGCCTTTTGCTTTAATTAGCCTTTAATGTAAGGAAGAAATTCATTTCCTATACAGTAATGTGTACTTGTAGCAAAATATACAATACTTTTACATAAATCACCTTTAAAAAAATAAAAGCTGACAAATGCAGCCTTTTATTTGCAAAAAACTTAAAAAAGCAACAGCACCTGAAGAAAAAATGAACCTGACATGAAAGTGAGGCCAAGGACGCTGTATCCCAAGCGTTAGATTGCTTTCACATCAGATGATTAGCCTCATCCATGCTAATTACAGTGAATGGAAACTAATTAAGAGGAACTACGTGTCAGCTAATGAGGATTTGGGGCTGTGTCCATCTTATAACATCATTTGCACTGCACTACCCGCTGGCTACTTCTACTCTCCTTTAAAACATCTTCTCTAACTCAGAAAGCCATAGATGCCTTTTATAGTCAAACCAAGCAGATGAAACCATCATTTGTACACCAGTCACAAACTAGCGGTAATAGGATGAGCAATTAAAATCCCTGTTAGAAGAATTGGGGAAACATCTATTACGAAGACTACCCAGAGAAGGGTTTTCATTGAAATCAAGGGAGCGGTTTTAATCTAAGCACTGTGTTTGGGTACAGATAGTTCCCCTCTGCAAAATCTCCCTTCAGTTCTCCCACTTTCCTCTGTGGTATGTCCTAATGATGTGCATACTGCTGGCTTGAAGTTAATAAGCAGCTTTAGCAGGACGGGGAAACTCTTGCAAAAGCATGGCAATTACCTTAGCTGTGGTTCTTCCTGCCAGGTCTGCCTCCACCTGACAATGCCTGAAGGTGGGAGGGGGAGGTCGTCCAGTGCAGGACCCCTGACTCTAAACTGCTGAGCTTTTACATCTGGTTCCATCTGGCTTGATTGGGGCTTTTCTCATCCAGGCACACAGGAATGTAATCAGGCCAAGAGGACATGGCTAATGCTAGCTGCTCAGTAACAGTCAAGACAGAAAGCCAGTGTCCCCTTCCAGAAACTACTGCAAACACTGAGGATGAAAATCAGCTTGTCCAACTTACAGATTCTGGCCTCAGTGTTTAGTGGTAATGACCAAACCACAAGGAAGTCTTGGTGAAATATGGTGTCATCATGTGGGGCGTTATAAAGCTAGCTTATTAGTGATACTAATATAAAGCTACAGCTTGACAAATTCCCTTCTTCTAGATTAATCCCTATCTAATAACACTTATCTGAAAGCAAGCATGCATACAGTTCCTCTTCAGCCATAGCCAGTCCTCGACGTTTTCATTACAGCAGCAGTCGCTTAGCCAGCTGAATGTTAAATTCCTAGGTATTTACGGCCTCATCTCAGTTCTCTCTGTTTGGGTGGCAAATACACCTCAGCAAATTCACTTTGCATTTTGAATAAATGAAAGGGGATGGCTGATGTCAATCATGAAGCAGTGAGCTATGAATGCAGTACACTAGACCACAGAAGCTTGTTTGAATACACATACTGTACATACAAACTCACACAAACACACATACCTAAGCTCTGCCTGGCTTCACAAGGGAGCTCAGGCTTATAATTAGCCACACGAGCTGCAAACAGAGCCCAATGACAATACTTCTCCGATGGCTTGTTTTCCTAACCTCTGTGAGACCTCAGGCAGAGGTCCACTTACCCCGTCAGAACCAGCCCACCGCTGAAATCAAAACACTGAAATCACTCCATTCCACTGCAGCGCCACTGATTAAATGTGCAGAGTGTAGAGTGCAATTTGCTAAATTACAAGTATTTTGCACATGTAAATATAGTTTAATTACAGCAATTAAAGAAGATTATGGGAGATTGGCAGATGGGGAATGTAGTGCTGTTTTAATTAGAGTTTGAATGCACTGTAACACAAACAGAATGTTAACCCCCTCAGAACAGAATGGGCTGTTAGGCCCTGACAAATTGTATCCTGATGCAGCTTTCTCAAAGCTTATAATCACCTGCAGCTACAATGTGTGCGTAACAGAAAAAAAAAAGAGAGGCTGGGAATAACAAAGAGAGACAATTATGGCTGGGAGATGGAAAAAGTGAGAGGCATAGAAGAGTGGTAGACAGAGACAATGAAAAACAGATGGAATGTTCCTTGACCACGCTGTCCTAGGAGTAGCAAGCTGAATTAGGATGACAAGTAAAAATATTTTGACAACGGTTCATATGGTATTAGAGGCAATTAAACTGGATTTAGACCCTGAGATCAATCACAGAAAATTAGAAACAGCTCATGTGCTTGGATACGAAGAACCTTGGAAATTAAGACTAACAAAAGGTTTTGGAGCAACATCAAAGCTTAGTGAAGAAAAAGAATGAACTACGCTGACATGGAGTTAAAAAAAAAAATCCTGACCATAAATAAAAGGATACAAGGATCAAAAGGCTTTGCTGAAATTAACAGATTACAAAGGTGGGCCAGTGTAATGCTGTTTAAAGTAAACACCTTCACATCTAGCAATTACAATAAGAACCATGTGAACTTACAGAAAGAACACATGCTCAACTCATTCACCACACACACATCAGGTGACTATGGTGAATGTTTGTGTATCTCACTCTTGAGGGATGTTGGGGTCACGTACCCTGGATTGAGAAAAATCCCCTCTCAGGATCTATATAGCTGTGTAGCAACATTTAATACATTCCAGTCAATAGCTTATTAGAAATTCTAATTGAAAGTTCAATGCCCTTACTTTAGGGCTTGCAATAAAGATTGCTTTTGGAAAGCCATTTAAAGGCTTAATCTCTTTATCATGCAGTATTTGGAAACCTAACTTTGTTCTTGTTAAGCAGATCAATTGCATTAATTTACAAAACGGGGGAAAATGTCACCCTTCATCTTTTAAATCTCAGCTGGGTGAAGGAGGCGCATTAAAGAGAGCCACCATTGCTTTCCCCCTATATCAACAGAAATAGGTGTCATAAGAGACTTGACCTACACATTTTAATTACCACATGAAATATTCAGCCTCCGAGATTAATCGCGACATCCAGAGAGCAAGCAAGGTCTGTCTCTGCCAGTTAACCCTTTCAGGATCAAATTAACATTTCAACTCATACATTAAGACACACACACAGATAAAACAGTGTCCTCTAAAAGTATCTACACAAAGATGCGCCAAAAAGCTGTAAATAGTGCAAGTGAAGCTAGTACTACATATCGTACACCATCTGTGTTAAATGGAATTTCAGTGGAATTTCTGATTTGGAATTATTGCTTTTGCATTTAAACACGTTATTCAGCAGGTTTTATAGTACCTCTCCACTCAAAAATGTGTTCTTCTTATGTTTATGTCCCCTAAAATGTCAGCCATTGACTTTACTTACAAAGTTTTTCACTAGAGAGGTGTTTTCACATTCCTCTCCTGAAGGGGGAGATGTCTGTGCACTTTCCTAAAATCTGAGATTCAAAGTACAAGCTAGATTTGGGACGTCACAATTTGAAAGCCAATTGCAATGCCACCAGCCAATAAACCTGAAACCTCCAGCGCAGAGCGGTCAGTACAGAGAGCGAGAGTTTGCACTAGGTCAGTGTAGTGAAAGTTTTGACAGCAAACATGGTAGAGTATACAGTTTTTGGATGCAAACTGGACCCTGGAGCTTCCTTCCACTATCTACTAACGTTACGTAATAATGTGACACACTGTAACATCTTAACACCAACTACTGCATGTTTCACAACCACTAACGCTGTCAGCCACTGCCAGTTACAAGCTAACAAACAACATAATTAAATAAAAGATGCTAACTGCACTTACCATTCTGATACGTCTGCTAGTCGCACATTTTGGTGCACAATAGACTAAAAGTGTTTCTGCTCTGTCCAAAAGTGTCATTTGTTCGTTGTCGTGCATGAAATCGGTTTTCAGATGGGACACGACTCCCATTGTTCACTTGAAGGAGCCGGCTCCATCAGCTGTCTCGTTCACGACCGACAGATCACTACAACCTAACACGCAGCAGTGGTGGGTGGGGCATTCATAGAGCTAGAATTTCTCAATGAGGGAGAAAAAGAGTTTTTAAAAAAAAATGTATGTGGGATATCCATGTTAAACAAAATCTTAATCATAGCAAAGTATTTTTACATACTTTAAAATGTGCTTTAAGCTTAAAGCAACTCCAAGGAACTTTCATTTTGTGTTGATTTTGGCGGCCCCTGATCTTGATCTTGAGCGCGTGCATTTGTCATGGAAGCGAGTGAAAGAAACATACAACTTAGTACTATTTTTCTTTTTAAACACAGCTGTTTTAGTACAGCTTTGTTTTAGTACCGTTCATACACCTAGGTTACATGTAAGCCTACAACAACAGATTCAGTTGCTCGGTAATAGTAATTTTGTTGAGAAAGTTATCAACATTCCTTAGTGATGTTATGTCTTCATAATACAACGCTAACAGCAAGATATAGTTTGGTAGCAAGGCCAACATAAAATGTTATGTTATAAGCCAGTTGAATTACAGTAATGTCCACCGTGACCTATACGTCCAAGGACTGTACACAGCAAAATAAAATAGACATGTTACATACCTGTCTAGAAGGAAGAGGGCCATTTCAGGATCAGTTCTGAATCCTTTCAAATCCTGCATGTTCTCTTCATCTGTTGAATGACCGACCTGGGTTGACTTGTGTTTTTGCCTGTGCTCTATCACTGTCCCTTTTAGCTTATTTTTGTTCTTTGGTCAATTCTTTTGTTTTTCTCTTTGCTGATCCTGTTCCAGTATCAGTCATAACCACAACATATGTCAAAAATAACATTTTCTAAAGAAAAATCTCCTCTTGCCTCTTAACTGGCTAACTACTACTCACTGCTACTTTTCCCGGGAAAATGTAAACATAGGCTCTTCCGGTCTGCTTGGTGCGTGCTGTAAATCATTTCGTCTTATTTGCGGGGAATCAGACCCAGTGACAGGCATTTAGAATGCTTATATAGAAACAGCTAATCTTCTCACTTATGGTCCTGTTTGCTTATGTAGGTCATATAGAGACATTAGTATTAAACTGAGACTGTTTCATAACCAGTTAAAAACGCATTGTAGTTGCTTTAATACAGTAGAATAAAGTTGAAGTATAGTGCATACTTTGCAGGTGATGATCAGCATCTTATCACTGTATACAGTATATTGACAAAGTTGAAAAATGGAATTGTCCTATTTTTTCTTTTGTCAAAATATGAGGTTCATTCGCGATGAGTAGTTTGCTAGGAAAACCAACTTCACTACGGTCTGTACCACGTTGGTTAATATGGTTAACAGTCATGCTTACACCCTCTCTATGAGGGAATATTGGAAAAGAAGCATTTGTGTGATGGTTATTGTCCATTTGTGTAGCCTAGAAGGTGTGCCAGGTTTGTATTATTGAGTGACTTCTCTTTAAAGACATAACATATTTGCTTACATGAAAATGATGGTGTTCTGTAATGCAACACTGAAAACCTCTGTAAATCCAACTTAGTGGATTTTCAATTATTGTCGCCTAAGTGAAGGTCATGAGTTCGATCCCAAAGATATTGTGTGCATCCATGTTGATGTGTCCTTTAGTGAGAGTGGATTAACAGTATGTCTTTTTGGCATGTTTAATTTAATTCACATAGAAAATTAGATGTACCAGTTGTACTGAGAGCAGCAAATGTATTAGCAACAGGATGTATGCTTCTCTCATCAACCTGGATGTGTTAGATATGTGCTATTTCAGTGGACATTATTGCCTATAAAGAGTATAAATTCACTCATGTAAACTCTTTTTGCAGGTTTTCCTGACCTCCTGGAAGTATGCTCACACTGTTTCCAAAATCCATTAGAAACAGCTCACAGAGACGTTGTTGCTGCACTGATGAACGTGATCCATCATTTTAAATTAAACAGCTGTGGTAATTCTTCCTAATATGACGTTACAACACACCAAATTGTTACATTTCTAATAGGGACAATTTTACTTTTTCCATTTGCCTGTACTGGAATGTTCCTCTGATAGTACTAAAGCAACAGCTAGCTGAAGATGTGAAGTGATCTCTTGACTGAAGAATAGAACTACAGTCATTTTTAAAACAGCAGCAGGGACTGTGGCATTATAAAGTCATGTCAGGAAAAAATATAATACTTTTATGGATAATAGTAATCAGATAAATTACACTAGTGTTATGCATAAATGAGGAAAATGATGAAAAGGACTAAAAGGTGTAAAACAAAGACATCTCTTTCAACATCTTTCCAGGATGTTTACCCACATTCACATTGGTTGACACTTACCTAAAAATGTGTTTCTATAGAACAAGAAGTTGTCACAGTTACGCACCAGTTACTGTGCTTTAGCATACCAATTTCCAAACAATGAATGAACCAAGATTTATGATGATTGGACAAATGGTCAATGGGTTATAGCCAATTTCCTGCTAATGACTAAAGAGGTGTTTTCGCAACAGTTTGTCTTTGATGTGTGATGAGATTTAATGTTATTTCTATTAATAACGATGAAATATTGTTTAAGGTAATTAAAGCCATCATCCTTCACAACATCAGGAGGATACTTCCATTCCTCACCCACGAGACAGTGCAGGTTCTGGTGCAGGCCCTTGTCATCTCATGCCTAGACTAGCTTGGCTGGTCTTCAATCTACCAAGTTCTCTCACACTATACCAATCATCTGCACTCTACACTGGCTACCGGTGGCTACTCGAATCTAATTCAAGACACTGGTACTTGCCTACCGTGCTGCAAATAGCTCAGGCCTATCCTACATTCAGGACATGGTCAAACGATACACCCCCCCCAACTCTTTCTCTTATTGTTTACTGTATCTCTAAA
The DNA here is from genome assembly GCF_020085105.1 of Siniperca chuatsi. NCBI lineage: Eukaryota > Metazoa > Chordata > Actinopteri > Centrarchiformes > Sinipercidae > Siniperca > Siniperca chuatsi. The sequence continues at coordinate 5,459,417 of NC_058055.1, forward strand.
CCCGGTGGACAGAATTTCACCAATTTTGCTCTGGGGGCAAGTATTAACCTAAACCTGACGTTTCATACTGATTGGTGCATGTGGGCGTGGTCTATCACATATTGGCTCATAACTCAAGTTGTCTTTGAACAATCCTGATCAAACTCAGTGGCGACATCCTGCACTATTTCCTGAACATACACACCAAGTTTTGTTCACATCCAATAAGGGGGGGGCCAGTAGCAGCACTTGAAGTGTGCAATTATTGATGCATATGGGTTTGGCCTATCACATATTGGTTATAACAGATAACAGAAATTTTGACCCAGTACACCGATTTTTCTTTAGACAGACTTTGGTATTATATCTAGTAAAGAGGAGCTTGGTGACTGGATAATTGCAATTAAAAAAGTATGTGTATTGTATTTCACTTTATTTCTTTGTTTGATTTTTTTTTTAATTTATGTATTTTAAATCCTGCATAGGCATTACCCCTGAGATCTGGGCATTATTTAAACACTGAACTCCTACATTGTTTCACAGTATACTGCCTTACCTTGACTCCGTGTTCATTTCAAGACATAATAGCTTTTAACAGTTCAATGCACCTCCATTGTGCAGCTCTTGTTCTGCATGTGCATCAGGGACAGTTCTATGGTTAGCCAGTCATAATTAATCAAAAGCCTGAGAGAGGGACAAGGCTCTGTGGAGATGATCTACATTTCATGTGTGTGACGTCATTGTATCCATGTCAAGATGCTTGAATGCACAGGGACCCCCCTTCAATAACTGTTATTGACTGTCTCATTGTTGAATATGGAGAAGGAGGGGGAGAACACTAATCTCAATTTTAAGGCATGGCACAGAATTATAGCATGATGTCACCTGTGGAACCATTACTGGCATTGTTTACATTTATCACTTTGAAATGATTGAAGCTTTCATGTTTGTTTATGTTTGGAAAAGAGTTTGGCTATGTGATACCTAAACGTGATATTAAATTATATTCTGAGGATGTAAAGGATTTGTGTTTAAAAAGATTGCAATTAAATTGTACCAGATCCTCAATCCACAATGTGATTATCTTCCATTGTAAAATCTTACCATGCCCATCTCATCTATGTAATCTAGGGCTCTGAGACACTTGTCAGCCTCGTCAGGGATCAGACCATGCTTTCCTGTAAACTATAAAAACTCCAGAGAAGCTAAGAGTCACATTTGGCTTACTTGTGGAGTCAGTTCGGTCGATCAGTGCTGCTGAATAATGCATACACCTCATGTGGAAATGGACACATTTGCAGGCACTAACTGGGAACCTAATCCAACCTTCTCAACCCCTCTAGTTCTCGCACTTTCCACAGAATTAAAGTCATCTTGGCCTCTTCATAGTGCCCTGGTCATCTGTGAGGAGCTCAAGCAAGGGTACCCTCTCTATAGCTTTCAACTCTCTTCTTTTTCGTATGATCATGTGAGAATGACGAACAGATCACAGGGCAGGGCAAAAAAGCCATTCAGTAGTATCCAAAGTCACATAAATTGTCACATAAGTCAGTGGCTTTTAGACAAATTGAACAAAATGGACCCTTTCGGGAGCACCGGTGAAGTAGCATGTCAGCTCTGGGTACAAAGGGGGCCCCTGCTAGAGAGAGCCTGAATGGCTGCATTATCCTCTCCACGGCTGCCCCGTCCAAAGGCCCATTTCACATCTACCGCCACCTGCTATTAGCTTTCTTACAGTTCTTATGGGCGGCTGCTGATGGATTCCATTGCCTTAACAAAAAACTAAACAGGCGTGGTAATGTTGATTGAAGACAAAAACCCGTCACCCTCCCCAACCTCTGCTCCGCTTTCTCCTGATTGACAAGCGTTACTGCAATTTGCCTTGTGAGCAGGGGGGAGAGAAATGCAAGGATGCACAAATCAAATTTTCCTTTCAAATCTGTGTTGATTCCTAGGTAGTCACTTAACACAAAGGATGAGGGATTGTGAGTACAACTAGAGGCATGTATAGAGTATGAGTAAATACAGTATGTATTTTAAAAGCAGTAAAACGCTTCTTCAAAACGTGTCTTCAAAAGCAAGTGAATAATACATTTAATATAGCATATAACATCCACACAAATAAAGGTCCAGTACAAGAACATTTTGTAGGGACAAATAGCAACAAAAAGCCCATATGATCAAAACATTTCTCTATAAATGCTGCAGCTCCTCACTTGCAGATAAATAAAGACGAAAGTCTTATATTCCTTCATGTTCAACAACAGCTTCTTAACCACTCTACTTAACATGAAGAGAAGCTCTGCTGGTATGAAGGCCAAGAAATGTCTGGTACAAGTTACTTTAAAGCAAAAAAGAAAAAGAGCAAAAATACCCCAAAACATCATTATACCATTATAACATCACAAACTGTATTTGAATGCAAACCTTGTTTTAATGTATTTGTTAAAAGGCTTTAACAAAGATCTTGGTCTTATTCTGCACTACAGCAAAGAGATGTACACTGACCACCAATTTATTCATGAGTCAAGCTGCTGCTTCGATAACTGTGGATACTAAAAGACTTTTCATTACGAAGGTCATAGAACACAAGAATGTAGTGAAATGAGTGGTGTGTGGTGTACTGATACTCAAGATGTATCATGGTACTGGAACAAAATTTATATAACTACAGCAGCAATGAAATCCACAATTTTTTTAATATGCAATTGCTACTTCGGACTTACAGAACTGACATAATGCTATCAGTGTTGCATGGCACAGCTCTGAATGAGCAGCAAGTGTTGCTGTACAGACACAAACATTGTTCATTGTTCACATTTTGCTCATACTTCAGAGACCAGACAGAATTCATATGTCGTTTTTCATTGTATTTATGTATGTTTTTTTTTGTTTTGTATTTATGTATTTATTCTTTTTTCTTTCTTTCTTTTCTTCTTTTAACTGCAAGGATTATGGAAACCAAGTGTTTTGCGTTATTGTGCTTTAAATGTAAACTTTGTGTTAGCATTATCCTGATCAACATTAGAGTAAATAATAGATTGTCTCTAGCATGTAGGAGGAGCTGTTGCCAGCAACAGCTGAATGCAGTATGCTTTCAGCTACGAGTATTAACGTAGAACAATTATGAGACTGCTGCATCATAGTTGCGATTTATTGAAAATAAGTCACATCCTCTGGCCAATAAAAGAATATTCTCTGTGTCCGTGGTATAACTGCAAATAATTTCTCCACAATAAAATATTATGAGTCATAGTCTAACGCCAGGATTCCACCAGACACGGCTCTATATCTTTGAGTCCGCGAGCCACTTGTTGATTTGGTCCTTTTTCCGTAATCCGGTCTTCAAGCTTGTGGCTGAGTTTACCCATGAGGTAAAATTATTCTTTTCCTAACTCAAGGTGATTTCTTGGTCTTAACAAGGGCCCCTTCATGGCTTTTTAATGGGATTATGCTGCTGTATGTAGCATGGTGGACCTTTCTTCCTTCCCCAGTCCTCCCATCAGACACCAGCTAATTGAATCCCCAGCTAAATTAAAAATAAATTAGTCATGAATACATTTTAGGCTTGTAACATTTTTTTTCCTCCTGCTATTCAGTGCATAATTTATTTAATAAATATTGCCAGAAGATGTCCTATATTATATTTTTGATGTCTGATATATAGTGGCGTCTTGCAATCCCATGTGAGATGGGCAAAATGTTTGTCAGAAATAAAAACTAACCAACATGGCTCTCCCAGCTCTGATAACAGGATATCAGTCAAAATTGAGAATATGTACTTTATCAAAGCCAAAGTGTACACTATCATTTGCTTCATGGCCTTGGCAAAGCACTTATGGCTGTCATGGACAATATTAATTTCTCAGAATTCTTGAGAAATTTCACATTGATGGCTAGCGGGAATTCGGCAGCATGTCAAAATAAATCCCCAGCATGGCCGTCTCCTGGCCTGGTCTGCCCAGGAGGCAGGCTGTTCATGCGAATCAGCCTCACCGTGACAGCACAGCTCAGAGATGAACAAGGGATGAAAGGGGGTCCTTATCTAGCAGGAATCACTCTCTGGCCGCCAGGGCCATGGGACCTACTTTCAACTTCAAACCACGGAGATCAAGGTCCAGCCATGGGCCATGCGCACAGAGGTCGTTCTTTAGGTGTGTGGAGTGGTGAGTTTTCACCTGGTAGCTCCTCCTGACATTTTCTTAAAAGCTCATGTCTAGAACTGCATTCTCCTTCTTTTGGCTGACACGAGACCTAAAGTCAGAGGTCAGGTAGCATATTGAGGCTATTTACAATTATGCTAATAAACAGAGAATGATGGAAATGATACCCTTCACTGGCCTACTGTACTGGAAGTGGTATGGCTTCCACTGGCTTCCACTCTCTATAGTAGACTTTTATCCTTTTAACTCTGTGTGAGGGCTGCGGTACACAAGGGGCTGTATCCATGGAAACGGCAGCACAGTAGACAAGAATTATTCAATGACCCTCAAGAATCAGAGGGCTGAAAGAGTTAACCTTACATCCAACTCAATTCCCCTGAATAACAGAATAAAAAAAAATAATCCAGGGAGTGGGTGATAAATCTCTCCTCTCTGGCTCTTGTCTGTGGCTATGAATTAGGCTGACATCCAGGCCACAAGGGGAGGCCAAGCTGATGTGAACCACATCCAGTGCCACTTTGTGGGGGCAAGTACTGGCAAAAGGATGAAGCAGAAACAAGTGTCTCAATATCCACTCAAATGTACAGAAATGAAAAATCCAAAGACTTCTTGTGGGCGAGACATCAAAAATTTACACTGTTGCACCACCAGACCAATTTGATGTCTCTGTCCACAGACAAAAATGTCAAGGAAGTTCAGTCTTCAATAACATAAAATGTGTACATGTTAAAATTGCAAGTAATCTGTGTGTACTGTGTCAGTCTACATATGTGCACATGCTGGGTGAATTTTCCAGCAGCGTTGCATTAGAGCAACAATTACACAAACAGACAGCCGTACTCTCAAGGGAGACCACAATCAGGTTGTGCAGAACTGCCTCTGTCCTTCAACAGGCAATTAACACTGAGTCCATTATAGCTCCCAGGGGAGCTACTGGCCAGGGAGGCCGGGAAAGGCATCATCTGAAAGGTCAGCGCCTGAAGAGGAAACAGGAGGGGCAGAGTATGACGGAGGCTCAAGGATGGAAGCGGGGAAGACAGGGAGGAGGGTGTGAGCTGCCTCAGACCAAATGGAGTGTAAAGCAGGAGCTATTTGTCACCCGCAAGCTATTCACTGGGGGAGGCTGCAGTATTTTCCACTGGACAGGAGTATGCGTCAGCAGCAAGGGGTATAAATTAAGAAAACCACAGAGGCTCCTGGTCTAATTGTAGCCTTTCCAAGCATCTCAGGACATAGCAGATCCACTAAGTTCTACAATCAGATAAAGGATATTTTCCCCCAGGTCAGATCCGTCACAACTCATAAATGTTTCAAGGCCCTTTCCTCCTGTTTCTTTTGATCCCAGTGTAAGCTGAGGAGAATTTCTTCACACTATGCAATGCAATACCCGGTTCCTCTATGGGGAGTTTACATCTAGCATGTGACCCTGCTCATTTATATTTTCTCACCACTTCTCCGGGAGCTCCAATGGTTTTAATAAGGCAAAATACATTAAATAGTATGTATTCTTATGATCAACAGAATTGTCTTTCCCGTCAACTAAAAGGAAAGATAGGATTTAAGATAATTAGAATAGTCATGTCTTAATCTATGACAGGACGCAAAGCTCGGTGATTCCTCTCTTGGCATATTTAGTACAGAGTGAAAGACAGATGTGACAGAAAGAAAAATAAAGAGCAGAGCATCAAGACTTGGAAGGGCTGAAACAGGGAGCTTAACTACTTCACCATCAGGGCACCAGGGAAAATCCATTCTTGGCAGAGGAGATTGCCACTGCTAAGCCTGCATTTTAAAATGTGACTCTGCACTTAGTCTTTGGAAACTCCCCCATGAGCCTATCATTAAGCAGGTCATTAAATCAAAAGTTGTAAGGCTTGGAAAAGAAAGAGATGAAGTAAGTAAATGAGAAAAATGAATGAGGTAAAAATTTGATAGGAAATGAAGCTATCGAATTTTCACTGGGCAAGGTGATACAATTATTCATCTGTCCCCATGTGTATTAGGAGGGAATTTGAGAGGAAGTGTGTTTCCATGGAGGATATTGAGGAGTTGACAACTTCATCCTCTGAATAACACAAGTTGCTGTTGCCGGTGGCATAGATTTTGAATTAAATATTAGTTAGTGAATACATATTCCTATGAGTTGACTGAGAAGTGAACAAAGTATTGTCCCTAATATCATAGCATAGTATAATCTTGACCCAAGTCTCCTTCATCTAAGTGCCCCCTTAATCTGTCCAAATTTAGCACATTTTTTTACTCAAACAACAACAGGCATGATTCCAGCTTCATGGAAAAGTGCCACAGCCCTTACACAAAAGTGGTGATGTCTCCGATCAACAACTATCGCACAATATCCAAACTTCCCTTCTTAGCAAAAATCCTAGAATCCTTGGTCAATTTACAGCTATGTACAGCAATCTGGTTTTCGCCCAGGTCACAGCACAATAGCTGCAGTTTCAGTCATTGATAACATTGTCTCCTTCATAGATAAAAAACTATTTTGTGCTGCCTTTTTCATTGACCTCTCTAAAGCATTTGATACAGTCAATCACAAAATCCTACTCCACAAACTACAGTCTATAGGTCTAGATGGTAGGTGTAGACCTAATAACTGGTTGGGCCACCCTTAGCAGCAACAATTGCAATCAAGCATTTGCGATAACTTGCAATGAGTGTTTTATAGTGCTGTGGAAGAATTTTGGCCCACTCATCTTTGCAGAATTGTTGTAATTCAGCCACATTGGAGGGTTTTCATGGCCTTTTTAAGGTCATGCCACAGCATCTCAATAGGTTTCAGGTCAGGCCACTCCAAAATCTTCATTTTGTTCTTCTTCAGCCATTCAGAGGTGGACTTGCTGGTGTGTTTTGGATCATTGTCCTGCTGCAGAACCCAAGTTTGCTTCAGCTTGAGGTCACGAACAGATGGACGGACATTCTCCTTCAGGAGTATCTGGTAGACAGCAGAATTCATGGTTCCATTTATCACAGCAAGTCTTCCAGGTCATGAAGCAGGAAAACAGCCCCAGACCATCACACTACCACCACCATATTTTACTGTTGGTATGATGTTCTTTATCTGAAATGCAGTGTTACTTTTACGCCAGATGTAATGGGACACACACCTTCCAAAAACTTTTGCTCTTTTTGCTCAGCAGTGGTTTTCATCTTAGAACTCTGCCATGCAGGCCCATATTTGCCCAGTCTCTTTCTTATGGTGGAGTCATGAACACTGACCTTAACTGAGGCAAGTGAGGCCTGCAGTTCTTTGAATGCTGTTGTGGGGTCTCCTGTGACCTCTTAGATGAGTCGTCGCTGCTCTCTTGGGGTAATTTTGGTCAGCCGGCCACTCCTGGAAAGGTTCACCACTGTTCCATGTTTTTGCCATTTGTGGATAATGGCTCTCACTGTGGTTTGCTGAGTCCCCAAGCTTTAGAAATGGCTTTGTAACCTTTTCCAGACTGATAGATCTCAATTACTTTCTTTCTCATTTGTTCCTGAATTTCTTTGGATCTCGGCATGATGTCTAGCTTTTGAAGATCTTTTGGTCTACACTTTGTCAGGCAGGTCCTATTTAAGTGATTTCTTGATTGAGAACAGGTGTGGCAGTAATCAGGCCTGGGTGTGGCTAGAGAAATTGAACTTAGGTGTGATAAACCACAGTTATGTTATGTTTTAACAGGTGGGGCAATCACTTTTCCACACAGGGCCAAGTAGGTTTGGATTTTGTTTTCCCAATGTTTTAATAATAACAACCTTCATTTAAAAATTGCATTTTGTGTTTACTTGTGTTATCTTTGACTAATATTTAAATTTATTTGATGATCTCAAACATTTGTGACAAACATGAAAAAAAAAAAAAAAAAAAAATCAGGAAGGGGGCAAAGACTTTTTCACACCCCTGTACTTCCAAATCAGTACTTCAATATATATATATATATATTTTGCCTATGATACTATTTTATATGCCCCAGGCACCACCCCAGCCCCTCACTTGTCTTCAGTCTGCCTTTGATGCTTTCCAAGTATCACTGTTTAATTACAGACTAGTTTTAAATGCAGAAAAGACTAAGTTCATGGTTCTTTGTATCACACGGTTGGATGGACTTCCTTACAGTCAAGAAGAAATAGCCATCTCATGTTATTCATCTATAAAGCTCTATTGTTGAAGCTTCCAAACTACCTCACATCTCTTCTCTCATTCAAATCTAGTTACTACAGTACACGATCCAGTAACTACCTAACCTTAGATATCCCTCATGTACGCACTAATGTTGGCAGAACTGGCTTCAGGTACTATGCACCTTTTAAATGGAATGAACTGCAAACTGCCTTCAAACTACAGTCTTACATTCTCCTTGGAGATTTTAAAGCTTTATTATCTGAAGTTTTCAATGATTCTTGTAACTGTTTTAATTAATTACCTTGTTTATTGTGTAGTTGTGTTGATTCTGTTTTTGTGTTCTTTTGAATGTTCTTCTTCTCAGGTCTCTCTTGGAAAAGAAACCTTAATGTCAATGAGACTGCCTGATTAAATAAAGATAATATCAAGTATTATGTCTGTCTGCAAGAAAGATACATTTTCCTTAGTAAAGACCTACGGCAATATCAGTATTTTGATCGTTGGTACTAAGTTTGCACTTATGTATCATATTCTACTTCTTCGTACACAAAGTAGCATGGAGCAGGAAGGGTTGTTCAATCTTAATTTTTAAATTTTTATTTTATAACGGTATATTTTATAACTTAGAGAAGGCCGAGAGGACTGATCCAAGGGATCTGTCCTTTATAGTAGCTGGAGGCAACATAAACTAGAGGGGTTTCCCACTCAGTTGGGAGAATGGGGTCAACTTCTTACCATGGTTCATTGGGTTCAATGTATGTTCTAATGTTTAAATGTGTTAATCTTCTCAGACATGTGAAAAGTGGTAGGAGGTGGCAGGGGAGCGTGTATGCAGCATTATTTAAGTCACAAGCTCTTATCCACAAATAAGTGCCCTTTCAAGTCACTAATGTAATTAAGGACACATTTGGTGAGTACCTAATCATTCAGGAATCTCTCAGTAAACTTGAATTAGGTAAATATTTATGGTCCTAATACAGATGACCCAACTTTTTTATAAATCTATTGCATCCCTCCAAGGAGAGTATATAATTGCAGGGGACTAGAACTGTACACTAGACCCAAGCAGGGATAGATCTACAGGTGCTGATCAAACGCATAATAGAAGTAGAACAACTATTCAACATTTTATTAAAGAGTTAAATCTGTTAGGAGGCATTTAAAGTGATTACTTTTTAATGTCGGAAGGATTAGTTTCCAAAGTAAAGGATTGCTACTATAACAGTATATTAATATCTGATCATGGACCATGCTGTCTGCTATACGTGGATAAGAACCTTGTAAAAGATCCACCTAGATGGTATCTAAATCAACAATGGTTACAAGAATAAATTGTCTGCAGCCTCCAATATACTCATATATAAAATGAAATGCTTCATGACAACTGTGAGGGGGGTGAATTTTTTTATAACTCACCCACACGTCACCAGACCTGACTGCTGACGTGCTGCGGTAAGCATATTGTCTCATTTCTGGTCACCGGTGTTTGTGTTTTACTAATAGCGTATTTCTGCTGCTCTATCTCATCACAGTTAATTTTGTTCGATTCGTCATTATAGTGACTATCTGCTACACATTTAAATGTACACTGCTCAAGCACTCATAGCTCTCTCCTTTTAACGACTTTCTTGCTAATCCCATAGTTTACATGCTATTCATTTTTGCTAGCTACCGTTTTTTAGCTTAGCAGCTAGCAATGGCTTCTCTCTCTCCCACTCACTCTCCTGCTCTCTCTTGTTTGGTGTGTCAAATGTTTAGCTATTCTTCTGCCTCCTTTAGTGATAATGGTACATGTAATAAATGTAGTTTATTTGTAGCATTGGAGGCAAGGCTCAGTGAATTGGAAATGCGGTTCCGCACCATGGGAACTTAACCCAGTAGCTGGTGCGGACTGACCAGAGGTAGCTCTGTCTCCTGGCTGCTCGGGAGCTGCCGGGAGACAGGAAACCAGGGAGGCTGGGTGACTGTCCGAAGGAAGCATAGCCCTAAGCAGAAGCCCACGGTTCACCACCAACCTGTTCACGTTTCTCACAAGTTCTCCCCACTCAGCGACACACACGCTGAGAAACCAACTCAGATTATTGGCAGCTCTATTTTGAGAAATGTGAAGTTAGCAACACCAGCGACCATAGTCAAATGTATTCCTGGGGCCAGAGCGGGCGACGCTGAATCCTATTTAAAACTGCTGGCTAAGGATAAATGTAAATACAGGAAGATTGTCGTTCGTGTCGGCGGTAACGACTCCCGATTACGCCAATCGGAGGTCACTAAAGTTAATGTTGAGTCGGTGTGTACATATGCAAAGACAATGTCGGACTCCGTAGTTTTCTCTGGGCCCCTGCCAAACCTGACCAGTGATGACATGTTTAGCCGCATGTCTTCATTCCGCCGCTGGCTGTCAAGGTGGTGTCCAGCAAACAATGTGGGCTTTGTAGATAATTTGCGGACTTTCTGGGGAAGACCTGGTCTGATTAGGAGAGACGGCACTTATCCCACTTTGGATGGAGCAGCTCTCATATACAGAAATCTGGCCAAGTTTATTAGTGGACCTAAACCATGACAACTCAAGAGTTGAGACCAGGAGGCAGAGTTGCAGTCCTACACACTTCTCTGCGCTTCCAGAGCAGTTACCCACCCAAAACTCCTTAGTGACGGTGTCTGCCCCCTGACCACTTAAATTAATAAAACCAAAAGTTAACAGAAGAGGACTTATACATAAAAACCTGAACAAAAACGCTGAAATAGCACAACAAAATAGGAGAATTAAATGGACTCTTAAACGTCAGATCTGTCATCTAAAGCTGTACTGGTGAACGATTTAATATCAGAGTATCATATTGACTTATTTTGTCTTACTGAAACCTGGCTGGGTCATGAAGAATATGTTAGCCTAAATGAATCCACTCCACCCAGTCATATTAATACTCATATTCCTCGAGGCACCGGCCGAGGAGGTGGAGTTGCAGCCATCTTTGACTCAAGCCCATTAATCAACCCTAAACCTAAACTAAATTATAACTCATTTGAAAGCCTTGTTCTTAGTCTTAGTCTTTTGAACTGCTATTATTGGACTACACACCATTAGGCAAAGACTCTTACACTAGATGTCTATCTGATATTGCTGTGGCTAGATTCAAGGAAGCGATTCCATCTGTATTTAATTCAATGTTATGTCTCAATATAACAGAGGACTCCTATGCAAAACGCAGCCCCTCCCAAATTGACCATCTAGTTGATAGCGCTGCAGGCTCACTGCGAACGACACTCGATTCTATCGTTCCTCTAAAAAAGAAGATAATAAAACAAAGAAGGTTAGCTCCATGGTATAACCCCCAAAACCGCAAATTATAACAAATATCATGAATACTTGAAAGGAAAGAGGAAGGCCCTCCGTAATGCCAGAGCAGCTTACTACTCATCATTAATAGAGGAAAATAAAAACTGTACTGCACTGTAGCCAGGCTGACAGAGAATCACAGCTCTATTGAAGCATGTATTCCTATAGCCCTCAGTAGCAACGACTTCATGAGTTTCTTCAATAATAAAATTTTAACTATTAGAAAAAAATTCATCAAGTTCTGCCTTCAACCAGTACCGACTTATCTTCAAACACAGGAACCTTAGAAACAACTGTGAAACCTGATATATATTTTGACTGCTTTGCTCCTATCGACCTTCTTCAACTAACTTTGAGGATTAATTCATCTAAGCCATGAACCTGTCTCTTAGACCCTATTCCAAATAGGCTGCTTAAAGATGTTTTACCTTTAGTTAGCACCTCTTTACTGGATATGATCAATCTGTCTTTATTAACAGGCTATGTACCACAATCCTTTAAAGTAGATGTAATTAAACCTCTTCATAAAAAGCCCACTCTTGATCCAGGGGTTTTAGCCAACTATAGACCTATATCTAACCTTCCCTTTCTCTCTAAGATCCTTGAAAAAGCAGTCGCCAATCAGTTGTGTGACTTTCTAAATAACAATAGTTTATTTGAGGATTTTCAGTCAGGATTTAGAGTGCTTCATAGCACAGAGACAGCACTGGTGAAAATTACAAATGACCTTTTAACACTAGAATGGCCACGACGGCCATTTTGACCATTTTGAAATTTATATGTGCAATAACTTTGTTGAATAAAAAAATACAATCTTGCTGGTACCTGACTTTTCCTAAAAGTGTTTGCATTTTTATTTACAATATATAAATTACACATAAGGCAAAGAAAATATTATAATTTTTACCTATTTCGGCCATACACGGTCATATTGACCACAGTGAATTTCACGCTATTCTATTGTTCTATTGTGCTGGCCCCACAGCACACACGAAGAAACCTATGGGTGACGTCACAGACACAGTGCCTATGTTTTATACAGTCTATAGTTTACCATTACCTAATATTGGACAGTTCAGCCAGTGGACCATTAGCGTTTACCCACCTTTTATTTTACCACTACATCCCCTCTGTGCTTTTGTCCAATTACTGTTAATATCTCCGGCTAATTTGCCGCCCCGCTCTCACTTGCCCCACACAACAGCAGACTAACCAAGAGTTGTGTTTCCCAAACTTCTATTAGAGCACGCACCCCCTGTCCAGCATGTTTTCCATCCAACCCTGCTTCACCAAAACTGGCTCAAATGGGATTTTATGAGCCATGCAGATACATTCAACAAAGTAAGGAACACAATAATAATGTGCCATTATTATTCATCTAACTAACTAACTAACTAACTAACTAACGCTAATTATGTATCTTTCCAAGTTTGCTCCATGGTGTTTAAGGATACTTTAAGCAAAGGTGCTATATCAGACTTATACAATCTATTACTGTCCAACTCATCTGAGAACTCTGGAGGAAGTGCTCCAGAATAACTTTTTACATTGGTGGTACTGGTGTGCCTAACATTTTCATTTAGGTGCACCAGAACATAATTTAGGTGCACCTAGGGCTGGGTCGTATGGCCTAAAATTTATATCATGGTATAATTTTGTTGGGACCACTGGCACTCCACAGATGAATTCATTAATTTGTGTGATTTTAACTGAACTTTCATTAGGAGACTGCATGTTCTTTTGTATTATTCACAAAGGAAAGCAATTGAACTCAGCATTCTAAAATGAATGCAGCCTTCCAACTGCCATTGGTCAGTCTGAACTGTGACCTGTGATGTGTGTCACCAGGTCAATAAAAGGAGTCAGCGACCATCTCTCTCTCTCTTCCCTTTCCTCCTGGCTTCATCTATAGCGCTGCTGCTCCACCACTATGTAACCTGCTTGGAGCAGACACACAGCAACTGAACTCTCTCTCTTAATGCAGTGACGTGAGGACCTGCGTGTGATTTCTGCAACAAAGATTAGCGGCAACAGCTATTACACAAAGCCTGCCAGCTAACTTTAAGAAGCAACTAAGGAAGTTAGTGCCAAGCTAACTGTAAGGAGAACAACAGTAAGAGTGACTGGTTCCTCCATCTGCACAAATGAACTGCACAGCAAGGACTTTCCTTCAATCGTAACCAACACTCTTCCCTGCCTGGCTCATTCCAATAGAACCGCCAGATAATAACAGCAACTTCAAAACAACTTCTTCCTTTACGGACTGGTAACATAACCACCGAACATATACCTGGGTATAACATAGCATAGCAGAGTACATGGCTAAGCATAGGACTGTTACTTTTGTGAATGTATATGTATTGATTTGGTTCATTGAGTTTTATTGTTGTGATGTGTTTTCACTGTTAGGTTAATTTGGTAGCCACATGCTAAGTTGATGTTAGTGATGTTCACACAGACACAGGGTCTTGCATGCAACTAACCAACCTCTTTCTAACCTTTCACAGTTTATCCTACACAGTACACACGCACACTTCAATTTGGCCCTTTAACAGAGCCAGACTCGTTAACCCATGTGGCCTAGCCACCATTGTGAATTTCCTTTCTTTGTCAAGCAATGCTCTGGAAATACAGAAGAGGCTAAAATGATCTTGAAACATATGAAAATGAATGTTGACAATGTTTAATTAAAGTGTTCAAGTAAAGGGAAACACCATGTACTCTTTCTTTTCTCTCACCCTCTGTATTCACTGCCTGTCCCTTTCTCTACGACTCCTCACTTGTCTCTCCTGCCAAAGTGTATTAAAAATAATTTAGTAAAATTCTATACAGCTTCTTTATTTATATTTGTCTTTGAGTTTGCATAATTTTGGATTTGAATTATAGAAATGTGTCTCAAACGGAACATAAACATAAGCAAGCCTATAATCCTATAGGCTCCACTGTAATTACCAAAGAACATATCTCTGTGATAATTGTTTGAATTGGATCAGGTCAATTTTTGTGTGTGTTGAACAGCAAAGAGACGTAATGCTAATCCGATCCTGAACACAGTGGGCAGTACCTGCTCTTCCTCACTCAACTCGATCACCTTTTCTCTTTCTTTTTCTCTCTCTCCTCGTCTTGTGCCGTACCTCTTCCCTTCCCAAAGCTGAGCTTTGCTTGACGGAGTCTTTCATTTTTGTCTGTCTCAGTGAAGAAAGTAGCCTAAACACAGGGTTAATCGATACTTATATGTAAATGTTACTGGCCTTCGCTAAGATAATCTTGCAATGAAAATTAAAATATATAGGGGTACCTCAATTTTAACATAAATTTCAACCCTTTACACAAACTGAATTGAAAGAAGAATGGAATTAATGTTAGCTGGCTAGCTAGTTTATTCACTCAAGTGAAACTAACTAGCCGGCATCATGATGGATGGCCACTGTTTAACGTAGTGCGACTGCACAGGAGCTATTCGTCAGATGATGTCTGGGGATGAATGGCATTGAACCACAAGCAGTCCACTAGTAAAACTCTCTAGTTAACTGTATCACGCTTCGCATGGATTCAGCTGCCTGTCTGGTTTCCTCGAGTTATTGACATAATCAAAGAACCACCATGTTGATTAAAGTTTTTGTAATAACGACAAGATCATCCACTTTACCACCCACCTACACACAAGCAATGATGGTGATCAGATGAGCAAGTCAGTAATCTTGGCATTGTACAATATCTTTATCACACCAAAGTAAAGTTATTTTTAGGCAATTATTTCACTACATTAATTACATACACCTGGGGAAAAAATACCGAGGTCCAGACCTCGATGATCTCAATGGTGGGTATGGCCATGATGCTGGATCGCAATGTGACATCATCCGGCAGGGAGCTGCGTTTGCCAATCAAATACATGCAAACTCACATTCCTGGAAGATTTCATTATAACGTGAATACAGTATTTCTACTGTTTACCTCACAATTGCGACAAAAGATAAAATGACTGCTGTGATAACTTTCCAAAGTTGTAAAATTCTTCCTCATAGTATTATAAACCTTTTCACAGAGTTTTGGCGTCTGATAAGCCTTCAAACTCATGGATCTATTAATCTAACTGGACTTCCTGGATTGTATTTCATTGTTTCATTGGTACCTGGAGCCACACACCAACACAGCCCCTTGTATCTATTTATTTTTTTAATGCAGGACTGCAGCCACTAAGAGATATAAAATAATGTTTTATTAGTACATGCCCTATGAACTCACCACATTACCTTGTCACAATGACTGGTCTTACTGAATTACTTCTAAACACTATTTCCTTATTTCACAAATTTAGCTACAGCAGTGCAAGTTGCAGCGTCGTAAGATGGTGACTGTATGGAGCACAACTGAGCAACTTATACATTTAGAAGAGTTATATGACTGTTTAACCTTCTGTATCATATACTGTAAGAAGCAGAAAAAGAGTAGGATGATGCAGTGCTATACTGTACACTGTACCTCAGGACCAAGTTGTGGGCCACACAGCCTCACCTATCTGCTGAACGGCTGTCAGCAGTCAGGGTGGAGACCAGATAGTTGTTGTTGAAAAGAATCATACCATAACTTTATTTTGTCTTGTTTTCCCTTCAAGTCAGATGTTTTCAACTGTAAAAGTTATAGAAAACATCTGTCACTAGAAAAATAGCTGAAAATTCATCCTCTATGCTACATTGCCATCCCCCTGTACTACTGTTTATGTTTATCGCCAGGCTGTGTTTACAGCTACCTCATGATGCTTCGCAATAAAATTTTACTCTTCAAATAAATACAATGGCACTGAAAAAGTTTTATTGCAAAGCAGTACGAGGTGGACAGTTTTGCAAGGTAACACAGTGAGGAGGTGGGAAATGTGGACTGGAAGTTGCTGTATCATTTAACTCCTCCCTCTAAGGGTTAGTCTGTTTGACCCTAGGTCTTGACCCTAGGTCACTAAACTGGACATTGAGCATTACATCTCCGCCTTCATTAATAATAATTGTGCAATATTCTGTGTACTACTCCCGTGCAATATTAGTTTTCCCATGTTAGTTTTTCTTATTTATTGTATTGATATTATATACCTCTATTACTCTTGACAGTACATGCACCTCTGCTTATTACTATTACTTATTACATATTTGGTGACACTGTATTTTATACTGTACTTTCATCATCAACCAGTAAATCCACTTGGTACTCGACACTTAGTTTATCTTATACTTATACCGACCTGATACTTAATTTATTTTCTGACCTGTTTTATAGTGTTTATAGTGTATCATATCGTTTTCTAGTACTTCTCCTGTGTGCACTGACGTAAAGCCAAGCTACTGTAACAAAGAGTTTCCCTACAGGGATCAATAAAGTATTTCTGATTCAGATTCTGATATCATGTGTTGTCCAATGCTGGGATTTGCTCCAGTCCTGAAACCTTCATCCCAATTTCTGAATTCCAACTCCAGAAGTGATTTAAAGGCAAGTCCACACTAAAGAAAATACATCGTTTCACAATACTCTACCTATGTAAAGATAATTTTTAATGCACTTGAACAAGGAGAGTTATACAACAATTGAACATGTACCCATTAACTGTATCTGCACTCATTAAACTCAAATTGCAAAGACAAGATGCTTTGAGATCAAAAGCCACAAATTTTGAGGAAAAACGCACAGGACTCAAGACTTTCAGGATGTCTTTCTTTGTCAACACCACCTAACACTCTAAATTCATTCAAGTTATTTGTGCTCCATGACCTTTGATGAATCTTTGATTAATTGAGCCATGCTGGTTGTAAATGATGACTGCAATGCCAAAAAGCAGTGTTCAGAAACACAAAACTACAAAAATATATTAAATGTTGTTGCATGCTGTGGTGGATTCAGATCCTTTCCTTAAGTAAAACTACTTAAAAGTATATTATCAGCAAAATGTGCTTAAAGTATCAACATAAAAGTACTCATTCTGCAGAAAAATGGTCTGTGTTTTATATATATTATATATGATTTTGGATTAATATGCAACATTAATGTGTATGTTGCATTTTACTGTTGTACATGTTTAAGTTTGAGCTCATTTTAACTACTTTATATAGTGTTGGGTAGTTTAATCTACAGCAATGCATTCTATAAAATCCTCATATGTTTAAAGCGTTGCTGTCCTGTGAGAACCTTGTATCTCTAAAAAGTCAAATTTCAAACAAAAACAGCCCTGTTTGCAGCTTTGTGATGATGCATTTTCCAGCTAATCCAAGGGGGGGTTTAAATTTTTATTTAGCTTAAGGAAGAGGAGAATTTTCTCAACCCATAAAGGAACACTTTATCCTTCAGTTTATCAGAAACATTTACATTCAATATCACCAACTTTGGAGATACATGGTTTTTGGTATGAAAAATTCGGAAAAGTAACTAGTAAATTAATCTGTCTGATGAATGTAGTGGAGTAAGTAAAAAGTAGAATATTTGCCTCTGAGATGTAGTGGAGTAGAAGTATTAAGTAGCATAAAAAGAAAAAGAACCTCGAACTTGAGTAAATCTACATTCCACCACTGATGCTGATAAACACGAGTTATGATTCTTGCTATTATACTTTCATGTTTCTGCTATATTTGAGTTCATAAAAACATGCTACAAGATATTTGAAAGACTAGTGACCTTATCATTTTTCATTTAAGTTGTTAACAGTACAATTTCACTAAAGAGATGGGAAGTGTAGCCAGGTTTTAGATGCTACCTATGACATGACTACCCAGGAGTATTCATAGCAAGAACTTCCCACTTTGAAGAACATCACAGTTGTCCTCCAGTTGTCTCCTAAAACACAAAGCAGGCCCTGCTACCCTCCACCTGATCTCTGTCGTCCCCCACCTCCCTCCACTTCCACATACTCACATCCCAACCACCAACAGCCTCACACACATGTATACACAAATGCACAGTTGAGTAGAGTAAGACAATAAGCTTCCCAATCTGCTATCAAGTCTTCAAGCAGAGCTGTCGTTACATTTTGTCCCTCACAATTAATGGCAGACACACTTACAAACAACTTAATGGAGCTTGTCTGACATAAAGTGGAGCCTTTGTTTCCAGAGAGAGACTACTTCTTGCACCACTCTGCAGCTACCTCTTGGTGTTTGTCTCCCTGATCTGTCATTGGCTATGAGAGACGGCAGGATATGGTTTAAAAGCTTTAAGGTAAATGTTACTTATCTCCATTCTCAGGATTGACCCCACTGCCACTTGAACAACCTCAAGGTTGCTATTCTCTCTTATTGCCTGGGACTGATGCGCAGTCTATGTTCACAAAGCACGTTCACTCATAAATTCAATACAACACCCCCGCATTGAGCTCACTTGTTACTGACCCCCATTTGACCCTGTAAAGGGGAATGTTTGTTGTGTGCGAGTCCAGCTGAATTAATCCATTTATCGCCGTGTTAGGGCCTTGAAAGCACTGACATAATTGCTTGAAAAGCTTTGATCGAATGGATTTAAGTAATTAAAAAAATGTTGCCAGCTGGAACTTTATAACCTCACAGCCCACTCAATACATTTTGGCCCGAGGGGGGGGGCGGCTGTGATTATCAGAGTGTGACGTGCAGGTCCATTTTTACAGACAAGTGCAAAATTTTTAAGAAATGCTGGGTGCCTGAGCCATCAACATCTAAACCCCGGAGGAGAGAGACAATGTGGCACTCCATCACTCAAATACGACAGGTATGAACCAGAGCCAAGTGGCTGCTTAGAGGCAGGGAAGATCATCGTGACACTGACGAGAGTGATGGCCATTTTGCTTTTCATTAGCTTCCATGACATTAAAACGGACTGTGTAACCTTACATAATGGAGAAAGGCCTGAGAGCATCAGTTATTTTTGGAAAAAAGTCAAGTATCTTTAGGCCTTTAACATGCTGCTTAGCCTCTAAACAACACTAGCAAACATAGATGTGCATTGATTATATGTGGGCATGAGGAGAATGAGAGTGCAGGATCAATGGAGCAGATCAATGGAATCAGTGAATGAACGGACAAACAAATGAGTGCGTAGGTGTGTACATACCAGTCAAGAAAAATTAGAAACAAGCAAAGGGAGTCAAAGGACAGTGCTCAGGGTGTGATGAAAGGAGTGAAAAAGAAAGAGTTATTCAAAGAACTCATGAAAATGTATTAATGATGAGTGACGGAAGGCATGTCGAACTGAGCAGAGATTAATAATATTATTAGTATGTCATTAGCCAAGTGACAAAACATGCGTAGAGGTAGGCAATCAGCATGGGCATTGATCTAGAACTAATTAAATTTACAATATCTCGTGCCTATCAATGTATGGAAGCTTGTGGATATTATAAACAATTGCATTAAAATGGACTGATGTCCATCAGTTTCACCAGGACTCAACTCCATTTTCAAATGGCCATTGTTGAAATGTATAAATATCATATTAAGCTACACAATGATTATTGAAAGAAGTAGTAACATTTAATGCAGTTGGTTTTGTTCTACATTATTTGGTTTTATTTTAATTTCTGCTTCTAATTATATTACATTAGTGGATGGGATATTCTAGAATGTATGCAAGGATCTTGTTGGCATTAAACTATTCTGTCACAGAGTGGAGTAGGTGGTTTGTTTAGTTCTTTCTCCCTGCTGACAGACACAAATTAGACATACAAATTTGAACAGAAGGAACCAAAATATTAATTACTGATTTCTTGTGGTTCCAATACAAAAAATTATTATCTACATTCATTTTATCATGGATAAACTTCAGTATTTATGTATGTATGGAAGCGCTGAAAACATTCAGAAAATACAGAGGTTAAGTCTTGCCATTACATGTCCTCTTTAACTGACCTTGTTTGATCTATACAGTGACACTAGTATTCCAAATTCACACAGTATCCAGAAAAGGGATTTCACTCTCCACCTATGTACTGCAGATGGAATTGATGTCTGTGTTATGAACGTCATGGTGTTTACAGTGGAACAATCTTGTGATGGAGCATTGCGCTGTACAGGACAGAGCTGCTAATCCACCCTGTTGGCCAGGATAGCTACATCCCCGTCCAAAACCAACGATATGAGCCCTAAATGCTGGCAGAGCTCAGTCCAGGGCTGGCTTACACTGCTGCCACCGTCTGCTGGAGGGCAATGCATTGCAAAGACAGTCAATATAACGCAATATCCACAGCAGGAATAGGAATTAGAGAGCTTCACTGTGTGTACATGTTTCTGCAGAATAAAATTTGTCATCAAATTCACATTTGCTTAAATATCACTAGTGCAGACGTAAGCTGACCGATTCCACTGTTAACATGAATATAAATCTATATGTAACAGCAGACATGCAGAGAACACTGTTTGTGGTAGCAGATAGCTATTCCCTGTGGTTTTTCTGACAATAATATGGCCTGGCTTTCACAGGGGAACCTTTTCTCATTTTATGAATTATGGAGAGACAGACACCCCTGCTGAGTGGTGCATCCTTAAGCGTGAAATATGTCCTCTGTCTTTGTCATGGCCGGGTGACGATTGTGAAATAATGATATAGATTTCATTTCATCTCCACATGCCCCGGCTCACTCATACATACATCAGCCACGTCCTACAGCAGGACAAGACGAGTGGTGAGGCATGGTGGAAAACTACAACCTGTTCTCTACATCTTCCACCCTTTTTTACATCCCTGGACCATCATTCTCTCACATCATATCCTGTTTGGCCTTTTTCCCGCCGTGGCGTGCTTCAACACATCCATCCTCTTTTCCTCCATCTTTCTAACTCGTCCTCCCTCCCTCCCACCAAACCCTTCCTCCCTCCCACCAAACCCTTCCTCCCTCCCTGTCTCTCTTTCTCCCGGGAGGTGAGCACAATCTCATTAGCCACTGCTGGATGAGGCGTCCTCTCCTCTCAGGTTCAAGGTGATGGAAGATTAGGCCGTTTGGCCTCAACTCATTCTGTATTCACACTGCGTTATTTGCTGCCCGTGAACACCAAATTACATTGAACCTGGGGAGTCTAACTCCATTAATTTTAAATGGAAGATTAATTTAACAATATGCAGCAGATATTTGTTACAAACCCATCATGTAAAAGTGACATTTGGCTATAAATTTGCAGGAGGCTCAGTCTGGCTGCTGGGGCCGCGGCACAAATAAACCAGAGCCATTTATAGTTCATCTCTATTTTCACATGCGTGTATAGACGATGACACACATGCTTAATTGTATGCACATATTGCAGATGCACATGCACAAACACATTATGTGCAGTAGGTCTGCATAATGTTAACATTTTCCAAGAATTGCACACTCTTCTTACTACCGTACCAGGATGTAGAATTCTGTCATGGCTTACACGTTTCATGCTTTGGACTGGGATAATAGGTCACAGCCAGACGGATATACTAGTAATGCAATAAATATGGAAATGCTACTGTCTAGTGTTACCACTGAGTGTGGAAATCAAATATCATTTGGAACTGTACATATTTACGTAGATAATTATGAACATTTGGATTGCAATTATCTTCACTTATCTTTACTAATGACACAGTATCCTTTGTTTTGCACTCTTTTCTACATAAATAACAGGCTCTGTCACTCTAAGCCGTGCATATATGCTGTACATCTGACTATTTCAGAGTTGCCAAGCACACAGACTCAGAGAAATGACAAAGACAGAAGGCAAGCATCCATTTCATCTAAGAGGCCAATATTCCTTGCTGGCAGCTGACTGAAGCTCCCCTGGAACGCCACATAAAGCTTACCCAAATGGCCTCGCTGCGGCCTCAACATGTCAGCCTGAGATATGCACATCAGTGCTCTGTGACAGTAACTCCTGATCGTATTACACACCTCAGCAGTGCTCATGTCCCATTATCGCCACCCAGCCCTGCCCGGCTGTGATTACCCCCCCCCCTTCACACACACACACACACACACACACATATCCGCTGATAGCTATAATGTGTAAGTGAAACAGTCATTTTCAAGGGGAGAGGAAGAAAGTGTGGTGGTGGTGGCGAGGGTTGGGGTGGGGGTTTTGTATTAAAATGGGATCTGGGTGGTTGTGGGGGTACAATGACTTAATGCTAATCCTCCCAGACAGGGTAAGACTTTGAATTTTACCTCCAAACACCGCCACCTCCCACCCTACTCTGTAACCCCCCCACCTCTTGCCAGAGAGCGTCCCTCGCCTCCGACTCATCTTTTGGCTCTTTAATGTGAAATTTCTTCGGGGAGCATGCAGTCTAATTAGAGGAATTGATAACCTCGCTGCTTATTAACGAGGCCAATACATTTCAAAGTCATTAAAGATAACCATGGCAATAAGTCTGGCTATAAGCATCACTAGGTTTCACAACTGGCGTGTCGATGTTGTAAAAAGTGGAGAAGAAGAGGGGGTAGAGAACTGGGGGTTGGTGCGGGTGGATGGGAGGAGCAATTCTTGCTTAGTCAACTATAAATGCTTGGTTATTGGAATCTTTAAAACAGCCAGTGAGGAGAAAATTACATGACCAAATCTCCTTTTTCCTCTGAGTTAATGAAGAATTAGGGTTCCCATTTGCCGTATTAGATGGTTCACGGGAGGTTTGGGCATCGTGAAAAGTGTGTTTGACAATGGAGTCAATTTAGGCACAGCACAGCTCACAGGCCCGTGGCAGAACATCATTCACAACTGTCACAGCCACTTATCTTTCTCATTGTCACCAAACCAACAAAATTCAGGTCAAGAATTTTTCCCCCCACACTTGCCTCTCTTCATTACGATTTTCCACACTATGCTGGAGCCAAATGGCTATGGAGACAGTCTATTCCTTAAGAGCATAAATCTTGACGGATTTTCCGCCACTTTCTGCTATACTGATGTTAAATGCATGCATGATGTCACTGTAAAACCATTCAACTAGCTATCCAATATGTGGATTGATAATCTATTCTGTGATTGGCAATAATACTGACCTCTATTATTTCTATTAATGCCAGTCACATCTTGCAGAAGTGGATTTCCAGTGGAGAGTTAGCCTTCACACATTCACAATATAGCCATATTTACTAAGTGCATATCATCACATAGTGAAATGCATATATTATCACAAAAAAACGAGGTGGTCATTAAAAAAATGACCAAAACGGTGCACATACAATCATCCTAACAAATCATATTAAGGTGTTCAGCTAAATGCTTGCCTAGGGAGCTCAAAATAGGTAGGCGCTATAACAATCAAATT
This sequence comes from Siniperca chuatsi, assembly GCF_020085105.1. Lineage (NCBI taxonomy): Eukaryota > Metazoa > Chordata > Actinopteri > Centrarchiformes > Sinipercidae > Siniperca > Siniperca chuatsi. The sequence goes on from NC_058055.1 coordinate 5,483,253, forward strand.
ACTCACGGCTCTCCAAGTTGGGGCATGGGAGTGTAACAAAGCACAGATTTATGCAGCTAAGAGTGACGTGCCAGCTGTAATGCGCTGTGTGTTGCTGCGCTCAGCCAGGGGAAGTGATGAGAGCCTGTAGTAACACCAGCACAGCTAATGACCCAGGCATCTAACACTACCTTCTTGGTGATGTGGAAAAACCTCAACATAAAGGAAACGCCAAAGCACATTTCATATTCTTACCATGCCACTCAAGCGACACACGACACACACATGCATGGTAGCTCATCAAGACACAATCAAGTCAGGTGGTATTAATGTGAAAACTGTGTCACTGCCAGCTGAATATTATGCAGAAATATTTCCAAATGAATTAAATGTCAACAAAATGATTTGTCTAATTAGAAGGGAGGTGTACCATTTTTAGGCAGCCATAAATGCATACATTTTGCAGGCAAACATCATCTCTGTAGAGAAATAGTAAATGAGGTTTCGATAAGGGCCTAATTTGTTAACTAATGTGATAAAGCGATGCAATAGCCGTACTAAATGGTACTTTACCTGAATCCAAAGATGATGTAGAGGATCCTGCTGTAGTCCTTCAGTATTCTCCTGACTGCAAGTCCTTTGCCACTTCACCAGTTAGCTGCAGTGCTTTTCATTTCCTGCCATTCTAACAGGCTGTAAGAGCAGCACTCAGTGTGTAGTAATTAATCAAAGCAATCAAAAGAAAGGCCTGTCTGGATTGGACATCCACAATGGATAATTAGCCTCATTAGGCAGAGCCACCACTGGGCTTCACTACATTACCTTTTTACAGAAAGCACTTCCAATCTTCCTTCGTCAATTAACCGCATAAAAAAAGGTAAGTCAACAAAGTGAAACTGATTTGTAGCTGAGGAGTAAAATGTCGAGGTACACTAGCTGCAGACAGTCAACTTATCCATTATGGCAACTATTTGATTTGGGGGCTGTTGTTCTTGCTCATCTTGAAAGGGAAAGGATGAGTAGAATATAAAAAGGCAACATTAAAGGAGAAGATGGTATTCAAGGAGAATTTTTCATCAAAAGGAATCCGTGTATTATTTAGGTAACCACATTTTCTAAAATATTCACATGGACAGCGCTCTGAAAGATGCAGCAGAGTAAAGGAACACATCCAAATCTAAAACATTTAGCTTTTCTTTAAAGTGATACCTATATGATAGCATATCATATTTAATGTTACTTTACACAAATCCAAAGAGCTAATCTAGCTGATCTAAGCTTAGTACTAGACTAATATTAAATTCAACATACAGAAGATACCACAGATACTAACCAAAAATCCTTTGTATTTCAGTTTAATACTTAGTATTTGGTGATCACGTCGCTGTAAGATTAAAATTGAACTGTCAACGTGACTGCATTTTAATTACCTTTTCATGATGTCTTTTTCAGTATGAATATTTACAACAAATGTATTCATGTGCAAAAAGTTCCTTTACTGACTGCTTACAGGCAGTAATAAGGAGGCTATTGGGAGAAGACAGAATTCAGAATAAAATGCTACTAAGTGCTTTGTAAAGCTATAAGAAATCAATGTGTTACTAATATGCATATCGATAAGCAACCAAGTATAATGATTTGAATAAAAGGTAGAATGGCCATGAAGAAACACAACCTAAGTTACCTTGTTAGAGCAAAACATCTATGAAATACATAGACGAGGGAGTATACTATACTGTCTAAAAAATATGTCCAAGTATAAAGATAAACAAGTATGCAAAACTACCAGATGAATATGATAACAGACTAACTGTTCATGCTGGAGGGAGTTTCCACATATACAGAATTAATGGGTTATACAGATTATCAGCCCATAGTCTTTCACCAGATCACTTGATGCACTGTCTATAAGGCATTACAGCTTTAACCGTGACACTGTTGAACACCCAGGGCCATCACACAGAGTTACTGTATATCATATTCTCTACTGTACATCATATGTGGTTTACAGAGACCCAGCTCCCTGCTAATTTCCTTGATTCTGACACTTACTGGGCGTCAAACAGAATCAGAGTGTTTGACTGTGACACAGTGGATTTACTGCTACAGTATCTCAAACCACAGACCAACATGACATGAGAAAACTAATGTTGACAAAGTACATCAGCTCTGCCAAATTAAATCACCGTCTGCAGCTCAACTAGGGTAAATTGGTAAACACGATAATGAGATGCTAGGGTGCTATTTATGTCCTAATTGCACATATTTTAATACATTTTCAATATATTTGATTTTAGTCATTCAATTCTGTGTATTAACTGAACTAACCCTTGAAAACTAATCAGTTACAGGAAATTGCTGTTGAACTTGTTTTCCTATATATGACAAAGCCTCCTACAAAAAGAGAAATAATAATTGGTCATGTCCTATAGTCTGCATTGCTGAATTTAATCTAAAATCATTTTACAATAGCTTCATCAAATGTGAACTGACACAGTAATTTTAACTTACTGTATCAATTTGCTTTTTTAAAATTTGTAGCTGATGCTTAAATATTTTCTGCATAAAGTGCATAGTATAGCCCATAAAAATGTTAAATGTTCACTCCCATCTGCAGTCCCTGAACCAGTGGTGACACACAATGTGAAGCGGTATAAGATGAACACACTAAAATGACACTACACTGTCTGCACCTCCAAGTATATAGAAGATGTCGTTTTATATTGATTAGATAAAGCTTGAAGTATTTGTGTGTGATATTTCCCGTGATAGTACAATTCAACTCAAGCATTACAAGGGCACCTAGTTTCATATATTTGAAATAAATTTAACATAGTAGACTGTTTTAAATTGACTGTAGGTAGGATTATCAGAACTCATTAGGAGTTAACCTTTAGGTCAGTGCCTTTTTCATCATCATCAATAACACATATATAAAGATTTCTATATTATGTGAGTTATGATGCTATAAACCAAGTCAAGGACATCTATTCATTAAGTTTTTGAATGCTATGGTGCTTATAGCACATTAAAGGACCTTTTTGCTGGGACTAATATATGAAAAAAAATAGTGTCCCTATGAAGTCTTCCTCCATTGAGTGCCAATTAGCTGCAATTCAAAATGGCACAGCTTTCCTTTCAAATAGGGGAATAATATGCCTTCCGCCAAAGGTTTGGCCCTAACTGTGTCTCTGGAGGTTCTATAGATCCCTCCCCCCCATCCATAACTCAACAACACCTTCTGGGACTGGCACTCCACTTTTTTTAACCTCCGAGCTCATTATCAGAAGTCTCTAGGGCACACTGCTAACCAGAGACAGGAATTAGGATTCACTCGGAACACTTGCAACCAGAAATGGATGATACCAGGCAGAGAGATCAGTAGCGCGAGGAACCCACGGGAATACAGCAACTTGCAGAGTAAGGTACTTTTTAATATATATTTAGCATTGCACCTGCTACGTTTTAGCCTGCTGAGGTTCCGTATGGAAGGTGCAGCTCTCATTTGAGAGTCATTTGAAATGATGAAGAACTGTTGTGCCTCTATGAATTGATGCTATCGCCAACCAAAATTGATTGGTGGAGCATGGTACCTCCAGTAAGCTGTGCACCTGTGCAAGAATCATCAAGATTTGAGGGCTGGCTTTGAAGTCGCACAATCAAAATGGGTGCTCAGAGACTCTGCACAATTGCTGATTATAGAGAAATATGTGGACATACAGCTTTACAAAAAAGAGAAGTGATCCATTATCATTAAGGTGGAGACAAGCTGTGGAACAGGCTTTTGAAATTAGTGCTGCCTCTATTTCACTGAGATTGTAGTGGCTCCTGTGGTATCAACGCAATATACCTGTTTTTCACAAGAAGAAAGATCATTATGAGTTGAATATGAGCCTGAAAATAATTAACAGTCGCTTCAGAACAGCCAGGGAAAAAAAGCCAGAACCTGACTACAGTATATTTACATTACGAAGCTCTAATGTACCACAAACAGGGTTATAATCCAGTGAGCCAACTTTGTTACCTACTAGTGGGCCTGATTAAACCAGTCAATGTTGCCAGCACAACGGCAGATATTTTATCTGCCATTTTTTTCTTTCTACAGGTTTTGCTGTCTTGAACCTCGCCTTATGTAGTCTGAACATTCTCACAAGCAAAACTGCCATTCAGTATGATTTCTAAAGGAAAGCTTTTCAGGTTCATACAATACCTTCATGTTAGAATGTACAGTTCAACTGAAGGACAAAAAGAAAGTGCACTCAACTTTGAATGTCTGGAAACATCTGACATTACTAACTGAGCATTAGTGGCTCTTCATCCTTGCTCTGCCTAAAGTTGGCTCAAACAAATCTTCCCAAGTTTGTGCAGCTATTTTATTTTCAGTTTTACTTGAATAATATACAGATGGTGAGATTAGGCAGACTTGTGTTTTCTATGGGATGGTAAAGCTCATGTTACATTAGTTGTTTTTAGCGATGCTAGTCAGTCTGTTGTTCAGTTGGTCCACCACTTTGGTCCAGATTGAAATATCTCAACAACTATTGGATAGATTGCCATTAAAGTTGTGCAGACATTTAAGGTCCCCAGAGGATGGAACCTGCTGACCTGTTATCCCCCGACTTTTCCACTAGCGCCACCAGCAGGTCAAAGTTTTCACTTATTCTGGATTCTGGTCAAACATCTCAACATCTACTCGATGGATAGGCACACAATTTTATACAGACATTAATGCTTCCCAGAGGATGAATTCTAATAACTTTGGTGATTCCTTTACTTATAATAGCGCCATCATCAGGTCAACATTTCAATCTATCCGATATATTGGTTAATGACCAAATGCCTGCAAAACTAATGACATTCCCATAGGCCCCAGTTGTACTCTGTGTTCTAATTAGCAATTGCATGCTAACACACTAAACTGAGATGGTGAACATGGTAAACAATACCTGCATCACCATGTTAGCATTGTCATCGTTAGCCTGTCGGCAAATTGACATTAGCATTTAGTTCAAAGCACTGCTGTGCCTAAAACCTCTCAGAGCGTGGTTGTAGACTCTTAAGTTTTGTTCTCCTACTAATGTAATAGATGAGATGTTAAAGAAACCAAGTTTCATAGTGGACTAATATGCTAAACATTATTCTATTGCAAAAGTTGAAAGTCCTAAGCCCCCTAGTGCTGCCAGTCTGCAGTGTTCATTACACCCCATGTACAGAGGATTTTGTGAAGTCTTCTGGGGACTAAAATATTCATACCAAACGTCTGGCAACCTGGCAAGCGGTTGTCAAGATCTTGCTTTTGACTAATGTGTTGGACAATAGGATTTCTAGCTAGCTAGATATCATAACAGTGCTAAACTGTGGCATAGGTAGCCGGAAAGATTGGTTAGCCGGTTGATTATGCACTTTGCTGTAGTAACTGTGTATTGGAGGATGTACGGGTGAGAAATGTGAGCCCCATATGCACATATGTTTACATCATAGCGTATAATAATGCATCATCACATTCACAACATGTTTTAATAAAACATTGAATGTAGGCTTTACAAAGGCCCGCAGCTCTATAAAGCATGTTGTTGTCTAGCCTGCATCCAATGGCCTCTCTCTAGAGCGACGTTAGTGGCAGCTAAATAAATAATTAAAAAGACAAATAAAGCGAGAGGCAAATGAGTATGAGGGTGAGAGCCTCGGAGGAGAGATGTGCTCAGATTCCCATCTTTGAATGTTGCAAATTAAATTCCCTCGTCAAGACTCTAATCATTCACAGCAGATGGGGGCTTACGCTCTGTTTTAGATCTGCGGGAATTCTAATGGTTATTGTTTCTGTTTAAATAGGGAGATTATTGCATTTTAATAAGTCCTCCTTGGGACTTGCTGCAACAATGGAGTGCTGTGAATTACTGTAGATAGCTGTTACTGCATGCAGAGGGAGAAATCAAGTTACTAAGTGTGACAAGTTGCTCTTCCTCTCTCTCCACGCGCTCCCACCCACCCTTCCGGAGATGGCTGCGAGTGTATTTACCACCAAATTAAGAATGTGCCCTGGGAATAATATTTTTATCCGACAGAGGGGAAGGGGAAAGGAGCTTGGCTGTGGATTTTCATTAAAATGACACATCTGTTCAGCAATTTCGGCAAAGTAATTCTGCTGAAAGTTTTATCAGCTAATTTTAATTATTCACTCCACTGACTTGAATACAGGATTCATCATGTTGAATTAATACATTCAACGAGATTATTTTTCTTTCCTTTTCACTCCTAAATAGACGAAGAGAGGAGGGTGGAGGGACGGGGGCAATCAACAAATTGAATTGTCATGCACTGCGGATTAAATTGTGATTTGTTAATTACAAAAACTATGAGCTTCTATATTTTGAAGAATTAAGAGGCTCAGGAATTCAGCAGAAGGGATTAAATATTACAACTGCTTGTAGGTGTGGTGTGTCAATCACTTACTATGATGACATTTTTGTCTTTTTTGTATGTACAGTACACAGTCATAATAAAAATGTTTTGTCACAATGGTGCCACAGCTTTTAACATCATACTTTTGTGAGAGATTTTAATTTTTTATATTTCGTGAAGTAATCCACTCGTTTTCATTTCAAACATGAAGGGTATCCTTCCATAAACATAAACAAGTGCCATCAGAGAATACTATCAATGGGAGCTGTTACTCCTCCAGCATATAGAGCCAGCCGAGGAGCACATGAGAATCACAAAGCCCTCAAAGCCGTCAAAGACCTCTTATTCAAGCAGAGCGTATTCAAAAGACACCAGCCATTCAAAGCCAACCCATTCAAGAACCTCTGGCTCTTCAGTCAAGTTTCTGCAGGGGTACTGCTAAACTGCTGCTACTGGTTTTTGCACAAACACAAAGATCCACAGTGCAAGAAAGGATCCACCCCCCAACACACACACACACACACACTCCTTTTAACGTCTTATCTCCTCAGGTAACTTTCCTTTGCAACTCATCCCTGGAGACTATCACCTTGCCCTGAAGCCCTGATGCACATCAGCACACAGAACAAATGAGACGCCAGAGCTGGGAGACTGGCAGATTGCAAAGTGATACCTCTCAAGTATGGCTTTTGTGGCTATGTTTCTCTCTTCCCCTTCCTTTCCGAGTTGTGTGAAGTGTCACTGAGGAGCCCTCTGAGGACTGAGAGGGCAGGGAGCTTTTCCCGGACAAAGGGACGAAACTGAGAACAACACAGTTGTATTAAATAATAGCCTGGGGGAGCGGAGACTTGAGGTAGCCTCTTTGCTTGCCTGACACCAAACAGCGCCTGTCAGCTAATCAATTAGCTTACTTCCTCTTTACCATAAGGCCAGCCCAGGGGAGGCTCAGTAGCCATGTACTGTCCCTCACAGACATCAAGTATGGGAAAGATGCTTCTGGTCTATACAAATCAATTAAAATTATTTACTTGCTTCTACATATTTCAACTACTTAGAAAAACAAATCTGCTTGAACTGGATGGATTTGGCTGATGGAGTTCAAGAGTAATGTAATCCTTGAGCTATTTATGAAGGAACTGAAAAATACTGCAAAATATACCAGGGGGCGAAATGTTAAGCCTTTTAAAAAAGTGTCTTCAGTCAGAGGCATGAGAGCAGCAACACATAAAATGAAGGTGGTTGTGGACCCAGGGATGCCTAACATCAGACTTACTGAATGATTGGGAGGCTGTCTTTGACGGATCTCCACAATATTCTCTACTTCCTTCCAAATGACACGCAGCAGAATGTTTTTGCCTCTCTGGAGGCCTGTACCGGTTATCAAATTTAATAAATAAAGCAAGTGAAATCTGTCTACTCTTCATCTTCCCTGCTCTCCTAGGATTTGCTCGAGCTGGCAAATTACCATTTTCAGGCACAATATTCCCAAGGCGCTGTGGTGCTTTTCTCCTCTTCCTGATGGAATCAGATGAGCACAGCCAGGGGACTCATTGTTATCCACTTGCAAGTCTCCAGCAAAAAAAGTAAAAAAGAAGAGCGGAAGAAATGCGACAGCAGGCTCTGACAGCTCCCCATTTGAGAATCGACGTCAGGTGGGGGCAGGAAGGGGGGTAAACTTGGACACTTTTACTTTGCTGTTAAAAAGAATAATATTATATTAATTAAAACTGCACTAGTAGTAAAATATAGCTTTGCACACAGTGCACAATTGACAAAGACAATTTATACTGAGGTGAAAGGGTGCAAATTCAAATAAACTGAAAGTTTTCATTATTCATTCTAGGCAAAGAGAGATGTAATGACCAAGAATAAAATTATATGCAAGGACAAAATACAGACCCCTTTATCAAATCAAACTCATATCTCTTAGCGACCATATGAACCCCTCTTTTGACTTAGCAATGTCAAGCAGCTATTTCACAGTTCTCAGACCAAATCCAGAGAGAGAGAGGAACACTGAAGAGCAAGTCCCTGTGAGCCTCTGTTGCAAAGAACGATGGGTAATTTTCCATCTCATAATGAATGGATGGCAAATTACCCTTAATGCATTCACATACCGCAGCAGCGACACATGGAGTGGCTCAAATTACTGCATAACTCACGATTTGATTGTAAAAAATTAGACATCCGTTATCCAAGCAGAGATTTCTGGAGAGGGGGGAGGGAGTGTACTTTTTCCAAAAACAGCATTTGAGATTCTCATGTGTAACAACTGAATGAACTCCTAGCAACATTACACAAGAAGGGAGACTGAGGAGAAAAGAATTGAATTTCATTTGGATAATGTATTTCTAACTTTATAATGCTAAATGTGGAAGGCAAAGAAATAAACACCAGAAGACACTGACTATATTACAGAACTGAATATGCATCAAAACATTTAGAATGTTTTGAAGAAACATGTAGGCAGAAAAATGTCCTACTCTTAATGCTGACATCATCATGCCTGAATTATGAGCATCTTTAAAGAAAACACCAGGTATTCAGTATTGTACTTTCATAAAGTTAGGGACTCAAGAGTCAGAAAAAAAAGAATGGTTCAAATCAACCCAGCGGATGCCAAGATACCCTGTGTTTTTGTCTGTAGTATGGGTTGAGCTCCAAAAACACTGGATCCTACAATTCCCACAATGCAACTCGAGTCATTACATTATGCCCCGTCCATGTCATATGGAATGGATGGGAAAAATGGGAAAGATTCCCATGTTAAAGTGGCCTGCACTGGACAAGCACTGTAGGGGGCGTGGCCTCGTGGCTGCTTAGTGTGTGCCGCGGGAGGTAAGGAGGCACCGACCAGAGTGAGCGACTGACAGCTAACCAGCCATGAGCAGCTGCTGTCAGACTCTCTGTGTCCACGCTGGAAACGCAGAGTCCGCTGGAGCTTTGACAGTCACTTGAAGCACATTCATGGCCCTTTGTGAAGGTTACTGTGTGGTACCTGTGTTGAAGCTAACGTTAGCGGGCGGCTCAGAGAAGGTGAGAGGCTCTCTGGTTAGTGTGTGTGTGTGTGTGTGGGGGAGTGTCAGTACGTAGCCGTATGCAGTCCGGTGGTGCTTCTAAGTCTGAACCATTTCCCCAAAATACAAAAATACTAAGTAGAGGGTTTGCAAAAAAATAGAGTAAACTCTTGTGAATGATGCGTCTCGATCTGCATATATTTGAAAATGAGTGCGGTTCCACAGACTCCCACTCTGGCTGGGTGAGGTGGATATAAATGTCATGATGTAAATTAGTCCGAAACTGTTGACTATGTCAGCATTGGTCTTGCAAGGTTCAGGGTGATTTAAGACAGTAGATGGTGTGTTGCGCCATTTTCAACCCATGAAATACAGATTTTCATAAATTTGGTAAGAATGTCAATATTAACACCAGCATTGATGTGTTTCATCACAGTACAGTGATATAATTTAGTTTACAGCTCAAAAAACACGTTTAAGTGTGCAGTAGCTCTAATGACTTGCAGGCGTTTATGTCATCAAGATGTTGTATGATTACAGAGTTGGTCGTGTGAAGGTTCAAATACTGTGCACTAACAATACAACACCACATCCATCAAATTTGATCATTTTGGTTGGTCAAATGTGAGGCGTCCATATTTGTTTTCAAGCACTTCCGTTTTCCTTTCAGAAAAATCTGAGTTTCCCACTCATAATTACGACTTGGAAGTTGTCATGAACACTATTTACAAGTCGAAAACTCGTAAGCAAGTACGATAACTCTGTTATGACATGAATGCGGCATAAGACCCTCCCTGCCTGGTTTGTAATGTGGTTACAAAGTTTCCAACCAACACGAGATTACCCAGATGACATCATCAGGGGTTGTTGTCCAGAGCCACAGAAGACATTATACAACTGACTGGACTAGTTATCTAATTTTGATGTGCAATTGGCGGAGTGTCCCTTTAAACAATTAAACATGTTATGCAATCTGTTTAGGTCTTTAGATGTGATGACCCATTGAGATATAGCCGCCAAAACATGCTATGAATGAAATATACAATATACTGATAGATAGCAAAAGTAGTTTGACATTCAAATAATCTCTGTTGGTGTTTACAGTTGGGAGAGGAAGTATAGTGGCGACAATGAAAAAGTAGTGGAATTTTTGCTATCACATCATGCTGTGCACATGACTACTTTATCTTTGGGCTCAGTGGCTTAATGTTTCTGGGAACGCCTAGCAGCAGGATCCTATAGTTCAATTCAATTCAATTTTATTTACATAGCGCCAATTCATAACAGAAGTTATCTCATTGCACTTTTCCTATAGAGCAGGTCTAGACCGTACTCTTTATAATATTATAGGCTTCACCTGGTGCACTGGAAATTGGGATAGGAGGTTTACTCACTTGCAATCCAATCCAAGAGGATAATTGGGTGCAGACCCAATCGAATACAGTCCCCTAAACTGCATGTAATCCACTCAGCCAAAGTGTCACACCAACAATGAACCCTCCCCCTCTACCCCTAGGGCCCGCCAAGGCTATCTCAGGAACACTTCAATAGCTTGTACCTGGCCTGCTGCTGGGCCCATTATCCACTAATCCACACCCAAGCGGAACGTTTAAGTAGTTCTAAAAGGATTGGAGAGAGCAGCAAAGCTTTCACTGGAGCTATGCAATTAAGGCCAGAGAAATTATCGCACAATTTAGATCCTATTCTCCTCCGTGAGCATGGGAGCAGGATCAGAGGACAGGTGAAAGATTTAATGTGGAAATATGTGAAACCAAAACAAACTTACCACAAACATACAAGCAGCAAATACACAAGGCTTTCGGGCTTTAAATCAGCTCAGGTGATGTGGCACCAGAATACCAGAATAGAAACTGCTGGAAGTCCAGTGGGTGAAAACTGTTGTGACAAGCCTTATTAGCGAGTCAGTTAATCAAGAGGAAAAAAAATCCGATCGTTGTTGCACAGAATACTCATTCCCAAAATACAACATTCTCTACAGGATTACGTGGTCAAAATGAGGAAGTGAGGGAATGAGGCAGATAGGTTTAATAACATGACTAAGTGCTGTAAGATTGCTATACTTGAAAACTTTACTGAATTGCAATATTCACTTAAACTTACTAAATGGCATTGCATTTGAGAGGAATAAAATTACAGCAAAGTGCTGGATTACAGATAAACTAGTCAGCACACAAACATGATGAATGTGGTGGACAAATAGGGAATATAAAAAAGAGGCATAGGCACTGCAATGATATGCTAGATAACAGAACTGGGAAGAAAATATTGATGAGGCAGAGCATTGTAATTTTTAGAATTACACTCCTGTATAATGATATGCGGGTACAAAATATTTTTATTTTCTGAATTGTCTGGTATGTAAACGTATTCCATTTTCCTGATTTGTCTTGTCTGGAGATAAAGCAGTCAGAGATATAACATCCACTCAACATGTAATAGTGGTCATTCAGGATTTAAGAGCAAAAACTAAGGATTTGTAATAATGTTGAGAAGCAGTATCCTTAGCTTTGCTAACTAACCAACCTAGCTTTACATACTTTACTTACTAGCCATTACTTAATAATTGTTATTTGACAGCAAGCATGTGAAAATCCAGGAATGCAATTTAGCAAGTTTTTTTACAAATGAAAATCTACTGAGACAGAAAAACACCCACTGAGATTCTGTCAATTAAACTAAGATCTCCGTTTCACAAAAAGAAATTCTAAAATTCCTCATTTCCCTTATGAATAGAACGCTGCCTGACAATTTCACTAACATGTTCACCCAGAAAAAAAAAACAAATCAAATGTGGAGATGCTGGATGTAATAAATCCTCAGTGAATTGTGAGATCAGAATTGTAAGGATCTATCTGACAACTTTTTTTATTGAAATTGTGTTTTTCCTCATATAAATCATTGACTGTTACTTTAGGCTTGGAGTTATGTTATTTTGGGGGGGTAACATATTCAAAAAATACAGAAAATACATGACAATTTCACAGCTGGTATACCAAATCTTTGATGCTTAGTATCTCAGAGCTGCACTCCACCTACACAGAATATTATGATTCAAAGCTCTTGAAATAAGACTGCTAGCTGTGCATCAGATGTTATGAGTTAAACTGATTATAAATGTAGTTCAGCACTATGTGAGGCTATTTTTACAGAAGATCCACGTTGGAGAATGAGTTCTGTTTTTTATTATGAAATCAAGTTTGGGTATCTGAAGGGGATGTGAGTCATATGAAGAGTTTTTTGTTTGAATAATAATAGCATATGAAAAATCTTTCAGTGTAACATCATCTGTGCTTGTATTAATGTTTATGCATACAGTCTTACTGCTAAAGGTATGTTTTATATTAAAGTAGGATACATACTGTATATGTTGAGGGGCCAAGTAAGAAACCTCACATGTGGCACGCACACTTTCAGACTCCAAATTAAATTAGACGTCACTGAAGCAGAAGAAAACATATTTTATCTTTGGTGCCTTGCAATAATAACAATGTTACCGTTTACATATTTGTGTTCTTTGCCAAAAGACTGCAAATGGAAATAATTCCTTTTTCTAAATTTTCATAACAGGTATTGTGTTAGTGAGTAAGTTGTATCTGAAAAGTAGTCCGTCTAAAAAAATGCATGAGTTAAGTAACAAAACTGAAATTATATTATTTAGCTGCTTGTAGTTTACTAAACAACCATACATTTATCGATCTATGGCCAAGAGTTGAGATTATGATAAATCCTCAATATCCTCTCTAAGATTTTTGTGATAATCATTACTTGTTACCAGCTTATCTGTAGTCACGGAGTGTGTGTAAAAGTGCTCTTTGGAAGTCATAATTGTAACTTAGTAACTTACAGAAATGAGTCTAGATAGTCTGGAAATCAATAGGAGAGAATTCAGTTAAGACTGCCATCTTGAGAGGTGGGCTATAAAACAGACAGAAAAGACAGACCATCTCTCCCTCTCTCCCTCTCTCCCCCTCCCTATATCTTCCTCTCTCTCTGTCTGTGGTTCCCAGAAGCTATAATATCCATCCTTGGCGGTTCACTTGACATTTACTTGCCCTGCTTCTCCTGTAGCATTCCCCTTCCTAACTGCCAGTGCTGCGACTCTCCAGGGCTCGCCGACCGGGTGAACAGATAACAAACCTGTCAAGGCAGCTTTAGGGGGGGAATAAATCCAGAGCTGGGACTGAGGTGGATGATGTGTTCCAGAGGGTTACCGTGGGGAGGGGGGCTGACATGAGACGCACGTGAGGCCTGGACCCAGGAGAGGCTGCTAGCTGTAATGCTGTGGTGCTACTTTAAAAAGGGGCACAGCCACTGCAACCTGATTAGATCTCTGTGCAGACATTTCAAATGGCTGGCCCCCTTTTTACCCCTCCATTTCACCTATTCTTTACAAGTCACCCCCCTTCCTCCTACCATCAAAGGAGCTGTCAGGGGCTCTTTCTTCAGGCTGGCAGACAGGTCAGGGGTGGAAGGTTGAGGTGGGGTGTGCCCTTTGAGGCTGGGGCTGAGAGCGCCTATCAGGGATGTATGGAGGCTGAGGGCTGTCTTTAAGGTGCTGATAACATTCATGGTGATGTGTTCCCAAGAGGTGCACAAATGTCAACACTCTCCTGCTATGGGCATATAATTCTACGAATAGAAAGGACAAGAGCTAGAGCAAGAGAGATGCAGCGCACTCCTTTTGTCAAGCAGTATCTCAGTAAATCATGTATTAGTATGTTTCACCAGTATTTTTAACATTCCAACTGTTTTGCTTTGTCTGTAGATGTTTAAAAGATTATCAATAGTGTATATGACAGTTCAGGAACATACCCTAACCAAGATGTTTTTTGTGCCTAAAGCAAACAAACCTAGAAAACAGTTTTATTTGTAAAACAGCTGAATTGTTGTATCTCAACTAACAAGCTGTTGAAATGTTACAAATAATCTATAAACTATCTGTAGGCATACCGTCCAAAAAAAAGTCTAACCAACTGTACTCATCAATCCTTCACAAAACCAATTAGACTAAATGGATAGATCCTGATTGATCTCCAATCCCTTGAAAAGCTATGGTAAGTAAGTACCTGATAAATGGCTTACTTAACAGTGATATTCTATATCTACGCAACACCAGATTTTTTTTACCCTTACAGCAATAATACATTGGCTAACATGTCACTGACTCACTGCATAAACGGCAGTGAAAATGTGCTTGATAAAGCAGTGATGAAGGCACAGGCAATACACCGTCAGAGACTCAATCCAATTACTCACCAGCCACTAAACTGAAGGCATGAGAAGAATATGATGGACTGCTACTGTGAAGTATATTAACTTGGAGAATTGGCAAAATGTCCTTCATTTAGGACAGAGTACGTCAAGCGTTTTGGGCAAACCAAGTGAGGCGTGCCCACTAGAAATTGGAGGGATGGAGACGTCCCATGATGGTGCTAAAAACTGCACATCAATTACCTGAAGCACTGAGGCCTGTCCGCTCTATCTACATCTGAGTTGTGCCGATAAGGAACCAAAATGTCAGCTACCTATTCAGACATCATTGTTGGAAAAAGGGCATTTCAGAGGAGGAGGAAAAATATAGTATACTCTGCTTGGGCATTGCTTTCATGGATGAAGTTATATATTCCAAACTAATGGAGTTAGCTGGCACTGATCTGCAGTAAACAGCCTTGCAAGGCTTAGCAAGCAGCCTGTGCTAGACTAAGCCATGTTTATTATCAAGCACAATCCTCAGTCTCATCAATACTTACTAGAAAAGCACGGATGAATAAATGCATATTGTTTAGCTTAGGGTTAGCCAGAGCTGAAGCCACAAATGAAAAACATGAATTTAAGGCAGATGGTAAAATCCAATAAGAAAAACAGAAGGAAAGGGGCAGACAGAGAGACAGAGCTACAGAATAGAGGACAGCACACTGGCTGCCTTTTCACTCCTGTTTTTCAAAAAGCTGTAAAGCTAACAGGGAGAGGGAGAGAAAATACAAAGGCCTGTGTTCTCATTTTCAGTCTGAGAGCCCCACCAGGACCACTGAAACTTGCTTGATTTCCCCAGTCCAATTATATCTCTGTGCTCAATCCTTCCAGAATAGCAACATCACACCAAGGGACGCTGTCTGCCTAAGCGCACCGTGCCTAATGGAGTCCCAGAAGTTGACTTCATTTCATTGCTCCTAACTAATGGGCTGTGATATTTTCCCAAACTGACTGCAGCTCTGCCCCCTGGAATCTAGTCAGTGCTGTGCCAGACCCAGCCCTGCAACATGCCAGCCCACTGCCTCCCTTCCTAACAACCCCCTCCAATCCTACCCACCATTGCTGCTGTCTGTGTGCAATCCGCCAACGCCCTCTCCTCCCCTCCCAGTGCTCATTAGTGCTTTCTAGCCGGGTGCTGATTGTCAGAGGGCGCCTGTGATGCCAGCTCTCCCTGTGCGGCCGGCCTGCTGTGGTAAATTTAAGAGGACTTTAATCTAACTGGGCTGAGGAGAGGAGGAGCAGCCAGGGACAGGTGGGAGGACTGTGGGGTAATAGTGGATGTACAATCGCAGGGCCACAGCTGAGGACAGACACTCTTTCAGGGCTACCTATTGCTCTCCATTGGATACTTTTGCCCAGAACACAAGCATGAGAAGAAATAGCCGAACATAAATTCACCAGAATGGGTCCCTCTCCGGCCATATTGTGGGCACAGAACAGTCCTCCAGATGGCTAAGGGACACACCAGTGGTGCAATACAATCACTGGCATGGCAGAAGTATCAGGAATAAATATGAAGAGCTTTATATCATATAAAGGCTCAGCCAGCAAAGACTTTTTCTATCAAAACTTCCATTTTGATGACACATTTTAAAATTAATCCGCTCTTTTTCCAGGTCTAACTGCTTCTTCTTATAAAGTTTTGGTTAATGGCAGCTGTCTGTCATCAGTTTGTTAGCTACTAGTCTGAAAAGAGAATAAAGTAAGTTAGAATTTTAGAATTATTTCTGTGAGGTTTGAAGTCTAGAAATATTCAAAGTTAAAGTTGTTACGAACAGGAAAGAGTTATTCAATGAGGGAACATAAATTAGAACAGGATAAAACAAAATTTTACAAGATTAAAAAATATTCCATTTAATTGAGGTCCTCCTTTTAACACCAGAATCTCATTCAGCCAAATGCGACTCCATTTCAAGAAGTGCAGGTAGAGAGCAAAATTGTCTGCTTTCATGGCACACACAGAGGTTAATTATTTTCATAATTACACCCCCAAACGTCAAACATTTGTTTTTCCCCCTAATTGACAAGAGAATTAACAGTGGACTATATTATCTGTGCAGGGTTGTTCTTAACCACTGTAAAATGCTTAAAAGCACCTTTCATATGCAATACATATAAAAAGCAATTACACAGTTTTTTTCCTCTCTACTACCTTTTAGCCAGTGTAATCTGCTGGGTAGATTCACCAAGGATAAGAGGTAAAACTGTAATTATGCACATTATTCACCTTCCTAAGTGCAGCACTTGAACACAAAAAGCTAAGATGCCTAAATGCACTACACCAGGTTGTCCTCATGCAAAGTGCGGGTCAGGCTCCAGCAGGCACCAAGAGCTAATGGCAGTGAGCGGTGCTTCTAACACATGCTCTGGCTCTTTCAGGGACACAGGGGAGTTAAGTGCCGTGCTCCCTACTGCTGATTATCGTACCTTTGCCAGCCTGCCAGGTCTCCCTGCCCTACATGCATTGATCTCATTTGGCCAGGAGATAAGGCAGTAATTGGATGAGGGCTTGGAATCAGATGGCCCTGCCTGGCTTGGCTAATTCCACTCTTCCTGGGCCGCTTGGGCCTGGGGCCAAAGGGGCAGGCCAAGGTTAATCCCATCCAATCCCCTGTACTATGTGGCCCTGCGCTGCCCTCTGACCTCTCAACGCTACCCAAACACAGCTGATGTGACTCCTTTTAAAAACAGGTCAGAGCCAATCGTCTAAGTAGTTTACTGAAGATTTTACACCCGTGCATTACGACCAACTATACTGTTAAATATAAAGGTGTGCTTTTGAAGACTAAGGGGGACATTTACATGCATGAAGAAACAAAAACACATTGTTCCACACAGCTGTAGGTTTCTGCAGAGCTTTTGTCTGAACAATGTTTTGTTAAATTACACACAAAATACATATAAAAGGATATTGTGCAATTAACCTTTACTCATACTTGGAAATAATACAAAAATGAGCCATGTCTTCTTACAGTTTTCTCATGCGGAGGAATCATGGCAGATGATGTGGAAGATATGATGGAGACAAGTCTCTTATGTGACATGTCACTTTATTAGAGCAGAAATCCTGCTCTTGAGGGCATGGATCTGCAATATGTCATGGCAGGGTCGACTGATATGCATATGCAATGCAAAGTGGAGTGAATTTGCAATTATGCAGAACATTATTCAACAAAAAGGCCAAGTGCAATTTCACCCCTGCTTCACTGTGAGACCACTGCTGTTCCATTTAAGATGGCCAGCAGATTAATTTTCAGCGCTTTTTTCTACTTGTACATTATGCAGTCAGAGATGGGATTTGCCTGTATGAAACAAGTCTCTCAAAAGGCTCAGTGTGTCTCATCAGGAATGAATGCAGCAAGGGGACGCACGCCTCTTGGGAAACACTAATCTTCTTATTGCGTACATTTATTCAATTCCAGTGTCAATATCAATCATAATCAGAATGGGCCATGTGACAAGTGCTTTGTGTGTTGGCTGATAGTGGATGACAGGAAGTAGACGTAATCACCTGGGAGTACATCACTGCTGACAGCTCTGGATCAAAGCTTTGCTCCTGCAGATTAATCATGAATCGTAATGCACCATATAAATAACTTCAATAGAGAGCCAATGTATATAGAAACACACTCATTGATCAGACATCTCACAGAAGTCGACAGCTGCAGTTTACAGAAGTGGAAGCGATCCCCTAATAATCCCCTGAATATCTCTTTGAAACCAGATAACCGTTAACCAAGATGATATAGCGTGACCATTCATACAGAACCATTATGTGCAATGTATGTGACAATTTAAGAAAAACTTGACACCACAAACAAAGCAAAAGTGGATTGTCCCACATTGTTACCTCAGGTAAACTGTGCTCACAATACTGAAGCACAGGACACAAAGAGAAACACAATGGAACAGGGCTGGGAAAAAAGAAATCTACTAAAACTGATAGCATGTGCCGATCTGCTAAAATGCAGCACACTTTACTCATAATTATTGCAGTGGGGAAAATAATAATACTGTATGGTGCGCCTCTACTCACAGTCTCTAGGTTGTGAACGAGAGATGACAATCTCAGAAGCCAGGATTGAATTTTTCATTTCAATTCGCAATGAAGCTCAATATAAAAAGCCTCAATTCCAAAGAGTACTGTAGCATCAGCTGGTTGCTATTAACAAAACGAGTTTAAAAAAAGACCACATTTAGGACTGAATCTTGGGTGGAAATGGGACACTAACAGAAACAATTGGAGGCGAGATGAGGCCAACAGTTGTGTGTCATAAAGACAACAGTAGAATGGCCATCCTGCGGATTCCTGGGGCCTGACATATAGATTGCAGATGGATAAGTGCACGTTAAAACAATATCCCGCCGACCAAAAAAAATCATTTCTCATAGTTGTCTCTATTTACTGAAAGGCTGCTCGTCTCCCACTGGGGCAGAAACAAATGAAAATGTTATTTTTCTACTCATGAACTCCTACCTAGTCTGGTTTTTCACTGCTAGCAATTTCATTTCTCTTCCAAATTTGACTTAAGCCCACGACTTGAGGGAAATAATGTCTCTGGAATAATCTTCTGCAACTGTAATTCCAGGGGCACCATCTCTCTGTCTTTCCTGATATATCTGTGTGTCTGTCTGTCCATCTATCTACAGTATCTATTTATTTATTTATTGTTGGCGCTGTTGCCTTGTGGTTTAAGGGAAATTGCACTGGCTTCTGAAATAGAAGTGATGTGACATCAAATGCCTCACAGTAATCCTGTCAGACGAACAGGACTTGAATAAGACAGAACATGCCCTTCTCCAGCACAAGGGAAAAAGAACGGCTCTGATGAACAGTGTTGTAAAGTGTAGCCTGTCAAAAAGAGAAACACGGGCTCAAAAGGACATGCAAAACATATTAGCAAAATGTTCTCAGATTGTAAGCATGGCATCACTCGCTGTTCTGTGTAATGCTTAGTAACAATTCAATTTTTCCATACTTGTGCATGTTTACAGTATTTTTCTCTTGTTCCATATTTTTCCATTGTGCACAAAGCATAACATAAAAGTGAAGGCAGTGATTTTAGATTTTAAGCATGTACGGCAGTTTTTAAATAAGACATATAGACACACAGAAAACCGTTTTACCATCCTGTATTAACCTCTATCACCAAAATCCAGGGTGGGCTGAATCTAGCACAGGACAATCAAGGGTTAACAACCAGAGAATTAAATATGGAATTTGATGATGGATCATTTATTAAGAACACATTTTGATACAGTACTACAAATAAACTTCTTTCCTTTTATTTTTGTCTTCTAAAGGTGTTCAGTAAAGGCAAGAATCACATTGCAGTGCCTTGACCTAATATAGTATTTAGTCTAGTTTGGTGTTAGTCTGCACTTTGAAACTTACCCTGAAAATTACACTCAGTGGCCACTTTATTAGGCACACCTGTGCAATCTAATGCAATTCAATACATCAGCCCCTGCCATTAATTCTACCTTTACGATGTTTTATTATGTTCAGTTTTTGGTGTCGTTGTCGGAAATGTGTAAATTCATTTCTGTGTTTATTATTGAGGTCATAGTTAGTGATAGTGTTCTATTGGACTGCATTGTATTGATAGGCGTTTCTAATATTTTGCCTCCCTCATGTATGTAAATGGGAAGGACAAGCTGTAGTTCAACAACAACAACTTCAGTTTAGAATGAAGTAGCAACATAGCATATGGCATATTATATGCATACACACAGAACAATGGATACTACAGTGCAGTATACAATATTATAGCATTGTACATGCTGTCCAATGATCATAAAGTATTTTAGAGCACAAAGACAGTGGAATATTTAAACCTGGAAAATAGATTTTAGGCTGCATTTTCACAATAATGACAAAGAGAACGTATAGATGAGAATGTAGATGTATATTCATCTCCTGTGTTTGGCCTATAGACATGACAGATCGGACTGAGTTCATGAACCAGCAGGCCTTATATGTAATCCCCATACAGCATTCTCAACCCCATGTGCCCTTCAAACAAACTCAAGACTCGACACAACACACACACACACACACAAAACTCAACCCTCCCACACAGCTTCTATACCCCGCAGCTAAACTCCCTGGTACATACACACACCAGGGATTCTCATATATAAAACACACAAATAAACACAAACATATGCTCCTTGGAGAGGTTTGCATCACCCCTTGGATAGTCATGTGGCCTGAATATTATGGGTTAAACAATTAGAAAATCTGCTCTAAGTCAGAGAGGGATGCAAGCAACAAAAAAAAGATACATAGAGAAAGATAGAGATATCTCCATCATTACTTTGTTTATAGTGGCTGTGATGAGCCAGGGGAGAGGGTATGGCTGATTTGTTGGCTCAGGAGAGGTAAGCGATATGTAGCAGCGAATGGCCAGTAATCAGGTTTATGAGGGGAATATGGTTCTGGACTCCCGGTGTGTCTGATTGTGTTTTCTCTGGCTCCCAGCTTGGGCCCGAGTACACCCCTACCAGCCCATTGTGATTGAAGTATGCACTCTAGCTCGGCTTCTCCTTGGGGGGTAAAAAGGTGCATTTAATACCGTTTGTGTACCTTTGCGTATTTGTGTTTACGTGCATGTTGGCCAGTGTGTATTCATAAAGAGGAATGTCAGTCGATGAAGACCTCCCATCACAAAAAAAGCACCATTTCCCTTTTCTCCTTCATGCAGCCAGTTCCCCCATTGCTCTCATTGCTATGGCAACCGGCGCTCTCTCCTTGGGCTCTGCATGCATCCAATCAGAGTGAGACCTTTGTAGAGATTCCTCCGGGCTCCACTTATTCAACTTACCCCACCGGAACAGCCTCCACGCTGAAAAGGCTGGAACAAAGAGAGGAGAGACTCCCTCACCAGAGCCTGGTATGACATCAAAAATTGAGGCTACAGGGTCGGGTTACAGGGAATGCGGAAGTAATACCTAGCCAAGAGCTGCAGGATGCACGGCAAAAGCAAAAACCGGGTGGCAGCGCATGGCCATGGCCAATATCAGTGGAAATTATGTGGAATAGGATTTGTTATTGGAAGCCTCAGAGCCTGAATACTTGGCAAGTACTGCATGGCTCTGGCACTGGTTTAAGCTTGATAAGTCAAAATGGATTCCGGCTGAGCCTATTTATGTCATTCCTGAAAACATATGGATAGGATTCGGGCGCTCAATACTTTCAACCTTCAACAATGACATTCAACACCACTTCTCCAGTCCATTAATCTTCCATGAGAATAGATTTATCATCCACAGCACTGAGGGATTGCATTCAGTCAGCATCGGCCTGAACAGTATTTACCACACCAACCTCGCTCTGTATCAATTTCAACAATTAAAGAGCCTTTTTTGCTGGGTATACAGTAATGTAACTACAGTAAAGGTCACAAAGTTCCTCTGAATCCTCATATTTTATTTTGTGTTAAAGGCCTCTAGGTGTGGTAAATAATTAGCAGAGATAAACTAGTGCCATGTATTCTCAACCCGAGGGCTGCTCAGAGGTCACTGCACGCAATCACACTCTGCTTCTCTCATTCTAATTATATTTCTGGAGAGTAGATGCAGCCGAGTCTGAGTTAAACACTTGTGAACGTAGGCAGGGACGCAGGCGTGCCCCAAGCACTTGTAGAGACAAGCCATCCAGCGGGAACTCTCACAGGTCCCTGACGGACATTCGGCTGTTGGGGTACTGGCAGGGCGACGGAGGCGCAGCATAATTTTGTCTGACTGCCATGTCACAAAGTGTCAAAATCTGTCCCTGACAACCCGACTGTAGGCGATGAGAGAGAAAATGGGAAAGAGAAATAAAAGAGAGGGAGAAGAGAGAAAAGGGGGCTTGATTTGGAGTGCCAGAGGTGGTAATAAGCATGTCTGGCCACTTCCTGGGAGACATCCTATTCATCAGGTTGATTTAGAGTCAAAGGTGCAAGCAATTCAAGTGATCTTGTGTCTGGAGCCTCTGGCAAGCTGACTTTGCAATGAATGACAGAACCTGGCATAATGAATTAGAAAAATAAGGTGGTACGCTCTTATTGTGACATGATCTCTTCACTAGCACACAGGACTTGAAAGATAGTTAGGAAGCCAGTGGAAACAATGTTTTACAATCTGTTCCAGGTGTTCCTCATGAATTAATAGGAATCCCAGATGGCATGAATCAAAGAGTGAGTCATCCTGTCAAAAGCTTCAAATGATTTCATATTTAATCACACAAGTGGATGATCTTGAGATTTTAGCAGTAAAACACACTTACTTTAACTTCTCAGACTAGATATCAGTCAGTTTGATCTCTCAGGCCTTTTCATTGTTCAAAGTATTATTTCAAAATCTGGTAAAACTGCTTTCAGCTATTACACTCCCAACACTAACTTCTTTTAAAATAAGGCTTAAACCTTTTCCCCAAAGTTTTATCCGTAAATGGGGTGGATGTCTGGTAGTGCATGTGTAAGTATCATCTGCTTGCACAGTGTTTCTTTGTATGACGTGTATTTTATTTTTTTTATTTTTTAGGAGTAACCAGTTGACTGCCAGGTGCCATTCCTTTACATCTAGACAACAGGATAGGATACAAAATACAATGTCTGTATTTCTATTGTCTTCAGTCTTTCAATCTGCCCTGATTTATTTACATCACTGCTGAAAAGCCATTAAACAGTCAAAAAGACTCATTTCACATTGCCACTATGCACACACTGGGGCCTCAGCAAAGAGTACGATCCCATGATAATGAGCTAATTATAGGTACAACATTCCTACTTCCATATCTAAATGCTTGTCTCTAATAGGAAACATTTCAAATTATTGAGAGGCAGAGAGAGAAAGAGACGGATAATTGATGCAAGCAATTACAAGTTCTGTGTCGGAGCAAATTGGCCAGCATATCTGGACATGTAGGGGGACTGCGACCTCATTTACATCAGAGTGTCAGGAAATAATTGGAGAATGTACTGAGGAGGTGGGATGGGCATAGTGTAATGCAGACCAGCTCTGGTCACATTACATAAGCAGTTCACTTGGACAGTAAGATTCAGTTCAGACAAGAAGCTTATGGAAAAGACTGTACTCAGAGGTCAAGGACAAAACATTATGTGCAGTCTCGGAATGCTCCAGCAAATTTAATCATAACAGTGATTTTTACAACAACAAATATACTTTATGACATTAATCCGTTTCCAAAAGCTGTAATTTGAGTATTTGAAATGGTTTCACCACATGCACACAGGATTCTGAATAGGCTGTCATGTTTTCATCAGAAAGCCAGTAATAACTGAGTTCAGTTTTACTAGCCATAAGAGAGACTTTAGCTCTGTTTGGGCTGAAACCGCTTCAAAAGCACGGGAAGACGATGTGCTTGACTTTTAACAATATCACTTCCAGATGTTTCATTACAAAACAACTTTCAAAGACCTCACCGCAAGAAGACCTTCTCGTGTGAGAGGAGCCAGGGCACACGAGTATGGATTTCAGGGACCCACAATTTTCACATTTTCATTTCAGTCAGAAAAACCAGCATGCAAAACTGTCTGGACTAACACCAATAAAGTGCTAGTATTAATAATAGTGTTACAACCCATTTAACATACAAATCATTGCCCTATGTTACAGCAGGGTATTCCACCCCATATACTATATAAAAGGTGGTGTCCAAAAGCCTTAGATATCATTGCATTTGTTTTGATTTGACAGCCATAATTTACTCAGCAGAGCAGCTAAAGCGGGATACAACAGGAAGCTTTGGCTGACAATAAAAATGGACACTGAAATATAGGGGTGCATTCATTATAGTCTGCCTCTTGTGCCTCTCATCAGGTTGGCTAACACTGACTGGCGGGCTCTGACCCAGTACTCTGGAGCTTCTCTCTATTGCACCCGCCTCTCATCAAGAGCCTTGGGTGGAAAAAAAGGAGTAACGTGCTGTTTACTCGCAATCCCAGGCCTGTAATTGCCAATTTATTTGATAGGCAGCCGGGTAATGATGGCATTTCACCCCTTGCCGCAGAGACTAAGCGGGAGTGATTCATCCCAAGCTCCCTGCCCTTCCTGATCCAGCAGACTCCCTCTGCCCAGGACTGCTGCCACCCAGACTGAAGGGGTGGGGTGTGGTGGGGGACGTGGGGGGTGGCTGCCATGTCGGCTTCAATCGAACCCAAAAGGGAGCACGGCACTTCAGAGCAAATGTGGCTAAGTCTGCCAATTTAGCTGGGGTTTGGGGTTGAAGCAAACACAGCCAAGCTGATGTGCCATTTGTAGGCCTTAATGAGCTGGCAGGACGGAGGGAGGAGGGAAGGCGAGCTGGAGAGAGGAGGCTGCCAGGCCTGACCTCCTCTGGCCTCTATCTCCCTTCCAGCCAGTGCCAGGTCGGCAAACTCAGTTCATCTGCTTCATCAGAGCATAGTCGCTCCGTGAGGGGAAGGGAGTGCTACAGCAAATACCATTAGCGAACTGTTGGTCTAATGAACAGCTCGGGTCAAAGCTAGCTCCTGTCTCACACTGCTCCCTGGTACTAACGAGTGACTTAGATGCTTTCTCTTTGTTTTCGTACTATGAGGGAGCATCTCTGCAGCTGAACCACATGAGCAGTCTAGTTGCATTGTGCAGTGTTACAACCAAAATAGTTTTAACATTTCAGTAGAGCAAGCACATGGGCTGCCATAGCAGAGAAAACACAACAGGATTTCATGAATCACCTGGACATACATCTACCTTCATGCTATTTTACAGTAAATTAACTGTATTCTATAATCATAAAATAAATAATCTCAGTGCCAGTTTTCTTTGTATATTCTCTCCATCCTCCCCCTCATTCAGTCTGGGGAACAGAGCTCTGCTACAAAAGCTACGACGACTTGCACCTCTTGCGATGTGTGAAGTGGGTTTTTACAACATGGCTAGAAGGGACTTGTTCAGAAACCTGTGGGGACTGGAGATGAAGCCTAACACAGTGTGACCATCTAAAGTGACATGAGGGGTCTAAAAGTCTGTCTTCACGGTGCCCAGCTTTCAGCTGCTCTTCTGAAGACATGTTCAGTTTTCTGTGGGGTGTCTTGACCAGATGAAGCAGGGGAAACCAAGGATGATGTTCCTTCTATCCTCCAGAGCGTACTGAGTGGCTGAAATGCCAGCTCAGGTGGAAGTGATTATAGAGAGGGCAATAGATGCTACCTGGGAGCAAGAGGAGTGGGGAAAGTAGAGAGTTTCTGCTAATTACGGATATAACTTGGAATTTAGTGTTTCAATGTTTTAAAAACATTACTTAAAGTAAACACATTGGCGGGTGTTGTAAATCATATTCATTTCAGGGGCTGATTTCATACACAATATTCAAACCGGGTAAGATGAATGTAGTAAACTAGTAATATGGGTAGATCATAACATGATGCAACTGTTTAAACATGTTTCATTAGTCATGTGTAATTAGTCAAAGTGAAAACCATCCCAGTGATGTAATCTAAATGTAGGGGGGTGGATGGCCAGTGAGGCCAAGTCAGGCAAAGGATTCAGAAATTTCAAACAGTGATTAAAGAAATTACATGGAGCAAAGGCCTCCAAAACACATATTAGAATAATTACATGGGACCCAATGGGCCCCGACACGCATTTTTTTTTGATTGAACATTAGCCAGTTGGCAAAGAGTTATTTGAAACATTGTTCTTCAGTTACTTAACACCAAAGACAGGCAGGCTGTAAATCTTTATTTACTTATTTGCTGCTGGATTACGTAGCTTGGCCATTGAGCACTGGCTATTTTCTACTGCATGCTTATGCTTCACTGTGACGGACAGTCGGCATTAATATTCGTGGGCATGATTGTCGATAGTTATGTCTGAGGCAAATTTACCTTCTTGCATGTATCATCAGAGAGAGCGCGTGTCAGAGAGAGCTTAAAGTGATATTGGTGTCGGTCTCGGGCCGGGGTTGGGCTGAAAAAGTACAGACTTTGTCGGGTCAGGGCCGGGCTAGGGCTGGAGTTTTTGGCCCGTGCAGGGCCCTAGTGCCAACCTCATTAATTTCGATATGGGGCCCATAACATGCATTATTCTGCAAAGTTTTGTAAAAACCAAACAGAATAACAAAAGGTATAATTTGCCGGCACTCATACATACATTAAACATGAACCATTATATATAATTATACTGTTTTTTATAATGTGTCGTTTCTTACTACCTATGTTGCAGTAGTCGTATTTGGTTAATATTTAGTTATTAGAGATCATAACACAACATATGACTAATTTAATGCTTTCATCATTCTGTATTCCTCCATTGTTTAAGGAAAATTGTCTTGGTGTACTGCTGCAGTCACCACAGTGCAGTCTGACAGAAATCAGCAAGTATCATTTCAATTTCTGTTGTCAACATCAAATTACTCATTTCATTTCATGCCCAGTCAAGCATCGTAAAGCTACACGCAGAATCAGTTTTGCTTCAGTTGTTCGGCCATGTCTTTCTCAAAGACTAGCTCGCCTCCCAACTGACAGCTTTAATTATGGCCAGATATCTGATCGCTTCGCTGTAGATTCTCCACACAAATCAAAGAGCAGGGGTGGGTGTCTGGCAGCAAGGTCCCTCGAGCCTGCTCGCTTTACATCTTGAAATATGTCACAGGGTGCAGGGACACAGCAGCTCTTTCTTCTGTCAGTTAATGCTTGCCTTCAGCTCCTCCACAAGGAATGAGGACCTGGGTCTTTTTTTGTATCAGTCATAAAGAACCTCTGGGAGAGAAAGAGTGAGTGGGGGTGGGGGTGGGGGAGACGGACGGGACTAAAGACCAGTTAATTGGGGAAGCTGATTTCTGGGTCAGTGATGATCATTTAAGATTTACCACAAAGTGCACTGCTGAGGCTAAATTTTATTGGTTCAACACCAAAAGAAATCCAAAAATGGATTATATCACATCAATAACTTACCTTTTGTTTGGGTGACATACCGCAGGTGCAAGGCCACAGAGACATAATGACTCTTAAATTAAGAAACTGGAGTAGAATTTATAACATTTGTGCTGAAAGAACATGCACTGCTTTATAATTCCGACTTCATTCTAATAGCCCTGAAAGGCTCTTTCTGTTACATGCAATGATTAAGTAGGTAGTTTGAAGTGTGCACAGGTGTCTTACTGTCCACTTGCAAAGGCAAATATTGTGGTACAAGCAATGCAACTACTGAATATTTCTAGCAGATTCATTTTCTTATAAATTTGTTAACCTTTACGTCCTTATATAAAATATACCATAATCATTTTCAATCGATTGATTTTAAAATTTAGGATTATAAACATGATGATCATTCTCAAGACAATAACATATGTAACATTAGTACCAACTGTACCAACAAATCTTTACATATCACTCATGTCCATAAGTTACATGGTTGTAACTATAATGAGTCAAACATTGTTTAGGAGCTTGTGTCTTTCTGATATCTTCTTTCAGTACTGGTTATTGAAGGTAACCTGTGGAGTTTTTGACCGCTAGTAGCGCTATGGAGCAGTTTTTTTCATGAGTGGGTTTCTGTTTTGTTTGTCTAGTGCACACGTACAAGGACGCACGTGCACGCAGGTGATGCGATACACATTCCTGCCAGTGGATTCCCAATATTCCACTGATCAACAGATGGCGGTTATGCACCAAGAAACTCAGCAATATGCCGGTAAAGGCAGGAAAGAAGAAGACGGCTTGCTAGTAAACACAGATTTAAACAATGCAGGTTTCGACCTTTTAAGAAAGACCGGCTTTGCAAATGTTTTATGGAGGAAGGAAATACATCCATCACGTTTGTTAGAGCTCAAGGACATACACAAAGCGTTTTGGTGAGTAAGACTGAATGTAAACATACAAACTTTTGTTTACAAACTCCACAGGAACCCTTAAAGTACTGGCGATATACAACAGTTAGTTTTGCCAAACAAATGGCATTTTGAACAATGCACGTAAATAGAAAATAAGTTGGTTTAGAAATGTATTTGCTCAGACTTTGGTTTTCAATTATTGTGTCCAATCTTTTCTTCTTTTTTTGTCTATATTTGAAATGCTTGTACACAAATGCTAAATGCACTAAATACAAAAAGTGATAATGTGATAATGACCTCAGACAGCCATGGCTGAACCTCAAACTACCACTGAAATAGTGAGCTTGTTTGTTAATGTACTCACATCCGTCAGTCTGTCTCTGGAGCTGCTCCTGATGGAAGGCTTGGACTCTCCGCTTACACTCTCGCTGTCGCTGTCCTTACAGTTGTTCTGCCCTGGCTTCAGCTGCCAAACACAACATACAAGGAGACCAAGGGTTAACGACATTAAGCAAAACTGTTAACACTGCAGTTTAAAGCTTTACATGGATAACGCTGGCCGGGGAAGGCATCCCACAGAAATCAGTTCATGAATATGTGAGAACTGGCAGGAGCTGCGGCGCTGTCTCCGTAAATCTGTCATGTTTCTGAGCCTATTCAACGGCCATCACTCCGCTTGCCAATGACAGACGCCATCTGATCTCGCAGTATGAAACTCCTCTCAGCCCACGAAATAGAGAACAGGGACAAAGACCCCTCCAGAACCTTCAAATGGAGCCACTATGCTTTCCAAGTAGACACCACATGCCGAGGCAGCAGGAGCTCAGCAAGTGTCATCCTCTAGACACTCTGTTCGAGATGCAGCAAAATGACAAGAATAAAGAGGACGACGTGCCAATCCGCAAGCATCTGAGGCCCTTCAAATTCTGGAGAACAATAAAAGACTCTTGGGGGTGCGGAGCTGAGTGGAAGGAGGTGGGGGTCTGTACTCCCTGTCCAAGTCTGCGATTGATGTCCTCTGAAGCTCCCATGCTGCTCCTTCCAGTGCAGACAAACGCTGCAGGTTTCATTTCAAAGCACATAAAAAGATGGCTTTATGGGACAGTGCAGTAAACGGCTGCTCTGCAGCCTAATAGGAAAAACAGAGCATGGCGCTGTACACACACAAAGGATTTGGACTAGAAGATGATGGCACTCTCCTTTCCCCTCCCTCTCCTGCTCTGGAGGGAAGGGACAGAGCTACAGTATATGGGTTTTTTTTACCTCTCCTTCTCCTTCTCTTTTCAGGTATCGGCCATCATTTAGTGCGATGAAAGGGCACAAGGTGGGGGAATACCAAAAGAACCCTTGAGTTGAGCAGATAATTAAAATGAAATGTTCCCTTTTCTGTAGCCATTAGCGGTGTGAAAGGAATCCTATTCCTTGGGAGAGTTGCATGATGGGTGGAAGGCGGGTGGATTCGCCAGAGTGCTGAACGTGATAAGAGAGTTTGAGCACTGGGAATGCCTGATGGGCCTGTTTGACTCTTGTGTGTGCACGTGTCTGAATATGTGTGTGTACATGAGTGCATCAGTGTATGTCTATGTGGTCAGGCAATGCTGAAACAAGGCTGGGGAGAGCACACAAGAACCAAATGTGGCACATGCAGAGACACAAGCACACCAATGCCCTGCGCTGTGATAGCACTAATTACCTCCAACACATTTTATTCCCACAAAAACCAGGACACATTTTCTTTCTTTTTATTGTAAATGCCACTTTGTCTGAGGGGAGTTTACATATTTTTAGAAAGAAAAGGGGAATAATATCTCATCCACCCTGGTCCGTGAACTGATCCTTGAAGAAAGGGCGAGGGACGCTGTTTACACCCCGGTCTGCGGCTCCTTCATCAAAACATGTTGACCTATAATATTTATTAACCAGGCGGTGTCCCTGCTGACAACACTGGGCAGCGCACGCCAGCATACTCATGCATTTATAAACGTACACACACACACACACAAAAATATGCAGACCTTACTGAAAGCTGCTGCTGACTCCCCAAAACCAAACTCATATAATAAGCTTATAAAGAATATAATCAGGCAAGTGTGGGAGAAATACAGAGATTTGTCTTTTAGTAATCAATGTGGTATCAAACTGACTCTGCAGCAGTGAAACCACATAATCACACGGTCTGTATCCTGGCTTACCAGTGGAAAAGTACTCCATGAATTCAGAAATCTTTCACAAATTTAACTGTATGTAATGTCTGAAGAACATGTCTAATAAAGACATTCCAATAAAGAGCGGCTCATCTTTCAGGGCTATTACATAGCTTGGGACCTGATTACACAGCTATTTGAAAATGGATCCCTTAGCTTGTTCCCTTTAATTTCCCCCCTGAGCTCCCTTAAATTACTTCAGAGAATTGTTTTTTTTTTTCATCCGCTCTCCCCTTTCTGAGGTTCAGATGATGGATTCATTTCTTTTTATGCTGTGATTAATGGATGTCTTAAGCAAATGGAGGGAATGCTGGTGGTCAGTGATATCAAAAAGGGAAGTTGAAATTTAAGGACCTGCTGTCTGATGATAAATCAAAACGAGAATCCCGTGTGGGTGCGGGGGGGGGCCGTCTCTGTGACCTCTGCTATAACAACTGATCTGATCCCTTTAACTTGTTACAGTGTGCAAGTCATTCTCTATATTTTTTATAGCCTTCAGTTTTGAACCTCCTGCAATGAACACCAGTGCGCTTCACTGTGTTCAACAGAGATCTAAGGCGGAGAGATGAGATGTGTGTGTGCAGATGCCTCAGACTGGTGTTGCTGTACTGATGCATAGCATCAATACAATAGCATAAAGACATTAATTAAGACGCAGGTTGAGGCATACGGATTCATTTATTTAATGACCTTACTGTATCTGCGCAGCCTGGGTAAGAAGTGGCCCTGCAGGAAGATAACAAACAGATGGTTTTAATATTCTAGAGGCTAATTTCACAACAATTAAAGACACAGCGAGACATTAGCATCTAATGAAACATTTAAACTACTAGTAAGTGCATCTGCCATTAATTTCCACACAGTGAGGTCTTGTTTTCCTGCAATCTGTTCTGTGTTAGGGGATAAAGTTTTTTTCCCCCCTTGTCTCTCTTACCAGTCTGAATTTACTGAAGTAGAGAATCAACAACTGTTTTCAATCAGCAGTCAGCGTGATGCTTTGGAAGAGAGCAGCTGAAACCTTAGCATGAAACAGTTCAGCCCGCAAGTATGAGAAATCATTTAACATTTCTTATAAATCATTCTTAAAAAAAAAACCCCAAAACAACAAAAAAACGCTTGTGCTTGAGTTACTAGCAACAATTCAAACTGTTACTGCCACACTTTATTTGAATAGTCCAGTGGTGAAAACAATTATATAGTGTCAGTAATGTCTGGTTACTGAGTTTCAAGTAATACTGATAACTGAGTGAAAAATAGTTCAATTAAGTGTTATATTGTCTGTGGCGACACAGCAAACACGCACTTTGTTGAACATCTAACTTTTTTCACTTGATGGCTGCATTTCAAAGTGTTACCACTGTCAGTATTTAAAGCTAGAGTGTGGGACTTTTACATAAAAAAAGACACGTTCAAGCCCCTCAGTATATTCCCAGATCAGAGTGCAGAAAAATTATGAAATATCTCATTTAACACTGTTCCCCTGAAATGTAAGCTAAAACAGCTATTACAACATTGTCTTGAACATGTGGAGTCAATTATTTTTCACTTACTGAAAAGTGCTCACCGTTGCCATAGTGGAATTTTACAAGTGTGTTGACCTATTCTCAAGGGCTACACTACAGACTCAATGCAATCATGCACAAAAGTAGGCCTGCTAACATTTCTAACCACAAAGGCCGTTTCAAACAGAGGCATACACAACCGGCCTGCCCCAACAACTCCACCCCCAACCCCCATCCCTCATCCCACAAAGAGAAAAAAGAAAAAGACATTGAGAGAACTGGGCTCAGTTTTCTGTACTGGCCTCAGTGGGATAGCCATCAGCTCCTGGTTTCCCTTAGTTACGCACAACAGCAGCTGCGGAGCTCGGCAGTAATAAAACCTGGAACAATTTAACAGCTTTTATTGTTCTTCTGCGGCTTTCAGAACAGCTAACCTGTCCTCTCAGGATCTGGCAGAGTGAATCCCACTAGGGCAGCAATGAAAGAGGATCTCATTTACCTAAAAGCGCTTATAAATTTTTAATTTGCTTTAACAAGTAAATTAACAAGTCCCTCATTTGGGAAGTTTTATGGCTGCTTGCCACTGAGGGAGGACCATGAAAGTTTTATAGATAATCCACTACCTAGGCTGTGTTGCTGATAATAAATTGTCTATTTCCTGCAGCACTGTCAAATCCCCTTGGTTTCCACTGACTACACTTTGAATATCTCCTTTATGCTACCTTCACAGGGTATATACCAGGGCTATTAAAGTGCTGGGGAGCTTCACGACTCAGCAGTTAAAATGAACAACTTGAAGAATTTCTGTCGAGTTTATACAGGCGCTCTCGTGTACCCTTAGGAAACGCCATGGCCAAACATTAGACCACATTAAGCATCGCTAATTATGTCCCTACCAGCCTCTACATCACATCAGCCTCACAGTGAGCCCATCTAGTAAAACCACCTTGGGCTGGTCGATAACAGCAGTTGGAAACTGCTGGGTCTGTTTAACTTGCAGCCGGCTTTATCTGATGAGATATGTTATGTAAAAAGAGGAGCCGAGGGTTCGTCAGGGCCTGTGAGGGGGCGACAACGAGCCCTACGTCATCATTCTGACAGTGGTTGTGTGGGCGAGCCCACCAGCGTGGCCTGGCTCTGACCCTGTGCTTGGCTCTGAGGTCCAGCTGCTTTAACTGCCACAGACAGGAGCCCCGCCTGGCCCTCTTGTCACCCATAACCCCCTCTGCCACCCTTGCTCACAGCCTGTCACCGAGCATCAGCGCTTGGCTTCCATTTGCCCCAGATTTGTTTACTGTTAGCTCTGTGTGTGGCAAAGAAGTCACAGGCATACAGTGTGAAAATAACCCTTAATACCTCTTTATCACTGTAGATGAAACATGGATGTCGTGTGTTCTTTCATCACTGTGACTAAATGACATATTAAGACTTGGCATGTTTATCTTAAAGCCTACTGTTTGCCTGTGGTCAGCCACTGCAGCAGTTTTTATTAGTACCTACTGTAGGTATATAACCATGGAGAAGCTCCATTTCCTTTCAATCCTCTAGCATCACTGAGCGGCATCTCTCATCTCTGGTGACCTTGTCAGACATCATTTTTCTAGCAGGGGAGAGATCAGTGAGGCTGAATGCACCCACTCCGAACTCCGACCAATCTCAGGCCACAGAGGAGGCTTTTCTAGCCTCTCTGCTGGAATGTGAAGCCAAAGCAAAGATATGGAGCCACTAAGGACTAGCCACAGCAGCTGCAGGGTGAGAGCATCCTGAGAGGAGGAGGAGGAGTGGGAAATGGAGGCTCGGGGGGGTAAACATGGTTGAGAGCACTGTCTTGATCTCATCAGTCATCCTAAGGACTCCATTTCCTCCACCACAGGCTGGAGGCTACTAGAGCTTGTGGCTGCATTTATATATTGCCATAAATCTCTGATCTATGACAACATTACAGACAAATCAATATGCTTTTAACATCCATCCTCTGGCCTGCGTCACAATCACCCTTCTCACAAATGGTCATATAATGCTGTAGTCTGGTGGATTGAGTTATGGGGACAATTCCCAGATTTAATAATGAACTGAGCAGGTGGAAAAAAAGTGTGTGTGTGTGTGTGTGTGTGTGTGTGTGTGTGTGTGTGTGTGTGTGTGTGTGTGTGTGTGTGTGTGTGTATATATGGGGGAGGGGAATATTAGAGCAGCAGGAGACCTCTACTCTCTCAGATCATATCTGAACATCTTGTTATAGTAGCCCAGCAGTAAAATAACCTTCCTGCCCACTTTATGCACATCCAATTCCATGAGCGCTAACATTCCACATGTACAGCAGACACAAAGCTGACCAGGAGAATACTGTTACTAGATTCCTTAACCAAAATGCATTATGAGACTGAGGGAGGGGGGGTCTAAAAGACCCTTCTAGCTGCCCAGTTGAGCGCTCATCACCACATAACTACTCATCAAAGAAATTTGCGTGCAATTAATTACATGATTCCCCAGCTCTTCAATCTGTGCTACTGAGTCGTTACTTCAATACTGGCTTTCAGGGACCCATCCAACTAAAGCCACAGCCAGCGTGCCAAATCACAGCTCCCCAAGCTAGGCAGCCTCAATAAAGAGCGGTATGGAAAAAAAGACAGCAGAGAAAAAGCCCTCTCCTATCGGCTTTCAGGGGCTATCATTTCTCTCTTTTATTGCCATTTATTTTCCTCCAGGAATTCACTGCCAGTATATTGGCAGGCCTTCCAGTAGATGGAGGCAATGAAATTTAGCGCAGACACTTAACACTGGGTCAAGCCTTGTGTGCGGCTCATATGGTGGTGGTAATATGATAGACAAACGCTTCTAGTTTAGGGAAAGACGGCTTTTTTTATGTTACAGGAATAGCAGCAGAGTGCTCGCCGTGACACACATTGCTGCAAAAAAAAAAAAAAAGAAAAGGAAAATGCATAACCAATGACAGACCACTGTAACCTGGCTGTGGCTATTTAAGAACCTAAATAGGTCAAAGTTGTGTCATTATGCTAAACTCTGAGGTGTGGAGGAAGTACTGGCTGGAAAGTAATGCAGTAAATAAAGCTAGAAAACGTATAAGCTAATTGAGATGAGACATTCCACTGAAATCTTTAAGAGAAAAGACCACTCGATAAAAATTTTATTCATTCATTCATTTACATCCACTCTGGAACAACATACAAGAATGACCGGGATTTAATTTTCCACACATTAGTGCCAATTGTAGCAAATAAGACACAGGCAGCACTAACTGGCTAATGTTCATACATTAACATTTAAAGGTTACATGAGCTAAAATCCTTTCTCAGTCCTTTTTCAATTTGGAAAACATTACATCATTCACTCATATCAATCACCTTGCCTGTGAATACCAATTCTCATAACTACAAGCTCTCTGTGATCAACTGTTTGCATATCTGCAGTGATTTTTTCAGTATCTAATAACTCAGTGGACATTAAAGTGAAGGCCATGGGGTCATAAGCTGATCTCTGGTCAGCAGGTGGATACTGCCATTAAGTGAACAGGGGGCCCTGCCTATCAAGCACCATGCTGTGGCTTGTGTGCTGGTATAAACGAACAAGAGTGATAGCGTCTCACCTTACCTGCATTTGGCTCCATCTGCACTGTTATTTGGGGGATTATAGGAGGCTGTACAATCTGATGGCAGGATATATATTTCCTATTTGGCTGACCCAGGGTGTCTGCCCAGGGCCAGCGCTGTTATCACTAATCCGTGCTGTAAACATCCTCATTTAGCCACGTTCCTGAAATTCACATCTGTCGTTATCAAGTCATAAAAACAAGACAGTGCTACGCTCCCACCGTATAAATAGCAGCCTGAGTTTGCCTGCTTCGTGAGAAGTATGCTAGAAAACATCTGCTCTGGCTGCTTTAACAGACTGGTAATGGGAGACAGCAAAAGGCCAAGGGCAACAAAAATACTGCCAAACAACATGATTGTAATTGAAATAATCAGAACTTCAGAGACAGGAAATAACTCATATGTAATGCAACAACATACTGTACTTTTTTTGATACAAGATGGTACATAAAGCCATGATGATGACAGAATATTGTCCATTAACATTATAGTGGAACCACATTGACAGCATACCTGACTCCCTATCATCTGACTGGTCATAAAAATGCAGCTGGAATGTGCCCATAATGGGCTGGTAGGCAGCCGACAGGCTGGGGATCTCACAAAAAGCAATCTTTGCATTGTTTCAGTGCTGCCTTCATGTGCTGTTGGAAAAATAGTTATTATGAGTCGAGCACATGTGAAAGATCTAAATACAACTGGGAAAGAGGCAATATTCTACGACACCTAACCGCCCGAGATGAGACAAATTAAAAAAAAAAAAAAAGGGCTTGATTTCTTAAAAACAACAGTTACCAGAAAGCTACTGATGTTACAGGGTCTATTTTGGCCACTCTTTGACCACTTACAGGAATCATAAATGAGATTTTAAGGCAGCACATATCTCCTGCCCAATAATTCTCCCTTCACAGTTCAGATTGATATTGTAGACATAACAGACCTTGAAATGTAGAATACATAAAGTGGTGTGTGCTATGTAAAATTGCAAAAAACTAAATATTGGAAGTAGATGGGAAATAAATGTTGTGATGTCTACCTTGTGTCGCATTTGCTAATACTGTATTACCATATTAATGTTTCAAATACTTCCCCATTTACAACTTTACTACTGAAGGGTCACTGGTGGTGGTAGTGGTGGAGAATTTCCTCCCCATCTTCCAACCAAAACAACCAAGCTGGCCTGTGGGGGCATATGCACTTAGGTGGCATAAACAGTGCTGGCAAAGACAATGAAAAACATAATCGTCCAGTATTAGTTTTCTACAAAGGAAGCTAGCAACATTTACAACCTTCACTAATCAGCGTCTGATTTATCTAAGTGTCACTACTTGCGGAAGAAGCAGAAAATTAAGTTATTTTGAATTTGGAGTGAATTTGGAATTAACTATACACTACCTTTACTAAAGGGCCCCATCAAAACTCAGATGGGTGAAGTGAACTGGTTGGAGCAGAGTGGAGCAATATTTACAATAGAAGTGACTATCAGAAAATACACACTTTACGCCTCAAAAATTGTCAAGGACTTTACAAAATTATGAGACAGCTATCTACAACAGTTTTCAGCTGAAAGACTATTTCAGCAATGGCACTTAAAAAGTTGGAAACTTTGGAAAGTTGTTCCAACTCTGTACAGCAGCAGTAACTAGGGCACGTACTTGTAGTAGTTCAATGAAAGAAGGTTTTACACAAGATTGAACATTGTCATCTTACTTTCTCTTGTACTTGTCATAACTCCAACCATGGAAAATAAACAATGATTTCGTTATCCAATGTCACAGCTTTAACGTGGAAATAAAAGAAGTCAAATCTGTTTCAGTGTTATAATTCAGGCAAACACAACACTTAGAATAGCTACCTGCCACGCAAGACCTGACAGCATCCGGGAATGACTACAGTGCTTGTGGAAATTGCTTCCCCACATGTGTGTAAGGCAAATTACAACACACAGGGGACCTGTTACATTTCAGCCTGGTTCCACATCACTTGGCTTCAAGAGAGACTATTTAGGTGGTTTAGTGCTCTTATTTATGTTGAGAATTACAGCAAGATCGAAATCTTGTCAGTTTTTTCCTCCTCTGACAAGTAGTGTTTTCAGCAGCTATCAGCAATCTTGGCAGGGCAAAAGAATTGCTCCATGACCCTCTTTGCAAGCCAAGCCCTTACTCTGTTTGTGTTTTGGTCTGGGCTTCCTCTAGCGAGTAATGGACTTCCTTCAACTCATAAATCACACTTGTACACCCCTTTTGATTTTTTCTTCCTTTTTTTTTTCTCTTTGCCTCCACCATGTTTTGTTAAGTGTACCACATCTTTGTTCGTGTGAAGCTATTTTCTGTCACAAAAAGCAGCCAGACAATGCTGGCCGTCTTTTTCCTGTTCTTGGTAAGGCACTTTTACAGGCGCTGAGGGCCACAAATGTCAACCACAGGAAGGCAATTATGAGAGTAAAATTACTTCCTTACTGTTATCAATCCACTCTCTGGACCCAGGGAATGGTTAAAAGCCACCATGAAATAGGGCACAGTTAGAGTTTTCTCCTGGGTCCCAGCCAAGGCTGCTAACCTTGCTATTAAAGGCCCCGACAAGCTTTGTCAACGCAATCTGCTGAATGCCTTGAGTGACACGCGATCGATATTCTCCACTCTCCCGGGTCATCACCAGTGACAGAGGCCTAAGTAATAATACAGCACTAGCTGCCTCTCTAACTTAAATGCTTCCACTGCCACAATATTTCTTCTTTTTTTTTGTCTTGGGGCTTCCGAGCTAAATTTTTTGCGCTGATCGAAAGAGGAAGATATGGCAGGTGGGAGGGAACAGGGGAGGGTGGAGGTGTGTTGGGTGGTGGGGTGATGAGGAATTGCTGTGTGTCTGGATTGATGCTGGCGAGGGCAGTGAGTGTGGCTGGCTGAGAGGGGGGTGGGGGCACAGAGGACGGGGGGCTCTGATAAATCGAAAATGACTGGCTGCCGAGTTGTAATCTGCCAGCGTCGAGCCCCCTGTAGCAACAAGCCAAATGAAAAAGCATGCTGACAGGCCGGAGAGATGGAGGGCCTGCGGTAGATTGCGGAGAGGAGATGGCGCAAAGGCAAGAGAGAGAGGGGAGGAGGAGGGAGAGCAGAGGGGGGAGGAGGAGAGGGAGGGAAAACAGGCAGAGCAGGGAGGAATTGTGGGGGAGACGTTTACGTTTGCTCCAGTGCACGGAGGTGTCAGGAAGCGGTGAGAGAAAGGTAGTGTGTGGCTGCAGGCAGTAAATAAAGCTTGTGTATACTCAAGTACACACATACACTATTACCAGCTGAAAACATAAAAGCCCCATTACAATTTATAATAAGGTCTAATGTAAACACAAACAGTTGGCAGTGTTATACCACCCATCAAGAGCTGTCAATTAGCTCTACACTGAAAATGTGTTTTATGTGTTTATATGACTGGGCATGTGTGTGTATACAGAGGGCTCGTAAATCTCTTTGTTATATTTTTGCATTTTGCATAAATGCCATCTGAAAGGGATGTGCGCACACACACACACACACACACACACAGGCAGCTGTCGTGTCCGTCAGGGACAGGTGAGTCAAGCTCCAACATCAAAATCCAACACAAGAGCTCCACCTACTGCAAGTGCCTCCTCTGTTCCCCCTCCTCTGTTGTTCAGACAGCCAGGCGAGCTCTGGGAAAACAACAGCAGGAGACGGCTGTCCATGTACAGCGTGCAGCTCATTTCTACCCATTCCATTAAATTCCAAAGTAACCTTTCTCATTCAACATTAGTGTCAGACTGAGGAAAAACCAATCCAGACAGGGCTAATAAGGCTGCAGCAGTCTGGCCTTGTCTGGCTGCCTGATACAATGTCAGCTGCGATGAGAGCTAAGAGCTAAGCCCGCTCTCCCCTCCCAAGTATTACGTGTGTAAGCCTGCTGCCTGTTAAGCAGGGTCTTGCAGGAGCAGGGCCTGAGAGAAGGAGTCAGTCTGCCTCACTGTCTGCCTGCCTAATAGGCCTGCTGGCCTGAAAACACAACAGCACTCCCTTGCAAAAATGCAAGGTCAATTCAGCAGCAGCGGTGAGCCCAAGACAAGAGGACCAGCATTGTAATTGGGAACTCAATAAAGCTCATGTGTAAAACAATGTAAGATGATGCTGGCAGATCCCACCCACCAGGACCATAGAGAACCCAGAGCAAACAATCTGTCTGCACAGCCATCCATAACCCTACACAGAGTTTACACATCTACATCAGATGAGCTGCGTATATTTCGAAATCACTAGTGGCACAGCATGGGGCCTGATGAATTCACAAACAGCAGGAAATAGCGCCACTGTATTTTCAACAGAATTATCTGCAGCTCTTTGTCTGTTTATCCATTGCTGCTTTTTTCCCCTCTGCCTCACCACAGCAGCAGACATGCCCAGTAAGGCAATAGGGGCCTTGAATCTGTAAAGGCTGCATCCCTCCTCCCCCTGTTTCATTTGCAGACCTGTGGCTCACAGTCAGACTGTCGCAGAGAAAAGCCATCTCCCTCACAGCATGGCTGCTGTTTCAGGGCAACGCCGATCTGCTGCATGCACCCCGACTTCCCGCGCTCCCACTGGGCTATTCAGGAAATCACGGCTGATACTGAGCCGTTTGTCTCCCTTTTGTGCTCACCCCTGCTTTGGGAATATAGCCCGCCCCGCGCCTAAAAAAAAACACTGAAAATTATTTCTGTAACCCTCAGTGTGGCAATTTTGGTGAAAAGCACACAAAAAAATGAATAAAACACAATTTAAAAGCCAGGCTCTGCAGGAGTGGAAGTCTGCCTGTGGCTTTCTGAGTTTGCTGGGGAAAATTGGGTTCTCAGCCTGAGGTTTATCACTTGAAACTTCTGGCATTTTCTGGAACAAAACTGGTGTAATCATTTCAAATAGGCCAGTATGAGATGAAGACTTTATATAAGCAGTGCAAGAATCTAGTGAGGTCTAATCAAAGAAATACTGAAGGAAGTAATGTGGGAGTTATACTTTGTATTCCATGGGCTTTCCACTGTGATAGCTTTTGTGTCAAATGGCTTTGAACTACATAGGCTGTGGATGGCATAAACACTGCATAAACAAGGAACCAGGGATCACAGACTCAGTGCAGATTTGCTAGCGTTGGCTGCAGCACACATATTCCTCATCCACAATCAATTATCCTGCCTAGAAAACAGGCCGAAGAGGCAGCTCTCACATAATTGTGGCTAATGAGCAATAAAAAAGGGGGATAACCTGCATCACAAGACCTTGTCTGACTTCAGAGCAAAGTTACTTGTTGTTTGGAAAGGGATGTGAGCAGGAGTGTGGGATTTAGTTTGGCTCAAATAATGTTTTTCAGGCTGACTTATGACCTGTTCTGCTTTAATGTAGGCTGACCTGCCTCCATGGTAACACTGATGTAACCTTGTACGCTAATCAGCGTTTTCTAAGATAAACTTCTATCACACTCTGAGAAAGACTAAACATATAACCAGGACCCAAAACAAAACCTTGTGAAATCTGTAAGAGTCGAAACATCAGTGAGTTCCCCACATACAGTAATCACAATGGTGATCTATTTTCTGCTGAGCACAACATAAAACTCTGTCAAGACCGTGACGTATTGTACTATAATAAAGTATTCCTGATGGCCTCATGCACATGCAGAGTCTCATTTCCAAAACAGCTTTTAGTGAGAAACTACAATTTCAACAGAATCAATTCAGTTAACAAAATCACCACCTGAGCTTGTGTCTACAAACAACAGCTGTAGGCCTACCTTAACAAAGTGAAAACGCTCTCAGACAGCATCACAGTTTCAAACAGTGTAAAGGTACTTGTATTATAAATTATGGAGAAGCTCAGTGAATGCAAATGAGAATACGAGGCTTATTTTCAATCCAAAAGACAAAGAGGAGAAATGAAGCAGAGAAAACATGCAAAGCTGGGTACAATCTTAAAAGTAACAGGAAGCGTTGGGGGTTTGGGTGAGAAATGCTTTTACTTCCCTGCAGTCTCACAGGAGAGCACAATGTGAGGCAAAGAACAAGGCTAAAACAAGCATCCACTGCATTAAAAAGCACACTTTCAACACTGCTTTGTATCGAAACTTTTCCCCCCCTCATTTTTTTCCTGATAACTCTTCATTTACAATTGTCTGTATACACTACACTTCATGAAAGGACGCCAACCTTTTGTAGGCCAGAAAGACTTGAGTGCGGGCTCCAAAGAGCTAATGTTGAAATTCCCCCAAGCGTCTTTTAAACACACGGGTAAATAATTCAGCAAAGCCTGAACAAAGACTGAATCTGAGAGAGAGTGCCGGGTTCTCTGGTGTACGCTGCACTTTCTTTCCCCATCCCACACGAAGGAACAATGATGCGGGCACTTCTCTCTCTGTTCGTGACTGAGAATTATTCTGCTTTATTTTGAGTTGATTTTCAACTGGCAACCAGAGCTACTGCTGCTGCTTCAGTCAGACCCTTGTGTCTTTCTTCCCTGATGGGGAGCTGCAGCAAAACAGCCTGTCACCCTCCTGATGACCTGTGGGTGGTGCTACATGACAACACATCAGGAGGTGGAGTGGAAGGAGAAGGACAGCAGAAATGACTGGAAAACAACAAATAGACTATACTGTATATACCCTTATTATCT
The DNA here is from genome assembly GCF_020085105.1 of Siniperca chuatsi. Classification (NCBI taxonomy): domain Eukaryota; kingdom Metazoa; phylum Chordata; class Actinopteri; order Centrarchiformes; family Sinipercidae; genus Siniperca; species Siniperca chuatsi. The sequence continues at coordinate 5,525,687 of NC_058055.1, forward strand.
AATGCTTCTGTGATGAGATAATGTTGCTTTAAGGCAAAGAAAAACATTTCTCTCTCTCTCACACACACACACACACACACACACACACACACCCTTCTCTATCCTGCAACAGTCAGTCAAGGAGGCGTCAAACTAAACAGTGAATATTTGAAACAAACATCATTATCCTCTCTTTTGGTCATCCTTTTTCCCCTTCAGCACCACTTTGATTTTACGGCTCCATCTTTTCTGGTTTTAACATCTTTAAGTTTAACCTCGCTGTAGGAGGGGGCATCCATGAGGACATTTCACTCAATTCACTCAGCCTGCGGCCTATGGGTTATGCTTGTTTGTCACATGTGTGTTTTAATAGCAGACACCTTTAAAGCATAAGATTTATAACATCGAATCTTCCAAAATCAAGGAGATGTACACTACACAAAGATGTGTGCTTGTTACTAAAGCTCTGATACAGTCTCAGTGAGTGAATAATTGAGCCAAGGATGCAGGACAGTTCCACGCTTGTTTTCAACGCACAACATTTCAAAGAAAAAGCTATTCTATCTTGAAAGAGGGCAGAATATTACAGTAAGCGTCAAGAAAAATATCTGAAATAACACATCATTTTCTCACCCCACTGGCAGATCTTATAATAAAAATAAATAATCAAATAGCACATGACTTGTTAAACACCCAAATCGGTACAGTCGAGTGAATCGAGTCGAGTTGCATTGTGGGTAATGTAGGCGCCAGGTAGTGAAGTAGACTGCATGGTATAAAAAAGATAATATCTCTGGTTCTGCTGCATTGATTTTGATACTTTTTTTGGGAACTGTCCATTGTGAGTCCAACAATGTTATAGGAGTGCAATGCTAAATCGGTGGAATACTCTTTTAAACCTCTGACTGTTGGACAAGGAAAAGGCGTTTTTATCTGGATAAAGGCTAGAATGTGACAGGGACTCCATAAGTGTCAAGAAAAATGTTACTAGAAAGGACAGAATTTTCTTACCCCATTGGCAGACTTTAAAAAAATCTTTCAAGAAAAATAAAAATTGATTTAGTAAGATGTACTTCTTTATTCAATGTAAAATCTGACTCGAGCTGACTTTGGCCGATATGGTAAATTAACCTCTGCCACATAATGCAGCCAGTTTAGCTTCTGGCAAAGACATAGTGCATCTAGGACATCCCTGAGTGTACATACTCCAAATAAAAACATTATATACTCCACGTCCAGTTTGCAGACTAATAATAATAATAATAACGCTTTTCAAAACCAGGGTTACAAGGTGCTTCACAAAATACCATACAAACAAATCAGAGAAATCAAACAAAAAAATCGAAAAGAACATCATACACAGAAAATGCAATGAAAACACGGAGTTCAAGAAGTGGTCAAACAGAGAGATAAAATATACATATTATACAAATGCCAGTGTGTACAGGTGGGTTTTTAAAAAGCTTTTCAAACTGAGGCACTGACTCAGCTGATCTGAAGACATTCAGTTAAGCTCAGTATATCATATCCCATGACTGCAGAAACTGTGTTTTCCTGCCTGTGATTGTACTTTCCTGAAAACGACACCTACATTTTTGAGGGCAGTCAGCTCTTGCTCAACCTTCTTAAAACAGGCTTGTGTATATACTGTACCAGCAGCCTCTGCGGTTCCACACTGTTGCGCCTGTTTCTGACAGTGCAGCTGAGTGAATAGTTTGCCTGGGCTTAGCAGGAATAATACAGTATTGAGCTGCACACAGAGAGCTGAGGAGGAGTGGTTGGAGGGGTGGTGTGGGGTGGAAGAGGCTACCTCTGCTTGTAGCCCCGGGCAGGACTAGGAATAAGTTCAAAGACTCCCCATATAACTCTGATTAAAAATACACAATGGATCTTTTTAACTTTCATGGCTAATAATTGATGAACACAAAGGCCCTCTTGAATTTTCCACGTGAAAGAGGAGCTGACATTTGAAAGGTTCACTGAATCTGAGCTTGTAGCCCTTCCTCCCTTCCTCCTCTTTTTGCTCTCCATCTCCTTGTAGCTGCGGGCTAATTGCAGCGATTTTAGATGATTGTTATTAAAAACAGGCGAGCGGCGGCGCTTTGCGAGCTGAATCCCCTCGAGGAGAGGCCCCGTCACACCAGTAGCGCCTGTGCATCCTAATGACTGCAATCAGGGCCTACAAGAGCGAGGACGCCTTTGTTTTCTCCGACGCAGTGAAGTAGGCGAAGAGATGCGCACACACAACAACATACTAACGCTCTTCAGGATGAATAAACCTGAAGAGAACAACAACGGCGGCGGTTCTCTCCTTGTCGCCGCTTCCCCCTGCAGTACACGCCTGAGCGGATATTCAAGGAGTCACCCGGACAGTCAAAATACACAAATACACCATGTTTTATTTACATTTTAGGTATGTACTGTGTGTCAGGAGCAACGTAATGCAAAAGGTCAAACTAACAGTGTCCTGATAGTGGAAGTACAGTGGGAAACACACAGAATTCACAAATTGTACTGTTTGCTCCACAGCATTTTCAACACAGAAAAAGTCATGTAAACTAGAAGGGACTTTCAAAGCGCTAGGCTCCGCTAAAGCTGAACAATGCCTCATCACTCCTAACACATTTTATGTTAATTTATTAACATTATCTTTACAAACCTTGCAAACTCTCTCTCTGTGTTTCATAGTTACAGTCAATGAAACGTGACCAGATCATCTTGTCATGAAAAACACTGATCTGGATCACAATCAAAAATCAGTGTTCCTTAAAGCAAACCCTATCTTTCCAGAACATTTGGAAATCAGACAGATATATTACAGTCATACAAAGACAAACAAACACTTTCAATCATATTGTTTGTTACTATTTTATTGATGGGGTTGAGTTATGTTACTTATATTTCAAGCCCAGTGTGATAAAGGTTTATCAAAAAATGAATTAAATGACTTTGTTTTATGCAGCTCTGTTCATTTCTGTAAATGGTTTTCTTTGTTCTGCCCACTAATAACCCTGAAGACATGCACATACACACACACACACACACACACACACCTCCACACACAAACTTGTGCACCCAGAAAGCTAAGAGTGTGGGTCTGCAGTAAGTACCAGAGATTTAACAGTGTGATTAATTAAATTGTAACTAAATCAATTCTAATTATCCAGTAGGGTCGGTTCTGGTGCAAGGCAGCGGGCAGCGCAACAACCAACCACACCAGCAGTTATCTGATACAATTACAACACACAGCAATCAGCACAAAAAATATTGAGACGACACAGTGCTCACTCACTAGTTAAACGAGAGCGACCGGGGCCAGCCGGTGATCAATAGCAGGGCAATCTGCTGAGTTTGGACTTACGATCATAGAGGTCGGAGTGGAACAAGGAAATACATAAACAAAATCAAAAGAGAGGGCAGGTCTGGTGCAGAGAGTTGACTTCATGAACTGCAGTTCGTGGAAATACAAGAACTACAGAGTTAGTGATCAATCAATCATGGTGGTGAATAGGCCAGTGGGGAGCTGTGTTTTGACTAGATTAATCAGCACCCCTGCCGGCAAGAGAACAAGAAAAAGCCTGTGTTTTAAGCAAGACAGACAGAGAGTCTTTACTCCGACTTACAGAACTTTTTCCACCATCATACTGTCCCCATCCTGTCACTGATATCTTTTTCTTTTGCACACAGTACTGTATAAGATTCTCACTTTCCAGTAACTCTACATCTTCACAGGCGTGAACGGAAAGCAGATTGGAACTGCAGAGCACATGTGTCTATGGCAGCAGATGAGTATAATAAAGACAGAAACTAAATGTTTGTTGTCCGATGCTCTAATGCTTTCCTGTAGCATTGGCTGTGGATTTCATAGCGTGGCTGAATGCAAATCAGCTCACATACAGACATACACACAGACGGGCACACACTCACGAAAAGAAAACACGGGACCTGTGGGCAGAGGGTCCTCTACAACACTGTAGCCTCCTCCCTGTCCATGCATAATGCATGACGAACATGTAAATACATTATTCTGCGCATGCATTAATGATCACAGAGAAACTCGCAGTCTAAGCACCGGGGCAATTAATAAAAGATGGCGCACAGATAAAGGCCCATACCTCCCTCGTCTCCTAAACCTCCATCCACCCTCCCCCACCACTTGATCCACTGAGACACATTTCATGCCAATTCTTAACCTGTTTTATTTCTGTGCTGCTTGGGGGTGTGGTGCAGCTGGAGTAGAGCTGAATAATGAATGGAGGCTATCAGAGTGCCCGACTACTGTAAAGAAAGACTGCTCCACAGAAGATACAGCAAGGATTCACACATACATGCACATACACAACTGCTGTGGTCCTTATTGGATGCTCTGGGGAGGAAATGAGGGGTTAACTGGTCTCTGGGGAGCTGTGAAATGAGGGCTTCATAGCCTGGAGACATCAACTCCAAACACGCAGACACAAACACATTCATCTCACAAGGCACAAACAGTGCAAACAGACTTTTTAGTGAATGTCGCTCGCTGAACTCTGCCTCAGTCTTGGAAAGATGGACCAATTGTGACACCAAGACGAATAAATGTCAGGCAACTTTGAAAGATATGCAGCAACTAAATCAGCTCCCTGAATGTACCAGGGATCTATCGAGAATATTGTTGTTTCCACACTGTTGAGCTTTAGTTTCATTCAAAATGCCCCACAAACATTATAGCAATGTGGTAATTGCAGTTTTCTGTACATGTAAATTTAACCACTGATAATAATCTTAAGTACCAACTGTTATGCACCTTATTGGGGAGAGGCAATAATCCTGTGTATGGACCTCTACATCCACTGACTCATTAAAGAACAATGGCAGAAAGCAGCTGGTCGGTACCTGCTCTTAGCACATTACAGGTAGATTGGGAAGGAGCTAAGGTAATCAAGTTTAGCATGAACAGAAAGTAGCAACTATCATGTGTTTGAGTTGAAATCATGACCTATAAAATACAGAATACACCAAAATGTAGCATTTGATAATATATATTTCTCATGCAGTGACACCAAGTTATTTTGTCGCTGATTACTTTTTCAATGGACTTTTTGAACATGGTGGATGGATAGTGAAAATGTTTTATGAAAGTGGTCACTCATTTTGAAAGATCATCAAACTGTCATATATTCTGTTGCTCAGAAAGAGTTATCTTTCCAAACAAAACATCTCCTTTTCTGTTTTTCTGTTGGTTAAAAATGTGCACTTATAAAGCAGCCACAACTCTGATGTCTATGGCTTGGATTTCATCTCATCTCACCTCCTTCACTGTGACTCCTAAACTCTACCTATGGCATGGACGGATGTACCTGAAGTCGCAGTGAGTATACAGTACTGCCGTTTGCACTTACTGTAATGCCGTTTACAACAACTTCTGCTTATATGTCAAATTCGATTTCTAAGTGAGTACACTGAAGAGAACCAGAAAGAGGCAGAGAGATAGAGAGACAGATGGTTGGGGAAAGTGAAAGCTCTGCCTTGTCTATTTCTTTGTTCCACAGAGTATGAGCTGGCCAGGCTGACAGCTTGTCAATCTAACCGACCGAAGGGACAAGATCCGGATATGACAGCTCTTTCTCCTCCTCTCTCTGTCTTTGATACCTTCTCTCTCTCTCTCTGTCATTCCATCACTTGTATGCAACCACCAGCTGACCTTTCACCGCCACCTGTCTGTCAAGCACAGACCAGGCAAAAAGAGGGAAAAGGAGAAAAAACATCCCCCTGCAGCTAACGTTTCTCCACGCTTCTATATCCTGATTTCAAGTGACAGTAATCACTGTTTATTAGCTCACTTTGCCCTTGTCATGTCCAAGAGCAGCAGCCACATATTAGAGAGATTAGACAATTAGAGCCATTACAGCAATACACTGGCCAATGTCACACATCACACATTACACTGTGGATAGAGAGAGTAGACAAAAATGCTCTCGCTTTCCCTCCATTACAGACATTTCAACAACTCCAAGCTGGCAGAAAATGGGCTTAATGATTGCGGCTAGTGTGCACCACTTCCCTATTTAGAAATAGACTGCATTTTCTGTTCAAATAAACAGTGTAGGGGGAAAAGGCACAAAGGGGAAGAGACTGTGCTAAGTAGAGAGAGAAGAAGGCCTGATGTAATGGGGCTTATGCGGCAACACTAATTAACACAAAGCCCTGTGCTCATTTCCTAAAAATTTACTTACCACAACTCACACCGCTTCATTTATCTGAGCAAATGAGCAGAGAGATGTGTATCTACTTAAGCTGCAGCAGGTCAATTACTTAAGCTAAATAATTCACAGAATGTAATATTTAGGTCCCACAAAAATCCTATTCTAAAAAAAAACTTTTACACGAGTAAATGTTATCATAATTAGTATAACTAAAGCATATCATGTATTAATTATTACATGATAATTCCAGATGAGATGGTTTAATTCTGTGTGAGCCTACATGTGAGAGATGAGACATTCTTTGTTCTTGTTGAGCGCAACAGAAATGCAAATGAACAAATTAAGCACGACGGAGCAGACTGAAGATCCTCTCCAGGTCTGTGGAATTACCGAAGGGAATTACCTACTGTTTTTCTGGTGCCAAGACTTTGGATATTGTCAAAAACATCCCTTTTGTCCTAGACCGTCATCCCACTGCCCACACTGTTATTGTACATATAGGCACAAATGACAATAAGCTCAGACAATCTATAAAGCTTTGGCAGAACTTGGAGCTACGCACAGTCGCAGACACAATTGAAAGTCTGGGTAAACGGTCCAATTCTCACACTGAAGAAAGGCTGTGAGTGGTTCAGTTGACGTGTTAACTAGTGGCGGCAGAATTGTTGCGTTGCCACTGGTTACAGCGTTAGTCATTCTGATTCCTTTTGGGCATGGAGAGATCTCTTCAGAAATGATATCCTTCAACCCAATAGGAGGATGCAATGTTCCTCTTGTTGAATGCTCCCCACCAGGTTACACTTTCCTGACTGAACCCAGAATAACCAGATGTGGGGGTGGTATAGCACTTAAAGCTATAAAAAATAGCTCTGGATCTGATTTTTGTTTATTCTCTTCTTTTGAAATTTTGCCTTCTGTTTTGAAAGGGTCAACAAAGATTCTTTGTATTTTAGTATATAGGCCACCCAAGTCCACTGTAGGTTTAATAGAAGAATTTTCTGAACTTCTGTCTATTGTTATGCCTGAATATGATAAAATTCTGATTCTAGGATATTTTAACGTAAATGTATGCTGCCCTAAGAATCCCATAGCTTCAGGATTTTTAAGTGTGATAGATTATTTTAATCTTGTTCAGGCTCCAACTGAAGTTATGCACAAAAAGGCTTTATTCAGACCAAATCAGGTGTTGCAGCAAAAACACCATTCCTCCCATTCTTCTGAATGTGGGTAGTACGTTTAGGGTGCCGTGGTGGGGACCACAGGGTATGGCATAAAAAAAACGCAGCAGCCCTGTAGCGAAAAGTTGAAACAAAATCAACTTTTGGAGAAACGCAACCCGATGTCATGCGGTAGCCAATCACTTAGGCCGGCGATCAGACCTGAAGACCACGGGAAGAAGAACCTTGTTTACCATGCAGCATTGTAGCCTTTTGCTGTTTACCGAGCAACTGTGAGGATGGAAGAGAGACTGAGCTGAGAACTGTGCTTTGGCAACACATGTCAAATGTCATGCCACTAAAGCTTATTGAATTGAGAGAGAGAGAGTGCGAGTAGCGGTGGTCGAGCGAGCTAGAGGGTGAATGAAGAGAGTGAGCAGTGGTAGCGAGAAAGCCGGTGAATCAGAAACATAACATTATTTTCTGATTGTTTCACAGCAGTTACGTTGTATAGCACAAAAACACCCCCACACCACCGCACAATCCTGCGTTAATTGCCGCAACGCTTGATTTGTTGTAAATACAGCTTAAAGGCCACACCCTGGACCTGGTTTTATCTTCTGGTTGTTTACATGCAGAGAAATAAACTTATTTTGTTTAATACCTAATTTTCCAGTACCATTAGCTGTAATGCACAAGTCACTTGCTCTCGTTTTTTCAATTCATCCTCTGCAGGTAAATTTTGCCAAACCCTGGTCTCTTCTGACCTCCAGCTCTGCTCCTCAATGAACACCTTGGCTATTTTAAATTCTTTTAATTCCACTTGTGTAAATATTTTAGACAAATCCTCTCAAATGCCACTTTAGCCCTGGCTTAACAATGAAATCCGTTTAATAAAGAGAACTTGCCGTAAAGCTGAACGCAAATGGAGGGCTACAAAACTTTAGACTCATCTTGAAAAGCTAAAAGCTCATGAAAAATTTTAATTTGGCAGTTAAAAGTGCACAAACGGAGGTGCCCTGGTAGCTCACCTGATAGAGTACATGCCCCATGTAAAAGGCTGAGCACTTGGGTTCGAACCCCCCACACACACACCTGTCTTTCTTCAGCTGTTCCTATCAATTAAAAGCAAAAAAACTGCACATACTAAATATTTTGGATCTTACAGCTAAACATAAAAATGATTCCAGAAGCCTCTTCAATATTATCAGCCACACCACACTTCTTATTAAGCCCTCAGTTGATAAATGTGAAGAGTGTCTATACTTTTTCTCTAATAAGGTTCAAGCTGTTAGGAATGCAATTATTCCTCTCTCAAACTGTCCCTGACCTTTGCTATAAAAAACCTTGTATCCTGCTAGCATTTAAGTTAGTCACTACTAAGCATCTAACCAATGTCATTACTAAAAAGAAATCATCCTCCTGTTCACTGGACATTCTTCCAACTCCAGATATTTCATTCAATCTCCCCATTTGTCCTAGCCATTATCAAGTCCTCACTCATTATCTGGTCAAGCGCATGATTATTTTAAATCCGCTACAGTTCAACCACTTCTCAAAAAGCTCTCTCTTGATTCATCTGTTTTAAATAACTTCCGCCCAATATCTAAAATTCCCTTTCCTGCTTATGTCTTGGAAAAAATAGTGGCTGGGCAGCTCATCGATCATATGAATGGCAACTGGCTCTTTGATAAATTCAGGGTGGGCCATAGCACTAAGACAGCACTTCATAGAGTACATAATGATATTCTTTTAGCTGACAATGGCCAAACATCTGTATTATTGTTTTATTTAGATCTTACTGCAGCTTTTGATACAGTTGACCATGTGATTTTAATTGACCGTCTTAAGCACTGAATGGGCATATCAGGACGTTTTATTCCTATATTTCTAATAGGAAATTCTGTGTGGCCATTGGTGACTTTAAATCCTCCACCTCCCATTTCTCCTATGGAGTGCCTCAAGGCTCAGCCCTTGGCCCTTGATTATTCTCAATTTACATGTTACCTCTAGGTCAACTCTTTCATAAGTACATCAGTTTCTCAGATCAATTTCTGGCTTGACTCTAACAACAAAAAAAAAAAAAAATACAAAACTTTCTTAAGTTAAACTAATAAATAAATCAGAAGCCATTATCATAGGCCTAGACCCCTCCAGCGAGCACTTCTCCTCTCACTTAGGTTCTCTATCCTGTTGCATCAAAACCCAGTGTAGAAATCTGGGTGCTATCTTTGATAACAAACTTAACTTTGAACAACAGCTGAAGTCAGTCGTTCAATTGTGCTTTCTGCAACTTCATAATATCTTGAAAATTTGATCTTTATTATCCACTAAGAATCTGTAAACGCGTCATCCACGCTTTCATTACATCCTGTCTGTACATCCATACTGTAACTCGCTGTATTCCTGTGTCACTCAATACAACCTCTTCAAACTTCAACTAAATGCTGCAGCAAGACTACTCACAATAGAAAAGTCCACATAACAGTCCTATTTTAGCAACTCTACACTGGTTACCTGTCCGTTTTAGAATTGATTTTAAAATTTTAATTATTACTTTTAAAGAACGTTTGGGATTGGCCCCTGATTATATCACTGACTTACTAACGCCTTAAAAGCCTGAATGCAGCCTGAGATCCTCTGGCAGAGGTCTGTTAGTAATTCCTAGGTCAAGGCTAAAAATCAGAGGAGACCGAGCCTTTGGAATCAGGGCCCCACGACTCTGGAACGACCTGCTGGAGGAGATCTGGCAAGCTCCGTTTCTTTTTTTTAAACTCTCTTAAAAACGCACTTTGGAACTACTGTGTTTTAGTAATTCATACCTCGCTTGTCGTCAATTCTATTCAATCAATTCTATTATTTATCATCTGGTAATTTCTCTTGTTTTTATGTCTTTGTAAAGCACTTTGTAACTTTGAAAAGTGCTATATAAATAAAGTTATTATTATTGTTGTTATTATTTTAAAGAGTCATTGGAAAATCAAGCATGGCTAGTCCACCAGTGAAGAGGAGAAGAGAAGAGCGAGAAGATTAGAGGAGAGGAGATGAGAGGAGTGGGGAGGAGAGGAGAGCCAGCATCTGGAGACTGCGAGACATCACAGCACTCTGATGGTCAACCTCTTCTCTTGCAGGAGGGGTAAAAGGGAGGGAAATCTGTTTCCTGTCATCTTCCATCTTGTCAGTCTTTGTTCAGACATCTTGCATCTCCTCCACCAGCTGTTTGCTGTATGTGCTGACAGATGGCTGCTTCTCTTTGATATGTACCCCCACACACACACACACACCACCACATACACAGAGAAAACTTTTAGGGAAAAAGCTTGTATATTTATGGTATGGACTACAGCGGATTCTGCTGAATGCAGAGAAAGCTAGTTGGTCACGCTGAGAAACTGTTGGCCATTTGCAGAACACGGTGGTGTATAATAAACAGACTTTTCCCCAATGTCCTGATGGAAAGTAATGATCTAGACATTATGCATTTGAATGTGGGAGTGGGTCCGTGTGTGTGTAGATCTATTCCACAAAGCTGGCCAAGTTAGACAGATTTTAAGCCAAGCCTCACTCAGAGGGAGGCTGCTGAAAAAAAGCATACAATTGTTTCTTTGGACCCCACCAGCGAAGACTGGTATTGCCAGACAGTTACACAAGTTTACATTCAGACAAGAAGCAATTGTTGGGCTTTGCTCTCCAGCAGTCTGCAAGCATGTGATCCATCCTTCCATAAATCTGTGACATTCCCATAGATCACATTGCTCGGCTGCCTCTCTGTGTATGTGTGAAGTGACCCTACGCTGCATGTGAGTGTGTGCACGGGAAAACAGAGGGCTCTTTGAGCCAGGGTACCAGGGTCTGCCCATGCAGCTCAGGCAGCTCAACTATGGGAACCATCCCGTGCCCAGTCATCCAGCAGGCTGAAACCAAAGCTGCTCAGGAGCAGGTAGCAGACGGCAGACAGGACCCTTCATTCCAGTGGGAATTTAACTGGGGCTAATGAGCTCTGGGAGGACTCCTCTGAGGAGAAAATGAGGCACACATTCACTCTGCAGCTTTACACACACCTTTACTCAGTTCCATAAGTGTGGACACATCTCTGCTATCAAGCATAACACATATACAACAATATTTTCATGTCATGAATAACCAAAACTACATACACATTAGGCCAAAGCCCAAAATATGATTTTGTGAACCTAAAAGGAATAGTTTGACAATTTTTGGAAATAAGCTTTTTCGCTCTCTGGTGGAGAGTTAGATGAGAAGATGGAGACCACTCTCATACCTGTCCATTAAACACAAGGCTACAGCCAGCAGCTGATTAGTTTACCTTAGCACAAACAGTGGAGACAGGGACAAACAGGTAGCCTGGCTCTGTATGAAGGTAAGAAAATCCGCCTACCAGATTTAAAGTTCACTAATTAACACATATCTCATTTGTTTAATCTGTACAGAAAATAATGTGTTTGCCATTTTACAGGAGGTTATGTGCTGGACTATTTCCGGCACAGACCCCCCTGCAAAATGCAAAAGAAGACAGAGTGGTATCAATCCTTGTATCCACTCTAAATGTAAAACTATTCCTTCGCCGACACCTGTAATTACTGGTGGTAACGACAAATGCTTTATAACAATACAGGGTACTACAGCTTACATTTCGTTGCACAACCCTGTGTTGTATAATGATAAATAAATGAACCTTGGTATGCAAATTGAATCTGCAGGAAATGGAGACTACTATAGACAATTACAGTGTTCAAATACATTGAATTGCTATTGTTGAAAAAATCCCAGACATTTATTTTAAAATAGGCATGATATAATGAAAATCCTAAGGATGAAAACCTTAAATGGAAAGACCTTTTGGAACAGCTCATGACACCAAACTGTTATTCTACACTGTAGGTGAAAGTAAATAAAACCTGTAAGAGTGAAACCTGTGATTACAGCAGCTGATTTTATAAAGTGGCATAATTTCTACTTGAATAACTCCTTGTTAAACTCCAGTTTGACAACAATGATGTAAAAATTAAAATTAGGTCTGCACCACCTACATTATTATTACATATATATATATATATATATATATATATATATATATATATGAAAAGGTTTCAACAACTTTCGGATGGGAGCCGAAACGTCTTGATTCTGAAAACAGTGTCCAGATGACTACGACTGAAACCTTTTCTACGATAGAACACTCCTGGACGAATGAGGGACTACACCGTCATATATATATATATATATATATATATATATATATATATATATATTTATATAAATATGTGGAGAAACATATCAAATGCAGATGCTTCTGTGCACTGAATGGTTTGGTGAGTATGAAAATGATGTGAATAAAATGCTCCAGCCTTTACAGTTACCAGATCTCAACCCAGTTTCACACTAAATGTGAAAAGACTAAATGATATAATATAAACTTTCATCTTCAAATCTATTTAGTGATGTCTGTGACTGTCTCTGAAGCTGTAGGTCCTTTTGTTCTGTCTGGCAATGTTTGTTTTCTTTCCTATCTGCTGCTCTCAGGTCTCTCTTGCAATCAATGAGATGACCTGATTAAATAAATGCTGTATATATAAATGAGGCAATATATTGTGGAGGACTAGAACTCCAATAGAGTTCCACAGACTTGGCATTGGTTTTTCCTTTAATTTGTCACCGCACCCCTCCACCCCCCCACCCCCCCCCCCACCCCCACCCCCCCACACACACACACACACACACACAGATCCTGTTTTCTGTCCTTTAGGTTGTGTATAAGATATGGAGATAAAAGGCTATAGGCAAAAGCATACAGCCTGTGTGGGTGAAAGTTGTCTTTCCAGTTGGCTAGGCATCCAGTGCTTCGCTCCATCCATCTGTCAGGGCTGTCCCTAGTGGCTACACTGAGGGCTAGCTCTCTCCCGCTCTCTCTCTGGCCTGCAATTGTTCAGTGATCCAGACGCTGGTCAGCCGCTCCCTCTCTCCATTCGGTCTTCCACTGAAGAGGCTGGAGACCAGACACACAGGCATGCACTGCCTTGTTACAGCCCACTCTCTGTGTTTACATCCAGCAAATTAACACAAACATGGCAGGGGGATATGAGATCCTGCCTGGGGCCTGAACCCAGAGGCAACTCCCACTTACATCACACACACACATACACACAGAAAAAAAGAAACGCCAACTGTGCCTGTGACTTCAGACCTCACTATCAGGGCTCTGCCTTTCAGACAGAGTGAAGGATGCAGCAGAGCCTGTCACCATACTGATTATACAACACAGATATGATCATTTAAATTTAGCATTCAATTTGAATGTGGCCTTTAATGATGTTGTACATTAAAAAACTAAATAAAAAGTAACGTCATTTTAAAAAAGTCAGAGGATGTCTCTCTTGGTGGTACACCAAGTAAAGCTCTGGGTTTGGAGATACTTGGGATATAAGATGGGAAAAATTATCATCTTGCCCTGACAGCCTCCTCATGTATATAACCGCCAAATATTTCAGTTATAAAGTACCCTCGTCCACTTTGAAGCTTAGCATAAGCAGGCACACAAGACGCCCTGCAAAACCACTTAGCTCTTCATGAACAAACAGATCTAACAGAGTGAAAATCTGACTAGTCAAGCTACTTTACTCCCTCTAAGCTTCTGTTGTCTCCTCTGTGGCGGAGGCTTTTGTCTGACAGATGTTTACAGGGGATGGGCGATGTTTCCTCGCTGCGTGCTGCCTGGGAAAACATCTGGAGTTTGCAGGGATTTACCAGTAATCCCTTCGGCAAGCTGTGGAGTGCTCTCCTAGAATTTCAGTGTGTCTGTAAAGTAAGCAAGCCTTTCTGGAAAAAAAAAAAAAAACTGACAGGGCCCGCTTTGCGACAAGCCTTGCTGGGGTCAACAGTTCCCTAAGCTTCTTACCGCTGCAGCTTTTAAGCATAAATAAATTAAACTGGCTTGGCTGAAATGGCTCCAATAAACCCTCATTAGAGTCCTCCAAGCATGGATGGATGGGCAGAGGGATAAAACTTTCATGCAGATCAACTCATTCATTATTTGACATAAAAGAAAACTGCTTTTGCCATTGGGATGGTTTGCACTAGAGGAATCTTCTGAAGCAGCAAATACAATGAGATGCAAGCTACAAACCTAGAAGCAAAACAAGCCAACAACAGTCTCCCAATAGACTTCTAATGGAGGATTATATTCTTCAAGAATTTCCCCGAGCAGAACAGTCCATAGGAATGTATAGCATTGGTTTCAACCTTCTCCCTGAATTTGTTTGAAATAGGCGATACCACCCAGGAGAGGTTTCCACACCATGTGTCTCTCATGTAACATACTGTGGCATCATCAAAGACTGCAATAAGCCTCCCTTAATGATAACCCACACCCCACTCTCTGGTTTTTACAGTCATTATAGTCACCCCCTACTATTCAACAAACCCAGACTGGCACACAGGCTCAGTAAATACAGAGTCAGTCTACAGCCCTTCTCTCTACGTGGGAACATGGAGAGAGGGGGCACATCTCACAGTTTGGACAATCTGCTCCAATAGGCCTCACCGGTGTCACATCTGGGACCTGTGATTTAGCCAACTGTGAGTAAATTAGTCATCATATGCCAAGGATACAAAACACAGTATTACAATTAATAACAATGCCATGAAAATCAAAGTTATCCCAGCTAAATCTATTTGAATAATATTTTGGAATTTTAGCCTTCCAATGTAAATGTGATGAATAGTAAAATCTTCGGTTGATAATTCTGTTTTGATAATGATGACTAGTTCAAAAAAGGCAACAAATCCTAACCAGCTATGGTTTAGCGAACTGAGCAGCAGAGCGGGATCCACATGGAGAAACAGAAGCACATTGTAACTGAGCTAGTGTTTGGTGAACCAGTAGGAATATAAATCCGCCAACGTTAAGAAAGCCACAATTTGTTTGAAGGTTTGAATGTAATAACAGGAGCCTTGAGTGTGTCATTTTGTAGAAAACAAATGACAAAATTTGATCCAAAATAAACAATTTATAGATAAATAAGGTATCTATAAAACCCAAGAATCTACTAAACACACCCATGTACTATATATCTACACCATAAAAAGCTTTTCATCAATATACGGCACACATACTCAAGACAATAAACAAACAGAAGTCAGCCACAGAAACTGTCACCCACCGCCAAATTGGTTTGGCTAAAAGGCTTTCTGTAACTACCTGTTAGTGATCAGTGGTGGACAGTAATTAAGTACATTTACTCGAGTAATGTACTTTAACTACTTAACTTTTATGGTTATGTTTTGACACTGGCAGTACCTTGGTTAAGGCTAGGGAAAGATCGTGGTCTGGTTTTATACAGCGAAAGTCCGCAGTGACTTGAAACACAACATGTTTATTAACATTTAACCAAAACCACAATCTTTTCCCTAACCTTAACCCAACTGTTTTTAACCACAGATGGTCCAGCGCTTTGTATGCCTACCCCGACCACCTCCCTACTACTTCGGTGCAGTACATGAATGTAGCGCTTCATTCACTCCAAAAAACAAACAACAACAAACAAAAAAACGTGCCTCTGAACATTATCCACCCAGCAATTACGTTTGTGATGTTTCCCCTCTAAACTTCTCAGATGGTTTCATCTAAAAATTGTTTGAGGCCCAAAAAGGTAACATTTTCTTAGACTTAGAGAAGCATTACAGAAAAGTAAAAAAACAAAACAAACAAAAAAAACAAATACAGTTTTGTGTAGCAGAACTTAGTTTTTTCTTCATTCCTACCACATTAATTATCTTGACACCCCCCCCCCCAGATTTATTTGGTGACCTACCTAAAAATATATAAAGTAGTTGAAACTAGCTCCACCTAAACAAGCTACAACAGTAAAATTTACACATACAACATTTACACTTACACATTGGTGCGTCAGTATTAACAATCTAATAATGTTATATAAAATGTCACAGGGGCCATTTTTTGCTTTTACTTTTAATACTTTAAGTACAGTTTGCTAATAATACTTCTGTACTTTTACTTAAGTAGGATATTGATGAGGCATTTACTTGTATCGGAATATTAACACTGTTGGATGGATGTACAAGTACTTCATTAAAAGGTAATTCTTTCACCTCTGTTAGTGATAAATGATCAATTAATACTGCATCGAGCAGTGAACAGTAAAATCTTTACATGCAGTAAACCAACTATCTGTGAGCTTATGAAACAACAATGGAAAAATAAGGATGTAACCCAAATCTTCCATTTGTAAAATGACAATTTGTTACTTTGTACTCATGTTTCCTTACTGTACACTAATCAGTCAAATGTCCTAAAATGTAAATGTATCTCTCCGAGAACAGCCATCTGGCCATGGGAGAGGCCAGAGTTAACAGACCAATCACAGGGCACTCAGTGTGTGTTAAATTGAATTAGTCCAGCGTGAGTCAGGTTGCCGTTCGGCCGCTGTGGGTCTGCGGCCCCAGAGTTGGCCCACTGGGGGTTCCTGGCACTGGCTTAGAGGACAAAGAGCTGCGAGCAGACACACAGAGCAGGACTTCAGTGTTGTGTTCTCTTTCCACTCAGAGGAATGTAACCCACCTCCAGCCTCCCTTCAGTCTCTACTTCCCTCCCTCCTTTCATACCCTCTCACTTCGGGACATGAGGCCACACACAGGGGTAGCAATTACCCTTTCACCAGACTTCGATGACCCTGGGTTCTTGACCCAGATTGGCCATGCTCCGTGCCCTTCTCACCCTTTCTCTTCAGAAAGCGGCGGCGGCGGGGGGGGGGAAAGACAGGCACTCAGTCAAAAATGGCAGTGCTTGTTTAAGGTCACTTCCTATTCGCATGCTGCTGAAAGTGTGCCTGTCAATCACGTGTAA
Source organism: Siniperca chuatsi (assembly GCF_020085105.1). Classification (NCBI taxonomy): domain Eukaryota; kingdom Metazoa; phylum Chordata; class Actinopteri; order Centrarchiformes; family Sinipercidae; genus Siniperca; species Siniperca chuatsi. The sequence goes on from NC_058055.1 coordinate 5,542,888, forward strand.
TCACACAGAGGCTGGCTGCTCCTGAGGCAAGACAGCTGGGAGCAGGAAAAGCTGACGGCTGCATATGCCCTTCTTCTTCTCCTCCAACACACACACTCAGCTTTCGCCCCAGTCCCCATAAGCACTGACACACACACATCCTGTTCTTCTGTATTCTTTCTTTTAACTGGGAACATGGACATGGAGGAAAGTATTAATGTATAGGTAAAGCAAGCCACCTAGGAGTGAGGATCAGTATAGCCAGACATACAGCACCAACTGATCAAACTGCAAAAATACTGTTTGGAGCTTCTGCAATCGAGCCAAGTAGTGCAAATTAGAGATCTTTCTGATTCAACGAGGCTGGTAACGAATCAGCTCAACCGTTATATCTTTATTTCTTCTTGTTCTTCTTTACTTACCAAGATCACTGTAGTAAGAATCAACCAGCCATCTTGTCTTGCCTCTTTACATTTCAATTTCCTCCATTATCCTCCTACTTTTTTTGGGATCAAATGTGAAGTGGGAATGCTCTCACTTAACTTTGACCAAATGTAATGGGATGAGCAGTGAGTGGAAGGGAAAGGAACATGACACTGAACTCCTCCTTCCACTTTTACACCAGACACTGCCAGCGAACACCCGTGCTGTTGTCATGGTTGCTTTAACTTGTCTCCATCGTTGTATCATCTTTATGGTAAGCTCCACTGCTGACCAAAACTACAGTAATGGTTCCAGTTATCTCTAATAATGTCACTTAGCAGATTTTGTATAAAACAATATTACATCCTACACAAAAAATGTTGTGGAGCCTTTTTCCCTACTCGTGTGTCATTTTTAAGGACAAATGTGCCTTTTTACAAGAAGTTAAAAATCACTGATTCTTAATATTCAGTATATTTGTGTTCATAGTTAAGGACTTGGCTCTTTACGGAGTTTTTAAAACATTTGATGGTGAAATATTATATAGCTGTAAAGAGGAATCATTAAAATAGACCTGGTTCAAAAAGATAAAAAGAGCGTCCATCTTCTCACTTCTCAACCTTAAGACTGATCAAGTACAAAATGGCAGACCAGATGGAATCAGAGCACCTCGGGCACCAACAGAAGCTCCCATGAGGCCACTTGGCACACTGTCACTCATCAGCGATAATAAGCTTGATTATGGCAAAGCCAGTCTGACACATGTACACTGCTGATCTGTGTTTTTATTTTAATTCCAAATGTTCTAACTAAACTGTGAGAAGTTAGGCATAAACCACAGTAAACAGAGCTCTGCTTCCCCGTGTTTTATGTAATGAGATAGCTTTATTGGTCCTGCAGACACCTGATGCTAAGTGGAGAACTTGATCAGCATAAGGGGTCACCACCAAAACCGTTAGTCCTGACACAAAGAGAGACGTGGCATGAACGGGAGCCTGGCTTAACGGCTGGCCAGCTGACTGACTAGATGGTCACTGGTGGCTGATGTCTGGCTGATTGACTGCCTCGCAGGCTAACTGACTGGTTAACTGAGTGAAAGTAATTATAACACTAGCCGTTTTCATTAGCACAGCTGCAAACATTTGGGGTGTTAGCTACAAGTGCTAGCTGCTGGCCCAAAGCTTGGCTTTCAGTGTAATGCCATCCACAGACAGAGGAGTTGTCTCAATCCCTTTACACAGGCTATAGGATCTAATGTCCAGACTATCACTAAATGCGTTAAAAATTTATAACTGCACTGCATCACAAGACAAGGTCATGCCCTCATCATATAAGTTTCTACAACAGGTTTTCTGTACAAACTAGTACTACTACCAGATTTTAAATTAAACATGCTATTAAGGCAAAAAGCAAAAAGGATTTTTTATTAAATGCTGCACGCGCCAGGCCTTTTGATATTATGCATGCTAAAAGGCAGGGTAAGGCATATTTATTTGTAAGAAATGAGACTACAAAATCTCATTCACACTTTCACACGTTCAGTACAACTAGGGTACTGAATGCAAAAATCAGCACATCTATTAGCAGCTTAATGGCTTAAGCTACATTTGCAAGGATATGCTCACTGAAGCAAGCAGTGTCATAATAAGCAAGAACTTGTAAATGTTCTCACTTAGGCAAAAACAACTTATAAAACACAATACTATCAAACAAATGGCATTAAATATAGCTTTTTTTGCAGTGTATTAGTCTTTCAATTAAATACTTTTTACCACAGGCCTACAAACCAAAGTTCCACTATGAATTTAAAACAGCCACTGAGAGAAGATAAAGAACGCCTGGAAAGAGTATCCATGCACAGCTAAATAATTCAACATTTTCATGGGCAATCAATATCATATGTTTAGATATTTGCCAGGACACTGAGTAGAGGAATCATGCCAGAAAAAAACAAAACATATGGACTTACCTTCTCGTTGTATTTGAACTTGACATAAAACCAACTGGACTTAATCATCCTTCTGTCCTCTGTTCCTGACTGATTCAGTGTGCCGAGGGAAAGTCTAAGTCTCCTCCAAAGACTGATGTTGAATGTGCAGTGCGGTGACACTGAAATGTTTCTGCTACTTTATCCTGCTGGTCTTATGCTTCTTCTTTCTCGCTCTGTCTCTGACTTCAAGCCTCTAACCCTGCTACCGTTTCTTTCGCTCCCTTGTCTTCGTGGTGTAGTGTGGTGTGTGTGCGGTGGCGGGCTTGGAAGGCTGACAGAAAGCTCCTCAGATGGGCTTCAGCTGTGTCCGGCAGTGGTGGCAGATGGCAGTAGAGGCGAATGTTTCCCTTCTGAGTGGGCAAACTCTAAAGACTGAAGCACCAGCCTTCCTCGCTGCCCTCTCCCTCTCTCCTTCTTCTAACTTTCCTTTCTACCCTACACCTCTCCCTCTCTTGCTTTAAATTTTCCCTTTTTTTAGCCCTTTGCTCACTCAATGTCTCCCCCCAGTGCTTCCTATTTCTCTCCTTTATGCACCGTTGAGCTCTTTCTGTCTGACCTCGTTTAACCCCCGTCTGTATCTATTTCAATCTTGCATTTCTCTGCCTTCTGTAAAGTAACACTGTCTGCTTTATTATTTCTACAGACAGCAGCCCCTGATGCTGTTCTGACCTCGAAGGCACAGCGTTCCCACGAGCCAAATAAACTCTGACGGCTGAACAAATGTGCCTCGAAAATGCTCTGTCAAATGCAGTTATGTCGAGATCAGATTGGATACAGCTCAACTCTGCATGATAGCTTCAAATATTTACAAGTATTGCAAAAAGACTATTGTTAGTGGGCTATCTGGTATTCCCATTTCATAAAATGATGCTCCCTTGCCTGCAATTCAAAGATCTGATCCCAAATTTAAACCAATTTGGTGTATTCTTCGTGTTCTATTTAACTCATTCTAAATATCAAATATTTGCAATTTTCCTTTTTTCCCCAAAGGGCCCTGTCTCCCAATAAAAATCGATTTAAATTTAATTTCAGACGTTATTAGTGTTTTCTAAGAGCATTTCTACTGTTTTATACAGTAAATTTTTCCTAAAACAGCCCTTAAATGTCCAGTGTGTAGGATTTAGTAGCATCTAGCGGTGAAATTGCAGTTTGCAACCATTTGAATACTGCTCGCTTCACCCTCCCCTTCCAGGCGTGTAGGAGAAACTACGTTTTGAGCCAGTGTTTGGTTTGTCCGTTCTGGGCTACTGTAGAAACATGGCGGTGCAACATGGCGACCTCCATGGAAGGGGACCCACTCCCTCTGTAGATAAAAACGGCTTATTCTAAGGTAATGAAAACACGATTGTTATTTTCAGGTGATTATACACTAATGAAAACATACTTATAAATATTATATTCCATATTGCCAATAGCTCCTCCTAAATGTTACATACTGGACCTTTAAAAGCTCCATTAATGGATTTTTTGGCCATTCATGTTATCACCATTTAAAGTTGTTTATTTACATATCGAGCAGACACAGAGCAATATAAGCATGATTGGTACCTCAGCCCACATGTCAAAGTTTCCTTGGCCAAGATTCTGAACCCCAAATTGCTCCTGTCTGAGTAAGTTTCTTTCTATACAAGTACACCGATGTATGCAATCACGCTTTTCCAACCAAGCTCCACCGACTTTAAACCAGTTAGATGTCCACAGACAAAAAGAAAAATACAGTAATCTCTCATGTTAAATAACCAAAACTGTAGTAGGACCGCATGACTCTGAGAAGATGATTGAGAAAGTATGTTTTCAGGACCTTTAAGAATCAAGTACTGATACTTCATATAAGCTTCCTGCCATCAACAAGTCATGCAAGTGATCTTATCCCGTCATGTCAGATCAAGTAAATTTTTATTTATATAGCCCAATATCACAAATCTGCCTCAAGGGGCTTTATCAAATTAAGATTCCTGGATCAGCAAAAATGTCAGCCTACAAACAGTAAAATAAAAGTGATAATTTACTTAATACCACCCTTAGCAGCAACAACTGCAATCAATGTTCTGCAGCAGGACAATGATCCAAAACACACCAGCAAGTCCACCTCTGAATGGCTGAAGAAGACTTTGGAGTGGCCTAGTCAAAGTCCTGACCTGAATCCTATTGAGATGCTGTGGCATGACCTTAAAAAGGCAGTTCATGCTCAAAAACCCTCCAATGTGGCTGAATTACAACAATTCTGCAAAGATGAGTGGGCCAAAATTCCTCCACAGCGCTGTAAAAGACTCATTGCAAGTTATCGCAAACACTTGATTGCAGTTGTTGCTGCTAAGGGTGGCCCAACCAGTTATTAGGTTTAGGGGGCAATCACTTTTTCACACAGGGCAATGTAGGTTTGGATTTTGTTTTCCCTTAATAATAACAACCTTCATTTAAAAACTGCATTTTGTGTTTACTTGTGTTATCTTGACTAATATTTAAATTTGTTTGATGATCTGAAACATTTAAGTGTGACAAACATGCAAAAAAATAAGAAATCAGGAAAGGGGGCAAACACTTTTGCACACCACTGTATAACAGAAAATGTAACCAAAATATGTTTGATCAACTAAATCACTATGTAAACAAAGTCAGCAGTAAGGAGGCAGGGTTTCAGCAGGGGGCAGCAAGCTGAAATTATGAGCTGGACCTTTAAAAAGCCAGTCGCCTACTGTGAAGGCTTAAGGACTAAAAAGGCCACAGCCAGAGCAGAGACTGGGCCACCCAGCCAATGTTTACATTCTGCCACTCCCCCCGGTGCACAGGGCCCAGATCCCATACACACAACACTGCTGTGTATATAATCATGTCACCTTTGACTATGGCTTGAGATGTCTGCCAGCTAGAATGAGCTCCTGTATCCCACAGGATTTAGCCAAATTTGGCAGCTCCTGAGTTAAACTGAGGCAACCCCTCTACCATAGGACAGCAGTGGGTTATAAACAAAAGCAATAAGACTCAGTAGTGCCAACAGCTGTGTTAGCATCCATGGAACCAAAGCCTACCTTGGCCAGACCTTTGCCCAAACCTTTGTGCCAGCGCAGGAAGAAAAAAGTCTGGCATTACCCATTATCATTGTGGGACAATAGGGGAAACTTTGGTTGGACTGCATCTCTTACACACAAGTCATGCTTATAAAAGTGGGGCTTAAACAGGGGATTGTTTGGTATCTATACAAAATGATGTCTGGGGTAAATTGCTGTCTTACCAAGCTGGGTGGTAAGACATACAGCATGCACGTAAGAGACAGGTGTTGTAAAAACAAAATGAAAAGAAATTCTTACTCGACTAATGTTAAAAGGATTTCTTAAGCTAATTGATTTGTCTATTTAACTGAAAAATCTGTCAAATGAAAAATTGTTTCTCTGGTATCATATTCTTGCGCAGACTAATGCTGTCATACTGTAGGATCTCTTAAAATATTCCTGACAAGACGACCATTAAAAAAGTAGATAAATAGGTTGATAGATAATATTCTTAAAAAAGACATAATTTGACAGAATGACATGGAAAGACATGAGACCAAACAATTTCCAAATGCGTTGTTAGGCAGAGCTGGCAGGTTAATGACAACAGGTAAGATGACATGTATAACTACAAAACTACAACTACTGTTTGCTGTTGTTTTCCGAGTAAGGGAAACTTAAGTTTTTTAATTCAAATTTCTGAAGACAAGATAAAATGGAAGTCATCACGACTCTTAAAATGAATGTGGTGCATGATGATAATTTGTCCTGCAGGTGTTGTGAAGCTGTATATACACATGTATTATAAACCTATAATAATTATTATAATAATATATAATATAATTATAAACCTGGAATTGGTGCCACCAAATGATTGTGGGCAAACTTCTGTTTCAACAAAGTACTAAATGATTTTTTGGAATAGACACTGAGACTGTTAATAAGTAAAGAACAGAGAGAACATCCGGTAACACTTTATCTGAACGTGGCTTCATAAGACTGATATGACACCATCATAACCGTGACATGACACCTGTCATGAACATGAAGGAGTCTTTATGAAGGTTTATGACTGTTGTCATTCGGTCATGTCTGTCATGTCTTTGTTATGACAACTTAACATTAACCAAGACACAAATGTCCGACACTGACGCTAATGACAACAGTCATAAACTTTCATAAAGACTCCTTCATGTTCATGACAAGTGTCATGTCAGTCTCATGAAGCCACCTTCAAATAAAGTGTTACCGAATATCCTTATTTACTGATCTACGGCTCACCAGATGAACATTACGTACTGACTATTTTTGTCTTCTCTACCCAGGAGTCTAACCCTTCCCTCTACCTCTTAGCATCCTTTCACTTTGGATTCTCTTTTCAGAGGCCAGCAGTAAAGTCTTGTCAGGTAGGCTTATCTTCAGTGGTTGGTCTAATCAGAAGAAAAACAAACAGCAGGTTTCCTTGACTTGGGGTTGCTAGGGGCCGGGTGTGTGTTTTGGTGTGTGGGCTGCTGTATATCATTTGCTCCACTCCTGTTTTCTCCTCTTTACTCTTCTCTCTCTCTTGTCTTCTCACTTTCCACTCTTCTCATGTCACCCACGGGGAGTCTGTAGTGCTGTTATGCTAAGTGACAGCCTGCCTGCCTGCTCACTTCCCACACACATGCCTACGCTTGGCCATGTCCCCCCATGGCCATCGCTGTGCCCGGATAACAGAGCTGCAAGAGCTCGGAGGGCCGAAATCCAAAAAACAGAAGAAAAAAAAGCTCAGGGTATCATTCCACCGCCTGGTGTGTATTTAGACACAACACAGACACTTGAACAAGGCTGAAAAGATGAAGTTACTGCTCTAGTGATAATGTGTTAAGGACCATAATGAACACTTGCTGAAGATTATAAGGTTATCTTGAGATCCTTTTGGATCTCTAGTTAAACAATTAAACATAGCGTGCAAAGAGATCATATCAAGACAATTAATTTCAGGGAATAACACAAGGTTAGGGAGCATTGTTTCCGCATGACTTTATCAGGGCCAAGGAGGAAGAAATGGGTTTTCATGCTACAGTCTTTGGACAACTATCTAATACAGTGGTATGTCTCAAAAGTGCATGTGGTTTGATGATATGTTTCCTTTTGATTTCTCCCTTGCTGAATCCCATAGGGCTGAACAGAGAAGCAGCTTTAGAAGCCTACAGAGGCCCTGGAGCTCCCTGCCTGCACAGTCGCTTTCTCACTGGAGGCACTGCTTCTCCTGGGGGTTAAGACAGACTGTGTCTGTGTGTTTTGTATGGATATGCCTGTATCTGCGTACTTGACATTGGTGGCTGTAAATGCTTATCCAGGTGTGTCCATGTGCATGACACATGTAGGCATGTGAAACAGAGTAAGTTTCTGTGTTTGTTTTTCTGGGTTCTAGCAAGCGGTCCCTCTCTCTCTTCCAGCTACAGCAACCCAGATGTTCAACGCCCCCGGAGCTACGACACCTCAGCCCTGCTCCAATTTTCCATTAAACCTACGGGCACTAAAAAAAGAGCGAGAACGAACACCAAGCCCTCCTGCAAAAAACTCTCTCTCCCCTTTCTTAAATGCTCTTAGAGGTTGCTTTAATCTTTAAGCTCTCGGGGGCTAACACAGCTCTGTACTGTTAAATGCAACACAGGCATCTTACAAAATCAAATGTAAGGTAAGAGAACAGACAAAAGCAAAGGCTAGGGGAGAGAAGGGAGAGCAATATTTCTTAGTTTGTCACCCCCCAATTAGCCTCTACCTGAATTAGGAATGGTTAGAGAGGGAGGGAAGGAGTTACAAGACCTGATTATGTCTGCTAGTCTTAGACTTCCTTCTCTCTATAATACTGCTGTACACATGGAGAGGCAGTGGCCCGACATGGCACGACACAGTGCATGTTTCCTCGCTTGTTCTCCGCGGGGTGTATTGGCCAGCAACACAAAAGGCCATTTCCTGCTCTCCACACACAGATATTAGAGTTGAAGCTGACTCTTTCTGATGGCCAGATAATGGCCCAAGTCCCATCTAGGCCACAGCCAGGAAATCATGTTAGCCCCCCCTCCCTTCCGTTAATACTGGGGATTATGGCACCAGGCTGCCTTGGCACAAATGACTTTTGCTGTAACGTAGTGAGGCAACTTCTATTAAGGTCCATGAGGGGCAGTAATAACCTGAATTTCCTCTTTTGGGAGGGATGCGTGCTGAAAAGGGTGTTACATAATTGTTGTAAATATACAAATAGGGCTGCACGATATGGTCAAAAAATCCTATTGCAATTATTTTAATTGCAATTAATTTCTGTATCATAATTTTCATTTTCACTGAAAAAACTATTAAAATCATAATGATGTGACATTTGTTGAGGTCTGTACCAAACAAACATGTTTACTTACATCTGGAGAACAAGATTTACAGGCCAGAGCATCTGTGCAGCGCTACATTATAATGCTGTTTTGTCATACATTTTAACTTTATCAAAAAACTGCAGCTTCTGCGATTTGGATAATGCACTTGGCCATATTCCGATTACGACAATATTTCGATTAATTGTGCAGCCCTATATACAAGTATCCTTGTACAGTTTTTCTAAGCAATAACAGTTGCCTGAATTATCAAATGCTTAGAGGTATGTAGGTTTCATATGATTATAGCTCTCAGTCATTTGAATGACTGGAAGAACATTCACAGGACTTTAATTATTATCATTAACATAATGGCATTGCCTCATAAACACCATTTTAAGCTGAAAAACGTGAATATATTTGTTCACATACATAATCCTCCAGGGGCATTGAACAGAGTGATAGGAAAAAACTTCAGATACACTGACTTGAGGTGGTTTAAGTCTGTGAATCACAAATGTCAACATTACGGTGGCACTGGAGGTAAAGTCAGAGGATCACAAAAGTCAGTAGGACCCTTCCTTTGGGGACCATTGATGCCTGCACAAAATTTCATGCCAATCCATCCAATAGCTGGCGAGATATTTCAGCCTGGACCAAAGCGGGGGACCGACTGACTGAGCGACAAACAGACCAACATTGCCATAGAGCCATGCCACTAGCATGGCTAGAAACTGCCTGCTATTCTACAACAAAGGCAGCAGCAACAGCCTCACAAAAAGGTGACATACCGACAGATCACAGAGTGGATGAAGGAATCCTCGCAGAGACGATCAAGAAGTAAAAAAAAAAATTTAAAAAAAAACTTGTTTGATTTATTTCATTAAAAGCTCTCTCCAGCCAACCAAAGGAACATCAAGGTCACAGGAGGACACTCCTGTTATACTGTAAACCAATGAGCATGTTGCTGACATCATTGCTGATGGGTGTATTTCTGGTGTTGTTACAAGCCGGGACACCAACATGATGTCCAGTGATGAAACTACTGACCACACAACAGGCTTAAAAGAACAGACCTTGTTCATTTAGTACAGTAATAATGTCACTCAGTCTCCTTTAGATGTGATGGAGATGCAGGAGAACAATGCACAGTCTAATTACTGTAATCCAATCTAATCAGTACGGCAGCAGAATGTTTATGTGATTGTATTGTAAAAAATTGAAAATTAAATTTTCAGCTTTCTTGCAATATCACTATACTCACTTAACCGACAAGACACTTCATGTTTTCTCTAACTTTACAATCCATAGCGTTGTAAGGAGCTGTTTTGTATTAACTAAATACCTACAGCATAAGCCATGCTGTAGAGTGTTTACATGTAACCATGACCTTGTAATGGCCTAGAGAGATAACACGTGGATGCCAGCATGTAAAAAGCACACTGCAAATACAGATTTACACACACCATCAGACACACATGCATAACACATACACAACACACACACACACACACAAACATACTGTCTGTCTGAGTCCCGAGCCAGGACTTCATTTGGAACTCATTTCCAAACACAAGTCAGCAGGCGATTTGGACAGGAGTCTGGTTGAGGAGGGGGAAAATAGGCTCCACAGAGAAATACGCAAGAGAAAAAGGAGGGGGAATGATTCCATGTTCCAATGACTTACAGATGCATGAGCCAATGCCAGCTTCATGATGTTTCAGTTCACCTCCTCCCTACCTAAACGCCTTTGCACGCATTCACCCTCTCCTCTCTTCTACGAGGGAAGCAGCCCACAGACCCAGCATCGCTCGGTGGACGGATGAGATGAACGCAGGAAACAGAGATAAACACAGATTAATTGCTCACAGGCGGGGGGGGGGGTAAGGCAAAGGTTCAGAAACAGGATGGCTGGGTTGACTGATGCTAGCCAGGGCCTCGTAATCTTTTACATGTGCACCCTGGACGACAACACTTCCGAATGATTACAAGAAAAAAAAAAAGAGGGAGGAGTTTGAAAGGAGGAAAAACAGAGATGAAAATCCCAGAGTAAGTCATGAGAAAATAGGTAAAGAAACCTGCTGGGAGCAAGAGAAAGAGTGCAGAAAGTTGTTTAAGCACAACATGGATTTCACCTAAATACATGCATAAGACACAGGGGCAAACTGACTTAAAGGGTAATTACACCCTCAAATTCTACAACAACCCTCTCTCCCAGCACATTTGTGGTAGCTGGGCTAGTAGCTACGAGAGCCTCTCTGGTGTGTGTTTCTGTGAGGGAATGTCAGAACATAGCCGTAGCCATGCTCTTTATTGCGGTTAACATTACTGATGAAAACTTTCAAGTGCCTATTAGGTATTCTTTTAGCACTGTGCATTCCAGAGTACACACATATGGGTGCCTGCATACACACATGGACGGACACTTTTTCGATGTTAATTCTTCTACAATAATCTCTGGTGGGTGGAGAGTGAGATAAGACACGTGTGCTACAGTCTGGTGTGTTTAGCCAGCTGTGACAAGCTGAGTGGACACAGGACATGGAGAGAGTGGACTCGGGTCAGCTACAGCTCGACCACTAGACATGTCAACATGTAATACTCATTAACATCACTGAGGGAAAAAAATTCCAATGGGCTCTTTTCAGATTGCTGAAAAACTATTTTGTATCAGGCAAATGATTCCATTAAAATGAAAGAAAAAGGCTATTTGAAACATAATAAAGGCTGTAAAACAGTATCTCCAGAGGTTCATCTCCCATTATAAAGCAATATCACGCTGACCTTCAGTAACTCTACAACATATCATAACTGGATATTCAGTATACTCAACTCGAATATGCCCCACCTCTGTAAATCCTCTCCTGATTGCAGTGCATTGTGCTCTATGCGTGTGTGTGTGTGTTGTTTGTATGAGTGTCCTCGTGTGCAAGTGTGTCTCTTGAAGCCAGACAGAAATAGAGGGGATAAAGCACAAGCTGTTTAACAAATCTATTGGAGCAAAGTACAGAAAATAAAAATGCAATATCATAATTAGAAGCTTGAGTGGGTGGGATAAGTAATGAACAATCAAACAATCCCAGAGAGAGATTTGTCTGTACTCAGTGTGACCTACTGCACTGTACCCTCCAACTGGGCTTTTGACTTTATCATGGTTGAGATATCTCTAGCATAAGGGTCTTTCATCTTGCAACCACTTCATTTACTGATAAAGACAATGATAAACTGGGTGCACTGACTGTAGATTTCTGTTCACATACTGTTATTACATCGCAGCTGCTATCCTCAACAATCAGACCTACTTAATTCACATCTTTTAGCAAGCCCTGCTGAATAAATGATCTGCTGCAAATGTTTTGTATTTCACATGTAAATTAAATACTCAGTTAAGAAAACATAATGACACATTGACTTCTTTGGAATCAAGGCTTGCTCACTGCCCTGACATGGATGCTGACTGGACCTGTTTGTTATTCAAATAGCGACACTAAACCGTTTCAGCTTCACATCATATATCATTGAATCTTGAGGAATCTAGAGGAAAAGTCAGGGGATCGCCAAGGTCTTCTGTGTGCCATGAATGTCTACCAAATGTTGTGGCAATTAATCGAATAGTTGTTGGATATTTCAGTCTGGCCCAAAGTGGTGTAGTGACCGACTGACCACTAGGATGGCTAAAACTCATTTAGAACAGGTCTATACTATAACAGAGAGAAAACGCATGCAGTGATACCAGGGAAGGAGAAGGGGAGCAGTAGAAATTGTCTTTGTGAAATAATAATTAACATTGCAATAGGTGTGAGTTACAGCCTTGCGATTATCGCTAACTCATGTAACCATGCCCCTTATTTGTAGTAATTACAACATATAAACCAAATTTAATAATGACGTAATGAATAAACGTGTACGTGTGTAATCTTTAAAGGTTACGATGGCATGTCCCATCTAGTTGTTGCACTGCAACACAAATAAATACCAGTTTAAATTTATTTGCTCTTCACCAATTTTGGCTTACTTGCTATGTAGGTATAGGCAACAAAATCCATTTTGTGGACCTCTATCTCTAAGTCAGCCTGGGGCCAGGATAATGACCTCAGAGCTATAACACTCATGATTCCAGAGTATGTAGAGGACACCTGCTCATTCTGCTACACATTACCACAATCCACACAGGGGCTCTTATGTGGGAGCGGCCCCATTAAAAACTTTGCAACATGCCTGAAAAATAGACTGCATTCTATTACCTATGCTCCTTAGCAACAGCCATTACTGTGGATTGGTGGAGGCCACATCTCTTTGAGAGGGGTGGAGAGCACAAATTATGGATATTGATTGTAACCTGTGAACTACATGTGTAGCATTGACAGGGGAAATGCATCAGGGTAGGAGGCAGGATGGGGATGTACAGGGAGAGGAAGAGAGCGATATGCCGTACGTGGCCTCTGACTCATGTTGCTCTTACATCACTCACTTCCAGAAAACAACACGCACGCACAAACCCATACATGTGCGTTCTGCATGCTCTCTGACACACATTACACCCTCCCCGCTGCTTGGCTTGTTTCTCTCCACCACTTCTTCTGACAGTCTTGTGTGTAAGTGTATTGTATAGCTGGAGGCGAGTCGGAGAAGCAGAAGATGCAGCATAAAGGCATCAAAGCTGCCATCTCCACCCCGGCTCTTAGCGGGTCAACTCAAAGAGATAGCAGTGAGCCAAAGACACTTGGGGGTGGGGGGAGGGGGGGATTAAAGTGATCTAAAGCACAGATAAAAGGAATAAAGGTGGATCCTATTAGAACTGCCATATTGATCTGTATGAACCTCACCTTTTGTGTAAAGGCGAATATGTATTTCAAAAATAATGATGGTTGCTCTTAACCCTTCAAAATGTTAGGGCGGTGTGTAATTTTATTGCATCACATTGTATCATGGTTCTAGCACAAAGTGGAGTTAAAGACCACACTGGACCTCTTAACACTGTATCCAAACATGTGCTGCATGTACCTGTAAATGCCACTGATTGAAACATTAGAGATAATACTGTAGAAAACAGAATATGAATTTAAGTTTCTTCGTGGAATAAATTTAGATCAATGAAATAATATAAAATATATACACGTTGGGAAGTTCAATTTATATTACAAAATGCATGAGCAAGAGTTCAGCATTAAGGCTTTATATGCATCACATTTTGTTAAATCATGCCAAATTTTTCAAGTCATTTCAGTATTCAGTAAAGAGTTATCACAGTTCTATGCCTTGATAGAGAAATCTATAAATCACTTCAAACTGTTTCCTTCACTTGTGACAAAATTCAAATTTAACTAACTGGGAAAGTGGTAATTAGGGCTGGGTAATAATTCAATATGACTGTCTAATGACTAAGTGGAATCATGACAATATGATCTTATTTTGTTATCTTATCTGAAATTAATGACTTATATAACTTAAACTAATATAGATACTGGGAAAATATTTGTGTAATACAAATTCAAACAGTGATACAATGGACTGAAATTAACAGAGCCCAGCAAGCAATGAGGCATCTGCATATTTCACTTACAAACTGCATAAGCTGCTTTGCAAAGTGGATATAAATCACCACATTATTTCTAAAATGTAGCCCTTTCAAGGACTTAATTCATCAGTCAAATCCTTTCATAACATTTAAAATATGTCATTAGGATCAATAACATTTTTTCAAAGATGTAAAGCATCTGTACATACCTGTTGATACCACACTGTGTGTCAACAAGAAGATTTCAGCAACTGACGACAATCAAAAGAATTTAGTTTTCCACTGCAACATTTTTTGCTCATTATACCCATTTAGCTCTGAAGTGTGACATTCAGACACATGGGATATCTGCTTTACACAGAAGAGACAGCATCGGCTACACACACATACAGTACACACGGCGCTTCTACACTAACAAGCCTGTGTCCCCGCAAGTCGATCCCTGCAGAGCGGCATATTTTTGCTGTAGAAATGACTGTTGTGCATACGGTTGTGTGGAGAGAGCCCTGCATAGTTCCAATGTGCCATTGTATAATAAGCTCTACTTATTTTAGCTTCATTATCAGCAACCAGTTCCCCTGCATCACAGAACATTACAGCAAATTGGCTCTGAGACAGACAGTAATAAGAGAGTAAGAGAGACAGGGAATGTGTGTGTGTGAGTGAGTGTCTGTCTATCAGCATGTGTGTGCCACTGTGCCTACATTAAATGAAGCACACAGAAAAGTCATATTTGTTTGTTGTTGCTTGTGGGGTAAAACCCAGAGGTGTGTACTTTAATGAAAATGCTACTTTGTTCTGGGCGTGGCCTTTAAAAGTTAACCATTTGTGGGTAATATTGGTAAATTTTTCATAATTGCTGTACATGCCAATTGCCACTTTCTACATTACAGCTACTCACCAATAAATCAGTCACACTGCCTTCGCCCCGTGGAACTGGAAAAAGATCAACCCTGCAAAGCTATACCTCCACAGTCTGAGCAGCAAACGGTAAAAGG
The DNA here is from genome assembly GCF_020085105.1 of Siniperca chuatsi. Classification (NCBI taxonomy): domain Eukaryota; kingdom Metazoa; phylum Chordata; class Actinopteri; order Centrarchiformes; family Sinipercidae; genus Siniperca; species Siniperca chuatsi. Next base: position 5,558,136 of record NC_058055.1, read on the forward strand.
AGAGCTCTAGTGGTAAAACGCAGCTCAAATGAGATTCCTCCATATAAGGGCCCAAAGCATTCTCTTTAGCTAGCAGCAGAGGGTGCCAGCACATCACAAAAATACCTCAGCATGCCATATAGTCAACCCAACTCCAGTCCAGTTTATTCATCTAAAAATACAAGACAAAGAGACAGAGACAGAGAATGGACCCATTGTTGGGGTACCATCGCTGTGCTTTTAGTTTTCTGCTCAGGATTCAGTTATTCTATCTTTCCTGGCAGCCACTGAGGGATATGTCTGGGAGGGGACATGGTCTAGACTTGCTGTGTTTATTCCAGGAAACCATCTAATGGTGTTTTACATGGTGACATATATCATAAACTCAAGTTCACTCATGGCATTCTAGTTAAGTTGAAACTCTACGTGGGTAATTGAGGTGGCTTCTACATAAAAAGAAAGTTAGAATGATTTGTCTGAGTTTAGCGTGTACAAATTATCAGCTTAGGTTCTTACAAGAGTATTATTATACTTAACAGAAGAACGACAAACAGTAATCACAGAAGCAAATAGATGCCTTTGTCAAAGATTTGTTCAAGCAGAGATTTGGAGCGCACTTACAGTGGATGTATAGATGTTTTCAGGAAGATTTAACATTCCTCGTCCCTCCCCTTGCCCATGGCAGACGATGCCCAGAGTCTGGGTAAATCACAGATGGCCATTTCTCTCTCCCTGCCCTGGGGCAACAGGAAAACCAGGCTGAGACTGCCACCTCCTCAGCCCGCGGTGGCAAAGAGCTGGCACTGTCAAGAGGACAGGGAGAGGAAAGAGGAGGATGGAGTCTGGCCTTCCCTGCGGGTTCCTCGAAGAAACCGTCTCCATCTGCTCATCTGGGCCAAATCTGACAGTAAACAGATTTCACTATTTCCTTTTACTCTTCTGTATGTGAATCTGAGTATGCACCAGGGATACAGCCTGGATTTTTTCAGAATAAAGAACATCTTTACATTCGCAATCAGTGTGTGTACAACATTTTACCACAAACTCATTCACTCATGCACTGAACATCAGAAATGAATTGTGTTTGGCAGTGTGAGCCCGTGAAGAGTATTTTTTCTTCTCTGAAGTACATCCAGTTTTTCTGACAGTACGTTGTAACTTTCATCTGTAGCTGTACTCCTTCCTATCCAGAGGCCTGTGAGGTTAGAGGATCAATATCGCTTTTTTGCCCTGGATCCCTGCCCGTGTGCCAGGTTAAGAGGACAATAACCCCTTCCCACATGAGATCTGCCTGTGATAAATGTCGGGCCTAGCCTCGCCACTTGTGAGAGACAAAGACAGGCCTACCTGGAAAAGCTGAAGCCTTCACTAAGAGGCTCGACTGAGAAACAAAGTACAGACAGTAGAACGGCACCAAGTCCCCACAGCCGTTAATTCACACCTAGGTGTAAGACTGATGCGAGGTCCCGGTGGAAGCCAACGCGAGAACTCAGTTGAGTCTAAACCCTGGACTCCTATTGGACGAGACGTGCAATACAGCACGTGAGGTCTGGCCGCACAGCTGTGACGACATCACATCTATAAAGCCTAGCGCCACACACTGCTCGTCGTCTTTTCCACTGTAACCCCCTTTACGACAGGAAGGCACATAACGTGTACTTTTATTTTCCCACGAGAGTCTTAACTCGCTGGACGAGCAACAGACCTGCAGAAGGAAGAGACACGGACTGACCGTTTTCTTCACAGAGAGCAAGACCGCTGCTGAGCCCCCGACGCGTCGACCACAGCTTCCCTTTGCTGCCACTCGAAGTAACAGTTTTGCCATTGGAACCGCCGATAGTGTGGCCCCAGCTCCGTCAGTATCCGAGCTTGCGAGGACTTCCCCGGATAACCCAAATGGACTGACGCATAAACTCGCTAACCAAGAGCGATTTTCAAGTAAGAGGCTTGTGTCTGGGCAGAGATAGATTTTATAACTGTGATTTCATCTAAGTTTCATTGATGTGAATTGTGCATTGCTTATTTTGAAATTGCTGTGTGTTTTTCTTTGTGTTAAGCATGTTTTGCTTTTGTATCAGTGCCACGCCATTGGGCCATTTAACTGTGTTAGCTTTAGTCACTGTGGAAGCTAATAACTGTGCTTTATCAGACCAAAGTCCAGTAACACGGCTGAATGAAAGTTTGCTGCTGGGTTCCTGTGTGATAAAGGAGCAGCTATTGTGCTTCACCACGGCATTTGAGATTCCTTGTGCCTTACTCTGTGTGCTTTCTTTCTCTTTCCTCTCCACTAACCCACACACCTTTACACGTACATATGCACGTACACACACATCTTATATGCCCAGATAGCGTGAGAAAATAGCTAGCTAAGCTGCCGCGTATCTTGAGGACAGTTAGAGCTTGTCCTCCTTTTCGGCTCTGTCCCTTTGTTTGCAACTGGTTGCGACGGTCAGTGCTCGGATCTCACCCTTCACTGTCCCCCTTGTTAATGTAAGATAGCACTCTAAATATCGGCATTTTTAGGTGGACAGCCACCTTTGAGACTGTTTTACGTTTGGTTATTGGTCCCTGATCCCAGGGTGATGCCCTGTAATTATTAATCAATATTAACAATTTTGATAATATTAATAACTGTATTAATAGTCATAAATATCTTTGATATTTCTGCTAATAACCAAACCTACCCTACCTGAATCCCAACAGGTGAGTTCACAGAGACAGTGGTGAATGTGTGATGAGCTGTGAAAAAACTGAATAATCGTAATTTGCTGCAGGGTGTTTGCATTTTGAGTGCATGTAATGCAACAAAATAGAAATAATGCGTTCTGACGTTATCTGACAGATGTCAGGCTCTCATATCTGGCTTAACTCTCCGCATCCTCACAGCTTGTTCAGCCCCACCATGAAATTGGAACAGTAGACAGAGAAAACAACAGGCTCTGGTCCTTGTGCCCGTCTTTTCTTTTTACCATGCTGCTGTTTCCATGGTTCCATGGTCATCATCTAGAGGGAAATACAGTGCAGTCTGTCAATATGTCAGGATCAGATTACTTTGTAGATATGTAAACGTCAATTGTCACACTCATGTTTATGCTCTATTCAGCACTATTAAAGTAATAAAAGAAAGTTAAAAAGAACTATGAGATTTTTCTCAAAAGCACTATATGCACCCAATCTCTGATGATGACATGATAGAGTGACCTAGTAAGTTTACAATAGGCTCAGGCTCTCGCCTTTAATCCAAGTCCTGCATCATTGGGTTATGGATTTCCATCCAATCTGCAGTGAGCAGACAGAAGACATGATTTTATTCCAGTCTTGTTCTTATTCCAAGTTATCTTGAAATCCAGTATACCAGCTAGAGATGGCTAGCATATTTTCATTCCTATTGCCAATAACGATACCATGTTTAAAGGCTATTAAAATTCACTTGCCTTTAATATTCATGCTTGACAACAATTCACTACAAATGTACAATTGTACAAATGTCAAACAACTGTTACAGAGATAAAATGTTGGTTTGGCAGGAAGACTTGAGATGTAGAATCAAAATCCCACATTTTCAACCAGAGTGGGTTGATTATCCAGCACACAATGTTGCCACAATGTTCTCCATTATCAGCCCAACTTTGTCGCTGTCTGGAGTAAATTACGCTTTGCAACAAAGACTGTTTGTTTCTCCGGCATACTTTTCTTCTTGGTGTGTATTGCATGTCCAAGTTTGCATAATGGTGATGCAAATGTTTTATCAAGTTTGTGGTGTTAAAACTTCCAGAGTTGATTCTGCCCATCTGCACACACACATGATATCCAAGACAACTTACTACTTCTCTTTATGTAAGGTCACACAGAGACTGGCTATACATGTATTTATATGGTGTTTCAGGGTCAAGAGCTTGTCAACAGTTCACATTGGACTGTAAATGTTATCTAGTGTTTTGGCTAGTATTGGACCAATACTAATACCGAGGACAAGATACACCTCTAACACAAGCCCTCTGTTTTCCCATGCAAACTTTATGCAAAACAGTCCCCTCGCTGTTTGCTATTCCCAGCTATTGCTCCAGTTGATGTCTCAATTTAAAGTAGAGGCAGCTCTCTTCCACAGATGTTTGCTTTCTCTCCACCTCTATTTATCCATTTATAAGATGTGTGTGTATGCATGTGAGGGAGAGAGGGAGTTAACTCTACTCCTGACTGAAAAGATCCTGTCCTAATTTGGAAACAATGTGCCGTGATAAATATTGGTACCTAAATCAAAGCAGCTGTATGGCCCAAAGGATAAACCCTTCACTTATTAAAAACCAACAAAGACTGATATGGTGGTAGTCTGGAAGCGTTTCTGAAAGTGCCAGCCTTCTTTGTGTAGTTCTGTATATTCTCTGCCTTATGGTTTTGCATTGGTACATGATCTGTTGTTAGATGATTGGGTAACATTACAGACAATTAGCTTGGAGATGGCATGTAGTAATTATACAATAGTCATGAGAGCCCCCTTATCAGAAGCAGCTTAGCAGACATCCTGTGAACATTATCCTCCATTATTACACTCAATTTCATGCCGCTACGTTAAGTTACATCACCAGTGGACTGAGAGTATTCAAAAATCTGTGCCAATTCACTGAGAATAACGAAACTCCTATATCGACAAATTACTAAGAGGATATGGTCTACCATGTTTTCAAAAGCAGGGAAATGAGGCGGAAGGGAAGGGAAGGAAATTGATTTTCTTTTTACCCCGTCAGGGAATGTGGATCTGATGAAAAGCGAAAAGAGATAAGAACTTTCCAGCAATGACTCAACACATGCAAATATAAAGCATTCAGATATTCTTCCTCCCTCCTGCAGCCATTTCTTTCCACAGTCATTAAAGCCTTGCTCTCATTTCCAGCATGATGAAGGACTACTTATGCTGACTTCAAGTGCACATCATCAACTCCTACTTCCAAGTTTGGGAGTCATAAATAGGATTTGTCACGCATTTAAGTGGTTTTGGTTAGAATTAATAATAAAAAAAAAAAAATTGTAGAGCAGCAGGAGGATGGAGAGGAGAATGTATGCATCAGATTTTAAAACATGTTATGATTATTCTACTGAAAATAAAATGAATGACTACTTGAACAAAAAGGGAAAGGTTAGACAAAGTTCACTGATCCCTTTCATGACTTAATTCAATTTAATCATAGTTGCTCACACAGCTTCAGTGCTTTCTTTTCCCTGACGTTACATCTAAACAATGTGAAGATCACAGAGCATTTTTAGCACTAAATGCCATAAGCTCACTCCAATACAGTACATTCCCTGGCAGTAATGGAAAAATCAGCACAAAAACAAAGGGTCTGATCAAATGCCAAAATACAAACCAGAAATCACATTATTGTGACTGATAGGTGTGCCTTTCTTTAGGGGCTTTGAGTTTATAGTACACAGGATGCAATGACATACAAGTCAAAACAGGTCAGTACAGTCCATTTACAAGTCACACAGCAGTGATATTGATTATCTTGTCATCCTTCATATCAGCCAAACAACTGTCCTTCTCCTTGCCTTGAAGGATACAAGTAATGATGATGTGGAGATTAGGATTAGACTGTTTGATCCGTTTGCTGAAAATCAAGCAGGATACCTTCCTTTAAAAAAAAAAAAAACAAAAAACATATCTATCGGTCATACAGTCCACTTCTGACATCATGAAGGTTCAACTCCATCCGGGCCCATAGCTAGTCCAGATCAATCTAGGACCAAATCGCCACAAGGCAGTGTATAAAACAATGACACACTGTTTAAAGGTCTCTGGGTTTTAAAGGACTTTCCACATCGAAACCCAAATACTGGTCATTTTCTTGTACGTAACAATGGTAAATGTAAAAATACTGCACATCAAGCTTTAGGGAGCTTAAAAGAAATAAAATGAGGTATTATATTATTATTCAAAAGCCCATTATAGTCTAATCCAGGTGGATAGGAAAATTAGCTGTAGTTTTGTACCTGTAGAGATAAACAAAAGCTAAGTTCAGCCCAGTAAAATGTGTTCATTAAAAGGCACAAGTGGGAGCAGTGTGCAAAACTGGGGCAGAATACAGTAGACTGAATTTTAAAAAGGTTCCAGCAAAAGGGAGGGAAAATAATAGCTCACTAAATTTCTTTTGTATGCTTTAAACTGTATTTTACCCAAAAAGTCCTCATTACATTTCCACTAGTAATATCTGGATATGATCCAAGTAGGATAATACTATGTTTTTAACCCTCTGCTGGCTTTAATCGCTCCTAACATTTACTATTTTAGGATGATTAAACTGCGTGCAGTAGCTCTTACACTGTGGTAACAAATTTCACAGAGACTCAGTGTTGAGTGAGTGGGAGTCTGTGATGTCAGAAGCAGCGGGAACAGAAGTTTACTTTCACTTCTAATGTTTATTTTAGTCGACACCTTTACCTGTCCAGAAGTCAAGAAAACATAACTGAGTACATTTTGTAAAAAAAAAAAAAAAAAAAAAAAAAAAGGTAGAACACCATATTCAAATGAAAAACACATGTTCGCTGTATTGAGATGCCTGTGGAGACAGGCTGTGAGAGGAGGCCATCCCTCTCTACAAATTCTCAAAATCCCTCCTGAGAGAACATTTAGGAGACGGAATGACATTGGGAAAGAAGGTCAGCTCATGGAACTCACTTTAGATTTGTTTCAACACTCAAAAAAGCTAGGTGTGTCACATCTCAGTCAGTTAGTGGGGAGAAGGTCGGCAGGCAGTCACGGATGAAGCAGGACTGGAACAAAGTGCTTGTGTGGGGCACACGCTGGGTAAATACCAGCCCCCACTATGTCCCTTTTCTTAAACTGGAGATACTGGAGATCAGTCAGGGTTGCCCCCACATGGGAATATATTTCACTCCATGACCCTTTGGTGCTCCCATAAATACTCCACTTTCCCAGCCAGCACCTGCTCCCTGACCTCCTCTTTTATAGGGGGCAACAAAGTGTAGCAAAGGCAAGTCAGGGAGGAAGAGTAAAAAAAAACGCATGTCTGCAGAGCTCTTTCCAGGCATCCACTATCCACACACAAACACGTGAAATAAACTACGTATAGACCAACTGTTTATGTATCTAGGCATAACTGAAATCCAGGATATGCCTGATAGATATTTACAGAGCAACTGCCTCTGCAGTTTGCAGGCTGCATCAAAGAGCAGTGGGTTCGGGCAATTACACACCTTATTAAAGCCTAGTAGTGTGCGGTAACATAGGGGAGGGCACAGTATGTGTGCATGTGGGAGTGAATATGTGTGTGATTATTTAGTGTGTGGCTACAGCCCATGTGGTCAATTATGTTGTGAATTTACACATGGCTGAAATGTTCACATTAGGACTTACCAACCAATGAGACCAAAAAACAGCAGAATAAAAGTCTGCAAAAAGCTACACTAGCAGCACTGCAAGACTGCAATTCTCAATACACAGCAGAAAATAAAGTTGCTGAATGGATGAGAAATCACTAACTTTGCAATTCCTTACCATTAGTGGGGCCAACAAAATAAGGCTCAACCTGAGGGTGGTGCCAGAGGAAAGGCCGGGGCTCTATAAATCAAAATGGTGAGCATGAAAAGTGTTCAGAGATTTGCATAGCAGTCCTAAATGGGGTACTAAAGTTAAAGGCCATTATAATAAGCCAATGATGAGAATGTGGGATATCATCGGGCTGCATCACAGGGTAATTCACTCTATCATGGTATGTTTCCCATGGTAACAACACTAACACAATTCTATGAAATACTGTGAAATATTTTATATTATGTGTATTATGTGTAAAATGTCAGGGCGGTTTGCCTTGAGGTTGGCACTGGAGGAAGTGTACTTGGTCATTAAAATCCAAAGGATCCATTTTTCATGGAGCATGACCGTATTCAGGAAATATCACGGTAATCCACTTTTCAGATTTTGATGTACAAGTGGAAATTTCAGACTGGCTGGCCGACATTGTCATCCCTTGAGCCCCGCCACTAATCTGGCAAAAGTGTGTCTCTGAGACACACAAACACTGAAAACCTGTTTTCATTCACGCAGTGGAAGCTTTAAAAGAAAAAAGTTGAGACCGAGTGGGAGGACAAGGAGACGACAAGTTACACAGCCACACAGTGTTATGTTACTTTTGGTGAGAGAATGGAAAAAAAAACTATTTCCAAATCCAGATGGACTTGAACTATCTTGAGCGTTCATCTGTGGGGCTGTGTGTTGTAAACGGTAGCAGATTGGATTAGGCGTAAGTCTGACTGCTGTGCTGAAGTGGTCTGCCTGTGACAGGGGCTGGACAGCCATGATAAAAGCTTCTTCAAACACCTCCGGCCAGTGCTGACTGACAGCTGAGATGGGCCTGGGCTTTAAGTGGGCCGGGCACTTTGGTTTAAAGTGCAGCCACTTAATTTTTACAAATTGACTGTGAGGGCTATCAAGAGTGAGAGCCAGCGTCAGGTTGGACAGTGACTAGTGACAGCAGATGTGGTCTGTCTTTCATGTCATTGCCTCCCTACAGCAGCTACTACAGTCTTCACTGTGCGAGTGCAATGAAATGACTCCGTTTAACAGTCGTGCAAGCGGGTAGTCCAACCCCTGCTCTCCTCCTGCCCATCCTCCCTTACAGAAAATTGACACTTCAAAAGAAAAGGTTTCTCAATGCAGGGTAAGCAGGGAGAGAGTGAAAAAACAAACATTAAACCGTTTTCAAAAGACATGTTGGCCTAGACTTGTCAAACAGCATCAGGGGCTCAAGCTAAAGACAGGCAGTTGGCGGAGGGGACATGGTAAACACACAAGTCGTCAGCAGGAGATGCAGACGGGGTGGGTGGATGCATGTAGTTAGAGTTGCGGGGGTGTGAATATGCTGTCAGAGGGCCTCAAGCAAGAGGGGGCCCGTTGGTACAGAGAAAAAACAGTGCAACAGTGACAGTGTAATAAGTTAGAGGGGCCTCGGCATCACATCTTGTCAGAGGGTCCTGGATTTTTAGCGGTACTTGCATCTCACACACAGTATCAGAGTTACACGCTAACATGAAAGTACAAAGTGCATGGTGAAGCATGCAGAGATGTACGGGTCTGCGGGCGAAGCTGACACATGCACGTTGCCGTGGTAACATCTTGTAGCACACTATTATATTCCACACCCTTTTACTGTGTGAACATGAATATATAATGTGGTGCTGTAAAATCGCATCTACACACTACTTACACACAGCCTTGTCAAGCCCCCAGATGCATTAAAATGTTTACCGATTGTTGTCTTGTGTGTCACAAAGACACAAAGACCACGTCATGATTGGATTTGATTTGATCCAGTGCTATAAACCGCCACTGTGACAGCAACAATTATCATCCCCACAACCAAGGCCCCCACCAGAATGGATTTAGCATCTTATCTGACAATCAGGACATTGCTTTTCTTCGAATCTCTTATTGGCTTAGCGGATAAGCTTATTAAGGGTGACCCGCGAAGCTGAAAGAGCTGAACATTATATTACATTTTCACTGCAGATTGAAAAGCTTGTAAGCTTGCCCTCATCCTGACAAAATCAGGGCTTCAGTCCAAATATTTACACACACACTCACACACACATTTGTTCCACTATCCCCGTGGGGGACAGTCATTGACATAATGCTTTCCCTAGCCCCTTAACCTAACCTTAACCATCACAACTAAATGCCTAATATTAACCCTTACCCTAACCTAATTGTAACCTGTACCCTAAAACCAAGTCTTAACCCTCAAAAAGCAGTGACACAAGTCCCCATGGGTTTGTGTGCATTCAGGTTAAATTTCCCCCCGGGATATAACAACATGAAACACACACACACACACACACACTCAGCCAGGGTGATGCCATTAGTGCTTTTAGCTTGATCTAATTACGTGGCCACCAGCAGGCTGAAATAAGAGTTCAGTCTAGGTAAGAGACTGATGCTGATGAATGATAATACAGCCTCTGGCAGGCCTAAGGCAGGGCTTTTCTATCAGGGCAGGTGGAGTGAGGATCTACCCAGTGAGAGGATTCAGCGAGCCAGAGGCTAGACCCCAGAGCCCTCCGGTTGACTAACTGACCTGGTTAGAGCTACTCAAGGAAGCGTCTTCAAACCCCGGGGCACCGGGACACCGCTCAGCAGTCTCCACAGCAATTACTCCAAACCGCTGGGACTAGGACCACGGCTCTAAATTCTATGCGTTTTAGATGTGAATGACAAATGGGGACAGCTGTGAAGTGGTGGCAGGCTTTTACTTTATCTCATAAAAGAACTCCGATGGACAACCTGTAAAAAATACTGTCATGTCAGTCCTACGCAGCAGATATTCAGCTGCATTACTCACACTCCCACCATCTTATATGGGCTTTGTGTCTTTTTAATGACTGTTGAAACTACAGAAAACACAACATGTGAGACTTGGTGGTACAAGTGTATGTGTATAAAAAGGTAATACCTCTTAATTCCAGATAATGACTCAGAAAAGGCTCACAAAAGACGTTCTTTCTCAGTTCCAAGAAACCCTACCAGTGATGCCAGGGTGGTCTGCCCAATGACAGTGCCTCCCGATTACACTGCACTGCCTTTTAATAAGCCAATATAACACCACAACCAGCTGACAGCACCTGATGCCAGGATCACACTTAATCCATGGTTCATTTAATGTGCTGGAGAGGTTTACACAACGCTATCATGGTGCTTAAGGAGTACTTAAACCTAGATTAGAAGTAGTATTTTAACTAAGATTAAACTAATTGCACATTTTTGTATTGTCATGTACATTTGTGAGACCATTTAAAAAAAAATGTATGATAGAAACTACACAGAGAATATACAGGCTAAAAACTGCAATAAAGCTAATAATTATTAACAGCATAAATGAAGGCCTTCGACACCAAACTGTCAAAGTATATTTTTCTATATTTAGTATGTTTACTTCTTTCACCTGTAAACTCTCTCGTGAAGCTCTGGTTGCCTTAAAGCAATCTGGTGGAAGACGTTTGCAGTCTTGATTCACTCCTTATGAACATCTTCTGTGTTTAAAGCAGAAGATACAATTTTGTGCTAAAAGTTGTATATGTATGTTAAACAGAATCAAGTAAAATCTTTAATTAGGACACAAACAAAATGGCAGATGGTCAGTACAGTGAACTATAAATTAAATAGGGAGTGATTTCGGACACAGCCAATGGCTGTTCTTTTTTGAGGAGAAGGGGGTGCACGTCAGCTATGCATGTAGCTATGGGCCGTAACCCTTTAACCACAAATCAAACTTAGACTGCTGCTATGGATGTTTGAATGATCGGGCGACAGGACTTTTTTGATGAAGTAATGAAGGAGCTTTTGACTGTCATTGCTGTCAATCCAGTTCCACACAGCCGACAGTGTGAGCGACTGTGTGCGCACAACTTTTTTACGGTACAAGCACAGCGTTTCTGTCAGAACGGGGTGGATGCACTTATCTGTTCTTTGTCACCATCACTGGGTTTCCTTGATTCTGACACATTTTTGTTGTCATTTTACTCCTCTGTCTGTCACACACATTAGATTTATTTACAGTACATTGATGTCCTGCCTTTCCAGCTTGTCAGGTGGCGTAACACACACTTGTCATTTGTTGATGCAGCTTAGGGGGAAACTGGGAACATTTGCTTTGATGTAAAGGATCTCTCTGCTAATGCAAACATGGCAGAATTAATGTCACATAAAAATGAGATTACATTTATTTATTTATTTGAAAAGGCACAATGTACATTAATAAACATTCAAGCAAATGTAAATGCTCCCAAATTAGCCGAAAGGCTAGTTGTCATTGGCAGTATCTTTGCATCCTAGAATAATAAAAATAATACAATATGTTCAATAGTTAAAAACATACTACATTGTGTTGAAAGGCATATCTAATACAGTTAATCAACATGAGGAGAACAAATCTAATAGCAGATGATAGAGCTAGTACAGTCAAATTAACGGTAAATTAAAATAGCTTTAGTGTTGACATTTTTGGTTCTCATTAAGCCATTTCTTAACATTACTCTTCAATTAATAATATAATAGGGGGACTCTGTGATACTGAATTCCATTGATGTGATGCTCTGATGGAAAAGACGGCCTGGCTAAATGCAGTTTTTCTTAGTGGGATTGTGCAGTCCCCCCTAGCTGCACCTCTAGTAGCTCTGTTTGCGGTAGATTTGAAGTTGATGAACCCAGACAGATGAGGGGGAGCTAAACCATACATAATCTTATAAACTAGACAGACATTTTTGTATTTGATGAGGTTTTCCCAGCTAAGCAGATTATACTTCTTTAGAATATGGCAATGATGAAAACTGAAGGGACTCTTGTTTAAAGTTTTAAGTGCTTGTTTGTAAAATGATTCCAGTGGTTTTAAGGCTGTAGAGTGATAGGGCTGTATTAAGATCGTAATCTTGATTCAGGCCTCTATGCTATGTTTTAAGGAATGTCTAAGAGTTACAGTAGTAGTGGAAATAATGGTACTAGTAGTAAATAGTAGAGCTGTGTCCCAGAAAAAAATGGATCCAGTTGTTTTTTGCTGCATTTAATGTCCTTTTTCAAACATGTTTCCAGTCACTTTGGTTATTCTGGAGAAGGCTGACATGGAGCACGTCACATACAGATTACATGCTTTATTTTATGTAGAAATACTCAATCTGTATTTTCAACTGACAAGAGGGTGAGAGGAATCTCACCAAATTTTCATATATAGGCAAACTACTATTCCTTCCTGAGTCACTCCAGTCCAATATGGACTCATGGAATCATTGAATCAGAAAAACAGACGGACCAGCAGACAGACAGACAGGCAGGTGGTTGGACTGAGATGTGGGGGATCAGAGGGGAGGTCCAACCTGAGCCCTCCTTGCTCGCCCCACCACCCCACTTCTCGTCACCCCACTCCCCCAGTGCAAGAGAGCAGATGGGCCTCACAGCACGCCCCTCTGTTCACCAGAGCTACTGTACAAAGCCACACACACCACAGGCCACCAATCCAACATCAGTGAGCTGAACAGAGCCTTACCAGAAAACAACAACCTCCCCCAAAACACACACACACAAGTGCCATAAACATGTATCCTGCAAGTCTAAACTCAGTTCAAGAAGATGTAAGTATGTGACCAGTAGATGCAGCACCACCACTGGGCCAGACAGTGTAATATTTAAATGGTGCGATCTAACATTTCCTCAAGTTTTGTCACAATCTGTTCTGACATATCACTTGGGACACATGAATAAACAAACAAGCAAACAGACACAAAACGTTTGTAAATGGTTTCTTAACTGACGCGGGTATAAGTCTCTATATTCCAGCTGAGCTCCTGAAAACAGCTTAAAACCAGTCTGACGCAATGAATAAGTGAAACAGGTTCTAATACACTCCACGCTATAATCCTACATGTGACCTGATTGTAACATTGCCTGTTTATATTTGCAAAACACTTTTCTAAACTGAAAACATCCATGATATGTGGAAGTGCATGTAAAAAGTCAACCGTAAACTTGCATAATTAAGGTAAACCTGGTACAGCTCTCACACACATGCAAGTTAGCCATAGTACCTCATTTGATTTCACACATGCACAAATAGACACACACCCTCAATCACACACACATATCCAGTATTGAATGCCATCTCTTTTCAGTCACTGTACTCTAGATACTGACCACACACACAAAAATATCATACACAAAGGGAGAATATTTACATCGAATCGCTTTTCCTGTGTCTACAGCATATCAATGAATGTATGATTTCAGCTTCTGTTCAGACACACACTGCCTTGAGCTGACAACAGAAAATATTCATTAGTTCAATACTCCTTGACCTTAAAAGGATTTTTAGAGCTACAATACAATAAATGTAGCCTTAAATCAAATTCTTAAAATCTGGATCAGTAATTCAATATGGCACAAGTGACAATTAAACAAAAACATACCAGTGAAAAAAAGCTCCCTCCAATATGATAAAAGCAGAGAAAAGTTAGAGAATATAATTTGTGGCTTGCTACTGTACTCTCATCCATCTCCGCTGACGCTTCCTCTATCTGGGTTTTTACTGTGAGGCGATATGTCACAGGCGCTTATAAACATTTCTCTATTTTCCCCCTCGAGCTTACAGTATCTCATAGTTCAGTACATTGGGTCAGTGCCAGAGATCGAAAACATTTGCTGCAATCTGCGAGCTTGGCTAGAAGAGGAACAAAATAAAAAGTTGGGAAAAAACACCTCTTGCTTTATTCAGCACCAAATTCTCTCTCTCTCTCTCTCTCTCTCTTCCTCCCTCATTCCGCTTAAAGTCAGAGCTAACAAAAAGTGCTGATAACAGGCACTCTCACCAGACAGTAGCATTTCTAAATGGAGAATTAAACCTTGAGACAGACCTCTGACATTTAAAATGTAACCTTGTGGGAGGACAATGCCTTAACATTTATTTATAGTGAAGCCAAAGAAAAGATAATATTTCTGCTAGATAACTCTGCGGCTTGTTTCTCTTTAGAGAGGACAAACAGAGGTGGCATAGGGTGCAGATGATCTTTTCAATTATGCATATGTCATAAAGTATGAAAGATTAGGTTGTTATTGAACACCAAGGTCGATAGGTCCATCTGCATCTTGCACGGAACAAAAAACTATTTTTCATTATTGAGAACGGTGACTGTCTAACAGTCTGGGCTTTAGCTGCCCTCAAAACCAAACACATTGGATTATAATAATCATCAGTAATATAATCATTTTTGATAATTACTAAGATTAAAGGGAGCCATTGTAATTCAGAGAGCTCTCACTGGTGACTAAGCCAATACGCCTTGCATTTAACCCATTGGTGGTGTTGTTATCATGTCACAGCCACCTGCGATGTGTGTGGAGGGTTATGGTAACGCATGCTGAGTTAATGTTTGTTTGTGTGTGAGCACATATGTGGGTGAGTCGATGAGGGAGCTGAGAAAGAGAGTGGGTGAGAATGTGGTGGATGTGTTTGCGTGTGTGAGCTTGCATGCGCGTGAATGCATCTGCCAGCATTTGTGCACACTCAGGAGATCGGGGTTGGGCTCCCTCTGCCAACAGCCTAAACACCACTCATGACCGAAACACGCAACCACAGCCAACCACAGCCACCTGCCAAAGTATCCAACACACACACACACACACAGTCAAGCTCACTACACAAGACATATTAAAGCACAGTCTCATGCCTTCATGCAGTCATTTCTGTATTGTATGCACAGACATCACAACCTTGAAACTGGCAGGGAGGACCATCTGTCCATTAGCCAGTACAGGGACGTACATGACACACAGGCAGTAGAGGTGACCCTCACAACAGAGGTCTGCTGCAAAGGCTACAGGATACAGCCCCTGTATGCTGCATTCACACAACTACCGTACATTCTCTGTCATGTGACATGTTAAAAATAGGAGCATTTCAAAGCAGTTGGGACACCAACCCACATTACTAATGACTACAGGCTGAGGGGATTGTCCACTCAGCAGTGGAGGACAGCCAGAACAAGAACCCAAGAACTGCCTGATACAAAACATCTAGCATAAATATTTGCAGGAGTATATGGGAAATTTGTCACAGGAACACCAGAGTATGAACTTAAAAATCTAGCAGATTTTAATCAAAACTTCCCTAAAAAGCAAGCAGATATTTGGTCGCGATTTAGAATTACTGTTTCAACCGCAACAAAGTCATCTAATCAAATGATTTTTGTGCCGCAATAACCATTACCTACAAATCTGTGACCAACAGTACAGAGGTGGAACTGAAATCAAGAAATACCACCACACTACTGTTCCTACAAAACCACTGTGGAGTCAACAGTGTACAGCATATTTAAGCAAATGGTGTGCCTGGTAACGTGTGACTGTTTGTCCTGCAGCAACCCACACAAACATGTCCTTGAATAAACAGCTCAAGAAGACCAACCCTCTCCCAGAGAAATGGCAGAGCATAACCTCAGAGTCACTGCTTTGTGTGTGTATATATATATATATATATAAAAACAGTAGGTAGTGCTGTAACAGATAGTCCTTGGTGGTGGAGATACACCACTGCATGAGTGTAGCATAAATATTCATTAGTGACCTTGTCACCTTGCTACACACAAAAATATGTACAGAGATACAGTACATTAATATACACTCACATACCATAGAAGCTATATTTCTCACTGGTAGAGCATTTTGCCTTCAATCAGCCAGTACAAGCTAAATATTATACCACTAATCATGGGTGTGTTGTACATGCATGCAAATCACTTACTCTGTCTTTGTTTTTAAAGTCATACTTTCAAGAATTGTGAACCAGATAGTTGTTTGTCTCTGTATTCTGCTTTCCCTTTTTCACAAATGAGTTTTGCTTGTTTGTAATTGCAATAACAACAGCCTCTACATGGAGTGTGACTATGTACCAAACCTTGTGAGAATACTTAAAAAATGTTAGACTGACTCACTCCCAAAAGCAAGTAGAGTCAATGCCTGTCAATAAACCAACACCATAGCTGTAAACACTGATAAGGTGTTTACTTGCTGCCACAATAGGAAATTGCTACAGTGTCTCTCTTCTCTTGGAATATTGTGTATATTACAATATATACATAATATTGCAATATGATGGAATATTGTAATGTTATTTAGTTATAACTGACATGCTCTACTCAAATCTTTGGCCTCATACTTTTTGCCAGTGCCGTAACAGACACATCATATATGTATGTAAATATAATGCAATATACATAGTGAACTGCTTTGCCTGCATCAAACCCACAGTAATGAAAAAACAACAAATTATAGAGGTCATTCAGTTTGTTGTATTTGAGGCTGATTAGACGTACAACTGAGCTGAGTTCTTCTTTCCTGTAAAATGACCACAGATAAGGTAGCTTCGGCACAGTAGCTCAGCCAGGCTCTGAGAAACTGTAAGCTACAGCAGCATATGGCCAATGAAAAGCATCGAAACCTTAAAATTTCTCGTTGTACATTTGACTGAAAAACTAAAAACTAGCTACTCCTTTTTTTGGCCAAACATCTCCAGCCATCCCACCTTCAGTGCCTGTGTACCCCGCAATGAACTGCACAAACGCCCCTGCAGAAGCTTGCATTAAAGAATAAAGTTGTTTTACATTTGCCCTATATACAGATTTGAGACAACACAGACACTTGGTGCATTGATACAAAGTGAACACAGAGCCAGTAGGGGGAAAAAAACTGAAGCATTATTTTAAAAATACTTGAACTCACTGTGTTGACAACTGATTTCAGAATTATAGAAGCCCATACTACTTCTCTCCACATCAAAGTACAGTAAAGTAAGGAAATACAAGGTGCTGTGCTGAACCCCTGTTACAGAAATCAAATTGTATTTCAGAGAAAATCTCATATTTAAAATCACTCCACATATCGCATTAGCTTCTCATTTTCTCAGCATAAGTACACTGAAGTGACAGTGTCAAAAAGGCTGTATGTGTCACATCTCATAACAAAAATCTAGTACTCTGCTACATTTGCCATATATAATTTATTGCACATATGTTATTATTAACTGTATCAATATGATGCAATAGAAAGAGAAAATATCTTAAACTCACCATTGTGTGTTTCTTGTTAAGGTGTTTCTTCTTCCTCTTGCCTTGCGTGTGTGCCAGGCGGGGGTTGTTCTCCTGGTCTGAAGGCTGTTGGTGGTGGTGATTGTTCTTGCACGACTCCAGGCTCAGGCCGTTGGGGACCCTGGCAGGCTTTTTCTTGTGCAGGCGCGCTGCCTGGTTGTCTCTGCACTCCTGGGGCTTCAGTGTCATGTTCTTCTACAGAGGAAACAGCACAAGAGAAAGCTTAAATTAGTACCAAAAACAAACATTTTATCACTACTGCTGGAAAAGTGTTTTACAGCCCAGCCCGTATGAGCTGTGCGGCTGGCCTTTCAGGACTCTGCAATCATACAGTCCATCAACAGTCAAATCAATATTTCATTAAATTTCTGTACCTGGGAAAACCAGCTCATTAGCACACTCGAGAGCTTGAAGAAAGAAAGAGCTGAATATCCACTCATAAAAGCCTGTTTTGACAGATCTCCACTCTAAAGTAAGCAGTGCAGTGAATTTGCTCCAAATTGAGGGGCAATCGTGCAGAAAGGCTTTAGATACAGTGTAGTATGACAAGATTTTCTTCCACAAAGAACAGCAGAACAAAAAGTGGTTCTTAGATTTTTTTATTTTTTTGCCATTTGGTTTTATTTGAAAGTACAAAGTAGAGAGGCCAACAGGATAAACCCGTGACGTTACGGTTGGGTGGTATGTGTCTTAGATAGCCAACAGGATGCCAAAAACAATGGGAGGTTTTGATTAGTTGCTTTATTACACGGGGCTTAATGCAAGGACAATTTCTGTGCCTGAAATGTGTTTGGGGGTTAGGAGAAAGAATGGAGGGAAGGGGTATTCCCAAAATGAAGAAATTAACTAATTGAAAATGAACATGTTTATTAACACAACTGATACAAATAAACAATAACAAATTGCAAAACTTGTGTTGAATGAAACGCATAGTTTTTTCCCCCGAGCTAATGATGGAAGTAGCTTAACGAGTGAGCCATCTCACTTCCTTCTCAGCTCTGTTGAGAGTTGCAAATGCGCAGTACCGATCGGGCAGGATGTAGCGACAGTGGTATGAGATGCTAAAGACATAGCCTAGTGAGCAAGTCAGGTGAAATTGTATTACAGCTGTGGCGCACATCGCGACCTCTTTCAGAAAGACAAGATCACCAAATAGTTTCGAAATGTGAATCCTCACTTTAACTTGAAAGGTCCAAATGGTGGGAAAATGCATTATCGCACCACTTACTCTGTCGGAAACCGTAATTTGGTAATTGTATCCAAGTCCAAGCACAGCTTTCATACAGCCATACAGAATATCCAATACGCCTATATTTCAAACTTTAACACTTGTTCCTCTGTTGGTCTTTAAATCACGTATGCAGCATAATAAGGCCTATTCATTGCAGTGCTTTTTCAAAGTAGTGCGGTCACATGCATTATTAAGCTGACACATCACTGAGCCACAGTATAAACAAAAGGTTTTTATTAATAAAGTAGGTCTACTTTATTAATACAAAATATAGGGTTCCTTATGGCTGTATACATACATATACATAACGCTTATTTTGATTTTTTTTTTTTTTTTTTTTTTTTTTTGCAATGCTGGTCCACCACTTTGATCCAGACTGAAATATGTTAAATACCTATGGATGGATTGCCATGACATTTGGTACTGACATTCAATGATTTTGATGGTCCCCTTGTGTTTACTCTAGTGCCACCGTAAGGTTCCTATTTATGGTTTTGAGTGAAATGTCTCAGCAACTGTTGGATTGACTTCAGTGATCACTGAACTTTTCATCTAGCACCGTCAAATTTTAATGTGCAATACTTCATGACCAAAGACCTGCAAAACTAATGACACGCTAACATGCTAAAATAACATTGTGAACATGGTAAACATTCAAACACCTGCTAATCATCTGTATGTTAACATTGTCATTGTGAGCATGGTAGCGATAGCTTTTAGCTCAAAGCACTTCTGCTTAAATGATAAATGGACACCTTTCTAGCCTTCCGACCACTCAAAGCGCTTCACACTACATATTACAGTCACACATGGCAGGTGCCAACTGCTCATCAGTCCAAAGAAACTAATCATTTGGGGTTCAGTATCTTGCCTAAGGACACTTCAACATGTGGGCTGGGGGAAGCCGGGATCTAACCTCCGACCTTCCGATTAGTGGACAACCCGCTCTACCTCTAAGCCACAGCTGGCCCTTAAGTACAGCCTCACAGAGCCGCTAGCATGGCTGTAGACTCTCTGGCATTGTTCAGCTTTGACAGCGCTGAGGCAAAGTGGCTTTTATTCTTAAAATGGATATTAGTCAGGTGTTTGAGTCAGAATTCATAAACACACTATTGCTAAGTCCTTGTTAATCAAGCAGTGTGGCCAGTAGTGTGATGCACTATTCCTGAAGTTGGAGTCTCTGTAGGTGGTGTTTTTCTTTATGCCTCTGCAGTCACGGATGTTATTACTGCTTACAATAACTACTAACTGTTTTAGGTTGTATTAGATTGTGTATCTAATATATGCCATGGTACCTGTTTTTACCTTTCTTACCTGTCTTTGTCAGTCAGATTTAAGTCACATTCAAAGTAATACAACAATGGTGAATGGAGCAGTTTAAACTGTTTTTTCTGATTTACATCACATTACAAGACTCTTAACAACAGTCAAGCTTGGTCTGACGTAGAAGAGACAAAGAGGAAGATGAGGGGAAACTTCGATTGAGCTTGTGTTTACCTGTAAGGCACATTTCTGAGCAGGATCAGCAGAAGCACAGCAAGAAACATCAAAGCATTTAAGTTCAGTTTGCCCGTCAACACATAAAAACTACATCAGAAGACATTTCTTTTCATGAAGAAAACTGGATTCTGAAAACAAACCAATAAGCTACAACTCCAATATCGAAGGGTACACACATGGGGTTATACAGTTTGACAGGGCTGATCAATAGAACCACTCATCTGCTGCTGAGAGACTGTGTAATGTATCACAGCCTCCCACAGTTAAACTTATGGAACAAATCACCTTTGTTATTTGAAGAGGTGACCTATTTTGCTCCATTGTGGACAAAAGAGCCATTGGTGTTAAAACCCCCGGGGAGACATTTAAGCTGGTAAAGCAGCCATCAGAGTCAGCCTCCAGACTGCTGAAGAGGAAGGCGCAAAGCTGCCACAGCTGCACTAATGATCTGTCAATACTCTGCAACATTTTAAACAGGACGGCTCGAAAGGTAAGGTTGTGATTATCTGGTGGCATTCAGACCGGATACATGAAGACTTCTAAAGGTCAAGAAATGTGATATAAAGTATGTATGATGTGTTAGATTAAAGAACTTATTCTCTGGGTGCATGTGTACTGTATTTGTTTTTAACCATGATGATGGGCGCATGAGCATTATTCCCGCAGCAACAACACTACTTCTCTTTGCTGTTTTTCCAGTATTCTTGCCATGCTTTGCCTTATTTTAAAGCAACTGAGTAAATGAGTGCTTGTACTCTACTTCAGTAATTCCATTTTATGTTATTTTATACGCCTACTCATGTCAAGAGGCAAGTACTGTACTTTTGACTCCACTACATTTATTTGACAGTTATAGCTGCTAGCTAGTTTGAAGATCAAGGTGTTACATCTAAATATATAATCAGTTGTAAAATATGATGCATTGTTATAGATTAAACTACCCCACAGTATATAAAGTAGGTCAAATTAGCTTTACTTCAACCAACTACAACATAAAATGCTGCATATGCAGTAATGCATTAATAATAATAATCAAACATTAATACAAACACATTGATAGGGGTTATTCTGCTGCAAATTGAGTACTTTTATTTTTGATACTTTGAGTATATTTTGCTGCTAATACTTAACCTAATACTTTTACTGTTCTTTTATCTAAAGTAAAATTTTGCATGCAGGACTTTACTTGCAGTGGAGTAAGGCTGTGTTCAGCCCGGCTGCTGCTGTTCATGGTCTCACTGTTAACTCACCCTCAACAATGCAGAGCTGTTCTTAATTAATGTTACCTTACGGTATTGCTACTTTTACCTAAGTAAAAAAACCTGAATACTTCTTCCGCTACTGACCCTCTCACATTCGCCTCATGCATACTGGGACATCTTTCTGTACTTTGTTTCACTTCAGTGTGAAGAAAAAGTGTCTCAGTCCAGAACCATTTTTAGGGGTGTTTCATATTTGTTAAACGGCACTCAAGCTGGACTCCACAAAACCCTGCCTCAGTCCAGGATTTATCCCATAGCCCGCAGCAACCACAGCGTGCCTCATATTGGGTGTACAGTACATGAAGGAGGAATGAGGAATGAAATCAAGGCAGATTTCCCACAAAATACTGGTGAGAAAAAAAATCCACCACATCTCAAGCAGCCGCAGTTACTCGTTGAAGGACCACCTCGAAGCAACCTTAGCATGCCCGCAGAGGATTACTTTACCAGTGTTACAGATATGCACTGCTGTCAGAAGGACGAGTTTGATGGGTGTGTTACTGGCACTGACTCACTAAACCATTTCTAAAGGCCTCAATTCACTCGTAGAAAAACAAGTGCATGCATCAACTAATCTTGTTTGCCTTTTCCGCCCACACTCATCCAAGGCAAATAATACAACATGACATGCATTGTCAGTGCACAGAATAAGTGACAAAGTTATGATGGGGCTGAGAGAGCTTCCATTGTGCCAGCTTTCTGCATGCTTCTAAGCCTCTAAACCAACTGATTGCTTGGAATAAATTATGCACATTATGTTTTGCCTGCTCACCGAACAATAGCAAGACAAATTCCTCATTTCAGCGCCTTCTGATGACACTGAAAAAAAAGTGATTGCTCAATATGGCTCACTCGCCACTAGCTTTCATTGCTGTGATTGTCTGGCAGTGCACAAAGTAATTACACTGTGGCATTTAGTCGCAATGCATGTCTGCAGGTATCCTTACAACAGGTTACAATCTGGAAGGCAGCTATTCTAATTAATTTTATTTCCAATGCTTTTGTAAATTTGGGGGTTTTACAAATATTGTACAATGTTTCACATCTAATAGAGATAAAAACTTGTTACTTTCAATTATCCTGTTATTAATCTGATATTTTAAGACCAAATGGATTTACTTATCTAGTCTCCCTCCATTAAAAAATGGGTTTGGCTTATTGTTCCTTCACTTGGATGTTTGACCTTCACTGTGCAGAACGATGCATGTGCAAAGTTTGAGTTTTCACATTAATCTGCTGGAGGGGGAAAGTTCCTCTGTGCTCACCTTAAATCAGAGTTTAACGTGTATGTTCAAGCAGGATTTTGTGACATCACATCTAGTTTGAAAGCCAATCATGTTCTTTATGCAAATTATATATGCAATATGCAACTTTTCAGTCAAGAAGCAGACATCTTGGTTCCAGCATTTAAACTTTTGAAATGAAAAATATTTGGATTTTTATAGATTCTGGATTTTTCCCAGAAGGGGAAGGAGTAGATGTAATTTTAAATTGAGTAATTAACTTTTGTAGAAAAACTAATTATTCAAAGCAGACTATTTTTATATGTCTTAAAACATGTCTAGAGGAGCACTACTGTATAATTTTGATTATTGATGTGTAATTATAGCAGATACCCAGACATGCTTGCGAACTGGATCTGGAGTCTTTTCAAAACTGTAAACTATCTAATAATCTAATGCCAGAAGCTGCTTGCAGAAGATTAATATTATCCACTGCATGCAATTCTCTGCTGAATATTCCAAAGGCACTCATTAACAATTCATTTATATACGGTATAATTGTGAAGATGCTCCTCTAGAACATCCACCATGCTTCTTCTGGAGCTCTGGAACAGTAAGTCTATGACGCTGTTTTCACAGTCAGGGAGAGGCTGAATGAGACAATGGAAAGCTCTGCTTGCCAAAAGAATAAATTCCAATTTATCAGTACATAAAGATGATCAACTGAAGGGACGGAGTGCAGGCAGCAGATGATTCCAGGAGCAGGGGTTAATAATCACTGCAGCATGGCTAATGTGTTATCCAATCAAAAACGTGTGCTTGTTTTTAACTCTTCGAAACATCTCTGTATGGTATTCCTGTTCATCGAGAAGTAAAAACACCTGCTCACTTTCAGTATACAAATTTTACCTATATGAAACTTGTTTTGACACTATTGTATTATACTTCCGTATAGTTTTACATAGTTTTCTTTTGGGATTTATTTGATAATGCTTTTAGCAGAGCCCTTTAGACACCATCTTATTCATCTTATCTTATTTTACTCTCTCACATTGAAGGGGTTTTGATTTTATCTGACACATAATCCAGCTTGGCTCAGCTGTTTCCTCTTTCTCTCTTCACTCTTCTTTGTCTTGTGTTTGAAAACCACCATGGTGGTTGCTGTCCTTCCTCTGTGTGCAGGAGCACTCTGAACTCACCGTCTACAGCAGTAGATTAAACAAGCTGGACCTGCTCTGGTCTCTCGCAGCCTTGCTGGCATCTGAGCCACAAAACAGACAAGCGTGTGAGAGGCTGATCAAAAAGTCTGATCAACTTGTCTTACTGAGACACTTTAATTAGTTTACACAAACTGGGTTCCCAGTAGAGAGGAAAACAGAGAGGGGCCTTCACACACACACACACACACACACACACACACACACACACCTCAAATCAACGACAATAAACAAAGTAAACAATAACTGGGGATCTAATGAATGCTAATAAAGACTGTAAGTATAATCTCTCCTTGTGGGGTACTCGAGAACTCCACAACAGCAGCCCATATTAACTTCAGCTACCTAGTTAAGTTGAGCAGTGAAATGTCTCATTCTTTAGGGAGTCCTTGACCTGATTATCACATTTTCAGTAGATATGAAATAGCATTAAGCAAACTAAGTGTTTGGTGTAACAAATTGCAGAGTGATTCACTGCCGCTGTCTGTGGTGACGTAACCCGTTACAGGATAGAGCAGCTGAACTACTTCACATGTAATTTAATGGTTCAAACCGAGGTGAGGATGATACGCAAATATGGTAGTCACTGGCCCCGCATCGTCTTCAAACTTTAGGCTTTTGTTGTGGGGGCATTATTAGGATGTGTACATGATACTGATAATATCTACTGCATATTTATATGACTTTACATTAACACATTCATGTTAGGTTTACATTTGGAGTTCTACACTTTGCATTCAACATTGGCTTGCATTCCAATTTCTTAATTATTCTGTAAAAAGAGATCTATATAGTGTTTAAAGTTTTTTTTTTTTTTAAATGAAGCTCCTGTAAGCAAAGGTAGGGTGGTTGATGACAGTAAAAACAAATATGGTGAAGTTCATTTAAAATCAGTTAAGTGAAAAGAGTAAAATATTCAAAAAGTTTGACTATACAATTTGGACAAAATATTTTTTCATTTTACTTGTTTCTGTCAGTTTGGCTGCTGTTCGACCATCCAGCCAACACTTCTGCTGGAGAACGCTGATCCCATTAGCATTAAGTGCCATTAGCTTCCAGTACAGTTGACTGACTTGCTGGAAGACAAGTCACACAAGACTACTTTTAAAATGCTAGAAATACACTATACAGTATACTCTCAATTTACCACTGAATTGTTTGTTAGTCATTTAAACAAATTAGAGCTGATTAGTCAATTGATTAATTAGTTGACTGAAAGTTAAAAAAAATATTGATAATTTATTAATCATTTCAGTAATGTCCAAGCAAAAATGCCAAACATTCACTAGTTCCCGCTTTCATTATAATGATTCGCTGCTTTTCGCTGATTTACATCATTGCAAACTGAATAGCTTTGGGTTTTGGTCAGACAATCCAAGGAACTTTGAAGACATCATCTTGGGCTCTGAGAAATTGTGGTGCTTATTTTAATAACCAACTCTTTGTAATCAAACCAAGGATTTAAATATGTTGTAGAAGTTTTAGCTAAGTTAAAAATAATCTGCATTTCCATGTTTATAATTATCTTTCACTGTGGAGGTTGTTGATCCAATTTACCAAGAAAGCAGCCAGGGAAGGAGATCATTATATGCCATGATAAGAAGTGAGCTTCAAGCTTTGTATTTTGTTTGAGTCCATGGTTTTGCTTATATTCATATACTTTTTCTATAGTACTGAATATGACAGCACAAAGCCACATGGCCAAAATACAGAAAGTAAAAGCACAAGTTAGTTTCACAACGATGACCCAGTAATGCATGGAAATGGAGCTTGTCTGTACGGTTTGACCAGGCATAGCAACAAATAGTTGTGAAAACAACTTATTGGCAATTGTCATTTGTTTTAAACCCAAAAGTATGGCTAAATAAGCAAGAGCAAGAAACCTCCAGGAATTCAACCAGTCAGACAATCATATGCATTTCCATGTATACTTCAGCACTAGTATTTTCACTGAGCCTTCAGTTTACAGTATTCATCTTGAATAACTGCCTCTTCCTCAAATAACCAAGAGAAAGAGATTGAGAGAAACCTCCAAGCAACTCAAGTAGAATTGTGAGAGAAGAGTTGCAGGGAAAGAGCAAGGACCTAAAAAACAAGACTAGGTCAAAACCTTATACATGACTGGACAGTGTATGGTCAATGTGCTGAGCTGCAGCCAAATTGTTACACCAGTCAGTCTATAACGTGAATTCCTGGATATTAAGTATTCATCTGCAATTTTCTGTGGTGCTCCTAGTAATATTTGTTCTTAAAGTGTACTGAAGTAGAATATCACATGACATGGTTAAGCTCTGTTTGAGTCAAAACATTTTATAAATGCAGTTGCAAGAACAATACATTCCATTCATCTTAAGATATTTGATTTGAAAGAAAAGGTATAATGAAGCAAATGACACTGTAGTAAATGGTAGCTTTTAATTTGTATGTAATTTGTGTGACATACAGTATGTAAAGTTGAAAGTACAACAGTGCTCACCTGGAGCTGGAAAAGCAGATGTGAAAGGGCGGCAGATTAGAGGTTGAGGACTGTGGTGCATGGCTTTGTGGCGTTGTGTTGGACATTTGTGTGCTTGAACAAGATGCACTCTGACTGGAACACGAATTCAGGTCAAATTTATTTATATAGCACATTTCATACAATGTAGGCTGAATGTGCTTCACATACAACAAATGTGAACTAATAAAATAAGACATGAATACATATTGAAATACATATTAAAAGACAACAAATTCATCACCAGATTCACTACTGATCATAGGTCAGTTAGGAGACCAGTGTCTGATGATCTGAGGGTTCTGGAGGGTTTATAAGCAGTGAGCAGATCAGAGATGTATTTAGGAGCTAGACCATTAAGTGATTTGTAAACAGTGAGCAATATTTTGAAATCAATTCTGTATTTTATCGGAAGCCAGTGAAGTGATCTAAGTATAGATTATATAGAGTACTCTGGCTACAGCATTTTGAATGAGCTGGAGCCATCACAGACTTTATGGGGAGCCCAGCAAAAAGGGCATTACAGTAGTCTAGCCTGGAGAAGATAAATGCATGAACCAGTTTTCCAGCGTCAGACCGAGACAAGATGGATTTGACTTTGGAAATATTTTTTAGGAGTTAAAATGCTGTTCTTGTTCTGTTTGTAATGTGGCTTGTGACATTTTACGTTGCCAAAACGGGGGGAGGGCAGTGGGCCTGAAATGATGCACTGCTTATTAGTGTTCAAAACACTGTCCATGAGGAAGACAAAATCCTCTAAGTTTCTCTGATTGCTGCATCTTAAGGTCATTTGTGCCCACGTGCATCGCAACAGCAGAGACAGACGGCCGATGACGTAGCAGCCGTAGGGCGGAGGTGTTAATGTCCTTAACGAGGGCACCTGGGTGGCAGGAGGTGCGGCACCTGTTGATCTGTACATGACGGACCATGGATGACGCAACAACACGTACAGAGTGATAGTTGGTACGCTTGTCGTCAACAACTGCGTCGGTGGACGTCCCAGGGTGCACACAGAGAGAGGAGCGAGGTGGAGAGATCTCATCACTTTGGGGGAGAAAAGCAGGCTCCTCCACAGGCATGAAAGATAATGGGTAGTACATAGGAATAACTTCACCCTGTGAACAGAATTGAACAATGTTAAATGATTACTTGTTGCAGAATTTGTGTCTTTACAAGTTATGTACCTGGCAAACATCAATGAACATCTTTTTAGCCATATGTGCTGCTAACCATCGCTGTCGATTCCAACATCTCTTTCTTTATCTAGAAACATGCAGAATTGGTAAGATAATGGAAACACAGAGTTCTTGCTATTTGTATAATAGCAGTGATCAAAGTAAATATGACTGGGGACATGGTAATAAATCATCTTAAACAATAGCAACAGTAATCACCTGGAGATGAACAAGCATGTGTGGCAGGGCGACAGGTGGGAGGCTGGCTTTTGGCTGAGGGCTGAAGTGCTTTGGTTTTTTCTGGTGATGATGTCGGTGCACCGGACGCAATGGAGTGGAACAGGATAGACAGGCAAGTGTAATACACAGTATGACGTCTGCCATATCAGATTTGTCAGTTTGTCCATCCTGTAGTCATTACTAAGGTGAGCACAATCCTGACACCACAGATGCCTGTATTAAAAACAAACGTTGTGTAAGTATATGTAAGAAATATTAATTCCAGTACAGATACACATAGACAACATGACAAAATGTGTTTTGCTGTGACACAATAATAATACATGAAGTAGCACGAATTCTAACATATTTTACATACCTATCACATAATGGAAAGAAAGCTTCTGTTGAGGAGCAGCCGACAGAGCTGAGCAGCCACTCGATAGTATTTTTCTTCAAGATTGAAATCAAACACAAAAAGCTGTAAAAAAAAAAAAAAAAAAAAGAAAAGAAAAAAGCAAGTGTTACATCACAGTAGACCAAAGTTTGTGCATTCTCAGA
This sequence comes from Siniperca chuatsi, assembly GCF_020085105.1. Taxonomy (NCBI): domain Eukaryota; kingdom Metazoa; phylum Chordata; class Actinopteri; order Centrarchiformes; family Sinipercidae; genus Siniperca; species Siniperca chuatsi. The sequence goes on from NC_058055.1 coordinate 5,586,631, forward strand.
ATGTGGGGGTGTATGCGATTATCACACACTGGATTAGAAAGCGTACCTGGGGCAAGCGATGCAAAGCAGCTTTTCAGAAGAGACGTAAAATCTTTTGCGGCCATCTCCGTGGTGCGGCTGGACTTCAAGTTGTTGCCTGGGTAAAGTAGGCAGACTACATCAGGAGTGAGAGGAGGGTCATCGGCATATTTCCCTTCGCCAAGCATCAGCATCTCCTCCAGGTGTAGACATGAAGCCAAAGCTGAACCGGCCCTCTGGCATGGCAACATAGCCGTTCACAAAGCATCTCAAATGTGAGTGACCAATGACAAGGACAAACTGGATAAAATGACAACATGCTATTCATCAATACCTAAAAAAAAGCTTTAAAATATGAAATACTAACATGTTTTTTAAGCTAACGAGACACTGGACAAAATAAGTGATCAGAGTATGTTTTCAAAGTGTCCGAGAACAATATAGTCTTACCTCTTTTTTGTTGGATCGCATTTTGTCTGTGCACATAACCACTGATCTCAGACACTGTGAGACCTTATGGCACAACCTATACACTGCCATGGCTGTAAAAACAAAAAAAGGGACATTACACATCAGGAAAGAATTGCATTAAACATAGTACACGTGGCAGAATATTTGTGTTTCTGCTGGTATTTTGGGGGCTCCTGGTGGTTTGTAGGCTCACACTGCAAGCCCTATTTTTTTTTTTTTTTACATACACAAAAGTAACAGTCAGCGTAGATACTGAAGCGCTTATTAACTTACAGTGCTCTGTGTCTTTCTATTAGGCTGCATCTGCCGATTCAGTGATCAACACTTGGCTGTAGTTGTAGCATATTTCCTGATGTCATGATATATTCGGCACTGCGACTCCTGTTGATTCCTGGTTCTACAGAGAACGGAAACAAGTGAAGCAGTTACGGTATTTTCTCTGCAATGTGAGTTAACTTTGTATCCATTTTCACAAACGATTCATTGGTGACCCAACAATACTCTCAGACAGTTGCAGACTTAGGGGAGTCCCGCACCACAGTGTCTCGCGAGTACAAACAAGGCTTAAAGCCCTGACATGTCGACTAGTAGTGTCGCTGAAATTACCGGAGGTTTGGAACAAAATGTAGCCAGTTTGTTTTGTGCAAAATCATCAGTGTCTTATTTCCACTTTCTCCCCATAGCGTTTCTTGGCGTGTACAGACAATTTGTTATAATATTCTGTGTATCTAAAGTCTGTCGCTGTCTATCTACGGGTTAATGTTAGTCAATGCTACGCAAAGTACCGGTAGACCGGTACGCCGTACACTTCGGCGATGGGCCTAGATTCGCTTTCAACAGGAAAACACATTTAAACGCTACTGCCATTTAGATTGTCTCTAAATTTCAGTGCTGTATCCGCCTTTTCAATGATCAGCCTACATGACTGTAGCTGTTGTTGCAACAAGGAGAGGTGTAAACTGTCTGCTAAGCTAGTGAAGCATTTTACTTACCTCGGAGAGATAGACAACATGGTCTGGTCGATGAATTCAGAAATCTGTAGTCCTCAGAGAACCGCTGTGAAAGCCCACCTGAAGACGTCAGAGGACTGCCAGCGCCTCGCTGTAAATATTTGTTTGTTTATGCTCGTTGCAGTGTTCCTGGCGCAAGGGTGTGTGCGCCAAAAGTGAAATCATCGCACCTCGAGTCGAGCGTTACCTCCCGAGGACGTAATTCAGGACTGTTCGTGCCCATTCATTTTGAAAGAGCAATGGCCAATCAGGAGACTCCAACACTCGACAGACCAAAAGTGAATCTTCATCACTCACTCAGTAACTCATTCACTCAGTAAGTCACAGACAGACTTTCGCATCTACAGGGCCGGCCCCCGCTTTGCTGCAGTCCAGCCAAAAATCATTCAGCAGCACAGAACGAAAAGACCTGAGAGCTGCTTGGGAGGACAGCAGCTCCTGAATACAGGCAAAGGAACAGAAAGTTAAAAGGGTAGAAAACAGAATTTCACACAAAAAATAATTATTTTATTCATTTTGGTTAGGTGGTAGAACTAAGCATTCATGTTGGCTTCTGACCACATTCGGGCTGATTTAATAGTGGTGAATAAAAACAGTGCCATACACGAAGAATTAAAGGTGAACACATAATTCAAAATCTGCTGAGAACTCACAAAAACACTCCAGCTGCATTTACCTCAACATTTTCTAAGTAGGTGAGCAAGCCTTTGAGAAAATCCTTGAGGGAGAAGTCAGGAAATTTCTTTGCTTGTAAATTTGAATGAATGAATTCCAGCTTGATTGAAGCTATTGCAAATTTGTAAAGTGTTGAAGTGTGAGTTTAGAAGGTTTTAACTGTATTTATTCTCTGGTATGTGTCTCAAGGCTGCCATTAAAGCTAGATGGAACAATTTCTAAACACAATGCTTCAGTGCAACTTGGTGTAATTCTTATTTTGAGATCTAAAGCATCTTTGCCTGTGCTGCACAAATAGGATATAGTTCAAGCACTCACATCCACACATAATTGTCGCACTTCAGCTGTGAGGACCCTGAAGTGACACATGAAAACCTATCGCTTTCCCAGAGTCCTTCTGCAGTTCACATGCAGAACATACTGTTTTATCCATTATGTTTGCTATGTACAGTAATACAAAATATAACCGATTACAATGTAAAAAGATCTCTAACATTGTGCTTTGTGCCATTGCGTCAGCAAAGCATCTCTCACTCCCAGTCAGTCAGCAACCCCACCCCACTGTATGCGCACTCTCACACACACACACACACACACACGCACTGGAGTGAGTGAACCAGGTGAAGTGAAGGTAACGTTTTACTCGAGTTGACATCTTGATAAAAAAAAGTAGAAAAGTGATAATTCCATGCTTTGTTCGCAGTTGTTGTTTTGCTCAACCACAGCACGCTCATTAATCTAATAACAAATTGTTATTGTTACAAGCAAAAAACGAAAGCTGCCTGTATGTATCCTAACTGTTTCTTAGTTTGCCACTAATCTTAAAATTTGGCAAATTCTTGTAAAACTTACTTTAGTTGCTGGCTGAGACAAACCATCAGTCTGCCTTTAAGTAATCTCCATACATTACCTAAATAATAATAATAAATAATAATCATCATTTATGAGAATTGTAATGAAGAACGTGTAATCTCAGTCAGGGATGATGGTGCCTTGCTTTGTCTGAGCCACTGGGAAAGGGTTACAGACGCCTCCCTCAACAATAAAACCATTAAAGTAATGGAGGGTGAGAAATTGAGAGTACCACAGCATTATTTGGAAAAGACAGATTTATCACATTATGTCCATAAACTGTGCTCTACAGTATGAGACAGACTGGAAATGTGTGCCAGAAAAGCCAAAGCAAAACTTCAAAACTGGAACCCCTCCTCGCTCCATACTTCCCTCCTAGTCCAAACGTCTGTCTACCTTCTGTAGTCTCTCAGATTAGATGCAGGTGCTCACACAAAAACACACACACACACACACCTGCTGAGAATGTTCAGGTGCAGATGAGCCAATGTCTGCATTATACACAGAAGCAAGTGGGGGGAGTTGTGTGAGGCTAGCAGAGCTTTTCAGGTAGGCAGTAAATTATTCCCCTGACAGACATAACCATCTACAAGATGTTTGTTCTACATTAGTTGCCTTCTTTCTCATAATAGCACTCTCAAAACAATTGTGGGGCCTGACAAAATTGTGTCCACACAAAATGTACACAGACACACACAAAGACACCTAGCCAATTTCCTGGCACTAATCTCATCATAGCAGATTTTTTTTTTTTCCATTTGAGTCAGAAGGGTGCGCAAAAAAAGACAAGGGGATATCCTGTGTATGACGATCTGATTTCCTGGCTGTGTCTGGCTGTGCAACAAATACAGATTATTTTTCCTTCTAGGAGGGCAGACAGGATCGAGGGGAGCTCTGGTAATGGGAGATCTCTGCAACCAGCTTCCATTTGTGTCATTCAGTCTTATCAGGCATCCTGAGAGACACACAACAACTGATTTTCTCAAATAAAACAAAGCGGCGCGGGCCACACATATCGTATCAAAGATAGCGATCAAATAGCTGCATTGTGGCCACAATAATCATGCTTAGAAAACGAGACATTTCCAGAGTGACAATGTAACACCAGACCTGTAGTGGGTCGGAGGTTGGAGTTATTCCTAAAAATACTGTTGCTGAAAAGGATTTTTCCACTATGCATCTTAATAGGAGGGAAATCAGGCCTTCTGCAGAGATGCCAGCAGAGCACAGGACTTAATGAAAAACAAACATATTCAGTATGAGCCACAAGAACCCACAACATTTACCCTGATTAAATAAACATGAGGAGCAGATACAGCCTGGCTTTTTTCATGTTAATCACAGAGTAAGCAGCGCAGGCAGAGTGGCCCTTTAATGGGTGCAGAAAGATGTACACCAACAGTGTTGCTGTGTTACTGAATCAGAGCACTGAGAGTTTTTTTTTTTTTGTGAAAGCCTATATTAGACTATTTCACACAGAGACATCAGCTGGCAGGTCGTCTGTTGTGTGTAGAAGAATATGAATAAAGGGATTTCAGCATAAAGCAAACAAGAACAAGATAACATGCACACTAGCCATGTGGTGACAACCTGAATAAGCAAAGCATACTGCGAAAGAAGATGAAGTGCAGACTGTCCTGATCAAATGAGAACAAACAACAAGGAGGAAAATAATGTGCTGAAAACAATCCCCGCCCGAGCGGCACTGTGGGATGCATTTCACTCTTTGAAGCTGCCCTTGTTGGCTTAAATAATTACACCTAATTGCTGACAGATGTAAAGGCAAATGAACCATTTACTTAAACAGGCACACGGATTGCTCACGGTCACTGCATTGGGTCAAAGCTTTTATTGGATTCTGCCATACACTATTACTAAAGAAAATTCACTTTCTGTGGAGTGGGCCAGTTTGTTTAGCTGTCTACAACTGACAACTCACTCATTGTTAAAAAAAAAAAATCATCTCATAGCTGGGCATAATGACAGTTATTTATAATCTGCAAGAGACACTGCATTCATATAAGAAAGAAGTATGGTATTTAACTTAACATTGCACTTTAATATATAAACATTTTAAGTTAACATCTACAGTGTTAGATACTTCTTACAAGCCTAAAAGCAGAGATTGTGTAACATGAAGTAAGCAGATCATTATAACAAATGTACTTTTGGCTATTATATTTATGTGTACTAAGGATGACCCAAGCAAGTCATTTTTGAATTTGAGTCGGTTATGTGAAGCTCAATCCAATTATATTCCTTTATCTATTGTAACCGATTGGGCTCTAGGTCAGGGCTTTTCAATGTCTGACAATGTGCCCCCCAGATGTAATTGAGAATTGAATGTACAGACAAGAAGCATCTTATTTCTATGATTTCTTGGCAGAGTTATGGACATATATATGCGATGGACATTGGAGTTAATGATATCCTCAGAATGTTTTAAAGTCGTCAAAATGTCACATTGAACCTAAAAATGTATATAATGTCCGTGTGATTAAGTTATAACTGCAAGACAAAGTATCTTAAACCTGCAATAACTGATTTTTTTGGCCACTTGGGGGCAGCAGGAACAAGCTGTGAATACAGCATTGACATATCACCACCTTTTAAGTTGATATGGCGAACTTGTTAGCAAACAGTTGCATATTTACACATCCAGCAGTTGTTTGACTGTAAGTCCAATAATCACTATATTCCACTATGTTCACCAGCTAGTTGCTAACTGTGTCTGTCTGTATGATGCTGTGCAGGTTGCGTACAGTGGGTTTTCAGATTTTTCAGTGAAAACAGCTGCCTACTGCGGCCAAAAATGGCACAATGAGAGCTGTGAGAGTGAACCAAAACACTAAAGTTGCATTGTACATTGAAGAGCAGTACAATGAGCTGGAATTCGCTATAAAGCTCCATAAAGCAGAGGGGAGCTGCAGATTCAGGTGATAATTCCCAGTAGATTCACCACTACAAGCGACCCCTTTCACACCGTCACGTAGATTTCACATTGTCATTTATTGTTATTAAAAAAATATCAATAATTACGTTAACTGGCTTCACAAACTGTGATTCACAGCCTCTGTTGCAGCTCCAACTTCTGACTGTGGTGGTAAACAGACCAAGTCAGCAGGTCACACTACAATAACTAGCTTCTGGTTGTTTTCAGAACACTTTGTTTCACGTCTATTCCTCCTCCCATTACAGTTCCATTTCAGTTACTAGAACGTATTTCTAATGTACAGCATTAACAGTTAGTATATACAGTAACCTCGATTCAGCATTTTGGCAATTTGGATTTTGCTAATTGTATTACACCATCAAGTATGTATGGTGTTGTAGCTCAGAACAGCACTCCTTGCCTGTAATATATGTAATTGTGCATAGAAGCTGAAGATAGGAAAAGCTGCAGCCAATACTTTTGGAGTATCTTGATACAAGGGAAATATTCCACAACATTAAATGTGCCTAAAGCTACAGTGAGCAACAAGCGTGGTGTAATTCTCCTCGGATGCTTGCAAAGCCATTTTTATTTGATGAGTGAGCTTAGAAAACATGCTGCCACCTTAAATGAACCTGTGCTAAGATAATGCTGAGTATCCTATAAATAGGGATATATTCTGGACAAGTATATTGCAGTGATATGGTCAGCTGCATTCAATTTGATCTACAATTTGATAAATTGTTCTTGTCCCTCAGGTGATAGTGGACAACCTGAGAGCGCCATCACAATTTAACTGAAATAACTTCAAATGAAAACAAAGCTCGGCCAGCCACCTCTAGTGATTTATATTTCCCACTAATGTACTCAACCACACATAGATCATATCTGGCAACATTATGAATTTAAATCTCTGGGCAACAAGTGCCATGTCTGATGCATCACCAATGAAAACATATGTAAGAGTATAATAAATCCCACATGACAAATTTTTGCATCCAACTACAGTCAAACATGTTTGAGCTACAGGAATCTGGTGCCAAGCTTGCAACCAGATTTAGGAAACAGCCAGCAGCACTGGCACCCTCACATGCATGCCAAACACACACAAATTGTTTTGTTTTCAACTAACAAAAAATTGACAAGCTTGCCACATGGTGCCAGCTTGGGAGAAGTGAAGCCGTGGAGACTGATTCACTTCAAAACTCCAGTAAAAGCTTTTGAAGGGGAAGCCAAGGCTAGCTAGAAGGAAGATGACAAAGAGCTGCCAGCAGGAAAGAAGTGGCATTCATTACCAAGTGAGGGCAGCATTCAGTATGATGAAGGCTGTAGTGAAGGTATGCTGAGAGCAGTAGCAGAATGTGCACTGGTATTTCCTGAATTTAGTCAAACTGTCTGGTCCGAGGCAGTCATCATGCTTGCCATTAAAACTACAATTTATATTATGAACTGTACTTTAGATAATTAAAAAAATAAATAAATAAATGTAAATAGTGCTTTGAAAAATACTTTATAACAAGGCAAGGGCATAATTTCCACTGGGATGGGCGGGGCATGTCACCCTCACTTCTCAAAATCCTATTTTTGTCCCATTCATTTTTTTTTTTCTGTTTGATTTTCCTACTAAAAATTCTAATTGTCCTCTTGCTGTCCAGCCAGAGAGAAGATGTCAAAAATGTTAATGCACTCATCTCAGTCGCCTTTCAATTATTACCGTGTGCTCACAGCAATAAACAAGCAAAGAGTGCTGGGTTTTGCCTCTCAAGCTACATACAGTCTACCCTATATTCTTACTGGAGCTTCTTGAGTCCCTATATGCAGCCTGAGAAAGCCTGCAGGCACCACTCAGGGCTGAAATAAGCACCTCCACCATCTCTGCATAATTTTGTGTACAAAAACAAAGCAAAACTACACTGAATATAGAATATTACAAAATCAAATAGGGTCACAGAAATGATCACTTTAACCCTGCGGAAATGTTTAATGAATTCCTATAATCATATACACAAAGCATCAATTGCCTCAGTGGGCAAAAAGTGCAATTCTGACGTCTGTCCTCTCAGAAGTTTACCAAGCCCATTTGTTGCCCACTGTTGTCTTAAAAAAAGCTTTGCTTTCTGTGATTTCTCTGTGCGGTGGAGCCAGAACAACAACCGCAGAAGGAAAAGCAGCCCTCTCCTGGGATTTGGGGAGAAGGGAAACAGAAATGCTTGATTTCGCTCAAGCTGTGGCTTTGTAGAAACAGCTCTCACTCCATCTTATTTCTCTCTTTTCCCCTCCACCTCTATGATTCACAGCAGAAAATTGACTCAGAGAGGGAGTGAATAGTGGGTGATGCTGAAGCCTTCCTGTCCTGAACGTGCTTCTCTCCTGCTCGCTGCCAAAACCAGACCGCTGTCAGGCCCTGAAGCAGTGGTTTTCAGAGGGAGAAACTTAAAGCAGTTGGTTTAAATTCGCTCCTTTTTTCTCCCCATACGACACCGGTGTTCGGTTAATGGCATCTAAACAAAAGAGGCCCCCTCCATGTGCTCTCCAGACAAGGAATGGTTGTTAGATTAGCCCAGCAGGCTTACACAAGGGGCTCCAGCCTTGACTACTGTAACAGTCACGTCTCCATGCTTAGACCACCAAGCAGAAGGCGATTAAATCTCTTCATATTATCACACCTTTGGTTACAGTGAAACACTTGCTTTAATCCATACAAAAGTGCTATTGCAAACGTAGCATGTGAGCACCTTGAGAGAGTAAAAAAAATAAAAAATAAAGAGACTGCTTAAACCCCCATGGCTTTGCATTCCCTGTTATCATTCCTCCGCTCCTCAGACCAATGACGTGATGTTTCTTTTGGGATGCTGTGGCTTCAGACAGAACGGTGTAGGTTGCTTAGCAACTGGGTACAAAAAGAAGATCATTAAATTGCACTGATGCTCACTCAGTCCTTCGTTATGTATCTGAGAACTTGTTGCTCCAACCTGCAGCGAATAAGAATCTTCCCTCGAATGAACACGGATGTCTCAAAAGTGCAGCTCAGACGATGTGATGGCTCCTCAGAAAAATATCACGTGCAAATTCAAATAAAACTGTTTGTTGTGATTGTTTTTTCCCCCCATATAGTCATAATTCAAAACTGTTAGAAAGAAACGCTCAATCTTTCAAAATCACAGCAGTTCAGACATTTTCATTTGCTTACTGCAGTTTGCTGTAGAGCATTTCACTTGCATTTGTGTTTTTTCATGGAGTACTCAGAGACTTTGCTTCACTGAAATAATAATAATTTAACATATTTGACTATAAAAGTATAGCGTCGGGCTAGCATGCATGGAAATTATTTATCAGCCAACCAAGCACCTCATATTAATGTTTAGGAACTACACATGATAATCATCATATAGGATAAGTGATACCTTCAGTCAGTCAGTATCCAAAATGCAAATAATGCCATATTTACTGTATTGAGGTTATTTGAGGTGAAAACTTCACCATGCTATATATCATTCCCTCCCGGGATGAAATGGAGCTATATTAGTTCTTTCCATAAGGAAACTGCATTGCATTACCTCATTCCCAGTTAACATTAAGTTAAATCAATGGAGCACACTGTGTTTTGTGCATGCAGAGCTCTATTTCCAGCCTCTATAAAGACTGAGCAGAGGCTGCTGCTCACCAGAGAGCCGACACCTGCACTATTTATAGCCCACGGACATTAAAGCTAACAGTGTAACAAGAGACCAGAGACTTGCCCCTCCACTGGTAATTAGAAACCCAGTGAAAGCTCACCATCTCCACAATGGAGGAAAAAGACAGTGCCAGAAAAGACACACTGGGGATGTGTCACAATACACTTCCAGACCTCCTCAGCTAGTTTCACATTACAGATCTCTTATACAGTCGTTTCAGGATTAATGAAGTGAAATCCGGGCACTTTTTTGGGATTTAGAGCTGTTGCTATGCTGTAGCTAAGCTAGTGTAACAATTAAGGTTACGCAACAATTCATTTAAATTATCCACTGTCTAATGCAGCCTATTGTTACACTTACTGTAAGCCATGTGTGAAGAACACTTGCTGAGGCATTTATAACATTAACAGGGTTCCACATTAACAATGGCTACATAGTTACTCTGTGGCCACCAAAGTTACTCTGTGGCCACAACAATACAGTTCCACCATCCCGATTCATTTGCGCCAATGCAACATTACAGTAGCCCACAAACATCCCGATTCATTTAGCAGTCTATGTCGGGGTTACTAGTTTAGTTAAGCCTACTAAACTTTTAACACAATCCTTACAAAAGAATGTGAATGGAAGTGTGAAGTTTAAGTGGCCAACAAACACATCTCGTACTAACTTAGTGCAGCGTATGCTGCCAGTTTCCTCAACTAGCCAACAAAGCCATGGCAATGTGGGTTGGTTTAATTCTAATCTAGTTAAGCTATCTAGCTCGCTGCTCTTCTTACTACTAATATATTAGCGTCTATCTCTGCAATAAGCTCTACTATCTTACTATGCAATAAAAAAAAGGAACCAATTAAGACCACGAAGATGGAGTGGACACAGTACTGTACACTGCTGATTACAGCTACAGTTTGGGCATTGACTAACTGACAAGACCAGCATTAAGAATGAAGCAGAGATGATGTTGCAGACTGTGAGGGTTGAGGGTGACTTGAGTGTTTTGCCTTCTGATACATGCCATCAAAGTTATTCTTAAAAAAAGTTGGATTTAGTGCCAACTTACTCGTTGAGTTAATAAATTATGTATACACTTTTTTACACTATTGATTGATCCTGGTCCCATTCTATAGTGTAATTTTTCTTATTCCAGAGAATATCCAGTAATTCTGTTCTCTAGACCCCACAAAAGTGTGTGAAAAATCGGACATTTCCTGCTGCACTACACCCTGAGCGACAAAGCAACATAACATTTTGCTGCATTTGCTGAAGCCTCGCTAAGCTAAACTAGCAGTCCAAACGGCTTTGGACTTGGAACTGAAGTCACTGTCATGGCTCTCAATTTCAGCCAGTAAAAAAAGACAGTTAGTGAAAAGCAAGTCGTTACAGACAGATAGATGTTGAAAGAAGAGTTACATGTGCAACTACAGTTCTATGAATTCTGTATGACCACCAGATGAAATATGTAGATAACACTGCTGAAAATGTCTGAAATGTTTTGTGTATTAAGTTAAGTAGAAGGCTGGAGCGACAATCTTACAGATCTATGATCTATAACATTCAAAAAAATGAACAAACCTTAACAGAATGTGAAGCAGTAACAGTTCTGACGTCATGTTAATGACGTCTACGTAGGAAGTTTACGTGTTGCTGCATGCATTCTTTATCAATATGTAGTGAATACGAAGCAGAAGCAATTTAATTAACATTCTCCAGCAGTTAATATTGAGCTCAGTTTTACACTAAACCATTTCTCTTGATTAGTCAAGAGATAATGCACAAATTAGCTTTGTGAGGGAATTAACTTGAAATCAGGTAGCAAGAGGTAAAACAGAAACCAATGGCAACGATCTTTGTGTGAACCATTACATACACACACACACACACACCACACAAACAACTAGACACAAACGAACGGATAAATGCAACCATGAGTAAAGATGAATACAGCGATGAATAATTAATGAATGAATGGCCAGTGTACCAGATAAATGGATAATTTTGGCATTGACCTGTAAAAATCACCCTTTATGCGCCATTCAGCAACTGAGAGAAGTTTTGGAAAGCACTTGTGAAATATTTTACGATTCCATGTCATGAATATATTGAAGGGAGATTTTATTCCTGACCTCACACTAAATTATTTGTTAGTAACCTACTAGCATCAATCCAAATATAACACAGGAAAAGTAATGTTTTCACCTGGTTCAGATAGCCAGGGGACAAATTGCGCTGGAAGGGAGGCACAGTCAATTCTCCTGTAGGGGCAGCTCTGCATGTTTGGACGCAATGAGTCCCATGTACAGTTCGACCAGTGATTCCTCTTGTGGAGCTCAGGCTTCTTCGGGCATTGACGGTGCAGCGGTGCGACTCTGTCTCTCTAGGAACTCCATTCCCACCATCTGTTCTGTCTTAATTATTTTCCTGTACTAGTTTCTTCCTAAAGAATCAATTGTTTGTTACAAATGTAATGCTTCCATGTTAAAACGCTCATTAGTTACTGAAAGACACTAAACACATTATATGAATGACAGGATATCATCCTTATGCAATAGAGTAGTAACTCAGGAAGATATCAAATGACAACCATGTTACATCTGTTATTAATACACATGCATATACTTGTAACAGCATATATACTTCCATATATCCGTACACTTCACAGGAACGTTTGTTTGTCTCTGAAATGCATGCAAAAAAAGGGAAGAACCAACCTTCCCTTTATTGATGAAGTCCAGATATCATCATGGGGGGGGGGGGGGGATTAGTGAGGGTCATAAATTGGCTTACTATCACTTAACTTATATTGGCGTCCTCTCTGAGTCCTGACAGGGGTCGTTTTATGACCCAAAAGGAGAGGAAGACAGGATGTTTGGGGAAAGTTTATCTTTAAATTCTCACAGAGCTTGTTTATCAGTCAGAGAGGCAGGCTATTTAGGAGAGGGCATCAGTTTTTTGTGGAATAATTGTTCATCATCATCATAATCCTACATCTATGTATTGTGTTGCAGAGATAGTTACTGAAATTAGCATGCTAACCTCGTAGCCCTGATTTAATACCACTTTCCGCCTTTTGAGGCGATATTCCGATAGTATAGCTCAGGTAGTTCCAGCTGGGAGTATGTGTGCGAGTAGTCTAATAAATAAACAAAATAAACTCACAAAATGCAGAGAAAGAAAATATTCTTACACCTATTTTCCTTATCCAATATAAAAATACAACCATTTACCTTCTGAATTAATTTCTCTCTTTTTCAACCGAACTAAGACCAGCTTAATCAGCCCCAGAGTCAGAGTCCTGGTCTGGTCAGAGTTGCTGTAAATCACCTTGGTACTGTATTCCCTGTCATCAAACTGGCCTCCGTCGGTCTCGGAGGCTGTGTTCACTGGGAGGCTGCTAATCCCAGTTCCGTTGCCCGTTCGCCCGGCTCCAGTTCTGGTGCCCATTCCGGACTCAGTCAGCTAATAGAACTGCTAAGTTAGCTGCATGGCTAACTGAGCTAACTAGCTAATGGCAGTTAGCAGCAATTATGACTGGATATGTGATATGCTGCCCCCTATTTTTTTGGAGTATGAATTCGACAGGTGGAGAGTAGTCTCAATTCTTACATTCTTACCCCTTTAAGCTTGAATGTGGAAAAAGGAAAAAACTAGGAGTCTCAGGGGAAAAGAGCTTTACTTTTGTTGTGGGTGTGTTTCTGACAGTGTTGATTTCAGGGATTGTGTCTTGACAAACCTGAAACTGGTATGTGATCCCTCAATCTATGTATTTGTCAAGTGTCTGCACATCGCACACAAACACAAAAATCACTGTATATTCAGTCTTACAGCAACTAGTGCAGGACTACAAAGAGGTTTTCTTGGGGGGCATGAGATGAGGGGTTGAATGAAGGCGAAGACTGGCTTAAAGGATTATAAGGTTTCTATATTGAATGAGGATAATATGAGAAATGGGAAAGGATCACGTCTGTCTTCTCTGGGTGAATGGGATAAGAGGCATGGCGTTGGAGGTCAGTTGAATACACAGCACTCTCCAGCCAAAACTACATTAGAGGGCTGATTTGAGGCTTAGGGACAAATTCTATCATGTATAAGGCAGTTCTTTTTAAAGCCTTCATTTGGTAGAAATGATGTGTTTTAAGTGTGAGAATACACCATCACACACACATTATGCATTCATGAACTGTTTATATGGATGTTTTTTTATACTATTGTTTGTTTTTTCACATTAAGTACCACTTGACTTGGCACATATCCGTCACCACTACTAGTGAAGTGTCTAGCAATCAGCTGTATTTTTTTGTTTTTTCTTTGCTGACAACAGCACCTGACTGTTCGTGACTCACGTGTCTGACTTCATAACTTGGACAAAAGTACACATCAAGTGCACACAGAGAAGTTTGCCAGAAGAACAGTTTTTTTTTTTTAATTGATTCCCTCAATTAACCTTACACAGTTTCTTTAATTAAATTCTATTCTGGACTGGCTGTGTTCAGGTATTTTAAATTTTCATCCTGCTGTACTCATTATGCCACACTTTATCAGCTCCTGCAAATATAATCCTGCCACAAATCACTACACAAAAAATCCTACACGGACTTTCTGATCGCATAAGACAGAACAACTGTGTAAATCATAAAAACAGTTAAGAAAAGAAGACTTCAAGAATTGATGGGTTCCTTGCGCAAAAGGTGTAATGAAAAAAAGCAGTTTTATAACAGCACCACAGAATGGGAAGCTTCTGAAAAAAAAGCACCTGTCTGACTGGAAGCCAGATTTAACAGGAGCAGCTAAGGCTATGACGGTACTGAGGGATGCACAAAGAGGCAATTAAAACATTTATTGCAACCATCTGGTGATCCAAGACTGATAATAACATGCGTCATCTTTTGTGTTGAGAGCACGCCCGTCATTAGGAGTGTGCACGCGTCAGTTTGTACACAACTCAACTGAAGTGCCTTCATTTCCACATTAACTGACAAGATCCTTGATTTATCAGCGCAGACAAGTGTTTGTCCAACAATGTCATAGATAAAGCAGAGTTTAACGGCCATTGGTGGTATTTTCTACACGCCCACTCTTGAGAGCAACATAGGCATCTGAGAAGTGAAATCCAGCAGAGAAAAACTCACGCAAGCGATCATTACTGCCTCATCCCTGACAGCTCCAAGCTGAGAGCTAAAATACAATGACATGCTCACTGTGAAACCACTGCTGTGTTTTACTTTAACTGAAAGGTTAGCAACGTATCCTCTTTCAAAGGAAACATTTCAACTGCAAAGAGGATTGCAAGCTTTTGATTCACACTCAAATGCATTACCAACCATTAATCTGACCCTACTGATTGCCTCTCATACGGGTCTTGGGGAGTACTACTGCATATGTGGAAAAAAAAGATGTATAAAGTCTTTTGTGTCTCCAGAGGGAGCTGTGTGAAATCTGATAAATGTCCTCAAGTGATGTCACTTGAGTCAGCATCAGTTAGGGCTGAAGTTTGAAAATGAAAAAAAGTCTGGGGATGTGGCGTTAGAAAGAGGTGAGCTTACCAGACCTCTGCAGCCCGCTCCTCATCTAGGCTTGAGGTTAGCAGCTCCAGGCTACAATAGCCGCTACTAACATAACACACCCGAATCTCTAACTTAACTGTCGGCGGTCGAATTACATTGTGGGTAATACAGGCGCCAGGTTTTGACAGGGAAGAAGAATGTGTGGAATAAGAAAGATAATATCTCTGGTTCTGCTGCATAAATTTTGATATGTTTCGTTTTAAACTGTCCATCATGTCCAAAAATGTAATAGGAGTGCAATGCGAAATCAGGGGAGTAATCTTTTAAAAAAGGTGCCCTGTGGTTTTCTACACAAACAAAAGTTGTGTTTACATTCAGTGTTTCTTACCAAACCGTATTGTGTGTATCCTTGAGGCCTAACAAATTTGCTGAACATCTCCTTTCTCCTGTTGATCAGCGGTATAGCATAAAACCACTGGCAGCAATGTGTATCATGCCATCCGCATGCTTGCTCGTGTGCATGTGTGCACGATACAAACAAATCAGGGATCCACTCTTTAAAATATTGCTCCATAGTGCCTTTAGTGGTCAAAAACTGTACAGGGTGCCATCAACATCTGGTGCTGGGTACATCTTTCCCAAGACAAATCCTCACAGGAAGTCGGATATAAACAGAGTAGAACAACAGTATAGATGATAATTTCAAGTCAAATGTTAACAAAAGAATCAAGGAAAAAGACGTAGCAGCAATAACTACAATAAATAAAGAGTAGGACTTAAAAGGCCTTATTGGATTTATTTAATCAACATTATATAAATGACTTTATTCACAGCAAAAGTTCCATTTAAAATGACATCTATAGATAGATATAATCAGCTATAATCAGAACAGACATAATCTGCCCATGCACATTACTGATAGCTCTTTTTGTTTAAACATTGTTAGTGATTTAGGGTGGATTTTTTCTTTACATTACAGAGAATCAAGAGTGGAAATCAGAAATGTGTAAAAGCCATCTAAAAATCAGGAAATCTGGAGCACAAATGCAGTTCTCCCTACAAAGCGCTGGGGGGGGGGTGGGGGCACAACATTTAATCACACAATGACCAGGATTTTATTGTTCTAATAAAGTTTAATTGATTACCATCAGGTGTTTGAATATAGTGCAACGGAATCACTCAGCACAGCAGCTGTTCACTAAGGCTTACAAGAGTGATATGAATATGCAATACATTCATGCTATTCCTGAAAATTACAATGATGATCCACCGTAACTGCTTGGTATTCACCACCCACACTATTCCGTCCACTCCTCCTACTCCTTCCAAATTAATCCTGATAAATTTTACTTCCCAAGGTGGCAGAAAAGATTATAAAGAGGACATCAGAAGCAATTTGAGGTTGTTCATGTAAGGTTACATCATTTGAACCTGCACTCAATTCACCTGCTGTCATTATTAGATAAGATTAGAGCTAAGAACGTAAGTGTCCAACTGCCTAATTTATTTCTCTAGGAGAGAGATCATGTCAAAGTGAGAGGAGGTGAAAAGAAGTTATATATGGGAGGAAGGAAGGTTGCTTCAGGATGTCCTGACCTTGGTGTGCATCTGACAAAAGATGCAACCAGAGGTTTTCTCCCTCACATCTATTTCTGCTGAAACGCATTACTCACCTTCCAGGTTTTGTCTCTGAACTCACTTGTCAGCAGACTGTAATTGTGCACTGTAATCACCATGTGTCTCCAGCTGATTGCTCAAGTATTTTGTATGTTAATGGCGCACGCCACCGATTTTACATACAGAGATCAGTTCACTTGTGATGACAAGTACAATTCAGCCTGTAAGAATGGTTGTACATTGTCTTCTGTGGTTCAGGAGAGAGCTTTCTAAAGTCTAAAGATGTCATCAGGGTTATCTCAGTTTGGGCTTGAGGCTACGAATCTTAAACATCAAGATCTCTTTGCCACTGCTGCATCAATACTGTGCTTTTTAAAAAAAAAAAAAGGAATAGTTCATCATTTTGGGAAATACACTTATTTGCCTTTTTGCCGAAAGTCAGATAAGAAGATCGATACTACTCTCACATCTGTACAGTAAATATGAAGCTACAGCCAAGAGATGGTTATCTTAGCTTAGCACAAAGACTGGAAATAGGGGAAACAGCTTGCCTGACTCTGAAAAAACCCCACCTACCAGCATCTCTAAAGCTTACCAATTAACACGTTATGTTGTTTGTTTAAGTGTAAAAACAAGCTGTGGTTTTACAGGGGATTAATCGGGGGGATAAAAGAGCAATGCTAAATTGCTCCAGTACCCATTTAAAGACTCACAATTGTAACTAGTTGACATATTTGAATTTACGAATCTTGATTGGTAAATGATAACTAATTTCAAGGTAAGCCTTGATATTTTCTGATCTTTGTTGGAGATGAACCAAGGGATGAACCAATTTGCTGTCAAACTAGCAATTATTTACAAGGCTCTTGTCTCAGAACAAGTCATGATTAGCCTGGCAGATTCAGCTCATCAGAAGCCTATTCAAATTCAATAAGGCCTTGTTCAGACTGTCAGCCCAAATCCATTTTTTGGCATGCCCAGATTGTATCCAGGTTGATTTTAGAATGTCTGGACAGCTAAAAACCACATGAAATGCGAAATTTTTGCAAATGGGATCCAAGCCACATTTGGAGGTGGTTTGAAATGCGATTCCAATCGGATTTCTACGGATGCATCTCAGTCCGAAAGCTCTGGCTGCTCAAATTGGATTTCAAAAGTGTCTTTTGCGTCACTTGCAACGCGGTACAATGATGATGTCAAATCCAGAGTGACGGGAGTGCATCAGAGCGGCTGGACAACAGATAACAGTTTATGGACAGACGCTGAAATAAATTGTCTGCTGGCACTTAGGGGGAAGGCTTCTGTGCATTTCTCATGCTTCCACGTTGGAACGTTGCGTCACTAGTGTACGTCGTTACTGAAGCCTACGTCGTTAGCACTTGCAGATAGGTTGGTGATGTCTGGTGACAGACTGTCTTAAAGATCTGGTTTGAGAAACAAATCTGATTTGCCTGCAGTCTGAACAAAGCCTAAGAGACCAATCTGTTTGAGTGTTCTGCCAGTACTGGCTTCTTTTTGTACATCATGGTGCCCCCACTGTAATTCACAATAAACATAAAGTGGATGTATCCCTGGGAAAGATGGGAGCATGGATGGGACATGGAGTTCTTTTTAAGAGTAAAAAAGGTACAGAACTAGATACTTTGCTTGCACTGTCTTCTTTCTGGCTCATTTAGGAAAGTCTACGTGTGACAACACCCTAAGCCTAAAAGCAAGATAAGAAGCTTATCCTCCAAATGATACCAAATACAAGCATGATAGAGGCTGTGGAGACTTTTGGTATTAAAAGTGATTTAAGGGCTATGGGCCAACCAAAGTGCATGTGTGGTTTAGTCAGATGCACAAGAATCCTGCCGGTAATACTGTTGATGTGGCTAGGCATCCTGAATATGTTGCCACGCTTAAATATTACAGGACTTTGCACAACATGACCATCTTTTAATCCTTTAGGTCATATTAAAACGCATATTGTGCCTTTAAATGCTCTCATGGAAGCTGCCCTCAAGTCGGCCTTCATGCTCAGTCACCCTTCCCACTCTCACTTAACAACAGAAGGTATGTCAACAAAAATTAATCACTGAAGCACTGCTAAGGTTAGCAGATGTGAACATCAGTTAACAGTCTGTATAATTATGTTATCTCAGCCAGCCATTGTATTCCAGTCCCTGGGGACTGCGTTCAGGCTGAGCCTTTTTTCCTTCAACACAATCCAACAGAATGAGATTATCAGAGCACAAGATGTAGCCGACTGAATATTGACAAATAGATTGATATGTCATGTCTTTCTTAGCAGAACAGAAATATATGCCACAATTAAGTGCTCAATCCATTCCACACCGCTTAGCATTCATTAAATCAAAAATCAAAACACTCAGCGCTGCTTGAATAAGGAGCAAGGCTGAGCAACAGCTGAAGAATCTCGACAGAGTGCCACATCTGTGTTAAGCCTGGGAATTAATTTTCCCAGACAACAGGTACAAAAAAAGTTACTTTTTAATTACAGTGGCTAATGAAATATCACAGATGAGGAAAATATCTTTATGCCACTCCCCTGTTTCTTTATTACATGGCACACACCCCCCTGTCTCTGCCAATAATCAGCCAAATCAATTACTTTGGCAGGGTTGCAGAGGCAGGAATGTGTATTATATTTATATCTACACAGACTGCAGACACAGTCTGCGAGAAGATCAGAAATACAATGAGAGAGACAGAATGTGTGAGAAAGATGAAAAGACAAAGAAAGAAAAAACAAAGACAGAGACGGCCTGGTTCCTATCAGCCTCACAAGAATGCCTTCCCTTTCTCTCTCTCAAGGCTATTTGATGTACAGCAAAGCTTACCATAGCATATAGTATCGCCACCATAAAAACTAGTGTCTTCAGCTTCATTCTGACAAATGACTGTATGATTCTCTGATGGATAAAAGCATTTCAGCATCTCCCATAAACCTGCAGAGAGTGATGAAGCCTATTGGTAAATTGGTTTCAATGGCAATTCCTCATATTCTCACAGTCATCCTGTGGAGGAAAACACATTTTTTAACTGTACCGACATTTCAAATGCTTCTGTACAACATCATCTAGAACGCTATAAAACATTCTCAGTGGAAACATGAAACATCCACTTACTAAATGGCTGGAACAAACAGCAGAAATAAAAGAAAAATGCAACACAATCGTTTTTATCTTCAATGGTCTCATATTGGCTTGATCTTTATCTTGAGTGGACCACAGAGAATTGTGGGGTACTCAGTAACCACTCAAAGTGCTTCATGCACTAGCCATAGCCCTCCCTCTGCCTATACCATGCATGCCTGGCTGCTTGATTTAGCTCAAAGCACTAATGTTCATGGGAGTGCGCTCACAAGATAAAGCAAGCTGAGCAGCGCCAAAGAAATGACAGCTTGCAAGAAACTGCTGGAAAATACACTACAGGCCAGACATACAGTACACTGGCAGGGAATATGGGTTTTTGCAGCTTTTTACGACCAATATCCCATGGGTTAGGCCTCTGTGTCTGCAGGGAAGTGGAATCGGAGATGTTTTAAGGAGCTGTCACATCACTGCTCTCTCTCTGTGGTGGGGATGTCCCCTGGGAGGATAGGCTGTGCGACCAAAGTACGCCACGGCTCTGTGACCCTGATGACCGCCACCACCTGTCTGTCAAGCTTCTCTGAGGTCACCGCTAAACAGAGATGACAGCTTTCACCACCAGTGTGAGGCTAGAAGGGCTACAATGATTCAGCCTGGGATACACTTGCCTCCGACTACAGTTAGGGGTTATCAAATTATCAAAGCAATTGCATGCAGCTGATGATGTCAGTGCTTTGTGTCTGAGAATAACTAATGGCTTGTCGGAGCACCGATTTCCCTCATACATCAGCCAGGAGAGACAGCAGCGGTGACACCCTATCTTGGTGAAATCTGTGCCACCTGTCAGACACCCATCGCACAGAGAAGTCACAGATAAGGTGTGTGCTGAGTAAGTCTGAGAGTGTGCGAGGGGAAAGGATACAATGAGAGAAGGAAACAGGAAAAGGTAGAGGAAAGGAAAGAGATAAGTGGCTGCTAAAAGACAGGCCTAGGAGGCTTCTGGAGAAACAGCAGAAGCGAGTTATTATCATAGCACTACTGCAATTATACAAAATGTCCTCAGTGTGGAACCAAGCAAGGGCAGCTTCCTTTTGCTTCAGAAAGCAGCACTTTAACAGGAATAGATAAGAGTGAGAAAATCTTCAAGTGAAGAAAATAAGTGGAAAACGCTGTATGCCAACACTGTTACAGTATATTGCACTTCAAGTCCACAGCTTTAGATAGAGGATGAATGAGGTTTACAGAAAGAAAAAGGCTAAGAAACAGATGAGCAGGACCATTACGTGAGAAAAAAAAGAGGGGGAAAGCAGGACAAGAACGGCCAGAGAAGTGTGCAGTGCTTCGGCAGACACTTGACATTTCATGGGCAAAAAAACTAATGAGATCAGTAACAGATAAACGTGCATGGTGTCTCTGGGTTGCCATAACCTCCAGACAACTGCTCATCCTTTTTTTTTTTTTTTTTTTAATACACTGGTGATCTAGTTTGCCATGTCATACTTTTTGTCTGTCGGTTAACATTGTCATCAAAACAATGGTCAGGGGTGCAGGAAAGGTTGAGGGAAAAGGTTTTCTTTCAGTAAATGGCGGAGAGAAACATGACCCTCACCTCACTTACAGCACTGACAGAGACGAGCGTATGGACGCAGGGGAAGAAAAATACACATATGGCGAATGGCACTTTTACAAGCACAGATAAAAAGAAGATACGCCCGACATGCTGGCATTTACCAATACAGACCGACAGGACCAACACAAGCTGTCTAAATTGAAACAACTCGTCTTAGACATAAAGTCTGACTGTCCCATTTGACTCATGGCTACACCTCTTGAATTGCTTGACATTTGGTACAAATATTCATAGTGCCCAGACAATCAATCCAATAACTTATCTTTAAACTGTCTTTTCATCTAGTGTCACCATATCTCGGCAACTACTGGAGGGATTGGCGTGAAGTTTGGCAAAAACAATTATGTTCCCCACAGCTAAGCACAACTAAGATGGCGGCCATGGTAAACATTATACCTGCTAATGTTGGTGAGAATGTTGTTGACGTTAGCATTTAGCAAGTACCATTGTGCCTTAGTACAGCCTCACAAAGCCACTAGCTTTGTATTGCTCTGTGTTAGATCTCACCATGACTCTAGCAGGTCCCCACTCTGTGAAAGCTAAGGACACAGTGGCACATATAGTAGATGATATGTTTGGATCACCTCATGCCGCGCAGACATCACAACGGGAACAAGACCGCAAACAAAAACATGGTCTACCCATGATGTGTACTGAGGAAGTAATTCAAACTAAAGAAAACTAGAAACTTGACACCAAGTATTTCTCAACACCATCACTTCAATGACAGAACACAAAATTCATTTGTGACTAAGTACAGAGAATTTGCAATATTCAATAACTGTTTTGTATGCAGCCAGGCGTTTGCTGCCATGGTATTTTAGACAGATGAATGATGGAGCATTTCAAGCAGCACGCACACAGACAGTACGAGGCTGTGTTGTGAAGATCAAAGTGAGTGAAAAGACTATGAAGGCAGAGAACACTGGAAAAGAGACAAATGTAATGTAGGAGGTTCTTGAAACACAAAACACTTGAAAGTCAAGTCGCTCAAAGTGTTTCATGGAGGAAAAAGGAAGACAAAACATTGTCCCTGCATGTCAGACATAACAGGATGCACACTGGTAGGTGGAAAAACACACACACACACACACACACACACACTCACTCACTCCCTGTCGTCTCTGTCCCAGGCTAAGCTCTGCAGTGCCTGGCACGTTGAGTTACCCCGCTTGTGTGTGTTTGAGTGCACACAACTGTACTGCACAGTAAGGGTGAGTGGAACAATGGGTCTGACAAAAAATACACACGCCTCGTCTGCCCACACACACACACACACACACTAAAAAAGATCTGTGTGAATTCCTGCAAATGCACCACAGAGGCCTGGGAGCAGTCCAAGGATACAGAGGAGAGACAGACAGAGAGAAAATGTCCAATCCAACTGTTCAAATCACATTCAGAGATGGTTCAAGGACACATGACCTGTAATATTGCGGCATAGTCTGTGCACAAATGTGGCCTTGACTGCTCTGAAGAACTGTAGTCCACTGTGTCTCAGCAAGTGGATGTATTTTTGGTCACTCAAGACCCCAACAATGATTCTCTCCCTTTCTCTGACTTAAATAATGCACACAGCAGAAGAGAAAGCAGCTTCTCCTCATACATTTTCACCTTTTCAGTTGATTCTCAAGTGCAAAGTCCCGTTTGTTTGCCTGGTGGTAGACATGAATACATGATGGTCTGTATTGTCCTGATTTTGAGTGCAGACCCTGGTCACTAATGTTCACCCTAAACAAATTCTAAAAGCATGTTAACATGCTTTTGACATCATCTGGCTATTACAGGTACACTGGTACTATCTGCAACTATAATAATTGCAACTGCAATTTCATGCTGCACATGGCGCGAGTAGTGTTCCACACAACAGCACGACACAGTAAAGTTGGTTAGCTTGCTGAGAAGTTGGAGGTACAGTAAGGCTGATATCAGTTAAATAAAATCGATGAACTGCTAGATTAGATGCTGCATCGTTTTCCTGTGAATCCCTCGTGCTTAGGTAGGCAATCTGAATCTAGCACGGAAGTGGCGGACTACACACTAAAATGTATGTATAGAGAGGTAATTACTGAATGTAAATACATTGAATTGCTATTGGTGAAAGCATTACCATAAATAGTCTCAAAAATTGGGTTTGATTCCATGAGAATATCAAGGATTGTAACTAACATGTTTAATAAAACCAGTTCTATGAAAAACCATAAGTGACATTTATGTAACTGATTCATTTCACGGTATACTAACAATACCAATACCTAATAAGGACCCCAATGCATTAACTGATGCATTTAATGAAGCACTTTGTACACATATACAATTTGAATACAAGAGACTATGTCTGAACAGAGCCTCATATTATCAGGTCCTTGTTACTACATTCATATACAGGTGCTCACTTGCCTCCCGGCTCCTCTGAAGGGTCCCTCTGGTCAAAGACGAACCCTCTGCAGGGCTGTTACCATTTCAACAGTTCTGCTTCAACAGCTAGACCTGTCTATTAGCCTGAGAGCTCTGCAGGAGCGTATTTTGATACAATACTGCAGTATTTTTTTTTTTCACTGCAATAAAGGCTTATCCAATAAGGCAAGAAAAATATCCATATCCAAGCAACAATACATTCGTCTCATCATTATTTTGGTTTTTGATGATTTTCATGGAAAAATCCAGACATTTATACACAAACACATTTATACATTTGGCAAATTTAATGTATGCCATTCTCCTAACCTGCATGTGTTTGAACTGAACCTGCATGTGTGTCTGAAGAAACCAGCACCCAGAGGAAAACAACGGGAGACCATGCAAACTCCACACAGGAGACAAAAGGACACTGTTTACAGCCGCTGACAGTAAACTGGGTCCTTTGGTGGCGAGGACAGAATCTCAGAATATAAGAGAGGGAAAACTCAAAGAGCTGATGATGATGCTGCAGATCAGAACATCACTTGAAGTGATAAAAAAAAACAATCAAGACTGAAACAATAAAATAGGTTTGCACCACAAGTGGTACTTTTATTTTCTGATTTTCACCGCTTTTTCCATTATTGATTTTTTTCTTCTTTCTGTTCTACTCCATATATTATTTTACATAAAAAGCAACAATACGCTTTAGTTATTCAGTAAGACAACAAGCCATTTACCAGAAACTGAAGGCCGAAATCATCTTTTGGAAGAGCTAATGTTGATACCAAGTATTGATGCATTTGAATAATACTCCATTGCCAAAAGTGCATTTCCTGCACAAAGAGAAATAGCCTAAGCTGGCAGAGAGTGAGAATTTAACAAGTATATGGATCGGGGAGCAGGAACGCTAAGCTTGGCTGACAGACAGATTGAAAACAGAAGGAGAAATCAATCAGTGAATGCGCAGGCTCAACAATGCATCACTGATTTTACTAAGGGCAGACAAGAACAAAACATGAACCAGAGAGAGGGCGGAGAGATGTAGCTAGCAGCCATTTCCATCTGTAATAATTTCCCCTCTGCCCCGTGATGGACTGATCGATGTCTTAAGGGTGGATTAACTGGCGAACCCCCCCCATCAGCTGAACCCATTCAAACACTATGGCAGCCACTGAAAGCACTCACAAAAGGGAGTGGGTGGGAACGGCGACACAGACCATGTTCTCTGCTTTCGCATGGATCTAGCTCATTACCTGTGTTTGTCTTGGAGTGGAGTGCAATTTACATCCAGTCAGGCCTGTAAAATCACTTGAACCTGAACAGTAGAGGGTTCACCCGCCAGAGCCGATAGAAACAAACACAAAAGAGGACATTTTAATGGGAGGGATTCACATCAGCGGCAGCTCTCAGAGGGATAGAGCGGCAGAACAAACGCACACTTTCAGCAGCCTGGTATTTCTTTTCAGTCTCTATGCAGACTGCAGGTCGTGACCTCAGCGGAAGGATGATGATACTTGGTGTGCCGATGGGCTCTCAAGCATGTGTGCGAACACATACAGACCAAAACATAAATATATAAAAACACACCACACTCCTGCAGGAATGTGCACAGCCATAAGGATAAAGGAGATGAACTCTCTTATGAACTCACAAGCAGCCAAACCACAAGTCAAGCTGATTTGTGAAGCCCAATATATCACACAGTAACAGTTCCCAGCATAAAGCGTTTATTTAAGGAAGAAAACGTTAAAGGGACTGCAAAAGTCTACTTTAGTGCTAAATCAATAAGTTGATTAATCAATTAGTCAATCACAGAAAATGAATCACCCATACGTTTGATATTTGATTAATTGTTTATGTAAATTATAAAAGCAAAAATGCCAAACATTCGCTGGTTCCAGCTTTTTAAATGTGAGGATTTGCTGCTTTTCTCTGTTTTATATATCATATATTGCATACCGAATATCTTTGGGTATTTTCACTTTTTTCTGAAATTTTTACAGAGTAAATGATGAATCAATTCATCAAAAAATAAAAATTAAACATTCATCGATAAAGCAAATAATTGCTAGTTGCAGCCGTGGTACTCCTGGTGTTGCTGGGAGTGCCCCTGAAATAACTGAACTGCAGCAGAATTTGCTTGCTTTGGAGGTGCGAGGGACAGTAATTCACTTTAAACACTGTTTTAAACTCCTTAAATATCCAACAAACAATTGTTAATTGTGAAACAATTTAAGATATGAAAACTCAGACTAAACTTGAATCCAGAGGTAGGAAATCTATGATGACAATCATATTGCTTGAGGAGGCTATGAGGCTCTGTTCGGTTGTCAGTTTCATGTGAAAAATCTGAAATCCATTGTTGTTATGTCATTAAATTGCGGCTGTTCTATGGCTTCAGCTCTGCCCACTTATGTCTTCAGATTGAATTACAATCATCAACATGTTTTTTTTTTTATCAGTTGCTATGTTTTAAATGAAAGTCAGTGAGGTTTTTCCTCAGAAACCCAGAGTTCCATCTTTGAAGTATGCTTATCCTGTTCCCTTGGACTCTTGGACGCCTGTTTCACTGTTTACCACTGCTGTGTTGAGCAGTAATGAGAAGAGGATCTCTAATCTGTGATGCCACACTAATGAACCACTCCACAGAGATTTGATTGGAATAGACAGAAACAGTTACAACTACCACACATAGGAGCATACAAAGACATCTCCTAGTTTGCATATCAAGGAGCTGTTCTAATATAACAGTTATTTCATTTTAAGATAATACCACAATGTCAGGCTTAGATTTCCACAAATGGGGAAAGCAAAAATGAAAAAATATGAGTACATGAGTGATAAGAATAGATTAAATAGTGACTTGAATGATCCAAAGACTATTTGATTAAAGTAGCAGCATCGGTGCATCATTTATCATGACATTACATCACTTGTAACTGTTAAATCCCTCCCTTGGCCTCAGTGGGCGTGGTTTATCCCTGTCAATGCAAATCATTTAAAGTGTATCTTAGTGCAACACATGAAATATTTGTATTGTGTAGCTTTGTAGGGTAGTTTTTCGTGTCTACAAATAGATATTGGACTGTCCAAGGCCATAAGATTACCAGATGTGAATTCTCTAATTAAGCGATATTGCCCTTTTAATTCAACTAATCACTTCTGCCACAATCCCTTCTCATTATCTGCTCTCAGTCCCTGATGAAGACAAATGGAAGGCCCTCCTGCAAATCCAGACAGTCATGTCCCATCAGCCTGCAGCAGCGAGCTGTCTGCCAAGGTAAACACAAACACTCGCCACCACAGAACAATGTCTGCCAGCCAGCGGGGCTGTACTAGCTCGCTACATTTGACAAAACACACAAAACACAAGAAACAGCTACGAAGCATGAGCAAGGATGTAGGTTTATACAATATTCATAAAAGGCCTGCTTGTTAACACACAGTAGCTAGCTGTAAAGCAGTAAAAAGGTGTCATTGCCATGATTATGTAAATCATACATTCTGCATCATCATACATTTACATCTCAGGTTGTATTCCTCTAAGCAAGAACCGAACTGTCTGCTGAACTTTTCAACAGACAAGTTCTACAGGAAATGAAGAGGTTCCTGCTTACAAGTTGATCACAGTTCACAGGATGAACACATGATCAGGTTTACAGAACATGCAGATGTTAACACTTCTCCCAAAACATTATAAAACTTTCAAAATTAACCAGCTTTGTAAACTGCTTTAAATTCATATCAGAGACAGATTTGGGTCCCAGTTTGACAATATGATGCAGTGAGTAGTGATGGATGAGTACAGATGTCACAGCAGCATATTTTGGCACTTTATTTATGAAGTTGTTCAACACTGGTGAAGGTTAAAATAACAACTATAATTATTCTTCAGTGTCAATATTTGGTGAAAACTTATGAAATGTTGAAATTAACTTTGGATATTGGTCAACATTCCATACTCTTATTGGGCCAATAGTTAAATAGAGTCAGTGGCTGAATGTCTGTTTGTGGTTCCAGCTTGGATATGATGTACCGCTTTGGAACACAAGAAAATAATATAGGAGATCACAGAATATGTATGCTATTTAACTATATGCAGACTTAGTAAAAGAACATACCACAAAAAAGCAGCATTACAGCACAATACAATACAGCCCTTCAAGTATCAGCTGACCAGAAACAGTGGGCGCCCCCCCCCCCCCCAAAGGCACTATCATTATCACCCCATATTTTCTATGACTTGTCTCTGTGCGCCTCTATCATTGTTATCTGAGCAGATCTCAAAAAACTGTTCTCTCCCCACAATAAAGCTGTCAGCTAAGCAACTGGCAGCTTGATTGATTCTCACTCTGCAAAAGTCGTCATCTGGCAATCCCTCCCACACTGCTGAATTCATTCCAGTGCTGCTTACGCCCAAATTTCATATTTGAACCAGAACCAGGCTTTTATTTGATGTTAACGCACAGTGTATGGACACTAAGTGCCATTTAAAGATACAAATAGAGGCACATCAACATTTAATGTGAAATGATGTGATGAAATGTGATCTCAGTTCAGTCAGTATAGCCCCATGTTAAGATAAGGAGCTCTTTGCTTTGCTTACAAAGCACCACTACATTGCATTGCTGCTTTTATGCAGTAAGGCACCACTAAAACACAGCTATCACTGCACTCTGTGGGCCTTTATCTTGTATCCTTATGTGATACAGCAATGTATACTGGTCAGCCATAAACAGCACCAATGCATCATCAACTGAATGTATTGTATAACCCATGTGCATTGTTAAGAGTGTCGAGGGGCCCAGTGGTATAAAGTGCATTATTTATGCTTTCCTGCTCTTTGTGGCTGTATGTATCCAAGATGAATGAAGAGGAAGATGAAACGCTCTGTTGTGACTGTCAGGGGTGAAGGGCTCAGGAATGAAAAATCTACCCAGGCTGTTACCTCACACACACACACACACACACGCACAAAAGCAAGCAAGCCCCCCCAATCCCTTGCCATCTCCTAGCCTATTTGAAGGTGACATGTAGGAGGAGATGGATGTGTGGTTTGCAGCCATTAAAATGTCCCCATGAGGTGAAAGAGCTGTTTGTGTCTTTAGAAGAGTTACAGAGCCCGGGGTGAGACCGAAACAGGAGACTCACGCCGCTGAGCTGTTTTCATCATAACAGGACGACCCTTTGTCACAGCTGAGAGGGAACACAGCTGATGTATGAAATACATTCGGCAGATGAAGGAAAAAGAAAGGTACGGCAGCTTGATGGCAACTTCAGCTGGCAGGCCCTCATCCAAAAGCAGTCATTAAAATGGAGCACACAGGCTGAGTCAGTCTGGGAAGTGAATTTGGTTTTCCAACACTTGCTGTGAGCTACAAGAACAAGCTTTGTTAAATACTGTCGCTAACATTTGTCACAATAGGTCTCAAGTTTGTTTAAACTGGGAAAGGGTAGAACCAAAACTTAAACTTAAACCAAAACTTAATTCAAGTGATTTCAAAATAACTAAAAGGGGTAAGGGATGCTGATCAGATAGCAGTGCTCTCTTTGTAGCAAATCTGAAATATATGTAACATTATTTCACTGCATGGAACTCATTGGGATTCTTCTTATTCATTCACATACCCTCATTCTTTTTAGACTTTTTACACATTTTAAATTACATTGCTCTGAAAAGTTTAGGAGATTGTGTTATAATGGATCAAACTCAATTTAATTTTTACCATATCCTGATAACCTGAGCTCAGACACACCATCACGTTAATTCTGTCTGATACATCTAACACACAGTTCATGCTGTAGGATTAGTGTTGTGTACAGATACCACTCCAATGAGATTTGAACTTGCAAACAGCACTAAGCCACTATGAGTAATGTTAGCGGTGATCAGACCCGATGCTGCTGTGTTTTTCAGTTTCCTCATAAACCAAAATCGACCAGCTAAACTAACGTTACTTAGTCTCACCATAGTTAACAGGCTATAATGTCACTCTTTGTCAAGTTTTGTTAAACATGTAATAAATCAGCAGTGGAAGAAGTATTCCGATCTTTCACTTAAGTAAAAAATACCAATAAATGTATGTATAAATATTCTATTACAAGTAAAAGTACAGAAGAATGATCAGCAAAACGTACTAAAGTATCAAAGTAAAAGCACTGGTTCTGCGGTATAAATTGCTCCCCGTGACTGACATAATATTATGTATTACATTATCAGATTGCTAATACTCATGCAACAATGTGTAAGCAGCATCTTACTGTTGTAGCTGCTCGAGGTGGAGCTAGTTAGGTAGTTTAAACCAGTGGCTCCCAACCCAGGGGCTGGGCCCCCTCCTAAAGGGTCACAAGATAAATCTGAGGGGTCACGAAATGGGGCAGGGGAAAAAAAACAAAAACCTAAATTCTGATACACAAATCCAGTCACAAGTCATTTTTGGACTTTTCTCTAATCTCTGATTTTCTGTGAAATACAGTTTGAACAGTTACTGAAATTAAACCATGGGAGAAATTTAGAAGGGAAATGTCTCTTTGGTGGAACGGCTAACGGCTCAGACATCTGAAATGTGACGAGGAGCCCTAACTAGACACTTCTTTTTTTTAATAAGAGGCCACAAGTAAAAAAGGTTGGGAACCACTGGTTTAATCATTTTTATTTCATAAACTTATGTTTTTTTTTATGTAAAATCTTAATCTGAAAAGTAACCAGTAACTACAGCTGGGAAATAAATGTAGTGGAGTAAAAAGTACAATATTTCCCTCCGAAATGTAGTGGAGTAGAAGTATAAAGTAACATAAAATGGAAATATGTACAAGTATGTCAAAATTGTACTTAGGTACAGTATTTGAGTACATGTACTTAGTTACATTCAGATGCTGAATAAAAATAAACTTTACATTATCCACCAAATAATAACTAAGAAGTGTAGAAAAAGTGCCTTCAGAAAAACTATATCAAGTCAACTTGTGGTAAAATTAGCTAACCACAAATGGCTGTGTCAACAAGTCTTGTTTCACAGTAAAATGCATTCCTTGTGAGGCACACGCAGGAAGTGTAGAGAAGCAACAGTAGCTTAAAGCATCATAATTAGCTCATTGCAGTCCATGGCCGATACCTAAGCCGGTTCATAAGGTCAGTATCTGGGCCGATACTCATTCCTAAATGGGTTGCTGTGTGCAGAAATTAAATGAAAATTAAAGTTCTGCCCCAGTTTAATATGAATACAAATGAATGGCTCAGATAATCAAAATATCCTCTATCTCCCAGACTACAGCATATTGAGTAAATGTTGTTTGTCCACTTGTTTATCTTTATTGGAGGAGATAAGAAGAGCAAGTGTAGAAAGGTATGTGATTGTATGCATTTGCTAAGATTCCTCAGCATCCGCAGAGAAATGTTCCGTCATCAGCTTCCATGTGTGGTCCTAACACTTTGGGCCAACGCTTGAGGCACTTAAAGTATTTTAGTTCTCCTTCTATCAACAATGAACATCAAATGTATGTTGCCACAGTGTGAATGCAGTCATCTTTACAACTTTAGAGGATAAAATAAGCGATGGTAAGAGAGATAGGATGGCCCCGTGAAGTGCTCCGCTCCTTGCAGGCATAATTAAACGACTGAGAATCACCACCGGACGACCACACAGAGACACACATACATCTTCGTATCTGTGCAGTATGCAGAGGAAACACAGCGGCAATGTAATGAGGCAAACCAAATGCTTATCATAAAAAGCAATAGTTACTCAGGGATTATGAGCTTTTAATGATCATAGTGCTGCCAATTAATGCAATATAATCGTAGTGGCTTGTTTGCACTACCAGCACACTACCTGATGGGAGCGGCAAGAGAGGGAGTCGGTGAGAGATAGGGAGGGAGCAAGAAAAGTAGAAAAAAAAAAAAAGGAGAAAGACAGCTTAGTACTGGTGGCAAGGCAGCACTGACCCTGAGAGCATGTGAACTGAATGCTGTGGGAGGACAGGGTGGTAAGCTGCTGGCTGGCACTAACACTACCCCTCTTTTACCAAAATGACTGTAGAGTGTCTGTGAGGGTGTCTACGTGTTGGCATATGTGCATGGCAATTGAATTAAAATTAGAGACTACTAAAGTAAAACTGTTTATTCTGACATAAATATTCCAATTTGGAAACTACTGTCTATACAGGGATGAGAGATTCAAGCATGTTGCTTTGACAATTGCATAATCATAACATATGCAATTAACAGTGTCAAAATAAATTAAATGACATGTTAATCCAGCCGTAAATCATTTACAGTCACACTGCAATTACAGAGGCTTTGACGCTCCAGGTCGCTGTGATTATACAAGACAATTTCAGTGTCTGCAACACTGACGAGATTCGCTGTGTGCCAGTTTTGGTAGGAACACAGCTTGGACAAGCAAGAGATAACCAGAGTTGAGAAGCAGTGTAACATGGGACTTGCCAATGCTGCTACATGTCAACTGTGATAAATTTGCTCATCATGAACCAACATAAATGTAGATTGTAGATAGGAGTGTAAAATACAAATCATATATAACGAATTATATAAGATGATATAATGATAAATTAATTCCATAAAGAAATCATGGTCCATTTGTTTATACTCTGGGTCATAAGTATTCTCAATAATAACAGCCTATTTGTGTGATAAACTGGAAGGTTTTCCACTGGAAAGCAGTGTTTGGGAAATCTCCTTTTCTGCTTTAAACCAAGCTTATGTGAGTAAGAAATGACTTATTCTATATATTTTCCACACTAAAGTTGAATTTATATGCAATAAAGCACCCATGTTCAATTCAGTACTTTGAGTGGTTTTACTGCTACAGTCTTACTTCATTAGGTACAACAATAGCTAATAAGCTATTCGCTAACTTTAGCGACATGTTGCTGCGTAAATGACATTACTGAGTCAATGTGCTGACATTAGAAGTGTCCTCTTCTTGTACTACTGTTGCAGTAAAATTTAGCTTGTCACAAGATTAAAAGAAGAAGTAAATACACTGGTATATCACTAGAAGACACATTTCTGTTTTCCTGCTTTTGGTTCTGTTCCACTCACTCTCAGTCACCTAACGATGGCAACATTAAAGCAGCTGACTCAAAAGGATCTTGAGAAATGTATCAGAATCGGTGAGCCATTACACAGTAATTACCACTTGTGGCCACTGGCTTTTGTCGAGTGAAAGTTACAATGACTTGCTTTAAAAAAAAAAAAGGGCAGAAATTTGAATTTACTGTGACAAACAAACTACAGATTGGTTGGAAATTATGTGGATCTAAAACAAATGTTTTTATATCCACTACACCAAAGTCATTAATCATGTTCTCAAGTAGGGAGCCAGTGGGCATACTGTATGAGTGAACCTGTACAGCAACACTGTAGTTACATAGCATTAAAGATCAATCCCATTTA
This sequence comes from Siniperca chuatsi, assembly GCF_020085105.1. Taxonomy (NCBI): domain Eukaryota; kingdom Metazoa; phylum Chordata; class Actinopteri; order Centrarchiformes; family Sinipercidae; genus Siniperca; species Siniperca chuatsi. Next base: position 5,619,930 of record NC_058055.1, read on the forward strand.
ATCAGTTAGCCTATATATACTTAGAGTGGCCTGCACATATTGGTCCTGCAGAGCCTCTGCCTGTGTTTAACCTGTGGGTGAACGTATTAATTGTGACGGCGACTGTGCTGCATTCCCACAGTTTATGGAGTAAAAATCCCAGTCCATATGGGAACTGCACTGTCTCCAACTGTGTAATTCACACCACAAGTGAGATAGCGTCCGCAAGAGTTCGACAGCAGAGCCCTTGAGGACAACGCCGCAAGGAAGGTCTCACTTCCAAAGAGACAAAGCTTTGTGTTGCTGTTGGCTACACAGTGAGCATAACCGAGGGTAACTGAGAATTATATTCACTTTGTCACCTTGAACAGTCTAACACTAACAGATAGCATTTGTCTCCATTTTTTTGGGTCTCACTATGATTAAAAGGTTGAATCTTAGAGAATATCTAAATCTAGAGAAATCTGTTCATACAAAAAAAGTTTAGAAACACCATTATTACAGGACATTCACCGTAGATCAGTTATTCTAATTATGCAAGATTGCTTCAGTTCTTCTGTTCAAGCTTCAGGCGACAGTTTGTGAGCCAAAGGTATAATAACACTAACTAAAGAAGCTAACATTTTCCCATCCATGACCAGATAATTAGACATGTAAATATCTCTAAAAATCAAAAGATACATAAGACACTTCACTCACAGAGATAGACCGGGTAAACTATTAAATGGATGGTCCCAGTCCACATTATCAGTCATAAAAATGAACATCCCACCCTCATAAACTTTATGAAGTCAATGTTACCTCTAGTTCCTCTGGTAGGCTATTGGCCTAAGCTCTGCTCCTTAAATATGCCTCAGAGGTGTGTAGTCTAAATCAGCTAGAAGCAGGGCTTGTCCTAATTTAGGGGTCTGAGCCACTTAACCCTTAGGAAGTAAACAGACATCACGTGCAGTTCGTAAAACTGATATACGTCACACTACGTTGTGCAAGTAGAGAATAATGGATTTACTAAGCGTGAAAAGGAAGCAACTTTAGAATAGGGAACCAGTGTGGGTTAATAAGTGTCAAACTACTAGTGAATTAGTTATGAGCAAGACCTCACTTTAGAATGGGGAACATATGCTGAGTTAGAAAGACTTAATTTAGACTTACATGGACACTATTAACACTTGTAGTTTTGTGTTTTGTTACATAAGAATAGACCATATTTAATAAGTGTAACTAAGGGAGAATGACTATTCTTGTGGTACTACCACTTTATAAAGGCCCATACTGAGCAAAGCATATTAAGATTGTAATTCATGTAATTCAACAAGTTCCCTACTTACTATCAATAAGCAGTAATTAGGAGGTTATTGAGGGAAAACTCTTAGTTAATGGCCTAGTAGTTGTAGAATTTGATCATGCAGGATAAGGCATTAATACGTGCTTTATAATGACTAATAAAGACCCCACATTCTACTAATATGCATGCTAAGAAGCAACAAGCATATGTACCCTGATATAAAGTGTTACCAAATATTGATATGAACTTGTGTAACAGATCTCGACTCCCATGGTAAGACAATAGATGGGGCTTGTAGCTCGTCATATTGCAGGTTCTTCCCCATTGTTCCATGGGGTAATGAGAATATGAAAGTCTCAAAAAGAAATACAGAATAGAATATGTTGATCTCTTTTGATCTTATAACATGTAAATCCTGGAATAATAACATCCCATGGAACCTCATGGAAAGAGCAGCTATACTGAGACTACTCTCATAACTGTTCAATTTTATTTTATTCCATTACTTGTGAGAAAACATGGTAAAACATGCCAGTGTAGAGCAGTTAAGCTGCTTCGTTTCCAGCCACTTGTGTTCATGCTCCACTGACAGTGTTGTTTTGTTTGCTGTGCAGTGGCTTTTTTCCAGCAAAACCCCAGATTATGCAAATCATGTACTGTAAAGCCACTTCTACCAACTCCCTCTAAATTGGGTGACTCTTAGTTTTGTCGGGGCATCATTTATCATCTAAAATATGAGTGAAAACTTCCATTTAGTGAAAACAACGAGAAGCAAATAAGATCATGGATGTGTGTTCCAGCAAGACTTGTGTTGCTAAAGCTCAGTGAGGCCCCATAGAGACTTAAGTGTCCCAACTGACCTCCACTGGGACCTTGAGAAAAACACTGCACCTTATGTTGACATCCCATTCCTAGGTTTTATATTTAACTCACTGATCTAAGAGAGGTTCACTGTTCTAAATGGGTGACAAGTTTCCATACAGCAAAGCAGTGCCATTCTGATCATATATGAATGAGGTTTAGCGCTTTTCCTCAAAGGACTATCTTCTCATAGCAGACATGCTGCTTACGATGAATCACATCCATCTCTCGACTCTTTAACATTTCTCTGACCCATTTTTCATAAAAAGGAATTAAACAGGGAAATAAGTTGGGCTAATTCTTGCAGTATTCCCTATGGAGGTCTGGGTACGGGGGAAAAAAGCCGTCCAGTTAAAATGGGAGGGCCTGAACTGACTACACACATATGTTGGCATTAAGCATGTCATAAACCATCTGTTAATGTGAGACATCATTATAGTAAAACCATATGGGGCCCAATTCCTGTGTAATCACATCAAAATGTGCAGCTTATTATACATGTTTATCACCAACAACTTGTAGGCCAGTGTTTTCCCTCTACTGTCCTCCCACTCCCAGTGATGACAGAGGACATACGATGGGAATTGTCTCATGCGGACAGGAGGTGGGAGAGAAGGGACCCCGCACTGATGGATGCTGGGACACTGGGTGATGAATACCACGAATCACACATCTGAAATTCTAATCAGAACGCTCGGCAGGGCAGAGGCAGTAACAATCACCGTGCTGCTTGGGTTGCAGTCAACCTTACAAGCTAAACTGCACTGGCGCACACACACACACAAACACACACAATTCACACCTCTCAAAAATCACTACCCCTCAGTTGAAACAGATACTGCAATTATCTGGAAGGCTCGGAAGACTCCACTGCAGAGAGCGCTCGCCTCTCTCCCTGTAGAAGCAATGCATGCACTGTGTGTGCGTGTGCAGTCATGCGTGTATGCCTCGGCACTGGGGAATGGAACTGCACTCCCACTTCGTGATTTAGGCCATAAAATTCAATAAGGCACCACAAGCAGTTTCAGCTATTAAGAATTCAGCCAGGCTGACACACTTTTCATGCATTTTGCAAATTTTGGAAGATTATAAAGGATAATTTTACACACAATTCAAATTAAAGGGGAAAATTAAGAATATGGCAAATCAATTCTTATATTTTTGCACGCAGGATAATCAGGCCATATTTAAATGCTAAAAAGAAAAATGAAATTGAATATTGATATGGCTAACTGAAAATGGAAAGGAAAACAGAAAAGCTTAAATATAAGTTGCTCAAAGTAAAACTGGAGGACTTGACTGACCCTGCTGCTGCTGTGAGCCGAGTGAGCCACAATCAAAATGAAAAGCAGCTGGTAAGTAGCCAAAACCTCAGCCATTTTTACACCTAAGTAATATTTTCATTAGAAGTTTAATTACACAGTTGTCATGGTAAATGTATTCAACTTAGACCCACTGTTAGCTGCTTTATTTAACAACTAGACATTAGCTTTGCTTTCGGTATTCACATCTGCCTTTCCTCTTAGTGAGAAAATATACTCAAGCTAGAAATTAATTCAATAATTTAACTTCTAGCCAACTAAAATTCATTTGATCAATATTACTGTTACTGACTAAGATTTTATCCTCATTGTAACTGATCACAATTTCCTGATAAAGTTAGCTAGGTATACTGTATGCTCAGTTACAGCCCCAGTAAAGTCTGAAATCACAATATATTTATAGATTACAATACTAACTTTTTCTGATGTGGACTAGCTGTCGTGATAAGGAAAGTTTGCTTAACTATAATTAGGATAAAAATAAAAGTAATTTAGCAACAGCCCTCTAACATCAGAAGGGTTTTAGTTTAGAAATTCAGTAATTAAACTAATTTCTAATTTGAGTATAAATGTGGGCTTTTCTCAATTGAGTAAGGAACTGTCAAGCTATCAATGCCACATGACGCAAGTAACTTCAATCAAACCCCCCAAGAGAAAAGGTAAATGTGAATAGCAAAGCTAATGGCTAGTTCTTCAATAAAGCAGCAGGTGTTTGGTGAGTTAGCTCCAGTGGCTCTAAGTTGAAGAAATTGACCATTAAACTGTGAAATTACACTGAAAATGTTACTTCAGTGTAAAAGTGGCTGAAATGCTTTGGATGGTTACTGGCTGGTTTTCATGTTGATCGCAGCTCACCAGGCTCACAGCAGCAGCAGGGTCAGTAGTGGAGCGGCTGACTGGTGCCAACATTGCCTTTACTTTTGTAGCTATTATGTCTTCCTGTAAATTCGGAGAAGTAAGGACTGCCTGGATTCAAGTGCTTACATTGTGGACATTTGCTTTGCATCAATTGCTGGTATAGAAGATGTCTGCAGATGAGACGAAAAACGTGTTTCTCTCTGCCGTACTATTTTTGGGGTTTGTCACAGTGTGGATAGCAGTGGGAATGAGCTGTCCATCTTCACCAACTGTGCCTGAGCATGCTGAGATGAGCCTACAGCTCGACGGATTGTCAGGAGTGTCAGATAGTTTGTCTGCCGTTCTCTCTGTATGTTTGCTTGTCAGCCAGCCTCTGCCCTCCTTCCTATCTCCTCCTGTCCGTTCTCCTGCCTTTCTGTCCGTCCGTCTGCCTGCCGGCCGTCTCCGCCACACACAGAGCGGAGCCTCTTAGGAAAACAAACATCAGTCTTTTCCTCCTCTCCTCTCTGAGTGTCCCTGGGAGCCTCCTTCCACAAAGTAAATAATGTCATGTGCTACCACAGCAAACTTCCCCCCTTCCTCCTCTTCATTCCTACCTTCCCTCTGTATCCTGTCAAACAGCCCACTACGATCCCCTCTCACCACAACGCACTCAAACAGACACACAAACCGTACACTTAATCAGGAATCACACAGGACAGGAGTCATTTATGACTGAATAAAAAAAAAAAATGCTGCTTTCATACAAACATACTCTGTATATCACCTGTTTCTCATCAAGCTTTTTTTCCCCCCTTTCTATACATCGACACCCACCAGGCAAAAGAGAGTTCAATTACTTTGCTAAATCCAATCACAATTAGGAAGGATTGTGTAATTCAGAGCTCAAGGGGCACGTTCCCCCTGATTTACCACAATCCGTTCAATTAAGAGCAGATTAGCACCTGCGGGCTGACAAAGAGGTGATTTAATTAACCTCAGCCTATTAGTGGGAGAACATTGCTTTTGTTTCTGAGTAACTCAACAAGCCACAATAAACTTACATCTCGAGTGTTTCACATAATTGATGATACAGTTAGTGTAACGACAGATGAATGGGGCTGAGAAAAATACTGATATTTATTGTTTATCCTCAATTATTGTAATCACATAGGATTTCTTTTATTATTAAGTACATATGAAACAATACATAATATTTTGAAATATTTAGAGTAGTCTATGCAGTTTAATCTGACGGACATTACATCGTGACATACGAGTTTAAGATATATACAGTAAACAAATGTATCAAATATTGGAATATTATAATATCAATACTGTGGTTATGATACTGATCCTCTCCAAGCCCTACCAAAGTTTCAGATTTTTGGTGCCACAATTAAACTCAAAATCAATTCTAATTTAGTCCACTGAATTGCAATATGAAACATAATTGGCACTTATGCAAACTGGGTTACTCTCACTGTTAATTGGCTTCTTTTTCTGGTCAGTTAGACAGTGCCCTTCAAAACCAGTTATTATATTTTTAAAAAAGTTAACTGCAATAATTTGGTAGCATGTAAAAGTAAAAACTGGTAAGGAAACAGAAAAGACTAATTGAGGTTGTGGACAGAGTTATTTTCCTCACCCGATAAGAGTTGGCTGAAGTTGTATTAAGTGTTGCAGAAACAGACAAGGAAAAAAATGTGAATTATTTTTTTTCTCATCCCTAATAACCACAATTTAAATGAATTAAAAATGATTTTGAATGCAGCCCAGGATTCTATTGCTCATATCCGCCCTGTTTCTGGCCACTGTAGAATGTATCATAGAGCAAAAGACAACTGCGACAACAAAACAAACATATAACTTATCTGTTGCAAGCTGAGGACAGCTTGGCATATTCCAACCACAGAACACTATACAGAATAACGATCCCTGTTGTTTCCCAGTGGTTGCACAAACGGACAAAGGGTTATTTGACCCAAATAAACCTTTGCTGAACTACAAAAATATGGGGTAACCATACACCATTCACTGGCCGCAATCATCTCCATCTTGCATGGACCCCAGAGCGTCCTCAGAGCCTGGGTGGAACCACTTACCCTTTGGTTAAACCACAGTGAACAATCTTCACTCATCCTCCAGTTAACCAACTTGCAAGATGAGATGGATCTGTTGGAGTAGCCTGAGCCCTGGTCCCCGAATCCCCCCATGCTCAAATTATCAGCTGCTAATGACAGAGTCAAACTGGAAACAAGTCGATATCGTAAGTAACAGAGCGCACAAATTAATTTGCCTTTCCATTCATTCGGAGGGCAAATCGGGGGTAACAGACTGATTAACACATACTTGCAACCCGTGTGTGAAAAACAGCTCAACAATACGAGCAGGCTTCACAGTGAGTAATACAGAGAACCAACCTAAGCACTGGTTTGGAGTGAACACAACATATGCTGACTGCTAAGGGAGGAGAGATTTATAACACGACTACTTTAGTGGACAAAAAAAAAAAAAGAAAAAGAAAAACATGCCAACTGAGCTAATTTAAAAGGTGAAATTAAACAGAAAACATGTTCGAACATACACATTTCTGTGACAGACTGATTATGTATTCACTATTAAACAAATATGCAGCAAGCGATAAAAAAAACAAACTCGAACAAATAAAATTAAATTCCTCCACTGCTGGAGAGTGATCAGAATTTCTAATTAACTATTGATTGAAACCATACATAGGGCGCATCAAGACCACTTCATCCATCAGGTCTGTCAGAGCTCCCCAGCAGGAGCACGAGGCAACAACACATCATTAAAGACGGCGGGTACTTATTCACACATAACTCACACTATTTGGAACTGCTAAACCCACAGCCGTCCCCCAAGTCTGGCTGTGATTTAGGAGCACTTCCTGCAGCAGGCATCAATATCAATTACTGTTGCTAAAAGATGTATTTAGGGAAGGGAGGAAAAAATCTGCCAGACATTCATTTAGTTTACAACCTTGGTCTCTAAGCAATCTAATTACACTAACAGTCGTGAATGGCTGCCTTCAGTCTAACTGGAAGTCTAGCAGGTGACAACATGCTGTCCAGCCTCAAATGACTGATGGAAGAATAGAAATAAAATTAAAAAGGTAAGGGTTAAGTGCAATTAAGTATATGGAAGAAAAAGTGAAAAAGACTAATTGAAAAAAAGCTTAGTCTGACTGGCCTGGGTGTGATTTGAATTTAAATAAACTAGTCTGTCAACCAATATTTTAATTTACACCCTTTTTTACACCCCAGACTTTAGTCTCATGATCAATAATTGCAGAAAGGTAAGAGCAAAATTAATTCTTGGAATTCTCTACCATGGGGGGGGGTATTATCAGGGAACACTGCTCTTCATTAAAATGTGTAAGAAATATAACTAAAAAATGTTTTTAATGACAACAAAGTTACATGGAGCAGGCAATATAACCTTTTTTCCCCTTTTGTACTCGGAGCTAATAAAGTATGAATGTTATCCAAAATGAAAAACCATTCAAAAACAAATTTGATGACATGGACAATCTGCTTCTGAGGCCCATCAAATTTTTAGAGAAAAAATGTCTCATGCCAAAACTAAAAAACTAAAAGGCAATTTTACAAGATGAAAGAATAAAAGCTTGTCATGGTTACTGGCAACAGAGAAATGCCTAAATCCTCCACTGGACAAAACTGTGCAAATATAAAAATACTGAGGCAATTAGTTTATTATTTTATTAAGAACATTTTTAATACTGAAGTCATCATTTCACATTTTAATACTGTTTTGAGAAAAACTCATTTGTACAGTGTATCACAGAAAAGTCCCAGACTACAGTATCACTCAGGTATGATTGATATCAACAAGCAAAATACAACGTGGTGTGAAATGCATCCCTTCCAGCCACAAGCTCTCGTTTGACCACAGTAGAGCTTAAACAATTAGTTGATTTATATAGTAGTCAATCAACATAAAATTAATCTGCAACTATTTTGATAGTAGATTAATCATTTTAGTCATTTTTCAAGCAAAAATACAGATCATTCACTGGTTACACAATGTGAGGATTTCCTGTATTTCTGTGTTTTATATCACTGTAAACTGTAATCTTTGGGTTTTGGACTGTGGGTCAGAAAAAACAAGGCATTTGAAGATGTAAGACCTTGAGCCTTGGGAACTTGTGATGGCATTTTTACTATTTTCTGACATTTCATAGACTGAATAATTCAGTCACTTAATTAAAGTTCATTCCACTTTTGGAACTATTCTAAATTTATCCAGGTATGAGCTTCTGCATAATGCCTAAAATGTACAGTGAAGACTCTCCTTTGCTCTCTTCTTGAAACATAAGGTAGTCAGTTTATGCTGACTTGTTGGGCTACTGGGTTCGTCTCCCTACAATATCACATGAAAAGTACTTAAGTAAGTTGAGTTCCACAACAGATTGTCAGGGCTCTTTTTACATGTAGAAATCCATCTTTTCTACTCCATTTATCAACTAACATGTGTGGCACAGAGGATGACAATAAATAAAAAGGTGGAGGGAGCATTACTGTAAAAACAAAAATATATCTACATAAATGACAAAAATAACTACTATATAGAAGTTAAGGATTTTGTTGAACCCTCCTTTGAGAAACTATGTAAAGGCAGGATATCAAGTAAAAACGAATCTGAACATCCATCCATTTTCTGCCGCTTATCTGGGGCCATGTCACGGTAACCCTTTTTTAAAACAGAGATCCTGCAACACTGCCATAAAGAAGACCTGGCTTTGCTTTTTTACACTGAACCAAACGGCGGCATAATGCTGCCCCAGTGTGTGACTTTAGACAGCATGCCGGCATTCAAGCAAAGCAAAAGAGGAGAGACACGACAGCATCAGTGTCTAGTGTGACGCATAACATATGCGTTGGCCAGCAACATTGCTTTCTAAACAATAATAATGGCGGGTGAACTGAGCGTTGAGATGCTTTTGCTACCGAGACATTTTCGGTTGCTATCGCTGCCCCATTTTACACAGACATCTATTCGGCTCTGTTACTACCTCCGCAGCCGGTGAACAATGCCCCCACATTCCGTGTTTGTATATTTTATACAGAACGGCGAGGCGGAATAATGGCACAACATTCCCGCCTTGAAAAGGCTGTATAAAAAAGGGTGTTAATGACAGCAGGCTAAGCAAGGTGGTCCAGACGTCCCTCTCCCCAGCAACGTTTTCCAGCTCCTCCTGGTGGATCCCGAGATGTTCCCAAGCCAAATGAGATATATAATCTCTCCGGCGTGTTCTGGGTCTACCCTAGGGTCCCCTGCCAGATGGATGTGGCCGGGAAACCTCTAAAAGTACCCAGGAGGCATCCTGATCAGATGCCCGAACCACCTCAACCGGCTCCTTTCAACGTGAAGGAGCAGCGGCTCTACTCCGAGCTTCCTGGATGCCCAGCCACCCTGTGGGTGAGATCCTGTCCATGGAAATCACAAACAGAATCGGTGACAAGGGACAACTCTGGGAGAGGCCCAACACCCATTTGATTCTGAACTGTGCCTCTAAAGTAGTCCAGACAGAGACAAATTCTTCAACACCAACCTATTTCAATACTGTACGGTAGGAACAAGAAAAACACTGCTGTCACACTCCATTGCCACCACTGTTTACATTCCTGCTGCTCTGCATCTATTACACCACCTTGCTTGATCAGCCACCTCAACAGTGATTGGACCATCCACTTTGTGGTCAGACTCCTAGTCTCAGATCAGGGATGAAGTCCAGACATCTCTCCCAGTGTGATCAACTCACGAGAATTATGGGCGGCTTAATGTTTATATACAGCTTACATTATAGCAAATACTAAAACATTAACATTGAGAGTCTAACAACACAACAACTAGATAGGTCGGGTCTATGAACTCAGTGTAATAATTAAAGACAGACATGGCAGAATTTTCACTTTCACTTTCCCAGAGACCATCAGGCTAATTTAATAGAGGCTCCACAGTCCTCCTGTACATCATTACACCGGTAAAGTCTCAAGAGGTTTGGTGTATGAAGGCATTAACCCCTATGAACTAGCATTAGCCTTCCTAAGAAGCAGCAATAGAGGCTAAATCATGATTCAAGCGCTCTGCAGCAGATTGTTTAAAGATATAGGAAGTCCAGGAAACTAGATCTGAGCCCCTGTAAAACTGTGCTTTTAACAGATGTAATAGCCCTGGAACCAATTTCCAGTATTTCAGTTCACTGCTTACTGCTTTATTCAGATAGTTACATATAAAACCATTACACTTGTCAAGCTAGTACTTCCACAAACCTCTGCACATTCCCCTTTATTAATTTAGTATAACATAATGTTTTTGTAACCACATGTAGTAATTTGTACTTTACTGTAATAATGCACTCACCACTACAAACGACAATAGGCAGTAGTGCTGTATTTCGACTGCTTTCTTCAATATTGTGAGAGGCGTACAAAATATTTATGATGGTGACAGCATACAGAATGTGGGCTGGCAGACTGTAGGCAAGCTAACTAGTTCCAACTCTGGCATCTCTGATTATATTTTACAGATCTGTCTGCCAAAACCCAATTTCCCTTCCAAAGCAGCTCTTTCTTGACACCAGAGATGAAAGACCAGGCAGTGACAAGAAGCACATTCAACAACTCTAGGTTTCAGGCTCCAGCTTTGCTGGATTTGACATTCACACAGCATCAACTAAAAGCGTGTATACATATAGAGTTGTACAATATGCAGACTACTTTGCAAGCAGCCACAGAGACACAGACAGACACAAACACCCTGCAAAAAGAAAATACTTTTTTAGTCTATGTCAGTGTCTGGAAATGGCTCAATCTGTCCTGTAAATGAATGTATGGTTTGATTTCAAAATCTCTGCAAAGAATTGATCCTCTCAGCTTGCCTGTAGAGTAACAAGTCTGTACAGTTCACCCTCTCACACAAAGCTCTGCCAAGCATGATCATTCAAGAGTTCTCATTCAATATGACTCTTCAAATATGAAATACTCCTCTCGTGTCACTCACCACCACTTTGCTCTCTGTGCTTAATGCTACAATGAGAGCTGAGTACAGGAAAAAAAAACAGTTGTGGATTTCAGCAGGAGAAGCACCGAAGCACATGGATGGCTGTAACATGAAAAAAAGACTCAAGTTTTCAGGAGACTGTTATTTGGAGCACCATTTCAGACTTTACTGGCTTTCCACGGTGGATATTCACACAGACACGTTTTGTCTTTTAACTGCTACACATTACGTTAATATTGGTGTAAACGGCTTGAAAAACTGTACGTTCACTATGGAAATGACAATGCTGGTATCTTAGATCAACTGCTCTAATCTACAATTCTTACATTAAAATTAAAGCAGCCAAGTTTGGTACAAGAAACCATAAAACAGAATCTGGATGTAATCATCAGAGTCATTAAAGGTAAGTCTTGGAGAGGTACTAATAGTGAACTATAGTGAAGTAGGCTAGGAATTTTTGAGCTTGTGACATTCAATAATGTCACTTTCTGTGGAAAAACTATCGCTGATAGAGAAAACAATACTTGATAAAAGCAGCTTGTAAATGTCATCTCCCTGAATACTTGAGGGGAGGACAAAGTCTTAAAATGACATTTCAGAAAAGTATTATGTTTGGTGGGGTAGAGAGGTTTTAGATGAATCCATAAGAGGCAACAATCAAATCATTTTGAAGTGATTCATGGTACTGTTGAGCTGTAAGCAGCAGGCAATCTGTAAAGTATTCGCAGAGTTTAGTCCTTGTGTTTTTGTGGTCATATTGATTTTCCTAGTATCTTGTAATTCGTGCTTTTATTCATATCAGTCACCAAGAGATGAGTCGCTCCAAAGCCAATTTAACCTTCATTCTCTATTCATCCATGTACCTATGAACTTAATCAAAATCATAAAAAGGTGACACAGTTTCCAGAAGTCCAAGAGTTAAATAATGTTTTGCCAGCCTTCTCCCCTGATGAACTCGGTATTGCTAAACATTGCCGGTGAAGACAAAATCAGGCATGAGTGGAGAAATAGATTAAATGTAGATATCAAAAGTAACATTTAAATAAAATATACATGATGAAATATTACAAATACTGAGTCAAAATTGGTGTAAAAGGCAAAGCAAAGACATATCTATAAACACTGTCGTCATTATTCTTCATGTGACATTCAGGGCTTCATTACATCATTATAGTATAGGCAGCACTTTCAGCTGAAACTGTCTCCACAAATGCTGAATTCCTTCTCTTGATGCTCCGTTTGGCTTTATTCAGTAGTAAGATGACGCACAACGTGGTCGAGAGAGGTAGATTTCAGAACTATATTTAATTTCATCCAAACACACCAACTTGTCAGTGCATGCTACTTTAAATAGGTGTTTGTGAACTCAGCACCCATGGGTAACTGTGGCAAATCTTCTGTGGGGTAACCGTATCAGAACAACAATGTTGTCCAGTGAAAATAAATAGGGGAGTGGACAGGGTTACTATATTGTACTTTCTTGGCGTCGTCAGCCACTCAGTCGTTTTACACACTGCAAAGTCAGACATTCTTCTTCCTCTTGTGAACCGGCCATCTGAGCGGCTCCAGGGACTGCACGTTAAACAAGTGTGCACTAAGTTAAAAACTGAGGCCGCTGCTGGGAGTTAACAGCCATAAGACATCCCGGCCATTAAAAACAGGACCTTTTGAAAATTAGTTCTTAATAAAACACTAAAAGCACACCGGCAGAAGTCATTGTAACTTGCAGTGACCAGATACAAGCAATGCTCATTATGGACACCTGCGGAGAGTAAGCCTATAATGTAGGGACGCACCAATTTATCGGCCGAACATCGGTATACGATATCCGCCTTGTTGACTGCCATCAGCCTATTGGCGAATAACATGACATGCTAAATTGTTAATCAGCCCAGAATTTCACAATTGGTGCATGCCTACTATAATGGTACAGAAGCTGTAGTAAGAGTGTCTGGATCAAATGTGCTTTATGGCATTACTTTGTTACTTGTCTAAAATAGACCCCATTTAGACTTAGTTGCTTCATGTGTCTTGGGCAGTGTGAGTTAGAGCCGGCGAAGATGGAAAAAAAAACTTGTCTCGTTCACAAATACAATTCATCCATGTGTTTGCATTAGTTTACAGATAGTTGTTACTAAGCTAAAGCTAGTTTAACTGTGCACAACTTATTCTTCTTCTGGCGTTTTAGGCCGTTACCTAACAGCTTCCTGTGCATTACCGCCACCCTCTGGAGTGGAGTAGGACTGGCCATGATTTGCATGTAGCCAACAGAGACACATATTGTATTTGCAGCTAAAGTGTGAATGTAAAAGTCAAGGGCAAATGGGGCCATAGCCTAGTCTAGTTAGTCATCCAGTCTTGCCATTGCCAGTAATATGCTCTTGTACTGGATCAACACAATGCACAGTATCATTTCCTGTTTTGTAAATTTCAAACAATAACATTGGTAACTGTTTTCAGCTTTAGATGAACTGTGTGCTCTTTAGTTCATTGTTGACTGTTGCTTTAAATCAAAACAAGTTTTTTTGATCTTACTCACTCACTGATTTCCTTGACAGCTAATGAAAATTGTCCAACAGTACCACTGAGTGCTGAACTAATTGCTCAGTGGGGCTTTCATTCTGGCCAACACTCGCACCCTATTACAATCTCCCTACACACAAATGCACACACATTTGTGCACCACCCTCAGTCTCAGTCACTCCCAGTTCTAATCAGCATGCAAATGTACAAACCTTAGTCTCAGCTGACAGCGGGACAAGAGGCTTAAGTTTCAGACAAAGAGGAGGGTGAGGGTGACTCAATGCTTGCTAGTTCATGCAGTGTGATAGTTATCAAGCTTGCCAAGCAGACAAAGGGTCTTAAGTTTGAAACCAAGTCTGCCGTTTCGCCCCAGAGGTATGTTTTTGTGAGATAAACTTAGAGGACAGTCAGTGTCAAAAACTTATTTTGTTAAATTGTGTTTTAAAGGCAATTGTGCTTTATCAGAGAGAGACAGTAAAGACAGGGGAGAGCAGATCATTTAGCACACACGCACACAGCCAGATTTGAACCCACAGTATTATGGATGTACACTTAATCCCACTGCGATGCTTCAAAAACAACACTGGTTTGAAACCAGTGGTCTTTGCGGCAACAGTAACAATATGTTTTAGCAATTTAAGGATCCACATTTTAAAAAACTAAATGATGATAATAATGAACAGCTCTGTTTTGGAGGGATTCTTTTTAAGCCTTTTAGAGGCAAAAATATTTGAATCTCTTGATACCTTCTTAGACTGGGTTTCCCCTATAACAAAAAGAACCCTGCTGAGTGTTTTCCCTGGTTGATTCCAGTCAAGCAACAAAAAGATCATTACATATCACTAGCTTTGGCTTACAGATGGCAGGGAAAGAAAATAATGACAGTAATTATAGCTATACCCATTCAAGGCTTTGCCAGACTGTAGTCTTCACACTTCTCTGAACCATTCCAGCACTTTCATGCACTCACAAACCAAAAGTATGATGTGGTCGCAGCAAAATGCTCAAGAGGAAAAGAAAACCTTGCTCAACAACTACTTAAGTCAAGTCCTGACTTCTGTGGGTCAAAGTTATAAAACTTAAATATAAATATAATGCTTCAAATCATAACGCTCCTGCTGCACAGCCTCTGGACAAGCATGGTCGACTTTCATTAATGTAGTCCCCCCACTACCGTAGCCGCAGCTCTGAACCATCACAGAGATGCTGAAGCTGCAGAATGGTGACTTGAGGCTTATTTGGTAACTAAGCCTTTTGTTTACTTTACGTAATTTATCCAATGATGTAGTTTATATTGCCTCAGAGTAAGCTGGAGTAGAGTGTACTCCACATCTATGTAAGTACACTAAAAATGCCATAAGGCCCTGAAGCGCACATGGCAGAAAAAAAAAAAAAAAAAAAAAATCACATATTGGCCATCAGTCATTTCAATGAGGCTTCCTTTACTGAAAGCCTGTGACTTTACCATGTCCTACAGAGTGTAAAACAACTAATATGAAACACTCTTCTGTGGCTTTTCACACAACATGCACATCCTGACCGCAGTTTCAGAAATGCAACTAAGATGTATGAAGTAACACATGTTCTACCAAATTACTAAACAAAGGATAGGTTGAGAAAAAAAAAGAAAATCATCAGTACCCTTGATAGATGCTGGCATGAAATTAAACAACAAAGGTTTACTGTCAAAATACTTTCTATATATATCTTGCTGTGGTTAGTAAGAATGAAATGCAGCACATGTGTACTGTTATAATTCAGTTTTCATATCTTAACTGTCTACTTGGCATACAATAAACTATGCGAGTCTGTGTGAGTATGTGTAGGTGTACCGGTATGCGCGTTTCTTTCCACAGTGCATATCATTAACAAATCTTGAGCCATGTCCTGGGGAGCTATATTCCCTCTCACTGGACCACTCTGAAAAGAGCTATTTAACCAAACTGCTGGCTGGCATTCAGCAGCGTGCCACAGCAAACTGTTAATCACTTCTAATGAACAGAATAGCAAATGGAACTGTAATAACAATTTGATGAAAATACAGTAATTAAGATCATTATCTTGTTGGATGGCACTATCCACCAGTCTTATGAGAACAACACAAATGACAACTGTTCACAAACAGTTCATTACATGCTAAAAAAAATAGCAATTCTTATAAAAATATAAATGCCCAATTAAGTCCGATAATGACTAATGGGGCTAAAAAGTTCTTTTAAATTCATTTTTCATAAGTACATTTAATCACTTCCTCCTCTTGATGCTTCTTATCAGATTCAAAACTGAGCTATCTACCAAATTTGTGGAAGAAATTAAGTCCAGGAATTTATTAATTGCCTAAAATGAAAGCATGAAACAGGCCAACTGGGGAACTTTTAAGAGGTGTAGAATTTGCAGATTATAAAAATGTTTCATGGAAGCAAAAGAAAAATTACAGTTATGAAAATCCTATAATTTGCATCACCAAATCTAGTTAGATTTCCAATAATAATGGTGAATCGGTAGCAGTTCGGTGCAACAACAATAATGACTCTCATTCTGTTTACATTTCATAAACATCCATCAGGCTGAATATCTATCAATGCACGCCTGAGGTTAAAACTATACAGGACTCGGAGATGTTCAATAATTTATTAGAGTTTTCTAGTCAGCTATGGAACTAATAGAGCAAAGTAAGGCTGGATGTGTGAGCTTTTCGATTCCTTCTTTCCTCCAGTTCCTTGCTACCCAGTGTTTGAAAATTACACTTTGGTCAATCTGCCAAGAACCAGTACACTACCACGCAGTTTGGCCCTTCTCCTGAGCAGGACCATGATATTCTGGGTCAGCACAGTTATCCCCTCCTGTGACGCCACAGTGCATGCATACAACCATGGTTCGGCACACCACAGTGCAGCTAAAGCGTGCTACAGTTTACTTGGGCCAGGAGAAAGGATGCACTGCAGTTGCAGCCAGCCAATCACAGGCATTCCTGATACGGAGCCATTGTTTTGCTTTGACTTTCTCATAATCATAACAATCTGAGTGTCTGGTGGCCAGCTGGGAAAAAGTTCGAGAATAGCCCACAGATTGTATATAATCAAGGAATCCAAATGTTATTTTCAAAAGTAATCTAAAAAGGCCTAATATCGGCCAAACAGTCTATATTGGTTGGTCTAACCTTTGAAAGAGTGGAGGGGGGGGGTATGTGCAGAGCAATATCATTATGTATTATGCTCCGTCTGCACAGGGGCAATCAATGCTTCATTTCACAGGAGTCCTTCTGGGGGAGAGGCAGCTCAGAGGAGGAGGAGGAGGAGGAAGAGAGATGGCTGGGTGGCAGCGAGACACACAGCACGAGTCTCCTGTGCCGAGCCGAAGCCTGAGCCCTGTGGGAGAGTCGGGATGACGATGACCCCTCAGACACTGAGGAGCTGTTGACAAGCAGGAACCCCCACCCACCACCGCCAGCAGCCCAACCCTCCTGTTCCCAGTACTGCAGTTCCAAGACCGTTTGTGCAGCACAGAGAACAGGGCCACCATAGAGAGAAGAACTCCACTGTGACACTGTACTCTAATGTACAGACCTCGGGAGACGTGACGAGCGACGGTGCATTTATGCCGACACTGTGCTCTATATGTGCTCCACTGTGAATCTTTTACAGGCTGCAGAGCCAGCAGTAAATCACTTTCACTGCACATGGAGCTGTGCCAGCTGCCTTATCTAATGTCAAGTGCCTCGAGGGCACGGAACCAAACACTTTCCACTCTGTAACGAACATGAGGTTACAGGGACACAGATTAAGCACATGTTTTTTTTAAAGATGTCAAATATTTAACATAAAGCAAGTCTGCCATACATATGAAGTTTGCAGGGAAGCCTACGGTGGAAATATTCCTAAATACTACTCGCATACCGATGTAAATTATGTACAGACTTGAGTCAAAGCAAACCAGACATTTCTAGTTTCCACTTGACAGGAGGTTGTGAACAACTCAAATAATGTAGTACTCGGGGCTACAGGCAGGTTTGCCCGTCTGATAAAGCCAATAAGGCTGAAGCACAAAGACAGGCCTGGATTAATAGCTTAAAACAACACAGGAGTTGGAACAACTGAGTGGATTGATCCATTTAGCTGATGCTTTGTTGCCTGTTGAAAGTGGGAAAGAATGGTTGCCAACAAATCACCAGTGTGTCTGTGTGTTGTTTAGTGGTGGAGGAACATCAAATCAACCTTCTGTCCATTCACCAACTGCCTGAAAAACCCTTTTTACTGAAAAGAAGCATTTCTATTAAACAAAGGCACAATCAAAATGACTCATTATATTATAATGCCAATTATCACATATTTAAATGTGATCTCAACTCTCTCTCACGTAGCTGATAGCATCGTTTACTTTTCTATGTAAAAAACAGTAACATTAGACAACTTCACTTTATAATCAGGCAACTATTACATGCCAAAATAGAAGCAGTTTGATCTTGAAATAGCACTTCATCATTTGTCTTACAGTCTTAAGATTTTCTCAGATGTATTAATTTACCCTAATTATTGTATTGCCATTTTTTTAATCAGCATAATCCATGATGACTAATCAAGGAGGAAGCCGGAAGTGCTATAAAAGTTGTGAAATGTCATGTGAATATCTTCATCACCCAAGCAGCCAATAAGCTACAGTATGTAAAAGACACCACTGACAGACTGATCTGTGAGAGGCTCTCCAATGCTGATTGTTTTGCTGCTTCACATAACAGTGACAACATATTTCTGTAAGCCAATCTTGAGCAGCGGTAGCCTGCCATACAGAGAGCTGATTGTTTCATCTCCGAGCTGAAATGAAAGCTAAGCAGGGCAACATTATGCACCTCCAAACTGAAACAGACAACAACAGACCGACAAAAAGTTGACATTTGACAGTAGTGAGGTATAAAATGAAAAACACACTGCAAATCTTATCCACCTGTCATCACTTTTCGATTGTGTCATTTATGAAAGTGTAATTTTTCAAACAAAACTCCAAATTATTCTCTGGTTCCAGCTTCTCTCATGTGTGGATTTCCTTCTTTTCTCTGTTTTATGTCATTGGAAATGGATTTTCTTTACAATTTGCATAGTTGGTCGAGCAAAACAAGACGTTTGAAGATGTCAACCTGGGTTTGGGAAAATGTGTTTTCTTGGTTTTCTGACATTGGATAAAGCAAGCGATTACTCGAGAAAATAATCAGCAGTTTAAATCTATAATGAAAATAATTAGATGCAGCCCTAATGACGTGTTTGTCAAATAAATGACCAAGAACCACTTTTACTTAGTCTGGAATATTTTGACTGTCCTGTGTCTACACACCTTATAATAAAAGTTTTTAAAAAAAAATCATAAGAAGGAATCCACTAATGTCAGTACACAATGAATTACTATATTCAGTATTTTTTCCCCCCCATCATCAGATTTCTCTCAAGATACTGGCAAAGTCCTCCACACACTTCTGAATGAAAGCGATCGATATGACAGAGAAGACTGCCTTCTGATATATACGGGGAGGATCAGAGAGTTCAACCAGGAATGATCCTGCAGAGCAGATAAATGAGGAGGGTGCAGGATAACTGCTCTTAAATTCACAGAGGGTAGAAATCTTGTAAATGAAACAGCATAGGCCTAGACATCCAGCTTAGCTTCTGGAAATCACTCACTGTCATTCCGACTACTGAATCACCACCAGCATTTCAAACCCGATGGATATGACGAAAGAGGCTTCAAGCACCGCTAAACACACTCAGCCTGTGTAATTGGCAGCCTTGGGTTATTATAGCATGCACTGTGGGGAAACTGCACAAACAGGAGAAAACACAGCAGACTATTGTGAAAAACATAATACCTTATCATGGGGTCTGCTTGCTGAGTGATAAGGCCTGTGTGGATAGCCTACGGGCTGCTTCCACTCACAGCTTGTACAGTACAACTGATACCCTGCTATTAGCTGGCAAAGCTAAATCCATCCTAAAACCCTGCCTTGCTACTGTGTATGTGTTTGTTAATGTGAGCCAGCGTGTGTGTGTTTGTGTGTGTAAAACCCTGGGATGTGCTAAATCAACACGGACCATGTTGGCATTTACATAAGAGCACCTTTTGTCTCAGTGTAAACCTCCCATTTACAAAACTAGCACGTTAAATGAAAAAACACCACCAGGGGACTGAAGCCATATAGATGGAAGCGCATGCAGGTTCAGGTGAGTGATACACCAGAAGGGTCATACATGCAGTCCATCAATAGCTCTGCTACCCTGACCTGCCTCAGCTATAATGAAAAGTGTCAGGAGGCTCAGGCAGGACTTAACAGTGTGTCCGAAGCAGTTTAGCAGAAGACAGACCAGGGGAACTCCCTGCTAAAAAAAAAAAAAGAAGAAAAAAAAGAAAAATCAACGAAACGAAATATTATGCTTTCATCAAATATTCTCACAGTCTGGAATATCATTGAATTGGCTGGCTGCTTTTTCATGTTTACTAATTAGCCAAAGCTTATCTAGTTGAGCATAAACATTTCCATTTTTTGCCCATAGCACACTGCTCCTAACAGTCATGCTAATTCCAAGTCACGCTAAAATGTAATTTATCCAGGATTCCACTGCTGTTCTGTTTTTGAAGAAACGTCCAAGTGTAGTGCTTTTTTCCCTTTAAAATAAAAATTGTATCAATGGGTTTCAATGTGATGTTATTGCAGAAATAAATGTTGATTGTGTTACTCTCATAAGAAAAGCTGGTTAGGTTTTGTGTGTCATCATTTCTCATGTTTTATTTTCACATGATTGCAACATTATTTAATGATCTCGATATGCATTTCCTATCAGAAAAAAATAATCATTCATCATGAGAAAAAAAATGTATGTCAGATGACAACTTGTAAAGAAACTAATGTACAGAAACTAATGTACAGAATGCAAATCTGTTCATGTTTTTTTTTTGTGGGAGATAACGCCACTACACAAGTCTGTGGATGTTGTAATGAAATCATAAGCAAAGTCTTCCTTAGGCAAACACTTAAACATCCGCGGTGGCTTTTTTTCTTGATGTGCTGTGGATGTGATGTTGTGGGATCTGGCTTTCTTTTCCCTACAGCAGAAGACACACGAGCCGAATAGCACTTACTGAAAACAATACAAGACGATGTATTCATTTGGGAAGACATTTGGAGCGTAGGCGTCCCTGCTGCACACACTTACACACAAACACATACACACACACAATTGTCTGATTTTTTTCTCTCTCACACACTATGATGTGTATTTATGAAGGTATTATTGGAGCAAAACAACTGAGCACCTGTGAAAGTGGAATCTGTAGTTGTAGAAAATAGTCACACATGTGTATCAGTAAATTTGAAGTCAGAAAAATACTTGAGGAGTTGCACACTAACAGTTACACCTTCATTCTTCATTGCAGGTGCACAAATCCTATGCTAGGAATCACAAAGTAAGAAACTCATGCGCTCACAGTTTGCTGCAGTGAATAGGGTGCAAAACACATTCACACACCTGTATCAAAAAATGTGAAATCACGGACAAAATTTGCGCATCCGCAAATCAGTATGTGAATTCATGCAATGAGAGTTGCACACCTGTAGAATATTTTCTCAAAAATATTCTTTTTTCTTGGTTATTTTTCAAGCACAAACAAGTCAATAACTACAACTGCTTGAATCTGCGGCTACAAGTCTGATATGCTGTTTTTTCGCTCACAAATGACAACTTCAGCGTGAAATGTGCGTGAACTGATTTGTGTACCGTAGAGCCAGGGGCGGGCACTGTTCAGAGATCACAGAACCCTTTTGGCCAATCAAAGGAGCTCGTTTGGGTGCTTGTCTATCTATCGCTTTTCCAACCCAGTTTAGATGAAACCACACCCACTTCCGTATCGCGACTTGAGGTACTGAATCTGATGAATTTACTGTTTACTGTGTTGAGTAATGAGAAATGTTAATTCTGAAGGACTATGAGTTCCAGTTTGAGTCAAGCATAAACATATTTTCCATCTTTCTAACAAAAGTCTATTTCTCATTCTCACACACACACACATATATAGTAACACACACGTGTACATACAGTGGCATATACACTGGGCTCACACACACTTTATAGACATTGATTGTATCACAGTCATCCACAATTAGTCCCGCAAACCAAACTCCCCAGTCAAAATAAGAATGTAAATGTCAAGGAACTTCACTGATCAATTATTTAACTATCAATAGTTGTGTGATTGTTTTTCCATAATAACAGCATTTTTAAATAAAATAAATAAGGCCTTCATTTAAAATTAAGTGAATTAAAACATTAGTTTTACTGGTTTTATTTAAGATAATAAGCACATGCTACTTGATTGGCTGTTATCCCGGGTCCAGTAAATTGGATTTATACCCAAAAAAAAAAAAAAAAAAGATGGGAGGCCGCTTAGTAAGTTCTTGATTATATTTTGATGATGTTGGATAGTACTGTCTGTCCTGAACGTTAGCATAGCAGCAGAGCTCCCCAGCCTGCGTTAACTGAGCAGCAGTTAGCTTGTTCTGTCGAAGCTGGTAGTTTGGCATTAGCATGAGCCTCTGCTTAGCTAGCTGAACCAGTTGTGCTAGCCGCAAGACAACTCTGGGATTTTTGCGTTGCGGTAGTCACAATGCGTACTACTGGTAACTCAGGGGAGTTAGCTATCAGCGAGATTATTTTCATCTATGGAGGACAGTGGAAGAGGAGCGCTAGTTTATTCTGTGTGCGGCCATTACAGGCGGTCAGCACACACACCTGTAACTCCATCACATTAAATGGACAGAGGCACCACATCGTGGCACAACAGTTTACACCACATGCCCCTAATCTTCCGCTTTGTTGGTTAATATATTTTTAATTAACCAATAATTGATAAATTATTGCTGACATCCCTAAGTCAAACCAATCACCTTCTAACTCCTATTTTTACCTGACTTTGATGCCAGTTCTGCAAAGTGGTGCCTATTTAACACACTGTTGGCTAAAGCATTAAAAAGGTAAACATCAGTAAACTCTGCCTAAGGTGCAGACTAGGTGAAATGTATACTCAACCACTCGTCAGGAAGATGGACCAAAGATCTTGGGAAAAAGTCTGCCCTTTATCTGTTAATCCTGTACTGACAAGGAGAAGGACAATTTGCACACTGTGTTGTCTGAAGATTTTACATGCAGCTTTATTATTTTAGCTTTATTAACGAGACAGAGACGTGTGTGTTGTCATTAGCTCACGTGCCTTTCATTCGAAACTTGTAATGCTTTGCTTCAATGCTGTTGGAGGTTGAATCTAATCATTCTCAAATATATTAAAAGAAACACACCTTCCTTCTGCTTTAAGCATCAATTAAATGAATTACCAGGGCATTAACATAAAACAATGTTAATGTATTATTCACCCTGGCATCATGCAAACAGCATTTATGGATTCGTCCTTAGTGATAAATAGTAACTATCACATATGCAGAATAACAAGGTGAGGAATGACAGGCCTAAACCATTAACTACAAGCATTTTTACACTCACACATACCATAAACACACAGCGGCACACAGCTCGAGATAGACATGCACTTGCAGCTCTCCCTTCACTATTCCACCAAACCTTGTCAGGAATTTCCAGGAAGAGCATTTGTCACAGGATTCATGCCTTTCAAATACAGTATTACTGTCATCCTTGCTTCTTCCTCCTAAGCCCAGGCTTTCATGCTTAATATTCCAGCCATGTAAATGTTAAACCTAGGTATAGCCTGTACCTCCATGCTCTATCACAGGAAATGCAGATGTGAAAGCTAAAAGTACAAGGCTATATTAAAAACAGGTTCTAGTTAGACTATATGCCTAGACTCCCACTGGGTAAAATATCAAATGCCACTTCCAAAAGCCAAATGTTTCCATCTGCTTCAAAAGTGATCAAACAAAGTGGATAGCCAAAGACCATTTTCACAGTGGATGCTGAATGAGAACATAACATGGCTAACGAAAAACTGTATCTAATGGACCTGGGCGACTCTCATCTAAAGCAGTTTCAGTCCAAATAAGCCCTCCTACTGAGCATCTAGAGCAGTTAGTTCCACAGGCGAAGGTAGGGGGATGACATCATACTGAGACACAGCCAAGGAGCCTTTAATTAGTGTTTCAATATCACTTGACCTGGAAAAGATGTAAGTGCATCCCGAGCTACATAGCCAAGCCTGGAGATAACCAAGTCCTTTAAGTAAAGCAAATTGTTTGATTTTAGCTGCTGTGATATATGCCAGTTTTCTAAATATTGCAAAAAGCATGTGATTATGGATTATAGTTTGGCATTCAGGCTAGTGTAAACAATTCTTGTTAAAGAACTGAAGCAGTGCAGTTATTGAGCAAAGCTTATCTGAGAGTGCAGAAATGGAAGCAGATGGAAATGGAAACAGTGGTAGGTTGGCTCAGTTTGAAAGAAGGATCAGAGAAGAGAGGGGGGATCAAAGGTTCTAAGCTGCAGGTAGAGATCTCAACAGGGCTGCGTCCGCAAGTCCACAGGCCCCGTGGTGCAAAGACACACACACACACACACCAACACATTCCTAACTGCACCACCATTAGTATGCACTGTGCAGTTAAGCACGAAAAGGGTCTCCTCTCCAGTCGAAAAAAATAAATAAATCTGTCCAAATGCATCATCATGGGGGCCATTACACACAAAAGAGAGAGTGTGACTCCGGCCACAGCTCTACTTCAGAGATGGCATTTTACAATCAGCCTCCGCAAACATTTATCTTTTCCCCCCCTCACATCTGTCACTGGAACCTGCCAGAATAAAAACAAAGATGAAATGGAAGAGAAAATGGCTTGGGCTCAGCGAGCTGGCGGCACGCAGACCAGGGAAATGTATTTTATTTAACTGAGGCAAGTCAATTATGTTAGGCTGAGGATGTGATTTGCCCCTGTGCTAATACTTGGATAAGGATACACAGTGATGTCATTTCAGAGATGTCTGCTACATTAACAAGTGTCAAGGAGACTTAGGTCTTAAAGAGGTGGAACCATTAATCCAATGTTCTTCAGCCACGTCGGGTGTGCCATTAGCCAAAGATTAGCCGTTAATGTAGACATAAGCTCATGGAAGACTTGTGTGTTCATTGGTATTGGTTGTCTTTCATAAATCTCTGTAACAACAGCACTCAGTCTTTGCAAACACTGCCTGTAAACAAATATATTCCTCCTTTCTGACCTCGGAGTAATTGTGTATTGCACGACAAAAAACACATCGCCATTTCAGCTGCTTATTCCAGCTGTCAATGCAGCTAAAAGAACATTTAGGCAATGCAAAAACTCAACAGAAACTATGCTTAAAGATATGTATGTAAACATATTTTCATGTAGCATTCCTGTACATATTTACTAATATATACTTAATATATCATAATTTAAAACAAAAATAGCATCCTTCTTGGACATGAACTGGCTCTGAAATTCAGCATTGTAAAAACACATACCCTCTCAGCACATCCCACATCTGAGAAGTCAACACAGTTCTCTGTAGCTACAAATGTTTGGCTAAAATAACTGAGACTATCATTGTAAAAATGTGTTCATACAGTATGGAGGAGTGTGTAAAGACGGATCATCCCTCCACCTTGCTCCAACATCCCACAGTCCCATTCCTTTTGCCTGTATGTCAAGTCCAAACACTGATGCTGCTTGTTGCACATTTCCCCTGCTGCAGAGCTATTTGTTTAGCCTGAGTTCATATGAACACTGCACTCGTGTCAGTTTCTCCCTTAACGAGCGAGATGAGGGTGTCGGTGATGGGCTCGTGACTCAAGTGCTTATGAGCTGAACTGCACATCAATCAAAGCCTGCACTAAGGATGAACATTTTAAAAACAGCTCTGTTAGCAATATACAATGAATTCAGACTGCCCCCCCCCTTTCTTCTTCAGACTGAACGTTTAATGCAAATGTTCATTTCTGTTATCCCTGTTGCTACACCTGGATTTTATGGCCTGTTGCTCTATGCAGTTACAGTCCAAATCACCCTGGACACATGTTGGTGACAGATGGAAAGGGTGTCAAAGTACGAATCTGCTGGGAAAGATAAGATCTGTTGTAAAGCATGTAACATGGCCCTGCAATGCAGACAAAGTTTTACAAATTAATGTGCGGCAAAAACGTCCACCATCAGCACTGGCCAAGGAGCACCACAATAGACTAGCTGCTTGAGTGGTGGATCAGACAGCAAAGACACTGAAACTGGTAGGAGCTCTATGAGGCTTTAAACAGGGCCCTTGCTCGGTTCGTACACCAGTGAAAGACCTCATCTTCTAAAATGACTGCACACTCACAGAAGAATAATTACTGAATTTGATGAGTAAATAAATGTTTGTGCACACGTGTGAGAAATGTTAGAATCCATCCAGAAATCCCAAATAACAGAGACTATCTAATCTGGAGGGGTTTTTTTAACATCCAGAGATGACAACTTATTCCATTATATGTCAGTCACTGGGCTGTAACAGCATATTAATGCTTACCGTACATCACTCTCTGACACCTCCAAAATGCAGCTAAATGAATATCTGCGATTACTGCCAAGAGACTGGAATAAATACATGTGTGGAAGGTGGGAAATTAATTTAAAAAGGCTGGAAAAGTGGTATTATTCACTAGAATAATACCACATAAATATATGTCAAGGCAGCTTGGCACAAGGAGAGCCATCATGAAAAAAAAAAAAGCTTTCTACAAAGGTGTGCTTGTTCATCAACCTGCATTCTCTCAGAAACAAAGCTTTAAGAAAACCTGGCTTGATATTTATGCGCCTTAATTGTTTAAAATGTCTTTTTTTCCCCCTGGTCTTTTGGAAACAAGCTGTCAATACATTTGATTTCACATTAGCCTCTTTCTTACAGTGAAGTACCAATCAATGTGTTCTTCTCTGCCTGCACTTGCAAGTCCTCCAGGCAGACTTCTGAGGGCTGTGCCAAACAAAATCATTTGTTTTTGAAATGCTGGCAAGCCGACAGCATCATCCCACAGACAGCATACGAGAAAAATGCCAGACTGTTAAACTGCAATTCATCATCTTCATTTGGCCAATTGAGAGGAATAGCCTTTGTTGACATAATTACCGCAGTTGATCCTCTCATCTAAGGCCGGACCTGTCCTTTAACTCCTGCGCCACTTTAAATGTCAATAGCCATTAATTAGCTAGCCATTATTTGTTATTTGAAGGTCTGACAACTTATCAATGAACTTATTATCATTTTGTTGAACTCCACACTCCATACCACCTCTACCCTCCACCCACATGCACTGATGACTCAACTTAATCCATGAGCTGTGATGCTCCACCGTGCCCCGGCTTGAATGTGTCACATCTCCAAGGCCAGTGTGGGTGTGACAGATGGGTGTGAAGCTGGTGTCTAAAATTAAATAAACTGACGAGCGCATGAGAAATCATAAATAGAAATTGGCACTTAATTGGAACCAAATAGGTCCTGGTGGTGCATCAGTGGTACTGAAATGAAATGTAGATGGCAGGAAAAGCACAAGCTGAGGATTTCCACAGTTCTTATGAAAACATTTCTCCTTCAGCAGACCCATGGTTTATACATATCCCTGTTATGGACTTTTTGTCAGTGTGATGTAAAGCCTGCAGCGAAAGGCATTAAAGCTCTTTGTAATCGATTGACTATCTCGCACTATCGCTCTCTGGTGGTCAGCAGCTAGTAGTCTGCTGTTTGGTGCAGTTAGGCATGACATTTCAAATCCAGTGCTAGTGTGCAACCTGATGTAATATGCATTGCAAGAGCCAAAAACTGGTTTAGCACATATTTTTGGTCTTTTTAACCCTAGTTAGGCTTTAAAACGAAGATATTTTTCAGGTAATGAGTCTGATTTTCCAGGGGAAACTGTCACTTGTCATTTTAATGATCATCTCTTACTTAAACAAATCTAATGAAACAAAAAGAATGACAAATGAATAGATAAGACTAAATACACTGCTGTTGTGCCCGTGTCCAAAAATCCACTAGAAGCTATGTTTTTAGCCATAACGGAGCGAACGGTCATTAGGAATCATCCTCTGGGGAACCATACCCAAAATAATCTGGCTGTTTGTTGTGAGAAATCTTGATAAAATCTTGATCTGGACCAAAGTGTTGGACATACAGAGAGACAAACAGATCAATCAACTAAACAACCAGCTGAATAACTAACTAACCAACTAAATGAAATATCATTAAGTTGCACCACTAACTGAGCAAAAGCCAATCACATAATTACAATTAATGAAATAAAATAAAACAATAATAACAACAATAATATATATTTTCTTGGACTGACCTCAAAATGTAAAAAACACATTTATCTATTTCCTCAAAAAAGGAACATTTCCAACAATAATCCAACTACCCTGTACTGTACACACTTGAGTTTATGCACAAATCAAAAATGTCTGATCAATCATGTTGATGAACCAAGTGGCAATTACAATTTTGTTATTCATGAATTTTCTTTATTATTTTACTAAGTAATGAAAAGAACCATTCTACACTGCAGGCCCCAAACTGCTTGTGTCAGCTCTGCACATCTATCAGAATACTAGGCTGCTCTCCCAGTCTCGCCCATATGGGGTGTTATGCATTTATGTGCCCAGCGCCTTTCTGTACACTGTTTGTGCATTAGGTGAAACTATTCTCTTCTGTTTTTATGGTGTGTAACAAATCAAGTTAGAGAGGAAAATTATTTAGAGGAACAACAAAACCTGCAGGAGCTCTGTGGGGCATTGTGAATTAAGAAGTCTTTCCAGACCTTTAAATGCAGAACAGACTCTGCAAATGTACTCATTTACACAGTGCTGCTTTTGTGCTGTTCATCATATTATCACAGGCAGTCAATCATGTAATGGACTGCTGTTAACCTGCTGAGCAAGAAGATGAGGTGTTGTGAGTTAAAAAAAAAAAAAAAACAGGGGTCAGTCTAGCCTTTAGGCACAACGTTGAACAGCAGTGAAAGGAAGGTTGGAAAAGCAAAGGGTGTGATTGGGCAGGAGCCTGATCAAGCCTGTATTAGATGCAGAGATGGAGGTTAAGGCGAATTTATCTGTGTGGTATAAAACAGACATCAGAGACTACTAATTATTTGGAAATAATGGAGCAGTGGGTTAACTAAGGCAACATTTAAAAATCAATGCTGGTCAGCAGGGGCATGCTGAGGTTAGAGACACCTTTCCAGTGAAATGGGTGAAACACAGCAAAGGTTTTAGAAGAGAAGGCACTCAATAATTTAGCAATTTCTTCAAGTGCTGTAATAGGTTGCTGCTCGGGCTTCTCTCAATAAAAATTGGTCTCCAAACCAACTCCTTCAAAAGGACTGCTGCTGTGTACTTTGATCTCAGTGCAATGAATGAACACTCCTCAATACGTCTTTGTAATTTCGAGCTCAATTTAAAGTGAAAGAGTTTAGGTTTGGGAAAATGAGCACACTGAGCTCAAATTCTGAGAAATAAAAACACATGAAATGGAAACAACAGTAAACAAATGTCAATGGTTTATTAGGTAATGTTGCAAACCTTTGTAGTGCCTTAGCCCTGCATGATTACACTAATAAGCTCATAATAAATAAATATCTGCTCTGTATCAATACATTAAATCTGCTATCCCTGAACTACAAATACATCCAGAAAATAAAAAACTATCAAAATGGCTTAGAGCTCGACTTCTTGCACTTGATCCTATGTCTGACAAGAAGACAAGCCTTATGCTCATAAAGAATGTAATCCATTTATTCACTGCTAAACAGTTATTCTGTAGCCTTGCTTTGTGCTCACATTTTCAACTCAACTTCATCTAAGTATGAATAGCCTTGCTGAGTTCTAATGTTTTAAACTTTTCAAGGGATATATATATATATATATATATATATATATATAGAAAGCTTTTCTTAGTCATGATTCTGCAAATTACAGTCAAGATGGTGGATTTTACAAATGGCTTCTTGAAACTACACACAACTATAATTAACTTGCACAGTGTGTATTTTAGAAGCACATCCTGTATCCTACATAAGTGAAAAGCAAGTAACTGTTACATTAAGACTTGGCTGTAGGTGAAGACTGATGCTGATCAGAGAGAGCAAACAAGAAACACCAACAAGCAGTAATGCGCTCTGTTACTGGCTATCTCCAGCTGATGGTTTTATGAAGTTTTATTCCAACAGCAACTTCCTACTCAACTGCTCTTAATAGTCCAACATGGGCGGGTTCACTCCAAACTGCAACACCAATAAACAGCCAAGTAATCAAGACAATATGTTGTAGAACATCTACCAAAAGCTACTTGAGTATCTCAAGAGCCTCATCATGGACGCTTCAGCCCTGAGACTGCAAAAGAGGAATGCAAAGCTAAGATATCAGCGTGCACATGGAAAGCAGGCCTGGGAGCAGTGTTGCTGCAGCACTGTGGTGACAGATGGAGAGCACTAGCGTATACCTCCAGGGGTCTGACCTCATCAGAATTTAACTTTACCTAGACAGAAAAAGAGCCACTGGTGCTGTGATATGCTTGTGCATAGTTCCATATATACACTACACAGAGTTTCCTAGACATTGTCTGGTAGAAACACAGAAATAAACACAGGTCACAATTGCAAAGAAAGGGTTGTAAAGCAGTGCAGCAAAAGGAAAAGTCAGTTAGCAAAATATTACATACAAGAGTGAGGAAAATGATACTGAAATATATTGAATAAACAGAAATCCAATTACTTAAGCTATGGAGGCGGTGCACTGCAAGAAAATCTCTGATAAGTCTGATCCATAATTGAAGATTAGAGAGAAGAAAAATATCTTGCCAACTATCCTGACAAATCCGACAGGATGGGTGTAATTTTGAGAAGTACTTCTGATAGAATCAGTTTAAAAAGCTCTTCAATAAGTGGTCATCTCTGATTACAGGGGGACAAACAACAAGACTTCTTCTGAGAGCATTTAGCCTTTATTCTAGGGCTGGGCTATATGGCTTATAAATAATATCTATATTTTAAGGCTATGCCGCGATATACACATTTTCTCTAAAATAATATCATGCATCTCAACCTTAAACATCTACAGCAGTAAAATGCAACAGACACATTAAGGCAGCAGTAATATTAATCCAGAAACATCATATATAATAGTAAAACACTGACAGGGAGTATTTTCACAGTGGGGATGGTATTAGTAGTTTTGCTTAAGTAATGGACCTCCGGTTAGCACACCCACAGCTTAACTGCACCTGTGTTACCAGGTCTTCCCCTTCAGGGAAGGTAGTTGTGGGTAACCAGCTGTGTTGTTGTGAAAGTGAGCCTTTCCCTTATGTTTAGTCAGCCATTAAGTGTGTAGCGTTCAGGTTGCAGTATAATAGTTACTGGACGGCTGTGTGTTGTGTGTTTGCTGCCACAGAAAATAAATAAAAAGTCCTTGTTTCTGTCAGTTTAGGTAGTTCTTATCACGCTGATGAATGTTCAAGTGTTTTTTTTTATTTTTCTGATAAGTTTGGTTTTAGTTATTTGAAGCTATAAAAAGGGGGTTACATGTTGTGATTGACAGCTGAGGCCGGCTCGCGATTGAGTCGGTTGGGTGTATGGGCGGGACCTCGAGACCGCAGCTCCAACAACGATCGCTACTGCGCAGACTCTGGCTCCAAATGATGTCACCAAAGCAAGATGGCAGCTCATGAATCCGGGACTTTTGGCTTCATTTTGGTACAGTGGGAGGAAGTGGAGACGCGTCGTCCATCTTTATATACAGTCTATGGTCTGGACTAACTGTTGCTGTTGAAGACGCCATAGAAACGTTACATATAACGGACTTTTTAAAAAAAATTCTGTGCTAGCAAACAGCACAGCCTATTAATTTAATTATATATATAAATAAAAATAAGAGAACTGTTATATTGCAGCCTGAGCTTATCTACACACTTTATGACTGACTAAAGTAACGTAACTACCCCTTAGCAGCGGAAACATTGAAAACTCAAATATGACGATATGGTCATCTGCTATATCGTACATTAATTAATAGTCGAATATATTCGATATATCGCCCAGCCCTACTTTATTCAACCTGGCAAATTTTTACTTCTTTTTATCTCTATCAGCAACTTCCTGATTCACCCTCAGTCATAATTTGAACACAGTCACATCTGAGAGCTGCCAAGTAAAATATGTCTTCCATCTTTGGCCTCTGAACAGCTATAATGAAAGTAAGTGGGGGGTGGTCAAGTGGCTTGCTCAGGGGCACTTCAGAGGTAGAAACATTCTTATTCCAGGCCTACAATTCCAAGACTGATCCAGACATTTGAACCACTGACCTTTCAGTCACTGATATTATATTTATAAAAAAAAAACAAAAAACAAAAAAAAAAACGATTAATCCTTTAAGTCATTTTTCAAGCAAAAATGCCAAACATTCTCTCATTCCAGCTTCTCTAATGTGAGGATTTGCTGCTTTTTCAGTTTAAATATCATTGTAAACTAAATATCTTTGGGTTCTGGGCTGTTCACAAGACGACATTTAAAAAGACGACCAAACAATGAATCAGTTAATTGAGGATATAAATCGGCAGACTGCTGAAGCATACAGCACAGTCTGGACCTTGGAACCACATGAATCTGGACAAAAAGTCTGCAGCGAGCTCAGCATGACGGGTGCTGTTCTACAGCAGGTTACCAACATGGTGGAAGGAGCTTTGTGGACATGGTCATAGTCCAGACCCTACTTTCAGTGATTGTGTGAACAGAAATATGAATCACCACACAGCTTTTGTTATTAAAGCTTCCATTACATTTGGGACACAGTGGAGCAAACTGTTATATTTAAAGCTCTCCAACAATTGTAAGAAGTAATGCAATACAATATTGCCATCTCCCTTCACTCCCCTGTGAAATGATGAGTGTGAAATGAGTTCTGTCACATTCTCACAAAAAACATTGTGAGTACGCATTTGCACTCAAACACGAGTAGTGTTACTCAAGCTCTTTTCATTGTTATTACTCAGTAAACCCTGTCTAAATCTCTGACAAAATTGTTTTTTAAAAAATGCCTTAAATAACTGGTTTGATATTAATGTAATTTGACACTGCAATATATTTTGATTTATTAGTCTGTTTGACTGCAGTAAAAGACAAACAATGTTGTGTAGGGTAATAAAATGTCAAAATTATTTCTACTAATGTACATAAAACTGTTACAGGCAGGCCTTCTAAACGCAACAGTATCATTTCCACTTTCATTTAAACTCATTAGTAATAGTACTAGTTGTACACATACTGACAGGGAATGGGGGTTACTTTTATATTATGTAATATTAGATGCATAGAAAAAGAGAAGCAAGTTACTGCGAATGCAAACCGAACATTTCCTACTGACGCAGTTTCACATTAAAAGCATTTAACTGGCAAAACAAGTTGACTTTTATTATGAAGTAGTCAAAGGAAATGCAATGCGTT
This sequence comes from Siniperca chuatsi, assembly GCF_020085105.1. NCBI lineage: Eukaryota > Metazoa > Chordata > Actinopteri > Centrarchiformes > Sinipercidae > Siniperca > Siniperca chuatsi. The sequence goes on from NC_058055.1 coordinate 5,653,257, forward strand.
TTCAGTGAGCTTGACACTGACTGCTATCGTTCATCAAAAAACAAGGCAACGGTCATTTTCAGCAGAGTTTGACAGCAGGTCGGTTTGAAATATTGCAGGGAGTAGAGGAGCAGTCAGGAGCAGCCGCAGTGAGCTGTTAGATGAAGAGCTGCAGGCGACGAGCTGCACACCTCCAACTTCTCAGCCAGGTAACCAACTCCTTTCACTGGGCCCTGCTGTTGGCAGACTCATGCCGTGTGCAGCATAAAATCAGATCACGCTGCTCACAGAATGATGGAAAAAGGCCAATTATTACTTCTTCTGACTTCTTTATTAAAACGACAGTTTGTTTTGCTGCCCCCAGAATTCTGTGACCTGCAGTAAACCGCATTTGCTGTTAACCCCCAGTAATTAGGTGTCCAGGACTGAAATCTTAAGGATTGCCACTTTAACTTTACCACATTGATTTCTGAGTTGGCATCTAACTAGACACTCAAACTGTGTATAGCAGTGCTTTAGCAGACTGACATCTGTAGAAAGAAGGTCAAACTAAACGAGGAGAAATAAAAAGGACGCGCAGGCAAGGGAGCCCATGACTGCTATTCTGAAAAACATGACAGTAAGACACTCTTGAGCTGTGAAAAGTGTTGATCTGACTAACAAAAAAAAAAAAAAAAAGGACACAGTGAGGACAAGGGATACTGTACATATCCTTGAGATGGGTCACACCAGCGAACAAGAGATTGGTATCACACTGCATACATTAGCAAGTGCAGTTCAGGCTGTGTTATCCACTACCGAGTCTGACCTTGTGAAGATGCAAACTATTTTCACATCCTGCAGAAACAAGATCAGGTTAAACATAATCCTAAAAAAAGCTATAAAATGTATGCTAAAATAACAGGTAACATTTCCTGTGAAATTACTAATACCTAACGCTGACACATACAGAGAGGAGACGATTTAAAAGAAACACCTGAATAAATGAGTGGAGAAACAAACACACAGATGCAGATTAGTAGTCTCTGAATGGTTTGATGTGTAGCGAAGAGTAGGAAAATTATGTGAATCATATGCTATGGCCTTGGCAGTCACCAAATCAACACCTGTGGGAGATTTTGGACCGATGTGTTAGACAGAGCTCTCGAAACAGCAAATGAGGGAAGAATGGTTCCAAAAACGTATGGAATCTATGCAAAAGGAGCACTGAAGCTGTCCTGGAGACTCATGGTGGTCCAACACCTTACTAAGACACTTTTCCTGTAAATTTGTCACCCATCTGTAAGTTACTAAACATAGAAAAACATAGCAGTTGAGCTGTATATATAAAATGCTTCCTCGTGTACGTCATAATTCAGAACGACATCATTGGAAGGCAGCCTTTGCCCGGTTTGCATTCCAAGGAAAATGGATAGCCAGTGCACAATAAATTACTCCCACTATGAATAAACGGCTGTAACATGGATCAAATTGCTTTTTCACTCTGAAGCATACAAAAAGGCACAACAGCCACTACAGCCATAGCAGAACCCTCATCTGGTGTAAGGCTTTGCTGGAAAACTTGTGAAAACAAATCCAGAGCGGTACACACCACAGCAGCCTCTCAGTGACACAGATAGAAATCTCTGGCTGCAGCGCTACATTTACAGCTACATCTGTTCAACTCCAGCTCACACAACAGCCAAATATGAAGGCAGGAGCCAAAACACTGGGCCAGTCCAGTCAGAGAGGCACACAACCATAAACACATTTTTACACATTGTTAAGAGATTTTCAACTGGATTTTCATGCAAAAGCTCAACACACACACACAAGGTTGACAAGAGTTGAAGGGGCTACCCCTATGGTTCAGCACTCACCTCCAGAGCCTCCAGGGTCACAAACCCGGTGATGGAGAAGCCATCGATGATGTCCTCTTCAGCAGAAGTAGACTCCTTCCGCTTCCTTCGTGGGGGTCGATGGCGGGATGAGGAGGGCTCCCGGTCGCCCTCCCGCTCTGAGTCAGAGGAGAAGCGAAAGACGGAGCCCTTAACATGGTTGTTCCTTATCCCATTTGATCTCCTCTCCCGATCCCTCACTGACCTTGACCGCCTTTTCTTGCGGAGGCCACTAGAGCGAGGGCCATCCATGTCCTTCATATGAAATATCCAGATAAACCCTCCTCTTACAGAGAATCAAACTCTTCAAGGGCCAAGCACTGGCACTGCTCAACTTCCACTCGTTTGAAAACCCCAGAGGAGAATCTCCGCAATATCCAAGTGAATGTTATCAATGTATTAGATCCAAGGTAACCATGTAATATCCAACAGATGAAGCCTTTTACAGGAAACTCACTCAAAACTGCATTGAGTCACTGAACCAAGCTAGGTTCCAAGCAAAGATCCCCAAAGGCAGTCCATCAAATCCTATGACAGAGGTGTAAAATGATCTATTAAACACGTTATCACCAAGCTGTCAATTCCGCCAGAGGAGGAGCTTTTCAAGTTAAAGCAAATATCTGCTCAGTGAACATGTCCTGCCATGGTAAGTTGAGCAGGTGACGCCACATCTTTCTTCTCCAGGAGCCCACTCCTCTTACCAAAGGTCAGCAAACTCTCCCTCCTGCAAGATAAAGACAGAGAGAGAGAGCGCACACATTTGCAACATGTTCACTCAGCAAGTTCAACTGTGCATTTAGTCAATGAGCCATTTCCCAAAAAGGTGCTGTATACTATACAGAAGGTTGTTTCCATTCTACATAATGCAAGATGAATGTTTTATTAGGGTGGCTACAGTCTCGTCTGCTGAGCATACTGTGTTTTCTTACACTGCCAGGTCATTAAGCCCTGAGATGAGATAATTATTTGTCCTAAGTGCTCTTTTACTAGTGTCTCTGAAGCTTTTGCCAGGCTTGTAACCTAAACTGTCTTTCTAAAATGATTACATTTCTTAATTATGTACTTTTTTTTTTTTTTTTTTTTACTTTGCTACTTGGTGTCTTAAGCCTCTCAACATGAGCCTGTTGTTTTGGCAGTCAGTGCTGAAAAAACCTCTCTCTCTCTTATTGTTTCTAAATGTAGCACTTGAAGCAGTTCGGCGTATCTGATGAAGATGATGTACTTGCATGATTCTTTTGGGTTGTATCCACATGGTTGAATGCACTTATTGTAAGACAGCTAAATAAATGTAATGCATACATAAAAAAGGTATTATACTGAGAATGTGTATCTGTGCAAATGTAAATACAAAAAGTGTGACAATGTGTCAGAAGCATACAGTACACTGTTCCTACTACAATAATTAAACTGATTGCTCTTGAGCCTGAAATAAAGCCTTGATTACATCAAAATGTTCAATTACAACAATTAACTGTCAGTACAGTGTATCCTTCCACTTTTGCTGCTCTTATTTGTTTGCTAATTGCATTCATTTATGTAACAAACCTGTTTTAAAAAAAAAGGTAAAGTACATTTCTGTGGCATTCATATCCATATTCCATAATGACATTAGAAATGAAGTTGCATTGATTATGTGCAGTGTAACATCTTCAATATCAAAGTAAAGGACTAATAACTTAAGACTCCTGAGCTGCCCACAAATAGTAGGTCATATATCAACTAAAATCGTGATTTGAAAGCTTTTCTTTGAATAAAAACAATTCTGACTTGTAGACATCCATCAAAAGTTAATCTAAATGAACAAATTCACCATGACAACCAGTCTCAATTTACCATTCATTTCTTTCAATATATCACCTCGGACGAAACAGCTCACTCAAATATTCCACACATCAAAAACAGCAATATATCTCTTTCATGAATGATAGCAGGTCTAACAGACAGGGAGATGTCCTTGAGGTTTTACACACACTTAAAAAAAAAAAAAAATCAAGACAAATGTCAAGACCCCTTGAAATGCCATCCTGCACTTAACTATAGAGCTTAGCGGGGCATACCTTCACTGTCTGACACTGAAGACATCTGGCTGCTTTATGATATTAGGATGCAACATTCAACAGCTTGCAGTCTTATTCTGGATCATTCTCAAGGCATGGCCTACAGTCTAGGCCTAAAGCCACTCAAAGTCACTGGCACTGTAGTCTAAAAACACATATGGCTTCTCTGTGTGTCCAGAATATCAATTCTCATCCATTACATCACAGACATGGTATTCTATGTGGAAGAAAACTGAATCAACAAACTGCAGGCTTTTAAAAAGCCTGTCTCTGAAATAACCATGTCTCCAAATGCTGGTGGACATTTCAAAACACAGGAGTCACACCTTTTCTGCATCACCACATAAACCAAAACCAAATCTGTCACAGTCAACCACCATCTTCAACTTTACATTGTCTCCTTGGACACAGGTTGTCATGTAACGTAGCCCATCTGGATTTTGCAGCATACATGTAGTCCCCAAGTGCTCTGCTACACCGGCAAAGTCACTCAGGTTTAACATGAAACATTATAACCATTTGCAGAAAATGGCTTATAATCAAATGTATGCATAACAAAGGCACATCCAACAAGCCAGCATGCCAACATTTAACTATGCAGCACCCTTTCAAAAATATTCCTTCCATGCAGATGTTCTGCCTTTTAAAACAACCCAAAAAGGTAAATCCACCTTTACTATAATAACGGTCCTAAACCTTCCCCCAGTACCTATGCCTTTAACCTGATGCCCCGTGCTAGCACTTATCTAATCACACACACACACACACACACACTGCACAAATAGCTCCCAAAATATCGCTTATTGGGAAAAACTGTATTCTAGCACTCGCCCTGGCTTTTCTAGCTCAATAGAAGACTCTTTCCCTTGTCTCCGCTCACAGTCCCTTTTTGTCTGCCTGTGCTGTCAGCAGAGATCTCAGGCTCTGTAATCCAGTCCAGCCCACAACAGCAGCAGCGGACTGGCACTGCCTCCTGCTCCGGCTCTCCAAGCTTCATTTTCCACTGTAAGACACACAACAAAAGCAAGCCTCTCTTTTTTTTTTTTTTTTTTTTGCTCCAAGACACGTCATGCAAAACGAAGAAATGCAAACCCTTGCGAGTGGGGAGGGACCGTCCGGACAAGTTGCAGGCCTTCGGTCACTATAAAAAGATAAAGCACAAGAAGGTTTGGAGCTGACAAAATAAATCCCGCAAAGGAAAACCAGAGGGTATCTCCTCCTCCTCTGCCCAGATCCGAGCTTCAGGATCCCGGAGAAGGGGGACCGGGGCGCAGTGATACGGCGATGCCGCAGTGCCGCTTTACAGGCTGCACGCTTCCTCCTCAGCGCAAATAGTGCTGTCTCTGGACATTTGGTCGGCTCCGAGCTACAATACAGAGACGCTGCAACTAGGAATATAGCGGAATCCGAGCCGGATAAAGCCAGTTTACACACCCATTTACCTTGGGAGTACATTTTTGTTTGCCGTGCATTTCATGGCAAAGCATCATTGTGAATACACGTAGGTGTAGCCTACAAGCACGAAGTGATAAGTTTGTGCCTGTAATGATAACTATGTAGCTGTGGATGAAAATACATACTTTACATGGTGGTTGGTCGCTGGCCTACTTACTGAACCCTCAGCAGTATCAGAGAAGCTGTAGAGACGGTGATTGGCATTTATCAGCATAATTAGGCGACCTACTGAAACATTGAGAAGTGTGCTAATAACACCTATAAAAGTTGTTGAACAAGCTGTACTGACCACTGGTGAATAATTAATTTGTTCTATTGCAGAAGGCAACAAGTGAGCAAAAAGCATGCCATTCATTTGCATGTGCTCACTGTTTCAGTTCACCATGCTCGCCTGGTATTATACAAATCATTTATTAAGTTACACATGTGACTGAAAGTCTCTCCCTCTGTAGGCTATACATGCAAGCTCAGGTGTCAGATTATCATTTGGCTCATGACAGGGACTGTGAGTTTCCCCTCAGGGACACCCGGGGCCAACAAACTCATCCCCCCCCCAATTCAACAAACACTTTTAACACAGATGTCTGACCTCAGAGCACAGGCAATGAATAATAAAACACGAAATAAGCATAGCATATTTTCAGCGTATCCATTCGACATTTGAAGCAAAGATTTACCTTGGAAAGCCGGTTCTCTGCATTAGGGTTTCAGTCATTCAACACCTGGCAACCAGACTAATTAATTAATCAGACTATATAATTACTTGCAGCTGTGGACCAAGTGTGACATGCAGTGTCCATTGCATTGCAACAATATAGTGTATCAAAGAAATGGCCTTAGTGGTATTCTGGCTAGATGCAGTGATTGATTTGAAAATGCTTCACATTTGAGCCAACAAGTAACGGTTCTGGAGGTGATTCATGACTGCTGCATGATTTATTGTAGTGATATTGTGTTGCCCTTCAGAGAGAAACTTGATTATGTACGAGTGCAGTTACTCAAAATCCATAGAATGCATCATTTGCCAGGAATGAATGTATCTGCACTTTGCCTTGGAGCCTTTTTAGTTTGCTTTAAGGAGGTAATTCTGCGGAGGTTGTTCAGTGTCATTCTTGAAAAGCACTGTTGGTTCGAAGGCCAGCATTAGATTCACAAAACCATAAGTACTGGAGTGTCAGTCGCCTGAAGAGTGGATGAAATGTGCATTTAGTGACGAATTTGCTTGAGTAACACACTTGCGTTTATGAACTGTTATCAGATTAACCAATTAGTTGATAACAGAAAATTGGCAACAGTTCTGATACTCGATTAATCAGGTTTTGGGCTGGAGGTCAGACACAAAAAAGCAATTGGAAGATGTCACCTTGGGCTCTTGGAAATTGTGATGAGCATTTTTCACTATTTCCTGACATTTTATGGACTAAAAGAATGAAATGATTAATTGAAAAATAATTGTGTTAACTGATAGTAAAAATAATGAGTTGCAGCCATAAATATGTAGTTTCACGGTATATACAGAATGGGCTTTGTCATCGGTACCGACTGGATGCATTGTAGCAGCATTACACCAGCACATATTGATTTCTAAGTCCATTAATGCCCATGGGATGAGCATTAATTAACAGTGTGAACAAAACTGTCTGGATTTGTATGGTAGCAGTGGTATCAATAATGATCATGTGAATTAGTGGGTGAAAGAAAATGGTACTTAATAATAGCTTGTTGAGCATACTGTATTGCCATAGCCTCATAACACTGATCCAATTTAAAGAGGGAGTGAAAAATGATGGTGTCACACCTTTCATGAACAGGAGTCAGCGATTGTTTCAGCGTGCCAATGAACTGGTCCTCTGCGAACAGGGGACCATGGGTGGGCTGTGTATTTTTAGCCTGGTTTAATGATGCAGAGGCTGAGTTGTGTGGCTCAGAGCTCGCTAAAGTGCCTCGATTCCCAATGCCCGGTGGAACAGGGACCCCACCGGCCTGTCAGAATAATGCCAGGGGATACGCGTGCACTTGACCCAGTCTCATCTTCCAGGAGGAGTGTCCTCGTGACAAAGTGAAATGGCAGGGGAGAGACGACAGCAAGGCCGCTAATTCAGCTCTGTCGGCCTCCACTCATTAGGTGTGGAAGACAAATGTGCCGCCCTGCCCTCGCCTCTGCCTCACCATAATCAGCTTTAATTACACCTTCGCCCAAACTTTCTCTGCCTCCACAGCTCCATTCACTGTCACACAACACTCTGGGTCTAGGGATTTGATAAACAGAAAACGGGACTGTTATTTTGGCAACAAGAGAGATGATTTCTAACATACACCAGTCTTGCATTACGCACTTTGAATAAGGATGACGGTGAAGCTATCGGGTCATTAACAGGACCACTGACCATGGCTCCCAGCCTCCACAACTGACAACACAACAAAAGGCTCAAAGCTAATATCTTCCAAATGTTGCCTTTCCAAACAGCTATAATAATGATCCCTTGACCCCCATCTGTCACTGGACTTTCAACAATGAAAAACAAAAACTAGCAGAAAAGAAACTGAAGAACAAGAAAGCATATTTGCTGCAGAAAATGACAATGTGTTAGAAAATACACTTACCTAAAATGTTCCGATGAGCCATTAAATTCAATCAGGCTTTTGTAAAGATTTTTAACCGTGCAGGTTTTTTCCACACACCATGCAAGCCTGAAAATAACTCATAATAAGATGAAGCCCTTGGGAGAAGTCAATCACAGGCCAACCATTCTGCAACTGGTGTTACCTTGGAAAGAAACAAAATGTGTGTGTCCTGTTACAGTACTTATTTATCTTGAAGTCAGGATGTGCAACGCTTCACTCCCTATTTTCCTCTTCAGTGTTTAACTCAGACAGCAGATGGTGGTAATTAGAGATTCAGATTCACAAAACAGAAACATACACATCCCCATATTATCTCACACCTGACTGTCTTTTACATTTGTCTTATTTGTGTTGATCTTCATTATTATTATCTCTACTTGTCAAGAAGGTGACTCGAGAGGGATGTAATGACACTATGAGCGTAATGCAAGTTGAATTGCTGGCTACTTATAGCTACAAAGAGATTCTCAATACAAGAATGAGCTCATTTTCCTCCCCCTACAGGTCTGCCTACAAGCCCTATAATAGCCCTTATTATTTGCACTGTGAGTGCAGAACAATAGTCCTTACTTAGATATTCCCTCTGTAGCTGTGCAGAGTTGGAGCGCTATCTAGCCTTCTCACTTTGTTCTTTCCTGTTATATTCTCTTGGCAAATCTGAGTTGTTGACACTATTCATCAAAGATATAGTGGGGACTTCAGTGGCTCTAACACATGTGTGGGAGGTTCAATATTCATCAAGTGGTAAATGTCCTTAAAGTGCATGTTAATACATGACAAGTGCATGGCACATTCCCTGCTAAATTCGGGCACATGACCCCCTGTTCAAGAGCTGACCTAAATTACGAATAGCGTCAACATGTCCCCACTGTCAGATTAAAGAAAGAAGCAGAATATACAGTACTACAGAATAATGTGAGAATACATTTCACTGGAAAGATGAAACTGTTCTTAAAGCAGAATTGTAAATTATAATGATTGATTATACAAGATCGATATGACTAAGGCTAGTACCTGTAATAATGACAGCATGAAGTAAAAAAAGCCTCTCTGGTCTTAATATATGGGGCCTGTCAAAATCCTCTTAGCTCATGGTTCTTTAGCTGGCTCACACGATCAATCACTGTTGACTATCTGAGTATTGGATAAGAGCCACATTTACCATCAGAGAAATAAGGAACAGAACGGACATTCATTTCAAGAAATGTACTGATTAAGTATGATGATTAAATCAAGGTTTAAATTGCAATATGATCACACACCAGTAGCTGTAGGATTGCCAGTACGAAGACATCTGTATAAAGTTTGACTTAAATGTGGGATAAGGTCTTATAGCAACTATACCTGCATGTATGAAGAGCTACAAAAACCAAGGGAACATTAGATGGGACGTTGCACAAGATTGTTTTCATATTTTAAGGACACATATCAGACTGACTGCAATAAATTCTGACCTAATATGCCTTTTTCACAGAAGACATTTTGACATATCACAGTAGGAAAAGCCAATGGTGGAAAGTAGCTACTCAGGTACTGTACTCAAGTACAATTTTGAGGTATTTGTACTTTACTCGAGTATTTCCATTTTCTGCTACTTTCTACTTCTACTTCACTACATTTCAGTGGGAACTATTGTACTTTTTACTCCTCTATATTTATTTGACAGTTATTGTTGCTATTTACTGTTCACATTAAGATTGTACATTAAAAAAAAAGATTGCAAAAGTTTTAACCTGTGGCTCCTGACCTTTTTGGCTTGTGACCCCTTACAAAAATGCAGTCCCTAGTTGGGCCCCTTGTCACATTTAAGATGAGTTCCAGCAGTTCCACCAAAGAGACATTTCCTCTCTGCATTTCTCTGGTGGTTTCATTTAAATAATTGTTCAAGGCCCAAAGGTACAGTTATCCAATATTTCCCAATAAAGCAAAGATTAGAGAAAAAATTAATACAAATTTATTTCTTCTTTTCCTGCCCCATTAATCTTCTCACAACCACCCAGATTTATCTTGTGACCTGCTGGGGCCCGACTCCCCTGTATATAAAAAACTTGCTCCACCTTGACCTGCTACAACAGTAACATGCTATTTACACACTGCAGCTTCAGTATTAACAATCTAATAATGTCATATATATCAATATATCTGTCACAGGTTTATTTTATCTGCAGAACAAATACTTTTTACTTTTCATACTTTACTGTAAGTACATTTAATTGATTATACCTCTGTACTTTTACTTAAGTAGGATTTTGAAGGAAGAATTTTTACTACAAATATTTTTACATTGTTGCGCAGGTACTTTTACTTAAGCATAGGATGTAAGTACTTCTTCCACTGGGAAAAGCACAGGTGTGAATAATAAAATGAATGACAGCCTATTGAAGAAGTGAGCAAACATCGAGTTGTGTCTCACAAGGTCTTTTCAGTCTTAGAATGAGTTGTAGCATGAGAGTATTTAATGTATTCTGTTCAACAGCTGAATTGTTCAGTTTTAAATACATGCCAGGGTTTGATGTCAGTTGTTCTGAAGGTCTATGAACTCCCCCTCATTTGAAATGCCAAGGATGACCTTTCACTGCATGTTTCAGCTCAAGAGGATATCATTTACTCGTGTATTCTTTATTTCAGCAGATGAGTTGATGCACTTAAGCTGTTATTCTTTTTTTTCTCCCGGCTAAGAGAAGTACTGTGATTTTCCATATCTGTCATCTGTGCAAATAAATCAAAATCGCTTCCAAATACAATCTCATGGAAAAGATATAAAAAGGAGATGGTAAGAGAAAATAACTCAAAGCCGACATGTCGCTATGTTTACCTATAGCAATGTGGAACCAAAATAAAACGCTGCTCATGAGTTCCTTGAATGACGAGAAGGAATATTGAAATTGATAGCTGACCTACTAAAACAGCAACATATCTTAAACTAACGATGTTGTCAGATATGTATGCAGTGCAAACAAAACACAGTAATCTCTTCATTTGAACGCCACATCTACAGCTCAATTACAGAAACATTCAGCTCTAACTAATTCATGAGACGACAAGTTCAACATCAAGTTCAGCCACTTGAGATAAAAGAGAATGATTTCAGTGTGTTTTACTCGTGTTAAGTACAACCGAGGCCTGACAGACACATGTGGTTTCAATTCCGACATAATGAAGTCATGCAGGGTCTTCAGAGGGACTGTGAGGTCGGGGGATGTGTTTCAGTATTTCTGCTATTACAATGTCAAATTCATGAATAATGAAGGTTTCAAATTAAAGCTAGAGTCTCACTCTCAGACAGCCTGGTGTGTAAATTATTCCTTGAAAATGGATCACTTGTTCTGCCTTCTAATGTTATTTCGCAAGCTGGCACTGTAAATATGAACAACACACTCGTTTTTTGACTGACATTAGCCCCATTACTCCTGGGCATAGTCTCAGACTGCAACCAACATCCACTGAACCTTTCTACCCTCTTCCCTGATCCCACTTTGCCGATTGCATGTCGCAGAAAGCCCCCCATAATATCTTCTGTCCTTTTGTTAACCTTGGTGTCCCTTCCCCCTCCTCCACATACAGAGGCAGACTACTGAATCAGACTAATTGTGTTGTTTTCCCTTTTTTAAACTTTAAAATGAAAAACAGGGTCTGTGTATTTCATCGTGCAGGAGAGAGTGGTTGGTTAAGCTGTGGAGAGGGGGTGGTGGTGTGTGTGTGTGTGTGTGTGTGTGCGTGTAGGGAGGGGGTCTTTCTGGAACGGGAGGCAGGGATATTTTCCAATTACTCTGCCCCTTCTCCCTCCCATCTCGCAGGGCAGGGGAGGCAAAGTCAAGCTCGTTTATTAGTATTAGGGGCTTGTCCACCCCCTCCCAGGCAGCCCTCCCCAACTCTCTCCCCCGCAGCAACCGTGCAATGCACACAAGATCACCCTAATAGAATTTGTAAGCCTCCAAATGAAGTGGATTGTAAAAGACAAGATGACATGAGAAATATCATTTTTTTTCTTTTGAGGTGGGGGTTCCTGTGGGGAGCAATGGATGAGCAGAGGTGGTAAAGTGACAGGAAAAAGAGAGAGTAGGAGGGAGGTGAATACACTATGACTCCATTTGATTCTCATTTCTCTCCTACTGCAACGAGTTGCCGGCTTGCATTATTGGAGATGTGTCGTTTTACAGCCATTAATTTACTGGCCCACCTACTGGAGCAGTCCATTACGGAAGGAGGCAGCGTCATCAGAATGGAACCTCAGGGGTGACTGTGCTTTTACAACATGTGTTTCATTAGGTGCCCATAAACACACAATGTAATATAAATATGGAACCTGTTAGCAGTGATGAAAAAACAATGGACTATGCAACAACTGTGGTCCCACGAATATCGCAGACCAGCAGAGAGCCCCCAGGGATAAAATTGTAATGCTCATGTTTTCTATTTCCATAATGGAGAGGCATTGTTACCAAGGATTTGGACAGATTATGGGGATCAGAGGGATGATCTCTTTGCAGTATACTCTTCTTCGGAGGATTTTATTTGGTGCCAGAATGATACAGTATGCCATCAAAAGGACACCAAAAGTCAAAAAAAGAAACACTGTAAATAGAAATGATATGAAAAGATGCTGATCAGATCTGTGTGGTAGTAGGCACAATAGTCTGATCAGCATCCACATCTTTCATACTGAATAAACTAATAATATCTCAAAAGAAAAAAAAAACTCTATATACAATTTCAGCTCCTTGTACACATTTGCTGTTAAGAAGAAACTTACCCTGCAAAACTGACAAAGCTGAAAAAAACACGTTTCTCAAATAACACTGTATGCTGTGAGTATGATATTGTACTGTATAACAGTGATTCCCGCAGTCCCGCAGTTCCTGCAGCTGTCTCAACAAACTAAAAAATAGAAATTGTGATTTAAAAAATCTATATACATCAAGGGGCATGTTATAGCCCTCTCTCCCCCCACGTTTTCTTTCTCTCTCTGCACTGACTATCGAAATAAAGGCAAAAAGGTCAATAATCTTAAAGCAGAAAATAACAGTCAAAGAGGATTACAAATTGGAGTAATCTTAAGTAAATTTACAATAAACAGTATGCTGCCCATCAACTTGAGACAGAGTCAGAAGTTGAAAAAGTTAGCTAAAAGTAATGGATAAGCAGTTTAAATAGTTAACTGGAAAGTACTGGATAGATAGATAAATGGCTGTATGTTGGTTATATGAAAAAATACTGTATACAATATCCACTTTTATATAATTAATAGTGTTAAATAACATCCAGTTTGTAATCCATTCATGAGAGCATATTTGACTTGGAGCTTATCTGATAGATCGTGGGGGTACGTCAGACAAAAGAGGTTGGAAACCACTGCTGTATAGCATACTCAGTGTATACCTGCTTCCACATGCGGTGTTGTGACGGGTCACGGGAGTAAAACTAGAGCTCATTAAAGTGGAAACCAAATCCTCTTTTGCCTCTCTGTCCTTAGTGGCAATCTGACATTATGAACAGAATGATTTCGAAAGGACAACAAACAACTTCCACATCTCAAAAGGCCAAATAATGCCAAAGCATTGTTCTAGTTTTAAATACTGACAGTGATTTTGACAATTCCTTGTCAATTTCAAGTCATCAAAATTAATAAAATAAAAGCAAAGGACTCGTCTTCACAATCATACTCATGCACGCTAACTAAAACCTCCACAATTAAAAGCAGATTAATGAGGGTGACACTTGATTGGTTCCAGCGAAACTTATTACACGCCAAGCCGTTTCTCTGCACTGGGATTCCCATGGACTGTGCAGAATGCATGCTGTTGGTGAACAACGAGAAGCTCCATCTGCACTGGCTCAGCCTGTCTCAGCCTCGATCTCCTCCATATGCCAGCTGCTGAAAATATCTGTCTCGACAGAGCTGGTTTGCTGCATGCTGCAGTTTAGATGAGCAACTCTCAAGACACACTTTCTTTTTTATTGAGATAAATGACAACTCTGTGATGTATTTACAACTTCAGCTCTTTCCTTATGCTGCAGGATGCCAATGGCTGTCAGCCAGAGGGAGACAGTGGAATTTGTGGCTGTCAGCAGAACAAATTAATTTGAATGTAAATGTTAAAATGCCATTTGGCTAATATAAAACGACTGACCTCTATTCAACACAAATTACATTTGGATTGTGTGGGATGGAGGTCAGATGAGCCTAAATGGTTCAAGCCAACAGTTAGAGAAAGGTTTGATTGGGAGCTGTCATTTTCCAGACATACTGTAGTATCTTATTAATATAAAGAATTATTAATCATCACCTGACAAAGCAAAATGGCAAAGGAGGAAGACAAAACAAGGAACTGATTGCAGAGGATATTTATAAAAACTCGAACATACGCACAAACAGCTCTACTCTCCCACTCTAACTTCCTGAACATTTGTTCAGACTGTTCAAGACTGATGCATTGGCAAAGGATTACTGAAAAATTGCTAAAGACATCATGAAACATAAATCCTGTTAAATCCTTCATGAGAGTGGAAGCGCAGTCGAAGAGCAGAGAAAAACTGTTACATCCAAAGCATGCTGTGTGGGAGGGACAAAAAGTATTCATGAATAGTTCAAGCTCAAGTAGTAACAAATATCAATCAGTGGTGTCATTTTAATAATCAGATGGATTTTAATCTGATGGATGATCGTGTTTTCCTGACTTTTTAACATATTAAAGGTTTCAGAGCTGCAATGTTCACATCAAATCAACTCATGTGAACAGATGACAAAACGTGGCAAGGAAAGCCTTGTTTTCATCCATCAAGGCAGAAAGGAGTTGTTTATTCTGAAGGTGAGGCAACTTAGAGTTACGCTGTGAGGGAGTCAAGTTTCTTTGACCTTGCTGTCTGTGTGAGTGAACTGGTACACGGTTCACAGGTTTTGTTTCTGCTGGCTAGGTGGACATTGCAACACTTAAAAAGCCTCTCTGCACTGAACCAAGTGTGGAATTCTCAAATCAGATGAAAAATTACCCTCACAACCCTGGCATCTTCTGCTCAAATGCACCACAAGAGGTAAAACGGCTGACGATGCAGCTGCAGTCTCCTGCTCAACGGTCTTAACAAGTTTTTTTTTCTTCCTGTGGTTCCCTCATGATAATGGCCTGAGAAAACAAGGCACGAGGCAGTGACACCCACTCAAGCAAAACAAGAATACATGATCACAATGACTCTGATTTCTGTTAAAAAAAAAAAAAAAAAAAAAAAAGCTAAAATATTTCCTACAAATGTTTCTTTTGATAATACATTATTTACAACTGTATGTATGAAAGGACAACATCTCAAGGGCATGAATCCTCATCTGACAGCATCTGTTTTCAAGCCGACTGCCGCTGGCAAAAGATCAAATTCATGCGGTACATGAAATGAATTATTTAGAATCCACTTTTGGGTGGATCCCTCCTTAACTTCAATCAGAAGAAGAAGCCTTTCAACTCTTCTCGTAAGTAAATTAAGAGTGGCCATATTTGCATTATTGATTCCACTATCACTAATTAACTATATGTTAAATTGAGATTTCAGACTGTTTTCCTGAGATGATAAATAAATTAGCTTATTTAGTCAACAAATTACGGAAACCTTCAGTTCAAGTACAATAAGTGGCAGAAAGGCACAGTGTAGCTGCTGCCTGTGATGGACCTCTATCATTGATCCTCTCTCCTTTATCTGACAGTGTCTGCACCACGTTTGTTTCAGGCCAGTAAACTCAGCTAAGGAGGACTGTGCTCCCAGACACTGTAACAGGAAAACAGGACAATTACCTACACTAAGTTGTCGTTTTAGGGAAAGAGTTGCATTATCACAATAAAAATACATGTTTTTTTTTCTTGAGATGATATATTAATTAGTTGTGCTCTTAAGAAAACTATTTGATATCTCTTGACAATGCACAAATTAATTCAGTTAGAAAGGAAATGTACTACCAGCACAAACAAACCAAACAAAAGCTTTTCTTTGCTTCAGTGGTGTATTATGGTAGCAGATGTTTTTCCTTTAATACAGTAGCAATAGTTAATATATTCAGACTCTACGTAGCAAGAGTGCACATGAAAACTTGCACTGACATCATTCTTAATAGTGATTCTAATGAATTCCATTAACATTTAGCACAAGGTCTGGCTTCCTGAATTTGCACAGGGCACATTTGAATATTATGTTACAAGGCAAATTAAGGTCTATTAAGCAGTTTTGACTCCTTAAAAACATACTGAGGGTTGCCATGGTGATCTGCGTCAGATCTTATGTAAAGTATACAGTACGTCTTTTTGCTCTTTATCTCAGAGCTTGCAGGTTGTGATCACACACAGCTCTCACAGGCCCAGAGGTAATGGGATAGTTCTGAAGGCTTTGATGGGTCTGCGTGGCATAAGGAATGCATTGAGGAGGGCGAGTGCATTGATTGTCGGCCTACTATATCTTGACACTTACATTAGAACACTATTTGACAGGAGTGCTGGAAACAGCACCACGCTCTGAATGGCAGGCTACAAAACAAATTGACAGACTGCTTGTGACAGATGGATAGCGAAGTGGTCCAATCTGCCAAATAGTCTAGAAATACTGCAGGTTGTCTTTTGCCTGCCAGACTCAAGGTGCTGTTCAGGTCTTAAGCTGATGAATAACCCTGTGTGACATTATCCATAAGCCATCCATCATTAACTATAGCTGTTTCATACTTTTTGAGAAATGATGTTGAGGATTATTAGATTCCATCAAATCTCTTGCCTACAGTTCCAAATCCAGCTCTCTTACCTTTGTGACTGGCCTGACTATCATCTAGGGAAATTGTATAATACCCTGCAGCCTGAGAGGCTGTTCAGTATCCATTTGATATCCTGTAACACCATGTAAAAGTCATTTGCACTGTGTGAAATCTCAATGGGTATGTCCACCCAATAGGGAGGGTGAATCATTTGAGCTCAGCACTGAACAATGGATCTCAGGAGGAGTGTTGAAGACAAAGCTAGCGCCGGTTGCTTAGCATATTAATGAGAACCATGCTTAAATGCTGTGAGCATACCATTAGTCACACACATTATAATTCTCCCAACCACATTTATCGGAGCCAACGGAAATCTATATCCTGCTGTTCTTTTAATTGCTCTAGTCATAGAGGTCCCTCCAACTCACTTGTAAGGTCAGCAGCACAGCTGTTGGAGAGACTTTACGTGACTTGAGCAAATCACATTTCAGAGCCAAGCAGTCTGAAAAGTGGATGATTTTATCATTTACATCAAGAGGTATATTATTAAAAATAACATATTAAGTGTTACTGAAACAGAAAGAAAGAAACACGAGCAACGAAAAGCATTGTACACTGAAGCCACTGCATCCTGATTGATTGACAAGGGTGGGTTTTGCTGAGCAGCTACCTGTTTACATACTGAAGGTGGTATTGTCACCAAAATGTCTGTGTAGTCTAATCTCCGCTGGGTTCACAACAAATGTATGTTAAACACAACGAGTCTTCCAAATTAAATGATAAAATGCGTCATTTGTCCATACGCCTCCTTCAAACATTAAATTGACACAACTTTCTGTGTCAATTTGAGCCAGCAGTATAGGGTTGTCATCATAAATCAAAATAACTAGGTCCCAAAAAAGAACTATAAATGTGTAAGTTGGAGAGGCTTGAACAATTTTACAGTGGACTGATGTATATAATATCTCATATGCATGTATACTGTATGGTTGTTATTTATGGTAACAAGAAACATATGACCCCAAACAAAATTGTCTTAAAGCTACATGTGTGTTTTTCTTTTAATACTTTCTTTTAATAAATGTGTCATTCTCAAATTAATTTGGACAGGCCTCATGATGGCTCCAAAATTGATTGAATTCTGTGTTTCTGTGTATGCGTTTTCCACATTCCAGATGATGTGGTCCTACTTGTTGCTGTAGTTGACATAGCAACAGTCTTGATGATTATTGTTCGTGATAGTTTCAGGAAATCAAGAAAGGTATAAAATGTATTTTTCTTAAAAATGTGTACTTACGTAAAGGTCTCACTACTGTCTTCTTTAAGTTAGTCTGAACAGTGCATCCATCTGTATGTATGTATCTGCCATTCCATGTGATTGCAGCAGCAGCGATGTAAAGCCATACATCATGCCACTTCAACTGAGAGGGATGGAGTTGTGCGAAAGCCTTTCTGTCTGATGTATCTGGAAGAAACAACAAAACCAGCGAGTGAAGAATAAGAGCAGAGAGCCTGAGGAAATTAGTGACAGAAGGGTTGGGGATGGTAGGAAAAGAATGATCAACAAGGGAAAAGATCAGTGTTGGATTAAGATCAGAAGAAGATTACAGTGTGATTACAGAGACAACAAGCATTACTATTAACAGGGCCCCGACAAGGCAGGGAAATTGCCTGAGTAATAAGAGGATCTACACTTTTAATGTATAAGCTTAGAAACCACTGATCGGTGAGATAAAAGAATGGTGGTAGCTGGTAGACAAGTGTAATGAACTCTTTTCACTCTCTATCACATCGAGTGCTTACTGTGGCTTGAAATCATTTCACATGAGACACTGGTCCCCCCCCCCCCCCCAATGTCCATACTGACAAATAGCAGAGGTGAGATTTTCTATTTCCCTTCCCATTCTCAGCCCGTCCTCTCTGAGATGACAAGATGTCAGTCATGTTTTATTCAGTTTCATGCATGTCCTTGAGCAGAGCAGGAGCCTGTGAAGACAGAAACACAAGCAAGATGCCTTCATTTTGCTCAAGAAGGAGAGAGAAAAAAGGACAAGATGAAATGCAAGTAGGAAATGTAGTTTGGGCTGGTATGCAGTGCTCATTCTTTTAGTCTTCGAGCAATGATGCACTGGTATTGTTTAAATAAGGCATTGGCGTAGTAGACCTGCGAGTGATGAATTGCGTTGTCAGTCTCTATGAAATGAGAACTTTAACCTGTCTCTGAAAAACAATATCTACCACTATGGCACAAAAGCATTAAGTCCTCCTGCACTGAAATGTCTTGATGCTGTTTATAATCCTCTAAACACAGAGGATTTTAACAGAAGAAGAAATGTGAGGACATACATAAAATGTTTTACCTCAAACTAAGTCTGTAAGAACATGAGTAATGCTGTTAAGGGTTTGGCTTCTGCACCTTGTTTGTATGCAGTGTGTGTGTGTCTCTGTGTGTGTGTGTGTACATATGTGTCAGTGTAAGGATTCAGGGAGAATGAGAGAATTGCAAGCTATCATAACCAAGTGGCTGTCAAATTATCCCTTCATTGCAATTACACTGCCATGCATTTCACCGCTTGTCTGTTAAGCAACAGCCCGCTGTCTCCTGTCAAACCTTTGCCCACCCCCCTCCTGCGTGACAGTGCTACAGCTATGGTCCAATGAGCCAGGTGTGTGTGTGCGCATACTGTGTGTGTGTATGTTAACTACGCAGCCCTGCTAATGTAATGAGCTATGTCAGAGAAAGATAGCAGCAGAGAGAGAGAGGTGGGAGGAGTGACAGAAGAGGAAACAAAGCAGCAGGAAGGAGGCCAGGTTTCTCAGCATAACGAAGCTCATGCATATTGTTGGTAGATGTTACATCACTTTGGAACAGAAGAAGAAGAAGAATGGCATGTTTAGAGCTGTCAAAGCCAGAGCTTTGTTTGAGAACTGAAGGCTTATAAAAATCTATTCTGCAAGGCACAATAGGGGAATTTCAACACAACACACAAGTAGAAACAGATTATTTTAACATCACTTTAACGCACTTCACAGGGAACCATTTATTTGACAATTCAGTGTTGCATAGCATTTTGGCAGTCAAACACTGATTTCATAAACTCTGACTACACATCCGAGCAGTAACAGAAAAGGACCACCACTGTGTACGTCCCTGCCAAACTAACCATGTGTCAAGTTGTGCCTGTCCTTGTGTGCTGAGCTCATTGTCTGATTCATGTCA
The DNA here is from genome assembly GCF_020085105.1 of Siniperca chuatsi. Taxonomy (NCBI): domain Eukaryota; kingdom Metazoa; phylum Chordata; class Actinopteri; order Centrarchiformes; family Sinipercidae; genus Siniperca; species Siniperca chuatsi. Next base: position 5,673,189 of record NC_058055.1, read on the forward strand.
ACAACCTGCTGGGAGCTGAATGAAAAGGTGGATGTTGCCCTTGTCTATTCGGCGTAGTGACCTCTGCTTTGATAGGGTGAAGCTGACAACCATTTTTGCCCGCCATCGAGGAAAAAATGAAGAAGACGTTGACCCCGGACACTGCAAGTGCTGTGAGAATGAAAGATAAACGAGAGATAAATGTCAACGATCAAAGAAGGTGTGAGCTAGTTAAAAGATGAGATTAGCATACAGCTGAGCAACACACACACACACACACACACACACACCAATAATAACTCATTACATTGTTTTATCTCGAGGCGTTCTATCTAGCTTCCTGCAGAGCAGCAAACCACAGGAAAATGTCAGTCTGTAACAGCACTCTTCAACACAGAGTAGTTAACGGAGATGGAAGAAGTGCAGTAAAAAAATAAATTATCAAGGGCGTTTTCAAACATTTTAAATAGATATGATGGACTTGATATTTTATTAGTTTGATGCTAAATATATATATATACTCAAAAAGTGTCAGTGTTCAATGTAATTTAAAATGATTACTGAGTTAATGAAGTGTACAGAAAATGTGTTGACATATTTTTTGTTGGTCTCACTTTGATTAGCACATTTCCCAGCATGCATTGCATTATAGTTAAAACCAAGCTCTGTATAGGAACAGTGCTGGCAATTTGTGTGGCAATTTTGCCAGAGTGGCCACAGTCAGAATTAAAGGTCACATGGGACTTTTTCCTCGTACACAATCATGACCACAAACGTGGTGTAATACAATGAATACATACACCCTACTGCTGGGAGTCTGCAAGAAATCAGCCAGGACTCTAATGCGCATGTTATGCACCCAAAACTGCAGAATTCTACAGAACCTTTTTGGAATCATCTTAGAATACAGTTCTCTTAATGTTTGTTTTCTTTTTTGAGTATTAAGCTTTTAAGTAACTTAAATATTTTTAGCCTTTATTACAAGTAGGGAGATGACAGGAAATTAGGGAGAGCAACAAAACACAGATCCCCATTTGGATAGGAGCTGGGGGTGTCCCGGTTCATGGTCAGCATCTTAACCCCTAAGCCACAGATCTATGTTTAAACCTCTACAGAAACCTTGCCCTCTTCTTGTTTGACTAATAAAAGACGGTGTTGTGTGTCACTTTGCACAAACATCTTGAGGTCTTTTCTATGATAACAAGCCATGCTAGCAGCTCTGTGAGACTGTGCAGTGCTCTGAGCTAAATACTAATGTCAGCATGTTACCATGCTCTCAGTGAAAATGCTGACATTTTCATGTTTAGCAGGTAATGCTTACCTGGTTCACCATCTTAGTTTAGCGTTTTAGCATGCTAACATTTGCTTATTAGCACCAAAAACAAAGTAGAGCTGAGGCCGATGGGAATGTCATTAGTTTTGCAGGTGTTTTAGTCATGAACAAAAGTACTGGACAAATTGAATTTTATATTATATGGCATGACATATTATTTGTTATATTACGATTATGAAAACTTTATTTTGATTAGTATGCACTGTATTTCTACCCTTCAACTTTACCACTAATTTTCACAAGAGGTACAAGGTACAAAGATAGTGGCCAACATCACAGCAAAAACTGATAGAAAACTGGTTCTAAACCTATTTCACCACTGAAAGAACAGATGGAGCTAAAAAGACAATCCCACCAGGAGCCTCTGTCCCCTTGAAGTTCACTGTTGTTTAAAATGTTATCATATTCATTCATCAAAAAATCTTTTCTGAGAAGGAAAAATCTAATTTTACAGCGCAGATAATGACAACAGAAATCTCATTATGTTGCACTCAGAGTCACTTGTTATCAGTGTTGAGCTAAACATAACAATATACATGTTGCAAACCTGTCTGGAAAATCTCCTGCTGTCCAGCAGATTTCACCCATCTGAATTATTAGTTTTTCTGCTTGAATACAGAAAAATCCCAGGACAATCTCAAAGCGCCAAATAAACCCAGAATGCCTCGGTATCCCCTTGATGGCATGTCTAACAGAATTAACACTTTAGAACGTAATCATTCTACCCTCGAGTGCAATCAATACACATCTCATGTAAGCATGTCATTCTGGTATTTCCAGACTGACGCGTCTGTATGTGTCGGTGCATCCGTGTGGATCAGTGGAGCTGCAGCGCATGAATAGCTTTGCATACACTTAACTGTGACAAGTAGTCCTGTGTAGCTGGGCCCGCATCCACATATCCTTTTTTTCTCCTCTCATTCTTTGCCTCCACTTGTCAAAAAAACAAAACAAAAAAACCTTCAGGATTCCAAAAAGGGAAAGTCCTTTGGGATGATTTCCAAAATACCTGCATCAGGATACAATCTTGCTGGATCATATCAGAGGTTTTTCACGAGAGCAAAATGCTGCAGAGTAACATCTCAATCTTGTTTTTGAGTTTCTTTCTCAGCGTTGTAACGTTTGTACAACTTTCTCACTAGTTGCCTTTCCCAGCAGAAGTGTGCACAGATCTACAGCGCAGAAGAACAAAGGAAGCAACACCATCTATGTGATATATAGCACATATGACGCAATATGCCTGAAACAAGCACACTGAGCAACCTAATGGTGCAATAATGTGCATGAATATAGCCCCATAAGGTTTGCAGAGTCAGTGTTTTTTTGTTTTGTTTTGAGATATAGCTTTCATAGTGCATATAACTATTATAGCCTATTGTCAGTAAATAAGTTTTCCAGAGCACTATGCAAGACACTTGGGTAAAATAGCTGAGATACTGTATACTGACTGTTTATGGGTCTGTATGCATTTCACTTTATATGGGATACAAAAACACTTACAAAGAGATGTACCTGAGAAATAAACTGTAACCCAGAACACAGACATGCAAGCACTGTTGTGACTGTCATAATGGTTAACACGAGGACATGACAGAGACGGATGGTTCGTCTGTTCTTGAACTGTGTTTTTGAAAAAGATGAAATACTCAAGACTCTTGCACCCATAACATTAGTACTTCTCTGCAAGCAATACCATTTTCAATTTTTGACTGAGTGAGTCACATTCTTGACAGCTGCTTTATGAACCAATGCAAAGAATGTGAAATTGCCTTCATTGACTTGAACGCTCCAAACCATTGATGTTGACTGTAACGGGTTAGGTCACAGTGGGTAAAATAATTAAAGGAATAGTTTGACATTTTGGGAAAGAAGCATATTCACTGTTTTGTCGAGAGCTAGATGAAAAAATTGATACCGCTCTCAAGACTGCACGCTAAATACGAAGCTACTGCCAGCAGCCAGGTAGCCTGGCTCTGTCCAAAGGTAACAAAATCTGCCTACCAGCACCTTTAAAGCTCCCTAATTAACATGTTATATCTTGTTTGGTACAAATCCCAAAATGTAAAAACAACACGTTCACAACTCCAGGAAGTAATAGCTGGCCTCATAGCCCCCTGTAAATCCACGTGTCATTTTTACACTTTGGTTTTTGGACGGATTACACAAACGAGACATAACTTGTTAGAACTTGTGTTAAGTAGTGAGCTTTAGAGGTGCTGGTAGGCAGATTCTGTTACCGTTGGACAAAGCCAGGCTAGCTGTTTCCTCCCCCATTCCCAGTCTTTGTGCTTGGTCAAGCTAACAGGCTGCTAGCAGTAGCTTCATATATACTGTACTGTAGAGATTTGAGAATCTTCTCATCTAACTCTCGGCAAGAAAGTGAATAAGCGTATTTCCAAAATGTCAAACTATTCCTTTGAAGGCAAGAGTCACTTCCATTCAACAGCAGGAAAGAATAGCTACAGTCAGGATTTGGTCAAAACACTGATACCCATATTTAATTTCCACATGCTTCCTTTTCAGGTAACGCAAGGTCTTTTACTGACGCTTCCCTGATTCCCAAAAATAGAGTGAACTTTAGATTTAGATTTGAACTGCAGCAGTTTGAGACCAGTATTTTCTCAAGGTCTCACATTGTTTATCATTTTTTTCAGTAATAACTTTTCAGTTGCATTGTGGGTAATGTAGACACCAGGTTTTGCTAAGAAAGAAGAATGCATGGAATAAAAAAGACGATAGCTCAGGTTCATTGCACTCCTATAACAGCAATGGGAGTGCAATGCTAAATCGATGGAGTACTCTTAAGCAATAGACCTTGGAAAACACATCATCTAGTTGTCATACAGTGTGTCTCTGAAAGGTGTTGAACATGTCTGTTTATTGTCATTTTACTTTCAGTTAGTGGATATTATTCATTAGACACTGATCTAGAAGCCTCAGCTGGGAAGAAAATCACTTTGTTGTGTGCCTGTCATTTAAAAATATTCTTGTTTGGCTTTTCAGCTTTTTAGACTTGATGTGAAGATTTGTAATGATATCATGTAATTAGTCTATTTTTATTGCTAAGCAGTCATGTACAGTAGTTGAAAAAGTCCTCTGAGGCTTCTCATTCTAAGGAGAAGTGAAGACCACTATCCAATCAGTAAATCATTTGTGTAGTGTAGTATGTATTTAATGGGGCAAAGCACCTGTACTGCCTGGCCTAAACAGGACCAATCTGGAGAGTGAAATCCAATACACACAGAGGTAATGAACCTAAAAACTGATCCAATTCCACTAATGGCTTTGACTGACCCTGAGCATAATGTGTTGTTGCTTGTTTAATGGCATACTCCTCCAAACCTTGCATTGGGATCTGATTTTCAGATCAGGTCCTAAGTGAATCATTAGGGGTGATAGGGACACACAGAGGAGGAGGAGGAGGCTGTAAAAGCTAAAAGGCCTGAGGCAGACGGCTATCAGTCTTCCATTGCGAGCTCATGCATACTAAACATCTGCACGGCTCTAGGTGAGGCATCTGAAGCATATGGCTCTGACAGGATCACCCTGTTAATATTAGGCTGCTGTGTTACTGCTGGGCAAACCAAAAGCTACTGACTCTGAGGAGAGGATGCTGGCAGTGATGATGACGGCGATGATGACACTGAAAAGTACAGTTCAGTGACAGTGTAGAGGAAGATGGATACACCAGGATGTACAGTATGAGAGGTATTGTGGTTTCTAGTGTCTGGATAAACATTTGAATTTTCAATTTGAACCTCCTCCTGATTAAAACTTTGTGTTACCTATTCTGGACTTAGTTTAGAAGATCATTGTGGGATCTTCTGCAGGTCACATAAAAAAAGTTTCTGTGGTTTTTTCATTTTCCTTCACTTCTTCTAACTGCAAAATGAAGTTTTCTTTGTTGCTTAACCATGCTGTAGAAACACACAGCTCCCTCAGGTCAGAATGGGGATGGGGAATAGTATTGATTTGTTGTTGCTTATGGGAACAATTCATGAATTATTGATAAGGTCTCCTGCCTCGTGGTTATTTGCATGTTGGTTGTCATTTAATGAAACATTTGGGCTTTTATTCTTTGGGCTTTCATTCTGCTAGATGGATGATATGTCAATCTTTTCTTTCAGTATCTGTGCAATATTGTTTAAATGTATTAACTTCATAGCTCCTGTATTGACACAGGCCATTTTGGCTCTGCATTACAAAGCTGCAATTTACCTGAAGAAAAAGAGCGAAAAAGGCAAGGGAGAAATAATCCACAGCAAAGTAGATGAAAATAAATCACCACAGCACTGCCCTAGGCTCAGATCACAACCATGCCTTGCTTAAATGTGCAAAGATGAATAGTTTGCTTTTCCTCACCTGGCTCCCACCTTAGGGAACTATTTGCAGAAGAATCTCTCACCACTTTCCCAGGTTATCTCCTAGAGCATCAACACAGTGCCTCACTCCTAATTTATTCACATTTCAGGCACCATCCACATCATCTCCGGAGGGAGATGATGGTGCCTGTGTACCCACCTGCCTGCCTGCCTGCCTCCCCAGAAACACATTAAAGAGCTCAGTTTAAATCTTCTTCCAGGAGATCACTCAGAGCTCCCCGTCGACGCCTGTGAAGCTTCAGACAGATCCCAGTGCCGCCAGGCTTTCCCCACAATACAGCAGCGAGCTGACAGTGCACCGAGCCCGACGAACAGCTGAGAGAAAATGAGAGACTGAGACACAGAGAAAGAGAAACATGCTGTTGCCACTGTAAATAAATCCTCGTTGGCGGTTGAAAGAGGATGCAAAGAGCCCATTTGCCTTCTCTAACTTGCATCTTGAAGTTGAAAGTCATGTGCTTGTGTGTTGTCAGGAACATGCAGAGAGATAATGCATGTACAATGCTTTCTGCTGTATTTCACCCATTGGGTTGGGTTTTAACCCAAAGTGTGTTGGTATTACAGTCGTCACGCATTTAGAGGTCCAGTGTGTGGGATTTAGTGGCCTCTAGTGGTGAAATTGGAGATTGCAACCATTTGAATACCTCTCGCCTCACCCTCCCCTTCCAAGCATGTAGAAGAAACTACGATGGCTGCGAAACTCGCAAAAAACGCGAACGGCCCTATATAGAGCCAGTGTTTGAATGATGGTATTTATAACAGTGAAGTGTGTTTAACTAATTTCTTTAACTCTACATGATGACATCTATTAACAGATTGCTCTCGCTATAAGCTGAACCACAAAATCTGTCAAAACAGATCAGAACAACTGAGGATACTCAGCTGCTGCTGTTACTATCATTCTGCACACACTGAATCACATGAAGGCTTAGAGGGAAAGAAATGTTTACAATTAAAAAAACCTTTCTGAATTTTTTTTTTCATGTGGAAGAGATAACACCTTTAAAAACCGACCAAAGCGAAAGACCTTCAACACATTCAGTACTTTAATAATGTCAACCTGGAAAATCACATGTAAGCCTTTACTTTGATTATACGATTTGAGTAATGGAATTAAATGATAGGTTTGGCTGTGAAGCAGCGCAATCCTCTGAAGCCTATAACAAACAGTAATCATAATGTGGAGACAAAGCATGAAGTTGTGTTTATCTATCATCCTGATTTATCCTAAGACAACCATTCAACTTCTACACTAACCAGCCTGAAATACCATCTATTGTTGCAGGTATGCCGTGCTAAGACATGCTCTGACATTTGGTTTTAACAGTGTATAATGATCATTAGTGTATGAAAGCAAAACACTGTTTATAAACCATAAATGCCACAGTTACAACCCAGCCTAATTGCTCAGCAGATGATTTGCAATAAAAGCTTTAAAGCACTCTGGATTAAATTACAATTGGGAGGGAGCTGCATTCACAGCAGAAACAAGAGCCTGCTGCATCGCTTGCATATTATATTTCAGGGCCTGTAATATACTGTTAGGCTGGAAAAGAGAGCAAATGAGCTTCCATCATCGCAGTTTCTCTCTGGGTACCAGATAACAGAGCTGTTTAATGCACTAACAAGAACACATGTCAAGGGATTTTAAAAGTCCCCTAGAGTGCTTCTTAAAAAAGTCTTATCAATGTCATCTACTCCTTTTTCTAAGTGTTCAGTCTTTGCCTAAGGAGCTTTCACTCTCCTTCAGAAATGGAGGTTAGGAGTCGATCAGTTCATTTGCACAGGCATTGTGCACACAGCATGTTCAGAAAGAGATGTACAGTGTGTTGTTTCTCTGCCCTCAGGTCAGCTTCAGAGCTTCTGGGTGGGTGTTGTTTCTTTCTGCCGGTGTATCTGAGCTGTGCCTGTACCGGGTCTTTGGGCACTGTCAGTAAGTGAATGAAATGTCAGAATGATCTGTCAGTAACTTATGACAGCACTCATCGGATACTGACTTTAGGCTTGTGGAGTCTAGGGTGATCTCTGAAAAATAGAGACAATCTGCTAAATGCAAGACAGGCTTTGCCAGGCTGGTGAAAGGATGTACTTGAATGAGTGAAATACAGAGAGGACTCCTCAAATTACCATGACACAGCTGTAAATGAACATTGGTGACCATTATGGTTAAATAATTTTGCAGGGTACGATCACAAAGAGTGTTTAGCCATGCTAGCAGCATGGCTCTAGGGATGGTAATATTTGTCCGTCGGTCGGTCTACGACTTTGGCCATGACTAAAACATCTGAAAAATAACAACTATTACATGAATTAATGGGATTTTGTGCTGGCATTCGTGCTCCACAGAGGATATATACTACTGACTTTGATGATCCCCTGACTTTACTACTAGTGCCACCAGCAGGTTGACAGTTTTGGCTTTTAGTGAAATGTCTTAACAACTAGTGGATGGTTTGCCATGAAATTTTGTGCAGACATTCATGGTGCCCAGAGGATGAATCCTTATGACTTTGGTGATCTCCTGACTTTTCCTCACCATGGTTCACATTTGTAGTTTTTAGTGAAATGTCTTAACAATATGGATATATAATGGATATATGTTCATCTAGTGCCATCATCAGTTCAACACACTCGGGGTTTTACTGCGACAGCCTTACTTGGTCTGGTATGACCAGTGGCTTATGGTTGCTAAATGTTAGCTAATGTTAGCAAATATAGGTTAGATATTGCTCTATAAGGGATATGTTATTAAGCCAGTGTGTTGACTTTATGACTCTTCTCCACTTTTGTGTTAGCATTTACCATTATCCCATAATTGTCACTTGTGGCAACAGTGGATACTGTTCAACAAAAGTTACATAGTCCCGCTTCAAGTCCAGTCTCACAGACTCATTAGCATAGCTGTAGACTGTTAGTCTTGTTTTCCCAAAATCGTAATGGAAAATGTGTCTTGTTTAGCGTGTACAGTGCTCCCTTCCATCAAAACAGCAGCTTTACAAGCTCATAAGCTGCTTGTTTATTGGTGTTGGTAACCTGTCATTCCATCTAAGTGAAGTTATGAGGCACTACTCAAAACCGCATTATTCTCACCCTCTAAAGGAACCAAAATTATGTAAACAACTCAGAGGTGAAACAAATTGCTTCTAACATGCTGGCTGTGAAACCTCCGTGTATTAGAAGGGGAATGTGCTATTCTCATTATCACTGTCAAATTAAAGGTGAAGCTTACACATTCTCCTGCTGGAAAAATATCAAAACACGATCATTTCAAACAACAGCCTTATTTTCTGTTTTATACCAACATCGGTCCAATGTGGCATTTATGCCAGACATCCTAAAATATAAATGTAGTAATGCATCAACAGCAGAAATTTGATGAATATTGCAGAAAGAAGGTCTTTCTCAGGGCCTGGAGAATGTGGTTATTAAAGAAAATTTTACATTTAGTGTTTAAAATCATACCCTACTGTTAAAAATGTAAGTTAAAGTACTAATGTCTTTATCCACTTTAAAAATGATATACCACGGGGCATTCATCAGGGAATCTTAACATTTAACATCAAAACTCCTCCAAGCCGCAGGGGACACTGAGGATCTGAATTAAACCGCAATTCATTTAGTTGAGCATTTAATGTCAATTATTAGCGCTGGCCATTACTGAAGTAGCAGCAAGCACAGGTAAGACACGAAAGGCTGTTCCTCTTTTCTTCCCTCACCCCATCCTCTTGCCTCCTCCCCCTCCTCCTCACCCACTCCTTTCCCCCTTCATCTCTTAAGGGCTTCTCTTTGAAACATGGCTGGGAGAAAGGAAAGCACAATAGGTGTGCTATCAAGTGACAGGTGCCCTTGTTGTGCCTTTAGCTCACACTGTGAACAAGCCCTCGGCCGGCACCCTCATAAAACATGAAAGGACTTGACATGTGTCCAGAATTCTTCAACAGAGTTACAGGCACACAGTCGCAGCCTTAAGCAGACAAGGACACATGCAGGTACAACCTCATGCAGACACATAACACACACAAGCGAGCTTTCTCTTCAGGTTACAAGGCACATGCCTTAAGAAAGTGAACACTAGGAGCTCACATTAGGAGATTGGCATATTGAATGTATTGCTGGGGTTTTGTTATACTGCTTTATGTGAAAGGAGAAAGAAAGCACAGATGTTCTTGTGCAGCCTCTGCCAGCAAGGAGAATCAATAAGCTGCTGTAGATTTAATTGCATGACAGACAGCTTTGTTTCTTCTCAGTGCTACTGTATGTATGGTATGTCAGCGGAAATCAGTGGGGAATTTGGTGTCACAATTCTGCTATCAAGTGGTGATTGTGCTCGTCTGATAACTGTTTGCCAGCTCAATGGCAGGCTGGTTTAATTATTACATTTGTTGCTATTGATGTCGCATTTGCTTTCGTTGCTCTGTGGCTTGCTAAGCAGCCATTATGCAAACCATTCACTACATCAGCAGCTGTGTGTCTGATATATATGGAGCCACATTGAATTTAACGAAGTTGACAGAAGGTTAAATCAAATCAAGTTTTGCTCATGGGTCCTTGAAGACGGGTGAGATACGCTGGCAGACAAGTTTGGTAAACTGGATTAATTCTGAATTGTCCTTCTGTCACTACACTGTCAGTTCCCCTTTTAAATTATTCACTCTTGCTTTTTGCCCTCCATCTGCCACATATTGCTGTGTAAACTCTCCCTGACCTTTCGCAATCCCCTGCGCATTCATTCATGAAATGCATTATTTATACTACCACCGCCATATCAAAGATATTGTTTACATTAGGCTGTAAAATCCTGCAGCGTGCCGTCGAGCTGGAGCTAAAGGTTCATGTGTTGTCCTACAACTCATGCAGTAATAGCATATGGAGGGGAAGAAAACAAATGTTGTGTGAATATCACTCAGATACAACAACAGTTCATCTACATGGTCCCAGTGCTGGAGGGATTCAACCTCCCACTTTGATACATAGCAGCATGACAACATCAACATCCACTAAATGAATAGGATTTATACACATCTCTGTGAAAACAAAAGCTGTTCCTTTCAAATGTTAAATGCTTGTCTGTGTGCAGCAAACAATCTGTAAATACTAAAAGGTGTCGTGAATATGTAGCTATGCTCTTACTCCACACTGAAGGAAGTTTTGCACTCATAATGCATGGAAATTTTCATTCATCTGACTTCTGGTGCTTAAGTTTGACAGACACAATCCTTCTGGATAATAATTAAGTCTGACATTGTAACATTGTAAGACTGTAATCACGGGACTTTTAGCCACGTTGCTTCGAGAATGTTGCTTTCTGCATTTGTCTGTTATTGTCCATTCATGACACAGGTAACAGGTAAGATAAAAGCTGTAAAGAGGGTTCAACATGTTCTAATACGACATGATGGTTAGTACTGGTAATTGTCAGCATCGTACACAATGTAAGGCGAATTTGATGTGATTGCATACAAAGTCAATGGAAAGACACGAGTGGCCGAATTAGCTCTGGGTGATGCGAATGAACAAAGACGCAACAACACGATTCGAAAAAGTTTTAACTTGAGCGACAAATTTGCGCTTATCCCGTAGCTTTACGAATCAGCTTCATAAACGTACAGAGATGGGAGGCAGAGGGACTGGAGGAAAATAACAGAAAGAACTGGAGTTACTGAGTTCTGAGATTAGTCAGAGGCTGAGCTGAACACGAACACTTAGAGGCACACTCCCATACACCACGATCGCTCTGTACAGTTGGTACATTGGTTGTTTGGGTGAATCAACACAGACTGCATGGTCCAGCCGTCAAATTCACTTCACGTTCTATTTGAATACACCTTAACAGCACTGCAAAATTCCACCTCTACAAACGTAAAATTAAAAATTTACCTTCAATTTGAAGCAAAGTATTGTATAGCAGCGTAATACAACAGTACAAAAAAATTGGCAAAGTCGGGGTAAGTGCAAAGTCAAAAATGACTTGATAAGAAACTAGCAAAGGTCCCTAGAAAACATTAGCTCTGCCCTCTCAAAATAAGGCCCACTCTCACACCTTGTTTAAAAATATTCTAGGATCAAGAGTCATTTCTGGTAATACAGTGATCTGCAAATAGTACAACTATATTTTGAAGTAAATATGACATTATTCCAGTATATATAATTTTAGCAGAGAAGACTGTGCCTTTAACCAATTTAAGAAGAAAAAACTTGCTGAGTTACATTTATCTTGCTTAGTGTTAAGACTGGTCTAATTCTTGAAATGAGCGAAGCCATTTAGTATTCTCTGAATAGATGTCCTGGGTGTGAGTGTGACAGCCATGCAATCCATGTTTCAGACTTGTTTCTTGTCAGCTCTAGCTAAATATTGAATATCTCTCTTAGATAAATCAAGGCCAGGTACCTTGACAGAGGTGTAATAGCATTATACAAATGGTGCTTGACAAGATCATTTATCTTGGGTTAGAAAAAAAAAAAGATTTAACCATTCTAATATAAATTTCGACGTTTTAGAATTGCCGTTTTTGCAGTGAAGATTACCAAATTACAAAACAGGTACAGTCGCTGCACACAGTAATGAGATTACAGAAGATGCGTCTTGTTGCATAATTCAGCAACATGTTTAAGAGGTACTTTGAATGCAGCCAAGCTCAAGGGAACTTGGGAAATCAATGAGCCACAGGGGAGTGTGTGTACAGCTTTAACTGGCCTAAGAGGCAAGATTTACAGGTTGTTTCACATGAACAATATCCCGCAGTTTTATTCACAACCATTTGTTTGTTTCAGCCCACGGTGAGAGCACAGCTATTGGCCTGTTGTCAATTTTAAAACTGTGAACATAACAATGATTACATTGTATTTGTGCAGAAGCTGTTATAATGTAAATCTTCAGACATAAAATTACTTCATAAACAAAAACATCAGATGAGAGGAGTGAAATAATGGTTAACTGAGAGCTAACAGACAATTCAGTGACATTATTATTATGACATTATGTTACTATGAATATGATACATACAAACAGCACATACTGTGCATATAGTATGGTTTGGTAAAAGCTGAGGACACTTAGTTTGATAGTAACTAAATGCTTCCATTAATTTCCTGTTTGTATCTCATACCACTTAATGATTCAGAAAAGAAGGTGCCAAAGGGTTCAGTGCTGCAGTGAGCAGGAACAAGGCAGAGCTCAATGTACAGCGCCTAAAGGTACAGTACACCATTATAACAACAGTCATTTCAACACGCAACCTAACGACATTTCATAAGCTACTGTACAGATGAAAGCAGTGCAGTTATTTTTTTATACAAAAGCTTTTTTTGGACCAAAGCTGGAAGGAAGACACACAATTAGGTCGATAATTAATATGTGATGAGTCTCCTAATGATGAACATACCCCATGCCTATTAAACCGACAAGACTTAATTAGGTTTCATAAATTCTTCACAATCCGCAGATGCTGGATATTCATATATTAGCGTAATCTTGTTCAGTGTGTGTTCAGCAATTGGTAACTATCACAACTATATCAGGAAGTTTTGGTGACTCTAACCAATCATTATTTAGCAAACCAAAGCACAAGCACTTTCTAACATATCATGCTGGGCGAAGAAGTGGGGTTTTGCTAGTGCTTTATTAGATTTTTCTTTTTACATTTGAACAATTTCCCAATTTCTCCTGCTTTCAAAATGTTGCAATGATGATGGGAACCTGGCATCTAATGTATATCCATCCAAGTGATTGTGACAAGTGAAATTGGCAGATACCCAATACAGATGACCCCAGCACTGACCCCACCCAGACAAGTACTGCAGGCTTGCACAGCAGATTTCCATCCTGTAAAAAAGACCTTGCATGCTCGCTGCACTGCTGGCACAAAGAGTTCTGCTCATGTTGACTGTTTGGTTTTGATGAACATTTTGTATGTTTCATTTGCAGCTGAAGTGGTTTATCTCACACACAAAAGGCTGTAGATCAGTAAAAGACAAAAAAAAAAAAATATATATATAGGTCATTTTGATTCTATCTAAATGTGACTTTTCCCATTCAGGTACAATCAGTTCTATACCAATCTTGCCCATGTAAGCATTAGATAAACATAATATATAGAAAAAACAATAATGGCAATGAGAGAAAGTCAGATGAAACCTATATACACCAGCTCCTCTCAAAATATCACAAATGTCACATAACCACTTAGCACTCTTCCATTTGAGTTACACCTGATTTGCACATCCACACCACACAGAACAAACAGCCTCGCTCTCATCCCATTTCCTGCATAGCGGGTATAATGAATCTTTTATGATTTCATAATACATCCAATTATTCCACCCCTGTTAAAATCACAGTGCACCACCTGGAACCACTTTGGCTTCCCTCTCTTCTAATTTCCCTGCCTCATTTGCTTGCATATTCTTGCCATATATGTAAATGAAAATAACCAATCTTACAAAGCCAATAGAGGAAGAAAGAATATTTAAGGCTCCTTCTTCAGAAGATGGGGCTGATCCTGCCCAAACCCTTGTAAGACTGGGAAAGGCTCTTTGATATAATGCTAATTCAGCCCAGCAGTATTGTTACATTAGATCAGGTAGTCACCAATCGCATTTTGCCTGTGCCATATCTGTGTTTACTGAGAGAACGACAGAGCAATGCACTCTGAAATGAGAAGCCTTTGCAGAGCAAAGCTGAAGAGATTGCAGGAAGAGAAAGGCCAAGCTGCTGCAGCAGGCCCACATTTGGTAATGGCTTCTTCATAAATGAACTGATGGATTAAACCTGTCTGTCTGGGTAGCTGCTTCACGATAAAACACACACAGCAGCAGCAGCAGCAGCAGCAGCAGCAGCAGCAGGAGGAGGAGGAAGCATGACAATAGAGACAGCTTACTGCCATTCTGTCTGCAGCACAACAACTCTGTTAAAGTTCAAGTTCAAGCAATTTTATTGTCATATGAACAGCAATTACAGTGAAGCAAACATTGGCAATGAAATTCTTAATTCTCAGTGTGATGGTTAAACATCTTGTAAACAGGTATTAACATAAATATACTGTATATACTGTGTATATATATATATATATATATATATATATATGCGGCTGGATAGCTCAATTGGTAAGTCTCAGGACTTTCACACAGGGGACCGGGTTCGAATCCCCTCGGGACGCATTGAGCAATGACCATCATCCAGTGCGGAAAGGCTGGATAGCTCGATTTGATAGGCCACGGACACTCACGGGGAACAAGGGTTCGAATCCCCTCGGGCGCAATGAGCAATGACCCATCATCCAGTGTGGGTCCTTAGGCAAGACCCTTCACGCTGCTGCCTACCTCATGATGATGAGTGACGATGAAATGATTGACATGCCGGCTCAGACGTCGCCCCGCCAAACAAGGTCTGCGTCAGGTGTTGGGGAACCAGGGCATCGAGACGACAAATGGGCTACTGGAACAAGACGGAAATGGGCGAGATCGATAACAAGGCTCTGTTGGAATGCTACTACTCCAGTAACCCTAGTCAGAGGGGTTACATGCACAGGATGTGGGGTGAATGGTTACTTCGAAACCCACAATCGAGGCTTACGGCGAAGCAACTAGTAGCTCAGTGTTCCAACATCCACAAGCGGCAACTGCTATCACAACTTGAGATTGACGAGGTACAACACAAATGCTACGGCAAGGGGGAGCCAGGACTACAGGTCAGAGGGGAGCATCCAGCAGCTCCCCAACCAGAGATTGGGCACGAAGCCCCAAGAGAAATCACGCTGAACGAGGCAGCAACTGACCTGAAAGATAAGATCATGGCGAGGATGAATACAAGGCAACCCCGACGCCAACTACAACGGCTAAGTGAAGTACCATCAGAAAGTCTCCTAGAAGATGTGAATGCAGCATTGAGAGCGATCCCTACCACAACCATCACTGAAACCAATGAGCTGATATACGCCTCAGCAGCAGTGATCCTAGAGATGCTTGGCTACAAGAGCAACCATGGGAGCCATGAGAGACAATACCCACCATGGAAACGAAGGTTGGAGGCAAAAATCAAGGAGGCCCGGAGAGAAGTGAGCCAACTGACAGAGGCTGAGAGGGGTGCAATGAGAAAGCAAGTACCCATACCTGAAGCACTCGAAACTGCCAAACAAAGGCTCCAAGCCTTGGCCAGCCGCCTAAAGAGATACACGAGAGACAATGAAGCCAGAAGAATAAACCGGCTGTTCGCAACTCAACCTGCGAAAGTGTACGCTCAATGGCAGGGTAATAACAGCAGAGCAGACCCACCAAGGCTGGAAACGGAGCAGTACTGGAAAAGTATATGGGAAAGGGAGGCATCACACAACAGCGATGCACAGTGGCTGGCAGCCCTGAGAAAGGACCACAGCAACCTCCCTGAACAGAATCCAGTCACCATCACAGCGGCAGACATCCAAGAAAGAGTCTCAGGTATGAAGAACTGGACAGCACCGGGCCCTGACAGGATCCACACCTACTGGCTAAAGAAGCTCACTGCACTCCACGAGCGCCTAGCAGCACAAATGAACCAGCTGCTAAGAGATGGGACGCACCCTGAATGGCTTACCAAGGGCGCACAATCCTGATCCTGAAGGATCCCGCAAAGGGTACAGTCCCATCCAACTATCGGCCAATAACCTGCCTCTCCACAACATGGAAGCTCATGTCAGGCATCATTGCGGCTAAGATAAGTGGACACATGGATCAATACATGAGCAAAGCACAGAAGGGCATTGGCAGAGGAACCAGAGGAGCCAAACACCAACTCCTGGTTGACAGAACAGTCACCCAAGACTGCAGAGCCCGACACACCAACCTGTGCACTGCCTGGATTGATTACAAGAAAGCATATGACTCAATGCCGCACACATGGATCACTGAATGCTTAGAGATGTACAACATCAACAGGACTCTAAGGGACTTCATTGCGAACTCGATGAGGCTGTGGAAAACCACCCTTGAGGCCAATGGTAAGCCACTTGCACAAGTATCCATCAAATGTGGCATATACCAAGGAGATGCTCTGTCCCCACTGCTGTTCTGCATAGGTCTGAACCCCTCAGCCAAATAATCAACAAGACTGGCTATGGATACCGACTCAGGAACGGGGCCACCATCAGTCACCTCCTCTACATGGATGACATCAAGCTATACGCTAAGAGCGAGCGGGACATCGACTCACTGATCCACACCACCAGGATCTACAGCTCTGACATTGGGATGTCATTCGGGCTTGAGAAGTGCAGTCGAATGGTGACAAAGAGAGGAAGGTAGTCCACACAGAAGGGGTCTCACTCCCAGAAGGAACAATAGCAGACATTGAGGATGGTTACAAGTACCTTGGAATACCACAGGCAAATGGCAACCTCGAAGAGGCAACAAGGAAGACGGCAACGGCCAAATACCTTCAACGAGTAAGGCAAGTCCTAAGAAGTCAGCTCAATGGCAAGAACAAAGCCCAGGCAATAAACAGCTACGCCCTGCCAGTGATCAGATACCCTGCAGGAATAATAAGGTGGCCAAAGGAGGAGATACAGACCACAGACGTTAAGGCGAAAGCTCCTCACCATGCATGGAGGGTTCCATCCCAAATCCAGCACCCTGAGACTGTACGCTAGCCGTAAGGAAGGCGGCCGTGGACTAGTGAGTGTGAGAGCCACTATCCAGGATGAAACATCCAAGATCCACAAGTACATCAAAGATAAGGCCCCAACAGATGACGTGCTCAGTGAATGTCTCAGGCAATGGGGAACAGAGGAAGACGTGCTGGAGGAAGGACCATCATGGGAGGACAAACCCCTACATGGGATGTACCACCGGAACATAACTGAAGTGGCTGATATCAAGAAGTCCTACCAATGGCTAGAGCGGGCTGGATTGAAGGACAGCACAGAGGCACTCATCATGGCTGCACAGGAGCAGGCCCTGAGCACCAGAGCAATAGAGGCCCAGATCTACCGCACCAGACAAGACCCAAGGTGTAGGCTGTGCAAAGAGGCCCCTGAGACAATCCAGCACATAACTGCAGGGTGTAAGATGCTGGCAGGAAAAGCATACATGGAGCGCCATAACCAAGTAGCTGGCATAGTGTACAGGAACATCTGCACTGAGTATGGACTGGAAACCCCGAGGTCAAAGTGGGAAACACCTCCAAAGGTGGTAGAGAATGACCGAGCCAAGATCCTGTGGGACTTCCAGATCCAGACTGACAGAATGGTAATGGCGAACCAGCCTGACATCGTGGTGGTTGACAAACAACAGAGGAAAGCCGTTGTGGTTGATGTGGCGATACCAAGCGATGGCAACATCAGGAAAAGGAACATGAGAAACTAGAGAAGTACCAAGGGCTTAGAGAAGAGCTGGAGAAGGCCTGGAAGGTGAAGGCAACAGTGGTGCCCGTGGTCATCGGAGCACTCGGGGCAGTGACCCCCAAACTGGAGGAGTGGCTACAGCAGATCCCTGGAAGAACACCAGACATCTCGGTCCAGAAGAGCGCAGTACTGGGAACAGCAAAGATACTGCGCAGAACCCTCAAGCTCCCAGGCCTCTGGTAGAGGACCCGAGCTCGAAGGACGAGACCACCAGCGGGGGTGAAGGACAAAGTTTTTATATATATATATATATATATATATATATATATATATATATATATATATATATATACACATACTGTGATACTGTGATGTATGCAGGTATAAACGGTAGTAATAAATATATATAAACAGAGATGTAAACAGGCAGTAACCAGTAAGTAATAGTAGTATAAAGAACAATGAATCTTAAATACTCTGAAGAATAGAAGTTGCTTTTCATGTTGCATTTCTCAGTGCTGCTTCTGCTTGTATGATCTTTTCTCACCAACTGCATTATGTTACATTATGTTATGTACATTGCTGCTGGTTTCTGGACTTATTACTTGGACAATTCAGCTTAGTCCCATTAAAATGATGTCTTACAGTAAATCGCATACTGTTTGTGTGCACTTACGCCACCATCAAAGGATTGCACGAGGGAATGGTTAATAGAACATGCTTTCCATCACTAAGGTTGTCATATTGAAAAATGATCAAAACCTGTGCTGAACATTAGCTGATTTTTTTTTAAACACCCAATAGCTATTGATGTTACGTGACATGCCTATTTTTTCACTAGTAAATACAGGCCAAAAGTCTCTGTCCTGATCAGTTCACACAGCCTGCTATAAATTTCTCAAAGTTGACAACACAGGTCCACATTTTTGAGGAGGTCATATGGCCTGACATAGACCCATACACCACAGACATCAGATTAAAAAGATCATCCTGGGTACAAAGTTACCTGCAGCATTAATTAGCTTACAACTAGCTCAACTAGCTTACTTTTTTGTTGTAGCAGCAGCTCAATGTTTCTATGGTGAAAATGTTCACACTGTTAAGCACTGATGTTTAACTTATAAGTACAATGATGTAGGTTATTAAGTTATTAACATTATTTGCATTCTTCGCAAGTGATCACCAAACCAGCTGATTTTTGCTTTCCTCTTTCTTTGTTTTTTTGGACTGGCAACTGATTTGAAATTAAAGAACTATGTAATAAATAATATTGTTAATAATTAGGAATGTAATGATACTTTGAGAGACCGTAAATTCACGATACAAATAAGTGACGATGCAAATCCGTGAGATGAAAAATTCATTTCGATACTTCTTATTAAATAGCAGAGGGCACTATCTATTTTTGACTTCGCTTGTTCAACATCCTAAATCACTTGCTTCAATCAAGGTGAAAAGACAGCAGTGCAGGTGAAGATTTTGAAAATTCGGAAGTGTGGCAGCATTTTGACTTCCTTAAGTCAGAAAATTAAAAAGGTGAGAATATAACAGACAAAACAAAAACAGATGATGCACACATCTGACACCGCCGCCCCCTTTTCACAGGAGACTACAAAACAAGAGGTAGCCAAGCACTTTTGGCTCTTCTCATCTTCAGTGCCGACCCTTGACTTAAAAGCACTTGTGTCTCGGTCGGATCTGATACTAGCTTGTTGGCGAGAGAGCTGCATCCCAAACCACACCAAATGGGCTGAACGTGGTGTGTGAACACGTCTGCTGCAAGAGTGAGGGACTGAGAGAGAGGCGCAAAGACAAACTAACTCTCAAAGAAAGAAACCCTGTTAGAGCTCCTAAATTGCTGCTTCCTGCTTGAAGAAGCCTGCTCTAGTCTGATGCAGCGTCTGCGTCCTAACGATACCACCGTTAGGACCGTAATGAACTTTAGAACTCAGTCATCATCTGGTAGAGCTAACACCGTGTTGCCATCAAAACCAATCCAAGTCTTTCCACAGAATCCTTCTTTATCGAACCATCATTTAATAACTTTTGAACTGTTATTACTGGACTACATGCCATTAGGCAAAAATTCTTACTCTAGATGTCTATCTGATATGGCTGTGGCTAGATTCAAGGAAGCAATCCCATCTGCATTAAATTCAATGTTATGTCGCAATATAACAGAGGACTCCTATTTTAATTTCAGCCCTTTCCAAATTGACCATCTATTTGATAGCGCTGCAGGCTCACTGCGAACGACACTCGATTCTATCACTCCTCTAAAAAAGAAGATAATAAAACAAAGAAGGTTAGCTCCATGGTATAACCCATAAACCTGCAAATTAAAGCAAAATATAATACTACTACTACTCATCAAAAAAAAAAAACTGGAGTACAGACTTCTTGGACCGTCTGTTGGTACAATTAACCACACAGCAAGACATATTATTCTTCAGATATTTTCGTGAAAAAGTCTCCAAAAGGCACAAAGAGGTCAAGTTCAGTGACTCGCAGAGCTGAGCTGAGGTGACGGCTCGGCTAGCAGACTGTTAGCGGTGACGGCAACGACATCCCCCACCTGTTACTCAAAGCAGTTGAGTTGAAGATATGCAGAACTTTATGCCAAAATAATATTTAAACGGGTGAGTTATAAAAAAATTCACCTCCCTCACAGTTGTCATGAAGGGGGAAATTAACTATAGAGACCAAAACCGTTTTTTGGCTGTAAACATGTTTATTTCTGCTGTAAAGTTGGGCATTTTAACAAAGGGGGGTCTATGGGGATTGACCCCCTTTTGGAGCCAGCCTCAAGTGGCCATTCGATGAACTGAACTTCCGGGTTGGCTTCATTTTTCAGCCCCGGAGGTTGCTGCTTGGACCGAACGCATCCAAGTAAGCCACAGAGAAACGGCACTGCCTCACACTCCCCTCTCCAAAGCCACTCCTGTCAGCTAAAACTAAGAAACGTTGGGTCACGAGTAGGAGCTCATATCAATCTACTAGCCAAATAATATGGAATTGCTCAAAGTATTTCAATCGTGCTTCCTAACAACCTCTCAGCTGCAGAAAGGTGCATTAAAGTGATTCCATTGATTAATGTTAAGGTTCCTCCACTGTCTGCTGATTCCACAAATTAAGACATCTTGCAATCATCTACTGCTTTACCTGGTACATGCTGGTTTTCATTGAATCAATAATTTTTTGGACTGTATTAAAAATTCCATTCATGCATTTATTAATCATTCATCACTGGATTAATTGCATTTGTTCACATGTATTCATAGTTATTCCTGGTTGCGTTTGTTCATTCATTTGTTGTTTAGTAATTATTAGTTATGTGTGTAGTTGTTACGGACAGATAGGCAGGAGACACCGATATGGAGACGGATGGGTTTTTATTAGGTTACAGATGGAAAAGACAGGTGTGCAGGTATGGAGATCGGGAAGGGAAGACTCGCTGGAGACGGCCGTAGGGGATATGCAGAGTCGCATGGGGAGTCTGATTATGAGTTTGTGTGTATGAAACATAAACTTGTCCTCTTTTCGAAACACACAATGAGGTCCCGTTACTGAAATGTTGGATGTGATCGAACGCTATCTCGAAAAGAAAGCAGCTGTAGCAGCAGCTCTCCTAAGCACAGACGTCCGACGAAATGCCTGTGAAATCGATATTCTGGATGGCTCAGACATCAGTGATGCTTAGGATAGTGAGGCTTCTTAAACCTCTGAAAAAAGCCACCACCGTGCTGTGTGATGAAAAACCCCAACTGTGTCTCTCATTGTGCCCTTAAAGCATATGATCGAGCACAGCATGGCATTCATCGAAGAAGACGCCCTCACCGTGAGCTATACTCAACAACTTTTCAGACAGATACACTGGGGAATACAACTACCTGCTGGAGTGCACTGCATTGGACCCCAGATTTCGAACTCTGCCTCATCTAGAGGAAGACCAGCGCCAGGATGTGTCCCACAGGCTGAAGGAGAAAACTGTGCAGTTGCAACACAACATTTCTAAATGTCTTGCTTGCAAGTGTTGCTTCTGACCCATGTCTTTGTTATACCTAGATTTACTTAGTTTTTTCTGTGGAGGAAACAGATGAGGGGGGAGCAGGTACCAGTGGCCCCACACCTGCAGCAGAACAGCCTGTTGACCAAACAGACACAGCATATGGAGCAGAGCTGGAACAACCTCCTCCCAAGAAGACAGCTTTGGATCTCCTTGGAGGGACTTTCACTGAACCGGCAGCAGCACAGTCAGTGGGATTGAGGCAGAAATGGAAGTACAGAAGTGAAACATCCATTTCCCTTACAAGCTGTCCGCTCAAGTGGTGGAAAGAAAATGCTAAACTGTACCCACTGCTTTCCTCTCTAGCAAAAGCATACCTCTCTATATCAGCCACCTCTGTCCCGAGTGAAAGGGGGTTTTTCTAACAGCAGGACATTATAAATGTCCAGAGATCTTAGGTTCTGCTTGAAAATGTAGATATGCTGATATTCCTTTAAAAAAAAAGTAAATTCCAAGCTAGGAACAAAGGCCAAGCTGTAGTTTGTTTATTTGAAATGAAAGAAGATGAAAGAAAATGAAATGTGCATTGTTTTGCATAGTTCATACCCTACCTCAGAAATAAAAAGTAAGATAAAATAAGATAATATTTATTTTGTGGATTTTTGTCTGAGAAATGAAGGAATCTTTTTCAGTCATAATTTGTCTTCAATCTCATTTTGTTAAACAAAAAAAAGGTGAGAAAATCATATCGTGAACCCAGTATCATGAATTGTATCAAATTGTGAGTTTAGTGTATTGTTACATCCCTATTAATAATATATATAAGTTTAATATAAGTTTAATAATAATATAATACATTTGAAATAATATGTTATGTTACACAATAATAAGCCCATGTCATGGAAAACTGGGCTTTGTGTATTTAGGTAACTAAAACCAAATCAGTCTCCACTGTGACTGTGTTTTGGATGAAGAAATATTATATTAATACATTTTGAATGGCCAAACTTCTGTTATGCTATAATATTGTTATATACTGACGGGGGACAAATTGAATGAAAAACATGAATAAAAGGAATGGTTTGGTCACCAAATCTCAACCCAGTTTCACACCTATGGAAGATTTTGGACCACTGTGTAATGCGCTCCACCACCATCTCCATAAGACCAAATGATATAATATAAACTTTCATCTTCAAATCTATTTAGTGATGTCTGTGACTGTCTCTGATGCTATAGGTCCTTTTGTTATGTCTGGCTATGTATGTTTTCTTTCCTATCTGCTGCTCTCAGGTCTCTCTTGCAAAACAGATCTTGATCTCAATGTGATGACGTGATTAAATAAATGTTGTATATATAAATGAGGCAATATATTGTGGAGGAATGAATTTTATCCCTCCAATAGAGTTCCACAGACTTGTCAAGGAGCACTGAAGCTGTTCTGGAGGCTCGTGGTGGCCTGACTCCATACTAAGACACTTCATGTTGGTTTCTCCTGTAATTTGTCATCCATCTGTATATACAGAACAGCTTCAGTGCTCCTTGCCTCCTTGACCAGCTGAGCCCAGCGCTGTCCGGGAGAACTGATCTAATTAATGCCACTACGTAAATAGCGGTGGATGTTTATCAGACTGCCGTGGAAGAAAGTCTCTCATTTTCTTTCCACTATCAGTCCTTCACGCTGCACATTCTATTGTGAAACTTGTCAGATATTTGCAAAAATTTGGGCACAAGGTGATCATAAGCAGCAGATGTCCAACCACACAACACAACACATTCCCACTTCTGATGTACACAGGCAGTTTAAGACAAAACAACGGAGTGAGGGTGAATAGTTTAAGTGAGTCTTTTCCAGGTGCTGTTTAGTGGCGTTTCACATAACCAGTGTGTTTGCTATGGTTTTTGAGAGCTGATTGGTTGGCATACATTAGAGAGTGTTATTTTCTACTGAGTAAATCTGGACAAATGGCATAAATAGAATTTTTACTTCACACTTCACAGAACTAAAATCACCAGGTATTTAGGAATTGCTACATTCTAGGACCCTTTGATCCTAAACCAAAGTTACTTTAGTTGCCATATGTTAGCTGTTTGAATGATAAAGCACATGATAAATATAAAAAGCTTACCTGACTGTTGCAAATGGTGTGCATGAACCATGAAACTGGTGTGTCCATGGTTATTAATACTTTTGTGAAGGAGGAAGGTTAACGTTCACAGTATTAATCATGTCCACAACACGTAATCTGTGCTTCCAGTTCATGCCCATTTCACAGTATTTTGTGAGAGCAAGCAATGGGTAAGTAAGCAATCACACACTCCACTGCTCAATTCAGCAGCATACTGTTTGCTTCTCATGCTTATTGTCTTTTCAAACTGCAAACTGTTCACTGGATGATGGTACTGTAATTAACACAGTGAGAAGGTAGTAAGCATACAGACTTTGTTTTGTAATATCTAACCACAGACAATGTTAGTGACAATAAGGCTTTCCAGCTGTTCAGAGCTATTGCTGGATTAAAAAACAGCTCCATAGTCCAATTGCATGTCCTTAACATCTTGCTCATTATGGCACAGGGTTAAGCCAAGAAAACCACAATATTTAGCAGTTTCTTTAAAATACTCCAAAGCTACCTCAAGCAATTGTTAACTAAAACTTGCAGCAGGTTTTTGTTGGTGAGCCACTTTATAATTGGAAGAATGAACTTGTGGTGGTGCATGCCCCTTGGGCAATTTACCTTTGCAGAGTAAATTTAGAAATGCTGGCGCCCTTGTTCAATTTGCTTTACATGAAATAGCTTCCCTTCTCCCCAAGGAGTCCTACCAAGGCTGTTCACAAGTACTCATGCGCTGCAAAAATATGCTGTTTGTTCTCTTAAAGTCTCGGTCATCAGTCACAAAGCTAAGATAGATCATTGTTTCTCAATAAACTATGGAAGGCAAAAGTAAAGCTAGCTGTAGTGACCTCATTAAGATGGATCAAAAGAGAGCACTGGGATAAACTCCCAAGTGAAGCTCTCCTGTTGAGCTGGTCATTTTTATATCACTGTATTGCCTATAAAAATATTCAGTTAGAGATTACATCAATTGTCCCAAGAGAATATTTTCTTTCCTTCTTTGCTCTCCTTCTCTCTTAAAGCCCTGAGCAATATAAATCTAACATACTGTACATAATCATATAGGAGCTACCTGCTTCCATTGATAAGGCTATTATCAGGAGGGGTATTTATCTACACAGTAAGTAGGCCTTCAGAGGCTGCACAGTACACACGTGTTTCCTAGTTACACCATCAAGTGTCTATAGTTTCTGCGTACCTGAGGGCTGATTTGGCCGTGTGACTGATTCAGTCTTGGCCTGAGAGCAGAGGGGGGGTTGGGAGGGTGGGGGTTGGGGGTGTCACTGGGAGTCGTTTGTCACTGTGTCTGCTGGGCAGATTACCTGTCAGATTAGAAAACGCCCCCATCAGCCGCTCAGACAGGTGGCCGGCCCAGATACATCACGATGGCACTCAGCTCAAACACAGCATATACACACACTCATAGCTTGAAACACACACACAGACAAATGGAGGTGCCTTCATAACAAGGGACATGTGTGCATGCTGCCAACTGGGTCTGCAGGATAAATCTTTCATTTCATTACATACAGCCACACCACATGTACACTCAGGCATAACACTAAACATGAGCATATTATTCATTCATATGGTCATTGTTATGGTAATTACACTCTGCTGCTTTTAATATAACAGCACATTGTGATAGATCTAATAAACCAACTGCACGTGTGGTGTAGAGATGAGCTCAATACAGAACGGTTTCTCTTTCTCGTTTTCTAGTTTTCTGCACATGCAAACAAATTCTGTTTCAAATAGCAGAACTGAAGCTGAGTTAATATATGAGCAATCAATATCTTTTTCTTCATTTCTCCTGTAGTCTTTCTTCCTTCTTTTCCCTATCAAAAAATTTCTGCAACTATTGTGCATGCTAACACGCTAAACTACAATGGTGAACATGGTAAACATTATACCTGCTAAACATTACAACATTAATATTAACATTTTGCTCAAAGCGCAGCTGTGGATAAGCACAACCTCACAGGTCTACTAGCATGGCTATAGAGTGTTCTCCTCTAAAGTAATTTCCTTCAAACCAGCACTTTTAGACAAAGCATATATATATATATATATATATATATATATATATATATATATATATATATATATATATATATATATATATATATTGTATATATATATATAATACACCAACCTGTGCACTGCCTGGATTGATTACAAGAAAGCATATGACTCAATGCCACACACATGGATCACTGAATGCTTGGAGATGTACAACATGAACAGGACTCTAAGAGACTTCATTGCAAACTCAATGAGGCTGTGGAAAACCACCCTTGAGGCCAATGGCAAGCCACTTGCACAAGTATCCATAAAACTATACCTATATACTGTAGACTATACCAAGGAGATGCTCTGTCCCCACTGCTGTTGTGCATAGGTCTGAACCCCCTCAGCCAAATAATCAACAAGACTGGCTATGGATACCGACTCAGGAATGGGGCCACCATCAGTCACCTCCTCTACATGGATGACATCAAGCTATATGCTAAGAGCGAGCGGGACATCGACTCACTGATCCACACCACCAGGATCTACAGCTCTGACATTGGGATGTCATTTGGGCTTGAGAAGTGTAGTCGAATGGTGACAAAGAGAGGGAAGGTAGTCCACACAGAAGGGGTCTCACTCCCAGAAGGAACAATAGCAGACATTGAGGATGGTTACAAGTACCTTGGAATACCACAGGCAAATGGCAACCTCGAAGAGGTAACAAGGAAAACAGCAACTGCCAAATACCTCCAACGAGTAAGGCAAGTCCTAAGAAGTCAGCTCAATGGCAATTGACAAGGCCCAGGCAATAAACAGTTACACCCTGCCAGTGATCAGATACCCTGCGGGAATAATAAGGTGGCCAAAGGAAGAGATACAGACCACAGACGTTAAGACACGAAAGCTCCTCACCATGCATGGAGGGTTCCATCCCAACTTCAGCACCTTGAGACTGTACGCTAGCCGTAAGGAAGGCGGCCGTGGACTAGTGAGTGTGAGAGCCACTATCCAGGATGAAACATCTAAAATCCACAAGAACATCAAAGATAAGGCCCCAACAGATGACATGCTCAGTGAATGTCTCAGGCAATGGGGAACAGAGAAAGAGGTGCTGGAGGAGGGATCATCATGGGAGGACAAACCCCTACATAGGATATACCACCGGAACATAACTGAAGTGGCTGATATCAAGAAATCCTACTAATGGCTAGAGCGGGCCGGACTGAAGGACAGCACAGAAGCACTCATCATGGCTGTACAGGAGCAGGCCCTGAGCACCAGAGCAATAAAGGCCCAGATCTACCACACCAGACAAGACCAAAGGTGTAGGCTGTGCAAAGATGCCCCTGAGACAATCCAGCACATAACTGCAGGGTGTAAGATGCTGGCAGGGAAAGCATACATGGAGTGCCATAACCAAGTGGCTGGCATAGTGTACAGGAACATCTGCACGGAGTGTGGACTGGAAACCCAGAGGTCAAAGTGGGAAACACTTCCAAAGGTGGTAGAGAATGACCGAGCCGAGATCCTGTGGGACTTCCAGATTCAGACTGACAGAATGGAACATTCTGGTGGTGGACAAACAGCAGAGGAAAGCCGTTGTGGTTGATGTGGCAATACCAAGTGATGGCAACATCAGGAAAAAGGAACATGAGAAACTAGAGAAATACCAAGGGCTCAGAGAAGAGCTGGAGAAGGCTTGGAAGGTGAAGGCGACAGTGGTGCCCGTGGTCATTGGAGCACTCGGGGCAGTAACCCCCAAACTGAAGGAGTGGCTACAGCAGATCCCTGGAAGAACACCAGACATCTCGGTCCAGAAAAGTGCAGTACTAAGCAAAGATACTGCACAGAACCCTCAAGCTCCCAGGCGTCTGGTAGAGGACCCGAGCTTGAAGGATGAGACCACCCACGGAGGGTGAAGGATGAAGTTTTTTCATATTTATATATAAACCACCCTTAATATTGCCATCCGCTGTCTCCAGAATTATCAGGACCAACTGTAAAAGAATATCTTGAGTTAACACACACACACACTCTCTCTCACTTTGGATGAGTAACTAACTTTTAAGGATGTAGATGACCTTCAAAAAGGGTCAGCTGCCTTATATGACGTCTTCTTAATATTTAAAAGCTGAGCTGACAAAATAGTGCAGCCTGTTTTACAGTATCTGCAGGCCATTCTTCCTAGTAGTATATTTAGGGGTAAAGACTAGTTTCCTCAATTTCCTTCCAATCAATTAGGCATATCTGAGCCAATTTAAAACACTAATTTACTGTACTGTCCTACAGCAGAAACAAAAACTTTGTGTGGACTTCTATAGTCATTACTCTACATTTCCATTGCTTTGCTCTCTGCACACCTGTGAGACACAGAGATCTCCCCTCTGTGCCAGGAACAGCCTGTGTTTCACCTCCTCCTGTTGAAACCAACACCTGGGAGCTCTCTGTGGAGGATTAATGAGGTCCTTCATGCTCTGACTC
The DNA here is from genome assembly GCF_020085105.1 of Siniperca chuatsi. Lineage (NCBI taxonomy): Eukaryota > Metazoa > Chordata > Actinopteri > Centrarchiformes > Sinipercidae > Siniperca > Siniperca chuatsi. The sequence goes on from NC_058055.1 coordinate 5,701,811, forward strand.
AACCTGATAAGAGGCTGGGCTGATGTAGCCTCAAAGAGAAACCTGCGTCCACAGGAGAGAAGGATCAAACAGGTCTGTGACTCAGTCATCACAGACAGGATGGCCACAGATTTAACTCATAGTATGCACATAACTTCAAAATATCAATTCAGATTTGTTTGTCTGTTAGGAAGGTTTGTCATGCTAACTCTCAAATAATGGTATCAAAAATACTGGATGAGCATTGTTTAAATCCCACGTCAAGCTCTTGTTAGACTTGATCTTTACTTGGTCTCAGGTCCGGTCAGACTTTGTGAGACCTAGGGCCAGATGTATGAATGATGTGTACGCACAAAAACCGTGCATTTGCCATTTCCCACACATAAGCTGGTGTTTGTAAAAGAAGAACGGTGTGAATGGCGGTGAGAATGTGCACACCTCATGCATACTTCAGACCAGGCGTACACACACTTTTCTAGACATAGCTGCGGGTGATATGAGGGGAATATTAAATATAGCCTACAGTGAGAGATGTAATCTAAAAGTAAAACATTGTTTGTTGAGGTTGTTTGCCAATTTCAGTGATTTTGTTATTATTTTGAATTGTGAAGTCTGTTTCAATATGAGCGCTATAAATGAATCATTGATAATCTCTGACGTTTAGCAGTTATGACTGAGATATAATTCTGTTGATGATGGCTTCCAGGTAGTCAGGTTAATTGCCACAACTGTGCTTAACGACAGCTGGTCTGGTGCTGTTAGAGAACCTCGCCAATTCAACACAGTCGGTAAAATTGCACTTCTTTGCCGTTCCTCACATTGACAGATGTGGTGGAGCGGGCACAAGTATCAGTATGCAAACAGATGATTAAGGGAATTTCCACATATTTATGGATAACAGTGGGAGTGGAAATGAGGCTTGTGCTGCATTCATCCATGACAATATATATGATATTATATCAGCTATCTTTTCAGACAGCACGGCTTTTGCAGTGATTTTAATGAAAGGGTAATTTTGCATTTTCACACATAGTTCTGGTGTAAAACACACTAATGGGAGCGCTATCATTTATCCTTTGGAGTTACACTGTTTGGCCTGCTGGTCTGCTTTTAATCTCCAAAGTGACACCTTCAACACAAATGGTGCAATTTTAATAAACATTATTATTTTGGTGCATTAAATGAAAATGCGATTTTAAATGAAAATTGGATTGATGATAGAACATATTTATGACTTAAGGTTGCTCATTTATGGATGACAAAATGTTTACTCTTGAGCTTGTGCTGTTTAAGTCACTACTGTATATTGCTGAAAATTCTTGAAAATCAGCAAAATGCTTAAAGATCTACGCTGCTGTTCTTCCTTTTACTTGCATGAACTAGCTCCCTATCTGGGATTAATTAGCTCTGATTTAATGCAATGTGGTACACAGTAGGGATTTTACCAGCAGATTTGGAGCAGTAAGTCATATATTTCTATCTGAGGCTCTATTCAATTGTGAACTCACTGAATTCACAGAAACCGCTCCTTGATATTTTTTATGTTTGCTGTGTCTCATTACCACAGATCTGGTTGAGGTTATGGTAGGACAAGTCTGAGTTACTGTTGACCAGAGACATCATCTGTTTGAGCTGCTTCTTTGTCTCTGCTTTTGGAAGCCGACATTTTACTAGTTCATAATCTCTCACATAAACACAGGATGGGTTTTATAACCCACAAAAAAGACAACAGCAGGATTTAATTACGTTATGCCACAGACATGTATCTAAATGTTGAAGCAAACATCCACAACATCATTTCAACTGTCACTCTGCCAAGGGATGACTAAATAGCTAAATAGCTTTCTTTGCTTTTTTTCTACCTTAATATAGATCCAGTCTCATTTCCTTTAGGATTGTATAAGTCTCACTGCACGTAGTCTATCTCTCTCTCTTTCTCTCCCAATTTTCTGTTCTTAATTTTCAGCTCACGCTTACATTATTTTTCCGAGAGGTTCATTCCAGCTTGGATAATTTTCATCGTAGGAGGTTGGGATAGAGGCACTAAGAGGTAAAAACTAGTGGCGTGGAGTGGAGTGGATTCCAGCTTACAAGCAGTCTAATTGCCATTGAACTAACAGTCAGTAATTAATTGGTCTCTTCCTCCCTCTGGGGGCAGCGAGATGTGATGGGTGGTCTGATGCATTGTTGTGGCTACCTTCGCCTCTGTCATCAATATTTCCACCACATCTAGGCAGCACATCATTTCCCTTGATGATGGTTCATTAGCTCCTATTACACTGTCATTGCACCACACTTGTCTGCATGCCAAGAACTATGGCAGGGAAGGAAGTGTTTTTCCTACCTTCAGCCTGCCACTTACACCAAGAAACTTTTTTTTACTCCTTCAAGGACTTCTAACATTATTTGTTTTATTATTTTGTTTTTGCTCTGAGTCATCTGAGAGTAATTTGTCTGGCACTGTTAGGGCAATCATTTATCAAAATTTGAAAAATGGTTTTTAAAGAAGGAGGCCTGCAAATGTCAGGGAAATGAGAGAGAGCCTCGTGGCAGCTCTACAGCATGAATAAGTTAATAGGTTGAAAAGGTTCATCTGAATACAGATGAATTTCAGTGTTGAATTTAAGTGCTCAAGAGATCTTCATGCCACTTAGGAGTGGTGAAAAAGGTTTCTTGGCCTTACTAATTTCCGCTCTCTCTCTGTGTTACTCTGTCTCACACACATTAACAAATTAAGCACATAGGTTTTCCAACATGACATAATATGGTGTTCCTCTTGTTTTTCATGTTTGTACAAAATGAAAGATGTAGCATCTTTTATCACCAGGCGTGTGATATAGCCTCTTACTAACTGAGGAGCTCCAAACACACACACACACACACACACACACACACACACACACACACAAAGTGGTTAAAGACGAGTGAAGGCACTTATCTCAGTAATTCATTGGGGGGGGTTGTGGGGGCGTGAGACAGTCCACTGACTGTGGCAGACGGAGGAATTCATTGCAGGTTCTGCCATTCATACTTGACTGCGCTCTCTGGCAGTCTGAGCAGAATCGCTGTGACATCTGTATGACACGCTAAGTACATGATGTCAGCTACAGCTCAAAAAATCTGTCTTCTCAATGAGGACGGGCAGAGTCTGTGTGTGTGTGTCCACTTACTGTGTGTTTCAATGTTTTTTTTGAAGAAGCCTGTCAAATGGTGTGCATGAGAATTTGTCAATAGGTGTGTTGAAATGTGTGGATCCGTCTTTCACAACTGTATGCCTGTCCATAAGAATGTGTGTGCATTGAGGGTGCAGGCTCTGTTCCTCACACCATAGGGTGTCGTATTGAAGAAATAAATTGAGTGTGACACGCTTTTAAATCCATCCTGGGATGCAGATAGGGGCTCTATTAATTAGCTGTTATTGGAAAGCTGAAGTGCTGTTGTGGCAGGGGGCTAAAGCAGCGGGCTCCATTAATATTGGCATAGTGATTAAAGGATTCCAACATTCCAATCTCTTCCATTACACCCTTACACACACTCTCTCACATGCACACACACATCACGTTAGCATAAAAATAAATGCTGCTTTTTTTCCTCTGGTAGGTTTTTCCTGTGAACAACCCTCTGATACACAGGAAGTTGCGTGTTGTATGGTTGTTACAGCAGCTACAGTGCAGTAGTTGGTTTGAAAAAACAAACAAACACAAGAACTGGGTAGTTCTTGTTGTGGTGGCCTAGAGTTTAAGATATACCATATACTGTGATCCCAGTTCAAGTAGAAATGTTGCTGCATGTCATACCTCTAAGTGTCTAGTGTTATAGTTTAGTGTGGTGATATCAATTTTGATGTTAGTTATTAGCTTTGAGCTAAATGTTATCAGCATGCTAAGATGCTGGAGAGCAGGTATAATATTTACCATGTTCACCATTTGCTCATCAGCACTAAACACAAAGTACAGCTGAGGCTGATGGGAATGTCATTAGTTTTGCAGGTATTGGGTCATAAACCAAAGTGTTAATTAAAATCCATTTTACCTGATAATGGTGCTAGATGAAAAGTGACAAATAATCCTGAGGTTGACATGAATGTCTGAACCAAATTTTATGGCAATCCATCCAATAGTTGTTGAGACATTTAACTCAAAGCTAGGCCTGCACGATATGAGGAAAATCTGCGATGTGCGAGTTCAATTTTGCAGTGACCATATGACTTGCAATAAATGAACAAATACTGAAGTGTGTATATTAGCTATACAGCAAAGTCACTATAATATAATATCTCACTGGAAACAAATCCAAAATGTCAATAAAATAAATCTTATCCCTGACATCAAAATACAGAGCGAAGTTTTGAAAGAATGAAGAACTCATCATCAGTCAGTATCAGTCCTTCCTCCTGTCCTCTGTCCTCCTCCCTCTGCTGTTGCTGTGATTCACCTGCAGTTAAGTTACCGCTGGTAGAGGGAGGAGGGGCTGGTTTCTCTCAGCAAGCAGCTAAGTTTACAAGAATTTCCCAATTTTAAGCTATGTGGCAAACTAAGATAAACAGTTACATACAGACATCTTCGTTTTAGCTTGTTTGTAACAATCTGCTATTAGCCGAGCTTGCGCTCTGTGCTTGTGTAAAGCATATGAGAGACTGCAGACAGAGCAGATTAAAATATCGCTTTCAACATGTTTACATATTTATGCTTGTTGAACAGGTCTATTGGCTCAAACATTTTTAACAGTCACTGAATGAAACAGATGGTTTAACCCCATGGATTGTGAACATTCAGTCAGTGGGGAAAAGCAGCACTTTCTTTAGACCAGTTCAGTCCAAATGCCAACACAAAATTACAGTCTCACCCATCATTTTTATTTACTCTAAGTTATTTATTAATGCCTTTCGCAACATATCCCCTTAAAAAGGGGATCAATGATATCATGGCTAACTGCAATATCCAATCAATAAGAAGCAGGAGGAAACAGGGTGATGGATGAATGTGGGCAGAGTTGATGCAGCCATAGTCCCTGTCAGCCCTCTGAGAAGATGAGGTCAGGGGTGAGGATGGGAAGGCGGAACTGATGAGGCCAGAACAGGTATTAATGATAGTGAACTAATGCCCTGAGGAAATGTCATCCCACCAGGAGGTTAAAATAGAATCAGTGTATGCATGACCAAAAATTGTGTTCCAGTTTCTCTCACATAGTGTATGTGAGAGAAACTGGAAATACAGACATGGAGAAAATGTGTCAGCGTGAAGAAATAATGAGAGCACAAATATAAAACAATCCAAAATTACTCTGATATCCTTATTTATAACCTGTCTGTATTCTGACATTCACACTAATTGCTGCTGCTGCGTCTCAGTCAGCTCTTTCACGTTACAACATCCAAGCTGTCCAAAATGATTTATTACCCTGCAAATTCAACATATATGGGTTTCCTTCCTTCCCTGTCAGAATATCTAAAAGACTACAACCTGTTTGTTCCTCACTGTGTTACTGGTGAAGATCTTCATTTCCCCCTCACACACACACACACACACACACACACACACACACGGGACACTTCCCTAAAATCTTCCAACCATTTCAAATACAGACTTATTGAAACACTATGTTGTGTCATTCACAGACACCCACTTGACGGATTAGTGGCAAATAGAGAAAGCCATGTTTAAACAGTGGCTAATCCGTTAATTGAATGCAGATTTATTCAGGCCCCGCGCTTGGACTGGATTTAACACACTCTGCTGGGGAGGGGGGGTTGCCAGTGTGGGTCAGAACAGACTGCTGCATATTGAAAATTGATTCTCACCCCTTTTTCGGAAACCACAATCATTTACATGTCACATTAATTCCTGCCCTGCTGTCCCAGTGAGCGACGTTGGGATTAACCTCTCATGGTTCTGCTGTCAGTGCGCTAAGACATCCACCTGACTGAACTGTGACCTTCTATATCACTGTGGCTGTGTAAATGAATGTCACATTCAGGCAATTAAATGATCCTTCCGTCAATTATATCAGGTTTCCATCACTGTTATGGTCAAAAATCATAATGGCAGAGTGAGGAATATGTAATATGTCGTTACAGTACAGGCTTCATTATCATTCTGCTACTGCTCAGATATGTTTACGATGATGGCAGACATGCCTGAGGTGATACCACCTCAGTGGTGAGTGTGTTTTATGTGCTGGAGCCTGACAAGAGAGCTAGAATCATATTCTCCCAGTGAGCAGTTATTTCAAGTTCAAGTGGGTAAAACATAGTGTGTCAAGGTTTGATTGCATTTATGAATTGTACCTGGAGAAAAATAAAAAAGTGAGTAATTTGTCATGAGTTGTATCTTAGAGTCACAAGAAGGGACAGGAAACAAATGTAATTTTGGCCAATTTGTACGGTGGCCCTGAGAGCTCAATGCACTGCAACTAAAGAACATATCAATAGACAAAGCACAATGAAATGAAGAAAACATCTGCACCTATTTGACAACACATATGCAGCATGACAAAAAGCGCTGTAAATATAAAAAACACAAATTTCAACAACAAAATCAAATACAACTACAGAAACTCTGCAAAATGGAAAAAAGTTACAAAAGTTTCCAGGAGACATTAATATGGTCTCAAAACCCACGCACATAAAAAGCAGACACGTGCATGTGATGAGCACACAGAACAGTATCCGTGAGCTGAAAACCATCCTCGTGAGGGAGCATTCCTGCTCCGTGTGCACAACTGCGGTCCCGCAAGCACGGGGCTGTGACACGCTCGCAACTGCTCAACACTCTCGCTCGTCAAGTTGACTTTTCAGACGTTGGAGACGGGAATGGAATAGACAGTGGCTGATGTCTCCGCTCCTTTGATTGGTAACTTTCAACACCCACAGTCTCTGGCCTGTCTCTGACCCCTTTTTTGGCAGCAGAATCATCAAGAAGAAGAGGTAAAGTGAGGACCAGCCACCTCTACAATGCCCTCAACACCAAAATGTAACATAGGCTAGGCTGTTTGTGTTGACAGCAGTGGCATATGTGATCCATGCAGTTTACAACTGCTATGAAAAAATGTAGACATAAAGTATAAATTATTTGAGGTCAGTGCTAGCAACTGCCTGTGTCTGTGCTCAAACCAAACAGCCAATCAAAGGTCATGGTCAGTATTCAAAGTAATCAATCAAAGGAGCGGAGACATCAGCAACTATCTATTCCATCCCCGCCTCTAAAGTCTCAAAAGTCAACTTGACGAGCGAGCGAGTGTTGAGCAGTTGCAGGGTCGAGTGAGGTATTTGCTATACGCAAGGTGCATAGCAAATATCTGCAATAATATCTAAATCATGCAAACAGAATGCTAAAACTGAAATAAACATAAATCCTCGGCTCATTTTTCCAACACCACTGACAACATAGTCAACTGCAGTACATTTCTGTTCTCAGTTATGCTGCATATATTTCTTTTCAGCTTTTTGCTAAATATGTGTTGTCGTATTGCCGAAGATGTTTTTTCATTTGCTGTTTTTTTAAGTTGAGCTCTCAGGGCCACCATACTTTGAGCAAAATCTGCAAGCACACCTAGAATCACGCCTGGGGGTAAAATGCATGTATTGTGGTCATGTACACTACAAATACAGTACTGTAACTTTCACACACTATTGTGATGTGTGTAGCATAGCGATCGATTTCCACTGAGGCCAGATGGAGCTGATGGAGTGAAACATTTTGGCTATTAGTGAGCTAAATGGAGATTTAAAGGTTTACACCAGGCCTTGTGACCCTGCACCAATTAGTGGCAATTCTTCTGGCGACAAGTCTCTTTTCTACAGATTTGGCCTCTGACCAAGATTGTACAGCAAGCAGTTTTTTATTGGTCCAACAAATGGAAGAGCTCATAATAGCTTTTATAACACCAATATAAGTAATAACTAACATTACACTTTAGGTTATTTGAATGTCCAGCTGCTGTACAATGGATTTTACACCCATTTCCAATGTATTCAGATGGTTCGGCATTTAAAATAGCACATACATATATCAACATCACGAAAGTATTACATTTGACAGTACTGTTGATCATTACGCTGGCAAAAAGCAAATGTGACATTGTTCATTCAGACAAGGAGACTTGTTTAGCTCAGGATATTAAAACACATTTGAATCCATGATCACACACCACCTTCTCCCAGTCCCATCATGTGACTCAGGGACACCAGGGGTGCATTAACATCATAATAGACAAAGAGAGAGCGTATTGTCTCTCTCACTTACTACTTCATACTTTCCCCGCTGTTAGAGCTTCAAGATACTCAGTGCACAGTATACGCACTGTGAGAAAAAGAGAAGAAAAACCTTTTCTACTCCCATGCAAAGACAGAAAGCACAGTTTCAGCTTGTTTCAGTGACTCATGTCCCAGACTACCATGCTTTTTTTTTACACTCTTGTGTATAATATAAATTGTCAGACCTCGGGAATTGAAAATAATGTGTGCATCCACTGTCAGCATTTGTTATCTTATTTACCTTTGCAGGCGTGATCATTTTCCAAGCTGACAGTGCCAGAGGTCCAATAGAACAAATTCCCAGCTCCTCCAAAGTATCGGCGTATTAATCATGTATTTTAATTTGCTAGCATCCCCATGTTGCTCTTTTTCTGCTTATGAGGGCTGTTAACCTGTGTTTGTGTATAGTTTGTAACACATTGCATTAATATGCTGCTGTGATTCTGGACCAAGTTAGCACCGCACAATGATTAAAACCGTCCTCATCAGCAAGTAATACACAAGGGGATGCCAAAGTCATTAAAAGCTCTAATACTCTATCATTTCCTCCAGATAATCAAACTGAATAATGGAGTGGTGGTAAATGCCTCTGGCTGTGCTCTTATTAATCAGCTACTGAGGGCATGTATGTGTGTGTGTGTGTGTGTTTGTGTGTGTTCGCACTCGCATGTGTGTAGCTCTGCCTGCATGTTATAGCTAGTGTTAGAAATGTACAGTGATTGGTGTAGTAAAGCCCCAGATCGTATCTAAGATATCTTTCTGTATGTCTTATCTGAATGGAGAAATGATTGATAATTTAGTGTAAATTATTTATATATATATATATATATATATATATATATATATATATACTGAAATATAGCTGAGTCCGAGTATTACACTACAAAAGTTACAATTGTAATCTGACAAATTTCATGACGGTGAAAGCCGTTGATTTTTGATTTTTGCTTCCTTGCTTTAGCAATGGTTTTCCTCTGTTTGAATTTCAGTCATTGCCTTGCCACTTGAGAGGCCAAATTTTAGTGTGTTAAGCAATACATTTCCTGGCGTTTTCAACTTTAGTACAGCGATTAATTTTTATGAGTTTTATTGTATGATAGAAGCTCTCTTGGTTTACTTTGGGTGCCATTAATCCTAAGAGAAGAATTCAGCTCAGCCTTAACCTTTGAGCACTGGGTAAAGACAGGATGATCCCACTGCTGAAAAAAATATTCCTTTAGTGACAGAGTGCATTTTACATTGAAATAGTAATGTCATCACTTGGTCACAGCAACACAGTTAAACTCAGATCATGACCCACTCAGATCATTTTAGGCCTTTGACGTTTGGTTCCCACCATCTGCAGACTCACTTAGTCACAGGTCTGGGGGGGTAGCTGATGCTTGCCTGCAGTTCTTCATGCATTTCACATGACAGACTGCTAAAAGGGGATATTTTCTTAACAGATTAATTAGGATTCACATTTGCAAGTTGTCAAAAGTGCATGTAAACAAGATTACCTGGAGGCCAAGTACTGCACTGCACTATGCTACTCCAGCATGTCTGAGGAACCTGGGAGAGATCTGTTTTACACATTTGCCACATTTCTGCCACGGAATGCATCTATTTCTGCTTCTGTCTGCCACTGTCACACACATTTCAATTGTTATTGGGAACTACTTTGAGTCCAGGCTGAAATCCACACTCTTATCTTATCTTCATCTTAGCCATCACATTTAACTCTACAACTAACCATTTGTCTGAACCAGCCATTCATATACCAGGAGTGAGCGCCATTAGCTGGTCTTTAAACCTCTAAAACCATCCACTTTCACTATTTCCACCACAGAACAACATATCCGAAGCTTCTAAGATGATTTTCTTATTACTATTTCAAGTTATTACAAGATATCAGATTCAGGTGAAGAAAGCGACAGGATATTGATTTTACTAAACTAATTCGGTCAGAGAGAAGCTTAGAGAAGTAAGTCTGCTTTGTTCCTTAAACATGATTTGGCCATGACTGAGAATTGTTTATAGGGCTGGTATTACTACACATGTACAGTAACTGGTCTAGGCTTTGTGCAGTGTTATCCATGTCACTACAATGGGCAACATTTGTAAGCAGAAGCCTATTTCGAAGGACACAATCTGTTGAATAAATATTACTCAAACGGTCATCCTACAAATATTAAATAGTCCATTGAGAGCGTGATACCACCAACTGTGATAAATTAACCACACTGCTACATATACTATAAAGATCTATGAATGCAGATGAGCTGTTAACAGTTACCTATTTGTGTATGCTCTGTGGATTCTGAGCAAGAAGAAGAACAAGAAAAGTGGTTTGAGTGGCATAAAAGACTATTTAGACAAGAGCATTTTATTTCCCACATAAATATTGACTCATAGGACAAAAGGTGTTTCTACAGTTTTTACAGATGCCATGCTGAATGGGCACTGAAGACACCTGAAATGTGAGTTAACATGGCACACCTGAAAATGTGAGGCTCATTTGATAGCAACGATTTGTAGCAGTGATTAGTTGATTGTATTAAATAATTCCAAAAGTCTTCTTGGAAGATGTTTGCTTTATTGTCAATAAGATGAAGAAAATAGGTCTCTTTTAAAGGGGCACTCCACCATTTTACACATGACGGTTGGTTTACTCGTCACGAGGAGTACTATTTAGCCTGCGAAAACACTCGATGTCTTCTGTGGCTCTGGAGGGAGCTTTCCAAATTTTGAATAAACAACCCTGATGATGTCATTAGGGTTATCTTGGCTTGGGCTTGAGACTTAAAATTTTTAACAGAAACCCAGTGTTACAAAGTGGAGGTGTGGCGTTTGAAAGAAGTGGCAATTGGAGGGTCCAATAAAAGAAACTATTGAGTTGTGTTGAATTGTGGGAAATGTAGGATCCAGTGTTTTTGGAGCTTACTATGGCCTAAAATTGGGTTATCTCTGCCTCTACGTCTTTCATTATGTCCATTCTTTTTTTAATCTGTCTCTTGTGAGCGCCCCAATTTTATGGATACTAAATCGCTGGAGTACCACTTTAAAAATTTAAAATTTTGTCCTATCTGTGTGAATATGTTCAATTGATCACTGGATAAATATATTTAATGATTTTATTTGGCTCTATTATCTTGTTGCCATTGGATGCTGACAACGCTATTAGGATCTTTAAGCCAAGAGAGTTATAATAAACCATGGTGGTGTAAACAAACCCAGTGATGTCACCACAGCTGAGATGCTCTGTGTTTGGCCAATCCAAGCAAAGCATCCTATGTATGTCAGCCAGGCTTTCTGTGATTGGCTTTCACTCAGTTGAATAGCACCTGCACAGACCTGTGCTGAAGTGCAGTGACAGTAGTAGTAACTAGTGTCAGGAGGACAGTACTGTGAAGTGGAAAGTGTCATTCCTGTTTTAAAAAGAATTCATCTATCAAAGTCAAAATAGGGCTATACAGAATAATCACAACTGCGTATTTCACCTTTGTAGTCTTTTCAGTGTGTCTTTGAATGTAACAGACAACTACTTTATCTCTACATCAGGGGTCTGTCCAGACAATACCTTTTTTCAGCTCCATTCTCTCTCAGCTCAGGCAGATTTTGGCAGTGATCTATGGGTACATGAGAAAGGACTGCAGCGAGACCTTTAAGAACCAAGAGGCTCTCTGATCCTCTGGAGCAAGGACACATTAAAATGAAATTTCAGCCTCAGCTACTCTAACCCGAGTGAAGTGTTGATATGACATTGTTTCATTTGAAGTACCAGGCGTATAGGTGAAAGTAGTCAGTGAAAGCATAGTCAACGCTCCCCTGACTTCACCTATACCTCCAATGATAGACCCGGTCAAACCTTCCTCTGGCATGTTTTAGCAGCTGTAAGATTCGCTGCCTCAATCCTGACATCACCTACTTGGAAGGTGAAACTCGGTGGAACTTATGTTTTATCTGATAAGAAGTTAATCTAATTCTATCAGCAAATGTAACAGGACGGCATGCCAGAGTCTGTTGAGGAAAAGAGAACTTGATAGAGAATTGAGGATAAAAGGGATTAGGACATTCAGTCCCATTATCTTTGTCTACTTAGATTGTGTGGTTAGAGAGAGGGATATGCTTTGTGTATATGGGATGCCTTGTAAATGCATAAGTGGAGGATTATGGCCCATAAGTCATGGTTATGCAGGACTTTTTCCTAGTAGTGCTTTATCCTTGCTAGTAGCCTCAGAAAAGAAGAGGAAATGGGCCTTAGGGAGAGTGCAAAAGAACAGCTTTTATACAACAAGTTTTAGCCTAGATGGAAGTGGAAAGCATTTTACCCATGTAGTTTAATAAAGAAAATAGAGAGAAGGACAAATTACAGGATAAAGGGATGACAAACGCTGCGCTGTCAGCATGCTGTGCAATACATGTACTTCTGTAGCAGATGATTACAATTATGCCGTGAAATTTCACTTCCTGTCATATCACCAATGAGAAAAGAGACAATAATATGCTGTCACCTTTTCCGGGTGTTTGACAAGAGCCCTCTCTCCTTCAGATATGAAGACAAAGGCTTGTGAAGGCAAATCTGCCATCTGTTAGAGTGGAAAAGTACCTGGTGTGACAAGCTGCTTTTACTCTACATCTGCTGTGTTGCGAAAGCTCCATCACTCTTCTCCGCACAAGCACTACCCATCACATCTCTGTCTTAAGAGAGAGGTGTTGCCTGGGGCAAAAGAACAGAGGAAAAAAAGAAAGAGACAGAGGGCATCAAGCAACGACAGCAGGAGAGATGAGACATCAATGCAGGAAAAATGGGTGTTGACTAAAAGAAAATCACAGGGTGACTCTCACTATGAATACTGATTGGCAAAGACTGAGCATCATCTGGCAGCTTAACCAAGGAAACATGTTGTGGTCTGACTGAAGAAAACCTATATGGTTTCCCCAAATAGCTCACTGTTCATTCCATCACTTCTACAGCAACAACACAGATAATGTTTTCATGCACTTATTCCTTATCTCTTATTCCTTTGACATTTGGTCTTAAAAAAGTGAAAAGGTGATTGAAAAGCATGAGTTCCAAGCTCCAGTGGCTGATATTGGAAAGACTGTTCATGCAACAACTGTTGCCCAGTGCTTTATTAGTTGCAGCTTTATAGGAGAGAAAGTAACTCTTAAAACTCACTCATGACATCTGGGCTACAATTTGCCAGAAGTCACGTGGGAGACTCTGAAGTCTGCTGGAAGAAGGTTCTATGTTCTGATGAGACGAGCTCTGACTAAACACTGCAGCAGGGCCGGAAGGCTTGTGAGGATAGATGATCAAATGAATGCAGTTAAATACAGAGAAATCCTAGAGAAAACCCGATGCAGTCTGCAAGAAACCTGCCACTTGCGAGAAGATTTGTTTTCCAGCAACACAATCAGCCAAAGCATGAAGGCAAAGTCCTGGAGTCCAGATCTTATAGGTAAATACATTTTATAAGCACTCTATCATTGTTGGGATCATAATCTTTTTGTTATTTGATATTTTCTGTATTAGAAATAACCTCCCACATTGTCAAAAAACAGATAGCAGCCACATTCATTTGATACTTTTTTGCTGATGGGGCATTCTGTGTTTGGGGGACACATAACTCGTCAACATATACTCTGTTGGTTTATTCGTTCAAACAAGAGGTCAGAGGTCAAACATTCATACAAACAGCTTAACCTACTGTATATAACCTTTTCTGGAGTCTAGCCAGCAGACAGGTCAGCTCATGTAAATGTAACCGATTCATTTATGACAAAAGTAAACATGAGTCAGTCTCGGGTGAGAACACACAGACGCACTATACAGTAAGCTACAGCACTGATGCCCCAGCCAGGCCAGTGCTGTTATTGTGTCCTTGGCCAGGGGAAGCTCACAGCTGACTGGTCTGCTCCTGCTCCCAACAGAGTGCCGTGTGTTCAGCAGAAAGCTACTGGAGGGTGAATAAGCCCAAGGCTCCCTGCAGGCTGTTGCTTATTAAATGGTAAGTGTTATGGCTCGGCCCGCTGGGTTACAAATATAGGCATTACCCCAGAATGCTGCGTGTTGTCTAGAACTCATCACACTGTCACTTCCTCTTAACACAACACAAGTCAATAATCAGCAGGTTTGTACTCCGCTGGTTTGAGGCTGCAGGGATGAGAAGGGAGTACACACCAGTGCCAAACAACTGAGGCAGGAACAGGGACTAGGTTAGACTGGTGGAGTGTGTCTCTGTCTATTTACTATATAGTATGTGAAGAGGCAGCATACAAACTGGGATAATGTGCACCACAACAGGGTTCCTCTTCTCTATACAATAATGTTTTACAGTTAATCAAAACAAACACGTTCTTAAACTAAGACATTTACTATTTTTTCATAGAAATACAAGTGTTTTTTACTGTACTCCACATTCTGTGGAGCTCTTAATTGAAAAACAATACAACAGCAGCTTGTTTAGAATATATACAAAAATGTATAGTATAAGAAAAACATGCAAGGATCTGGCAGATTATCACAAAGTACGTAAGGAAGAATGGCAAAGCTCCAAAAAGTCTTTGACACACAGCATGAAGTCGTGACTGATGGAAAGATATGATGCCTCCATCCTCTGTCATCCATCAGGGTTGCACAGTAAGTACATTATACTGGTCTGTTTGCATTCTGCAGTCATGCATGTCAGTGTGTGTGTGTGTGTGTGTGTATGTGTGTGTGGAGGAGGGTGCAGTCAGACTGGAGCTGGTAATCTTTTAAATCACTAAAGTCTAAAATATGTTTCTCTCTGCTCAGCTATCCAATATTCTAATCCAGACTGGATAGAAAAGCAAGGGCTAATCGTATTAGCGTAATCACGCTGACCACATGTGGGCTAGCTGCTTAGCTTTGAGTGGATTTCTGGACGCAGGTGCTCTGCAATGTGGTATTACACTCCCTAAGCCTTGCAGGGTGAGCCTCGACAACAATGTTGAATGTTTCCATTACACAGTCCCCTTGACCCCCCCGACCCTTCAAATCTCTGCACCACAGGACACAGAGCATGATGGAAAACAGTTGGTGCAAATGAGCTGTGAAGAATAATATTTTGACATGTGGAATGTTAGTTGTGTTCTATGGTAATGTTATTAAATGTTGTGATGGCTTGCCACTGTTAGGTCTGTGTTGGCCCTCTGTCACATGGCAGCTGTTTTCTGACTGGTTTCTCACTGGCAACATGGGCGGTAGAGGTCCAATACCTCATTGTTTGCAGGTACTGCATAGTTGAAGACTGAGATAACGTGCTTGGTTTTGAGAGTAAAAGTAATTTAGAGAAAGTCTTGACAAGTGTAATAATCAGAATACTGAACCCTGATTGGCCAACCGCAGCCAAGTCAAATGAGGTTAGCTCACTGCAGGTCAGCAGAACTTCAGTTATTCAGTAAGTCTGAATATGATTGATTGACTGAGTTAAGACTTTGAGATGAAGTGGTGTTACATGTGTGGTTAATTGTGTCAATTGGGTTGGTGGGGGGAGGAAGGGAGGTGTTTTCTGATGGGGTTTTTTGTGTCTGTGCATCCAAATAGTGTATAGATTCATATTCGTGTACACCCCTACTGTCTGTGCAAATAAAATGAATCATGTCTCAATGAATATGGATACATTTCCACATGTGGACAGCTAAAAGGCATTGGCAGAAAGCGTTGGCAAGCACTTCTCTTTTCATGAAAAATCCTTACTGATGCATATATTTGAAATTACTACAATGATTACTGTACAGCTTTGACCACTGTAAGAATTACAGGCATGGGGGATGGTGGGATTAAGAATAAAACTGGTTGTGTAAGCTGCATGGTAACTGTTAAATCATGTGTTTTGCAATAGCTATTTAAATCTGGAGTGGTTATGAATGTGTCAGCAAGGTGCATACTTTTCACATTTACAATTTCCTTCTGTATGAGGTGACAGACTGGGGTTGACTGCTGTAAAATGGAGTTATGCCACAAGTCATTGTGAGTAAAATCTCTATGTAAGCACCCACACAGCAGAAATGTACATTTGTGAATAGCGGGCTGCCTGACAGACAGCATGAAGCCCTCCAGCAGGGTGAGAGTGGTGGGGGAGAAAACAGCCTTGTCTGACAAGTACAAGGCTGGTACAACAGAGATAAAATAACACATCTTAAAAGTATCTCCCGTTCAACATAGCTTGTTAGTTCACATATTGTGAACATGCAGTACATTATGTCAAGCACAACCCAACAGCTGATGTGTTACTCAATTATTCAGTACACATCCTGGAGAGCCCAGGATTTAACCCCCCAAAAACATGTCGCTGATTCCTGTGCTGATGTTTTCTTTGATGATTTTCTTTTCTGAACTACAGCATCATAACTCCAAACACCTCAATTATTTTCTCTCTCTGCATCAGGGCTGTTCATTTACACTATGCATGTTCCGGCAAACAAGATACTCTAAGAACAGGAAAATCTAGAGTACTTAATGATGAGGGATTTATCCCCTTCACGTCTCATTTCCGCAGGAATTCATTAAAATTTGTTTACAAGAGAAAGGGTGTTTTTTTTTTTCTTCTCATTCTCTTTAATTAGTGTCAGCCTCAAGGTCGTTGTGTCGTCAGAAACAATATTAGCATAGATAAGCAAGTCTGTGATAAGTGGCCCAGCATCGCAACAAGGCGTGCAGGAGGATGAAGTAAAAAATGGCAGATTTTAAAAGACGAAGAGGTACTTGTCTCTACTCCTCTCTACTACTTGTACTCCTCCTCCTCCTCTTCTTTTAACTATCTCTGTTCCTTCACTGATTTAACCCACCCCCCCTCCCCTACCGCCTTTATCTCACACAAAGTAAATCCCTGGCACTTTTAAACTAATTACCATTCTGACTTCTGCTAATTAATTTAGAAGAGGTTTACTTTTTATGCTGTGCAGCCCAGTAACACATCATCCACAGTGGGTGCAGGAAGTGTTGCCTCATGTCTCACACCAGCTGTGCCTGTTTTCTCTACTCTGCTGGCTCACCAGTCTGCATGCATGAGGGGAGGGCAACGGGGGTAGAGCCCGACACTTCATCATGGCAAGGTGAAAAGCTATTGGAGATGACAGCGGCGGGGAGGGGTGGGGGTGGGATTGGAGGAGGGCGTCTTGACAGGGTTGTTTCCATGCAGACTCACTACAGAGACCACTGTGTGTTAGGGGAAGAGCTGCTCAGATAACCATAACCACTGACATGAGGAGAAGGCTGTTCCAACACTAGTCAAACTAGTTCATCGGTCCTATCTAATTATGCAAACACTGATCCTAATACAGCCTACATGCAGACACGTGTGCAAAGGTTGACAGTGTTTAAGGAGTCATGTTGGTGGCTCAGCAGGTAACAGTGCTACAGTGTCTGCTTGTGTCAATGTGGCTCCTTAGCGTTTGATTTTATCTGCGTTTCATTTTCAGTTCTTCATCAAAAGATCGTCTGTTAAAGCAAACGTAAAACAAAGGCATCGTGTCTATATTAAAGATTTAACATGGCTATGATTTCAGTAAAGACAGTTATATTAGCTTTTAGTGCTGAAACAATTAACCACTTGGTTGATTAAGTACAATAATTTCAACAATTGATTAATCATTTAAAGGCGCTGAATACCTGTTTTCCCAATCTGTATGTCTGTACTTGTGTTTTTGTCTGTGTGAGAAACATTTTATTCAAAATACGATGACAGTGTTTTTGTTTTGTTTTGTTTTGTTCTTGACAGTTATGGGCTTTTGTTGCCAGGCCGCTGTCGAACAAATTGGATCATACCCCACCCACACAGTTCTGATGAAGCAGATTAGCTTAGTGTTATACTATCTCTCAGTGTTATTGTTTAAATCAAAATTTTGCTTATTTAGTATTTAATATAAAATATTACACTGAAATTTGCTACTTTTCTCTGTTTTATATGATTGTATATTGAATACCTTTGGGGTTTTGATTGTCTGTCTGAAAACAATCAGAATCAGAATCAGAAATACTTTATTGATCCCCGAGGGGAAACTCTTTTGTTACAGCAGCTCACTGTCACGTCAGTGCACACAGGAATAGAAGTACTAAGCAAATCAGAATATAATGCACTATAATAGAGGCAAGATAAATTAAGTACCAAGTGGATATAAGTATAAAATTAAAATAAGTGTAAAATACAAAGTGGATTTACCGGTTGATGATAAGTATGTATGGTATAATAATACAGTTTAATATTTTGAGCTAAAAACTTTGAGCTAAATGCTAACATCAATGCTAACATGTTGATATTTAGCAGATAAAGTGTTTACCAAGTTCCCCATCTTAGTTTAACATGTTAGCATGCTAACATTAGCTAATTTGCACTAATCACGTAGCACAGCTGAGGTTGATGGGAATGTCATTCGTTTTGCAAGCATTTGATCATAAAGAAAAGTACTGGGCAAATTGAAGGTGAAGTCAGAGGATCACCAAAATTCTTATAATTCAACATGAATGTTGGGAGCATGAATGTCTCTACCAAATTTCATGGCAGTCCATCCAATAGTTGTTGAGATATTTCAGTCTGGACCAAAGTGGTGGACTAACCGACCGACTAGAGTCATGCGTGGCTAAAAACAAGCAATTTGAAGATGTCACTTTGGGCTCTGGGAAACTGTGATGGGTATTTTTCACTATTTATAATAAAATAAATTTACAGATAAAGGATTCTTTATTTAAAATCAGATTAAATAATAATGAAATAATGTTTAGTTGAAGCCCTGGTAAAAAATAATGAAACATGGCTGCAATGCAAAGAATAAACTAACCTTGCACCATTGAGTGACCTTGAATCTCTGCTTATATCCTTTCTTGCATGAAAAATGAACTTTGTCCAAAGACAGATAGACAAGGACAGAGAGAGAGGGAGGAGTATATATTTGCATATATTTGAAGCACCTTTATTAAGGCAGCCATTCTGGAGGGTAAAACTTCTTTCACACAGATAAACACTGCTGGGCTTTAATAAATGTGGCTAAAAGACTGTTTAAATTCAGCAGCTGTAGCGGTGGTTGCAAATCTCTGCTGACCAAAATGACATTTCAGTGTACAAAGCAACGGACATTCTCAGATAAATGTAATTGCAAAAATCCCCACTGTCTGTTCAAATGTTCTGTCTCTGAGTGAAAATAAATGGATCCAATCTGCATTTAAACAATAGAACTTATCTGGCACAATTGGCATATAACTAAACTTTTATTTAATGGAAAATAAGCATGGTTAATAAGGGAATAGCAGCAGAAAAATCTGGTTTGCAGAACAGGCTTGCAGTGCAGCAGATGTGTTATTCTGCTTGATGATTTAATTCCTCTTTAGGCAAAGTCAAATATTTCTCACGATGACTTTGTATTAAAATAGCGCCCTGAGTCCATGATCTAATCAGAGAAAGCCTGCAGCAGCAATAACAAAGAGATGACACGATCAAAAGAGATAATCTTGGAGGTGCATCAGTCTGAACATTAATCAGAGAAGAACATGCTCGGGCTTCCTGTAGGCTTCTACAGGCGGGGGGGACCTCTGTGATGGATGACGAGCTCAGTGCAGGAGATTCATCACTTACTTACTCATATGTCCTATGCATGCTCACATTTCATTAGCATCATAAATTATGTCCCCCGAGGGAAGCCAGGTGGCCTCAGACAGAGACCTCACCCCTGTGACAGCGAGAACGACCACTCAGGGGTTGTCACAGTGTTCATGTCCCTGCTGTGCACACAAAAATCATTGCATACTGTCTCGTAGGCCGCTGATCATGCAGCGGACGAACAACAGAGGCTGAGTGTGGAGTGAGTTGACAGCCTGGAAGGAAACTACTCAGCTGGTGCAACTGGGGCAGAGCACATGCGACAGAAACCTTAACATAGTCTTAAAGTCTTTTTTATTGTGAAAACTGGGAGCTGTAGTACTCTGTTTTAGTAAACCAGAGGGCTCTACAGATGATCTGTGAAAATGAAGAATTAGAGGTGAAACTGTATAGATTTTGATGACTGAATACTGCATTTTTTTTGTGTGATGGAATACAACTATATTGTTATAATACTGCTGTCGCATACTACAGTTCTTCAACATACAATTTACAGTGATGGTCAGCTGATGTAAAATGGGTGTCAATTCAGTCAGGTGTTCTGATTTCCTAAAAAATAGCATCTCTGGTTTCTAAAGGACATTGATGATGCAGTGCTTTGTGAGGGACAACCAGTGGGTGATTTAAAACGGGTGGGGGGAGTAAAACAGGTTTATGTAAGAAGAGATGAGATGAAACTTTAATGATCCCTGCAGGGAAACTGCATGGTTGCAGCAGCAGAAGTGGAGAAAAAAGAACATCAAATAAATCAAAGACTGGGATATAGATAGTGATGGCAGGAAGCAGAGAGTGGAATGCAGATAGTGACACAATAAATAAAGTTGCTTCAATAAATAAAACCGTTTTCGCCTGTACTGAGAATTTCACAGACTGAAGGATGTTTAATATCCGGTCAGCAGAATGTGCAAATGTAAATATGCAAATGTGCATCAAGAACTGCATTTCCCACTTACAGATGGGAGCACATATGAGCAGAATGTGACAATATGCAACTTCAACGACAGCAGGTTAAGATGAGCAACATCTCTGTATGAACTGGTCAGGTGTGCAACTGCAACTGTGCAGCAGATGTCTACAATACAGAATATGTGCAGAAAACCATAGATTTTGTGGACAGAAGATAGAAAACAAGCCCTCTCTAAGCTCTTTGTTTAATTTGATGACGGTTAACACAGTTAAACGTGAGCATTGCTATCAGCGTCTTTATGAGCAGAGGCATTGTGTAGGTATTACCTCAGTTTTATAGTCCATTTGGAGATCAGTGCTAGATAATTTAAAGTCAACAAAGCACAAACTGACATAGGTCGTAAACACTCCGCCGATGTTTACTTGCACGTCAGAAATGATCCAAAATGTGTCGTACGGTCAGGGAAAGAACTATACCTGTCATGTAATTTAACATCTGTTCGCATGCATCTCTACTGGCACTCAATGACACTTTATGAACAATGAAAGTATAAAGAGGTGGAAGTAGAACCGATGGAAATAAATGGTACATTATCATCCTGAGGAACAGGATCAATATGTAATGAGGTTTAATGGGCCAGAAAAGTGTCTAATAGAAATGATGGCTGCACCAGTCTCGCCACACAAACATAATGAAGGCAAATAAATCTCTTTCCTTGAGAGCACTTTGCCCTGAGCACAAATGACTCAGGAGGGCTGGTTTTATGACCCCTGTTTGTGTAAATATGTAGCCTGCAGTCTGTTTGTCTTATTATGCAACTCTGGTTCAGTATAAGATTTTTCTTGCTGAGGGAAACGGCTGTGTTTATATATGTCTCACTTGCAGTATTTCATATTTTGTAGACTCTGTGAATGATTGACATCCTCCAGTGTGCACATGGGAAAGTTCAAACAGAGGACAGGCATTATTTGCATCATTACATTACCATGGGGAGCGAGTGGTGGAGTGGAGTTTGTCTCTGCAACAACAATGGCACACTATCACACAAATAAAAAACTCAGTTGTACAAAAAACAAAACGCAAAAACGTGTTTTTCTGTTTTGTGAAGTGATGTTTTTCAAAGATAATATGAGCATAACAAGGATAAATGCCTACTCCTTGAATTTACAGTACAGCAACACAAATGAAAGTAATAGTTCAACTAATTAAACTAAGAATCTGGAACATTATTTAAATTGAGTTTTGTTCTGCTTGTCTGTGTTGATATCAAAGCTTTACATATGCTGTTTGAACCATCCGCTGTCTGGTAGATATTTCCGTGGAAAAATCCTCTGGTGCACAGATGGGAAGTGTTTCATGTTTGCAGTTGGCCTGGGTGTAATGGCTGAAATGAATAGAACAATATTAATAATATTTCCCCCTATATTTATATCGAAATATAGCAAATATATTGTATGTATATGTTTAAAATAGTAAAACTAATATTCAATGCAATGAGCTGTGTCTCTTCACATGTGTAAAACAGAATGACTAATTTTAGTTTTTAATTACAATTTGCTTGGAATGATTCATTTGGACAATAGATTAATGTAAAACGATAACATGAAAGTCAATAATATTGAATTATTGCTCAGTTATAGTTTCAAGCAGCAACAGCAGTTTATTTGCAATAAATCTGTACCTATACAGTAGAAAATCAAACTGGCAGAATACAGTTTAATTACAAGTTTATCTCTGGTTAGTGCAGCCCAATACCACGTGTGTTGTTATTATCAGTGTATGATTAGACACTGTATGTGTGTATGCATGTACCATACTGAAACCACTACACTGAATTTATTTTTATTTCTACAGAGTGATCACAACCAACCAATGTAGACATGAACTCTGAGATGGGGCTGATGGAGAATGAAATCTCTGCCAGCCCCATCGTCTGAACACACACACACACACACACACACACAGAGAGAGAGAGAGAGAGAGTCCACATTCCCCTGGCACTCCAGGATGTAATATGGTGGTGTTCCAGCACTTGCTTCCATTAAATATTCTTCCCTCTTCCGTATTCACCATAAAACTAAATTAATATTGTTCTATTTCCATAATTTTGGATAATAATGTCAATATCCACAAACACAAACATCTGTCTCTCTAAGTTTGTCAAGACTTGAATTAATGACGCCATCCAATGACACTTTATGGAGTTGGTCAATATGAAATGAATTAGTCAGTAACACTCTGTGGGAGCTTCTGTTGCATCCAAATTAGTTTTATTTTGGTGCAAGGCTTACAGCTGAGCTGTGAATCAAAAGATGCAGCCATTTCCCAGTAAAATATGCATGGTGCTGTCAAAGTGACTTGGGAGACTTTCATTACTTACTGGCAGCTGCAGGATTTGTCCATTGATGGCATCATCACTAAAGTCTGTCTGTTGTTTAGTTTAAGCAGAGACTGGTTCAAATTCACAAATTGAAACTATACAGTATCTTAAAAATAACACTAATTGCATTTTAAGGTGCATTTTACCATAACATGGTCAATATATGCTCCACCAGAATCTGAGGCTTCCTATCAACTAAGAATCAAAGGATGGACCAATCAGCATCTCTCCAAGACAGGGAGCTGATCCCTGGTACTTCACACTTATTTTATCTTATACTTATACCCACCTGGTACTTAATTTATTTTCTGACCTGTTTTTATAGTGTATTGTATTATATTTTTGCTAGTACTTGACGCTGCTGTAACAAAGAGTTTCCATTCGGGGATCAATAAAGTATTTCTGATTCTGATTCTGAGCTGAAGACAGATGACCAGTTTATAAAATAGCATTGTGTGAATATAATACTGTTACTGTATTATCTTTAAATGCCTCCCACCCACAGTCTGCTGACCCCTTCACCCTGTTTGTGTTTGTGAAGAACAGTCAGCAGACTTGTAGTTTCTCTGGTTGAAACCTGGCTGAGATCCTCTACTCAACTCCATCGCTCTCACTTTGCAAAATGTCGGGCACTGTGGAAACAAACTGTTTAAGAGTCTTTATAGACAGTGCAGACATTTTTACTATGACCTCTACCTAATTTCGTCCACTTGTTCTTTGAGACACTAAAAAATAAGCACAGAATATACAATAGAGCAATGACATTAAAGTTGTGCATGAAGACTGAAGTCTTCTGAGACTGTGGAAGATACAATCGTAAAAATGAACAACACAAGTGTTTTCATTCTGTAGTTGCCTCCCTAAATCAGAGGCCAGAGAGTGTATCCACACATCATAAACACCTGGGGCCGTCGTATTGATTTTTGCTCCCGTTCTCACCAAGGTCATTACACCGATCAGCTCGGGGCTGAAGACTGGGCCATCTGAGCCAAACAGAGAAACTTGCAAAAGGCTAAAAGTCCTGGATATCAGAGCCTCTATGGCTCTGATATCCACTACAGACTGTTAGCAGTGACAAAGCACTGGGGTTAATTTTTGGTCTCTTCTCATTAATGTAACTGCTTATCTCATATGGAGGTCAAACAATACTACTTGCAATAATGCTAACTTGATGGAACAGCTACTTTATGACTTATTCTAAAGGGGAACCACTCAAACTTAATACTTGGAGATCAGTTTACTCTTCAGTATGAGTACTACTCAACCTGTTTTCTCTAGCTCTGAAGGAAGCTTTCTAAAGTCTGAGAAAATAACCCGGATGATGTCATCAGGGTCATATCTTTAACAATAAAGTTAACAAAGTGGGGGCAAGGAGTGTGAAAGACACAGGCTTTTACTAGGCAGGGAAGGTCTGATGAACAGGTGCTATGAAGTTTGTATTGTGCATTATTGGAGCTTGACTCATACTAGGAACTAGCCTGGTGCCAGACCTCTGAAACACATCTCATATGTTTTTTCAGCAATTCAAATAGGTCTGGTGTTGTGCTCATAAACAGCTGTTTCCCCAACCAAGCCAATTAGAGCTTTGTAGGCAGGTTTACCTGTCCCAGAGCCAGAAAAAAATAGCTAAAGAAAAACTGCAAGAGAAGGTTGTTGTAAGTCTTACAGAAATAACAACCACTAAATCAGCATATTTCAAACATTGAAGGGATATTACAGTGATTTAGTATTGTGCTTCCAATACAAGGTTAGAAACCTGTGCAGCAGTGGCCAAGATATCCTGACAGTCCCAAATCCAAGTCAATGTCCCAGAACTATGGATTCTACATTTCCGATAATGCAACTTGATAGCGTCTTGCAGTAGACACCCGTTGCCTCCTAAATGTCGACTTTTTTCAAATCCCACACCTCCAGTTTGTAACACAGGCTTTCTGTTACAAATTTGTAGTTTCAAGTCCAACCTGAGCCCAACCCTGATGACATAATCAGTTATTTTTAAAATTTTGGAAAGCTCCTCCAGAGCTACAGAAGGCATTTACAATTGTTTTCACAGGCTGAGTAGTATTCCTCATTACAAGTAAACTGAACTTAATGTGGACAAATCCGTGGAGTGCCCCTTTAAGCTAACTTTAACCCAAAAAATGTTAAAGGTTCATTTACTAGCTTTTTCCAGATCTTTCAACTTGAAAAGGCTTTTAATTGGATGTTGAGTTAAGACTTTGTTGTCAAATACTGTTTCCAAGGTCAAGGATGAACTTTCACGATCAACTGAGTTAACTGCCATTAGGTGTCAACTAAAAACTGCGTCGACGGGACAGATATGTCAGCCAAAGTGGCCAATCAAGTCTGATTATCAGGTGAACTAAGAACTACAAGTCAGGTTATTGTGGCCTCTGCTGTTTCGATTTTGACCACTTTTTTTTACCTGTCTCTCGCAAATCTGCCAGCTTCATGGAAGTGCAATGCTAAATCGCTTGAGTACACCTTTAAGAGTGAGTGAAAACACCCAGATCCTAATCTTCTATGATAGGTGCTGGATAAAATCCAAAAGAGAAAATTGTAAAATACTAGTTCACACACTGTCTTCTGTTCCCATAATAAGCTACATTAATGATGTGGGTGTTATTCAATCTGTTCATGGTGTGAGCATGGAAAAGCAAGCAGGCTGAATTTTTGCCTCTTTTCCATTTACTATTTTCTTTGCCACATTGTTGGAGCACAACATATAATTAAAGACAATGGTTTGAACATGATAAACAGACACTAGCACACTTTGTTGCTGGACTGCAAAAGCCCAGTCGCTTTTTCTGAGTGAGAGATAATTATCAGTGCATTAATTAAAACTGACATTTGCATTTCTATTTATATTGAGCCAATTAGAGTGTGTTGCTACATTCTCCGAGGAATGTTCTAATCAGCATCAGATGCTGGCTTTCATTTGGAAAGAATGCTTTTGCGTTTATTACAACAACAAATTCTTCAACCTCTTGTGACTATCACAGTTTAGTCTAATTTACACATAAGCCCATGATTCTGTCTGGGGTTTTTTTTTTCACACATATACACAAACACACTTCACCTCACTCCACTTACTGCCAAGTCCATTTCTCATGCCCTTCTACTGCCAATATGTCTGAGAGGCAAACATGATGAGAATGCTTCACTGGTTGCTCATTGCACTGATGGCCAATGAAGGGCACTCCTCATGAAAGGCAGTGCCAGTTGATCCTTTTACTGCTTATTTCTACACCAGCTCAAATAAAAGATCACATTCAGCATGTCACATCAATAACTCATCATTCAAGAGTTAGAGTAGTAAGTTTTCCTACTTAAAATGTGTGTGTGGGCTAGAGAAAGGAAAAACAGACAGTGAGAAAGACATCAAGAGAGATTCGAGGTAGAAACATAGATGCACAGTATAAATATGTAAGAAACAGATATTCTTCTCTACTCTGGACAAGTAAATAGATTTGCTAATTTAGTCTGTCTAGGAAGATTTTAGCATACCATACTTTACCATAAATACTACCACTTTCTTTCTACCAACTTTTAGTGACTATCTTAAGTTAAAGACAAAATAAGTAAAAACAGTATGTCTGTCACGATAAAAATAATTTTAGCAGAGTGGTACACACATACTCTTAAGTGTTTTGGTTAGATACATTATCAAACAGCTCCAAACAATAGTCTTTCTTTTTAAGTTTATACTGGTGGCAATGAGTGATCCTAATGCCCTGCAGTATTAGGGGTCTAGGGGGTGTAGGGGTGCATGTCTTTCTATGATTTACTGCCCTATTGGTGGCAACCCACTGAAGTTTCAGTAGGTTGCAAATTTCCTTGGATATTGTGCACAGCTTGCTACACTAAACTAGTTTTGTTATTTAACTGGAAATTTGCATGTGGACTTCATATTCAACTGTAGATCAGTTAGCTTCACAGACACACCACCAACAAAAAAGCACCAAGCAAATCTCACATGCTAAAGACCCCATAGAAAAAACAACTGTGTGCTGAGGTTCCCTTTTTAATATTGAATTTGTAATAGGAATAATCAGGGCGTAGATTTTAGAAGTTGATGTGGTCAATTAAAAGCTTTTTACTAGTCTCATGCACTGTATCCTCTGATGATGGATGAAGGTGCATTTCTGTAGGAACATTATTCATTATTAATATCACATTACTGCCTCAGATAAAAGAAAAAGTCATAAATATTTAGACATCAGCATTTCCCAGCGAGATAAAAGAGGTGAAGCTGCCTCTCTAAACTGACCAATGTGTTCTGCTGTGTCGGCTGAG
Source organism: Siniperca chuatsi (assembly GCF_020085105.1). Lineage (NCBI taxonomy): Eukaryota > Metazoa > Chordata > Actinopteri > Centrarchiformes > Sinipercidae > Siniperca > Siniperca chuatsi. Next base: position 5,729,227 of record NC_058055.1, read on the forward strand.
TAAATACCAATACACACCTAAATAATTAATATCTGCATCTCATCTCATAAAGTGCATATGTCAGGCATCAGATTCCTCTGTTTTAATAAGAAACAAAACAAACATGTTCTTGCTCTATGCACCTTAGCCAACATAACCTCAAAGATGCCTGAAATCACAAAGTATTCATGTAGGACGGAAGTGTGATCTATATCTCACTATTTTGACGTTTTAATCTTAGCTTTGTAATGGTCAAATCTGGTAAGAGTTTTTTTTCTTTACTGTGTGCTGTTTGATAATGCAGGAACACCATGAAAGTAACACTTAAAATGAGGAGATATCAGCTGACATCACAACAATGGCTGGGCTTTGTTCATCAAACCTCAGTTTTTTCCCTCTTTTAACTAGATGACACCACAGCTTAATGCTGCAGGACTCTTATATAATGTAAAATGTTGTTTAGCTGCTAGATTAATTTGTACATATAAGTACACTGCATCAGGATTTAGATCAGATTTAGATTTACAGTATATTATGGATAATGGAAGGTAATAGCTGCGCCACTGTGCAATGTGCAATTGTGCAAATGTGAAATCACAGCATATGGTCAAAACCCTATTAGAATGACTTCATTGTGTACAGCTGGCATCGCAGCACATGCTGGAGAGAGAAATCTTTATCCTCCCTGACAGAAATATCCACATCAGCTCCAGCCTGAACACTTTCTCTACAGGCAACACTGAAGCACTTTGAAAACAAAAAAAAACAATGTCAAGAATCATTCTGTTGCTGGTTACAACAAAATGTGCCAGGCTATGACGCAATCGTCCGTCTGTGCCGGGGATGTGTCAAGTTTTTGCCAGTTATTTCAGCGGGGAGCCTCATTCATATCTCTCCTCTCTATGTCAGCACAGCGGCCAGGACATGGCCAGCAGGGTTAATGATGAGCAGGGGGACAGATGGTTTTTGTTGTCATCTAGAGTGATGGCTCCCAGCCTTGTCTCTGTCATTGAACCATGGCTGACAGACAGACACACAAACAGGATGGCAGACCTTTACATAGTTGTAGGCTGATGATGACCTTTTGCAAGATGACAAGTTCTTTTTTGGTACGTACCAATTTGTTTCTCCGGTGTTGTCTGGTGAAGCAGCCATGGTGCTTTTTCACAGTTTCATTGCTATCATACCTACATCAGCAACATCAACCTATTTTTTCACTCAAGTGAAACAGGTACAGGGGGTGTAGCTCTTGGTGAGCAAGTTACTGTTTGAGATAAACAGCTTAAAGATCATAATGGACTGCTGATGAATATGTAACTGTTTTCATCTATATCACTTTATCTGTCAGCGTTAGACAAGGTGTCCTCTTGTACCATGATAAATGAATACAGCTGAATGAACAAAGTGTGTGCTTGTGTGTGAGAGAGAGCACCGAGGCTTGATAATTTAATGCCAAAGAAGCTTTTCCACACAAAGAAACTTGGCTGGCTTTTAATTGACTTAATCATTTTATTACTCTACAAAGACAAAAGATGAATGCCCTCTTATCTGTTAGGAACTAAATGAACAAGCTTGCCAAAGTAGAGGGAGAAGACATAATGCATTTTGAACCAGAATGAAAGGATGTTTTTGTTCCTACAGTTCAGAGGTCCGTAGGGAAACTTTAAACTTTATCTTAAAACAAATTTGGTATCAGTACTGCTAGAGCTTTTTCTTCTGCTTGATGTTAGATAAAGCTTTCATTGTTTCAGGGCATCCTCAGCAGAGAGATGACAAGAAACCCACCAGTTAAGTCTAAACTTGACTTCTCTCTCATACATGCGAACATATTTTGGAGAGACTATATGCCCTGATGCGATCATTCATCACCACGAACATCGTGCAAGGCCACTTTTGAAGTAGGCGATAACAGACAGCGTGACTGCAGCAAGGTAGGAAAACTGTTTATTCAAAGCTGCTGCCGAGCAGCGTAACTTTATTATAATGTATTAGCCTATTTCCCACCGTGAATATTTTTGCCACTGAAAATGTCAGAGCAGCAACTCCTAACTGATTCTGTGCACAAAAGTTTGGACATGTCACGTTAGGTTAACAGTTTGTGAGTTCAGATCTTGAAGGCAGTTGCTGCTTCTGTTTCTGTGGTGTAACTCGTAGTAACTTGTTTTGAGTCTGTAGGTCAAGTGTAATACAGTCTATGGAAGGCTATAGCCAGGCCCGTCATTCATGGCATTGACCAATCTTGCGTTGAGAGGTAGGCTACATAACCGGAGCGCCCCTCATTATTGACATTCTATATCGATTAAATTATCTAAGAGGATTTGTATCATCCATATTACCATATTGTAAGGCCAGTCATGTGTGCTTTGAAAGTGCAACCTCCATTCAAACACAGTGTTGACTGATCTTGTCGTAAGTGTTGCGTGTATGTAGGTTACAGCCTCCTCGCCTACGGAGTGAATAGAATGACAAGGCCGTACTGTACGCGCACGACCCGTTACATGTACGTCGCATAATGTAACGAGTTGCGCCAGCAGACAAGATTATGCCAACCTTTGTTCACAACACACCATAAAACTAAGTAGTAGCAGACGCTTTAAGGATAGACCAGATGTTTTCAACTCCTGATTGTACGATATCCGGACCTCGGGGGCCTCATAGCTGGCTACGGCCATGGTGGTACTTTGGCTTATGACTAAAAACTTGTAAAACTAATGCCATCAGCCCTAGCTGTACTTTGTTTTTAGTGCTAATTAACAAATGTTAGCAACACTAAACCAACATGGTAAAGATTATATTTACTAAATATATTTATATATATATTTAGCATTATCATTGTAAGCATGTTAGCATGCTGATGTGAGTATTTAGCTAGCATAGCAATCAGCTATCAGTTTCCAAACACTAGATTGATGTATCCCGCAGTAATAGGCCAATTTAGCAAGTGTTTGCATTTACATTTAATAAAATCACAGTGAAAACTAAGCCCTGAAATTTACAACTGGGGAAGCCAGAGAAACGGGCATACTAATCCACATTTTATGAAATGGAAAGCACTCCGTGCCAGCTGCTGGATGATACAAAATTGCAATGGGACGAATCTTTTCACTGTTACACTGAGTGCCAATCTTCTGTGCAAGTTAGTGACTTATTTCTTAGCAGTCACTTTCAGTTATACTGACCCCTTTGCTTACTGGGTGGATAAAATCTGGTACTCTTACAATTCCTCACATGTCGACTGAGGAGCTGATCCCCATCCGTCACACTCAGTGAGACTGACAGGCATCTGCCATTACGGCTGCAACTCAATCAGCTCATCATTAGAGCTGAGCGATGACGCCATAGGAGATAGACTGGCAGTTCACAGTACAGGGCAAACGGCGACTGAGGCTCAGACTTGCAGTGTAATTACATTATACCTGCATGGAGAGAAAGGAAGACAAGGCAATTTCCTCGCAGGTTTAACGGCCCTTTGCTCTGTGGCATGTCATTCTCAGGCTTTGTCCAGATGTATTGTGTGATAACTGAGTTGAAGTGACTCTGGGGAAGAGTGGGAGGACGAGAGAGGAATGCTGGGAGATGGCAGTCTAGCTCCATGAAGCCTCTGACTTTCCCAGGCAGTGACCTGCATTGCTCCCATATTTGATGTCTCACCAGTTTCCCCGGGCAGTTTTTCCTCCTACCACAGCTAAGATACAGCATCACACACAAACTCATGCTCACACACGCGCATAAACAAGCACAATGAGGCATGGCCTGCGGGTAGATTGTGCGATTGAATGATCTGAATGAGTACTTTTGATGTGCAGCTTGCTTATACGCAATGAATACAAAACCTCTTTTGTACAGCATGCAATTGAGTTCAGAGCTATCCTCTATGATTCAGTGTATTCTGTGTTGCTGGTTGCTACGCATCAGCATAACGAGAGAGATTGATAGAGACGGAGAGATACTCTTTTTTTGCTCCACTGATCATCAAAGATCTTTGGCCCCTCTGTGCCTACTTTGTTGCCAGTTAGTGTGCAAACATGACAGCACACCAACTCCTCTGGAGCCAAGCAGGGCCACCCACAATCAGCAGGCATTAGAAATAGCAAGACACACAGTAGATGTATATCTGAGTGGAACTGTAATAACATACTTTTTGATTCACAGCTCTTGTGATTTTTCTTCTTTTGGGGTTGAAGGATACCAGAGGGGGGAATAGAGAGCCTTGGCCCTGAGAGAAACCCAGCCTTGTATTTGGGTCCCTCCACTCTGAAGTCCATCAATATTTGTGGGCATTAAAACCAAATCAATGTCTCCTAGACAGGAACTAATCCCTGTGGCCCCGTGCTTTGTCTGGGCACCACCACCTTTGATTATTCAACATCAATCTGCCATAGGGAGAATGAAAGGACCACAATCAGATTAGTGACAGGTACACTCCCCGAGATAACAGCATTAGCTCCTTAAAGACGTAGCCAACTGCTGGCCCTGTACATGCTCTCCATCCTTATACATCCTCCATCTCTCCCCTTGCTGTGACCTCACTCAGGTGACAAAGAGATGACAAGTTTTTAATGAAATGTTGCATGAATGTTACAATTTTCCAAAATCATCGTCATAGCCACTCAGGTACAGTAGGTATCTATAACTTTTTTCCCCCAGCTAGTAGTGTATGGACGGTTCAAATTTAGCCAAGAAGGCTCTCCTGAGCCTCCAGCTCTAATAATCCTTATGTCCTTTCAGTGGTGAAGAACCCTGAACAGGACTGACCTGTAGATTGGAGCCATCCCTCTCCCAATCCCTCCTATTAGATCTGCACCTCAAGGCCTTTCCTCATCAAAGAAGTGGTGGATTTCATCTGGCACTGGGCTGACATCCCATAGATTAGGCCTTCTATCTCATCTCTCTTTCCAGCCTTTACCCTCTATCTATCTGTCTCCCTCTCTCTCATTTCTTTTCAGAGCTCCAATTACTCTTCTCAAGTGTCAATAAACCCACCCAACACACACACACACACACACACACACACTGGATCTGATAGCAGCTCAGGCTCCTTTGGCACAACAGAGAAAATGACACTGTATAAACCATTCTATTTCAATTTAATGATACATTAACTTAAACAAGAATTTTATTAGGGACTATTAAAATGCTATATGCCTTGACTGGTATTTGGAAACTGGAAAGAAGGATGTTGAGCTTATGAAATAAAAGCTCATATAATTCAAATGGCTTTTCCATACCCTCTAAACCCATTTCTAATAAAAAAAAAAAACAAGATATTTCCCTTAAGTGCGGTTCTGCCAACTTCAAGTCTAATAAAACAGTACCACTTTATCAATAAGAAGGTATAAGGGAGGTGGCGAGCTGAAATGGATTAGTGTGGACAGGCCATCAGGGCTACAGATAAGTCTCCAAGAAATGTTTAAAAGCCCTGAGAAATGCTTTCTGTTGTTATCTGGGAGGAGGGGGGTGCCGGAGCCTATTGAATGTGATGAGCTCTGGCAGAAAATCAGTGGTCACTGAGCCACTAAAGCAAGCCCCCCAATAATGGAATACAATACAAAACAAAAGCTGTTCAATAAAATCTGAATTGGACCAATTTTGTTCCCCCGTCTCGGGTTTTGCTGTGCCTGTCTACAGGTATCTTGTGCATGGAGCTATGCAGCCTGCACAAGCAAGGAAATGAACCACTCAGTAACAATATTGAAATTCACTGCCACGGCTGTTTAGGCAATAAATGAACATGAGCAAACTGGCTAAAGTGTCTCTGAAGCCCATTCTCAGAGGGCCAGCACAATACAAACTGCCAAACAGTAGGTCTATATTGTATACCACCATTTTGAGGCATCATATTAATAATAAACTCTCCCCTTGACATTACAACTGCTCCTCAGTATTGTATTGCTGCACAATTTAAGTGATTCAGTGTTCTGCCATCTGTCAGAAGCATCGGTTGGCTTGAGTTCATGCTGCATTGAAGACACATTTGAACGGAGCTGTCGATGGGAAATTTAGAGGGAAAGTGAAGTAAAGACTGCCTGTTAAAAAACCATTACCACCATTTTCATTTCTCACTGTGCCCTGCTGCATCTGCACTCACAAGTTCAGCCTCCATTCGAACAGTAACCTGAAAACAGAACCCTCCCATGTCAGTCGGTCTCATGTGTCTCACAACTAAAGAACCTGATTAAGTGTCGGCCCCTGTGAGATTGTAGCTGCTATTTGATCTTTTTGATCAATTTGATCTAAGCTGACTGAGGGTCGATATGTGGGAACGCTCTGTTTTCTCCATGGGAGCAGCAGGTGAAGCCCCAAAGAGATTCCAGGTGGGTCAGCAGCACCCAAGGGGCCTCGCCAGCTACCTATCACCTATTGACACACTGGATCCCAGGGGTTGGGTCATAAAAACACATGAAGTCTGCCTGAAAGCTCTTCCATCATAACAGCTGTCATCAGAAAGGTTTGTGAGAGTTCAAGTGCTGTTTTTACTGCATGTTTGGTTGTTGCAAAACGCATGCCCTATAGGGGAAAAAAAGAAGTAAGCTACATTAGAACACTTTAAACAGCATAATATTCAAAAGTTTAATGAAGCGAGGCACTGTACTTCCTAGAGGGCTGTGTGAAATTCTTTGTTAGAAAATAAAGAGAGGAGTGAGACTAGACTGATTATTATTTTTAACCCAGGGCTCAGTATTAAAAGAAAGCACAAAGAAAATGTGAAAGTGTTGCTGGTAGCAGCTCAGCCAAAAATTAGAGCACTTTAATGAGACCTTGTGTGTAGAGGTGCAGTGAAAATTAAACAGCCAAAAAACTGTTTGTTTTTTGGTGTTTTTCTGTCTGTTTTGACAGAGATTACAAGGAGTCTATGGCTGCTTGACTACACCTCTGTGCACTTTCAGAATTAGAAGACAAAAAAAGTCTAACAAATGTAATGTGTCTAACCACAGTATTAAAAAACCCAGCCCAAAAGCCCTAAAGTATGATTATCCTGCACTGTTTTTCTGAAAGATTGAACCAACACAACAAAGACTCTTAACTGTCAGTACACAGGCTGATTTTGTTGGCATATGGATTTACTTTGTGCTCCACAACTGTTCACTCAACTTTGAAATTAAAAACCTATATTATACCACAGATTTTGGTGCATGCCATCTGTTCTGGCTAATTGTGCTTATAATATTCATAAAGCACTTTACTGATTGCTTGGCTAACATTAGTAACCATTATGCTTTGTCTTTTTTATTTTACTTTTCTCTGGCCTTTCCACTGTTTTTACTCTTACATTTGTGCACATTTTCAGTCAGTAAACATGTAATCATTAATCATTTTATGCTTTATAAGCCATAATTCCCTTGAGGATTTCTCTTGGATAAACATATTCACAAATGCATATTATGGATAACTGAATGATGAAAAAGACATCTTGACTGGGGAGTCTCCATAATAACATGATGGAAAGGGACTGTTCCCTGGCAGAGCTCCATAATCCAAACTAATGAGCTATGACTTTGGCACCATTGATGCACAGTGAAAAGGCCTTGCTAGAGGATTCCTGATATGGACCAAACATGTCAGCATGACTGCTCATCTGTGGCTGCCTCTGACTGCTGCCACTGATGAGTGACACTGGGCAATTCGACTTTAAAGATTTCTTATTACGGCTGAGGAGAGTTGCTAATGCACAAGATGAAGGGATGGAGAGAAGACAGATACATGCAGTCAATATGGATTTCTCTATAATTTATATAATCTCTTTTTCAGCCAGGTAGCCCCACTGAGTAAAAAACAATCAGGGAAACAGTCATGAATGTCAAACAAAGAAATATTCTTATAGTATAACACATGAACATTAACAGACTCTGTATAAGTGAACATAAAAAAATCAAATGACATAAATCGCACGTAGTCTACCACATTATATAAGCAAATACAACTGGATGACATATGATGAGATGAAGTCAGATAAATACAGTGAAAAGTGAATGTATGACAAACTTAACTGAATTCAAAGGGATCTACCTAATAGTTTCCAACTACTATCAAAACATCTTTGTGTACTGTTGAGCCTAGATCATACAATGTAAAAAAAAAAAAATTTTAATCATTCCCTCCACTTACAAGAGAGTTTTTGGTAGAAACTCAAAAACCAATAAGCTCTTGCCCAGAGCATCAACACTCCCACAAACAGAATCCAGCATGAAAATGACTCTGCAATTGCAAATCAGTATAAAGGCATTCCCAGTGTGCAGTAGACAACAGTGCACTAACAATGGATCAAACCCCTGAGAAAATAAAAGGCTTTGCCATGAAAAGCGAAGGTTGTTACGAAGAGAGAAGGCTAAACGCTATCTCTTTATATTTAGTTCTTACTACCCAAAGGAACGCAATAAAAGATATGACCCACTGGTGCATATGGAATACAAAGCCTGCGTCTGACAGACAGAATATATTCCGCGCGGAGGCATGTCCCGGTAGCCCTTTCAGCATTTTAATAAGGCGACTCAGTGGGACATGTAAGTGGGAATGAGAGGAGGTGAGGTGGTGAAGGGGCCAGGGTGACTCTTATCTAAACAGAGATGCATAAATGTGTGCTGCATATACAGTGCCTGGTCAAACCTTTAACTTCTGCAGATAGCGAGGCTGCATGTCAGTGTCTTTACACCCGGGAATATCATGCAACCTGGCTGATCAGGACTCATCAGTATGCACTGAAGATCTGACAGTACACTTCAGCTAAAGTGTACGACACAGAATAACTTGCACAGAATAATTACAAGCTTATCAGGCAGAGCTCTTCCGAACACTAGAGCAAGGAACAAATAAGATGAGGTGTTTGCTGACAGTTTAAAGAAAAATTTTAGTGGAGGAATGCTTCAAGGCTTGAACTGAAATGAAACAGAAATTGGATTTTCTCAGTTCTCATTGCACTCCTCTTATAGAGCAGGTGTAGGCCATACTCTTTATAATATTATTTACAGAGACCCCACAATAACATTAGAATACATAATGATTTATGTTTTGATCTAACTACCGTTTCTGTAGTGCAATGCATGGGGGGATCTTCACTAAGCCTGTCACAAATTACCACCAGGGGCGTAAAATTTTGCTGGGTATTTACTAAGACTACAAATGTAAATGAGCACAGTTGCAGCTCATCTGATTTGCATACAGTGCTGAGAAATAAAATCTGATCCCAGACTGTTTTGACACATGTTGTGCATGTCTGGAAAGTAATGGAGCGCAAAGGAAAATGTTTTCTGCTGCTGAACTTGGAAAATTGGTTGAAGAGTAGGCACTTTTGGAACAGCAAGCATGTATTCATCCTGCAAGAAAAAATCTATGTGAGCAAATATTAAATAGCCTGGTGTTGTCAACAAAAAGATCAGTGACTGAATGAGTTATGAAAAAACACTGTGGGAGACTTTTGTTAAAACTTTTTTGACAAGATTACTTCTCTAAATGGATAAAATATATATGGCTGCAGATTTAAACGTAATTGACTATTTACATCACCTGTTGCCCCTCGCTCTTCTTCTTTCGCTTCTCTGCCCAATATAAACAGCCATGGACCCTCTGCTTTCACTAACTCCCCCTTGTGGACTGATCATAGTACTGCTATTTGGAGCCCGGATCCCTCCAGCACTACTTTTCAAATTCCTGTGGTAATTTCGCATAGATCCTTAATACGACAGACACAGCCGACACAGCAATAATAATAATTTAATAAAGATCCGGGCCAGAACCCTACCTTCAGTCTCAACTTCAGCTCTGACCTAGCACAGACTTTTTAAGATGGCTCTTATCAATGTAAGATCCCTCTCTAACAAAATGTTTATTTTAAATGATTGTATCACTTCTACTGATTTAGATTCCATGTTCTTAACTGAATCCTGGTTACGTCCTGGTGATCACAGTCAGCTTGCAGAATTGTGCCCTCCTGAGTGTGTGTGCACCAAAGTACACATGTGTCATTTGTGAATGAGGTATTGTAGGCAGGGGCTGTAATTAAAAAACTAAAAAACAAACAGCTGTGATGGGTTCATAAATATTTTCAGTTCCATTTTAGCTTGCAATAATTTTTCCTCCTTCGAAGTGCTCATGTTTAAACTTGGTGGCCCCCTCCCAGTCATATTTGCTATTATTTATTTATCGCCCCCCTAAACCAGCTGGCTCCTTCTTGTTGGAACTCCCGGAATTTTTATCCAGTCTTGTTTTAAATTATGATAGAATTGTTCTTTGTGGTGATTTTAATATTCATGTTGATGACTCTTCTTTCAACAACATGTGTTTGGCCAAACTTATTCCCGTGGCCACACTTTAGACCTAGTCTTTAGTCTGGGTCTGAGAATAACATCTGTGGAAATCAGGGACATGTTTCTATCAAATCACCTATGCATTGTTTTTAACTGTTAATTACAGGCTGCTAGTACTGTCTTATCCTGCGTCCACACGTGTCCTTAATGAGCATAGTGCCTCAAAATTCTGTACACTTTTCAATTCTCCTGGCAATGTGTTTCCCAATTCCTCCAACACCAACAATTTGGTTGATTCTTTTAACTACCTGTGTTCTTCAACCTTAGATCGCACAGCTCCTCTGAAAAATAGACCAAACTCAACGACTAGAAAACAGTCATGGTTAAATAACAGTATTCGAAGCTGTAAAAGGAAATGCAGAAGAGCAGAACACAGATGGAAGAAATAACAGGATGGTGAAGGATGCAAGAACATGTCATTTCTCTGCACTTATTTCTGCCCATCAGCACAACCCCAGATTCCTATTTAAGACTGTGGATCAGTTAGTTAACCCAGCCTCTCCTTGTGCCCCTGCTGATTGTGATGCTGATTGTGAAAAGTTTCTTTTGCACTTTGCTGGAAAGGTGGAGTTAATTAGATCTGGTATTACCCCCAACCCTGCCATTTTAGATGTGAATCACCCACTCAGGGATTCTTTGAGCAATTTCTCTGCTGTTACTCTGCCTGAACTAACTACTAAGGCATGTGTTCAATTCTTGTGCTGCTAGACGTAAGTGCTGCCTTTGACACAGTTGATCATGGCATTCTTCTAGATGGACTGAGGCACTGGGTGGGCATATCTGGCACTGCACTAGACTGGTTCTCATCATATTTATCCAATAGGAAATTATATGTTGCCATTAATAACTAAATGTCATCCTTTTCCTATATCAACTATGGTGTGCCTCAAGGTTCAGTTCTGGGACCAATACTGTTCTCCTTATATATGCTGCCCTTGGGTGATGTCATCCGCAGACATGGTATTTCTTTTTATTGTTATGCGGATGACACACAGTTGTACCTCCCTGTCAAGCCCACTGACCTTAGTACGCTGAGTTCTCTGCAGGACTGCAATTGGAGGTCGATAAATTTTCTTCAGCTTCAACTCAAATAAAACTGAAATTCTTGTTATTGGGCCCCAACATATCACCTCAGAAATCTGACCTATTTTAAATCTCAGTGATGCAGAAACTGTTGTGCATGCTTTTATCTCCTCATGCCTTGATTATTGTAACAGTCTGTTCACTTGTCTTAATCAAAAAACTTTGAAATGACTGCAGACTGTACAGAATTAAGCTACTAAGCTTTTAACCAGGACCAAGAGGTACGATCACATCACACCTGTTTTACACTCTTTACATTGGCTCCCTGTTTGTTTTAGGATTGATTTTAAGATCTTGCTGATTACTTTTAAGGCTCTTCATGGCCTGACTCCAGATTATATTTTAGACCTTTTAATCCCTTATGAACCTTCACGTAGTTTGAGATCTTCAGGCAGGGGTCTTCTGTCTGTTCCTGAGTCCAGGATGAAAACTAAGGGGGACAGAGCTTTTGCCATCAGGGCCCTGAGGCTCTGGAACAACTTGCTTGAAGAAATTAGACTGTCTGACTCAGTGTCTTCTTTTAATTCTCTTCTCAAAACGCATTTTTATCTGAAAGCATATCCTGATCTTACCTGAGCTGTCTGTTTATTTTACTGTTTTTATGTATTTTATCATTCACTGTGGTATTTTATTTCTCTCTGTGAAGCACTTTGAACTTGTTTTGATAAGTGCTCTGTAAATAAAGTTTTATTATTATATTATTATTTTACACAAGTTTACATAAGGTACATTTAAGGTGCAATTTCCTCTGCTGCAGTGGTCAGTCTGCAGTGATAAATCTGGTGCAGAGGTTATTTGTATGAATTTCCATTCTATCCTCCCATATTTTGACAACAAGAATGCCTTAAAATACATATTGCATGAGACCAAACATGCAGTTTGTAGCAGTGCCGCTTTTCTAACATTTTACCAGTGCAAAACCTCTGTGGGCTCCTTTAGTAAATAAGGAAGCACAATTTGACTGCTACGCAAACACAATTTTGACTAGCACCTAAATCCTTAGTAGATATCCCCCTTACAGTTTAAAGATTTTGCCAGTTAACAGTAAATGACAGAAAATTTGGGTGGGCAGGGGGATGACGTGCAACAAATGTCCCCTGAATGTGAACCAGGGGTGCTGCATGGATGTTGGGCTGCCAGGACAACAATACTTATCTTAATGAGCTTCTTGTCAGTGTGTAGAGAGAGAGGCAGGAAATACAGCACTGTTGCTTCAGGTTCTGATCATATCATTGCACATTCTGCCATCTGACGAATGTTTACAGACAAGATGTGGCACAGAGAGTGGATAGTTTCAGAGTTTAGTACACTGGTAATATGGTTCAAGCTCAAATGGATATATACACCTTAAACACATGTAAACTAAAATGCAATTAATGTATTCCACATCATACTTTCATTTCAAAAAGCTACAGAAATGAAAAAGGCTATAAATCATGGAAGAGAATGTAGACGTTCAGTACAGATGAACAGCCGACAGGTTCAGGTTCTTTGCTCCATGCCCCGAGGCCATTACAATCCATTTTAGATATGAATGTCTTATTAAGAGCCAGTGTGACACATTTCATGCAATTAAGATAGCTATTGAGATGGTGTGTTAATATCTGAATAGACCTGTGCCCATACACACTCTCCTAATGATTTGCAGCACACTGTAAACCTCCAATAACCTTGAGATAATATGAGTTTTTTAATTTTGTCACATGCAAACCTCAATTCTTTTTTAACAGTTTCACCTGTGACAGCAGCCCCCTGGCAATCTTTGGTCACCACTAATATTCAGGCTCTCTTTTTACAATATTTGATACTAATAACTAAAACTATGTTGAAATGAGTCACACAGTAGTGTGCTGTTCATTCAGTACATGCTCCGACAGAGAGCCAGTGAGTCAGAGAAACCAAAGGGTTGTTGAGGAACAAATACTTAATATCAGCACATTACAGAAAAATCTTCTCCTTAAGTGAAATATCACTTTAAGATTATTGAGGTGCAGACTAAAGGATATGAAGAGCTTGGATTAAGAGCAACTAATGTGACAGCAAATACCTAAAGCACCATCCTCATTAAGCCTTAACAACATCTGTGGGCGAGTATATGTCCTCAAACTTTCCCAGTTGATCTCAATAGCATATACAGAGCTGCAGATGTATTTACATAAAACCCATGTAGGATCAGGTAAAATAGCTGGTAGACAGTCAGAGGCTCTTCCTTGCCTCCCTACTTATGAATATTAATCACCACATGATCACCAGAGCTGTGCTTCCACTAATAAGGATGGCCATTCTTGTTGGAGGTCTGTGCGATCAAAATTGCACAAATGCTACAGACTTTCTGTGACCTTGGTGAATTAACATGCAGAGAGCAGGGGGCACTGCGTTGTGCTCATGAAAATCCTTCTTGTATTTTCAGCCAATGCAAGACTGAGCATCCCAGCTGGAAGGGGAGAGAGAGAGAGTGCATTTTACTCTGAAGATATTCCTGAGAGATGAAGGCAAATTTTAACTGATGAATAGGCAATGGGCAGTTCATGGTAAGATCTTTGGGAGGCAACACATGGGACAATCTGTGAGACTACAAGGCATGCATTCTGTATGTCTGACAGAGGAATTGTTATAAAACAGGAGTCAATTAAGTTTACTCAGAAAGGCAAGAAGCCTGAGTCATGGGGGAATTTTATGTCTCGCAATTTAATATAAATGGTAAATAATTCTTCACAACACAGTTGCTCCTGGGCTAACCGCTCACTTTGTTTACTTCATCCAGCATGTTCCATTTCATTGACCACATATCCCACTTTAGTGCACTGTGAATGAAGGTTCTGCTGCAGGATTTTCATCTACAAACATAATACATTTTTGGATTGTGTCTTGGAATTTGTATTTTATTTAAAATAATTTGCAATCACATATGTCTACTTACTTCAGAATTGTAATGCTCTGACATTCCAAATTACTTTGGAATACTTTACTTTTTGTATTTAAAAAAGTATTAAGAGCAAACAAACTATTCTGTACAGTTAGGATAGCACACTGATAAGCAATACCTTTTAAAAGTTATGTGTCACTACAGTGCATTAAAGGCCATCTGCTAGGACCATGTGGAATAACTACAATTAGTTTAAGGGCCGACACCTACTCTCAGCACCCATATACCCTTTTATCATAGAGCTTTCCGAATTTGCAACGATTCAATAGCTGGAACCAAAGTCTCTTGGCTCGAACAACACATTCCACTGTGAATATGCATGTTTAAGTGGCCAACAAGACAACTGCCATGACATTCTGTTGTAAAAATGTTTCTTTTGTATAAATCACTTTTTAAAAGAGACAGTAGGCAGTAGGGAGTTACTGTATTTGTTCATGTGAATTCACTTTAAAGATCTAAAATGAAAATAAAATAATAATAATAATCTATGACTAAAAAACTATGTTATGGGTATAAGGAAATGATATGATGGAAACTCACAAGCTTTAAAACACATTATCAGAGTGTAGACATGGACACCTAGGACCTGGGAGGTCCATGTTGTGAAGTACTCCTTGTGAAACTGATATACATGAGCATTTGTGTGATAAATTCAAAGCTTCCTCACTTTGATTGTAAAGGTAGATAGTCTAACGTCAGGCACAAGAGAAGGAAAGACTTGAGTAAATTCATTTTATGCAGTAAGTTTCATGGTATAAATGTATTAGACTGAGTTGCATTTGCCCAGTTTCTTGTAGGTGGACATACACAAATATTTTCAAAAGGAAAACAGCAAACAAGTGAATCATGGGAAAGACTAAGATTCACCAGTTCACTTGAACTTACACTAAAATCATAAATCCTGACTCAAGCATAACAACAACAGAACTTGAGGAAAATAGTAATATCAAAACCACAGTCTAAACATATTCCAGTATGTTTAACATTTGAAAGAACAGACAGCAAACTGTACATGAGTATTAACACAAAAAGAAGTCATTATGCAGAAAAGACCCCTTTCAGTGTGTTCAATTATTGACAGGTTAACATGTAAGCAGCAGTTTAATGGTGGAGCTGGTTCAGGTGGTGCCAAGTGTAATTAGGTATAGTTTGATCTATACCTAATGCATCGTTTCATATGAACAGGCACTTATTCTCGAAGGCTTCTCCTTAATCTACTGTGGCTTGGATTGTACCTTATTTGAATGTCGCTTTGGCCAAAAGCATCTGCCAAACACACAAGTCACTATTCATGCGCATTACTCCTGAAATAAGAAATAAAACAGAAGCCATGTATAATCGATATAGATATTAGCAGGATTTTTTTCTGCTTCCCATGTGCTGATATATGGGAATTATTCTCATCCTTTCTAATGTTACTTTTTACAGTCTAAAAGTATTCATTTGTATGACTGTACATTATTTATTGAAAATTTGAGTGATATCTATTGCTTTTTTTCTAGTGAAGAGAAAATATGTGAATAGGCCTTTTACACAAAAGACATTTTGACATGTCACATAAGATGAACGATGACTGAACTCCATTAGCTGCTTCAGTTTCAGGGTCCTGGTATTGTTCATGCTGTCTCACTATCACGGCTGGTGACACTTGAATAGAATAGAGCCAACACCTGTCCATTTCCTGCTATGACAAGTAAAAATGTCTGCCTTGGAAAATGACGTGTTGACAAGCAGGGAACTCAGGGTAAACGAGGGGTTGGACACGCAGACAGAGGAAGCAGAACGATGACTTGAGTGGTTTATTTAGGAGTTTACTGGCAAATACAGAAAGGCAGACAGGCAGACAGGCAGGTAGGTGACAAACAGGTATCAGGCAGGCAGGTAGACAAGCAGCAAACAGGTAAACAGAAAATCCAAAAGTCCAGGGTATACAGTAAATTTCCAAGGAAACACTGGCAAAGAGCTGGAACACTTGACACACAACTGACGAAGACGAGCTGACACTGAGCAAAGGAAAAAACCCGGACTAAAGACACTTAGGTAGGGGAGACAATGAGACACAGGTGCAAACACTCAACGTGGGGCCAACAGTCCAAAGTGGAGGGAAAGCAAACAAAGATAGGAGTAAAAACACAAGACACACAAGGAGAGGAGAACACTACAAAATAAAACAGGAAACAGGACAAAACCCCTATGACAGAAAAGGCCTACAAACCACATTATGTGATAACTTGCTTTACTGTTCAGCATTGAATTAGAATCAGTATGCTGGGTCCTTAAATTCTAACCATTAACACTATTGAATGTATAATATTTAATATAAATTTACAGAATTATAGAATTACTTTACAAACTTCTAAGCTATTCAAAACAATATACACTACAATATAAACAACACAGCTCAAAGTTATTTATTAATTCTAGACCACTTGCAAAAGACTTGGCGACAAGCATTTTATGGCAAAGATTTGCATAACAAACCCCCCCCCCCCAGTATATCTCTGGTCACACCCTGCTAATACTATGCATCTTGCTGTGTATTTGCTAATTTGAGTGAGTGTGTGTGCACCAAAGTACACATGTGTCATTTGTGAATGAGGTATTGTAGGCAGTGGCAGTAATTAAAAAACTAAAAAACAAACAGCTGTGATGGGATCATAAATATTTTCAGGCCCATTTTAGCATGCTAATTTCCGTTGGGATCACATTTCAATTTTATCGCTCCATTTCATTTCCTACCTTCACCCCCCTCCCCCCAGCAGGATGTAGTGTCATTTCTATGGAGTGTTTCTTTACCTGTGGCAATCTGTTTCACAGCGCTGAGATTACAGGCAGACCTAATTAAAGCTGTTGTTATATTTATAGAATTAGTGGGGTATTAATTGGAGCAGAACAAGCTGAAAGAATCTGAGGCGGGCAGACAGACGTGGGAGAGTAAACATCTTTTATCAGACTGCACTTTTATCTGTGGACTCAGTAGTGCCAACTGCATTCACACACCATGTTAATCCATCACACTTCAAAGTCCCTCATGGGACTTCTAAACAAACAGCAAAATAGGAATTACTAGCAGTGACTCAGGGATGCCTCCTTCTACGTGTGCATCTCAATATTGAATACATCGCAATGGGTTGAAAAGGCTGGCTTAATGCAAAAAGCTCCTCCAAATAATGCAGCCTATTTTTGCTGGAAATAGGCTGGACAGGTGTATCCTTTGTCATCTTAAGTATACCAAAATCCATTCCTCCTGTGAGGCCAGAGAAGGGAACTTGCAATAACACTAAATCCTTTGTAGACCGTCCCTGAGATGTAACTTCATAACTTAAGTAACTTCAGCCCTATCCTTCAGAGAAGGTGGCCTCTGAAATGGGATACAGCTTGTATGATTGTGTCATAAGTTTGTATGATGCCTTAATATGCATGTGTCATATGTACTAAACATTTGTGGTAGCGCTAATGTACAGCAATCCAGAACCACCATGGCGGGAGAAGAATTCAGTATCTGAAAAAGACATATGATATACTGAGATGCTTTTATTGTGAAATTTTATTCTATGGACAATGGGATCTCAGAAACAACACAGTTTCAATCCATTACTGCTATGTAAATATAACAGTAGGAGCGCATCGAGTTGGTGGAGCTAATTCTGAAGTTGGGTGCCATTAAAACACTGCAGAAGAAGAGGGCGCAACAAGACAACATAATTAAAAGAGCGCCAGTTAAAGCTCAAACTATGGAAAAACCATGTGGCAAACGTGATGGAAATGCAGCATATCTGTTTGTTTCGTGTATTCATTTGAGGAAGGTTACAGTCTCTTCATCAGTCCACAGAGATCTGATGTTTTCATCTTGAGTGACGTTTAAGTTACATGCTCCTTGTACGGTGGGTGGTAGTGCTGGTGTGTGCGTTTGTGAACTAGAACGGTGTGCTTAATGGCGCAGATTGCAATAAGTTTATGTTATGTTTATGTTACCTGATCAGCCAATTCCATTTTCAAGCCATACCAACAACAATGAGGAGAAACAATGTAACACTATACTATATACTCATATGTATACAGTTACTTTATCAATGTATTGAGGTTAGCAAAAATGATCGAGGTCATGTCCATGTAACGTGCGATATTACCTGTTGTGTTTACATGCATGTTTATTTGGATAAGAATGTCACCAACATTTTAGCCAACATGATGCCAGAAGAAATAGCAGGGTTTTCCCTACATTGTAAGACTTTGGTGCAACATCTGAGCGTGTTTTTTCCCAGCGCCTAAGCCGAATGAACAGAAAAAAACTATTTGAGACACTTTTTGCTGTCACATCTGGTCGTGCTGCTTCTGTCCTCTCGTCTTCTGCTCTGTGTCTGAGTTTCACCGTGGGCGGGGCTCAGGCAGCTTAAAAGTTCATTGCTCTTTGAAAGGGTGTACTTGCATTATTATGCTATTATATTATCATTATATCAGTGTCATAAAATGGTCTTAAAATGACAATAATATCGTTTATTGCAATTTCTTCTGGGACAATATTATCTTCCAACAAAAGTAGTTATCATGACATGGCCCAACTGTATGTCATCTTTACTGTAGTTTGGAAATGGAGAAAGTTATAGATTTCAGCTTTAACTTTAAGTTTTGCGCTCCATTAACCAAGAAACCAGATCAGCAGCACCTTAACACTTACTGTGAAACCAATAAAGCCAGATTAGATTGTGTTTTCCAAAAGGCAGTCAAGTGAAAAAACAGCTTTGCTCTCAGAATGCAGCAGCTGCATCGATTTTGCGCTGTGGTCACTTCTGTCTTGCTATCAGCCAAAGCATGCCAGGGGATCTTAGGTAGACAATGGACCAATATTGGGCCTGATTCTTACAAAACAACAGCCTCTATTGAATTTGTTATCGATATCTGTATCAAGCAAAATCATTGCCCTGCTTTAGACAAGCACCCATTCTTTATTAATACCTACTTTGGATCGGCACTCCCATCGATAGAGAGGATGGATGCACTTATTACATGTTTTATCTAGTCTCCGTTGTCTGAATGAGACACCACTGGGGGAGAGTGAGGAGGAGGAGTGCAGTTTATTGGCTTTAGCAAGGTCAGAGAGGGAGAGAGGGGAGAAAAAGTGCTGGACCAGCACAATGGGCTTTTATTTTGTTGGGTCAGGCAGTACAGGCGATTAAGCTGTCAGCCAAGAGGGGACACTATTGATTTGGTCATGAGGAGTGGGGGGGCAGCACCCCCTGTTTTTTTAATTTATTAGCCAGCAGCAATTTGATTTGATAGTGAGGAGGTGTAGCAATGTGAGGGCTACACAGCACAGTGATTACTACAGTCTATACAAAGACGATCTTATCATGATCCTCAGAGATCTTCTGTCCTCCTGTCAGCTTCCTTTTGGAGTCATTGTAGTGACAGCCATTGGGCACAGTCAGTGTTTCATTGGCATGCTATATGAGCTGTTTCCTTGCAGGTAATTTGATATGACACTCGTTGAATATAATATATCATTTTGACTGCCACAATGGGGCCATCTGTGCAAGATCTCAATTCATATGACAGACGGGGGAAACTGAGAAGAATTGAGCCAAGCAACGGGAGTCTGGAGCAGTCTGTAAAAGTGTAATTGGGCGGGCTGCTCCAAGAGCGAGAAGGGGAATTACAGGGTCATGGACTCTAACAACCTTAAATCCAGACAGTCGGAGTAAATGACACATTTGATGACATATTTTACACAGTGGTTTCATACAGCATCAGTGAGCAGAGCTGACCCTGTGTATTCACAGGAACTGAAGCTTTCTGATGAAGAGCCATGCAAGCAATGGATTTTACACTTTTAATTATTTATACGGTACAAGGCCTCCACTGTTCTCTCTGTAGATTTTGAGCTACGAAAACAAAATTCTGCAGAAAACATAAACATACAATATAGCTCTTTATCTGAGGGTTTCAATTCCAAGAGGTCAAGTAAGTGTATTGAACATATTTTGCAGACTTTCTGGTCAAGATTCTTTTTGCATAGCATAATTAAATTATTTTTTTCTCATGGTAAGTTTTATATTTATTTATTTATACAGTTTGAAGTTACAGAGACAGTGCACATTAATAAACATTTCTGTAAATGTGCCAGTTTAGCCATCTTGGCTAATTTTCAACTGCAGTCCCTGGGCATGTGTAATTAATTTTAAACAAACAATATGTGTCACAGTCTCTGAGATGCTGAGATGAAAGACTTATTGGCAGCTACACGTTGATGATGATGTTTCAACTTCAAATCCCGACATTAGATTTTGCCTTATCAAATTAAAAGTATTTTCTATAGATACCTGCTCTATAGGAAAAGTGCAATAAGATAACCTCTGTTATGACTTGGCCCTGTATAAATGAAATGAAATGAATTGTCTGTTTTGCAATTACAACATCTAATTGAGTAAAACAATTTCATAGGAGGAGGTCAATGATAAGGAACAGCAAAATGGGTTAATGGACCACTGGCCTCAGCTGGCTTGGAGTCTCTGTGTGTAATGTCATCTGTAAAATTATTACTTTAGCTATCATCATAGTCCTTGTCCTTGATTTGCTCACTTGGCTATGGCACATCTTCTCAGCGATGACATATGGGCAGTGGTAGCCTGCAGACAGTCAGCATTATGTCACTTTGGTCATTAAGGCAATAAATCCTCTCTTGCCCCTTGCCCTTTCATCTCAGAGAGAGGGGCAATTAATCTACATCATTTTACGAGCAGGATCACATATGAATATGCTCTTTAATGTCACGTTATTGCCCTTTTATGATGCCATTGGAATTACATTTTTTCTGACTTTTTTGGGGTGACAAATTAAACAGGACAGAGCTAAGTCAAGACTTAAGTCTTTGGCACGGTTAACCATCAGAAATGAGTTGTTGCTCCATGGCCTGGCTATAATTCTTTAAAACCTCCATGAACTTCACAGATTCCCCATTACCACAAAGGATACGTTTAAATCGCGTACCTTACTTAAAATAGAACTGTCAATGTAAATTGTTCTCCACTGTTGAGCAGCAGAGTCTCCTGCTTCTCCTTTCATTAAAAACAGGTAGTGGATGTGACCAATTTGCCCTGACTTGGCTCTCAGTTGTTCATTTAGTGGGTTCAGTATTTTTCACAGAGAGGTGCCCTGTTGGCTTTGTCCTGACAGAGTGGGAGGAGAGTAGCCACCGAAAGGCCACAGCTCCAATTACATGCAGCCTCTGCTCCTTAAATGTCAAGCTACTTTGCATTACCCAAAGTGCAGTGGCATTCAGCGGACATTAGCTCCACTCCAGCCACATCTGTCACATTGTTTCATGTGGATCCTCGAGTGATCGTCGAGTCCTTTCCTTCTACCTATAACCTATCGTCTCTGAATTTCCCACTTCATATTTCAAGGAGGTTTGGGCGTCTATGAAAACAGTCTACCACAAAGGCAAATTAAATAACGAATGGTTAGAGAATGTCCTTTCGGCATCTTTTGTAATTGCTTCAGAGTGAAGATTCATGATCCTCCTTTCAATACTGTCGGTTCATTGGCTGCATTGCCACCCAGGGCCCCTCAACTTCTCCCATTAGAGACTCTACAGGCTTGATAATTTAGCTGCTTTGTTGATCATTAAGAGGGGAGATGCTGAGCTTCCCCTCTCTAATTAAACCTTGATTAGAAAACTGCTCTACCGCAGACACGACAGAGAAGAAAGTGTGAGGCAGGGGACAGAAGGGTGGCTGCAGTTGCCCTAAAGTGTGCAGGCGGTGTTCCCATAATACACACTGGCCATAAAAACACAGCCACACAGTTCCACCGAACTACTCTACTGTCAGCCTGCTCATTCAGGGAAAAAGCGCAAAGATCCATGTCTTCTTAATTAAGTCAATTAATAATCAATCTTTGGCCAAGATCAAATATCCAACAATATCCACAGTGGCTCTTCCACACCGCACACAGTAAATAAGAGACAATTCACAAACTTTCAAAGCTGCGTATTTTACTGCATGTAGCCTGTCCTGTAATTTTAAGTAACAACTTCACAAAATAAAACTTTTGAGCAGTATTAGAAAAAACAAGGGTGTCTACAGGCATTACAACCAAACACACCTTTCCAGCTGCTTCATTAGTTATACCTCTATGCTACCCCACTACCTGCAGGTGTCAAAGCCACATTAAGCACTCAGGCTTTCACTAAATGCTGGAAGTAATATTTCACTTATTAAACAGAGTATTCCCTTGAAGAGGCAGAAACACCTTCATATGAATCCAAAAACAGGTAGTTCCCTATAGTGAGCATCTGTAGTGGTGTCACTCACTGGGTTTCATTATGAAACCATAACCCAAAAATGTGTTCTCCAACATATTAAGTGAAAAAATAAATAAACCAGCTCTCAAAATAATAAAAAGTCCTCACCGTTTTATATTAACAGATTAAATAAAGTGGTGTCGTATTGCTTATTTTGAAACTTCAAGAGTCGTACTATAAGTGACCAACTTTTACGTTTGAGTATTCTGAAACAGTCACTCTCACCCCTGACTGAGATGCAGAATGAAGAAAACACCTGAGCTCAGAATAGTTCCTCTGTCCTCTGCTGTGAAGAAAAACAGCATTTCTCATTGCCATTCCAGCAACACACTGTATTCACTTTCAATGATCTCCAAACACCAAGCTCTCCAAAAAGTGCAGCAGGGTGGAGATGAGTGGGAGGGTTGACAGCATGCTGGAATGTCCTTGAGGAGGGCTTGCAAAAAAAAACATAATGTAGAAAACAAACTCATGGTGCAATCATATCATTTCACCACATTTCCTCTGCTGTTATTCAGAGTTCACTAAGGATTCCCAGAGAAGTCACGTCATCCGCATCACTGCCAGCAGCTGACCTCTTCAAACCCTCTCTTCATCATACACAGACAGCCTGATCTGATGCCTGACTTTGTCTTTAATCATACATCTGTTCCTACACTCAGTTGTCCTGCCTTCATGCTTTGTGAAGAGCTCCATCTTTCACACAACTTGTTTTTGCTGCATAATCACATCACATCCATCCAACCTTGTCAACTGGAAATTACATTTATATACTAAATACGTTTTGCGAGAAATGTAATGCCACCTGAATTAGGTTTTTTATCAACATAATGAGGAAATGTTTTTAATTAAGATATCGTTCCAAAAATGTTGTAACTGAAGAAAAATAATGTAACTGAAAAATGTTCACTGACACCTTATTGCATTTGTTTTTCCTACAATATCGGCTCTTGCAAAATAATATCTGCTTGTAGTAACAACGGCATAACATTTTTTTATGGTTATATTATTATTATATAGGGACTCATAGCACTTTGTTAAGCTTAGGGAAAGATCGTGATCTTGAATATAGAAAAGTTCATGTGACATGAAGCATGAAACAGGACGTGTTTACTTGATTTTACTGAAACCACCATCTTTCCCTAACCTTAACCAAAGTGGTCTTACTGCCTAAACCTAACCCCGTGCGGTACTCAGGATGCCAACCGGTGTCAAGGTCCAGCGCTGCAGTGCTCTGTCAGCCCAGACCACCTCTGTACAACTTCTCTGTGGAACAAGAACGTAGCACTTCCTTCCGTAACCGTAATCCAGCCAGCAATTACTGTACGTATCAAGAAAAACTTATTTGGCAAAACAAATTAGTAGTACATAATATATAAGAGGTCATATGTTTCTCCATTTACTTTTGAACAGGCAAAGATACACATGCATAAAGTCTGACAATTCATGCATAATCAACCAATGAAGAAGTAAAAGTTGTGAAAACCATTAAGTCACTACCATTAAATGCACACATTAGCATTTGCTTTCATAAGGGCCAGGGTTAACTGACAGCCAGTGGACCGTGCGGCCGAGCCATTACCATAGTTCTGAATTCTCTAATGTCATTTTCTACAAGGTTAGGTTTCATGTAATCATTGCCCCGGGACAGCGGTAGGCTACGAGAGATAGAGAGGGCGCACTGAGTGGAGGAGCAGTGGGCTGCTTGTTCGATTTAATGAGACTGATCTGAACAGATGGAGGAGAAACTCCCAGGTTCCTCTGACACCAAGTCTCCCATCCTGCTTTAGTTGGCCACTCATCTGTTTCGACTCTCTCCAGCTCAGGCCTACAAAATGAAACTTTATGTACATGTTGTGTCTGTGTGGACTAGGATGACACACCTGCTGTCAAGACAGCCTCAGGGCACGATCACTCACAAGATTAGACCTAACCAAATAACTAAAGAAAAAGAAAAATACATCACCTATTGGAAGGATATTACACACTCACAACACAAGCTAAACAGACAGTGGCAGACTACCTAACCACAGTAACTGAGAAAGACATTGGCATTGGTGTACAAACTGAGTGACCTGTCTGGCAAGAGACAGAATTACACTTTCAACAACAGAATTACATTTTGAACAAAACGTCAAAAATACAGATATATTATATAATATAAATTATATAATATTACTAATTACTAATATTTAAAGAAATTGCCCCGAATTCAGAAGTCTGACAGAAAGGGAGAAATTACCCCCTGTGCAGTGCTGGCTGCTAAATATGTCACTTCCTGCCACAACAAAGGAGACAACCAGTAAGGCAGAGATATATAGACAGATAAAATAAATATACTTGCACCTAACATCTCTTTACTTTATTCTTTTATCAGTAGACACTTGTATTGTTTTTGTCTTACATTGTTAAAATAACATTGAAATTTAACAATACTAACCTGATTATTTATATTACTTATATATTACTTTATTTCAAGATCATTGATTTTGTTCTATTAATTAATATTGTTATTATTTTTGTTCCTTTCATTCATTGTCTGTCATAATCATAATTGTGCTTTAGCAACACATGTCAAATGTCATGCCTATTGAATTGAATTGAATTGACTCTCAGGAACTTTAATTACAGTGAGTTTTCTTTTCCTTTCTTTACAGTTCTGTACTGTACTATTTCTACAGTGTCTGTACAATCACTGATGAGTCTTACCCTGTCTTTGCAATTTTCAGTCTGTACAGTATATATCATTTCATCCATGTACAACCTTATTGACAAAAGCAAAGTCCACCTTTCCCGACCCACAACACATTAATCTCTTAATGATTACTATCAGTGAAAGCAAAGCTAATGTTAAAAGAGAGACTCTACACCCTGCCAGAAATTGGTGTAAACTGTGGTGTTAGCTGGTTTTCGACAATGTCTAGCTATCTAGAGAAATAAAAAAAGCAATGTCCTTTACAATGTCCAAAACACATTTCGGTAGTCCAACAATAAAAATTTATTTTCTGACGTGTGACAAAACGGATTTGGTTTGAAACCATACTTATGTCACTTTTCCTGAATATTTCCATATATACATGATATATCTACAGTAAAGTAAGTTTATCCTAAGCTGAAACCTGTACAATGCTGATAATGCCTGCTTTAACTTGTTGTTGATATAATTCCAGTTTCAGCCAAAACACAAGTCTTGGATTGCATTTCTACCCTCTTGTATTTCAGTGTCTATGCTCTTACTTGACATGGATACTGATATCCTCCTGAAGTCCTCCTGTACTTTCCCCTCGCAGGAAGCAGGACTCTTTGTCACTCAATTTATTCAAAGGTACAGGGCTCCTACCCTGAATCAGACACTGTCACGGTATCAACATCCTTGCTGAACCTCTTCCAGTTTTTTTCTGTTAACCTTGTTACTTACTGTCTTACTTATCTGTTCACTGTAAAGCAATTTTGTTAAAGGTACTCTTTAAATACAATAGACCCGACTTGACCTGAATCAAGGGGAACGTATCTATGCTCCCAGGGTGCAACCCCCTAATCCTAACCCTAGGAATGACCCCAAATCAAGAGGCAATCAATGCAAGGTCGCCTGCAGGGTCTCTGGACTGCCAAGTATCTCTTTATCAGGTGTATTTTTAGCCCCTTCAGAGTTGATACTATCTCTGATCGCCAGGAGAGGACACAGAGCTTCTTTCCCCCGACTATCTGTTTCCTGGTCTGTGTTCATCCCATTTGTTATCATGACCATGCTCTGGTCTAGTTTAACATGTTCTCACTGTGAGTCATCTTTCACCACTGCTGTTGCAGATTCCAGGGCTAGTCTTCCTCCCTGTGATGTCCCAGTGGGGTCAATTTATCCCTTTTTGCTGTCTTTCCAGGCTGACAGATGGTCTCTCCCTAGTTGTCAGCTACCCTTTTCAAAAAAATAAAAAAAATCACCAGACAAATTTAGATGATACATGTACCAGCAGATCTGGGATCTGATTTAACTCTCTTGAGCTATTGCATAAGGGAGAGAAACATAAAAACACTATAATATGGAACATGATATCCTAGCATGGTGTTGCAGTGCAATCAGCAGGACTGTCAAAGCTCCAAATGCTGGAGCTTTGTAAACGCTTGTAGAGGATGCATCAGTTTAATTGTGTCATTTCTGCTGTAAAACACAGCAACAAACACTCCAACACATGCTCAGCAAATCCCCCAGGTGAAAGTAGCTCACAGTTGGGACTCTCTTAACTGAATCAATACAATGCACATACAAACTACTGCTTCTGTGAAGTGCTTCACAACTATTTTTGATCACACTAATATCACTGAACCCTGATCAGTGGACGCTGAGAACACAGTGTTTAGCTAACCATTTCCTTTACATACCGTACACAATGACCTCCTTGAAGCTCCAACCCCCCACGGTCTCAAATGTTAACAGCGACTGTTTATACTCTGAACTACTGAGATTTCCTTCCATCATAGGCCCCTGGGAGGATAGGATTCTCCCTCAGCCAGCCGGAGAGAGACACATAGGGGGAAAAGAGAGCAGAAATGAGAAAAGGAAAGAGAGACAGCAGAGGAGAAAGTGCGCAAAGAAACTGAAATCCCTTCCCTCGGGGGAGAGACTCTGGTGCCGCTTCTTATCTGATGAGCCTTTGGAGGATAAGAGTGAGGTTCTCTCTCCATGATGCCTGGCAGAGGGAGAGATCCTCTCAGCTCGGTGGTCAGAGTC
The DNA here is from genome assembly GCF_020085105.1 of Siniperca chuatsi. NCBI lineage: Eukaryota > Metazoa > Chordata > Actinopteri > Centrarchiformes > Sinipercidae > Siniperca > Siniperca chuatsi. The sequence goes on from NC_058055.1 coordinate 5,756,544, forward strand.
GACCCTGTATGACAGACAGACGGGTAGATACCGGTGCTGACAGGCATTACTGTCAAAATGAGGCAAGAACAAGGTGGGATGGCTCTCTTTAGTGGAGCCGATGGCAGGACTTAAAGTCTGCAAGGAATCACGCTACCAAAATCTTGTGGGATACAGTTGCACGCTGCCCTTAATTGAGTTGAAAGCATTTCTGAATATTTCATTTGTGCTGTGGGAATTGGATTCTTGAGAGCTCAGCAAAAGCTAAGTGGGAATGGGATATTTTTATTACAGCTAATGACACATGCTTTATGCCTACCCTTCATCTGGACCTATTTCGCAAATATAGTTAGTTTCAAAACCAAGAAAACATTCATTGGGCTTAATTTGTACAATTCTGTAAACAAACTTCAGTTTAGTCGATTTCAAAAAGCCACTATATTAATCAAATCTATTTTGCATGCACTCCAGAGTCAACCAATTACCATCAACTTTGTTCTTGGGTCAGAGCATTACCAGGGGCAACAGGACCGCTTACAGCTACCACAGTTAAAGGGAGCTCCAGGACCCAGCAGTGAGCTCAGGCCCAGCCATCTGTAAGCTTCAATAGGCCGACAGCCTCCCCTGCATACCGAGCACACACTGCAACCCAGAGAGAGTAAGCTTTATTCCCTGCTAATCAGAAACATTTCTCCAGACTCCAAGATGAGAGGAGGTCTGGTCTACAGTGACTCTGAAAACTCCACTCCTTATTCTTCATACCCTTGCTCACACTCACTCTCCCTCCCATCCTCTCTCATTGGAACAAACCCAGTGAGACCAGGGGATACAGCCAGGATAGAGAGCTGACTGGTGGGCTACTTAGACCAGCTGGAGCTCTCTGATCCCTTGGCTCTCAATAGATGGATCCCTACCAATGATCCTTGGGGGTTCTTGTCAAAGAGGAAAACTCAATGATGTAGTCTCCCAGTCTTACAATGTTGCATGCTAGACTAACACTTTATTTTGCCACTAATAAAAGGAGGACCAACACTAAAAGGTGCTATTTACTCAGTGATGCTCACTAGGAAGAAGTCATGAATCTGGGAGAGAAGAAATAAGGATGGAGACGTTAAATAAAGAGTCCCATCGGAAAATCCAAACCAGAAAACTTTAGGAATGTGGATACAAACACAGGATGCTTTAAGCAATATCTGAATGAATGTTTGAATGAATGCTGGTAAAGGGACAGCTGACTGCTTAAGTGTCTCAAATGACAAGGGGCTCTATTTTAATCGCGCAAGCGTAACGACACACGCAAAGTGGTGTTTGGTTCATGTATGTGCAGCCAGATGCACAGCTGTGAACAGGCAAGGCCGGCAACTGCTCGGGGCCCGAGGCTGTTAGTGGGCCCCCAAGAGCTGACAAACTTTAATCCACAGCAATGTCTCAAAATGTGTTGACCGCAACCTCGATTTGCAATGACATCTCATTAGGAAACCTCCCTAAAGGGGCCCCATGTCATTCTCGTCGAACTTGCATGATTTGCGTTACATCCTCGAAGTTTGAAGGAAAATGAAGAAGGGTATTCTGTCTGGAAGTGGAAAAAGAAAGAGAAAAAAAGAGGATGAGGAAAAAAGAAAGCAAGACAGTAGTAAGTGGAGCAGATAATGATGATTAAAACAGTACATAATGGAATGCTGTTATTTAGTCTAGCCTTAACTAATGGGGGAGACACTTGAATAACTTCAGGTAGCACCTCTGCTAGCTGAAGTGTGATCAGCAGAGTTGTTCAAGCGATAAACAAAATATCCTATAGAGTCCACTGTTAAATAAATAGATAAAGTGTCGGCACAGGATGACAGTATCTCTCTCTCAGTACTCTACTCCCCTCTCAGTCATGCCTGTGATGCTGTCGCTCCTCCCCGTTATCTAAGCTCAGTTTTTTCCACCTCTCTGGACAGCGCAGTGTCGTGTTCAGATGTGCAGCTTGTGAACTTTTGATGTGAGGACATACTGTAGTGTCAGCATTTGCACTAGCTAAGGCCCATAAGCAGCATTTGCAAAATCAATGCTTTATGTGTTGATGAGCACTGGCCTTATAATGTGGGTCAATTACAATGTGACAATGTTGAAAGTTATTTTGTTATTTATTTAGGTTTTTATTGTTTGGGTTGTATTGTTCTTTATAGTTATATTTTGAAAAATACAAGTTTTATAATGTTCTTTGTTTTTATATTTTGAAAATTCTACTAATGTGAACATTTGAAATTAATTTTTTTTTAGATGTCATAAATTTTTCATTGGTGTCAGAAATAACATAACGGTGATAAATGCTGGTTGGAGGGGCCCCCTGGGAATTTTTGCCTAGGGCCCCAACAGACTCTAGAATCGCCTCTGTGTGCAGCACAAAGTGCAAACGGGCTGGGTGATGGTGAACATATATCAGAGGGTGTGGTGATTAATAAATATGCTCTCAGCCAGTCACATCACTGGTCTTATCGCTCTGAAACAGCTGAGCCAATCACAGCGACGCATGATGACAACAGCTCAACAAGTGAAGAATCAGCTTCTCCAGAAAATCAGGTCGTTGTCTGGGTGGTGCAGAAGAAGATGTGAACACACAGTTAATGTCTTCGTTTAGTGTGTTGCCATGCTAACATTTACTACTAGCACAAAGTAGTTAATGTAAAGTACAGCTGAGGCTGATGGGAATGTCATTAGTTGTGCAGGTATTTTGGTCATACACAAAAGTATTGGACATCATTTTAGACCTCATGATGGCACTAGATGAAAAGCTAAGGGATCGCCAAAGTTGTTAACATTCATTCTGAGAGGATCATGAATGAACATACTGCCATGACAGTCCGTCCAGTAGTAGCTGAGAAATTTCACTAAAAATGTCAACATCATGGTGGCGCTAGAGGAAAAGTCAGGGGATCACTAAAGTCATTAGAATTCATCCTCTGGGGACCATGAATGTCTGTACAAAATGTCATGACAATTCATCCAGTAGTTGCTTAGATATTTCAGTCTGGACCAAAGTGGTGGACCGACCGAAAGGATGACCAACAGACCAACAGTGCCATCCCTATAGCAAAGCCACTAGTGTGCAGGAGACGCTGAACACATCTGGACTTATTTAATCTAATCAGGGTAGTTAAACTGTGTGTTGGTCCTCTAAGAGCAGCACATATCGTATTCACAATACAGTAATACCTCAACAAAACCTAAACAAATTCTATACAGTTGATTGAAAATGCCGTATGACAGTATTTATGGTGAAATTTCCTCTCCAAAGTGTAAAGTGGTTGATATCATGTGATATTGTCACTTAGAGTAAAGTCAGAACAGAATAAGCGGGGGTAAAAGATATAATTAGTCAAGTTGAGGCATCAGTGAGGCCTCATTTGATACCTATGTCAAGAAACCCAGGTAAAACCATTCATTTTAAAAATGCTTATCTAATCCAGAGTTCTCTAAGGATAGGAACTGCTGATCCTCAGACAGAGATCTATATCCAGTACAAATCTGCGGCATGATGACTTTTAGAGTGGAATTTCAATTAAAAAGTCATTTACTTTCAAGGGTGTGATTTTGAGAACTTCCAAGGCGAAACTGAATTTTTTTTCTTCACACTTCAATCATTTTTGAAGGTTTGTGGGAACCCTGTATATATTCCTGCCACATTGAGCTAACAAACAGAACAGTGAATTAATTAAATCACTCTAATTTGGTGATTAATATATCACCTCTTCATGCTGAGTCTACATTATATTGGATTCATGTTTTCTTCAATCAGGCTCACCAATTATACAAAAAAAAAATACAAGGATTATAGCACTCTTGTGAGCTCTTAATGGTATTTAGATTCAATAAAACAGATTAGGTCTGATTACCACAATAAAAAAGGCTCAGAACAATGTCATGATTTGAGGCCAATAATCTGCAAAATCTCACGCAGGTTTGCAGTCAATTGTTACTGTATATGTGTTATATCATTCAAATTCAATTTCTCTCCTTTACTTCAGTCACATACTATAATTAGAAGGGCATATACTGTGAATGATGTACAGCTGATTCACAAACTAATCTGATAACCATTGTCCTTGACCTGGTGAAAATATCTCCCCATCTTTTATCTTTAATTTGGCTATTCTCTCTGGCAGCAGTATAAACCATAAAACAGGAGAAGTTAAGGTGTAATTATGATATGAACAATAGTGTAGCAACCTGTCACATTAATCCATTGCGTTGAAATACTTCCCTAGTGTTTGGATGAATATGAAATATGTGGAAAGTGACACAGGCCATCTTAAGTTTTCTATGAAGTCAATATTAGCGGGAAATAGTTACTGTATGTGAATGGGCTATATGCAACACAACAGCCATGTTTCCATCCCAAAAGCCATTATAGCAAGGCACAAAAAAATAAACCTCCCAATTACAAATGCTGTGTTGGATATGATTTGCAACAAGAGGTGTATGTTGTGTGAGCACATTCGAATCTGCCTGGCTGCTAAACACACAGGTGTTCAGACGCTCCAGCTTCCAGTCGGCTGCCATTAAACCATTGCAGAAGAAAAGGCCGCAACAAGATGACACGACATGAGCAGTACACGCTCACACAAACACACACCAATTCTCGCTCCCTCTGGTGTTTCACACGACATACGATGATGATTTTTAAAAACAAAACAAAAAATGTTGTTATAAAATTTAGAAGCACTGTCTCCAAAAATGGTTGCAGTCTGGAGCCCTGCTATCTAGGGCAAGCCTGCCACAATACTGGATTCACACTTCTGCTTATATAAATGAAAGCTAGATTCTGGGGTTGATGGCATGTTTCTCTCCCAGACATTGAAAAAATGTACTTGTCATGGTTTGAAGGTTTGTTCTGTTATTTCCTGTTTTATTTTGGAAGTGTGCTACCTCACGTGTCTAGTGTAATTTTGCTTCCTGTCTTTTGTTTGCTTTTCCGCCAGTTTTGATGGTTTGCCCTGCCCTAATTAGCTTCACCTGTCTAGTTGTCTCCCCTCACCTGAGTGTATTCAGTCTGTGTCATTCCCTTGTCTCTTTGTCAGATTGTCATTGTCTTTTTGTGTCCCTTTGGTTACCTGTGTCCTCTGCTGGATTGTCCCGTTTCTTTTAGACTTCACCCTGTGCATTTTGGATTCTGTTTGCTTCCTGTTCCCTTAGACTTGGCTGCCTTAGCTGGACTGCTTACCTGTTTTTGTGTGTCTCCTGCCTGCCTATATCAGTGTAAACCTTATTTCATTAAATTATTTATATTGCACTTACCCTGTCTGGTCGTCTGCGTCTGGGTCCTACTCCTGCCTGCTTGATTCCCCGGCTTGACTCTCTTACAGCAATGCTTTCCCACAGTGAGGAATGTTAAACACATCACTGCTCGGCAAGTGGCGTTGCTTTCCTGATCACCAGAGAGTAAACTGTAGTGTATTGGGTCTCCATCAGAGTTTTGCTGAGTGCTGATTCAGGGCTCACTTTGCCTCAGATAAAGCCTTTTAGTGACATTTCATGCTATTAATGTCAGCTAGATGCTTTTTGACACCTGCACACTCGCACAGTTCTGGGGATCCCACAAGCAGTAGGCAGAGTTCTCCACGTTCTGATTCAATTTGGCACTACACACCTCCTGTGAGTCAGGTTCTGGCATATGTGAAGGACAAGTATTGAAGTCTGTTCACTCATTAATCTAAAATCATTGTTAGATTTTATTTTCCTTTGGAAATGGAGGGGTCAATCTTGTGCAGAATTAAAGAATGAAAACAAGCAGTTTAGTAAAAATAAAGAAACTAACTGTCCAGCTTACTATTAATAGAAGTTGATGGTATTGTTTGGCAGTCTAAAAGACATCTGAGGCACTCTGATCCTTAAGTCATGGATAAACCAATGTGTTTCCACTCAGTCTTCATCAGGGTATAAGGTGCAATGAGGGCAGGAGTTCAATTTAAAACTCATCAAGTGGTCACATGACTCATCGAATTGTGGGCCTTGACAATACTACAGTGCTCATAGCTCTTATACACTGTTACATTTTAATTAAGTGGCTGGAACACCGTCAGTGGAAAAGGCCTCAGCAGAACATTGCGGACAGTTTTCTCTACTTGATGTTTTTCCTCAAGGGAGAACTAGCATGCAGCGTGGCAATGCTTTAGCATCTCAATTGCCTCAGGTTATTTATTTTTTATTTTTTGTTCTCTGTGCTATTAATACAGTTCAGCAGAGCAAGACCCCATAGCATCACATAAAACAAGAAACTTGCAAAGCATTGTCTCTGCAGCAAGTTGTAATATATACAGAGTCAAGTGCCTTGTTCTAAAATGAGAGTGCAGGAATGGAATGAAAGAATGTGGACAATAATTTGCCTGCAGACTAACATCAATGCGTTGGTGATATGCAGTATTCAGTGACGCCATGTGGCAGCTGTGACCGCTGCCGGTGGGCCCAGATGAGGTATGGGGAGCAGAGTAATTGTTTTCTTAATGACATAAGACAGGAGAGGAATGCTCAACATGCTGGCGTAGAACAAATTTAGAAGTACCACGGCCTCTGAGCTAAGGTGTCGTACAGTGAGAATGAGGGCTGATTTTGTGGTTGGGTACCTATGACAATACTATTACAAAGACATATAGACGAATTCACTGCAGTGAGTGTGTAACTTCTATTATACATTACATTATTTGATCTCCAGATATAGTGGATGACCGGTAAGTTAATTCATTCTCCTTACCATATTTCTTCAAACTATGCTCCCTATAGAGCCAAATGGTACCAAGGTTCAACAAGTCATTTCCTACATGGCCATCATACTTTATCCTTTTCTAGATCTGCAGCTCATATGTTAACATTATCTTTTATAGGGGGAAGGGAGGCTTTGTTTGTCAATGTTTAAACCTGTAATGTTGCAAGCACATGATGAAAATCAGCATTTCTATCATCAAATACATCATGACATCTACCCATTAGTCTCATGATGAACAGATTGCTCTAAGCTGTGATTTGACAGGATAGCTGGCCACTTTAAGTGCCCTAGTAGTATAATACTTGAGAAATCTGTGGAAACATGAGTGGTGCTTACAATCCAGCAATCACATACTTCCTCTGTCTCCTAATCTAAAATTTTAAGTACCTTATTAGAATAATCACTTTTATATTTACTTACTGTATACTGAAATTCTCCACAGGAGTTTATTTATAGCCACACTAGCAGCATGGTTCTATGGCAATGCAGTCTGAAACATCTCAACAACTGGATGGACAGTCGTGAAATTTGGTACAGATATTAATGTCCCCCTCAGGATGCATTCACTAACTTTAGTGATCGTTTTTCTGTAGCGCCATCATCAGGTCAAAATTTCAATTTGTCCAATACTTTGTTTTATGACCAAATACCTGACATCCCCATCAGCCTCAGCTGTACTTTGTGTTTAGTGCTAATTAGCAAATCTTAGCATGCCGACATTACCTGCTATACATCTACATGTCATTGTATGTAGCAAGCATGTTAGCATTTAGCTTTATGTATCTGTTTCTTGTGAGATACATCATTAGTGCACTGCCAATGATCCACTGGACCTCAATGATGGCTGCAATTTGCATGGATTTGTAATGCAACTGCATCTCCTCCACTCCCCTTATCCCTGTTCTGTGTTTTTGCTGCATCTCCACCATCCACCCAGCCAGACACCTGCACCTCAGAGTGATGCAGGTGACCACACTATCAGCATCCATTTGTTCCACAATGAGTCAGCCCAGATAACCAGATGACCATCACACTGAGGCCCCGGACCCCCCTGACCTGACTCCCATTAACCCAGACACAGAGTCAGCAAGACAGAGAGATCACAATCATTACCCTCTTTCAGCGCTATCTTCATCTCCTATCACTCATGTCTGGCCAGGCTGGGAAATATCACTTGCTCTCTCTCTCTCACCTCCACATGACTCTGTAAAATCAGGCCAGGTGGTCGTGTGAAGGCCATTACGCTGGGCCAACTCCTCAAACTGCCCTCCTTTCTCTGTATCAGCAGTAAATTGTTGTCAGCCAAATCCTCATCTCCAGTGTTACAGCTATCCTGTGTGTGTGTGGGGGGGCTGACTTGTGGGTATTAGAGGATTGATACAAGGTAGCTACAACTATGCTTCCAAGATAGGTTGGGTTTCTTTGTGTGCATGTGTGTGAATATGCAGGACCACACATATGCTGTTAGTAGCCAGCGATATGCTAACTGCCCTCCCACACACTCATTAAGCACAGAAAAAGCAGGCCTTAGTCTTGTTACATAGTCCTCACAAGAGGTGCACTAATGCAAGTGTATGACACATGCAAGCTCTCAAACATACTTAGATTGTGTGTCTGTTGTGTCAAACTTGCATTGTTCCATGTGATGCCAACTTAGAATAACAGATCTCACAGCAGATGAAGAAATGCAATACCAATAACATAAAGAAATCATTATCATTTTTAAACTGGAAATCATTTTCAAAAAAAGAAAAATGGTGGCGACAACTGCAAAAAGTATCTCTGGATGGGATTAGGGTGTATTGTTTACAAATGTTTGCATTTACTGTTTGACTGGGATTGTCTCATTTTTCTACAAATAAAAACCTAAGCCATCAGAACAATTTGAAAGCTGTTATGACTGAACTGAAAAACGGAGTGACATATAGTGCTAAAATATTTGGACTTTGTTATAAGCTCATCCAGCCCACACAACTAAGGGCAGGTCATTATGAGTCTATACACTGTGAACGGACACCGCTCTTATTCTGCTCCTCTGTGAACCCACTTAACTAGTGAAAGGTCAGCACTAATGAACAGGCAGATGGCAGCACTTGTTGACTTAGCATATAAGTTGTTTGACCTTTGACCCCACTCAGCAAGTAAGAAAGGTGCAAATGAAGGACGCTGACTTCCAGTGGTGTCCTCTCTTCTAGAAACACAAGGGAGTGGATGGGAGTGACTGTTTATGGAAAGAGTGACGTATAGGCTGAGAAACTCAACATGTACACTTAAATACAATATATTCTGCTTCTAGTAAGTATACATGCACTTTGTGCACACAAAACATGAAGGAAGCATGTGCCTATGGGCTCATTAAAACTGATCACTGTGTTTTGATTTGCTGAAGAGGAAGTCAGTGAAGTGGTCGCACCAAAATCAGAAAGAGCTATATTCACTTTTGTCTGAATGTATTTCCTGTATTTGCCACATAGAGGAAAGTATATTGTCATGGCTTAGCCAGCATTTCTGTGCTAAACAGGCTTTTGTAACAGAATTATGTATTCTAAATAAGACTGATACTAACTGTATTTGTTTAGGTAGAATAAACAAATATAGAAGGTCTAAGGCCCCCAGAAAGCTTGTGTTGTCCGATCAACAGTTAAAAGTCAAAAGATACTACGTTTACTATCAAATAACACGAAGAAAAGAAGAAATCTTCACATCTGAGAAGTTGGCGTAGGCCATTTTTATGCTCGATTTAAATGATTATCAAAACTGTTGCAGATTCAGTTTGTCAATCGACTAATCAATAAAATTGTTTTAGCTTTAGTTTGTAATTCAGTGTTTCGCCACATTGCGGAGAGCAGTATACACTAGACTGCAGTGATAATTTCTGCTGTGCTAAAATGTTAACTCAGGCCTCAGTGTCACATGGCCTGTTCACATCAATGTGCATTCGGTCACCACAGCCAGCTCTCAGATGATGAACTAGGCATTATAATCCAGTGATAACTGTCTATCACCTTTAAGTGTATTTTTCACTCCAGCATGCAAATACTCATTTTCTGTCCTTAAAAATGTTTGCTTACCATTGACAGCACACCGACAGTAAATCACCCCATAAACACTGAAACATTAAGTCTGTGACACAAGGATGTAATAAATTCAGAAATCACTGTGTATTGAAGTAAAGAGGTTTCATTTATGACATTTATTTAAGCAGAGTGACTGTAATTAGGGGTGACGTTCATCAAACTGGCTTGTTGAGTGCGGGGTGTTCTGCTACACGTCAGTGAAGCAGAGGTGAGGAGCGAAGAAAGAAATTTGCAGCTAAGAGAGTTGATAGAGAGAGGGAGTGATGAAGAGCGGGTGACCGTTATTTTGACAGCAACAGGTTTGTGAAATGGAGGAAAGGTCTGCATCAGAATGCAGAGCCTGATATGTCTGCAGTCTACACCTGGAGACGCTGTCTGTATATACAGAAACAGCCCCCACTGCGCACACACACACATGCCCATATATTCCACAGTGACACATCAATACTGCTGTGGCAGTGACACAACAGCAGGTACTACCCGATGCACACATTTTTCACCCTCCGATTTATAATTAGATTGATTTGGAATCGAACAAATTAAAATATGAGACATTTCCCTGTCCAATTGGATAATTGGATCGACTGTTAATGGCTGCTAAAAGAAACGTCAAGTTTCATTTCACAGTTATTGACATGCAATTGATGTGGATGACATTAATCTAATGATTATTCATAAGACTTTCCTGTTATCATCTCACTCCCTTTCTCACTTTCTCTCACCAGGCATATCATTAAGCCGAAGCACAACCATTAACCAGCATGATTGCCATGGAAAATTCTCCTGATGATTTACTACCCACTGTTCAAATGGAAGGGCAATTGTGTTACCCTGGTTGCCTGCTATATTTGTAAAGAAAGAACATATTGTGTCTAGAGGACTGCTGCATTAAAACCACTTTTCTAAGACTGCAGTGCAACAACTTTTGCACATTTCCTTGGCTCAAGGCTTAAATAAAAATCTGTCTTTAAACTCTCTTCACCTTCAACTCAGACAGAGCAAATGCTCCAGTATGTACTGTATATACTGTACTCGATGTCAGCTTCTCTCTAAGCAAATAAAAAGCTATTTTAAAGATCCTGTAATGATCTCACAGGATGAATCTTAACATTAACTACAAAATAACATACTTGAGATTCTCTGTAGATCTTTCTAATATCTACATATTAAATATATAATATCTTAATGCCCAGTTTGTGTATGTCAGTATGGTGTAAAAGAACAAATGAAGTTTGCGCTCTAGTGAAGCAAACCCTGACATTCTTCTTTGTGTTACAGACCTCATATAGTTCCATCCTGCCAAAACAATGGCAAGACAATCATTAATCCAGGTACCACTACATTCAGCTGTAAATATACAGTATATATCATATATAAATAGCTGCACCTGGTATTAACACAAGCTGCAGTGCTTTCAATTGTTAATCGTAAGATATCAGTGTGATTATCTGCCATGAGAGTCAATGCTGCAGATGGCTATGATAAATATTTCCTATATTATATAATATTTCCTTTTGCCACACCTTTATATTCAAAACCATTTCTAAGGAGGTGGGATACTCCTCCGAGATGTTAGAGTAGAAAAGTTGAAGTCCAGCCAGCTCTAAATCTATAACTGAAATGCTGCCAGACTGGGTTTGCTAAGTAAGTTGCAGCACTAAATTTGTCTAAAGTGGCGATTCTACAGTGAAAATGAGAAGATGTTTAAAAAAAACAGTCAATTTATGCTTCAAGGCTTTTAATTGCTTTGACAAAAAAGGCTTGAATCTGTGAAAGATTCTCCTTATGGTTTCAGTTTATTAACAAAATAGAGTCTTGCTTGTGTCTTTTAATCTTCACACATTATGTTAAATTGTCTAAAGTACTGTAGAATTTCAATAACAGAACAGTAGTTTCAAGGCAAAATCCACATAGTGCTGTGGGCATTTCCCTGATGCTGTCTTGGGATCCTGCGTCCTTTAGGTACATTGAGGCAATGAGGCATCAATGTCCTGCTGTCAAAGGACCATGGGAACAGTAGAAAGGACAAAGTGTGCTTTGACAACATTTACAAGTGCTTATTCACGAGGGTGTAGTTCACTGACAGAGGAGGCAAAGACTAAAACACAGATGAACTCCTCACATGCTGAATCCAAATACACTGGACACTAGTCCCTTATTATCTCATCCATCCATCCATCCATCCATCCATCTTCTTCCGCTTATCCGGGGCCGGGTCGCGGGGGCAGCAGTCTAAGCAGGGACTCCCAGACTTCCTTCGCCCCAGACACTTCCTCCAGCTCCTCCGGGGATCCCGAGGCGTTCCCAGGCCAGCCGAGAGACATAGTCCCTCCAGCGTGTCCTGGGTCTTCCCGGGGCGCCCCGGTGGGACATGCCCAGAACACCTCCCGAGGGAGGCGTCCAGGAGGCATCCGGATCAGATGCCCTAGCCACCTCAGCTGGCTCCTCTCGACGTGGAGGAGCAGCGGCTCTACTCGAGCTCCCCGTGTGACTGAGCTCCTCACCCTATCTCTAAGGGAGCGCCCAGCCACTCGGCGGAGGAAGCCCATTTCGGCCGCTTGTATCCGCGATCTTGTCCTTTTTCGGTCACTACCCAAAGCTCATGACCATAGGTGAGGGCAGGAGCGTGATTGACCGTAAATCGAGAGCTTTGTCTTTCGACTCAGCTCCTTCTTTACCACAACGGTCCGATACAGCGCCCGCATCACTGCAGACGCTGCACCGATCCGCCTGTCAATCTCACGCTCCATCCGTCCCTCACTCGTGAACAAGACCCCAAGATACTTAAACTCCTCCACTTGGGGCAAGGACTCCCCACCCACGCGAAGAGAGCAAACCACCTTTTTCCGGTCAAGAACCATGGCCTCAGATTTGGAAGAGCTGATTCTCATCCCAGCTGCTTCACACTCGGCTGCAAACCGTCCCAGTGCATGCTGCAGGTCCCGGTTTGAAGAAGCCATCAGAACGACATCATCTGCAAACAGCAGAGATGAGATCCTGTGGTTCCCAAACCGGACACCCTCCGCCCCTGACTGCGCCTAGAAATTCTGTCCATATAAATTATGAACAGAACCGGTGACAAAGGGCAGCCCTGGCGGAGTCCAACATGTACCGGGAACAGGTCTGACTTACTGCCGGCAATGCGAACACAGCTCCTGCTCCGGTTATACAGGGACCGGACAGCCCTTAGCAAAGGGCCCCGGACCCCATACTCCCAGAGCACTCCCCACAAAGCGCCCCGGGGCACACGGTCGAATGCCTTCTCCAGATCCACAAAGCACATGTGGACTGGTTGGGCAAACTCCCATGAACCCTCGAGCACCCGATGGAGAGTATAGAGCTGGTCCAGTGTTCCACGACCGGGACGAAAACCACTCTGCTCCTCCTGAATCCGAGGTTCGACTATCGGACGAATTCTCCTCTCCAGTACCCTGGAATAGACCTTACCGGGGAGGCTGAGAAGTGTGATCCCTCTGTGATTGGAACACACCCTCCGGTCCCCTTCTTATACAGAGGACCACCACCCCGGTCTGCCAGTCCAGAGGCACTGTCCCAGACCGCCACGCGATGTTGCAGAGACGTGTCAGCCAAGACAGTCCCACAACATCCAGAGACTTAAGATACTCAGGGACGGATCTCATCCACCCCGAAGCCTTGCCACCAAGGAGCTTGCCAACAACCTCAGTGACTTCGGCCAGGGTGATGGATGAGTCCGCCTCCGGTCCCCAGCCTCCGCTTCCTCTTCGGAAGACGTGACAGCGGGATTGAGGAGATCCTCAAAGTATTCCTTCCACCGTCCGACAACATCCCCAGTCGAGGTCAACAGCTCTCCACCCGCACCGTACAAGGTGTTGGTGAAGCACTGCTTCCCCCTCCTGAGCCGCCGGACGGTTTGCCAGAATTTCTTTGAGGCCGACCGATAGTCCTCCTCCATGGCCTCTCCGAACCTCTCCCAGTCCTGAGTTTTTGCCTCTGTGACCGCACGGGCTGCAGCACGCTTAGCCTGCCGGTACCTGTCAGCTGCCTCGGGAGTCCCACGAGCCAACAAGGCCCGATAGGACTCCTTCTTCAGCCTGACGGCATCCCTTACTTCGGCGTCCACCACCGTGTTCGGGATTGCCGCGCGACAGGCACCAGAAACCTTGCGACCACAGCTACGAGCCGCCAGATCGACAATGGAGGTGGAAAACATGGTCCACTCGGACTCAATGTCCCCAACCTCCCGGGATCTGGGAGAAGCTCTCCCGGAGGTGTGAGTTGTAGACCCTGCTGACAGAGGGCTCCGCCAGACGTTCCCAGCAGACCCTCACGATACGCTTGGGCCTGCCAAGTCTGTCCGGCTTCCTCCCCCGCCAGAGGATCCAACTCACCACCAGGTGGTGATCGGTTGACAGCTCCGCCCCTCTCTTCACCCGAGTGTCCAAGACACGCGGCCGGAGGTCAGATGATACGACAACAAAGTCGATCATCGACCTCCGGCCTAGGGTGTCCTGGTGCCACGTGCACTGATGGACACCCTTGTGCTTGAACATGGTGTTAGTTATGGACAAACTGTAACTAGCACAGAAGTCCAACAACTGAACACCGCTCGGGTTCAGATCAGGGGGGGTCAGATCCGATTACCCCTCTCCAGGTGTCACTGTCGTTGCCCACGTGGGCGTTGAAGTCCCCCAGTAGAACAACGGAGTCCCCGGGTGGTGCACTGTCTAGTACCCCTCCCAGGGACTCCAAGAAGGCCTGGTACTCTGCACTGCTGTTCGGCCCGTAGGCCGCCACAACAGTGAGAGACCTGTCCCCACCCGGAGGCGGAGGGACGCGACCCTCTCGTTCACTGGGGTAAACTCCAACACGTGGACGGCTGAGCTGTGGGGCTATGAGCAGGCCCACACCAGCCCGCCGCCTCTCCCCGCCCGGCAACGCCAGAGAAATGGAGCGTCCAGCCCCTCTCGAGGAGACGGGTTCCAGAGCCCAGGCTGTGCGTGGAGGCGAGGCCGACTATATCTAGCCGGTAACGCTCAACCTCCCGCACAAGCTCAGGCTCCCTTCCCCAGCGAAGTGACATTCCATGTCCCTAGAGCCAGTTTCTGTGTCCGGAGATCTGGTCGCCGAAGCCCCTGCCTTCGACTGCCGCCCAGATCTCTCTGCACCGGCCCCTTACGGATCCTCCCTGCGGGTGGTGGGTCCACGGGAGGGCGGCCCCACGTCGCTCCTTCGGGCTGTGCCCGGCCGGGCCCCGTGGGGAAAGGCCCAGCCACCAGGCGCTCGCCGTCGGGCACCCACCCCAGGCCTGGCTCCAGGGTGGGGCCCCGGTAGCGCCAATCCGGGCGACGTAACTGGCCTTGATTTTAAGTAATCCATAAGGGGCTTCTGAACCGCTCTTGGTCTGACCCGTCACCCTGGACCTGTTTGCCATGGGTGACCCTACCAGGGGCATACAGCCCCAGGCAACATAGCTCCCAGGGTCATTCGGGTACTCAAACCCCTCCACCACGTTAAGGTGGCGGTTCAAGGAGGGGCTTATTATCTCATTACTCCTCAAACCTTTTGACTGTACAAAAGTGATATGATAGTTCAATTACAAACTATTCGATTATTAAACTGGGAAACATTTCTATCTCCTCTGAACACATTACCAGGAAAGTTAATATCGCTCAATCCATAACACTTTGAAATGCATAGAGAGGGTTTGCAGGTGAGGATGTGTGGGTGCCATGAGTTATGTTGTGCTGGCTTATAGAGATCCAACGAGAGCCTGCAGGGAGTTTGTCAGATCGAGGTGCTTCAACATGTAAACTTGTGGTCCCTGGAGGTGCGAGATATTAGGTTCGGAAAAAGTTTCCTTTGGTCTCCTGAAGCCACTATATCCTGCAGAAAATTGGCTTTCTGTACAAAACACTGTGCAGAGAGAGATAGGAAGCATTAAGCGCAAGGGAATCAACCTGAGAGGAAGGCAGAGAAATAGAGACAAACAAACAGTCACTTCTGTATGTTTACCCTGCAGAAAATGCCCATCTTAACAACTTATTTGCTCTGGCGTTGGGTATTAACATCTTATTTTTCATGAAACAAGTAGGACACTGCCAGTGGGGCAAGATAATTCCACTTTATTCCAAAGCAAATCAACTAATTTCAGGAATGTTCATGGGTCAAGTGATGATAATCTGAAATCAGCCTTAACTTAAGATCTTCAAAATCCTTGAAGCAACTTAAACTACAGTGGAAATAAGTGCAATTATCACACTACAGTGGCAGATTTTGGTTCACTCATTTAAATATATATATATATATAAGGGAGCCAATATGAGACTAAATGACTAGTTATGATATTTTATGCAGAGTAAACATCTTGTGATGTCCGCCTAGTGATGTTTTGCTACTGAAAAAGAGAGGAGTTATGCATGATGATATTGGAGAAATATGCAGTGCAATCAGAGGCCTTTGAGGAGTCTCCTAATCTCCTCCACAACCTCCAGCTACATCGCTTCATCCAATCTTCACATGCAGACACACCAGCAGTCAACATTTCACACCTGTACATACTGTACATATGAACAGCCTGATTGTGTTGATCAAAGCACAACTGAGTATAATATGACAATGTTATTTGTCTACTTACAGAACCCCACACCAAATATGAGATTTCAATACAACAGCTGTTTTATATTATAGGGGGAGAGAGGAAGGATAATAATGGGTTTGATCTGCAGCGCTGCAGAGGCGATAAGGACTTTTTGTGTTTTTATATGGGTTGAGTTTTATGGAACAGATGGACTTGGAAGGAGTGAGAGGTCTGTTAGTTTTCATTCCACCCTCTAATACTTTAATTAGAGAGGATTAAGTGAGCAGTAAGTGACCTATGCAGGTGATCAAACACTGAACAGGGTAATAATAGTCACACATGTCAGACGAGGCACTAAATGTGCAGGTTTTTGACTGGAGTTCCAGATAATACTGTGAAATCACATTCATATGCATATCTGCATATGATATATTCAAACTAACTAAACTATAATATATTCCTCTACAAGCCTTAAAGCTTCCTAACTTCTAGTAGAAAATTTTGACTTTGTATTTCGAGAGGATGTAAGTTCATCACAGGTATTAGCTCTGTTTGAGGATCAAGATAGTTTCTTAAAACACATTTTATTAATATACAGCCAATGCCAGATTATACACTACTACATTTTCTGAAACACTGTTGCCTTACTCAAAACATTATAGGAGCAAGACAGTAAAATGTCTAAGAAATTGTGTCAAAACGACGAGTCCACAGAAATTATGTTTGTGTATTTCTTTTGTCATTGTGACTTGCATTCAGTAAGCCAGTGTCCAACAATTTCTGTAACTTTACGAAACTGAAAATCCGACAAGCACAACCATCTCATGCAGCGATTGGCCAGCTGTGCGGAGGTGAAATAGTAAGCAGGGTTTGAACTTCTCTCTCCAGCTCTCTTTTTTCATTCTTTAAACAATTATTTCTGTCACTTTCCATGTGAACGACCCAGTGCAACACTATGAATGCCTTCCAGGAGAGAAGTTTGGAAATGTGTGCCATTATCCCCGTATTTAAATGATTTTTGCATCACACCACTCTTTCTGACCATTTTAGTCACCAGTAGAAAAAAATTGTAATTTGGATATACAGCATTTATGTGTACAAACCATAGTATATGTAAGGTACATACCCTATCCTCGCATCGAGTCAGATCACGAATAGGCTTAAGAGTGAAATGTCTTCCTCAAAGACACTTCAACAGGTCACCAACCACTGCGCCGCCTAGTCTAATGGAATGTGATCCTGAGCTGGCAGAGAACTCAGGCGTTCAGCTATCAATCATAATCGTCCGGTACGTACCATGAGGAAAACTCTCAGGCTTCCATTCCGAGCCCTCAATGACTGAAGCCTCCACACTGAACCCATAATGTCAGCACGTTGTCAGAATAGCAAAGGTTGTTTTGAATTATCTTTCTATAAATACACATACACTAATTCTAGCTTACAGAGATCACTGCAGCGGTTCGAATGAACCCTGACTGAAATAAACTTCCTCCGTTACTTTTACGGTAAGGGAGGAAAAAGTCCTAAAGGAAACTGATCGGATTACACGGCCTTTTGAATAAGTAACAATCTCTATGTGTCTCTATGTGCTCTCAGCAGAGACTGGCAGGAAATATGATCCAGCAATGACTTTCCATCACAGGAATGTTGGGGTTCCAGAAGAGAAACTGGTGGCAAACGGAGATGAGAGGAAGGGGGGAAAGAGGCTATAGTTATCCGTTTCCCACTTCTTTTCTGTCAGCGGGGATATACAGCCTCTAAACCATGCCCTCATTTTAGCCCCAGTTCCCTGATCTTGGCTTTCCTTGAGTCGGTCTATCTTTAAATCCCTCCATCCATCCTGGAGATCCAGCAGCCCAAGCCAGGCTGTTACAGATGGAAAGACTGAGAAAAAGAATGAACAAAAAGAGGGGAAGACTTTCAATCAGCAGGTGGAAAAAAATACAGCTCAACAAACATTTGTCCAAATGAGAATATATAGTGTAATCAGTTTCATCTGAGCTCACAGGAAGTAGTCTGTTCCAATATCCTGCTCTGTAATGATTTTATTCTTCCTCAGGAATGTCTTTGAGAGAGGTTAAAGGTCACATTGCATTCCAGTCCAGACAGACACACGTTAACTGCAGTGCTGCGCGTAGCCTGAATTTATATACAACGACCCGTGCTGTCTCTTTGGAGTATCACATAGTCATGAATCTAAGAAAATCACAGAACTCAGAGATCCTTTGTAGAAATATTTTCTGAGTTAAATGTAAATTATGACTATGTGATATAGAGGAAATTCATCACAGGCTACACAGGACTTCCAAGAGATATTTAGTAAGAAATATTTCCTGCTGAGCTTATTTAGCCAACATCCCATTTCTCATTAGGATCCAGATGCACAGCTGTTAAAGCTTTTTCAAAATCAATTTGTTTGAGTCTCTTTCCCTCCAGCACCGGCAAAATAAATCTACGTGCTGTAAGTATGAACTGCCTCTTCTACAGTGCACTGGGGTCATGTTTAATGAAACAAACAACACCCTCCCCACCGGCGACGTGTTCCTGTCTTCTCGCGCTGCAGTTGTCCTCAGATCACTTCTGCCAGGCTGGGGGTTTGTAAGCAGAGAAAGAAAGAGAGAGGAGAGATGCCTCAGACTGCCGAGGGAGCATCGCAGCATCAGCTCACAAATCAATGAGTATTGTGAACCAAGGAGAAAAGTTGCCCACTGTGATACGCTGAACCAGGCGGCACTCGCTCTCTCCCACCTGTGGAACAGACTCGTGTAAGGGGAGACTGTGTGGGGTGTTTCTGCTTTGGATAGGGGGGATTTCAGACATTTTGGACTCGATCACAGCCATAACTTGCCTCACAATGAAGGATGAACGGGAGGAAAGAAGGCAGGGGAGATGGTAAGAGGCGAGAGGTCAAAGGAAGTACAGAAAGGTTCATTTCTCCTACTGTTTGCTGTTTGTTTGCTGAAGCATCTGGCCAAAATAGGCTTTTTATAAAAAATAAATATTGGCTAGTCAGTGCTTTCCACATTTACAAAGTATTTATAATAAACTTAGCTTGACTATACTGCATTGTTTGTTCTCATCCATTTAATTTAGGTCTTTGAACGCAGTTTGAGGATTGATTCTTAATCCTGGATGAAGTTAATTTATATAACTGTTGAGCAGAAAAATGATCAGACAGTTGGAACCATTATCAGCATTCATATGACTGGCTGAGAGCTGATCATGTGACTGCAGTTACATGAGGTATAGGTGTGTTAGGAACCCTTCCAGGATGCACTGGGGCAACAGATTCATGGACCAAAATTTTAAAATGATGTGTGCTCCTGCATTGTTGCCAGTGTTATTATGTTCTACATTGTGCTCCAAAATGTTTCCACACTTTTCAATTTTCAGCAAAGTGAATTCTGCAGTTAATCATTTAATACGTTTTCTTGTTCAAATGACAAATTCCCATTTTGATGTCAAATTAAGTTCCACATGTTCTGACTCCGTTAGTCTTTTTACTGTCAGAATCATTTAGTTGCGTAGTATGTCTTTTTGCTCATAGTATCTCAAACTAAATTTGGATTGGTTCTTATTTAGTGTACAAACGATTTCACAATAGCTTGCATGTTCTCATCTAAAATCCTAATTACATCAACATGCTTTCATTATAAATCAAAGAAAGCGGGCCATTTTCAACTGAAAATTAGTTAAAGTATGGGGTTCACCCTAAAATGTCTTTGTTATGATCCACGTCAACTCTCATGTATAATAGGCTAACTCAGTTATCCATGTACAAAGAACAGGGCCCAGTGCCACTTTCCTCTTGATGGCTGTGGGTTGTGGTTGTCTCTTTTGTGGTTGTCTTTTATCAGAGGCAACATGAGAGGAGAAAATGAGGAGACTCAGAGTGGAGGATGCTGCTGGATGCCTCTGCAGTAACGGTAGATGAAGAACACATCAGCATGAGGAGGATGAGGAGGAGAGAGATGATGGGAATGGAGGAAGTGTGACAGGTGGTGCAACACTGCCCCCATGTGAGAAGATCTAGATGGTTAGAGTGGATATTGTAGCTCTGCCTCTCCCATCCTCTCTTGGCAGCCCTGTGTCTGTCTATCAGCAAAGAGCCATTAATACATCTTCCTTGTTCGACACATGCTATGGGGAGCCGTGCCCTTTTATGAGTAAGGATTTATGTGGCTTTCAGCCTAGATCCCTTGTCAAGCTTAAACCCCCATCACGCCAACCTTTGACACATTCCGTCTTTGTTTACGGTGAGGAACCCTCTGCCAGTAGATTTCATGTCAGTCAGCAAAATAAAAGCAATAGAGGTGCCAATAGTCTGTGAGGGTGAGAGTCAGGGAGGAGAGACAACCATCAAAGTTTACTGTAGAACCGGTCTGCAAACAGTTTTTCTACTAAGAGTTACTTGTGGAGGAGAGGAGTAGATAGATGTCTTTTTTGGATGGAAGAGACAAGCAGAAAAGAGGCTGCCAAAATCCTTAATGTTATTCAGATCCCGCTGACCTTTCGCGTGGCATGTTTGCTGGTTTTTTTGAAAAGGGCAACCATGAAAAACAGGAGCAAGCCTTTCCATACAGGTAGAAAGCAGAGAGGGGGAAACCTTTGCAATGCTGACAGTGTTTGAAATGCATGTCGAGGTGATAACAACACGGATAGTGACTGCTCAGTGACACAACATGGTAAGAGAGTCATTACAGAAACAGGCAAACAAAATTACAAAGTGACCTAATATTTCAGTGATCAGTATAAAGGAAATTTAAACAAAATGCAACAAATAAAGATATCTACATCAAGAACGAAGTTCCATTCTCAAATACGGATATTTATATTTATATACTAAAGTTATAGATATAGAGAAAACCAGTGATGTAGTGACAAAAAAAGTTAGATTTTGAAAGTTGGACAACCCAAAAATAACCTTTAGGTTAAGTGTTTGGAGGGCAGAAAATGTTCCCCTGTTTAAGACCTAAAGGACCATGACCAACTAAGGCAGCAGAGAGGGTAGAGAGAAAAATAGGAACAGCATGGAGACTCCAGCTATTAACTGGTCAAGAAGTACTATCAGATGTAAGCCAAAATAACTCCTCTATGAGGGTATCAAAGATCCTGGCAATGCCTTCAATCTTGTGTTTCCATGAGCCGCTGCTTAAAAAAAAAGGGCTGGTACAAAAATGATCCATAATGGCAATTACAGAAATAAATGTGTATTTAAATGTGTATTATTGCTGTGGCCATCTGAAAATGTTGTATCTGTTTTCAGAATGTTTTAATCTTCAAAATGTAACTTCAGTTAAAAGATTATATGCTCTCAATGGACTGAGAACATACTGCAAAGTGTAGGGAACATGAAAACATTAATTCCCAGAATAAACTTTTCCCCTGGTTATTAAGGCGCACTGTATAGTTCAGTTGGCAGAGAATAGTGCTAACATTGCCAGAGGGCTAGCAGTTTAAATCTGACCTGGGTCATGCATGTGAAAAACATATCTGCATTCATTACAGGCTAAAGTAGTAAAGCAGTTCATGCATTTGTGCGCTATGCAATTAAATGTTCTGTGATTAATTAAATGGGTACAGTAATTCAAGTATTTAGCATTTCCTGGCAGTAGCATGTTAACGATCCCATTAGGGGAGATGGGGAAAGTAAACCTTTGCACGTATAAAATCTAAAAATCTACAATAACATCTGACCACATGGGCAGTTTTAGAACAATAATGCATATGCATGACTATAATAACAAGAAAATAATTTTAAAAAATGAATTGTCTGCACGTTTGTTGTCAAAGCACTACATGCGTATACATTTTTGCAATTAGTCTCAAACACACAAAATTCATTACAATAGCTTATTTCACTGGATAAAACTATCGTCATCACATAGTATGTCCACAAGGCTTATTTTTTATATGGCCATGTGATGGATTCAAATGACACACACTAATAAGCACAGCTTCCCCTACTGTCTTGCAAATTTCATTCTGACAGGATAGTTGGAGAAATAAAAGTGAGCTCCTCTTCTCCCTTGTTCAGCATGACGGCAGCTTTGTTCTTAAAATAGTCTGCCTTGTGATTTAAATTCAGTCTGGAGTATTGAGAGCAATGAGACAAGATCAAAGAGGTCTCTTTAGACTCACTTACTGCAGGAGAGAGGAGGCGAGAGAAGAGAGGAGAGAAATACAAGTCTTGCTGGATCACACAGGGAAATTGTTCTCTGCACACATCCAGCAAATCATATTAGATAGAGTCACTCTGGCAACTACAGAAGATAATCTTTAATGTGCTCTTTAATGAGAGGGAAAATGTTTGTCTCTTGTGATTGAAGCTCTCGCTGTGCAAATTATATCCAAATCAGTTCACCAGCATGGGCTCTTTACTGATGAAAAGTGGCTGAGGGATAGCATTCAATTAGCGCATTAGATTGACACAATCAGAACATATAATGGGTTTTAAGGCCTTGGTTACAGGCTCATCACTCAATGACTGTAAATGGCTCCAAAAAGGTCATTATTAGCTAACTGAATGAGGAATATTCCTTTGGTCTCACTCTATATCTACAGCGTAACATACAGTGCTTCCACCTAAAGCCACCACACACACTTAGTGATACAGACTAGCCAGGTTCCCCCATCAACCAGCCTCCACTCGATCCCTCACCAGAATACTAATTACACACACCTGCTCCCCATCAGCACCCAATCACACCAGGATAAAAGCCACCACTCACCCCAGTCAGTTGTCCGATCTCGTTCAAGACAAGAAGGACTAATCTCGACTACTACACTTCATCGTGTCTCCACTTCCTCGTTCTTCCTCTCCAGCGTGTTCTCCACTCCATCCTGTGCCAGTGTGTTCCCTCTCCAGTGTGTGTCTCTCGTCATTCCACTCCAGAGGTTTCCGTCTCCAGCATGTACTTGGCTTTACATGGCTTTCCTGTCAGCGACCCCTCCATCATAAATGGATCAGTAAGGCTAAGGACAGTATCTGGTTACATTCCTCATCTTCATCTATACCCATTACCAGCCATCTGTGTTTACTCTGCTGTTGTCATAATAAAACAACATCTTGTTCCATCTCAGTGTCTCCCGACTATCTGTCTGTAGCAGAAGACCGGACCACCGATACAGGACAACAGCATGAGCACCACGGATCCATTTTAGGAGCTGGTTGACGGTTTCCGCCGACTACTTTCCCCCAATCCACCTCCGGCAAGCTCCTCCGTCACTTCCACCATTACTCCGTCATCACCGGTGTATGCCAGTCCCATGGCCAAACCAGCACCCTTCTCTGGATTGGCGGAGGACTGCAACGGATTCCTCCTGCAGTGTTCCCTGGTCCTGGAGATGCAGCTGCACCTGTACCCTCACGATCCATCCAAGGTGGCCTTGATCATATCCCAACTGCATGGATGCGCTCTCCAATGGGCAGAATCCCTGTGGTCGCAGAATGGACCAGTTACACAATCTCTGAACACTTTCATTACCCACTTCAAGTTTTTTGCATTCCCGCAGGAGATTCATCAGCAGGTGAGCAGCTATATAATTTAAGACATGGGTCAAAATCCATCCACGACTACGCACTCAGGTTCCAGACTCTCGCAGAAGCCAATGGTTGGAACGAAACATCCCTGATCACAACGTATCGCCAGGGTTTGGATCCCAGGGTGCGGTTGCATCTCGCTGCATACGATTATACCATCGGCCTCAAACGCTTCATCCAGCTCTCCACCCGAGTGGCCACTCATATGCAGGCATGTCTAGAAGAACACCAGGGTCAGTCCTCCGTCTCACCATCCCTCTGCCAGCCAGAGCCCATCAGCCCTCCAGAACCAGTATCCGAAACCATGTTCCAATCCCCCAATCGCCTGACCCCGGCTGAGCGGCAGAGGCGGCTGGCCCGGGGTTTATGCCTGTATTGTGGTGCGGCGGGTCATGTGATCACAACATGCCCCATCCGTCCACCTTGTACTCGGTGAGTACCATCTTCAGTGTAGTTTCTTGGCTACACCATCAGCAACATTGGCATCCAGATGGACGAGGGGAAGGTCAGCGCCATAAGAACCTGGCCCACTCTGTCAACCATCAAGGAACTCCAGAGATTTCTCGGTTTTGCCAACTTCTACCAACGATTCATCCAGGGCTACAGTTCCGTTATGTATCCACTTACCAATCTACTCCGTAATAAGCCCAAGTCACTGTCCTGGTCAGCAGCTGCAAACTAGGCCTTCAACACCCTAAAAGAAGCCTTCACCAACACACCGCTCCTCTTCCACCCCGACCCGGAGGAACCCTTCGTCGTGGAGGTGGACACCTCCACTACAGGAGTAGGAGCGGTGCTCTCGCAGCAGTAGGGGAATCCAGCCAGACTCCACCCATGTGCCTTCTTCTCCCGTAAGCTCAGCCCGGCAGAGAGGAACTATGACATCAGCAACCGAGAACTTCTAGCCATAAAACTGGCCCTAGAGGAGTGGAGGCTTTGGCTGGAGGGTGCCAAGCACCCATTCCTGGTACTCACAGATCATAAGAACCTAGAATACCTACGAGACGCCAAGAGGCTGAACTCATACCAGGCCCGCTGGGCACTATTCTTCACATGATTCTGTTTCAAAATTTCCTATTGTCCCGGGTCCAAGAATGGCAACGCAGATGCACTATCCCGCCTATACACCTCTGAAGAGACCACAGAAAAAACAGAAATGTAGAAATGTATGCAAATTTATTAAAAAAGAAAAACTGAAATATCACATGGTCATAAGTATTCAGACCCTTCAGTGCTTCAGTATTGAGTAGAAGCACCCTTTTGAGCATGAACAGCCATTTTCAGGTCTCTCCAGAGATGCTCAATTGGGTTTAGGTCAGGGCTCTGGCTGGGCCAGTCAAGAATGGTCACAGAGTTGTTCCGAAGCCACTCTTGTTATTTTAGCTGTGTGCTTAGGATCATTGTCTTGTTGGAAGGTGAACCTTCGGCCCAATCTGAGGTCCTGAGCACTCTGGAAGAGGTTTTCTTCCAGGATATCTCTGTACTTGGCTGCACTTTCCTTCAATTGCAACCAGTCGTCCTGTCCCTGCAGCTGAAAAACACCCCCATAGCATGATGCTGCCACCACGTTTCACTGTTGGGATTGTATTGGGCAGGTGATAAGCAGTGCCTGGTTTTCTCCACACATACCGCTTAGAATTAATGCTGAAAAGTTCAATCTTGGTCTCATCAGACCAGAGGATCTTATTTCTCATAGTCTGGGAGTCCTTCATGTGTTTTTTGGCAAACTCTATGCAGGCTTTCATATGTCTTGCACTGAGGAGAGGCTTCCATCGGGCCACTCTACCATAAAGCTCCGACTGATGGAGGGCTGCAGTGATAGTTGACTTTCTGGAACTTTTTCCCATCTCCCTACTGCATCTCTGGAGCTCAGCCACAGTGATCTTTGGGTTCTTCTTTACCTCTCTCACCAAGGCTCTTCTCCCACGATTGCTCAGTTTGGCTGGACGGCCAGGTCAGAGCAGCTACCTTGGCTTTTTTCCTTTGAAGCATTAAAGATCTCAACTCATCATCAATCCATGGTGCACTACTGCACTTTACAGACATTTCTAAGTGGAGCATGCTCATCCACTAACTTAACAAATTTGTCCATGAAATTTTTTAAAGCAATGTTTACATAATTTTCCTGACATACATCAGACACTGTAAATCTTTAACATCATTAACAAATGAGTCAGCATTAAATATTTTATATGACCTGCTGTAAACAATCCTAACTCCAGATTTGGGCATTTTAGTATTTCTTGTTGTCGCTGATACTGCCTATGAACACAGCTCATGTATGTTGGTGAAAAGATTATCAATACAGGTTGAATTATTAACACCACCAATGGTTGTAGAAATTCTTGTAGGTTGAGTCACAACCTGGGTAAGACTGGAAACATCTGCCATAGAAATTAACTTCTTACGTAATGGACAATTTTTAGAAAACCAGTCAATATTCAGGTCACCAAGAAGGAAGATATCCTTACTTTCACTATATCTAGATTTTCACATATTCTATCTGAATACTTCCCATTAGAACTGGGTGGCCTATAACAACAACCAACTAGAATAGGCTTACAGTATGAAAGGTGAATCTGTAGCCATATTAGTACAATGTCAGTACTCATATCTTTCTGTAGCACAATTGAAATGTGTTCCTGAACATTAAATACAACTCAGCCACCATACTTGTCCATATCTCTTCTATATAACCTATATCCTTCAACTGCCAGCTCAGAGTCATCAAAAGTAGTGTTCAGGTGTGTTTCTGACAATTTTCAGTGGAGTGCCCCTTTAAATCAAGGCCTGTCTGTATCAGGTGACCAGCATTTCTAACAAAACTCAGTGAAACATTGTCTGACTATGTATATTATGCATGAAGACTCATGTAGATGTCTATGTGGAAGACATCTAAATTGACATTTGAATTAAAATGATCAGCTTCATATTTATAATCTGAGTTCCTCATTGAATTAGAATATATGAACATGGTTTGGGTTTTGGCTAATGATAATTAGCTAACAATCACATTTGGTCCTGATCCAAGATCGTTAAACCTCTACAATTATCCCAAAATCTAGCTGAGTGTGTGCAGTTGGAACAGATGTGTACACACAGGAGCACAAACACACTCTGTTTACAGTAACACCAAAGCTACAGCAATTATGGAGCATCTTCACACGCCTAATTAAGGCTCTTCAACTGTTGTTCTGTCTGTTGTTTTTGTTTTAATCTCTAACATGCAAATTATGCTAATCTGGCAAATTAAACACCTTGTCAAACAAACCTGCACGGATAAATAATTTTAGATGACTATGACTGAGGAATGATGATGATGTGAAGAGACATTTTTAACTCTGTGGTACATGGTTTGTGATCCATTAGTCAACTGTAATGTGCTGATCAAATGTAATATGACTACTGATCTAAGCACAGCACTGCAAATAGAATTAAAATGCTCTCCAAGAGGGAAGAATTATTCCCCAAACAAGTTGAACAGCCTGTTTTGTTGGAGTCAGCCACCATTCTGTGTGTCCAAATAACACTGCAGACTCTCAAAGGCCCTGTAACCTTTGACCTCTGTGCAGCAGCGGTGATCCTTTGAGAAATCAGCCTGATTCCCCGCAGAGCAGCCTGGACAGCTTCAGCCGACAGGTTGATTAAACGAGTCCCAGTGGCCAGCAGTGTCACAGCCACCCAGATTATCAATCAGCAGGACGTCAGTGAATTTGGTTTTCGAGGTGACAGGTGAGAGTCCTCCATGATAATGCTGTATGATATCAGCTCCTTCACGCCACCCAAGATGATTAACGGCAAGATGTCAGCACAGTGTAATCACAGTGTAAAATCGATGCCTCGCACTTCATCCCTCCCTTTCTCTTTTTGCCTGTCTCTACTTTAAATTTACAGTAAACCCAAGGCCATAGCATTTGATTTTAGGGAGAGGCATTCATAGCCCGAAGGAAAAGATAGTGACAAATGGGTAGAATAATGAAGAACTGTCTGCATGAGTGGGATGTAGATTCAATCACTTAATTTAACATAATAGGTGTTACATATACTGTACATGCATAAGTCTTACTAGGTTGATTTTCAGTCAGATTAATATAAACTATCCCAGAGTGCACTGCTGGAAAGTCATGATCCCTCTCAACTAGGGATGGGACGATATACGATTTTATCACAGATCGGGATAAAAAACACTCAAGATAAGTTGATCGTGGTGAATTTCCATGATTGGGATAATAGTGAATACCCTCACATGAGTGACTTGAAAAGCCCAATGCCAATGCAATCCTGTGTTTCTTAAGTCAGGGGTAAATTATACATACTGATGCAATTGATGAAATTGTTGTCTGTACCATTTGAGATCATGGTAGAGAAGTGAAAAATGGAGCCTGATTTAAAAAAATACAGGAATTATCATGTAAGAAAGAACAGACTCACACAATGTTGCTATTTTTTATTTATTTGTCCTTTATTTATGCAGGGGGTTAAGACTAAAAAGATGTGTGTCCTATCTGTGATGCAATAAAATATTTGTTTCTTAACAAAATATAAGATAGGTGATATCAGTATGTTTTAGTGCCATTTTAAGAGTTTTAGGCATTATTTTGATGATTATTGGGATAATATTGTAAATCACAATTATTTTGGCCAACATAAGCTGTTTCATAATCTATACATCTTTATTCTCCCCTACAAATGCTGTGGTTCAGTTTAACAGGATTGTGACTTGAACACCACTTTAGATTTGTGAAAATTGCAAGTATTTATGTGCTTACTTTAGGGAAACAAGCTGTGAGAGGAGAGCTGGAAAGCTTTCAGATTATCAGCTTTAGGTCATTCATGTCAAGCACAAACAATCTTTACATTACAATATTTTTGCCAACTTGCCATCAAGCTTACATCACACTGTGTGCTATTATGTAGAAACCCAAAGTACGGCATTCAAAATTCAGTCCATTTAACCCCTGCTGTGAAAATAATGCCTGAAACAGGGAATGAAAAGCTCATTTCTAGTTTGGATTGAGTGCTCAAGAAGTGAAAAAATACAATTCCTTTCATAAAGGCTGAGCATATCAGTGCTTAAATGAATCTCATCATGCCAGCAGCTTTAGCCATCACTATTAATAATATCCACTTTTCATAAAGCTGCTGATTCCTTTTATTTACGCTCAGTCGTCTCTGCTGGCTGCCAGTTGAAAGCGAGCCTGCAAAATCACTGCTAATAAATTAAGGCCAATAGAGCTGTCACATCTCATTTGGACTCATTTGCACATGATTGTGTGTGTTTATGTTCGGTCTGGTTGAAAAAAAAGAAGCTTTGACTGGCAAATCGCTGGAATTAATTAATTTCACTGCTGTCCCTCTCCACCCTCCCTTCATCCTCACGCTGCATGAGAAATCAAACGCTTTCTCTCTGTTTCCTCTGGCAGAAACTGAACATGGTGGAGTGGTCCTGAGTCGAACACAGCTGTCAGACGTCAACAGACATCTTTCTTTGATATGTTACGTGTCTGTGTGTGTGTGTGTGAGTGAGTGAGTGTGTGTGTGGAGGCCCTCTCCTTGATTATTAGTGTGGTGCATGTAATAAAAAGCAATCAGCTGCCAGGGGGGAAATGATTAGGATGAAGATGATGACAGGCATTGAGCTGAACAGTGAATGACAGTCTGATCTGCAGCTCCCACCCACTCTCCTTTCATTTTCACTGTCTCACACACATCCCTACCACACACTGCTGTCCTCATGTAGAAAGGCAGTTACAGAAATGTCTAATATGTGATGTTAGAAGGTTACAAAACAGGTTACTTGTTCAGAAATTATATCAGACCACCCTGAATCAAGTGAATTATGTTTTTGGAAGCTACATTAAATGGGGTAAACTAGATTCATGATACAGCTGATACATGCAGCTACAAGACCAAGAGTCTACAGCCATGCTAGTGGCTGTGAGGCTGTAACGTACTTGGAGCTAAATGCTAACGTCAGCACGTAAACATGTTCCCGCTGACAATGCTAAGATGCTGTTGTTTAGCAGTTACAAAGTTTACCATTGTCACCATCTTAATTGAGTGTGTTAGCATGCTAACATTTGTTAATTAGTACTAAACACAAAGTACAGCTGAGGCTAATAGGAATGCCATTACTTTTGCAGGTAATTGGTCATAAACCAAAGTACTGGCTAGATGAAAAGCTAAGGGTTCACCAAAGATAATTCATTCTGAGGGGTACATGATTTATCTGTTCCAAATTTCATGGTAATCTATCCAATAATTGTTGACATTTCACTCTGACCAAAGTGGTGGACTGACCAACCGAACGGCACTGCCATCCCTAGAGCTGCGTCACTAGTATAGCTAATAATCTAATAAACACTGAATCATTTGTAATTAACTGTGTAACTGTTTTATAACAAAAATAAGAAATTGTGTAACTGTAATCCTTATAGAGGTACATAGAATTTAATTACTGAACTGAAAGAAGTCTAAAAGCTGATTAGAATTAGACTTCTAATTTCCATTTATCTATCTATTATCTGGCATTAGAGGTGAATTTATCTGAGGTTTTACATGCCTTGTTATGTGTTATAAATAAGCCACAGAATCAAGTTTCACTTGATTTGCAGAATACTTTGAACAATCCACTAATAATCTAATATCACACATATCATCCTATAACTTCATCCTTCATCAGAACAAGTAAGTGGGTCAAATATATGTGCTCCCAAG
The DNA here is from genome assembly GCF_020085105.1 of Siniperca chuatsi. Taxonomy (NCBI): domain Eukaryota; kingdom Metazoa; phylum Chordata; class Actinopteri; order Centrarchiformes; family Sinipercidae; genus Siniperca; species Siniperca chuatsi. Next base: position 5,787,164 of record NC_058055.1, read on the forward strand.
TTGCTTTTGGGAAACCCAGTGAAGTCTGTCTGGCTTTAGTCTATCAGCCAGTCAGAAGCTCGCTATCAATCACCTCTGTCTGCTGTCTGGTACTGACCTGAACAGGAAACAGGCCGACAGGAAGAGCTTGCTGGTTTGAGTCCTCATCAGTCAGCAGTACACCATCATGATATCCGAGCACATCAGCCCATGTCTCCACAAATCACTCCTTCAAAATCTGAAGATAGAATATGAACACCGTTTGTCTGCTTGCTTGACACACGTCACACACACACACACACACACACACACACACACACACACACACACACACACACTCGTGCATAATATATTTCATTTTGTGTTGTTAGAGTGAAATCCATTTATTTAACAGTGCAGGAAAACTGATATGTTTGAGTATTGACTGAATTGTATCTGTAGCACTGTGCAACAAAAACTGTTGAACAATCGAAGGATGGCACCAAATGCTTGGTCTGATTCTTAGTCTTGTTTGCTTATTCACTGATATTGATAATGCCTGATTTCATTCAGAATTTTTTTCACTGTATACTCTGTATATTTTATTGACAAAAACTGTTTATTTGTGCACAGTCCTTGTACAGAAGTTTGTGTAAAGACAACATTTAAAACCGCAGTAAATAAGCAGTGTTGGACAAGTTTCATAAAAACATAAATTAATTGCTCTTTTCATATTACTCATTAAAATGTCTGACATTATTTTCACTGATTACTCAACTGCAGAAGTAATTAGTTACATTACTTGTTGTTATATTACTTTCATTTCTCAGCTCAACTCCATCAAACATACATCTAAAAGACTCAAAACCCTCCATACTCGCACATCAAATATTCTGTAATTAACAAGTGTAGAAATAGAAAATGAGACAGACACAACACCACCGAAGTCCAGGTGATCCCAGATGAATGTAGGTTTACCAGTAGCTAATGTTAGCAAGCCAGTTAAGAAGACACAACATCTAAATAAGGCAACTTTCGTTCCCGGGAGTCACATTTCATGTTACTGGGAGTCACATTCCTCATCTGATGTCAACCTTCCATCAAACTCCTGGTTAGACAGCAAACGGGCCAAACCCCAAATTGTTGTAGTAGCAGAGTATTACTGGGATTAGTAACTGTAATGTATACTGAAAAATTGTAATCCCTTTTAAACTACTCGTTACTGAAGTAAGTAATGACATTATTGTAACATGTAATGCGTTACTACCCAACACTGAAAAATAAGGTATCAAAAAAGGATCAATTAATATCTTTACCAAAAATCAGGTGTCACATTGGCACTGGTTTAAAAAAAAAATTCTTGGCACAGAATTGGACTGTATAACATAATATGTATTGCAAGGCCAAAATTAATGATCTAATTAAGTTGTCATGAAATCCACTACCTAACCATTGCCTTTGACATGTAAAAAACTGTAAAAGTGGTAACGGCTGTTGACTTTTGTTGAACAAAATCATCTTCATTAACAATTCCCATTCATATTTTTTCTGGCTTTTATCTCTTGTCTGCAATTGTCATCAATAATCAATAATCAAAATATCAAATCGCTCCAAAACTCCATTTTCAGTTTCTACAATGTTTATACTTCTTGAATAGTATGCTTTAATCCTTGACGTTTATCAAGGGTGTGGAGCTTAAAAAATCTTGCAGCAACCCGCCTTTCCACACTGCTTATCAACTATTCAGGTAAGACACAAACTGAAGTGACGTACTGTTGTGCTGCTTATTCTGAGAGAAAGAGAGCTTCAGCTGTACAAATAAATAATGTAATGCCTCACAAGGTGAGACATGTTTCCTGCCTAATCAACATGACTTCCTTTGATAGCTGACTGCATCAACATCCTTGCCCTTCGCTATATGTCTCGCTCGGCTGCTACATCTTCCTACGCAACACCTTCCTGACACAGCACAGCAGAGACAGAGAAGATGAGATTAAAGAGGCCAGGAGAAAGAGGAAGCAGTGTTTTCCCTTAAAAGAAGGAAAGCTGCGTTAATGAGCAGAGGCGCGACAGCAGATTCTAATTAGGATGTTGAAACCTATGTAGCTTGTAAAGCCCTTCATTCCTGCCTTGCTTGTCCTATGCCCTGCTGCCTGCAGCGCTGCCAAACTGTGTCTAACATTTTAGAACATCAATAAATCATTACCCAATCATTTTGAGGCAACAGAGGAGTTACTGTAAATAAACAAAATGACTGCCCATAAGACTGGCAGCCTGGGGTCACGTGATGCTTTCTAGCTGAGCAGACGTCTGATGCTGGGCTCCTGCGCCGTGAAACATTAAGTTACATTTTTATGGTTTCATTTTGTGGTTATCCACCGTTTTCTTTATGCAAACGAGTGCTAAAATGTCCTCAGGTGCCACAAGTTCTTTTCAGTTTTCTGCTAGAACTAAAAAGCTACATTCTGCTAGCCAGCTAGGTGACACAATGTTCGCCAGTGATGAACTAACTAACCTTGCTCAGATTGTAACTGATTAGATTAGCATACTGATAAATGAAAAGTCTGTGGAACTCCAAACCACTTTGGACACTTTGTCTCTGGCCATCTTCAGCAATTTGGTTTCCCTGCAACAGTCAGTGAAAGTAATGGAGGCGCGTATTGATGATCTCAAAAAACGCAACAGGAGAGAGAACATGTGGATTATCAGACTGGAGGAAGATGCTGAGGGCAGTCCTATTAGCATTACTTTTAGTCCACTGTATAATAATCCTTTGTGTAGACATTTGCACTTAAATTCTCATTTAGTGAGTAATGGTCAGTTTAAAGTCATTACTAAAGAACTGGAATTCTATTTGACTGTGAATAAAAAAATCTGAGATTAACTCTTCAGTTTTAAGTATGATCTAAGAGGGGCTATTATTTCATGCACTTCCGCAGAGAAAAAAAAACATTCTAAAATCTCAATTAGAGTTTGAGGTAAACATTAAATCTAGAAAATCTAGAAAAGGAGTTCAAGTACAATCCCATGAAATCTATTGGGAAACAACTGGATGCAGCCCATCAGCTCTGGACCAAGTGATCACTAAAAAAGCGGAAACCTTTATTTGCCAAGCTTAGACTCTATGAATCTGATAACAAGTCAGTTTGCCCCCTTGCTCGTTTAGCCAGAGGTAGGATGGAGACCAATAATACTTCATCACTTAAGGATAGTATATGTCCCAAGATATGATAAATGGACTGCATTTATATAGTGCTTTTCTAGTCTACCGACCACTCAAAGTGCTTTACAAGACATGCCATCATTCACCCATTCACACACATATTCATACACTGATAGTAGAGGCTGCCATGCAAGGTACCAACCTGCTCATCAGGAGAAGGGTTTGGCCCTGAATTTTATTAGACATTTAATAAAATCCTAGTTGGGCCATGGACAGATATGTACCAGCAATCTTTTGATACCATTCACTTGCCCCAATCTCTCAACTCTCAATACATCCCTCATCCTGAAGGAGGGCAAACCACCAGATGAGTGGGGTCATACCACACTATTAGCCTGATTGGCGTTAATAGCAAAATACTTCCTAAGGTACTTGCAAGGAGATTGGAGGGTCTTTTACCGAGCCTTATCAATTCAGATCAGATTGAATTTATTCGGCACCTAAAGTCAGAAGGCTTCTGAACGTGGTTCAGTATACGAACCAATATGGTGGTAAGATCCTTGCTGTGCTGTTGGATGCAGAGAAGGCGTTTGATAGGGTGGAATGGAGTTATTTGTTCGATGTCTTCAGGAGATTTGGCCTAGGGGGTAACTTCCTCAGGTAGATACAAACTATTTATCATTCACCAGTGGCTAGCGTCATTACAAACAGCCTCACTTTGAACCCTTCTCACTGGTCAGAGGTACCAGGCAAGGCTGCCCTCTTGGTCTGCTACTGTTTGCGACTGTGCTGGAACCCCTTGCAGTAGCCATTAGACTTCATACGGGAATTAAGGCAGTCTCAGTAGGGGGCACTATGCAAAAAAATTGCTCCTTATGCAGATAATATTCTTCTGTTTCTGCCATCCCCTGAATTGTCAATTCTGGCTATCCTATCGGTGTTGGAAGAGTTCTGTGACATATCTGGATATAAGTTCAATTTTGACAAATCTGAGGTAATGCCAATCAGTGAAGTCAATGAACATGATTTTGTAGAGGATTTTCCATTTAAGTGGTTTAGATCAGGCTTTATTTATCTCAGAATTAAGGTGTCCCCCAATTTGGCTTTGGTCTCTATGCTCACGCCTGTCTCTGAGAATGGCAACTTTATCCCACGGAGTAGCACCTCAGTCTTTAACATGTGGAAAGCTAGGGGCATCAAGGTTATTGGAGATCTATTACAGAAAGGTATTCTTATATATTTTCTAAAACTTCAGCAACAGTTTGATCTAACTACGGAGAACTTCTCTGGGTATTGGCAAATCCGTCACTTACTCTCCCTTTGCCTAATATTCCCACACTCGTGTCAAAATTGGATCAGAAGAACTCTTCCCATTTCATTTCTTCCTTCTACTCCCGTCTACATTCCATTTGTTCAACCAGCTTGTACAACAACCAATGGATGGGATGGACCTGATGGGATCTATATGTAAAAGAAACAAGATATTTTTTTTCTTGTCTGGATGGCTTTTTTGTTGTTTGTTGTTTCTTTTGTGTGTATGTAGTGCTTGTTTCATATTATTTAAATATATAAATATATATATATACCAGCAGCCTCCTCTATCCTTTACTTTAAATGTGTGCCACTGGGTTGGATGAAAGTTGTCTTTGACAGAGCTCAATTAAAACATACACATAAAGAAGACGTCTTATCAAAAAAACTACAAAAAACATGGGATAAAAAGAGCAAATATAGCAGTGCAGAAGGAGCAGAGTGCTAACATGGTAAAAACATGGTATTTAAGGAAGAGAGGATAAGCTACACACTCATAACTCTGATGTAGTCATGTTATTTTAAATTCCATGGATCAGTACTTCAGGATAAAATCCTGTAATCATCAGACTCTAAAGTGTAGAGTACATTAGGAGGTTATAGCCAATACGCCTCCAAAATTAACTTGTCTAGATTGTAAGAGCCAATTTCTTCCTCATTTCTGGCTCTTCTGTTTGGCACTGGGCAGGTAGTGTACAGTGGATTTTTTTTTGTAGCTTTTTCACATAAAACAGCTACAGAATATAAACTTTTATTTTGCATTTGGAAGGTAAGAAGTGCTGAAACATTGATCCATAGAATTTAAAATGAAAAGACAGCATCAGAAGTATTAGTGAACGGCTTTCCTCTCCTTCCTTTGATACCTGTGACCAAAGCACCTCACTGGACTAGGCATGCATATTCCATCCAATGTTGCATATGTCATTTGTATTTTGCATTTGTCAGTGCATTTCCATTTTTCTAATGTAGCTTCTAGTAAAGTAAATCTTTGCAAAGTTTCACTTCATGTCAGCTTACCCCATCAGAATGCTGTAATGAAGGGCTACTATTGACTATTGACCGTTCAAAACATGGACAAAACACAAGGATAAATGCCAAGGACAGGAACTTAGACAACTAAGATCATCCTCTTTCTGCAGCAGAAAGCACAAGGAAATTGGGTGTTAATTTTGTAAAACAAATCAATATACCACCTTGAAACAATCAGGCTCTACCTCAAATAAAAGCAGGGGAAAGGCCAGTGTTGATTGGTTTGGCTTTTTGTGAGTTAAATGCAGAGACAGTGACAAGGTGGATACTGGAAATGCTGTACTGTAGGAGATTCATGTCGAAGAATGAGGAGGCCCATATAGGGCGCTGTATCCCACTCCATCTGATTGATGATGCAGATATCGTCAACCTGACATCTTTGCTAATTCAGCATGTGTTGTTTCTAACCAACACGGACCCCAACTACCACCTCCAGTGATAATGAAGCACTTGTTCCTGACTGCTACACCAAATCTCTACTCATGTTCCAGTAAGTTGCCTTTATAGACTGTAAGATTGTGAGTAAAAGAAATATATCGGAACATACTTAGCTAAAAGAAGAGAACAGGAAATATTGATCCAATTTAGCAGTGGGTAACAGGATATTGTGTTTTGTTGAATTTGTGACTAGTGCCAAAAGGCCGGTAGCATTGTGTGTATTGATCTGTCTGGCTTTAAAGGTACTTCAGAATCAGAACGTTTATGAAGACATTACTTGGCAGACAGATCCATCTTATCTCCCTTGAAATGAAGTCAGTTTGATTTAAGGCTCTTCCTGCTCTGATTTCAACAAGCTTACATAAGGTCATAATTTTCTTTCTTCTGCCTCAATCCTCTCTTTTGTTTTCCTGTCTTTGAAATCTTACACTGCAAGTTATGAGGTTACTTAGGTACATCTGTATTATTCAACTCTAACAGAACTGATACTATCTTTGTATCACCACATACATTGAATCTCTTCCCTGTGTCACATCTATTCTAATGAATGTGTTACAGTACAATGACTGCAGGGGAAGAAGAGTGTGTTGTGCATGTGTGTTTGTGTCTGCAGATGGTTGAGATGGAGAGAACTCTTTTGGCAGGCCTGATCTTCTCTTGCACCCATCTGGCCGCCACTGACATTCCCTTTTAACTGAACCCTGGGAAAGATCAGTGACACTTCTTTGGAAAAAGCTTGAGGAAACCCTCTTTGCAAGAGCAAATGCTAATGCTTCACTGTACTTAAGACTTATGAGCAGAGGGGGACCTGTCGCCACACAAGAACAGAGCCAATTAAGGCGTATCCCCGGGAGTGGTGGGGCTGGAAACTGCTTGGCACAGGGCTGTCATGCTCGGTCGAGGCTTTTAGAGCGTGGAGCGTGGCTGAGTAGAGAGAGACGGGAGAGAAATGGGGACTACTTATACCATTTTTACACCAAAATTAGAGCATATATGCAGGTTTTTTAAATGCTAAAAATAGGCGATTGACTCCTTTCCCATTGCCAGTAGATGAGTTTGCCTTTCTGTTCTTTTCTGATGTGTCACGTTTGACATCGCGAATGCACCGGAAAACAGGGTTAGTAAACAGTAGAAAGCAGCGGAGGCTAGTGACAATGTTACGGTGGTGTAGCCCATAGACTGTATAAAAGCTGCAGTGTTTCTGGTTAACAGCACCGTGCTGGGCAGGTGACAGGTGTGTTTATGGTGTACGTCACAGCACGTATATAAAGTCACGCAGTTGATGGACTGTTAGCCTAGCATGCTAATACTACATAAACATATGGATGAGACCAGACATCTGCAGATAGAAACAGATGAAAGAGTCGCACCGGAAAAGGGATATCCACCCGGGTGTCATGTTTCCATCACTGCCGATCAGAGCTGGAGCCGATAAATACCTGTGACTACTGCCATTTGAGTCATTTGACCCGGGAATGAATGCCGATTGTACTTATTCTTGTACTTAAGACAAAAGCCAGATGTTAGTGGGTGTTAATGGGTCTTTTGTCCAATGTGAAAGGGGCTTTAGACACCGGCCACCATCAGTGAATCAACATTGAACCAAGTGGTTTTCCCACAACTTTGCATTGTCCCTCAGTGTCTGGGTGGCAAAGCACCTTTTGATTGGTCGAGTCTAAAATAACTGTACAGTCTAATTGGAGCGTCGGATAGAGGAACAAATTAATGTTTCTGATGTTTAAGGAACAATCAGGAACAACAGCACTGCTAAAATTGAAAATCAAATGAGTCTGACAGAGAGAGAGAAAACATTTCATGACTGGACTACGAACTGGGCCAACTGCCCAAAGGCCCCAGAACCCCAGGCACCCAGGTTCACTGTGCGTCATTTGGTTTAGATAATTTGATTAATTTGTTACAGAATATGCACCACTAAAGTCCAAAATTAGAAAAGGCAGGTCCTGCATTTTTAATCTTGATGACCTGTCTTGTAGAAGGGGCCTGTGTCAAAATGTTAAGGCCTTTCTTATGTGCTGTATCTTGTGCTCACTAGGGCTGCATAATTAATCAAAATATGATCACAATCTTGATTCAGGCCTCTATGCGGATTTTTATGTGACAACTATTCTGCAATTTTTGCATTAGAGGGGGGATCCATTGCATCAAAACAAACACTCCTCATTTCTCCTTAAGCTGCAACAAGGTATGTAACATGTCTATTTTATTTTGCTGTGTACAGTCCTTGGACGTATAGGTCACGGTGGACATTACTGTAATTCAACTGGCTTATAACATAACATTTTATGTTGGCCTTGCTACCAAACTATATCTTGCTGTTAGCGTTGTATTATGAAGACATAACATCACTAAGGAATGTTGATAACTTTCTCAACAAAATTACTATTACCGAGCAACTGAATCTGTTGTTGTAGGCTTACATGTAACCTAGGTGTATGAACGGTACTAAAACAAAGTTTACTTTGTTTCACCATCGTCATATTAGTTATTAATCTTACATAGCCACAAATAGATACATTACCTCATAGCTATGCATCCTGCAAAAAGCTGTGTTTAAAAAAGAAAAATAGCATTAAAAATAGTCTTTTTTTCACCCACTTCCCAAACAAATGCACGCGCTTGCCAGATCACGATCTTAACGATACAAGGCAATGGAAACACTACTGCTTTTGTACTCAGGGGCCGCCAAAATCAACACAAAATGAAAGTTCCTTGGAGTTGCTATAAGTGTCGAGCAGCAGGTGAGGCAGAAATACATCATTATGAGGCTGCAGTAGATTTATGGTCAAGCTGAACTATGAAATCATACATGAGCTTGAGTCTGTTTTTATCAGTAATGAAGCTTAGCATAAGTGACTATCTTCATTCTTATCTATTTATTATTTACTCTCTCTCTGTCTGTTCCCACTTCCAACACAATCAGCAGTTTGTGCTGTCTGAAGAATCATAAGAGATAATCATGATCCAAATTCTGAGTAGAAAATAATCGTGCAGCCCTAGTGCTCACATGGTGAATCTTCCTAAAAGTTGTGTTTAATCAAATTACCAGTAACTGACACACCAAAAGTCTGGGGCCAGGCAATATTAAACAAGCATCGGAGTACTGACTGAATTCTGGGTGTCTAAGCAAACAATGTTACTTAATTGGAATTACATACATAATGCACAGAGGGTGGCAGGTGCAAGTGTGTGCATGGGGTCACAAGGGGCCCAACTATAAACTTTTGCCTTGGGCCCCTCTCTATGAAGGTAATGATGCCTTCATAGAGGCATCATTCATAGAGTTTAATGATGCACCTGAGCAGAATGTGATCATGTGTAATCACAGAGATTATTCATAAGCAAACATCACCACCCTGTGGCTAAGGACAGGGTTCACTCAGCAAAAAAGTAGGTACATGATCCTGCAAAGAGTGGTTCCTTTGCGTTTCATCCCTGTATTAACAGTGAGAAACAATGTTACTGTTTAAGATCACATTAAGTAGAATACAAGATCATTCCCTAAATCTTCCTGTAGGACTTTAGTTAAAGCAAGCAGCTCCTGAAGCTTTCTGTGTTTATAATGCTTTATAGACTACAGTTTCCAGTCTGTGTGGGCGGTCGTCTGTGTGTGTGAAGGGGGCAGAGGAAGTTAAGGTCAACAAAGGCCTAACTTTAAATTGATGAGACCCTTTGGTGCTTTCCCATCAGCTGAGAGCCTTTGAGACGTCTGCAGCTATGAATCAGTGCCATCGACACAACCATTTGACAAGAAATGAGACGTAGCTTAATTATGGTCTGGCAGCGTTTAACGGCTAGTGGAGACACACTACTAAAAGATGCTTTGAACGATGACTCATTTTATGTGTCTGAAAAGCGCTCATCTGCTGCCTTAAGTGGAATGTGTTTAACAACGCTAATACATTCCTGTGATCTGGGAGATGAATTCAACTATTGATTTTTCCCTCCTCGCCTCCCTCAGTTTAATCACAGGCTGGGCCACCAGAAAGCACCCAGACACTTTGAGCAGCACTTTTCATTCATCCAGACACTGGTTTCCACATTGATTCACCGCATGCTTTGGATTAGCCAACTCATTAGTCAACAGTATTAGAGAATTTCAGCTATTTGGAATATTACATGGATGGGTGGGGGCTTAATGGAGACCCCAATATCTTTGAGGGAAGAGGAGTGAAAGAAATGGTTTGATAAGCCAGTTGAAAAAAAAATTGACTCCATTGCTTTCATTAGATACTATGTTTCTTTTCTAAGCACTTCAGTCTTCACTCATTTCATGCCATGACAGTTGTGCAGAGAATTGAGGCTCTGACCTTTGACCTGTGTGTTTAGGTCCATATGTAATGCTGTTGGAGCTAAAGCCACTGTATTACTTAAGGAAAAGAAGAACACCTTCCTTAAAGACTCAAAAATGTCTTGAGCATTTAAAGCATCACTGTAATTTTCACTGAAATGACTTGTTAACCCATTGTCAGTTGAATAAGAGGTAATGAATTTTCCTATACACGGCTACAGGGATTAGTTTAATTATATCACATTCTCTTTGTGGTCCATCAGGGGGGATCACAACCCTCTCTCGTCTCATTATAATCCCATGTGAAGCCTTTAAATGTCCCAAAACTAAAAGCACTGATCTCCTGCAATGATTCCTTTAGGAGAACAAAAGACCTGAGGAGACATGGAGAGCAATTTCACTGTTGTGCTCCAAATACTGAAAAGAGTATGTAGATACTGCAGCTAAAATCTCAACAGTGGTCATGTATTTGCTTGAAATTAAGATGTTTCACTATGCAGCAGGACTTTTTTCATGACTGTAGGCTTACAAAACGTCTTCAAAATGTTCTCTGAACTTTTACACAATGTATGGTCACATCTTTTGGCTGTTTTTCTTAGCAAATTTCTAAAAAGTTGGCATTTCTTCATCAAGCAGTAGCACCTCTGATGCACTGCAGCACTTCATATCCTCATGAAATTAAGAAATAAAAAACAAAAACCCTCACAGGCATATACTGTAACTGAAGTCTAATTTCATCCTGCCTTCTAACATGACCACAAAGCGTTTTAGTGCTGAACACCCCTCCACCAGACCATTCGTCAAAAGGACAAAGTGCTCTTTGATTAAAACTGCTGTGCGCAATGCATTACAGCTGACGTATGGCCTCCCACTTATCCCTCTGCACCAGCACTATGATAAAGCTCCATCCTCACACCACGCCTAATAGGAGCCACTGTCACCTTATAGAGACCCAATTTAACACGTAACGTGTGGTGTAAATTGAATGATGATGGCTTTCTAATGTGCGCACAGTCACCCTGGCCTCTGTGATACTCACTGTGGCGTGAGCTGTGTCTGTTTGCTGTTTTGGTGTAGGATTTGTTGGTTTTAGGAAATGGTTTGGTGCATCAAACTCTAACCTTTGGGTAGCTGTAGACAAGAATTGATTTTTTCAGTGTCACTGATACAAAAATACAAACAAAAAAAAACATGCAGTGGATGTTTTTGTGCTTTCTGTGTATTGACAGACCTCTTATCTTAACAATTTGACATTTGCAGATTTTCCAGCAAAAGTGGAAGAGACTGGTGGAGAGCTGACAGCTGGAGGCTGATTGTTGATGAGTGGTTGATCGCTGCAACCCCTCCATCACCACATTCTCCACACACACACACACACACACACACACACACACACAGGATCTGTCACTGCTCCCCATGAAACACTCTCAGAAACACACTGAATCAACACATCACCAATCACAACCTCTAAAAACAACTAAATCTCCACTCTCTGTTGAAGGACCCATAACACACAGTATGGCCGACAAACACAACATCCTGGTTCAGTATTTCAACCTTTTTAAACTGGATAAATCAGTGTGAAGAGCAGTGAAAAGCAGTGCAACAAATTTGGCTCTGCAACAACAGCAAGTCAATTGCCAATTTGGGATCAATGTGCTTAAAACCCCGACTGGTCTTGAGTTGAATCAATTCAACATAAGAACCTCTGCGCTAAAACCTTTATCAAAAACCCAGGGGCCCAGAGAAGCAAAGCTGAGTGAGCTAAGCTTTAGATATGAGGTTAATGCAATGAGTATAGGTGGAGTGAAAGTTCCAAGAACACACATATGAGCAGCTTTTAACTTTGTGCATCCAGTTTGTAAGACATACTGATAAGATGACCTATTGATTAAGACTTTGATTTCTTTGTCAACATGTACTATCTCGAGTTTTTCTCCAGTCATGTATTTCTGCTGTAAAATATCTCTTACGTGTAGAAAACATCTCATAACCATGGGATTCAACAATGCATAAGTTCAAATGTGAAAAAAAACACATTTTCTATTATTCTTAAACATCTTGGAGATATCTGCAGGATACCGACAAGATGGTCCAACTATTTACACAGTATATACTTTCATGGCATTTAGAATGAGTTTATATGGTCCATACAAATTCTCTTCTCTGGAATGGCGAATGAGGCCAGTTGAAACATAACCAAATAAATACTGGATAATTTTTCCTAGTAAGGTGTAAACAACATTTGCAGCTGTGTTGCACTGAATTCCTTTACCTGTCTGGAGTTGTTTATTCCATCAGTAGACCCTGGCAGGCTAGTTTTCCAGCTCCTTTCCTCTCAATAAGCCCTTTAAGTGACTACCGCTGGCAGACGTTTTCAGATACACAAAAATAACCTCAGCAAGAAATGTATTTAAGAAGGCCAAATAAAAACATCATATAAAAGCTAAAACAAAACATCATCACTCAGACACACAGAGATGCATTTACCTTACATATATACTCTAAAACAAACACAAAAGCACATTTGTTTCTGTCCACAAAAAAGGTTCAAATCTTCAATTCTCTAAAGGACAGGACCAATTTCTGATCGAGGCAGCATCAGTGAAAAGACAGAGTAAATTTCTCTCCCACTCTCTCTGATCTCAGTGAGCAGGGCCTCAGGTGAAGAAAGCTGTCACCCTGATCTACAGCCCCCGGCAGCCTCAGTAATGTAGGCCAAATTGCCTGAGTCGCTGGAAATGATGCAGTCATTGTGGAGGAAATTGGAAATCAATTCTTGCCATCACTGAACATAACTCCTTTTTTCAGCAGAGCCAGGGCTCAAACATATTTGTGTAGGCTACGACAGCTCAGACAAACATACCACTGTGTAGGAAAATGGAAGTAGACAGGGGCAAGATAAAGAAATGAGAAAGGAAACAGCTGGAGGGATAGCAAAGTAAAGCTGGTAGTTTAAACCAAATTCTTGTGTCAAATTTTAACAATCTGGGTGAATGTACAAGTCATACATTATTAGTTTGACTGAAACAACACAATGAATGGTGATGATGAATTGCAATGCTTGTGAGGTCATACATCCTGAACAACCTCTAAGACACATTTGACCCCTGGAATATTAATATGTAAGTATAGAATCACTAAAACAACAAGGATTCCTCTTTGGCTCTGCTATTCTGTCCTCAGGGTAAAGAGTGCTCATTAAACTGATTTCTCACCAGTAATTCTCAGTAGTTTTCAGTAATGAGTTTTCTTAACAGATTTGCAGGACGCTCTTAGCAAGAGGTTTCCTGGAGCTCATCTCGACATTGTTTACAACGCAGTTTATTTCTTCAAGGAGACTTTCACTGTCCCAGGAAGATAGTGAAGTTAAAGGCAATAATGGCGCATTCCACTGTAAATCAGTGGAAGGAGCTCTTTTGTGGACACAGTAAGTGTTGATATACCGCATGTAACTCATGTAGGTCATAGCATGAGGCATGACACAGTACAGTGCTTCTGCATGCTGAGCGCTTCATAACGACGATCCCAAGGGCGCCTTGGCTCAATAAGAAGCAATCAGCAACAGCGGCACGCCCTCACCAGCTCTCCTCCATCTTCCCACAAGGCACTGCTCAGAGTCTGCCCCCATCCATTATGCATCAAAACCCACGCTACAAATCTCCTCAAATAGAACAGAGTGTCAGGCGTGATAAAGAACAATCGACCAAGGGGAGGGAATCAAAGCACCAAAATTCCCAGGATGAAAAATATTCCACTTTGCTCTCTGATGTCGTTCTTTGTTTTTCTTTGTTTGTGTTGTTATTCGAGTTGTTGTATGTTCATGTCTCTCGTGGGATGCTTGCCGAGGCGCAAGTCATCCGTCATCCTAATTGGTTGTGTTTAGAGAGCAACTGTTGTGTTGATAGAGAAGCTTTTCCACTCCTTCTGGTCAAAACAAAGCTGCGGTTCTGCTATCAAAGATGGATAGCTATGTAAACAGAAGTAGCCACAGATGTGATTATCCCACTCTTGTCTGTTCATCTGAAAGTTTTTTGCCTCAGTGTGTTCAGCTGTTGTAATCTAGCATCCTTCATCTATATATGCCGAGAGCACAGTCAGACTCAGCTGGATGGAAGCCAGCAGCTGCTGCATCTGGTTTTAAAGAGATTACATTAGTTAAGATGTTACTGGGTATGTTAAGATAGTGTCACTCTTAGAAAAAACAGTTCCAGCCCCTTATTTATAAAGAGAAATTGGTAATAATGACCTTAAATGCATTTTTTGGTAAAAACTGAAATTTGAGGAGGAAAAACTTGAACAGAAGAAGAAGAAAAAAACTAAACACAGGAAATGATGTTTAACTCTGCAAAAGTGGATTCCAAGTAATTGAGAAAGTCAACAGGTAGGTAATAAACAGAACAAAAGCACACTGTGATTCCCACCACAAGAAAAAGTTAAATGCCACACAAATGTAATTCCTGTGCCAGCTCTCTTGAGCCTGCGAAGAAGAAAATGTAATTTATTCACAGAAAAATAGCTTTTAGGGGAACAAATCTGTCTAAATGTGGGTTTGGAGAAGCAATTGGAAAACAGACCTTCCAGCAGAAGAGTGTAAGATTCAGCTGAAATTATGGGAAAACAGCTTTTAAAAAAAAAAAAAAAAAAAATCAGAACCAGGACTTGCTAAACATAGAAAAGCATATAAAACATCAATAAATCATGAAAAGTAGTTCAACTATTTGAATGAACTGAATGAATATTTTTTTATGGCATACAATGTGAGTTGAGTGACATTCCTGAACTGTTTTCTAGCAACTCTTTGAGGTAGACTGTACTTATCAGGGTTTACAGTGAAGGACAAAGCCAGCCCCTGGTGATATATTGGACAGCAGGGAACTATGAGAAATCCATCTTTGTCAATGCACTACTTTACATGGTAACAGTATTGCTCATAATGGCCCATTTTTCACTCCATCTAATCCCCTCACATCTTCCATTTCCTCCCACCCTCTCCTGTCAGATGGACATTTAATGGCACTGACCAACCATCATTCATATTAATATGTATTATCCGAAAAATCACATCACATTTTACAACCTGACTATGACTTTCATTTGGTCATTAAAATTTTAGATCCACGTAGGTTTTGGAAATGTTTCATAAAAAGTTTGCCAACTTCTTTTAACTTACGTAACAGTGAGGACTAGGTCTATTTCAGTGGGCCTCACAACAATGTGGATTAACCAGTGAGGACACACATTTGTCTGACTAGTGACTATTTGTGAATATGTGAATAATAATACAAGCATGTTAAGCTAATCAGTATGTTGCCATCACTGGCAGCATGCGGTCTAGCCCACCAAACAAACCAAACAATCTTCTTCCACCTTCCTCCTCTTCTACCACCTTTGAAAGCAACAAATCATACACTTCTGTCTGCAACATCACCAGAAAACACAAACAGCTAACAACTACTAGCTAACAGCACTGACAAATGTTGCCCTTTCGATGGGGGTGCTAGATAAGAAAATGCTCACATGGGTCATCTCAAAGGGTCATTTATGTCAGGGAGGACAAGTGAATTCAATTTGGGGGATTGACACAAAACATGACATTTAGCTTCTATCAAACTCTACTGAAGCCCATTAACATGGGATCATCAGTAATCTACAAAATAAACAAATTCCTGGTATTTATCCCTCTCACGTAGTTCATTTATTTATATACATTCTCTTTTTGGTCAGAGTTTTTATTTATTTGTGACTGGTAGTGGGACCCTAACAACCACTTCATTTCTCCACTCCATCACTGACATGTAGCGGAAAACAGTAGCGGTCCTCATTAGTGCGTTGCACACATGCAAAGCAGAACATCTGGAGCCACACGGCAGCTCAGTCGGCTCAGTGTAGCAGGTGTGTATTAAAATGCACATATAAAACACAGAGAGAGGTTCAAGTCAAACTGAAGTCCTCAGGATCAAGCCCCGACTGTGCCTCACACTCACACTCAGACACACACTCATGGATGTTGATGCTACTTTTCCAGGCCGTCCTCCATCTGCTTGGCCTTCACTGCAGCTGCAGCCAAGAACCGCAGCAGCATATGTCAGTGATTGGATTGGAGAGTTGAGCTGAGCTCTCTGGGTCAGCCTTTCATCTAGTCCTTTGATGGGCCTTGCTGGCTCTGCAGCTGTGGATGAGGAGGTGGATACACACACACGCACACACACACACGTACATCCATGCACTTTACATGCAAAACTTTAATTGTAACATGTCATTAAGCCCTGATATTTGGTCTTTTGTTAAAAGCAAATCAAATACACGATTCCACCTCTTTCCATTATACTCAGCTCAGGAATTCTCAGCAATATGTAGGAGTTCGTTCCACTAGTGTTGTTGAGAAAATAACATGCAAGAATATTCTTGGGAATAGCTGATTTGGATAGGAAAGAACTAAAATCATGTAATGAAGCTACATCCGGAATATCCCGATGACTACTGGCCATATTGCCATGAAAACTGTACTAAAAGATGATGCAAAATGTTTCTGGTGACCCTTCAACCTTTCATTTAAGTTCAAAATGTCTGAACTACCAACACATTGATCCTTGATAAAGCATCTTTGAAAGGTATATTGAAAACTAACGGCCAGATCTCCATGAAATTTGCTGTGGATATTCAAGGTCCCCAGAGGATGAATCCTATTGATTTTATTAAACCCTGTGTGTATTTATGCAGTGTATAAATTGACACTCAGTGCTTCTCAAGCATCATTTACATGTCACAGGAACCCCTTGCCTGAGTAACACAGCTGCTACACAGCTCCATAATAATAGAATCTGTTCAAAAAGGTCACATTTGTCATGTTACAGTGTGTTCCACCACCCATATTGCTATTCCTCATCGGAACTACAGGCCTTGAGATACGAAAATATGAGTAAGTGTGGATGAAGGGAATCAGAGAAAGTCGGTGCCACGACATCTGTGTCAAAATAGCAATTACACGCCGGCCTGATTCATAACGATAAACGCGGAGCAGGGTTACAGAGACCGTGAACACGGTCTCATTGCGCCAAGGTCCCTGAATTCAATTACACACACACAAGCTTTCAGGGTGCTGGCAGCTCAATCAGGTGTGGAAACCTTTGCTATCGCTGATTTAACTGGAAGGCACAGTTACCCTCTGTGTGCGTGTGTGTGGCAAACTGTCAGTATGTTTCCAAAGCTACTCGACAACACACTGAGCTGTCACTCAAACCTCATCTGGACTGACAGTCAAGTCTCATGCTGCGGGGACTCCAGTTTCAGATCTATCTCAAACTATCCTGTCTTTCCTACAGCTGCATTCCAGTCAAATAGGTTGTGCTTTAAATCCAGACCGACAGGGAAAAACTGCAACAAACATCTGTAAAGTGCTCTCGAGCAAGGCACACATGTCTAATCCCAGTCTTCCTTCAGAGACAAACCCATTTCAAGTATGTTTCCTGGACGTCCACAAGGGCTTAGCAGTGTGCATGAGGGCTCTCTCACAGATATTCTGAGCCCTTAATAAATGCTTTCCATAATCCTGCAGACATTGCAGGATTAGGGAAGGAATCCATGATTGATACACTAAAGTTAAAATGCAGCCGAGGAAGAGAGAGCATCCAGTTTGGGTGACACAGGATTATGTCTCTCATCTTTACATCTTTTAAGTGATTTGTGTTTTGATGAAGGTCAGCACCTCCAAGTCCGAGACCATGGCACTGGGTAGGAAAGAAATCGGTGTGATGTCTGCAATCATGCGAACGGATTGTTCAAATTGTGTCATAGAAAAATTCAGTAAGTCTAGCATCCCAATTTAAATTAAGCAATGAAGACATTTGGTGGTAGCTACCGTATTCATGATTATGATAACACTGTTATGTCACGTGAAAACAGGAACTTTATTTAATTTATTATGAAGGTATGAAAGTAAATTTTTATGTGACTGTAACCTCCAAACAGCTTGAGATATCTTAAGATAACACAAGATTAGTTAAGAGATAAGATTTCATTTTAGATTTTATTATAAGATTTTTCCGAGAATGTCAGATGAGACAGCAGCAGCAGAGCACACAGACTGATTACACAGATTACAGATAAAAAACATACACAGGTATAATACTCGGGGAAATGGAAAGTAGTGGTAGTACTCAGTGACTCCAAAGTGTGAATATGCTACTGTGTGAATATGAAACAGGGTAGCTCTGAAAAAGAGCGTGCATGCTCAAAAATCTTTTGCACTTTATTCTTGTTATCTCGA
Organism: Siniperca chuatsi; assembly: GCF_020085105.1. Taxonomy (NCBI): domain Eukaryota; kingdom Metazoa; phylum Chordata; class Actinopteri; order Centrarchiformes; family Sinipercidae; genus Siniperca; species Siniperca chuatsi. The sequence continues at coordinate 5,805,641 of NC_058055.1, forward strand.
CTATCAGGGAAGAGAATATACAGAATGTAGCATCCAGGTCACAGCTGCAAACTTACAGTTACAACCAACCAAAGGTGATTTAGTTTAACACTCCCATTCTCTGGTGTGACTAAGTCTTGCTGCTGCAGGTCAAAGACAAAGACCCAGATATAGAAGCGGTTTGACAGTAAAGTCTATTTATAATCCCTCTATAATCCTCCACTCACGGCCGACTGTGATCCACTGTCTTCCCTGGAGGAGACGGAGAATACAGTCCTACTGGGTCTATCAGCTCAGGGCTATATCTGATTTACTATTGCAGCTAATTGGAGCTACACTGTGCTAATTAAATCATGGAGCCACCTGGCGTGTGACGTGCAGTGTGTGTCCTAACAGAGATGAAAACTTCCCACTCCTGTTTATGTAGACATTCCAGATGATATTCCAGTTGATTTTTTATTATCTCCATATGCACAAGCAGACTGTCCCATGTCTCATTTAAAGCAACCCATAACATAAGAGCATCGGCTGCCTGGGTGTCCTGAGCTCTCCGCAATCAGGACCATTTGAAAATGTCAGGCTCCCTTGTTAGCAATTTAAACAGGCAAAGAGGTAATTACACCATTTTCATGTTGCCACCCTTGCTGCCTCCGACACAACTCTGACACCGTGCCCCCGTGTTTTAATACGGCCGACAGGAACATTACATTCCTCCGCTGCTATGAAAAACTAACTGAGCCATATTAATACCCCCCTCACCAGCCTCCATTCCCACCGCCTCCCTCTCCTATCTCTCTCAATCACCCTTATCTCTCTCTCCAGCCCTCACCTCCTCTTTTATTTCCAAGACAGTCTATCATTTGGGAAACACGGCGGCATGATTGTGGCTTCCGCTGGAGGGGGAGAGCCGAATGCTATCATCACTCCCAGGGCCATAATCAATAGTGTCAGTAATGGCGATGGCGGGAGGAGAACAGTGGATTGCTGCGGGGTCCATATTGGAGGGCTTTGTCTTTTCTCTGGCTCTCCCCACAGCCCTGCTAAATTATTCTGCAGGCGTTCCCACTGTCAGCCTCACTCCACAGGGCTGCAGGAGGGGAAACACTATTCTGTTGTAAAGACTTTGGAGATCATGTTGCCTGTTGAAAGGCCTCCAAAGATATAGTTACTGGCAAGTGTGTGCTAGTATATCAAAATATGTGAATTTCTACCTCTGAGTAGTTTCAGCCATGCTATGTGTTTGGTCAGAGATGCATTCCAGATGTGCCAATGTTTCCCAGTTAAGTAATAATCTGCTACATTTCATCTTTCTATTAACATCTTCACTAATTGATGTAACCCTCTTCTTTTTACTGGGATTATGGGCATTTTGGTGCAGCCTGCAGTACTCAACCTGTACATAATGAGTTACTATTGCTCCTGTAATCATATAGAAATGCCCCCACTGGTGTTATTACCATATTTTTTAAGAGCTAGAATATTATGTTTCATTTGCAGGACAGATCCTCAGAAACATTTTCATGGGGAAAGGATTTATTGCACGCAGTATGTCTCACCAACATTTTGTGCTGCAGAGGAAGTAAATCACACATGAGAAAGACACCAGTGGGATAAGCTCACACTTTGAAAATCATTCAAGGCAGTAAATCAGACAAGCGATAATAATGATCCATGCTTGAGGTTGAACCTCAGTTTTAGTGCTGGTGAACCATCACCACAGAAAAAGACGACTTCGCTGTTGTGTCTGTTCAATGTTTGTGTGTTTTAGTTAACATCTGATGTCACCCTTTAAAGTTATAATCCTTAAGATTTTCATGTAACCAAACACGTTTTTGATACTATTTATGGACGCCATTTTCTCAGCAATAGCCATTCAATGTATTTACACATTATAATTTTCATTGTCAGTGGCAGGCTCAGCCAATCCCACACAGGATTCAAATTTTCTTTACACCCACACGAGGGATTCACAGGATACGATGCAGCATGTAATCCAGGATTACTGTTTATCTCATTGATATCTTTACTGGTTACTGTTTACTCTCCTACAGCCGTACCAGAGCTGTATTAAGTTACTGCTAAAGCCCCACATTTTCTACTCCTGCTAGTTCACATTGCAAACATTCAACAGGCAAAATACAAGGTGGCTTTTTATTGTGAAGCAGCCACAGGAAACCAAGGTTAGCACTGACAGTGATCATTAACAAATGCATCATCATATTGCAGGAAGTAGTGGAGCAGTCAGGAGCAGCCGCGGTGAGCTGTTAGATGAAGAGCTGCAGGCGACGAGCTGCACACCTCCAACTTCTCAGCCAGGTAACCAACTCCTTTCACTGGGCCCTGTTATTGTGTAGAAAACTACTCACACTGTGTGCAGCATGAAATCAGATCGTGATTGCTCATGGCATTATGGAAAAAGGCGAATTCAGGGCTCAACACTAACTTTAAAAGTGGTTGCCAGGTTGGCAACCAGGCATCAGCTTTTCATTGCCGAAGCTGAAAATATGGTTGCTATTTTTAGTCACCTTATATTTTGAGTAATTAAGATACTATGCAGTTATATGTCAGCTTAATAATGAAAATGTGACATAAAAGAATGTTGGAAAGTAACCAAACCAAAGTTTGTATTTTATCTGATACTTAACAGAATTTGAATCTTTAGTGTTATCAGTTAACGTGTCCACCCTCAATTCCTGGTATACAAAATACCAGCATTCGTTTGTGATGTCGACGGGTTAGTTAAACTTTTCACCCCACAGTCAAACAACTTAATTTGCTTCACCACTGTCTCTAAAGCTGCCTTGATAAGAAATTTGCTCTTCGTTCACCTCGAGGTAGAGCGCAGAGCGCAGTGCACACTTGCAGAGGCAAAGCGCATCAAAAAGTATACGCATCAAAAAGCTAAGCTAACTAGCACTTAGCTATGTTTGTAAACTATATGCCTATTCACAAACATGGCAGCCCCATCTGACTGCTGACATTTCGCCATGCATTACTTTTCCTGGCAAGATCGTGGTATGTTTATAAATGTTATAGAGCTCAGGGAAGTTTTTCTTCCATCACTCTCTACCTCCCCTGCTTGCATGCCCCCTTACTGATTTCTTATTTTTTTGCGTGTTTGTCACACTTAAATGGTTTAGATCACTATTTCACACAGGGCCATGTAGGTTTGGATTTTGTTTTCCCTTAATAATAACAACCTTCATTTAAAAACTGCCTTTTGTGTTTACTTGTGTTATCTTTGACTAATATTTAAATTTGTTTGATGATCTGAAACATTTAAGTGTGACAAACATGCAAAAAAATAAGAAATCAGGAAGGGGGCAAACACTTTTTCACACCCCTGTACGTCGCATACAGCCCATTGGTTGTGCTTTGAAATGTCAGTGGCAACAAAGGTCAAAGTTGAAATCATTTGAACTTTGAGTGCAGTGCTTGGTGGCAATTTCGAGCCACCACTCTCCCCATAGGAAAACAAGTTTTACCGCTGATCATGTGTGGGGGCCTTAAAACAGATGCCTGTGCGCGCACGCAAGTAAACGCACCACTGCAGCGTTGTCTGGTTCCAGTTCCAACTGTAACAGCAATATTTAAATATCACTAATGCCACAAATATAAAAATGTAATTATTTTGGGGTGCACGGTTTGCTGTCCTTATTTTTTACATGTTCAAAAGTAGGGGTGTCACAATTCGATTTTCGATTTAACACTGATGGCTATGCCAGTGTTAGACTATCGTCTGTCAGTACAAAAGTTCTCTGCTCAGTAGAGACTTTCTTGGTTTCCACTACTTTGCAGAATTGGAGTTCTGAGAATTTAGACAGCGTGAAACCTCTCTTCAGAGTTGCAGCTTTGTAATTTGGCCCAGTCCAAGTCCAGCGTTACCTCCTGTACTCTGGTCCAGACAAGGCGACAGGCTCCCTGGACGATGAACGCATGGTTAGTGGGTAATTGGCGTGGTGGGTGAAGAGAGGCTCCGGACTGTAAGGATGGGCGCCGGACACACACGCAAGTAGGCGTGGGTGGACAGAAAAAAAAATCCTGGGAGAATTACCCATCCTGCTTTTCTGCTTGAAATCGAAAAGTGGTTGCCTCTGATGGCAACCAAAGGCCAATAATTTGCCAAAGGCAACTTGGCAACTGTTACCGTCGAGTCCTGCAATTACTGAATGACTTCTTTATTAAAATAACGTGAGTTTGTTTGGGTGCACTGTAAACGGATACAACAGAAGAGCAACTGTTGCTGTTGTTTCACCCAGAATTCTGGGACCTGGAATATTAAACCGCACTTGCTGTTACCACCAGTAACCACGAGTGTCCCCAAATCAACCAGGACTGAAATCTTAAGGATTATAACAGTGACAAAGTCTCCTACACTCCCTGATGCATTTAGCTCAAATGTGATTTAAAGTTATTGTATTCTGAATGAGTAAAAGTAAATTAAGTCTCTGGCGTGTGAGGAGGAGCCCTCTGGGTTATGTATTCCAGCACTGTGTCATGTCATCATTCAAGCCAGCACTGTATGAGCCATAAAGCTCCAGGCAAACTGCTGCTCCCTTGCCCCCCTGGCAGTGTTGAGAGGTGTGGAAGAGCAATCTGTTCTCACAGGGGAAGCCACAGAGAAAATAGGGCATCACAGTCAAGACTTGTGAGAAGCCACAGAGGACCTGCGTAGAATTAGACAAGCAGGCCCCAGGCCGTCAGGCTGCACCAGCGCAACATCGCAGTGTGCACTTAAAAATGTGCTCAGACTACCTTGTAATGTTAACAGATGGCACATTTTTGCCGTGCTTTCATCACATCTGAATTCAAATGCCCCCAGATGGAGCTTTTCAGCTCTGTGTGCGATTCATTTTCTCTGAGTGCTCTTACAAGACTACTCGTGACAGTCTCGTGACAGCAGCGTACAGCCGTGGTACTGCTGCCGAGTCAAGGTGTTTCTGGGGTTTCTGATCCCTTCATTATTAGCTGCGAGAGAGCCACGCAGAAGAATGCACCTGATTATTCAGCTGTGGAGCAGAACAGCTTCACTTCAGCACAGGAAGCGCCGCATTATTTTGAAGCTTTTTGCCATCCTGTCGGAGGACGGGGAAAGGTGCTGGTGGAAGGGGGCGGAGGAAGCAGAAAAGATACAATTTCACAGCTGAGCACGCCTGCTTGGTTCTCCAGTGTGAGTGGGGAAGGATTTCACACCTGAGGTAATAACAGAGCGGAGTTAGAAGATGGGATACAATTTTTACACTGCTATCCGTCTGTTTCTTTTCATCAGGGAAGACGGTGTTGCCCTTTACAAGCTCTTAAACTAGCACATGCTTTAAAAGAGCAACACAGTGTCACTTAACTCAATTTGTGCTCATTTTTCTCCATTTAGCCCTTACTGATCTGGTGAGATTACTTGGTGCAAGGGGTTGATTTACAAGTATTTCTGTGTCACTCTGTAATGACTAAATTGAAGATTTGTGTTTGGATTTCAGGGCTTTTTGTAATCAAAGAAATTCTTCTACAAACTCTTAAAATGTTAAATATCATCATCTAATGATGAACTATTGTGATTTTGTTCATTTTACTTTCCTTCAACCTGCCATGTCTACCTGGACTATACTTAACAACCAGTGACCAGCCTGACCTTGTTGGCTTCTTCTGCTCTTTGGCACAAGGAAAAACTGATCAGTAGAGATCTTGTTCTCAAAATGACCACCAAGTCAGTTTTCCAGTCAAGAACAAAGTGTGGGTGGTACTTAAAACACATATCGTGGCTGCACTGCATGGTCTACTGAGGCTATTGTTAGTGAAGAAATTCATATCTCTGCCTCTTTCAGAATGGGTTTTTCCTGGTAAGATTGTTGAATGTCAGACAACCAGAGTCTACAGCCAAGTATAATGTTTACCATGTTACCATCTTAGTTTGGTGTGTTCGCATGCTAACATTTGCTCATTAGAAGTTTAAAAACAAAGTACAGCTGAGGCGGATAGGAATGTCATTAGCTTTGCAGGTATTTGGTCATAAATCAAAGTATTGGACAAATTAAAATTTTGACTGGATGATTGCGCTAGCTGAAAAGTTAAAGGATCACTAAGTGATTACAATTTATCATGAGGGGAACACAAATGCCTGAACCAAAATTCATGGCAATCCATCCAATAGTTTCACTCAAAACCACAAATGTCAACCTCATGGTGGTGCTAGAATAAAAGTCAGGGGATCACCAAAGCCATTAGTATTCACCGTCTGGGACCCATGATTGTTTGTGCCAAGCCATCTAGTAGATGTTGAGATATTTTGCAGAATAAATGAAAACTGTGCTAAATTTTATGACCATACATACCGTATATGTCCATACAATAGTTGTTGAGCTATTTCAGTCCGGACCAAAGTTTTGGACCGATCGACAGACTGACATTGCCATCCTTAGAACCACGCCTCTAGCGTGGCTAAAAATGACCAATCTAGTGGGAGGCCCTTGCTGTTTGATTTTAAGGGATTGACACCTAAACCACATGAGGACTTTTGGACATATCTCATTGTGAAAGTGATGCCTTCTGTGTTTTCCTCTAGCAATCTGGGAACATGAAAGCAAAAAACACAATCCACTCACAAATGCAAAGTAAATCCCTGTCAACAGGTACAGCTGTGACAGTATTAAAGTGATTTTGGGTGAATTTTCCTTTTAAATTATTGCAGTGCTGTAACCAATCAAGGAGGTTTCTAATCTTACATGTATGGTGAACACATACCATTTCCTTAGTTTAGTATTTCCACAACTGATGACTTGCAGTGAAAAGGACATAACCTGCTAAACTGATACTTTAGTCTGCCCAGCACATGCACACACAAACACACACATACCTGAACATCCATTCTCACCAACAATAATGCACTTACGACCATCTTCATTTTTTCCACTCTCACCCTTTGACCCCGCTCCCTTCCATCGTTATGCAGAAGCCATTTCAGCTCATTAGGTGTCAGTCAGTCAGGAGGCTGAACACAGTCCTCAGCTGAGGAATCAATCTGCCATACCTACCGGCAAAGCAACACACACACACACACCTTATAGCTGTGGCGGAGGATAATCAAAACCCATAATTGCTTTTTAAATCACAACGTTAATGACAAGATCTCTTGATTGTAATGCATTGTAATCACGCCATTAATATGGATATGACTGCAGCATTGGGAGCCATCTGTTTGGCTGAGGCAGTGCTGGACGTTTTTCAACAGACGTGCTCATTTCAAGGACTGTATTTTGGCCAGCGACCACAGGCAACATAATCAATGTGAATGCCACCACCAGCACTAGGAAACGAGGGACCCAAATTGATCCATCAATCACCTATTCAGACAATGTTTATTCAGCTTTGCCTCACTTCGCAGTTATTCACACTCGCAGATGAAAGCTCCAATAAAAAAGATGGCAGGGACTGGAGAGCAATAGCACGGCACAAAAACAGGCTCTGTTTACACAGGGCTTTAGTGTTCGCTTTTGGTGAGGTAGGTGATTGCCTTGGGTTACCTCTGGGTGGAATCAATTATACAAGCTTTTTAAAAAGGCCGTCTTTGGTCTTCACAGGAATGTGCGAAGCGAGCAAGCTCCCGAGGTATCTAGCATTATTCCTTTTTATGTTCTTACATCAAACTTTCTCTTTCCTCTCAAACTTTTCCGTACTTACTGCTAGAGTGGAAATGTGGGGCATTTGAGATGTTATTGCCAAACTTCAATTGCCCCCCTCCATCCCTTTCCTTCCCCTTATGACTAATGTATTTCCAGTACAAAAGCATATGTTGTTTTTAAAGAAGCTCTGCAGCAACTCCTGGGTGCTGTCACCGTGTTTGTGGTACCGGGGGGGGGCGACAAAAATACTCCTCATTTTGCCTCGGGGTATTTCTGACAGCTTCACTTTGTGCTTTAGCATTAAAGGAATGAGAGAGCCTAACCCTTGCTTTGTTGTGACATGGGTCTCTCTGCGAAAGTCTGGGGAGGCCAGCGGCTGGAGGAACGGGCTATATGGGTTATTAGTTGCATCCCAAGAGCGAGAGAAAAACTGGAGCCCACATTTGTCCAAAGGCTTCACAAGTGGAGAAGAGAAAGCATTGCAATTGAAAATTAGGACTCCAGAGCTTAATCAAAATATGAAAAAAGCATGCTCTCAAAGAAATCAACATATCAACAAGGAGATTTTGCCATTCACCGATGCTTCATTGCCTAATTTCTTTTACAGAATGTGTACTGTGCTTCGTTAATTCCAGTGATATAAATAGTCTAGACAGTGAAAACTGTGGGATGTCGATGTAACTGCTCCCTTGATGATGATGATAAATGCCAGACAGACTTTATGTGAGAGTGACTACAGACACGTTTTCCTGGTTTAGTCATATACATTGAAGAAAAGCTCATTTGGCGATAAAAGCAGAAGCAATAGGGGCCCTTACTTATTGCATACAGCACTTACAGTTTATGCCTTCCCTGCACCCAATTTGCAATAGTTTCCTGGAGTTACAACATTTTTGTTACATCTTCCTACTGTAGCTTGAAGCACAAGAATATGCAAACCACATGCTGTCTGTTACATCTCCTGCCAGGCACTGTAAATTTGAGCCTTTTTGTACCTGCTGAAACATGGGAGTTTTGGGTCTTTTTTAGTCTGTGGTTAATTGGCAAGCCTGCCTACACTCCCTCAGAGCAGAAGACAGTCTGTGGGGAGGAGGGCAACCAATGCAACGCATCTCATCTCTCTGCAGATTTCTTCATCTCTTGTAATTAATTGCATCTTTAAAAGAACAAAATGTAAATACGCAGCTGACACACTGCCAATTAATTTTAAATCGCCGTCTTCCTGACGCTTTCTGCTCAACCGAGGGGGAAATCAAAAGTTATAGAGGGTGTTATGAAAGCTTTAACAGTGTCCCTTTGTTCCTAGCAACACATTGTGAAAAAAGCATTCAGGCCTGACAAAGTGCTCCTGCTCCGTGTAATCAATTCCCTCAGCTTCTACCAGCCGAAGAAGACGGGGTGGAGGGAAGATCTGAGAGAAACCACCATCTCACTTGTCTCTCCTTGTTCTTTGATCAGGCATAACAAGCTTCTTTTCACATCGAGGAAATGTAGAAAAAAGACAAAACCACCTTATCTGCGCAAGACAAATATTCATTCGCTTGGTTATGTAGTTATGTAGTTATGTAGTTGGTAATTGAAAGGTCAGTAATCAAGGTCAGTAATCATTGACTGTGATCACTGTAAGGCTAGCAACCATTCCAACCAAATCTTACCAATAGTTATTAATCACCACACCCTCTGATCTATATTCACCATCACCCAGCCCATTCGCACTTTGCACTGCTGCACATACAGGAACCAAAATAGCAGGTGTGCTTGGAGATGCCCACACAGTCTGTGCGGCCTAGACCTACCGCTCTGCGTTTGTCGTTGCCTTTGTGCAATTAAAATAGGGCCCTAAGAGTCTCCAGTCATGCTGATGGCTCTGTGATAGCTGTGCTTTGAGCTAAATAAAAAAAGTCAGTAGCATTCATCCGCTGGGGATGAGTGTTTGTTTCATGGCAATCCCTCCAATAGTTGTTGAGATGTGTCATTGTGGACCAGAGTAGTGGACCGACTAACCAACTGAACAACGGACAGACTCCATAGAGCCACGACGACAGCATGGCTAAAGGACAGGCGGAAAACATAAAAGGCATTCATCTGCAATAAAAACGGTTTACTAAACCAACATGGGCAAAGACAGAAGCAGACAAATTAAATTATGTTATATGAAATTAAGTGAAAATGCTCCTGGAATATTCCGAATTCCAGTGTGGAAAAGACACAGATGAGACATCTGGTGCTTTTGTCTCTGTACTGTAAAAAGACTGAACTGTATGAGCAACCTTGCTTCCAAATTGAAACAGTAGGTTTGAAAAGTTAAATACCCAAAGAGCACTAGAGAGACAAACATTGTCCTTGTGGATGGCTAAGCAGTAGTCACAACAGTATGTGGGTGTTTTACTGCATTATACCTGAAGTGCCTTTCTCTCAAAGAGCCACTGGGGCCAACAGGGAAAGAATGCTCTGCTAACCTCAATGACTCTTGTAACAAGCTGAAGTGGGATTTTCTTCTGCCTCTTAAGGGCTCATCTTTTATTACTAGCAAGTAAACAGATGCAAATAGACCTGTGATGTGAATTGAAAAAGCTGGAGGTATGTTATACCTAGCTAAGTGCATTAAAAACACCAATCTAAAGAGGTAGAGGCATTGTTGTGAAACTCACATCCTTGGCTAACGTGCAAAGGCCTGGGAAAGAAAGGACAACACTGCAAATAAGAGAATCAGCCCAAAGTCCACAGACCCTGTGCACCACGTTGCACTGAATCACAATTATCATCATGTGTCTAAACAGAATTCTTAACAAGAAATTAAGGTCTGGTTACCTCTTTGGCCATCAAATAACACAACTCTGTTGTCTATAATGAGCAACACCAACAGAATTTGATTTTAAACAAATATCAAGTCAGTTTTTGATCACAATAGACATACTTTATATCCCTGTAGGATATTATCAGATCACTAGTACAATGTCTGTGTCTTTTACACTTCCTCCAAAGAGATTAATCTAATACAGTGACTCCAATTGGGCTGTGTGATGGTGTAAACAGCTAAAAAAGAGCTGTTGCCACTGTGCTGACATGATATCTTACTTTAATATGACAATCAGGAGCTGAAAAGCCACCTCATAAGATGTGATCCTCTAAACTTCTTGTTTAAAAAATATTCAAAAAGTCCTTTGTCCACATGAACTCAGCTATGTCCTGATTAGTATATCATTTGTCTGACTTGAGGTCATGCTTTTGTGTCAAACTTGCAGGATTCTCTCAACAGATCCATCTGGCTGTGAAATATCTATAGATCTGTTACTTACACTGTATGGATGAATGGAGCAGCTATGTTCACATTCACAACTTAATCAGCTTAGTCTGTTTGATATGAATACCATCGACTTGTTAAATGGTCTTTGCGGTACGAGAGCTTGTGCTGAATTACAAAATGAATGTCATCATCAGATCTTTCCAAGGTAGCAGCCATCACACAACAAGCTCAACATGTTTTGTTTTACTGGATAAACCTTGCCCTGTCTTCACACTAAACATCGAGTAAATATATCTCTTTCGCTTCCTACTGTCTCCTCCTCAGCACCTTTTTCCTGCAGTTTGCAAGGGGTTGTATTTTGGGTGCGAGGTGTTAGAAGCACAGTGGCGATGCCAGTGAAAACAAAACTGCTCTGTGATTTCACCCTCACTTGCTTCAGGCATCTCTCACAGCATTGGGAAACTGCAGCAGCACAACAAACTGGTGCAGAGTGCTTCATAAATGCCTCCACAACAGAGAGAGAGAGAGAGATGAGGAACTCACATAAGGTTACAAAACATACTGTATATTATGTACCAGTTTGTATTTTATATAGTATTACCTTTTTAGAATTTCAATAAAATGTATATCTCCCTGTGACAATTCTGTCTTATGTACATGATCGTTCTGGTTGCTCATGCATTAGTGAAATACTGTGAATACAGGCAGGGAAATACCTAAAATGTCAATAAGAAATCATTTTCACGCAGGTTAGAACATTTGATTGTTCATAAACACTGTAAATCACAGGCCACATTACAATGTAACTTCTATAACAGTGATAGTTTTATATTTCAGCATAAAGTGTGCAAACCTTGAAAACTATTCTCAGGTCCTTCACTGCCTACTCTTGAAGGTTTATATAATTAATGGCTTTAGTCTGATGGGATGGATCTGTTATTTTTAGTGTGGCAAGACTGCCCTCTGGTGAACTACCAGGATATGTCTATTAGGATATGATGGCACAGCTGCAATAATATGGATTCATGTGAAGTAATAAGTGCAGTAAGTGAGTGGTATAAAAGAAAAGAAGGCACTTGCTTCAACTGGGCTCTGTCTGTTTACAGTCTCTTTCAGTTATAGCAGTTATGGGTACTGGAAGACAGTGGAATTGAAAAGACTTCAGAAGTCAACGGTGGTTTTGTGTGTTATGTAGTCCACAGAATTGTGCAAAATGTATTCAATCAGGATACAATTCTTTCTTGCAGCAAAATATGCCAATGAAGAGTGCATAAGAGGATTTGCTACTACAGGCCCTTTAACAACCTTATTATAGTTATAGTGACGGGTAATGTTACATGTGAGAAAGCAAGTGCAACAGACTGATGTGTGCAATAAGATGCTTTTACCATGTAAGCCACAAAGATGAGACCGACAGAGGCTCCGTAATTCAAAATGTTCATCTCGCCACATGCTCTGCTGTGACGACAAAGTCTGTTCGGTTTTTTTTGTGTGGAATATGTACTGACTGTGAAAACACATCTTCCTCTGGGACAACAAAGACTATCTATCTGTCTTGAATATGACCATGAGCCAAACCCGTGAATGTCTGCTACTAGCAGGGACGTTGGCAATACCACCTAAGTGGAGTCCAAGTCAAGTCCAAGATTAACCACAGCCGAGCCAAGACCGAGTTCTCTTCAAAGTCTGGACAAGGATTTTAACAATGCCCATTCAATCTTGTTGTTATTCAAGAGTTAAGTGTGATACAACCTAAAGAATCACTCACTGGATTTAAATGTGCAGCATCAAGAAATCACCAGTGGCGTAGTTTACTCCGAAATAGGGAGCAGACTGTTGATATCTGCGAATGTAGCTCTACTTCCAAACACATTTACTGACCTTCCAAATTCAAGTGAGCATGCAGCAAAGGCGGCCATCTTCAGACAGAATCACTGCGGAAAGGCTTAAATGACTAACTCCACTTGGCCTAATTGGTTGCACTTTATGTCATCTTTCATAAGAGTTGTACACCAGTGGTGCAGTTTCCCTTAGCCACACGGTCCGCCTCCACTGAAATTAACTACTGCCATAAGAAAAACTGATCACACACATTAGCAGATATTCCACACATTAACCACTCAAGGACATACAACTACAAAATAACATTGCATCACACTTCAGAATATTAAGCCAATCTCCACAGACCCATCACACCACCTCTCGCTCTTTCACTCACTCTCTCTCTCACACACACACACACACACACACACCTCAATCTCAGTCAGGGACATAAGCTACCATTGAGGACACTGAGGTTATATCTTCTGTATATTTTCTGGGAACTTGGGAGTTTTTGCAACCCAGGGGGAGTTTACATTCTAAAATGAAAAACCTACATATGGTGGGTATTTGACTGGATCATTGCAGTAGTTTTAAACTCAATATACTTAAATTTGCCTACTTTACACAACAAATAAATAAATTATACAGTAAGTCTTGTTTTCTCAGTGATAAGTAATTCTGGAAAAGAATAGGACTTAGATTTTTTTTTTTAGTTAATTTACTTGCTTGTAATCTTTAATATGCTCAGTAGCAAGTGACACGTGAAATCAACAACAATGTATTTGGAACACTTTAATGTATAAATAGGGATGAAATAAAAGATATTCAAATTACTGGTAGACAAGGTACATCATAGAAAACATTTAATACGGGGAATTTAGTAGCACAAGAGGCCTTTTCACAGCAGACATTTTGACTTGTCATAGTAGGAAAAGCACAGGTGTCACTAATAACATGAACATGGCGCCGCTCTGTTGTTTGTACCGGGAAGTTAAGCCTGTGACAGTGAGCCACCGTGCACAGTACAGTGCGTTCGGACATCACGGCTTCTCGAAAGCAGCAGCAACTTTATACAGTTTATGCTCCAACTGCTATAGCGGCCCCTTTTTAAATGATATGTATTGCTAATCGGAGGCATTTATTTTTTAAAATCATGGCCAATGACATGTCGTAGTTATTCCAAAAGGTTGAACTCTCCTGAAGCCATTTTAGGACCCAAACAGAGTCACGACCTCTGGAGCTCCCTAAACTTAAGAGCATTAAGTCAAAATCAAGTCAAGATCTGCTATAGCTTTTATTAAGCTAAGTTTGTAAGTAGGAGTAAAGGTGGAGGGTGTTTTTAAATCTTTAAATTAAGTCCAAAATGTCACTCTTAGCAGTTTGATAAATACAGCCCTGGTCTCCTCTCACCTGACACCGGCGCCGTCTCTCCGCCCTGTCCGTACAGCAGGTATTTTAAGACACGTTAGCCCCGACAGGTCTGGATACATTTTCACTGGCTTTCATTTATTTCTACAGTCCCTCAGCCTTTAGGCTGCACCAGCCAGTGGGCGCCCATAACGTTGCCAAGGCCTCTCTTCTCTTCCTCTGGGTCCGACTCCGTCTAGTAGTCGAATAACGCGGGTTCGCGCTGTTAGCAGTGAAGCTAGCAACTTCGAAATTCTCTCAAATATCACTAATTTGCAAAAAAAAAAAAAAAAAAAAAAATCGCCATTACCCGGGTAGCGACTGGCGAAAATCCTGGACGTAAAATTAAAGCTATCAATGAAGTCGTCCAGACCGGAGACTGTAATGGGCAAAATAAAGTTTGAGTCGAAATATAAAACGTCTTGAGACCAGACGAGATTTAGATTTCCAACCAAGGGAATAGATGGACACAACACAAACTCATCAACCAAAATGTTCACCGTTTGTTCCAAATACACCGTCAATGGACGGGTTTCTTTGTTTTATTACAAACACATACAATATAAAAGCGCTACATACTAGTTTAAGGCAACATTTTCAGTTGCTGAGAAAAAGGCCACACTGCTTACAGCTTAAAAAAATATGCCTACAGAGGTCAAAAAATGGACCCATTTAACATTTTCAGTATTTTACTTTCTACAAACTGACAAAGCACATAAACAAACAAACACTTTCTAAATAAATTGCAAGTCATGATTCATTTACAGGGTGTCAAAAAGGAGTCTGATGGTAGAGAATGGATTTTTGAGTACTTGACTTTAGTCCAGATTAAACATAGTAGAATGGATACACAGTAGAACATGTCCCATCATGTGCACATAATGAGAGTAACCCACAACCTTACATTGTCTGAAAGCCCTTGACAGAGGTGACATCAGTCTGAGTCCATTTGTTAAAGATGAATGGGTGTGTGTTGACAGAAGCCCTCTCAGGAGTGTGAATGTCTTTTAGAGGCAGTGTTTAGAGTTGTTGGTTTAGTCCAGTCCCCCCTCTTCCTCTAGAATGCGTGTGTCTGGTCTATAGTCCATGAAGGGTGGAGCTGATGATGTCCATGAAGGTGGCCTCTACACAGTAGCAGAGCTGAACATCAGGGTCAGCTCCACCCAATTCCTCTGCTGTCCTCTGGGGTAAAGTCAGCTTGGAGGAACCTTCCCCTGGAGCCACAGCCCCCTGAGGCTTCTCCTTCAGATACTGCAGTCCTGAGGCAGGAAAGCAACAAATGTCTTGTTCATGTTATTACTTAAACATTGATAGATCTTTCTAACTATATTCTTTATCATCTGTCTTCATTACATTGTTATGGTTCCGACTGATCTACTACTACAGAGTTGTTTGCAGTTTCCGGTACGTACATATCTCTAGAAATATTCTTCATCATATGCCATATCCACGTATAAACAATGCTCTCGTTGCAGTGAGAATGAGAGTAAACAACAAGGCACAGGCACAATGTGCAAATTCTGTCCATGTGACGTCACCATGTAGAGGTTCTGAATAAATGGACATCACTTTTTAAAATCTACATGCTACATACAGATTATCTATAGTTAGAGTTGCCCCGAGTCAATCTGCAAGATCAGTATTTAAAGTGTGGGGTAGTGACGTATGCGATTCTAATCTAATACACGTCTTTTTGTCAGATTCAGCGAATATCTCCTCACGGTCCGCTAGCTATCCGTTCAGTGTGTGCACTGAAAAAAACAAAACACTTTGTTTGTTTAGCTGTGTACAAAGTGGCTCGGACTGAGTCACACAACACTAGTCCAGCCATGATCTGTGTGTCAGGTAACGTTAAATGACTTGCCCTCCGACATTCAGCTTACTTTCTAGTTTGCCAAGATCTGCTGCTGTTGTGATGTTAGCTACAGTAGCAGGAGAGTTGTGAGTATCGCTGTCTGGAGCTGCTGTGCTGGCTCTGGGAAGCCGTCTCGTCCTCTCTGGCTGTTAGCTTGTAGCAGCAACTGTAGGGACAGTTTGCTAACCCACAACCTAGCTAAGCTAACCCACAACCGAGCTAACGTTAGTTACATTACTTGCTGTGTCGTTGTTCGCGCTATATCATGGTATTGGATTTCTCCAGAATCGAAAGGTTTCAAGTTTTGTTTTTTGTTTTTTTAAAATTGGATGACATCTGGCGCCCTCAGGATGGGATGGCCGTATATTAATTGTGGCACCTGGATGGAGCAGGCCAACAAATACAGAAATGTCCAACATTGCAGGGGCACGGGTTAAATCATTGCCTGTGGTGCTTCCAGCCAGGCAGAAAACTACTGGCAGTATTGGTAGAATAGGAATCCAGTGAAAGATCCTTGTGTCCTTTTCCTTAACCATCAAAGTACATCTTTTAATGATGCATTTTCTTAATGTAAGTGCAAATACATAATACAAATCATGAACTGATGAAAAGTGTAACCTGAACAATGGCATTTAACAAATTGTTATAATGCCACCTAAGTGACTAACTATACTTACGGGCAATGAGAGGGTCAATGTCCCTGGCCTTGGTGGCAACATCAGAGGCACAAACCTGGCCCACTTGTACTAGCAGAGCTGCCACATCATCATAGAGTGGAGGGAAGGCCTGGCAGAAGGCCACCAGGCATGGCAGGATGGGCATGAAGAAGGAGAACCGCTTTGCACGAGTCAGCACTAAAAAACAGAACAGACACACACTTACAGTACACACAAGAAATGTGTAAACAATAAATACAATGGCTAATAAGCTGGTTCACACTGTACATTTATGTAATGGGAGAGAAAATGCTGCACTAACAGCCAAAGGCCAGATGGTGGCAGCCAAATATAGGGATAAAAATATCAAGATAGACTGCATGACAATAGCTGATATACTGTATGCAGGCTGCACTGTGATTTAAAGTATACAGTGAGTCTGCTGGAAGAAAAATCAATGACGGAGACGTAGAAGAGGAAGGGTGACTAAAGAAGGCTACAACCAAAAGCATGAATGTATGAGATGTAAAGACAGGAAAAACAGTTCACTGACCTGTGAGGAGAGTGCCCATGACACTGATGGCCAACCGGGCCACACTGAGGGACTTGGGTAGGGCGTACTGGGTACACAAGAACGACAGCAACTGGATTGCAAAGATCTGTGGGGACACACACATTCACAATGGTTACACATTTCCCCCCCACTTATTTATGTAGCAAATATGCAAACAATCGGCAAAGAGCACCCAGTAGAGCCGCTTAAAAATAAACACGACAGTGTAAAACAGGCTCTGGCGCAAGTCTAGGATTTAAAGCCAGGAAAAAGAGAGGGGGGAGATGGGAGGGGAGGTTTGGAGGCCTCACCTGCTTTTCCAGCTGGGGCTGGGCCAGCAGCTCTGGGATGAAGTCCAGACATATATGGATGGAGGGGATGCCTGCCACAGTTAGAGGCAGCAGAGCTTGAGGGTAACCCTGACAGAGAGAGCCACAAAGAGAGAGAGAACAGGAAACATAAATCTTATGATAAAAACCAAGAATGATAACGAAGGAATAAGGAATACACAGTAAATTCAATCAAGTAGTCATTTAAGCACTTAAGTACATTTATATTAAACCTGTGTGTTTACACAAATGCACACAGCAGCTTCTGATTGACTGTGTGTACAAGGGTGGATTAGTGTGACAGAGGAAGGATTGGTTTGATGAAGTCCACCATATGGCCATCTGTTACTTCTGGGAGTGCTGCAGTCACTTACCGCTAATGCCATGGCAGAATGTGATGACTAATGGGGTCAACATGACTTGGCTCTTCTTGAAAAACTGACTCAAAGGTATTTTCAGCAATATGGCACTATCCACTCAACTACTCACACAAAGGGTATTTGCATAATAACATTACTTTCTAATGGCACAATTTGGGAGGAAGCAAGAGAATCTAGTCATGCAGGAATGTCATTAAGAAGTCAGAATGCCATAAAGAGCCCAAGACCACCGCAGGGTCAGGAACAACACATGCCCCTGTTGGTCTTGGATTCAGACCTGTTACAACACTGTCTTTTATGTTTCTGACTCTGTAAACCTGCCAGTCGTCCCACTGTCACAGGAAAACAACAAATAGCAAGCGCACAGCCCACTCTTTTTCCCCATTGTGTTACCTGAAAGTGAACCAACTTGGCAATGTTGGGGTCGGCAATGAACATCTGATGCAGCAGACAACAGATGAGACATTGCACCTCCCTCAAGTCACTGAGCAGGCCTCCCTCTGGCTCAGCGTCCTCCCCAGTCCCCCTGGCTCTCGGCCCCAGGCTTCCCTTTTTCGATTTCCCTGGCAAGGGGCCCCTAATGCTCCTCAGCAGGCTCTCTGTGTTGGCACCCAGCTGCTGCTCTTCGGAGGTTGGCAGACACACCTCCAGGAGAATCTGGACTGCTGCGCTGTCCTGGGGTTAAATAGAAACAGGTGGTTACCATGGCTAGGTGTAAAAGGTCATCTCTTACATATTTGTTTTTGTGTAATTTCACGCCATATTATTTCTGCATTCATGCTTAAATAGACTGAATGGCGTAATAGACAGAGACAAAATGTGTGTGAATGTGTCAGTTAGTGGTTAAATTACCTGTGCAGCTAGAAGGGCGTTCTTCAGCTCCTCCCTGGTGACCTCGGGTGTGTCTGGCTGTCCGGACACACCCAAGTTTGACACTGTCTGGTTCTGCCGATCAAAGTCAGCTGTCTCCTTCAGGTGGCAGTGTAGGTAGGCTTTTGAGGCCAGCAGGTAGCCATTCAGCATGTGAAGGACAATGTCCATCAAAGGAGGACACCTGGCAAAACAAACAACAAAAAGTTAAACCTGCAATTTTATTTGCTTTGGTATGAATTGCAGGTCTGGGGTCGCCTGGAGCAATTTGGCAAAGGTTGCACATCCACAAAACCTAGGTTCTAGATACAAAAATCAACAGGAATACAACGGAAAGGTGCTAGCACGGTGGAATCAGAGCTCCCTTAAGCTTCTTTAATAGTTTGAGGGATTGTTTTCACCTGCCAAAACAAACCAAATTAAAAGAGTAAATGCTCCAGAGATCCAATAAATATACTTGATGGAAACACACCTTTAATTAACTACAAACACTTGAATGAAAATACATTTAAATTAAAAAAACACTAACTTTTATGCATTTGTTTAGGTAGGAGATTCAAAAATCTCAACATATACTGTCATACAGCGATGATTATTTGGTGATCCTTAACTTTAAAACACTGCAATAAAAACTGTTTCTTTCAAGCTATCTGACACACATCTTAACCATTCTTGTATTATTGTGAAAATAAATGTAGCTAATTGTGTCCTTGTGGTGTAAATTTCATCATCTGGCCATGTCCTCATGCATGCAGCAAAAAAACCTATGACCACAACAAATGTGTAAATGCAGATACCCAATGCAGCATAAACTTACATTGGCAGAACTGCATCCGTGTGCTGCATGTGTCCATATATGGCATTTTAGGCTATGTCCCATAGTTACCTGTACACCCTTTGATCACAGCGCAGCACAATGAGAGGGTCCACCATCAGGTCGTTCTGAGTGTACCTCTGCTGCCTAAGCAGCTTAGCTGAAGGTTGGAGGGCGTTTACTGTCATCACCCACAACCTGCAACACAGACACGTCAATTCTAACTTTCATATCACACTAAGTATTAGGAAGTGGAGGAAATGCACTACCTGACTTGGAAGGTAAAAGTATGTTTGCCAAGCTTTTGGAGCTTCATAACTAAAATAATTTCATTTCAAATTGAGATGTGTGACAGTTGTTGAGTCTCGAAAAGACTGATACCACATGAAAAGACATTATGGTACTTTTTAAAAGGATAATAGTAAAATTTCCAGTTAACAAAAATATCATACTTATCCAGATGAACTACTAACAAACTAATCACGAACTGTCCACATTTTTTCCAAAATTGATTTATTGTATTTTGTAAGAAAATTACTCAAATGCTACTAAAATATGACATGAGGCACACTTCAGTAGGGGTTTAATGAATTCAATTACTCACAAATTAGCCTGTGGCAGCATTTCACCCTCAATCTCTTATCAGACCAATGCTAAACTATAAACAGCAGGGCACTCCAAGTCTCCCTGCAGCTTGCACACTGGCATCAATCAGTGAATCTGTGTGAAATTTGACCCTGCTGCCCTTCTCCTAGATTCACCAGAGCTTCTCTTCTAGCCCTCTGCAATGTTCAATACTACGAGAGGGAGTGAGGAAGCGAAGAGGGGGCAACAATCCCTTACATCTCCCTCATGGAGAGTCTCCCTCAGTTTTCCTGCCCTGAGCTCTTCATGTTGCAGACCCCTTTTGGATCGATAGGATGTCTGCTCAGAGCTTTGGTTAACTGTGCTCCTGTGGGCCCTGGGGCAGAGTGAGGGTCACCCTCTTCTGTCCAGAGAGTTCACTCTGGCTGACAGAGTTGCCTGGCTCAATACCTCTGATCTATTCACACAATAATCATTGCGCAAACAGCTTGGGGTTAAGGGCAACAACTCTTGTTCCACAGGTCTTCCTTTAATCCATTTACTCAGTCTCACAGCAACTTTACACAGCCTTGGGATAGACTGTACTACTGTTAACCTTTTACTGAAAAGGCTGTTGATTTTGAGCCCCGGTACCCAAGTGATGGCATTAATTTAAGGCATACTAATAATGGCTTAAGGCAGTTGTGTACCATATCCACTAAGCATATCAACTATCTGGTTCTTATATGAAATTTAAACTTGAATAATATAAACAAATTCAATTTTAATATTCAATATTCCAATTACCACAATGTATTATTCCCATGTGACATTCAGCAGTATTTCTCACTTGAGGCTGTCACAGTAGTATTTTCTATCCTTTGTCCACACCATCTAATCATGTCCAAAGCATGTACCTGCGGGGCATTACGGTGTTGAGGCCCATCCAGAGCTTGTTGAGGGTCTGCAGTATTCGACGAGGCACAGCGGGCTCCAGCAGCAGAGCCATGCTGGCTGTAAGGGCCTCGGCATAAGGGATCAGGTCTCCGGGTGAAAGCAGCGTTAAATGTTCCAGGATCCGCATCAGCCTGGGACTGCTAGATGGTAACTTCTGGAAGGCTGGGGCAGGGGGACAAACAGCTGAATTAGTCTGTGGAGCCTTGTTGTATTCCCTTAACTGATCTGAACAAAATGTGTACATAGTAACCCAATAGAAATAGAATAGAAACCCAAAGCTTCTGGAGCATCAGATAAATCCAGTGCAAGACAGTAGCAACATCTGGCATTTTGATGTTATGTATTTGACATTTGTTTAGACTTAACGGTGGTGAGAAGAAAATAAAACTACATCATCATCATCCTTTAAACTTCACACAAAAAGTGTGAACCAAAGCTAATAAGTGTGAAATGAAAAAAAGATACTGAGTAGGTCATCCACTTGAAAGGTCAAGTTCCACACCAACGCTGCAGTCTGTTGAGCCTGTTGTTCTAACTCAGTTGAAACCCCTTTTCACCTCCTACCACCAAGTCCTGGGAGGCAGAGGAGCTATTTTTCTATTCTTACCATACTTTCCTATACATAATTAATCCATTCATTGTCTTTCTTGTCACCATTATTCTGAAGAAGGCTGCAATGCAGACAGAGCCTAAAAACACAACCTGGATGCATTACAACAACACATTTGTGTAAAGTTGCATAAATACATAAATCAATTTGTAAAAAGATATATATATATATATATATATATATATATATAAAACATATATACATATATATATATATATATAGTTTATATATATATATAAAAAACACTGTACATTAACTTCTGCATTTTGTCAAGGATCTTTATCAAAGAAAAGCCAATTACAGCCTAATCCTCTAAACCCTGAAGGATTAACCACTGATATAAGATTTCAGTTGGATAATGGCTTTCACCTGTAAATGTATTATACAATATTAGTATAATTTCCCTGTTCCACTCAAGACTGGTAACACTACTCTCTCACCTTCACAACCCTGGCTCCTAGGTTAGGATCACTGGTGCTGGTTTATTTCCAAATGAGATCTTTCTGGATTTAGTTTGGCTCGTTTTAATCTGAGGTTTTTCTTTTACTTTTTTCAATCTAAACAATGTCGGTTTACCCTTTAATGTCATCTAATCAACCCATGTAGTGTCATTTTCTTTCTATTTACCTTGTGAATACATGGGGCACTGACTGTTAAAAGGACTTTGGTAATATTTCTCACATTTCTAAAAAAATCTGATAATTTTAGCAGAAAGGCATGGGAGCTCTAAATTCAGAACTACCAGCCTCAACCTTCTGCCCCAATCCTATTTCTTTCATCCCTAATTCCCACCCTTCTCACCCTGGTGTAGCTGGCTCTGAGAGTATCTGCAGGTGTTGCTGGGGAGCATCATCCTCCTAAGCAGGGGCAGGGTACCAGTCACCTCCTCCTCACACACCCAGTCTTCCACTAGACATAGATGAGGGTAGTTGGTGGCCAGCAGCCTCAGCAGGGCAGAGTGCAGACCTGGGAACAGGGAAAAGAAGGTTATTTCTAAGTTTATTACCGGCAAGAATTTTGTGTTTTTGAGCTTTTTTAAATTTTCTTTTTTCCTTTTTTTCTAAAATAAAAAAATGCATTCATTTCCAACAAGGGATACTTGCTCACATTCTGGCAGAGTAGTGATATTTACTGTGAAGTGATATGTAATGCAGGGTTAGAACTATAATCTTTGTATGTAACTTGTGTGCTCCCAAGTATGTAATACCATATTAGTAAAATAAAATATGGATATAGAGATGTAACCAAACGTTAAGTTCATGTCTCACCCCCTAACTCCTGCTGCAGTCCCTGGGCCTGGGTAACCAAGTATTTAATAGGGATCTGGTCCATCAAGGCTGCTGAGTAGGACTTCGGCTTCCTCTGCATCAGCGCTTCAAAAAAGAAAAAGAAAAAAATGGTGAGTAAAGCAAAGAAACTATAAGACAGGAAAGAGAGAGTGTGAGAACATAAAGCAAGAAAAGGACAGAGCATAAGTGTTTTATTTGGCAGTGTAAGGACGCCAGAGCCGCTGTGCCGATGCGTTAGAGGAGCGGAGGTGATTTTTCACTGACGTGGGTTCATTACCACTGCTGATGGGCTTCATTACTTCTTCCTTGAAGGCTGCGGGAGCACTTGGGTAAACACAGCAATTAAAGAGATGGGCATAAACTCTCACATAAATCTAGCCTAATGAAGGGCAAGAGGAGAGCTCGTCATGGGAGAGAATAAACACTGACTAGGCTAACTGCTAATGCTCAATCTAACCTACAGCTGTCCTAGTTAGCTCAGCTCCCGAAGCCATTGTACTTGGCTCTTTGTCAGCCCTCCATTTATTCTCTATGAAGCGGCCAACATTCAGTGCCGAGAGAGAAAAGGATGAATGACTGTACATCCAGAGTGAGAGCATATCCTACAACTTCACAGAGGACAAAAGCTGGCTTTGTCCTCTCACTGCATGATAAATTCCCTCCATCTCACAATGCCTCCTTCAGTGGAGGAGGTGACAATGGATGCACTTTAGACAGGCAGAAGAAGAGAAACTAAGAAATAGAAAGGAAGTGAGTCAACAACACATATGGACACAATTATTGTCTTGTAACATACCCAGTTGTTTGGTGCTCGCCAACAGGTTCTCCTCATAAGACAGGATGTAGTAGAGGATAAGAAGTTGGGTGGTGATGGAGTAGCGCTGTCGTCCTCCTCGATTACCCTCCCCCTGCTAACCAATAGTGAAAGAGAGAAGCAAAACAACAGCTTCAGTCAGGGATGGGCAGCACAATAGGGCTCTGCAGCAACAGTGAATGTGGAGATGGATACTTTCAAAAGATTTATCAGTAATATAAAAACCTGGAATGCTTGTAGTTGGCAGTAAATTGCTGGTAATTTCCATTTCAACAACCCAATTTACACTGACTTTAACTAAAAATAACTTCAGTGATTATTAACAAATTTATTTATTTGTTATTTTTAAACACAAAAGGGTTTAAAAGACAAAAACGTTCTACAATTCTATATCTATAATTAGATGTTAATAGTGTAATTTACATATAATCCATAACTCCTGAACCCAGATAGCAACAAAGAGGTATTTAATATAAAGATCAGAAGCAATTGGATCAATCTGGATGAAAAAAAATAATACAATGTGCAGTACAATAGAGTGTTACTGAATTCCAATAATAATTACTGCTATAACAATAACTAAGGAAAGTAAATCAGGGTTGGCAGAAATAAAGGCAACCTTCTGTAAAGTGCCATTAAAAAGAGGTAGAAAACTCCATCAATTCTGGTAACTTCAGAGAAAAATGTTGCCTTCGAATACTCACACATACTGTCAGATATCATCAAAAAGGATATGGAAAGAACAGACCACAAAATTGAACCTCAAATGCCATTAATTGCCTAGGGTGCAGTTTTAGGTTTCTGTAGCTCCCCTGAAGCCCTAGTGCTGACTCACCCCAGCAGAGCTCTGGAAGACATTTAGGATCTCCTGCTCAGTGATGGGCTGGTTGGTGGCCTCTGGGTTGGCCTTGGATGCTGGAGTGAGGATAGAGTTGATGTAGGCGTCAATTAGGGGAATCAGTTGGGTGTGGATAGGGGTGGTTGTTTCACAGAGCTGACGATAGATCCAATCCTGGAAAATGCACACAAGGAAAGCAAAACAGACTTAACACTTAGCAGCTAGTCATCATTGTGAGCCATCTAGCGCACATTTCCTACCTTGATGGACACTTTATGCTTGGTGAAGGATCGGCTCCGAAGCAGCTGGTAGATACAGTGAATGGGGAGGAATCCTGTGATGTTGGCACTTAGGTTGTTGGTCACTGCAACCCTCACCGCATGGGCTGTAACCACCTACATACCAGAAATAATAAACAAGTTATCTAAACAGCAGCAATAGAAAATAGACAAAGAACACCTTTAAATATACATTTGGTTTAACGTCACATTATGAGAATGTGCACAACTTTGTTTGAATGGAATTTCTGTTATCTGGCTCCTTCACTAACAAGCTCCATCCTCTACTGAGAGTGTGGTAACATGAGGCTTCTTGATTGCTAATTACAATTAGCAACAGATGTGATGCATACTACTAATAGTGCATACATCTACTGGCACTACCCCACAAGTAACAGACAAGATATGTTGACAGAAAACAGTGTTGTGCACCATGACAGTTTTCCATGTCACTCTGATAAGTTTTGTTACATTTCTTTCTTCTGTCTGTTTCAATGTACTTTCTTCTTATATAAAAGGTTTTAAGATCACATTATTAAATTAAGCCACCATTACACCATACATTTTTGCCTGACAGTAACCATGATAACACTGCTGGGAAATGATAAATAATGTACATTAAAGTGATTTATGGCCAACTGAAAACTTTTAGGACATTTTATTTCATTTTTGACAAGTTGTTAAATTAAAAAGTTTCTACATTCCTGAATTAACAGCAGCTCTCAATGGGGAAAATAAATGAGTGTGGATAAATAAAAAGCCTACACAAATATACAAATAAATCATTGGAATTAGCAGGTAGAAAATGTGCATATGGATGGACTGGAAATGTACGTACCTGTTCTGTGAAGATCTCCTGTGTGAAGATAGTCTTCATCTTGCTTAGAGAGCTGGGTTTGATGGCAATCTATAGAAAGTTGAACATTGGCAAAAAATAAAAAATAAAAAAAGATAAAGAACATCAACAAGGTAGTCTTACTGTGAGTGAAAACAACCTGCAGGCAACAGTACTAGTATTTTGTAATTCCCTCCTTTTATATTTCATAAGAAAAATTCTACATGGCAGGCACAACATTAAATTGAGAGGATTGCCCTAGGGGTGCAACAAATAGGCTCTAAATCCAATTACATTACACATCTTAGTGGAAAATACACTGAGACAGGAAAACTACTTAGCACACAGGCAGGAAACAATAGTGCACTTAATAAGTAATAAAACAGCAAAATGGCCACAGGGTATAGTGTCTTCGTAGATATGTGTATGCTGCAAGTGTTTCATTAGTGATATAGTCTTCGTATGCGCCACTGCTGCAGTGGAAGAGTGGGGCCAGTAGCTGGTCAGCCAGACTGATGTATTGATCACGGCCTCCCTCCCACCTACCACCTTACCTTCATCCCCAAAGTAGAGCACACCAACTCAATAATGGAGCTGAGCTGGTTGCTATGGAAATACATGGCAACCAGTAATAGCATCTCTCCAAAAGAAGCAGATACGCCTGCAGCACTGTAAGGAGGAGGACACACATATGCATGCAAGGCAAGTAAGAAAAGACACTTAGACTTGTCGTCAATCCTACATCTTACAGGACAGAATTTAATAAACTGATTATGGTAGTTCTATCAACCCACACACACCTTCTATCGGCCTGTGTCCCTTTAGTCACCCCTAAAGTCACTTATAAGACTCCGTGATGATTTATGCTTTAGGAACTAGAGTCCGAAACAAACACACACACACACTCACATGGACTGCTGCAGTTATAATTTGTCAGGCCCATATTAACTTAATTGTAACATTACAAACAAACAAAGCTTTGCTGAGTTTATCACTGCCTATTCCAACAAAGAACAAACAATTACAGTGGGGACATCAAATGCCTCCAAATAGTGAACATGAACAAACACACATTCAAGTATGAATTCAGACATGATTTACCACGTTTAACTTGTCATTTAACTTCTACAGCTCCTTGTTTATTCAGTGAGTATTATTGTTTCTGCCCTTTTTTATGAAGTTTCAATAAACTTTGTAGCTGATATGCTCTTCTGGAGTAGAACACCAGTGACCAAGACCATACCAGTGTAGTATGGTAAGAGAGGATGGTGTACTCTATCTGACTCCTACTGTATAATAATCAGACATTTGCTGAGGTCAATAACATAATGCTATAAACAAGCTAAAATGATGTGAAATATTAAATGGAGTAAAACTGTAGAAATAAATATGATAAAATAAGGAGCTTTGTCAAAATAACCATGGCTGTCAGAATTACACATCATGTCCTCAATATATTTATAAAATGTTAATTTCTTATATTGGCTAAAGCAGCATTATAAGACCATCACTTATTCCGTAAAGGCAACCATTCCATCATGAATGATGCCATGAGATGTGAGCATAAATGTTTTTACATTACCGTTTTAGAGGTTTATAGTATTAGTGGTGTTTTATGATTTTAGAACAGCTTCTCAAGTTAGTAGACTATTTAGACTGGCAATATAATTAAGACGAGTACAAACACTTTTTGCTTTGATGCAAATTGCATGCTAAACCCAGACACACCTTCCAGTAATTTTAAGAGAGGCACTGCTTTTGAGAAATACATATTCATTGTACCCCAGGTGACCGCTACATAATCTCAGGTTAATACCTTAAACGATTACATGGTGTAGTCAAGTGTTACAATTACATGTGGGAGATATTGTGATAATTATCACAGCACTATTTAAATATTCAAAATTTACTTAAGTATTTAAAATCCCATAGTAAAAAGTTAAGCTTGTTTCATTCAAGTAAGTAAAATGGGATGAACATGACAAAAAAAACTCACTATTCATTTGGCCAAGAACCACAGTTTCCCATACAATAATGCGCCATTATCATATATAGATTCTCCTTACCTCTCAAAGTATTCCTCCTCTTTGATCATCCAGCTGAGCCACATGACCATCAGCTGTTCTTGCTCTGGAGTGCTGGACACAGACACACACAGAGGATAATGCTCACACTCCATTTAACAAAGACAATATTTAATGCCAAAAGATGCAGAGAGGACTTCTGGCAAGCAGCGTGCATTGGCAGAAAATTTAAACTCAAGACCACTGTTAGTTGAATAGGGTTTGTGATTCCAACTTATTTGTGTTTGCTGAATAAAACAAAGACTTCTAAAAGTAGGAGTCAATAAGACTAGCTTTATGTACCTGACCAGAGTAGGGAAGGCCAGCAGCTTGCAGAAGGACAGAGAGACAAAGCGAACGCCGGCAGGAGTGGCCGGGGGCCGGCTGGTCATCAGCTGCAATAGCTGCTCTGCCTCTTCATCTGTAGGTCTGTAGAAGAATCACATTGAGTGTATTATCTTTTACACATAAACTTATTAAAATTAAAACCTTACAAATTCAAGGACGTTGGAACATTTTTAATATTTGTACTGAACTAAATAAAGCATTCTGAGTTAAAAACAACAGGCAAAACACTTACTTTCAAATTTCAAAATCAAACTCTAAAACAATCAAATACACATCAAAATCCTGATCACATATCAGGAGGGCTACTGTATCATCTTTGACCTACCTGAGGCCCGCGATGCCCATGAGAGCACAGTAGAGTCGGAGCAGAGCGCTGGCCTTCACCACATGCTCCTCTCTGAGGCCAGAGTACCCTGAGCCACCCTCCTCTTCCATATCACCGTCATTGGGCATGTGGGTGCTGCGTGAGCGCGGCAAGATGGCGACCAGCTCCAGCAGCAGCTGTCTGCGCATCTGCCACAGCACTGAGCTGCTTTCTCTCTTTCGCTGGCAGTACAAAGAGAAAGCGAGGGAAAGACAAGAGTCAACTGCAGTGCTTCCCCCCAAGTCCTTACATTAGGGCTCCAACCAGTGAATATTTGACATTTTTTGTATGATAAACAATAAACAATTAACTTTTAACAATTAACAAAAGTGCCAACAATTAATTTTCTGTCAATCAATTAATTGACTAATCGTCTGAGCACCAACTTAGATGCAAATTGTAATGTACAAAACAGAAAAGGCTAAATATGGACGAAACATTCCAATACATTTCAGAGCTTTATTGTCTAAAAATAAATAATATTTATTTAATATTTAACAATTTAAAAAAGGGAAACAAACAAATGGTGGCATTTGCAGTGAAAGGCTAATTGTGGGAAAGTATCTGCCCTCCATAAACTGCCAGAAATGCCAGCAGATGGAAAGATACATGATTCCATTTATCTTTTGTGATATTTTAACTGTTAGCTTAAATGTGGGACAGTTCAATTCAAGAACCAACAATTGGGAAAGACAAAAGAATGCGGGTGACACAAAACAAAGACACTGTGTATGAGCGCATAGATGTGTGTGTGTGTGTGTGTGTGTGTGTGTATATGTGTCCATAGTTTTTACACTCAGGGTGATTACATTACATGCACATTAGAAATACAGACCTAATCCTGACTAAGGAGATGCTACTCCTACAGACACAGAACATGTTAACACCTTATTCTCAAGGTTAAATCATAATTCATGTAAACATGACCTAGTTTAACTTAAGTAGACTCAGATAAAGTGTTCGCTTTAACATGGTGAGACTCTCACACAGTACTTTTGCCTCAATGTCAGGTTTTTGCACCCTCATCTTGGTGCGAGTTACAGTCACCTTAAAGGCAGAATAAGTAGGATTTGTCGGTTGCTGTTTGAAAACACACGATTCAAAGTTGGTCCCTCCTCCCCAGCTCAGAGAGCGCGCGCGCGAGAGAGAGCTAGAGAATGAATGAAGAGAGGGAGTGGAGTTTGCGAGAACAAAGCAGTGAATCAGAGAAATAAAATGTTATTTTCAGATTGTTTCAGAGCGGTTACATTCTAAAGCACAAATAAAAATCACCCACACCTTCACACAACCCTGCAGCAAGGAGCCACATTGACAGATTTTGTGTGAACGCAAACGAAGCAACGCTTCCGCCTCTGCTCTTTCTGTCTTTGTGTGTGTGTGTGTGTGTGTGGCTCCGCTCTTGGTCAAACAGACACCTGCAGCTCTTTATACATCCATAATCTCACATAGCCAGACCTATCTGCACACTCATCGTTGGAAATACATCCATGACACAGACAGAGAGCAGAGACAGACGGAGACAGCGATATAATCTGCTCGCTGTTTTTTTTTTTTTTTTTTTTTAGAGTCCCGACCTCACAGCCTGCGCGCTGTTATTGGCTGGGGGTTACACACCACTGCCCAAAGGTTGACGCCCAGAAACGTCCCAAACGCAGCAAAATAATAAGAAACTACAGGCAGAGGGCAGCGTCTCTGCAGATACAGATACCGTCACACACTTCTAGTGGGTCATAAGTGATGATTGAGAGGGATTATTTTTACATTGTTTTTTAGGAAAATCCTACTTATTCTACCTTTAAACTAGATTATTTTATAAGCACAGAAGATTATAAATATAGGATTAAGGACTATTTGACCACTAAATGCATATGTCCTGTTACTGAACACTGCTAATTCATTGTGTGATGTAATTTGCCATTTGTTTTAAGTCTCTTGCTTACTTCTTTTATGTGAAATTTTTATGCTGTTTGTTTTAACTCTTTACTGTTTTGTTTTAAGTCTGTTATTATGTGAAGTTCTTATGCTGCTGTCTTGGCCAGGACTCCCTTTGTAAAAGAGATTCTGAATCTCAATGGGAATATTTCTGGTGAAATAAAGGTTACGTAAATAAAAAAAAAAGAAAAAAAAAGAAACGTCCTCTGCTCAACATGATGAGACAAAATGCTCACACCTTTTCAAGATGCCGAAGTGGATCTTATTGCATTACAATCTTCTCTTTGTTGACTTACCAAACTACTTCTGCAACCAGCTTTGTGTCTACTTGAACAAATTGGAGTGTTTGTGTAATTAAATAACATTAAATGCAATACAGAATAAACCCTGGCCGCTCACCTGTTGTCCATTGCGAATAAACATGCTGAACCAGGTCCGGACTTTGCTATTGGTACCCAGTAGTAGACCGCTGACATAAGAAACTAGGGGACTGACTGCCTCATCTGCTCTATCTGGTTTATAGTCCAGAGTCAGAGCCACACCCAGACCAGGCAGGTGACACTCTTCCACCTGGGAATACACAGAATAAACAAACATACAGTAAATTATATTATTATATTAGTAAATTATTCTGATGGCATACGTTTTTGTTGAAAAAATAAAAAATAAATAAATAAGACACTCCCACTGAAATTGGTGGTGTCTTTGTGTGTTTCATTCTACAACCCACTCTTACTTCTTAATGTCGTCTGGTATATTCAGCAACATCTTGTTTGAAATATTTGAAAAAAACAACCATTTTCAAAATATGATCCTTAAGCCCATGGTGACGTAAACATCTTACTTTGTCTGACCAACAGTCCAAAACCCCAAAATGTTCAATTTACAATGTTATAAAACTTGAAAAATTCATTTCTGTTGATCGACTAATCGTTTCAGCTTTACGCCATTCTTTAGCATCCTTTGTCACTTGTCCCTGCATGTTATCTGCTCGTTTGAACGTTCTCAGGACATTTTTTGGTATCAGTATGATTCCTGTAGTTGCATCCTTCAGCAAGGCAATGAATTTCTACTACCTCCTGGAGCATCGTTCGATAACTGACCTTGTGCTGTAACCTTCTTGAGAGCAGGGGGGAAGCAAGAAGACAACTTTCTCCCTTCAGGGATAGTATCACAACATGAATCAGTAAAGAAAAAAATCTTCTGTGTATTTAACCTCTATGAAGTGAGAGTTGGTGTGAAATAACAGAGTCGATATAGTCGATTCAATTGGGAATTGTTTTGGTGTAGGGCTGCAACTGATTATTGTCATTATTACATTTTTTTTTTTTAAAGATTATTTTTTTGTCATTTTTGCCTTTATTAGATAGTGACAGCTGCAGAGAGAGACAGGAAAGGCAGGAGAGAGAGGATGACATGCAGCAAAGGGCCTAGGGTTGGAATAGAACCCGGACCGCTGCAGTAAGGACTCAGCCTTAATGCCGGGTAATACCGTGGTGAGCTACCGGGGCACCCCCCTTTTTATTATTAATTAATCTGCTGATTATTTTCTTCATTAAATCGATTAGTCGTTGGGTCTATAAATGTCAGAAAATTGTGACAAATGCCCCTTGTAATTTCCTAAAGCCCAACATGAAGTTTTATAATGTCTTGTGTTGTCCCATTAATAGTTCAAAACCCAAATATATTCAGTTTACTATCACAAAATACAAAGAAAAATAGCAAATCCTCACAATTAAGAAGCTGGAACCAGAGAATATTTGGCATTTTTGCTTCAAAGAGGGCTGAAACGATTATTTGATTATCAACATTGTTGTTGATGAATTTTCCTTCACATGACTAATCGACTAATCGTTTCAGCTCTATTTTGGAGTCAAAAAATTGCCTTGTGTTAAATAAGAGGCCTGTTGTTCAGAAATAACAGCTCAGTGTGTTTGCTGGCAAACAATTCTAAATTAACAATGCTGTTCAACACGTGGAATGTAATTGCAAATGATTGTATCAAATATGTTTGGATTCTAACATTAAGATCGGGTTTATGACACCACTTATGTTAAACCTGCAATAACTGATTTCTTTTTTTGGTCATTTGGAGGCAGCGGAAACATGTGTGAACATTGCCATATATGGTGAACTTTTTAGCAAACTGTTGCTTATTTACACATGCAGCAGTTACATAGCAACATTATCGTTCATTTGGAGTCGTGTTTATTTCCACCTGATGAATGTAAGTTCAATACTTACTCTCTTTTAGCTCTGTTTTTGGTCTCCACCAACTCCTGAGGGAAATATCTGGCTCTTTAGCTGCTAAATGCTCCACTATGTTCACCAGCTAGTCACTAACTTTTGTCTCTCTGCTGTGCTGAGCAGGTAGTGTACAGTGGGTTTTTAGAGCTTTTTCATTGAAAACAACACAGAGCAGTGAGATTGAACCAAACCAGTAAAATTGGGGGCCGGACAGCTAAACAATGAGCTGAAACTCATTATAAAAGCTCTGTAAAGCTGAGGGAGCTGCAGATTCGGGTGATAATTATCTGTAGGTTCATCACTACCAGCGATCCCTTTCACATTGTCATTTGATACATTGTTATTATAAAAATATCAGGTATAGCTACTTTAAAGCCATAATGCTTAGCATTTGAAAATTCTCGACCTTGGCACTTGAAAGGAGGCATAGATAAGGCCTTAAATTTCTTAGATGTTAAGAGAAGCTGCAAAATCATTTAAGACGATGTTACACTGAATAATTATGTTGAGATCAAACTTAATTTTTATGCTACCACGTTCCTGCAAATTACTGGCAAAATTCTGCACAACCATCCAGAAACACAAACGTTTTGTCATGAAAGCATATCACACAAACTGACGAGATGCTAACTGCTGCTGTTCTAACAAGTATTAAATTTAGTTCACACATGTAACATGGCAGCTGTGATGAATTCTCTCATCTGAAATAGATAACCTTTGGGAGCTTATGGATTAAGTGAGATTCTGGTGTTAGTTTGGAGTCCTGTGATTATATTAATAGTGTAACTGACCACCATAGCTCTGATGTTGAGGGCCTGTGAGGGGTTCATCTGACATAGCTGCCTGAGGGCTTCAGTCCTGCGTCGACCACCCACACTCTCCTCATCCTGACGCTCTCCATTCTTGATCAAACCTCTACAAACTGCAAAGACAGACATGCACATTTAAGTAAACAAGCAGCATACTTAGTAGTCCAAACATAATTTGGACTACTAAATTTCCTGAAATTCTGAATCAGGTGATTGGCTGCCTATTAGAATTTTCCCACTAAATAAGGGAAATACTATACAATAAAGGCATTTTAATGTTGGATGTCATGTTTGTTTAATAATGTAATCCTTGCTTAAAGGTCTCATGGTTTTCTGTAGATCACTGACAGACAATAACACTGTATCGTTTCACCAATGTCATGGCCAAGTCATGTTCCTCCATAAATACCCAAACCACAGAATCATGACTCAGTGATTTGCCTGTAAATAAGATTTAACAGCCATCAGAAGACAGCCTTATCTCATTTTCCTTGTACTTTTCTGCAGCTGACAGTTTAAAAGGCAAACTGTTTATGGTTGTATGGTATTATGACATGCACTGAAATAATATTAGTTTCCATCTCTGCCACTTCTGGATTATTTCATGTCATAAAAGAGGCAGTGGAGTTAGGTGTGTTCAGCGTGACAGATCTTGATGCTTCTAGACAGATCCAATTCCCACACTTCACCCTTTGATCAATTCATTTCACTTTTAATTCAATGAAACAAGGTATTTTCCTGTTACAAGCCAAAAGGATTCCTTGATGTTGACTGCTATGTAACATACACAAATACACACAAAAGCTATTGACTTAGCCCTGACCCTCTGTGTGATAAGGAGGCACTGACGACAGCAGGCCTTTTCTTATAATGCATCTCTCTAAGCACACACAGCACGCTCTGTGAGCCAGAGCGAGACAATAATGTTCATCATCAATCAAAGATAAATACATACACCCTTGGGCCAGTGGCATGGCTAGAATTAGAGGGGAAACAGATAAACTCAGAAAGAAAACATGTGATGGCAACTCCATAGCAATCTGCCTATAATTATAATGAAGCTATCACAGAAAGCTTCTGAGGTAATGTGAAGTAAAGCCCTATTTCTGCCACAGCAGGTACACTCACTAACCATATGAAGCTAGTACTAGCAATTAACCAGCCACTCCATCTCACATTATCAGCTGACAGCATGTGTAGTGTTGTGAGACAGATGAATTACCTTCATTGAAGCTGTCAGGGACATTGGAAACCAACAGACACAGAAACCAGTCTCCATTGCGGACATGAAGCAAAGCCTCTGCTACATCCACAATGGGCAGCAAGGAAGGCAGCTCTAAGAAAAAGGAAAAATAAACACACATTCTAGACAACAATTTGTCAACTGCAGAGGACAACATCACTGAAGTGGATAATTTTCAGGCTGGCATTACAGAAATATTAGGTAGTTTTTCCTAATACTGCTAATGTTTGCACATATACATTTGCTCCTCACTATCATCAAGCTTTGTTTCAATTTATGATATATATTCTTTATCCATGATGCACTTTCTCAGACTCCATTCTATAATGTCACAAACTCATATATGAGCTAATCTTGCACATGCCACCTGTGTTATTGGGGTCATTGTGGGTCTTACAATTCTCATTCTTGCAATGAGCACAATTGGGTACAAAAGCCATTGTATTCAACACCATCCCACATCCACAGCAGCTCTAGGTAAAACTATTAAGAAGATTGAAGGAGTTGGGTACCTGCTTGTAAAATGCAGAGGACATCAGCAACCTCTTCCAAGTAAACAGGGCTTTCAAAGAGTTCAGAGGACTTCAAGAAAAACTCTCCATTTGAGTCTGCCACCTGAGAAACAACAAGGGAAACGAGACTGCGGATCAATCATCCTAATCATCCTGTTAGGTCAAGATGAAAGTACTGAAGGACAATTACAGCACAGAGAAATATATAATTTGTCAGTCAATGGGAGAGCAGCTGACAATTTGAAATTTTGGAATAATTTCCGATTCCAACTTCAGCTTTGATGAACAAGTAAAGGAAACCGTGCAATCTTATTTCTTTCATCCAAGACCCACTTCCATAAGTAAGATATTTTTAATCATTCAGTATTTTGTACAGTCATTCATACTTTAATTTCTTATATTTATACAACTCTGTCTCCTTATATTTAAGCATGAAAGAAGTCTCTTCCACATCTCTAAATTATACAAAAGGCAGCAGCACAGAGTTAGGCCTCTAAAATCACCAAAATCCCCCATTTGTGCAGTGTCTTGGCAACCTATCAACAATGCTAGTTATCTGGGTAGTTAAGTGTGGCATAATAAAGTACTATCTTAAAATGTCAATGTCCTTTGATTTACTTAATTATTTGGGGACCTCTGACTGTACCTTATTCATGATAGCCAACAGTTCACTGAGGGTCAGACGAAGTCTCCTGAGGGGATCACTGTGTTCAAACTCCAGGGTCAGGCCATGCTGTAGCTGTGACACCAGGATGCTTTCTCCATTAGAGCCACCTGCCTTGTGCCTGGTGGCAGAAGAGACAACACATTGTGTATACTGCTAAAATTAACTCCCCGTGGGTTTTTGGAAAACAGTGATCAGTTGTATTGAGTTTTTATGAAGAAAGCTATGGATTTGATGAAAAAAATTGAGGCAGTTAATTCTAATCATTACCAGACTGTAGCAATAATCATATTTCCACGTGTAAGTTAGCTATACCTAAGCTGCTGCTCCTTTCGTGCATCCTGCTCCAAGGCATGAAAGTCAACAGACAAAAGCGCTACAATGGAGTTGACAGCTTCCACTCCAGATAGCAGGCGGAGGATGAGCTTCTTGTCCTGTGCCCAGGACTGGCTCTGATCAGCTGGAGCACATAAAGCCATCCTCACCAGGCAGGGCAGCAGCAGCCTCAGCTCTGGGTCACTTAGGGCAGCCAGGCGCACCACATCCACCTTCTGCATGGCTTCAAAAGCGTAGGAGCTGACAAACTGCAGCCCTGCACTGTCTGCCATCTCTCTGCAACTAAACCTTGAGGGAACAGGCAAAACAAACTGTTTAAAGGGCAGAATCGGGTGCCATCTGGAGCAAATAAAGTGGACAGTCTTCTAGTCGGAGCATATTATGGGGATGAGCAGATGCACTGATTTAAGGATTTAGCAAACACTACAGAAACTACAAAACTATACAAAGCCACGCAAGTAGAGCTCAGCTGACTGAAGAAGTTTGAGTTAGTCTCACAGTGGCAGTGCATTTATTTGTCTTTTTACTGACGTTAACGTTAGTAAATCTTTGGCTCATTAGGAATGTTCTTGTTAGATAATTTATCTAGAGGTTTGGGTAGTTAGTTGCTACAAAATAATGTTACGGTTGTTATTATCAAGCTAACAAGACAGCTAACAAACCAAGGTAAAAGCTGGCTATCGCGGATAACTAAGGCTAATGTTAGTGCTAATGCTAACTCATACTCGGAAGATTACATATCGTTAACTTTAACTGACATGGGATTTACTTACCCTAAGTCGCAACATTATATCGATTTATGTATAACATTCAGAAGTGTTTAATATGTCTTTTTAAAGCACAAGCAATATCGTCAGATACAGCTAACTATAACTAGGCAGCTTATTAACGCTAATAGCTAACTGGCAGTAGCTAACACTCATTCATATCCCCATTGCTTTTGGAGCGACTCTTAGCATGCTACTAGGCAGCTAACAGCTAGGCTAACTTGTCAGACGATAAAACTCGCATGTACTGTCTGGTCCGCCTCTGCAGTGTAAGCATTCAATATAAGTACAATAATTCGACAGAATAATCTTACCTCACTTATTAGGATGATACTTAGTCTTTTAAAAAAATAAATTTCACCATCGAGGCCTTCAGACCTCGGACTCGGTTGTGTACCGTCAGCCTCTAACGTTATTGGGGAGTCCTTGGCCAATAACAGAGAAAGAAGCGGTCTTGTCCTAGCTGTTGTCGGTAGGTTTATGGAAATGTCTTTGTATTTTTTTTAACGCCCTGCTTCTTATGGTTTCCGCATATCCACTTGGATCTTATCTTTATCCACAGTGGTTACTAGGTCAGTGTGACAGTGAGGGAAGTGGTCTAGTCAGCAGCGTGGAGCAGCGCTGACTGACTGTAGCACTGACAGTTACTGGAGGCAGTACGATACTCCAGTCCTGCCCTGGCTGCAGGCAGTGCTGTGATGAACATGGGCTGGGCTGATAGACACATTATAGAAGTATGATGGAAATATTATTTCATTTGCAGAACAAAGCAGTGGCTCCAGCAAACTTTTTTTTTTTTTTTTTTTAAGTTGTTCGGTTCTTTGGATACAAGTAACGGACACCGTGTCTCTATGTGGGGAAATAGCTGAAACAGAGCTAATTCGCCGGATCCAAGAGTATACCTTCTACACCATCAATAATGAATGGGAAATAGACAATGTAGATAGCCACTAGCATCCGGTCTTTTGTCCAAGCCCTTGTGCCCGACAGGCCTGTTATTTATATCTGGTTAAGCTGCAGAAATTAATATATATGGATACCACAAACAAAGGGCATTATTAATGTGTTGCAATCTACAAGTAGCATGTCTAAATTATAACATAACAGAAAAATGCAGAAAAATCTCTTAAGACTGAATTGCCAGCTGCTACTACAAGACCCAGGGGCAATTCAGCAGTTTCTAAGTAAGATATCGACTCAAACTATTATGCAGGGTTATTCCATGCCTTTCCCTGCTTGCAGACCTACTGTTCAGTAGAAGCAGATGGTTACTGCAAACAACCATGATTTCCCAAAAAGAAAACATGGCTCTGGACTGACAATAAATGTTCAGGGTTTTATTAAATATTTAATGTATTTATCTACACTCAAAAGTCCAAATACATTTTGATGGTCAAATTTTTCAAGCCAACAAATATTGGCAAATAAGCAAGAGCAATACCAGTGGATTTTCAATGGTCAAAGTACAAAGTAAGTTTCCCCCTCAACAGGCGAAATCCAGACAGTAGATCTTCCTTTTTGCACAAACACTGCATATCCAATGGGCAGCCATCCATAGCTGGTTAAAGTTCATTTACACCACACATTTACTTTCACAGTGAAGTAAAATGGGATTGGTCCAAATGTATCCATAACCAATCAGAAATGGTGCCAGAAGTGCCAGACCTCAGCCAATCAGAGTAAGGAGAGGTATAGTAAACTAAAGGGATGTGCTGAAAAGGACACTGCATGTCTGCCATTAGGACAACTGTTCACACATTCTAGCTCTTTTTCTTTCTCCGGTAAATAAAATAAAATATCAAACCTGTGGTCAGCTACCTCCAAGAGATGCCAATAGTTATCCTTCCACTCCACTATTGGTGTCCTTGTCCAATTGCACATCACAGTCCCCCTCCCCCAAAGCAATAAACACAAGCACAGGAAAATAAGTTGACGCACTTTATTCCTAAAACAGAAGCCACACCACCAACTGCTGGCATGGCATTCATATATAATTATTTATATATATTGCCGTTTGGTTTTTGTGTCTAAATGTGTGGTATAAAATACTATATACAACAATGTACCTCTTTATTTGAACACAGTGAAGTTCATTGCTGTACAAGTCCTCTGTAGCTACAGCTTTGCTGTAAGTCCTTCATGCTCAAAGGCATGGATCATAATTCTCCACTCTATTTCTTCTGTACATTGTGACAATACAAATATTCTTTCTCCATTACAAAAAATAATACTCTAAAAGCAACCTACTGGGACTTTATTGAATTTTTATGGGGGTTTTTTCCTGGTTGTTTTTGTAATTAAGACCATTACATATATCTTAGACCAATTGCTTTAAAGCAGGAAGGTGATATAAACCTTCTCCATTTTTTATATATAAAAGAGGTTAAGAAATAAGACAAATTATACATTTAAAAACTTACAATAAATAAGATAGATGCAGGCATTTCATTTGGATACTATTTCATCCAAAGGAATAAAAAGGAATTTCAGGTCTTAAAACCAAAGATCCATTCTTGAGATTTTTCCTTGATCAAATATGTCCCTTTTCCTCCAATAACATTACAGACAGACTTGTCTCTCCAATACAGACTGGCCAGTGACTGCTGCCATGCTACATACCATGACAACCAATCTGTCATTCTCTCACGTTCATTAATTGCGATTCAACTTCTGGTTTCCCCCTCTTCTTTATTCCCTTGTCTCTATGTGCATGTCTCTGAGTCACACGGACAGGACTGTCTCAACCAGTAACAGCCACGGGGGACAGGACCGTCTCAGCTTAGAACAGCCGTCTAATCCCATTTTGGTGTAGCATCCAGCTCCGTAATCTGGTCTGGTTCTTGCAGTTTTCAAGAAAACTTAACCCTTCTTGATGAAACCCCCTTTGGAGTTGTCACTTTCCTCTTCTCTGAAATGTTTCCCCTACATCCCCCCCCTGTAAGCGTTGGTTACAACATGTTCATGATGAAGTTGTACATCTGGTTGAGCACCACAAAGTGAATGGGTAGACATGATCGTCGGTCCTGTGTAGCCGGGTCACACGTCAACCAGGAGAGGGCGTTGTACTGTTCCAGCACAAATCTGTTCAAGCATACAAAAGAAATGCAGTTACTCTTTAATTCAGAGTTATTTATAAGTTGACACACTGGGTTTAAATTTAAAAAAAAATATATATATATATATATATATATATATATATATATATATATATATATATATATATATATATAAAAACAAGCCTTTATTTTCCAAAATTATCCAATCTAGGGCTATAATTAACCAAAATGCATGAGAAACTAAGTGCGCACACAGCATTTTGTATATTGTCATCATTTGTATGCAAAAAACTATTTCAGTCTGGATAAAATCTACAAAAAAATCCCCCTGAAAACACAGTCAGGAGGGTGGTAATAGTATTTTGTGCACTTGACTTGCAGCTGAGTGTATCCTGTTGTTTACCTGAGTACATCTGAGGTCTGATTGGAGTCGAGTGGGTGGGAGTGTTTGCTGTGCAGTAGTTCATCTGATTGCACTGAAGACACATGGAGGTGCAAAGAGGCCTGAGAGATGGAGCACGGAGAAAGAGGTGGTGTCAGTGGCATTATAATTAAGTTATTAACCTTTTTGTTACATCTCATCTAAATAATTATAGCTCCTTTTATAGAGCAGTAACTGAAGCAGTGAGTCTGTAGCTAATTCCAGAAGCAAGGGCTATCAGTGCAAATTTTCATCAAATTCCCAAATACCATTTTTGGTTTACACACAAGGGTTCAGTTACAGCAGGCAGAGTCACATAAGAAACAAAAATTCTACAGAACTGCTTTGCAGTTCATAAAAAAAACAGTTGTGGTTTTATGGGGAGTTGCATGCTGGACTATTTCTTGGCTGGGAGCAGTGGCTTCCTGGAGTCTTGCTGTCACAGTGAGGTTTCCAGGCAATCAGCGGAGACTCCAGGAAGTTACTGCGCCCGACCTAGAAATAGTCCAGCACGCAACTCCCCATAAAACCACGTGTATCATTTTTACACTTCTGTATTTATACTAATTAAACAAATGAGATATAACATGTTCATTTGTGAGTTCTCAGAAGTGCTAATTTTGTTACCTTTTTCCAGTCTTTATGCTAAGCTAAGCTAAGCTAATCAGATGTTGGCTGCAGCTTCATATTTAATGGACAGACATGAGGGTGGTATCATCTCATCTAACTCTCTGCGAGAAAGCATATTTCCCAAAATGTCAAAGT
Source organism: Siniperca chuatsi (assembly GCF_020085105.1). Lineage (NCBI taxonomy): Eukaryota > Metazoa > Chordata > Actinopteri > Centrarchiformes > Sinipercidae > Siniperca > Siniperca chuatsi. The sequence continues at coordinate 5,846,880 of NC_058055.1, forward strand.
ATTTCTTTAAGGAAAAGTAATTAACATCCCTACAGTGTGTTTTTGTTGTACACCTAATGCGCTGTGACCTACCTTAACTGTTCCACTAAGTTGTCGCATTTATTTTTCACCATGCACTTGTGTAAAAAGGCAGCACTAAAAAAAAAAAGCCTATTAAATAAACATGTGAGAGAGGCAGAGCCTGGTACCTTGAGGAAGAGCGGACACTGGTTCTGAGCCTGCGGACAGGCTGACCAGAACCAGTCGGGTAGTGAGCCAGCTTTAGCCGTGGAGACAAAGTAGCCAAGGGCCAGAGGCTGCTGCAGGAGGTTAGGAACCTCTTCATGAGACTCCATACGGTCCGTACTCTGGCCCTGCAACAAGGTAGAAACTCAAGGTTAGCTTGGTTTCCATATGTTATATCACATATTGTACTGTATGTCTTTGACTACACAATCAGACCATCTGATGTTGCTATATTCTGACTCATTTAACAACGTACAGAGCAATGGGACACATGAGGTGTGACATCAATCAAAGGCTACTTTCAATATTGCAACATATAGGGTACACACCATGACCTGTGTGCATGTACATGTTGTCTCACCTTACTGCCGTCACCTCCGTGGTGGTAATGAGAGCCAGGGGAGTGTACGGGTGAAGTAGTGGGCGAGATGTTGATGATGTCTGGGTCCACCAACTCGTTCTCCTGGTCCAGCAGGTCAAAGATCCCGATAGCATCGGACCCATCTGTGGAGAACAGGAGAATTATTCAGGTTTGCAAGTGAAAGAAGTGGTAAGATTTTATTATTTATTTATTTTTTTTTAACTGATTAGCTCTCGGTGTCTCTGAAAATCCATCTAAAACGAAATGTCTTCTCCTTCTAATCAAATATTAAAATACATATTTTTTGTGGCAATAACTTGCACGGTATACATTTCAGAAAATGTAATTTGGACATTGGCTTTTACCTTTAATGCCACGCAGTTAATTTAGCTGTTTACAGAGTATGGAACGTGAGTGACCATGCTTCATAATTCTGGCAACAAATATTTGCACAAAGGAAACAAGCTGAAGACGCTTGAGGGTGCTGTAGATGCACTAAGTATGTAAGCACACACTACTGCAAAACCGATTCTTAATAGCCTGGAAAAGTAAACAGGAAGGATTTTGAAACCAACAGTGCATATTAAAGGGGAAACACAGTAATTGCTGCATTTCCCTTTAACATCTGTGACTTTGTTTAAGGTCCAGCAAATAGGATGAGCCACAGTGAATAAAAAAAAAAAAAACGCAAGAGAATCCCAGGGAATGACTGCAAGATCAATGAAAGAGCACTGCTGACCAGTGGTGGCATTAAGAATATCGATGTTGGGGTCGATGTTGGTGTAATTGGAGCTGGCCACTTGGACAAAGGCGGAGGTGGGGAAGACCAGGATGTGGGTACAGGAGGTGTCCTGTGGTGTGCTCAGCTGGGACGTCTGCATGTTCAAGGTGGTGCTGCGGCCAAACACTGAGCCTGTCGACACCGAGTCTGATGGGATGCACAGAGGAAGGAAAGAGAAAACGGGTCAATAAACAGTGCGGCTAAGGAGAATGAAACAAAATGGGAGTCCTTGTCACACTCCTTTTATCTAGTGTGGGTAAAATCTTGGTAACTGGTCTCTGACCAAGCAAATTCTCCATGTTTGAGCCAAGGGCATCCTAAATGTAAAAAAAAAAAAAAAAAAAAAGGAATGTAACCTACTCAAACTCTGTAGCATTCAGGCAACAGTAAACTGAAACTGATGAATACGCCGAACAAATCACTGAAATGTAACCCTCAATCAATTTTTATAGAATTGATTGTAACCATTGGTGCTATGTTCTATAGCCTTGTGATTTGTTTAGTTTCCCTCTACATAACTAGTATATCATGACATCTACTGTACTGTGTATCAGAAGGGAGTTTTGAGCAAACAGAGGCATCAAGGAGAGACTTTTTTAATGCCTCCACAAGGATCAAAGTGGAGACATTAAAAAGTGTACTGGAGCTTATTTTTATGTCAAGTCCTTTCACCGATTTTAAATGATTTAATCTCAATGCAACATACTAATGAGAATGTAAATAATATACAAGCCCCCTCCTTGAACCGCCACCTTAACGTGGTGGAGGGGTTTGAGTACCCGAATGACCCTGGGAGCTATGTTGTCTGGGGCTTTATGCCCCTGGTAGGGTCTCCCATGGCAAACAGGTCCAGGGTGACGGGTCAGACCAAGAGCGGTTCAGAAGACCCTTATGGATTATTTAAAACCAAGGCCAGTTACGTCGCCCGGATTGGCGCTACGGGGCCCCACCCTGGAGCCAGGCCTGGGGTGGGTGCCCGACGGCAGCGCCTGGTGGCCGGGCCTTTCCCACGGGGCCCGCCGGGCACAGCCCGAAGGAGCGGCGTGGGGCCGTCCTCCCGTGGACCCACCACCCGCAGGAGGATCCGTAAGGGGCCGGTGCAGAGAGATCTGGGCGGCAGTCGAAGGCAGGGGCTTCGCGACCAGATCTCCGGACACAGAAACTGGCTCTAGGGACATGGAATGTCACTTCGCTGGGGGAAGGAGCCTGAGCTTGTGCGGGAGGTTGAGCGTTACCGGCTAGATATAGTCGGCCTCGCCTCCACGCACAGCCTGGGCTCTGGAACCCGTCTCCTCGAGAGGGCTGGACGCTCCATTTCTCTGGCGTTGCCGGGCGGGGAGAGGCGGCGGGCTGGTGTGGGCCTGCTCATAGCCCCACAGCTCAGCCGTCACGTGTTGGAGTTTACCCCAGTGAGCGAGAGGGTCGCGTCCCTCCGCCTACGGGTGGGGGACAGGTCTCCCACTGTTGTGGCGGCCTCACGGGCCGAACAGCAGTGCAGAGTACCAGGCCTTCTTGGAGTCCCTGGGAGGGGTACTAGACAGTGCACCGCCCGGGGACTCCGTTGTTCTACTGGGGGACTTCAACGCCCACGTGGGCAACGACAGTGACACCTGGAGAGGGGTAATCGGAAGGAACAGCCCCCCTGATCTGAACCCGAGCGGTGTTCAGTTGTTGGACTTCTGTGCTAGTTACAGTTTGTCCATAACTAACACCATGTTCAGGCACAAGGGTGTCCATCAGTGCACGTGGCACCAGGACACCCTAGGCCGGAGGTCGATGATCGACTTTGTTGTCGTATCATCTGACCTCCGGCCGCGTGTCTTGGACACTCGGGTGAAGAGAGGGGCGGAGCTGTCAACCGATCACCACCTGGTGGTGAGTTGGATCCGCTGGCGGGGAGGAAGCCGGACAGACTTGGCAGGCCCAAGCGTATCGTGAGGGTCTGCTGGGAGCGTCTGGCGGAGCCCTCTGTCAGCAGGGTCTACAACTCACACCTCCGGGAGAGATTCTCCCAGATCCCGGGAGGTTGGGGACATTGAGTCCGAGTGGACCATGTTTTCCACCTCCATTGTCGATCGCGCGCGGCTCGTAGCTGTGGTCGCAAGGTTTCTGGTGCCTGTCGCGCGGCAATCCCGAACCCGGTGGTGGGCGCCGGAAGTAAGGGATGCCGTCAGGCTGAAGAAGGAGTCCTATCGGGCCTTGTTGGCTCGTGGGACTCCCGAGGCAGCTGACGGGTACCGGCAGGCTAAGCGTGCTGCAGCCCGCGGCGCGTCGCAGAGGCAAAAACTCAGGACTGGGAGAGGTTCGGAGAGGCCATGGAGGAGGACTATCGGTCGGCCTCAAAGAAATTCTGGCAAACCGTCCGACGGCTCAGGGGGGAAGCAGTGCTTCACCAACACCTTGTGCGGTGCGGGTGGAGAGCTGTTGACCTCGACTGGGGATGTTGTCGGACGGTGGAAGGAATACTTTGAGGATCTCCTCAATCCCGCTGTCACGTCTTCCGAAGAGGAAGCGGAGGCTGGGGACCGGAGGCGGACTCATCCATCACCCTGGCCGAAGTCACTGAGGTTGTTGGCAAGCTCCTTGGTGGCAAGGCTTCGGGGGTGGATGAGATCCGTCCTGAGTATCTTAAGTCTCTGGATGTTGTGGGACTGTCTTGGCTGACACGTCTCTGCAACATCGCGTGGTGTCTGGGACAGTGCCTCTGGACTGGCAGACCGGGGTGGTGGTCCTCTGTATAAGAAGGGGACCGGAGGGTGTGTTCCAATCACAGAGGGATCACACTTCTCAGCCTCCCCGGTAAGGTCTATTCCAGGGTACTGGAGAGGAGAATTCGTCCGATAGTCGAACCTCGGATTCAGGAGGAGCAGAGTGGTTTTCGTCCCGGTCGTGGAACACTGGACCAGCTCTATACTCTCCATCGGGTGCTCGAGGGTTCATGGGAGTTTGCCCAACCAGTCCACATGTGCTTTGTGGATCTGGAGAAGGCATTCGACCGTGTGCCCCGGGGCGCTTTGTGGGGAGTGCTCTGGGAGTATGGGGTCCGGGGCCCTTTGCTAAGGGCTGTCCGGTCCCTGTATAACCGGAGCAGGAGCTGTGTTCGCATTGCCGGCAGTAAGTCAGACCTGTTCCCGGTGCATGTTGGACTCCGCCAGGGCTGCCCTTTGTCACCGGTTCTGTTCATAATTTATATGGACAGAATTTCTAGGCGCAGTCAGGGGCCGGAGGGTGTCGGTTTGGGAACCACAGGATCTCATCTCTGCTGTTTGCAGATGATGTCGTTCTGATGGCTTCTTCAAACCGGGACCTGCAGCATGCACTGGGACGGTTTGCAGCCGAGTGCGAAGCAGCTGGGATGAGAATCAGCTCTTCCAAATCTGAGGCCATGGTTCTTGACCGGAAAAAGGTGGTTTGCTCTCTTCGCGTGGGTGGGGAGTCCTTGCCTCAAGTGGAGGAGTTTAAGTATCTCGGGGTCTTGTTCACGAGTGAGGGACGGATGGAGCGTGAGATTGACAGGCGGATCGGTGCAGCGTCTGCAGTGATGCGGGCGCTGTATCGGACCGTTGTGGTAAAGAAGGAGCTGAGTCGAAAGACAAAGCTCTCGATTTACGGTCAATCCCACGCTCCTGCCCTCACCTATGGTCATGAGCTTTGGGTAGTGACCGAAAGGACAAGATCGCGGATACAAGCGGCCGAAATGGGCTTCCTCCGCCGAGTGGCTGGGCGCTCCCTTAGAGATAGGGTGAGGAGCTCAGTCACACGGGGGGAGCTCGGAGTAGAGCCGCTGCTCCTCCACGTCGAGAGGAGCCAGCTGAGGTGGCTAGGGCATCTGATCCGGATGCCTCCTGGACGCCTCCCTCGGGAGGTGTTCTGGGCATGTCCCACCGGGCGGCCCGGGAAGACCCAGGACACGCTGGAGGGACTATGTCTCTCGGCTGGCCTGGGAACGCCTCGGGATCCCCCCGGAGGAGCTGGAGGAAGTGTCTGGGGCGAAGGAAGTCTGGGAGTCCCTGCTTAGACTGCTGCCCCCGCGACCCGGCCCCGGATATGCGGAAGAAGATGGATGGATGGATGGATAATATACAAGTAACATCTTCAACTGAGCACCAAGTAACAATTGTGATTAAAATAGACTTAATGTCTTAATTTTAAAATATTGATTGTACTTATTGCATAAGCTAAACTCACAGTCGTAGGTTTCCGCATATGAACTCTATAATCATAAAAGAAACTAGATTTAAAATGTCCCAACAGCTGTTAGGTTTAGTGCCAACAGCTCTCTTAAGTTTAAGTTCCATGTTGCAGTGATGTAAACCCTCGCCGAGTCATAGTCATTTGAGGCTAACACAGCCTTGCTAATCTCTTTCAGCTTGAAGAGCTTTTTTAGAAAGGAGCTGTCCTCAGCCCAGCATCGCTCAACACAATCCTGGTATGATGCACTGACAATCCCCCACTCGCTTCCCAAAATAAACCCATTGATCTGACTCTCCATCACACTGCTTTGAGATCAATGGGCATCTGAGAGGTAGTGCTTTATGAGCGAAAGGTACATCATCTTCCCTGCCATCAATCTGCTCTGGACAAGGAGGGGACATGCATTGTGATATGCTGCTGCCATCCATCACGCCCTCTCACACACACACACACACACGCACGCACACAGACAGACATGAACACAACTCAGCGCTGCCTTTCTTCGTAGAGTAATGTGACTCAGATGAGAAGTGTACATTAAAACAGATATTAAGTGCATTTGTAATCTTTGTCAAATGCACACACTGTACCTGGCATGATGATAAAGGATCCCTGGGGCTCCATGGCAACCAAGCACACACTGAGGATGCTGGGAGTATCTGAGGCGGAGATGCCACACATTCGACACATTTCCTTTAGACGGCGACTCAGTGACTGGAGGTTTCTCCTGCTCAGCAGAATACTCCAGTCTGGAACATCAAGGGAGGAGAGCAACAGGGATGAATGAACAAGTGACACTTGAATGTCTTGAATTTTCTATTTCTTTGGTCATGAAAAAGCATTTTAGCATGACAGTCCTCCTTACCTTTTAACTCTCCGTGTCCTATCCTGCCCAGTCGGCCAATCACCACCCTCCAGGGGACTGATGTCATCTGCACCAGTCCTAAGCACCAATCCCACAGCTTCTGCAGGCCGAGCCGCCGAACAGAGCCCTTTTTCCTCCGTGCCCTGTGGAACATGCATTGACACACATCAAAATCACTTTTCAAAGTATTGAGAACAAACATTAAAAGAAGTTAAGTGTGCATACATTGCGCTTAGCCGTTATTCAATAGAGCTGGTTACAATTTTGAAGCTCTTCAGGAAGGTGAATCTCTTCTCAGAAATGTGTGGGCCTGTGCAGACCATGCATGACTGACAGCTGTGTGCTTTCCCTCTCAAGCCTAATTTATACTTAAGCGAAAAGTGTCATTTGACAGCTAGCATGACATAACTGATGCAAAAATCACAGTTTTTATATCAAGCAGACTCATTTTAAGTGTCGGTGATAGCTGTCACGCACATTTTGTAAAGTCACAGGCATTTGTTGTGCAGCTGTGACTGAAAGTGAGATATTCACAGAGAAAAATGAGAAAAATTAACCAGTCAAGAATGTAGAGAATGATGGCAAGTCGTTCTCAAACATGTGCAACACTGAGTGCTATAGTGTTCTGACAAATGCGACGGACCAGATTGTTAAAATGACTTTCTCAGTAACTGCACTAAAAACAAAAACATTGTGTGACAGCTAGTTGTGTCACACCTGTTAAGGCAAGATAACTACTACTGGTAGGTTTTAATATCATGCAGATGGTGGTAGTCCTACCTGTTGGGCACATCTATGTTGATGATGCAGGTCTCCAGGAGCTCCCCATACAGGTCAGTGCATGTAGCCAGGAGCCAGCGTTGGTCGTGGGACAGACAGTATCCTACAAATAGCACGTTGTATTTCTGCGATGCCTCCCCAAATGTCTCCCCGAGCTCTGTCTGCTTGTCTTTTACCGGTGCAAGAATGAACGGAGGTGTATACAGACGCAGCCACTCCGGCCTCTAAAGATTGGGAGGTGAAGATGTCAAGATAAGGGATTTAGGATAAATGTTCAACACTTCTACACAAATGGATAAAAACTGGAAATGCTCCAGATAAGTAAATTTTGTGCACGCATGACTGGCTGCTGGACTTTCACAGCTTCAGGAAATCCTTTCTTTGAATCCTAATTTCTGCTGAGTTCACATTCTAGGTATCTTTACAAACAAAAATGTCCCTTGTGTCACTCCCATTGTCCCATTCATATCCTAGTTATCCTGGCAAGGCAGCCCAAGGTTTGTGTTAAAAGGGAAAAGGTAGCACTGGCTGCAAGGAAGGAAGTCAACTGAATTAGGTCCTGATCTAAAGCTTCCTTGTGTCTAAACTTGGAGTCGAGATCCCATAATGGAGGTCTCAGGGAGCTAGCCAAGCAGATAATGGAAAGAAAACTCTGGAGTAGCAGAGGGTTACAAGTTCTCTTGGTCCTGTTCCAGCAGAAGAAACTAGGAGGATGGTTAGCACTAAGAACTCTAAATCTCATTGGTTTCTTTCTTTTCAGTGGCAGACTGAACACAGCCGGGGCAAAAGGCTGGGTCAAATCAGGTCAGGTTCATGTCTGGTGGGAGAGCTGAAAGCAACTGAAATGCTGCTGCTAGGGCCACAGTGTCAGCCTCTGTTTGCTTGCCTATCGATCAGAGGACAACACTAGCATGTTAATGCCAACACACACAGCCGACAGGGTGCTGCTACTGATCAGCTAAAGATCTCAACTGGAACTGCATGCTGGGACACCACCTTTCTCTGCTTTACAAATGGATTATGTCAAAACAGAGTGCAACTGCTATAACTTGGCTATGTGTTGTATTTACCTCTGGGCTCTTCAGTGCGGTGTCAATGGCCAAGCCTGGGCCGAAGCCTGTCAGTGACTTGACATTGGTGGAGGTGGGCAGTGGCCGTCTGCACTGAGCGAAGACAGAGAAGGCTAGAGACTTGAGGTGCTGGGCGTAGATATGACGGTCTTCGCCTCGTACTGGTTGAAGCAAGTACTGGCAGGGGACAATCTGAGGTAAAAAGACACAAGTTGTTGGACATAGGCAACCTACTGTATGTATAACACTCCCTCTACACTCTCTCCAACAATGCTTCTACAAATGTATGATCTACTACTTAGAGAGAAGTGGCAAGTGAGCATAAAAAAGTAGGCAAAAATGTGATACTTTTTACGGTTAATTTTCAGTTGTGTAACTTAAAATACATTAATAATTTACATAAATGTACACTAAGTTACCAATATATAAAAAGCTCTGTACACTGCAACGTAATCCAACACAACTCGGTATAAATTAAGGCTGCCCCCTAAACGTTGATGATTCGAGTCAGTTGGGAAGCCCCCAGGTTGAATCTCAGCTTGGCAGTCGAATCACTGCACTTTTTCTCAAGCTGTGTCATTGTACACAGAGTAACGCAGGATAACAGCACAACAGGCTGTGAACTTTTGCAAACCGAGTCATGTCTCAAAATGACCTACTTACAAAACTAACTGTGATGGAAACAGAGAGGAGTAATGCAACAGAGGGGAGAGTGATGCATGACGAACAAAGGCATTAAAACGTTGAGTCTTACGGGCAAAACATAAGGAGTTGTTTAGTTTGGGGCGCCTGCTCTTCAGATGCGCTGAACTGCACTGTAACTGGGCGGATAATTTCTCAGAATTATAGGTAATGTGTATTGATGAAAAAACATTAATAATAATTATCGAGTATTTATAAAAACAAAAAAGTATCTATTCATATGAAAAAGCAGGAACCACAAGCACATGACAATTCTGATTCCGGTATAGCCCTAGTATAAATACTACCATTGTGAAATTTTGAGAGGTGAGAGGTGTGAGAGGTGTTGATTCTCTTTATGGTAATTTTAAGGCTGGTAGTAGTGTTGGATTGCATTATATTATCTTGTTTATGCCCCTTAGTATATAAAATAAAAGGTAGAGATAATATGAGAAACACCTTCCAACACGTCCAAAACACAAATAGCCTTAAATACGTGCCATAAAACTTTATATATAAACATGTTACGCAGTCGCAACAACAACTAAACAAAGACAGTATTTATTTCTATTGTATTACATTACATTGTTAACGTGTTTCTATTTGTCTGGTCATTCAGGGTACACTGTTAGTAATCATGAACAATTTACTGCTTCTGATGATGATGGATATGTTAGTAATGATGCCACTGAGTACAATCTGTTAACCATTAAGGAGTAATTGATAAACTGACATTAAATACACAATTAAAGCATTTTCACTTATGCAGTTACCTTCATGATATGGTCAGCGATAAAAATGTGGCTCTCCTGGTTTACTTACCTGTACAGAAATAGAATTGCGGATGTGTGGGGGCAGGAACTGAAGCATCTCAAGGTAGCAGCGTAGCAAACCCAGTGTCCATACACTGGAGTGGGCCGGCACTGGCCCCGGGCCACCGTCGGCCTCCTCGTAGCTAAAGGGGTCCACAATGTAAACAACAATGGCAGGTGGATACGTGATGGCGTGGGACTCCCCATCCGTGGGCACGCCTACCTTCTCTCGTTCCAAAGTGCTGGGGAAAGCACAAGATCACATACACATTATTAAATCAATCTTGTACTCGGTTCAGTTCTTAGTTTTTGTCCTTGGCTTCTGAATGACAGAGGCACACTCAAGACTACTGAAAATTATCATTACACAAAAATGTATTTAAATAGCAATGATCAAAAATATGCTCTCAAAATGGTACTCGAGTGTCGCCTCGCAACCTCTTTTCCTTAGATAAAAGTTACTTTATTATAGAATCATTAGATTATTGTTGTGTCAGATCTCACAGACAGAATGAAACTGAACAGTGATTTCACAACTTTGAAATACTTAAAATACAGTAGAGCAATGCTTGGTGTGACTTACTGTCACTTATGAACAGAACTAATCAAATACATTCTGCTTTTTTTTTTTTTTTAATCAATGGTGTGGATTGTGTGTCCTGCAGTACCTTTCAGGAGGCTCTGTGGGCCCCTGGGCCTGGCTGCTGGAGTTGTCCCCTGAGGTTCCAGTATTCTGGGTGCCAGCCTGCTGTCCCAGCTGTCCACTCTGGGGGCCACCTCCCGGGCCTTGGCTGCCCATGCTCCCAAAGGGGGGAAAAGAGCTGGGCTTGGCAGACGGCATCCCGCTGCCAGGCTGGCCTGAGGATGTCACCAGGCTGCTGGATGACGCAGAGCCATTTGCAGACCCACTGTTGCTGCTGCTGTTGTTGGGAATGGAGGAGCCTGTAGCGTTCATGGAGCCCTGCTGGCCCAGTGAGCTGGAGGCGGAGCTAGACAGTTGTGTAGATGATGACTGGCTGGAAGAGGGCGGGGGACTGGGCTGTGTGAGGAGGGAACTGTCCAATGACTGTGATGCGAGGTATGGAGCTAAAGGGAGAAAGCACAGCATTGGACTTTTATTAATAACATGAAACATGCTTTGAGAAAATGAAAAGACACTCCTTTTATTCCATTTCAACTTGACATCCTCCTACACTGATTTCAAGCTCACTTTCAAGAAGTCAAGGCTCTCTAGCTAGCCTTTTTAAAACTAAACCAAGTGGTGTCGAAGGTGGAAACACAGCAACAAAGAACTGACTGAGCCCAGCATTGAGCAACAGAAGAACCGGTGACCACGTAGAGTCAAAAATGCAGCAGTAAATCAGACGTACCGAGGTTGTGGCGGCACACTTGTGCATAGAGTTTGAGCTTAGTGAAGGCATCGCTGTTGCCGCTGGCAGCCTTGAGAAACCAGTCGCTGACGGGCTGATCCACGAGGTTCTTGGCTCCATTGCCGCCAACAAGGACTATGCCATCGGGGTAACCTTTGGAAATGGGCCGGTGCTGGCCAAGTCGACATGACTGTAGAAAAACACAGATACAGGTAAAGCGGCAAAGACCACGAGCATGTGAACTGGTACATAAAAGTAATTTCATGTGACAATAGTTGCAGTTGTGTTTGCAGTGCTTTTTTCATTGATCGGGTCAACAACAAAATATTTTTACATGTTCCCAATACAAAGTGATTTTTCCATCAGGAATAAGTCTTAGATAAACTGAAGTGTTTGCACACTTCTTCAGAGTATTTACCTCATAGACAGCGGTGAGGTCTCGGAAGAAGCTCTTGGCGCCGCTGAGGAGGGCCTCGTTGTCAGGACAAACCACCAGGTACCCAATGTCCCGCTGGGAGCCAAAGGGATCCAGCAACAGTTTCTCCCAGTAGGGCAGACCAAATGGAGACAGCACCACAAAGTCATACTCATAACCTACCAGGAAGGTGGGGATGGGCAGGGGCTCTGGGGACTCGTCTGTGCCTGTGGGAGTGAGGTGGAAGGAGGAGGAGAAAGAAAGAAAAAAAGACCAGTGAGCGAGTGCTGTTAACAGGTAAGGTGTCAGCGACCCTCCCTCCTTCGTCAGTCCTCCACTGTGCATCAGAATGTGAGGTCACCGAACAGAGCTGACAGCTCCTCCCAACAGAGCTGACATCTGGACCACAGCAGAGGGACCACATTGCCTATTGATCTGACAACATCCAGAGTTTTTCTACCCCAAGACACACACATCCCAAATGTCACGCACACAAACGCCAAATGTTGTTATCACCCTCACAGTCATGGATTTGACCAGCAATCATTTTGAAAGCCTTCACTTGCAGGGAGTTTTTCAAAGAATCTTATTCTTCGCAGAATAATCTGAAACCATTGAATATGTGGTGGAAAACAATTAAACTGGATGGTAGCAAAGCATCAGTCAGAACTATATATGGATAAACTTCTCCAGTTTGTCCCCAGCTTTACCGTAAGAGCCTCGTCCAGCCATCTTGTGGAACTGCTGCCAGGTGAGGGGACCCTGAACGCCCCACGACCTTACCGTCCTCTTCTTCTGGATTGCGTCCTGGAGTACGGGCTGGAGGGACATCAGCACCCGCAGCACGTCCTGGGAGCACAGTGCACTCACGTCCACTGCTGGAGAACAGATGAGTAAAGGGGAAGCGAAAGATTAATCACAACATGAGAAACTCAACACTGGCTGCACAAACCCCCCCCCCAAAAAACAAAAACAACAAACTCGAGTAGACGTGTCAGTGAGTCCTAAATATAGTTATTGGTAAATGTCCCAATCTGTAACGTTTTGACTATATAACTTACAAGTATGAGTTCGACTTATATGAATAATAAGCACTTGTGTTGTGTGTTTCTCAACTGATGAAGTGAAAGTAAAAATACTATACTAAATATTACTCCAATGTTTACAAACATTACAGCTTTGGAGAAATTACAGTATGAAAAAACAACAACTTTAGTTCGGTTTAGTTAGTGTAACACATGCTGTTTAATTTGTTTGAAGAATATTCTCAAATACAAAACAATCTAAGGTAGACTATTGGCACCACGAAAACAAAATGTTTCAAATACATTTTTGGAAACATTTTGCCATATGAACCCCGATAAATACATTTTTATTCTAGTTTGGTTTTCATAGTGAATAAATGTTTTGGATGAATGATTATTTGCAAACTCTTTCAACATTTTAATAGTTAAATAAAAACAGGCTAAAAAACTACAATGGCCTAAAAAATGTAATTTGGTGTCCAACTGAGCCAATTTGACAGTCTAGAAGGCCATATTTCTCACCGTTTTGTTTAGCCCAGTGGTGCAGGCAGGTGCTCTTGACTAGCGCCTCGTCTACCTTGCCACCTGACATGTTGTCCATGAACTGCCTGCCGTGCTCCAGGGCCATGTAGCAGTCGCTGTGGTAGTCCCTCTCCTCCACCCTCACACAGGGCAGTACAGAGGCCCCGCCTGGCCCCCGTGTCACTATGTCATGCTCCAGGGTTGAAATGGGCGAAAAAGGGTTGGTACACTGGTCCTGCAGGAGGAGAATCAGCTCATCTGGGACACGGTCACCCCTCCCAACTCCAGTTCTCTCCAGCGAGGAGAGCCGCAGCTCCTCAAAGCGCTTTTCTGCCTCTCGGCTGACGTCTGAGCCACGGCCGATGATATCTAGCTCATCCTCCAGGAAGAGGCCTGAGCCATTGCCGTAACGCCGGTTGACCACGGCGCTGAAGCCGCAGGTGCAGAGTTCCTGGGCCTCGCCGATGGGGTCGCTCAGGTACACGCCCACATCAGCTCCTTTTATGTTCATGTTACATACGCAGATGCAGCAGCTGTCAAAGTTGCAGTCCTTGAAGAGGTTCATGACTGACTCTGAGAGGATGAGGGTGACGTAGAGGCTGTGGGCCTCGGGGATAGAGGGTACAGTGGCCGGCTCTACTGAGTTCAGTGGTCGGCAGGTGGAGGGGGTGGACGCTGGCGAGTAGAGGTCGGAGTTCTCGTACTTTAGCGAGCCCTGGACACTGGAGGGGCCTCTAGGTGTGCGTGGGGTGCGTGGTGTACGTGGGGTGGGAGCAGAGAAACGTGGGGTGGCAGGTGAAGGCAGGATGCCAGCGCCACTATTACTTGGTGGAGCACTGTTCGACATGAAGGGCGTGTGGGTCTGAGGGGTGTAGGTCTGGCTATAGTCCTGGTCCATGGTGCTGCCCACACTAGGGATGTTACTGAGGTCAGAAAGACAAAAGAATATGAATTAGATAAAGGCACTAGAAAAAAAAGAAGGCACTACAAGCAGGGCTATTCAATTACAAATTCAATTGGGACAAATTTTAAAACCAGGAAATGTTGATGGTCAGACATTTTCAGCAGCTTTTGGTAATGACACATTTGAAACAAATGCAAATGAATGTAGTAAAAAATAGCAGGCGTTTGGAGATGGCGGTAAAATAAACTTTCCAGGCAGGGTTAACAGACAGTTTTCATTGTCAATTTCACAGAACTGATGAATGTCATTCAGGCTTACATAAAATCATATTGTGAATATTACAGTCCATGTTGGCAATTATTTGTCAACTAAGAAAGCTACCATGGCTTTTGCCCTGTAGGTCGACATTGTTGTTTGTTTTGTCACCTGACAATTACGGGGTTGCTGCCGCTGGCTGACAGATTACACTCCATTTAAACAGTTTCGGCCCTCGCCGTTACGTGTTAAGCAGTGCACCGGCGCACTGAAATGGAGTGGACCCACTGTCAATAGCCAGATGTTTTGAAAAGCTACTAAGTGTAGTCGGAACTCACATAAGAAAACGTTCATTTGTGAAAGATATAATTGGCGGTGTCACTACATCTGTAAACATCTTGCCCGATCGGTACTGCGCATGTGCAACTCTCAGGAAGCGAGTTGGCTCACTCGTGACCTACTTCCATACACTATATGTGTAGTTTACTTAAGTACTCAGAGGTTGCTTCTGGGCCGGATGGGGCCCGTGGGCCGCCAATTGAATAGGCCAGCACTACAGTATAAAATGGGGCCGGGGGAGTCCAGGGATGCCCAACAAAGCCCTATTAGACAATGAATAACTATTCTAATCACAGCTTCCAATATCAACTTTATTAATTCCACATGTTCATCACAGTAAAAAAACAAACAAAAAAAACCTCAAAAATCTCAACTGTGGTCTTGATTTATTGTACATCTAACTGTGGCATGAAAATAAGGAAGACGCCCTGCACTAGTTCACAGAACATATTTGTTTTCCCAGGTCTTTGCTGAAACCAAAACAGCAATGTTCAGTACATTGCTTCAAATAACAATATACTGTTATCCAATGGTCTCACTGCATTTGCGAAGATAGTTCAAGTAATAAGGCAGTAGGGCACAACAACATTCACTACAAAAGGAATGCAGAGTGGGCTTAGACTGCACACGAGAGAACAAGAATGCGGGAGAGAGAGAATGAGAAAAGGTTAGCAAAAAGAGGCAGAGGGAGAGAGAAAGACATTCAATAAACATTTCAATGAGTGTCCCTCTGAGGTAAGGTTTATTTTTGGGCTGGCAAGCAACACCACTGAGGAAGCAGGGAGAGAGACTGTATGAGAGAGCAGGGGAGAGGGAGAGAGAGAGAGGAGAGTGAGCACATCATGTCCCTAGCTCTATGTGGGAACAACTCCTGGCACAGACCCATTAGAAGGAAGTCCCAGCACAACTCTCTCTCCTGCAGCCAGGGCACGTTCAAGATGGGATGCAGACGCGCAGCACAAACACAACATTATAAAGATCTTTACCAATGACTCTTTGGACATTGGCCAAGCTTAGTCAAGTGCCAATGGCTCTCTCTCCCTGCACAGCCCACCTTAACCAGGCTTAGCACTCCAATTACACACTTGTAAAAAAAAGAGAAAGAAAATAATAAGCCCTACTCATATTAAAAGTATTTAAAATCTGACCACCTTTGTTGCTTGTTCTGCTCTACATTTCCTGTCATGCACCAGTGTACTCCAATAAGAGAGAAATGTTCTAAAAATAATCTTAATAATCAGGCAAAAGTATAGCCCCACAGCTGCCATTAGCTCTGCTGAAAAAAGAACGAAGTCAAAATTTCCAGCTCAGCCTGAACCTGCTGGATAAACTGTATGCTGATAGTTCACTTTCCAGTTATAACCAACATGTCTCACCTTTCTTATAAGCAAAAAATTTTCAATCACAACCATAAATGAGGAAATGCTTTGGCATTTGCTCCAGGCCAGTTTATTTGTTTACAGGGTTTGTGTTCTTTGTTTGAAACTGATTGGTTTGTAGTGCATTTCATGCAATAAAATTCAGCCAAACACACAAAGTAAGGTTGACATTGTTAAAAGCTGAGATAAGTGCATCATGGTGAAAGTTTCTGCTCAGAGTAGCAAGATTAGATATAGATCAGTGAACCCCTCAAGTTTGGTGAGCTTGCCAGATTTCATGTTCCCGGATCAATACAACACACAGGTATAATAAATTCAAGTCCATACAAATGTAATAAGGGTCGAGTGCCCTGATTACAGAAAAGCACAAATCAATAGAACAAAACACAGTTTGTTTTGGGATTTTGCTGATAGGAAATTCCCATGATGTGTGTGTGGAAAGCAGCAGAGGTGTAGCTGTGTGTAGTTAAAAGGAACAGTGACCGATATACTTGAGACTCCAAGCTGCTATGAGCAGTGAGGTGGCATGGAGCCGCTGTGGGGGCCCATCTCACCAATTCAGTGATGATCCTCATCTTCAACCAAGAAGGCATTTTACACTCATTTCCCTGCTCTGCCTGAGGCAGCCATGCATGGGAAATTGAGCAGCCTGCTAAGGGGGTGTCCGGGGACAGACCAGAGGGTGTGTGGACAGAAAGGGAACAGAGTATGAGTATATGCTTCCTTGCACACAAAAAGCAAAACCAGCCAGCACAGCCTTGGCGTTTCTTAATTTCTAAATTAGAATGCCCTAGTAACCTGCTGCCTAGATCATCATGATAAACTATAAGGAATCTTTGAAACAACCTTGATAGGAATTATACAGAAATAAGGCATGTAGACGAGTGTCAGCAATGCCCAGTATTAACACCACTGAAATCACTTGATGTGCTTCTGTTAAGCGTTAATTTAAGTGAATCATTTCACTAGTCGCATGGTACTGCCTACCCACAGTTGCGGTGTTACTCTCCTATTAAAGATCTCAGCTGTGTGATAACAGCAACACCTGAGGACTTCTCTGAACATGACAAACACCCACTCATTAAAAACCTCAGTGAAAAGGACTACAGCGGCATACCTGTCCTTGTTGAGGAAGGTCATGACAGGCACAGGGTTGAGCATCTCCCTGCCCATTGTCCAGCTTGATCGGTAGATGCAATCTTCTGGTATTTTGACAGGTGGGAGACACTGGCTGGGTA
Organism: Siniperca chuatsi; assembly: GCF_020085105.1. Lineage (NCBI taxonomy): Eukaryota > Metazoa > Chordata > Actinopteri > Centrarchiformes > Sinipercidae > Siniperca > Siniperca chuatsi. The sequence goes on from NC_058055.1 coordinate 5,864,096, forward strand.
ATGTCTTCAGAGGAGCAAACATGGAGCAGCCTACAAACACCTGGCACAGCTCTGGCTTGTACACAAATGAATAGTCCTACAAGATGGACAGAAAAGAAGGCATAGTAAGGTGGAAAAATAATTCCAATAATTACAGATCCTTGCAGAGAAAATCTGTTTTTGTTTCCTGTCCTGAACACACAATACATACTAAAGATAAATAAAGATTCCTTTAGTCTTTGCTACGTTATATTCCCATAAATACATCTGTGGGAGCTTCACCTCAGTTACTCCAAGTATATTACTCGTACCTGCTAACACAAACATTTTCACTATCTTTTTGGAGTTAAAACATGATGCAGAAAATGAAATATGATGTATGCAGTGATATCATCTACTCATTAGGATATTTCAAAGTGCTGGCAATTTATAGTAAGTTATATAGCCTGTATTAGCAATTCCTGTTTGCAGTGTATACATGGATATACAAACAAATGGGACAATAAGAAGCATCTTCTATGATTTCATACGTTTGCGATGGACATCAGAGACATGATATCCTCGGAAGTGTAAGTCACACTGCATCAAAAATATGTGTACCACAGTTGAAAACGTCTGCAGTGAAGCATAAACTGCAAAGCAGAGGAGAAAATTCCCTAAACCTCATATTATCCTCAGGTCTGTTGTAGGACTAGAGAACTGGTAGGGATTTAGTGCGTTGCTCATGGACACTTCAGCTGGACAGATGCATGTTGACATAGGGAAGAACCCTGTAATCTGAAGGGCAGTCTCATGTAACCCAACTGCCTACAAGTGAGCATGATGAAGAACATACTGTATATCCACCAATAATCATTCACTTTGACTTATGACATCCGCTGGTTCTGGCAGTAAATTAGACCTATTGACTCAGTCGGTTGTAACAGACACTTTAATACCCAACAGATTTACTGAGTCTCGACCCACCTTGATCTCAGATGGCTTGGGGCTGCAGAAGCTCTCCTCCACCTCAATCTTGAAGTGACCTAGAGATGAGGTGCCATCCAGCGTGGTCATGCCTGAGTTGGGATCCATGCTGCCGTACTCCTTGCTGCACATGTTCATGGGTGAGTAGCCCATGATGTGCTGCTCGAGGGAGGGAGGCGTGGGAAACATCTGGTGCAAGTCTGCTGAACCTAGTGGGAGAGAAGAACAAGGGGCCATCAGAATGACAGACTTCGATTAAAATGTGTTTGAAGAGGAGCAAGAGCACAAGGTATGTCAAAGGTCTATTCCAGCACAGCCTTTATCACACAGCGCACAACATGCTGATAATGAGATAAACTTAATTATGTTTTGTTTCCAATATCTTAATTGCCCTACAAACAGCACTTTGAGATACAAAGCCTATCTTAAGATAACAATTATGTGAATCATGTGGATGACTTCAGGTAAGATGTGTGTAAAGTGTTAGGAATCTGCTGTTAACAGCTTCTGTCAAGATGCTTGCTGATGTATGTTTTCTTGTTCTGCAACCAGATATGACAAGCAGCTATCTTTCTAGGCAGCTACCATGTAAACACAAAACAGATGAATACTTAATATACATGCTTTAAGTCTAACAGGCATCTCGCCCACGACTGATGAAATGTTTACATAGTTTGTCACAGTTACCTTGGCAAGTTCGTTCGCATATTTTTCTTCACATATTAGCAACCATATTTACAGGATCAAGCAGAGCTGTTTATGCAAAGTTGAAAGGTGGGTAAACACAGGAGCACCTGCTTTAAGACTACATTAGAATCACAAGTTTCCTTAATAGGTGAAGATATGTATATCGCTATGTAAAAGATAGCCAGAGACTGTTTGGTGAATATCCAAAGTGCAAACTCTCAAACCATTTTTGTAATTGCAAGATGCTTCCAGGGGGCTAACAAACACAGTTCATGGTAAATGGGCAGAGTCTAGCACTGTGCAGTATCTGTTCATAAAACTAAAGCAAAATGGTTGATCTGAGACCAATTTGCTTCACAGTAAAATATAGAGTATCCTTAAATTCTCATTAGATCTACATTAGTGTCCCTGAGCTCAAACCTAAGAATAAATAACTAAACGGAAAAAACAAATTCAAGTCAACAAATTGGGTGTAATTTTAATGCAAGACTCTGGTGCTCACAGCATAGTAACAACAGAGACAAAGAGACAGCAGCTACAAGATGACTCTAAGCTCTTAGTTGTGAGCTAAACACTGATGCACTGTGAAGTTAATTACAGCCATATTCACCACCACTAGGTGGCAAAGCCAAGGGTGAGCATCAATGATGCTTGAGTAGCAAAAGTCTTAATTTTATTTAGTGGATTAAAAGGATAGGATGCCATTTCACTTCGCTGAAATTGTGAGCTAAGGGAATACTATGTTTAAAACTAAAGTGGCTTCTGGCAAAATCTCAGTGTACCATTCTTAATTTTCAAGGGGCTCACAGGGATAACGAATCTGATTCTAGATTAACACTTCAGGTAAATCCATCCTTGAAGTTTAAGGAGACACGGCACACATCAGTGCTCAGGGAAAAGAGAGACAGACATCAGTAGAGACAGATGTAGAGATACATACTAATGCAGGATACAGGGTCCAAAGTGGATGGCTTTGGTTCCTTGCTGCCAAACTTCTCGTCCGTTCCATTCACTGGTCGCCTGGAACCAGGCTGTAGACACACACACAAAAAGTATTTTAGCACCTGACCATTTTGGTAACTCCAAGTTCCAGTCAATAATACTGCTCTAAATTTATTCCTGTCATATTTCTCACACCTATGGGGCCTGCAAGTCACTATCACACATGACATCTTAGAGTAACCGCAGTGGGTAGTGAGAATTGTCAGCTGATGATGGGCAGAGTGAAGACACTGCTCTGGCACATGAATGGCAGTGGAAACACACGCAAACACACACACACACACACACATATTGTGCCAGACCATGCTGTGTAACGAGATATTCATTGCAGTGTGAGCCAAAGAACTAACCGCCAGATCATCCTCGTCCGAGTTGAAGAGGTTGTCCAGGTCGTTGATGGACACCACCAGGTCTGTCTCGTGGATCAGGCTGGTTGAAGCCATGCGGTTGTGAGCAGCCGCCCGCTGAGCATCTGTACAAACATACATACTTACTGTTAATACTAAAATATCTGGATTCTAAATTCTTAATGTCCACAAGTAGATTTTGGATGCTTTGGAACTCAACGAAAGGCAAAAATTTTGCCTCGAGCTATGATTGTTTATGCTAACTGACTACACGGATTGGCTTCAATTTACTCTCTATTCAATCAATTCAGGAAGCAGATTTTCTTCTACATTCAATTACTGAAATGCTCATGGCATGACAAATCTGTTATGAGATATAAATTAAAAATAACTGAGAAAGAATGTTCCTTATTTAGTGAATGAATGTAGTTTCAACTGACATGTAAGAAAGACTCAACTAAAAGTGTAACTGACAAGTTTCATTCAGTATGCTAACTCCTCGGATCTAAACACCAAGATACAACGTGCACCCTTAGGCCACACTGTCTAGGTCTTGTGAGGGTGGCAGTATGACTACATGTGTTTGTGTGACAGCAGCGAAGTCACAGAAAATAAATAATTTAATGGCCCCTTACCATCTGATGGACCTGCTCCTCCATCTTCACCCTGTGAGGAAAAACAAAGATGGGAAGGTAAGGAGGAGGGACAAAAACACACATACCCGTGGAACCAGACAGATCCACCAAACAGTTAATATTTGATTAAACAATGCTCAGACTGTACAATCCAGACAGATACATTGTTTATAATAATATGACACTGATCCCATGTCGATGAAGCTTTTTCTTGTACTTAATGAGGGCCCATGGCTGAGCAGATTTCATTACTGTGTTGACATGTGGGTGTGTGAAATCCTTTGAGTCCATAACTGTGATTAAGAACTATACAAATAAATATGACTGGGCCTGAGATCGGATACATCACAAAACAGCATACGGAAATACACAAAAAAAATAACACGTGTCACTGAGCAGCCAGATTTAACTTGGGGTTCCTTTCTCCAATCAAGGCAATAAATAAATAAATACATAAGTAAATAATAACAATAATAGTAATAATAAAAGAGAAAATTGGACAGAGGGATTGCTTGTCTCTGCTGTGGCAAATAAGATTTCCAGTGCAGATCATAGTGATATCATGATTCAAGGAATGACCTCTTAGGCTCCAACCCAGACAATATGTGGGAGGGCTGGCCTTCTGTGTGTGTGTGTGTGTGTGTGTGTGTGTGTGTGTCAGCTCTTGGGTTGTGTGTTGTGTGTGCTGAGCAGTTCGAGCTAGGGAACAGGAATGTTATGTCCTAGCCATTGATTTCATTACGCTCCAGGGTTTTCCTCTGAGTAATGCAGGGTTTAATCTGTCTCCCTTAAAGGACCAATTCACAGCAGTGCACAACATCCGCACCAAGGACACAATCTATAGGTGGTAATAATGCCTTAACCCCTTGTCAATAACTGTCCTTGGGTGGGAAAGCGGGTATGTGTGGAGTCTTTACATATTGCAAAAGTTTGTTTGACTACAAGAAAGCATCCAATCACATTTTTCCTCCGTTTTTCCTCCACCTGCCACTTGCTGTCCTCATTTATCTGAGGCTTTTTCCATGCATGCATCTTCTACTTCAGAATTCAGCCAGCTAAACATAGGCGTACCACTTCTGTGCAGTGGTAGGGTCATCAGATGATGGTCCTTTACAGCACGTGTCACATGGCCTGCAACAGAGTCAATATGAAATCTTCAAACTGGAGAGTTGTCTGATCGATTGAGATGCTCATGTACCGTTCACACTAGGACTCAGCACTCTATAGTGAGCCACCAGTCTCACAATAGTCTAGTGAGCACTGAATGAAGATGATGTTGTGAATGAAATGAAACAGCTTGTTGAGCTCGACCCACTCACAAAAAAACTGGGTAAAATGGTTAGGAATAATTACTACTGGAATTATAAACTTTTATCTTGATATACTAAATTCATCCATCAAGAGGAAATTCTCTTGGTGCTGCAGGTTACATTCCACATCAGCCAGGAGGTCAGGTGTGCTGCAGCTACAAAGAATGAAAAAGATACTCAAGGAAAAAGGCCCCAACACTATGGTATTATCCATCTTAAGTAAAAATCGGGGAGGAACACCCACATGTATGGGGTGGATATACACACACCACATAAAGCAGACAGTGGAAGGGCTCCATTGCACAGATAGCTCTTCTGGGACACTCCACTCCATGGAGAGCTGCCCATACCCTTACATTCCAGAACAGACCGGGGGGACAGAAGAGAAGGAAAATATTTGAGTGCGCTTTTTAAGCTTAATGGTTCAGTGAGCCAGGTTTGTTGCCGTGGTTAGACTCCAGGCTCTGTGAAGCTTTGATGCAAACATGCAGCCAAGGAATGAACACACACATTAAATCTCCCTTTCAATGCTGGGGGCGATCCACAGCTAACAGGTGGCCCTTGTCTGGAGCTGCAGCCAATTACCCCAGAGGCAGAGGCAGAGCAGAGGAATATGGTGGGAAGAGAGAGGAGGGAGAGGGCAGATCAAATAGGAAAAACATAACTTAAAAGGAAATTGGACAGGCTAACTATTTGGTGTTCCTCTGGCCTCAACTAACAATGGGGATTCAGGGATAGCTTCCTGTTCAGTTAGACTTGGGCAGTGAAAGCGGATGTATGCGGAAAGGGGTTGCACCATTATTTTTAGTGCTGTATTGCTGAGGATGCTGATGGCCTATTTTCTACCTCGCCTGCTCCCTGATCTTAAAACGAGCCCTCTTGTCCCCTTTTTACCCCGGGCAACTAGTGAGGAAGGCGTGGATGAAGTGGTTACTCTCCATTCTGCCTTTTATGAAGGCTTCACACCGCTAAGCATTTCACAAACTGTCACTGCCTTTTCTGCATTAAATCCAATGGGGTGTGGCTGCAAACTGGATTGAAAGCAGCCAACTTGGAAAAGGCACTGTGCGTGGCTTATTTCTAGGCAGAGCGGAGTTCAACGTGGACTGTTTTTCAGGTCAACCAGTCACAATATAGAAATGGCAGGGTGTCAAGTTAAATAGAAAAGTTGAAGTTTATGACAAGAACCGCCAGTATTACAAGTGGTAGCAGAGCTGTATAAATATCCCACCATAATACTAGCTACGCTAGTGGGTGATTAATCTAAGCTGAATCATGATGCTTAAATATCTTGTGGGATAATCTACCCTTAATTGGGGTATTTGTGGTCTGAAATATGAAGCTTTTATCATAAATTATTCATGACTTGCAGTCCCTAAAACACAGACAGACAGAGGCCATTATGACAGGATGTCCTGAATACCATGTGGCATGTTGGTCACTGTGATCAAGGTTCCAAGTTAAGTTTAGTTGTCATTTCAACCGTAAAAATTACAGTTAAAATGAAAGAACATTTTCAGGGAACAGCAGCAAGACAAAAAAAAAAAAAAATCTAAAATGTATGGGTACATCAAAACTTGAGCGCAATAACAGATCTGAGTATGTTCAAATAACATGCATATAGCAGAATAAAGAGTTGGTGTGGAGTGTATGTTGTGGGAGAAGCAGTTAAATGTTTGTTGTTATGGTAACAGGCTAAAAAAAACCTGTTTTCAATTTATCTGTATACCATTTAGTTGATAATGCACATGTTGGAGAAAATATAATAGTTGTACCATGGCCTTACATTTTACCTGGCCTCTGTCAGATGCTCTTGTCCAGAGCAACAACAAGCAAGGAAGGTACAATACAGCCATTAAATACTAAATGACGTAGTCGAGTGATACTCCAGTTCACAAACATTCCTCGTGCCTTGGCTGGCCTTACCTTATGTTTCTTGCCTGGCTCACGCTCCCCGCCTGCCTTATCCTTCTTGTTGGAGAATGTGAACTTGACGTCTCCTTCCTCAAAGGCGTAGGGGTCCACCTCTGGCTCGTGATCTCCGTCGGTTATAGCAGCAGACAGGTACTGGTTCCTCCTGGCTCGATACATTTGAACGCGTTCTTCAGACACCTTCAGTGGCCATTTAGATGTCGACATCACCCTGAGAAGATGGAAAAACTGAGGTGTGAGGACTCTGGAGTAGCGTTAGATGACCATCAGAGAGATTTACAATTCACAGGCAACAGACACCACCTAGTCATTCCAATTTTACATTCCAAGAGCTATATTTCAATTTCAGACAATTTTAAAAGAGCACTCTGATCAGTTACAAAATAACAAAGACGAGTTGTATGCGAGTAGAGAAGTAGAAAACTAACTGCTTCAAATGATTCTCTGTTTTACATTTTGGCAATAGGAACATTTCCTCAACTGCTCTGTTTTGGCCTGATGCTGTCTGATATCATATGTCATAGTTGCTACCATGTTTATCTGCAGAAACAGAAATGGCAGCAACTGCAAACCATTCTGACAGCTGTCTTGCAGCAGAACTGAATGCATCATGTTTGTTGTCAGACAATTACATTTCTAGCAGATTTATGGAAACGTGGTGACTGCAGCACTGACTGCTCATACACTTACAGACAGACACATTTATCACTTGTTACTGGTCACTGTGACATGGCTCGCCAAAATCTCTGATGTGGCTATGACTGTGGCCTACTTGTTCCTTATATGTAACAGAACAGGGAGGGAAGGAAAAGAAGAAAACTACTGGCTGATGGGCAGGAGAGGAGGGGCTGACCCAACTTATGTGTTATCCCTCCTCTTCACTGCCTCCTATATTTCCCTGTACTTCTGTCCTCTCGTCATGCCTGTCCAGCTCTCATGTGAGGTGATGGTGTGCAGTGGCCTGGGCCAGAGATTAGCCGCCATTCAGAGCTGTGGCTGGAAGGATTACAGCTCACTACAATAGCCCGTCCAAGCGGCTGGCCCCTTGGGATTGCATAACCCCGCTGATAATTCCCACTACGGCCACCCTACTGTCTGCTGGTCACTCTGCCTGCCTTCACACTGGACAAGCCCCCTTGCTCTGTCCATCTGTGATCCTATTCCTTCCTAGCAGCTTCTTCTTGGTGCAAGTTTCCCTCCAGTGCCTGCCAAACTGATAGCTAGCAGACAGCATTTCTTTCAGCTTCAACTGTATAACAATAGCAGAGGTTTATCTTTATCTAACCCTATCATTACTCTTCCTCTCTCCTAGCTCCGGGGTGTGTGTGTGTGTAGGAATCAATGAGTAGTGCTGGCCAAGCACACTGGTGATGTATGATGTCAAAAGGGCACATAGCAAGAGATTAACATGCTGTGTACAACTAAGCGCTATACTGAACATTCTGAAGCCGAGAGAGGGGGAGTGAGGTGGGGGGATCTGAGAGAGAGAATGAGAAAGGGGGAGAAGGTGGGTTTTGCATCATTACTCTTTCAAAAACTACTAAAAGTGCTCCAAAGCGTCCTGAGGCCACTCTGTAACAGGGGAAAAGGTGGGAGGGCTTGGATGCCTAACTGCTTAGTCAGTCTGCAAATGGCTGACACCTTTAATCGCCGTGTGTGTGTGTGTGTGTTTGTGAGTGAGAAGGCAGTGAATAGTGATTGTTAATTGGCAGGTGTCACTCACTCTGTGACAGACACCAGGTTGTCCTGTGATGCTGAGGTCTCGTCCCTTAGCTTGTCCCCTGGCAGCAGTGGCGTGGGCAACTCGGCTTCTTTCCTACGGGGTAGGTTGAATAACCTCCATGGTGCGTGGGGGCTGTCCTCCTCCAAGTTGACCGCTGCTCCCACGTACAAAGTGGGCTCAGGAGGCTCGGAGTAGGTCGAAGCGCTGGGGTGGGAGTGGGGCTGATGGGAGTGGAAGTGCTGATTCAGTCCCTCTGGCTCCTCGCCACCACCCTTCACCCCGACTAGGCAGGGCTCCGGGGGTGGCTGGTAAAAGTGTTGGCTGTTGGGGGTTGAAGGGTTCTTCATGCCTTCCCCTGACTCCTCGCTACGCTCACAGGGGTGGGGGCTAAGTGGTGGGGGTTGGGGGGAGTTAGCCTGTTCAGATGGCCCAGCGCTGACCCCCCCACTGTGGAGCTGGGGGGCTTTTTGGATGGCGGACACATCCGCCGAACGTATACTAGGGAATCTTCCTCCATCCTGGCCCCTCATGGCCAACCTTTGGCCTGCTGACGCCTCTGTCTCTATTGAAGCGTCGTCGCTGGTCAGGCTGCGATGATGGAAAGGTGTCTGGGGTCTTTTCTGCTGCTTGTCACCTTTCTCTGGCTTCTCTCCCCCAGCTTTGTGCTTGGTAGGAGGCTGGGAGGGCTGGCCTGCTGACTGAGCTTGGCCTGGGGTGCTGCCTGTTCGCTGCTTCACTGATTTATATCTGCAGGGGAGAGGTAAAACAGGGAAATGTGGTGAGACTATGAGGCACTGGTGACACTAAGCAAAACGGCAGCAGAGACAGAGATAATCTATCAAACCATGAATATGCACAATGAATTTTTAATTTTCATAATACACAGAGATCTTGTGCAGATTATGTAAAATCTCCCTCTAAACCCTCACATCTGCTTCTTCTACAAAACATCAATTAACTCAATTACTCTCACCTGCAACATAGCAACCCCACTAATTCATCTCATATCAATTAGCAAAAAACACTTACTTTAGACAACAATTAAGTTGAATGAGTGTAAAACAGCAATACCTAATCCACAAATGTTATTGCATAATCATAAGTTTATTTATTATTTACACTCAAACTCATGTCATGAATAAAACGCATCTTCTGCAGCCTATACATTAACTCAATAGAGAAAATAAACCAAGTGCTGTCAGTAAAAAAGAAACAATATCTTACTTAGCTCTACTGCCTATTTGGCTAGTTCAATGAGGCTGATCAGGTGATGCATTACACTGGAATACACCATACCAAGGCTCCACCATGGTCCCTGCCCTGTGGTCCTACCTGCTCTGAGACCACCTGACCTGCCCACAGCCAACCAAGCCATTTCACACACCTTCTCTTACCACTGCCACTGTATGTCTCTTAGGTCAGCATCAGTGTTAGCTGGGTTACCACTCAGCCTACTGCTGTGGTTATACATTTAGGTGTTGACGGGGGGAAGCAGTGTCTCTATAATGGCCCAGGGTACTAGGTGTGTCCTGACAATTAGATGTCAAGATAAGCAGACACACGGAAGGCTTCCATCTACAAAGCAAAGCTAATGGCCATTAAACCTGGCAATGCACAGAGGTTCCCATTTCTGTGTCGCCAAAGTGCTGGGTGGCTTCCAACAAATTAACATGCTCCAGCTGACTGGCCCAATCCACTCTGCTCTCGTCTGCGGTCCAAGCCAGCTCTCTCCCTAGGTGGAAAAAAAGCCTAGTGCAAAGGATTCCCCAATGGACGTATGCCCAAAGTTGCAAGGTATCAACCTATCAAAACACACACAAAATTCAGTTTAGATAGTTCTTGCTCATTAACCATAAATCTGAATTTTCTTTCTATTAGATAGATAGATCTATTAGATTAGGTTCAAGCTGCCCCTGTGGAGGCCAGTCAAACATCCAGCTCACTGATTGGACCTGCAGTCTGCAGTGGATGGCACAAGCTTGTGTTTACATGTACCCTTGTGAGTAAAACAGCTGGTTGCAACTGGGGTTGGCCGGGACAGAGGATAAGCTGAAGACTGAGGGATGCAGGGGACAGTTGATTTGCTGTTTAATTAAAAAAGAATGAGGCCCCAAAGACAGGCATTAAATTAAAATGTGATGAACAAGAACATAAACAATCAAGCTTTTCATGAGGCTGAATTTAGAAAATAGTCAGACAAGAAATAATACTGGTGTGCAGATATAAGCATGCACAACAAACACAAAGAATATCATTGACATTAAGGTGTCAAACAACAAATCATATGCCTGCATGTGATGAGGGCGTTAGTGTATTCTTAATGTGGGTGCTTTTGCAATTGAAATACAGAGGGGTTCATGCTCACTGTAGCCTTTCCCTGCCTATGTCCTGACAATATGCATCAACTGTAACGGTGCCTATCTGTCCTAGTAGATTAAAAACTACAGTGACATTTAAACAGATACATATGAACTAATTCGCGCACGCTCCTTTTCCCACCACAGTATCCCTTACGTGTGCCATCAGAGCTCAATCTATTCTTTCTCCCTCAAATTATTCCCATCAATGTTGGAATAAAAATGTCTGACTAACAGAAACACACAGCAGAGGTTTCAGCCCTGGCACAGCTGTCACTTAGACAAAATAGTGATGAATTGAAATATATGAAGAATAATATGCTTGTCATAGTCTAGTCGTGGATGTAACTTGCACATATTTTGCTGACTATAGCTCTCGGCTGCCGCTGTTCAAAGCGCCGTACTCTGTATAACCACTTTGAAATGTCTTTGAGCGCACATATATGATACCTGCACATACTGTACAACCACATGGAAAGTGACTGACCTTGAACAGCTGCAGTATGACCTCTGTGAAGGCTCCACAAAATCCCAGGCTCCCACTTTCTCAGTTAGCTCCTCCTCACAGGTACCGTTGGTTGCGGCTGAGAACTTCCGCCTGGGGAGAAAAAAAACACAACACAACTTTGAGAGACAATTCTACTGAGGGCTAATTTCGACTGGGGGTATAGCCACTTCCTCAGCTCTTTTTCATACAGCGTTGTACATGGGAGAAGACACATCCTCTTTTTTCGGATAATTTTTAAAACACAAATCCGAAAATTATGACACAAATCCTATAAAGTGCACAGCCCTTTCCTTTGGTTTACAGAAGCGAATGGTAAAAGCTTTGTGCTGAGGTTGATTTCATCGCCCTGCTTGGAACAATAATATTTTGGCTGACAAGCCAACAGCTAACTCCAGCCGACAATCTGTGCTTGGTCAAGGGGCGACAGATCCTGGGTTGCTCCCAATGTGTCAGATTCACTGATGGTGAATAATACAACAGACCATGGACAAAACTGCAAGCTAACCCTTACTTTAATAACTTGTGATCATTATCTCCATCTAGGTTTTTCTGGTATTTTTGTAAGATTTATGGATGAATATCAAAGCATTATTTAAAACGGTTTGACACTTAAGACATCATTGTAGTTATATATGACAGATGTGCAGTCAGAACATCCAGGAAAATAACACCAAAAGGCAAACGGGTCAGAGAAAGTGGTTGTGCAGATTTAAAAAAATAAAACATTTAACATCATTAGGGAATGTTCAAGTATTGACCAACTTCACTCTAATGCCAAGCACAAAAGCCTGCTTTCACACATCATTCACAGTTTATTTTAAATAATTACCCAGGCATGGCATCTGGGCCTGTGTAGAGCCTTGAACCAGTTGAAATAGTAGGATTAATTGTATTGTTTTAAACTGAAAATGAGATTTCCAACTTTCTAAGAATACTTGAACACTGCCACACAACCGTGCTTTTCTTTCCTCTGCTTGTTACAGCAACAACTTGTGAATGCTCATAAAAAAACAAGGAGTACCGTCAGGAGAGGCTGACTGGTTCTCCCTACTGAGATGAAACAGTCAACAAATGGTTTGAGCATACTATTGATTAGTGCTGCACAATTAATCGAAATATTATCAAAATCGCAGAAGCTGCAATTTTTTGATAAAGGTAAAATGTGTGACAGAACAGCATTAAAATGTAGCGCAGCACAGATGCCCTGGCCTGTAAATCTTGTTCTCCAGATGTTTGTTTGGTACAGACCTCAACAAATGTCACATCATCATGATTTTAGTAGTTTTTTCCAGAGAAAATGAAAATTGTGAAGCAAAATCGATCATTCCCACTAATCGTGAATCATATCACAATCGTAATATCTGTCAAAATAATCGCAATATGATCTTTTGACCATATCGTGCAGCCCTACTGTTGATGATTTTACAGAGCACAAGATATGTAGGAAGACAGGTGAGTAGACACTCTTATGGAGGTTGTTTTGGTGTCTTATTTGTATGCTTATCTACTTAATTTACATAAACTATTACCATCCCACATCATTTCTTAAACTCTTAACCATTGTTAGCACCAATCTATTTGTGTGCAGAGATGACAGCATTGTCCAGTGGCCCAAAACTAATGCCAGAAAGTTGACTCTTTATAGTAAGTAAGAATATATACTTTCTTCCAGGTAATACCCTGCTTCATATTCAAACACCTGCATAAACTCACACCTTGGAGTTGCAAAAAGTCCTTGACTGTTGGCACTTATGTCAGTAGTTGATATGATGAACTGACTGGTTGAGAAGCAATCCTCTTCCCTCTGATGTTTTCCCAGTATCAGGGAACTCTCACGGCCTTTTTAATCTACCGCTGGCCCAATCAATACACAAAGAAAATATTTTGGGTTCTGGCAATTTTCATTTATAGCATGGCTAATAAATCTATGCTACTTTCTAGAAACAATAACAGACGTACTTGTTCTGGGCTCGGTTGATATTGCACTCTTGCCAGACGCGCTCCACCACCTGACTGGCTAGCCGGCGTGGAATCTTGCCTCCATGGTGACTTGTTCTGTCCACACTGAACGCGTCAGTTGACGAAGGCATCTTAACCCACTTCTGGGCCGAGTGAGAGTCCACTGGAGAGGGCAAGAGCAAGGTTAACAGACATTTGACAAAAAACTACCAATTTAATGATACAGAACAATTCAAAAGCAAGCCTCGCCCTTCAGACTTAACTGAAGTCTTAATTGTCAGGTCTTATAAATTTACACTGTGTTTATACTGCTACCTGTCTGTGCCTCCTCAGGCGATGTGGGAGGGGTGAGGGTCACCAAAGACATGGCGGGCTCTCGCTGGGAAGCAGGCACTTGGTGGCCACCCGAGTAGACGGCAGTGCAGTGGGAGGACCCCACAGGGGCCACAACAGGGATGTCTGACTGGGGTACCAGCACCAGGCAGGCTGGGTACACCATCCGCACACCACCTGTACACACAGAGGCGGCATGTTCAGAAGCCAAACCAGTCAAAACCAAAGCAGTCAACTCTACATTTGAAACAGGTAATCTCACAAAAGATTGAGTTTAATAACATATATTTTAAAAACTGACCTACAAGGACCTCCACAGAGGCCAGAGAATCATCCTCCCAGTCCATGTCCTCCATCTTGTCCTCTAAAACACCCTCCTTGGCTCTAGGGCTGATGGGATAGAACTGGTTCCACTCCTCAATCAGCTTCTGGGTGGGGGGGTCTGACATCTTGAACGACTGGCCAGTAAGTGTCCCGTTCAGGCCAAAAGGACTCAGGATCACTAGCCAGAAGAAGGAAAAGGGTGAGGGCAATGTTAGTCAGCATAAGGACATCTTCAACTCTGCATCATTTGCACAACATAAATCTTCCCTCAATCTTCTTTCCATTACCTCTGCATCCTTTTTCCTCCCACAATTCCCTTTTCGGATTTTTTGTTCTTACTTTTATTCCTCTGACCTTTCCTCATTTCCTTGCTTCTCCTTCCAGCTTTATCCATTTTCTACACCCTTACCCTACTTCCTTTTTTTAATAAATCATCCAACATTGGTTCCAAATTTTTTGCTCAATTTTGAACCTCTCATTTCCTAGTCATTTGTCTCCTCTTCACCAAACTTAATTTCTACCCTTTCGCTCTTCATCTCTTTCCTTCCTACTCTTTCCATCCTACACCCCCCGCTCCTATCTTGTCCTAATTCCTGTTGATCATCAGTCCTTCCTTATGCTGTTCCTAGGTTGCAGCCTTCAATTCATACTTCCCCTAATTGCCTGTATTTTGTCTTCCTATTTTCACTCTTGCAACAAACTAAGTCTTCGTATCTTGATCATCTTTCCTTTCTTTCTTCTTCCATATGCTTTCCTTTCCCTGTCATTCTACCATCTCCAGCCGAATCAACAGTGCTCTGACCTTTCCAGAGCACCGCTGGACCAAGCAGGCCCCGGCTGACTCGCCAAATACTTATAGAGCAATCCCAACGCCAATTATTGGCAAGCAGTGGCCTCTCAGAGCCCATAAACAGCGGCTTATAAAAAGGGCCACTCCTCTGCAAACACACTTGACTGCACAGACATATGAGAGTCACACAGAGAGGCCGTAAGTCTGCTTATACAACAGACCTACATCCATCAGAGAATGCAGATAGAACCGTAAACTGGCATGCATAATGCAAACGAATGAGCATAGAAACCATATGCATATGAACTTCACACGCATTTATATCCATTCTCTTTCTCTTTGTATATCATACATTTGAATGTGGAGAGGTGGTATAAATGGTTATACAAACAGACTGGCTGGCTGGGTGGGTGGGTGTGTGAGTGAGCATTAGTTAATATCCCTCTCTGCTATGCTTTTCTAGTGTGTCATTACTAGACTGGATGGCCCCTGTCCCCAGGTATTGATCCTGCAGCTGGACCAAAGAACAGTTTCAGGATGGGAAAATGGCGGCAGACAATGGAAAGAGTAGGAAAAGGAAGATGAGATGCATTAGCAGTGTTTCACCTCATAAATCTTCCAACACTCAGTTTTAATCCTTAAGATTGTCAGGAAATTAAATTCCATTTTTTATACTATATCATTTATACTATTTATGGTGCACATTTTATCTGCAAGCAGCCAGTCAATATATTTACATTTAGTAATTACCTCTCTATAAAGTAGTTTTTATTGGTAGTGGCCGAGTCTGCCATTACCACGCAGGATTCAGATTGCCTACCTACGAAGGATTCACAGAACAATCTAGCATAATTTTATCTGATTGATATCAGCCTCAGTGTTTACTGTTTACTCTCTTTACACTATCTAAACGCTGTTATTAATGCAAACCAAACACTTCCTACTGCTTCACATGAAAAGCATTCAACTGGCAAAACACAAAACTGCACTAACACGGGTGGCTTTTATTGTGAGGCAGGCACAGGAAACTCCATGTATTTATCACTGCAAATGGCGCTGGGTGCCATCGTGCATTAAAAATGCATCTACAAAACAAGTTATTTTTGGCATTTTTTCATCAGCTGATCAATTTTTACAAGGGAGTAATGTAACAAGGAGGAGCTGTTAGATGAAGAACTGCAGGCGACATGCTGCAAACCTCCAAATCAGCAAGCTAACCAACTTTATTGTGTCCTGCTGTTGTGTGGAAAACCACTCGCGCCATGTGCAGCATGAAATCAGATCGCGGTTGCAATTATTACTGTCTGACTTCTTTATTAAAACAAGGTGAGTTTGTTTGGTTGTGCTGTAAACATATACACCAGTTGCTCTTCTGGTGTATTTCTGAGAAAGTAGCTGATCAAGGACTGTTTGCAGTAGTATTAAACAGCACCTGTTGTTACCGCGGGTTTTACCAAATCAACAAGGACTGAAATCTTGAAGATTACAACTTTAAAACGGTCAGGTTTGGAAATTAATGGTGGTTTGTTTGGAAAATCTAATATACAGACCCAACACTTCTGGATATTAAAAGGTAGCGACTGGCAGGTGGTGGAGGAAGCGAAGTAACAAAGTAGAGGAGTAAGAGCACTGTTTGGTACTTGGAGAGATAATATTTTTTACCCTGTCAAATGAACCTAGGTGGTATTCAGAACACTTACATACTGAAACATTTTTCAAAGCTGAAGCATGAAACATGTTGTCTAGACACAATGTATCCTAGATGCCCCTCAGAATAACGTTTCACCTCAGCCTACAGAACATTACCCTAGAAAAAATTACCCCACAGAGGGGAGAACAAAAAGGTTATTTATGTTGCAGTACACAACATCATCCAGCTATGGTTGATCATATTAACCTTAATTAAAATGAACCCCACTCCTTTTCCCTTTCATTTCTGCATTTCTTGATGCACACACACTCAGACCTGAGGCCAGTTGTGGAAGAGAGATCAAATTCAGCACAATTATGGAAATGGTTTACCATTTTCCCAATCACCACCCCACCGCACCCTCCCCTCCATCCCTTCTGCCTCTCTCTCTCTCTGACTGTGAGTCTATCTCTGGCTCCCTGAAGACATGTCAAATGTGCTCAGATCAGTGTAATGGGCTGAGAGTTCATTACATTCGCTCTGCGCCCTTTTATGAGGTCACATCCTGGAGAGGTCTGTCTGCCGGAGCGCTCTGCCGCACAGAAAACCAAGCTTGGCAGAGGTGAGGGGAAGAGAGGGGGAGGAGATGGATGGATGAAGGGGGATGGAAGTTAGCCCTTCCTCGACGTTATGCTTGGTTAGCCAGGAGGAGATGCACTGCGGCGGTGAAAACACACACCTGCGCATAGACACACGCTGCACTCAAAGACTAAACACGCAGCCTGTGCGGATCGTAAAATACACACACACTATGGAGACACAAGTTTACATATAAATCAGTGGTTCTCAACATGGGGTGCAGGTACCTCCAGGGGCGCTTCAGGGTGCTTCCAGTGTGTCTCATCAAAATGAGAATTAATATAATTAATAGTTCAATTTCAAGATAATCTACAAGAATTGAGTACACAATCAATTTAACTGAAGCAATGTTATCTCACAATGGACAAAGAGGTGTGTGTCTGTGTGGAGGAACTTTTTTAAATTTAACAATTTTAAGTAGTCCTGAACTACATGACTGGGAAAATAGAAAGAATGATAATTGGGTAAAGGCAGACATTCACTGAACAATAAAATTAGTCATAAGTAACTATCTACTAGGTGGTGGCAAAACCCATCAACATCCCTATAGGAACCCATACGCCAAGTTCCAATAATCATTTTATTTTTATCGAAGACACTAGTCTTTAACTAGATGGAACATTTTCACCTCCCTTCAGAAGAGCTCCAGAGGCAGTAAAGGGGTTGGCTATACAGGAATTACTGTGGTGAATGGAGGAAGTGATCACTG
The DNA here is from genome assembly GCF_020085105.1 of Siniperca chuatsi. Classification (NCBI taxonomy): domain Eukaryota; kingdom Metazoa; phylum Chordata; class Actinopteri; order Centrarchiformes; family Sinipercidae; genus Siniperca; species Siniperca chuatsi. Next base: position 5,881,926 of record NC_058055.1, read on the forward strand.
TTATTACTCTGGAGGGGGCGAAAGGAGAGGGGAGGGCTGAATCACATCTATCTAACTATATATGAGAAGTTAAAAGAGGAAAACTCCTCAGGGTTCATGTGTCACTCAACTTAAATTTTTGTAGAAAGAGCAAATTTTAAGTTTTTGATAGTAAAATCATTGTCCGACTCCTGTCAAACTCTAATCAAAAGTATCACAGAGTGCTCTTTGTCAGTTTTCTGGGCAGCACTCATTTCTATTCGGAAACACGTGGGTTTAAAATGTGTGTATTATGTCAAGTCAGATTCATGTGGCATCTTATTAACTAAACAACAGGGTCCATTTATGTGACATCTGCTAGAGGGGGAAGGATCCAGGGAAGATAGCAAAGTACAGATGAATAATCCTTGATACAGATATTCATACAAACTTCTTGAAACAAATACCAACAGAATAAGTGTGTGATACATTTGTGAAATAATTGCATTCTAATAGTGTTGTTCAGAAAGCAGACTATTTCCTTCCCTCTTCACAAAATAAGTCAAAATGTATATAATAGGCATTAGATTAACATTTCTATTTGTGAGTGGAAATACAAGCCAACAATGGCTTTGGGATTACATAGTGTTTGGATTAGGGTGGGGTAATACATTTAGAGCCAATCATTAGAGCCACACATTATTATAACTACACTATACTATAATTTAAAGTGACAGATGTTTTTCTTTTTGAACTGGCTACAAGCCAATCTGTAATGAAAGACAGCCTGACAGAAGACTGTATATGCATCATCTTGGCAACAGCACCCAACACAGCACACACACATCTTACAAATATATTTTATTCAAACAATTACACTTAGAATTTAACATTTACAGGAAACTATTTTTTTGAAAAATGCTTTTGAGAGCGTATTCCCCTTATTTACTCTAGTAAACACCACCTTATCTCCTTGGGGCAACCGGCTGGGTGCTTTGCTCAACAGCCTTAAGTTATTTTGAGCTAGGTGAGGTCCTGAAGATTAACTTGTGTTTTAGTAGATGCTATTTCTTAGATAAATCGCAAGTAGTAATGCGTGTACAAAAGCATTTTTAGATATTTTGTGGTTAAATTGGCTTCCTGAAAGTAAAAGCAGCTGCAGCACATCCACTAGATGTAAGAAAATGACCTTTCAATATCTGATTAGTATTGCCAAGTTGTTTCTTTGGCTATTCTTTCATAAATGGGACCAAAGAAGACTTTGACTCCTTACACTGGCCCAGTGATACATGGTGCTGTTGTTGGTTGACAAATTTATATAAGCTTTTTGTTTACCCTTCACAGCAGAGATGTAATGTTTTGTAACTGTGAGTGTGAAAAAAAACTTCTCTCTCAGCCAACAATACAGCATTATTCCTTTTAAAATAAATATTTAGCAAGGCAAAGCCAAAGAATGCACAGTTGATTTTTATTAAAGTTTTAAACTCAGACAACTGCTATAGTGCCATGAGGAAAAGACAGGGGCATTCTGCAGTTTGGTGCATTTTCATTGATTAGAAGGCTAATGTTTGTCAAAATAAATAAATAATATTATTTGGTAATTTATCACAAAATGTATTTTTACTAGGCTGCAGCATATAAAACATTCTGATCAGCTGACTACATTTTGGATAAAGTTGCAAAGCAGAAAAAACTGCACTAACAATAGGCTTCCAGTCCTTCTGTCCTTGCTGTCTGACTGCACAGGCATGTGTACAAACGTGCAAATGTCACAGGGTTTCTACTGGATTCTGTCGGCTAATTGCAGCCTTTTGTTTTAGAATGAGAAATTCCAAGGCAGTATTGAAGCAAAGAATCAAAGAGAAACCAAAAAGCAAGACATTGTAGTAGTATTTATTTCCTCTGTCTGTTCATCTGTCGCATGCAATATTTCAGACACCACTGATCAGATTTTGACAAAACTTGAGGGTAATAATGTGTCTCACCAACTGCATGGCACTCCACTTAAGGGTCAAATGAAAGTGACACATTATAGCACTGTACTGTTCATTTGTTTATGCAGCTGCTGAGCTACTGATCAGACTTTTCAGAATCAGAAATACTTTATTGATCCCCGAGGGGAAACTGTTTCGTTACAGCTGTTCACTGTCACGTCAATGCACACTTGAGAATAGGAACAGAGGAGGAAGGAACAGAAGTACTAAGCAAATCAAAATATAATACGCTATAATACAGGTAAGATAAATTAAGTACAAAGTGAATATAAAGTATAAAAGCTAAAATAAGTGTTAAGTGCCAAAGTGGATTTAGAGGTTGATAAGTATGTACGGTATAATACAATGTAATAATATAAGTAGTAAGTAATAGTGCAATAATGAGTACTGTCCAGTTAAGTGTAGCTTATTAAGATGATTATGAGACGATGGATATTGCGCAGCAGTAATAGAGGTATGAAAAAATATCAGTAAATAGGGAATTTTAAGCTGAAAACAGAGTATATTGCACAGGAGTATTAAACAGAGAATATTGCACAATTATTTCAAGTACTGCAGTGATGTTAATGATCCAATGTCCAGTTTAGTGACTTAATCCTTATTTTAGGAAACATGTGTGTACCAGCACCAAACTTTTTAAAATGACGTCCCAAAGCAAACTTGCCACATAATTACATATCAGGACAAGGTTACATTCTGTCTTGTTTCTAAATGGCCCAAAGTGGGTTGCGTCATTCACAAAGGATGCTTCCTGTTGTCGTGTAAGATGTTTGCTTTAATTGTTTTAGCTCAAACAGTGCCTTTGAACTTTTCCGAGTGCAGTCTGAGCTGCTCACAAAACTGCCAGGTGTAGTGGACTGGAGACCCACCTTGGAAGGGGCTGGAGGCCTGCTGAGCCAGAGTGAGGTGCTCCTCCGTCAGATGGTAGACAGGCTGGTGCTGGTTGATCTCCACACTGGTGCATACGTTGCTCTCACCATGCAAGAAGAAGGTGAAGGCGCAGGAGAGGTGCTCGCTGTGAGGAAGGAGAGAGAGAAAGAAAGAGGGAGATGAGTCGTTTGGGATCATACTACTTTAATATGCACCTTTGAAAAGAAGTATTGCTTGCAATGAAATAACTCCAATAGAGTGTGAGGTGGAGAAGTGCCTGCTGTGGGGAAAAGGGAGCAGATCAGATAGTCTAGTTCATGTTCCTGTTCACAGAGTAAGAAAGAGAAAAAGTTGGCAGGGAGAGGAAAGGTAGAGAAAGAAAATATGATTATAAAAGCCTGTGGAATCTCTCCTCTCCCTCATATTCTGCTTCAATATGACAGAGAGTCTTGACAGAAAGATGAAGCCAGAGACCGATACAAGGGAGTAAAAGAAGAAGTTACTAATCTGTGCACCCTCTGGTGATACAAAGACGCCTTATAAGCCTGTAACAAATTGTTCTGATGGCTGGACAAGTCCATATTCTGATATCGCTACAGACAATAATGAAGTGTCATCCTTCCAGCATAATGTTAAATCCCTTCAATAAATGGCACATATGGGTGAGGAATTTGAGTTCAGAGACTTAAACAGCCTGCATAGAGATGAGAATGCAAGTAAGTCAACATAGCGATGCTCACAGGTGGTATGTGCGTGCAAGTGTGCTTCTGTCCATCTAGTGTGGATAGCGCTGTGTGTAAAACAAAGGGGCAAGCCCTGACTAACCCTAGCTTTCTAGCCAATACGTTCAACTACAACAGTACTCTCTCTCTCTCTCTCTCTCTCTCTCTCTCACACACACACACACACACACACCAGTTCTTCTGCTTACAACAATGCCTGCCTGTGCCAGTCTGACCTCAACAGCACACAACAAAAGTGACAAGTTGAAGAATAAACGGAAAGCAAGGAAGAGGCAGACGGAAGGAGAGAGGGGCAGAGCAAAATGCAGGCCATTGTCTGCAGGCCTTCCTCTCTCTTTCAGCTTGGTCTCGTCCAACATACACACACGCAAACACACACAAATGCAGACGGTACGAGAGACAGCGCAAGTGACGGATGACCAAATGAAAGTGGACGCTGTGAATTTGGAAGTGGATCAAAGAGGGTTGCCTCCTCCGAGGATTTGGTTAAGCAAATATCAGTCTTCACTCCCTGTCTCTCTCTGGCACACCTACTCTGCAGAGGATTAAAGAGAAGGAGCAGAGAGGGAGAGCAAGGCAGATAGAGAGATGGAGAGAGAGCACTTCAATAAGATAATACCACCTACGTAGGGAAGAGCTGCCCTAAGCCCCCCAGAGCTTTCATTCGTCTTACACTTATTTTTTTTTTCTGTAAAAATTAGGTGGTGCTAGTTAGTGAATGGCTATGTATGTATGATATTAAAATTCTACAGCTGGAAGCAAGTAGGCAAATGAAGGTGAGTCAGAGCAAGAGAGAGAGACGTCCTCAGCAGAGCTACCAAAACATGCATGTATTCAGGTATTGGACTGCTATCGCCATGAAATTTAAGGATAATATAATACTTACATGCGTATGTGTACATTGAAAGCGCTATTGGTCACTAATCATTCCTCCTGTTTATACTGAGCAATCCCTTCCTAACGTGACTACAATGGAAGTCATGGTGGGGGGTTGGGCGGGCAGTTAGTGTGCAGTGATGTTGATGAGGTTTTCAGTGTAGCGAGTCCCCGGGACCCACAGGTGGTCATTTGAGTGAGTCCCATGGAAATTGAGTGGGTCCCCAATAAAATTTCTGTTTTTTGACAAATTGTAGTGTTAAACTTGGGTTTGATGTTATATGGTGATAATTATGGTTATTCATGTATGTTGAAAATGTAATCGGAAAATTCAACAAATAAAATCCCAAATCTGTAAATACAGTGCAGACACACAGCAGCGGACAGAAAGAGGAGGTCATATTATACAGAGAAATATTTTTTAGCTTTTTCTGGGTGAATAAATGTTAAAAAGGGAAGCTTAAGGGCAACTAGAATGCTGAGCTTTCAAGTTTTATCAGAAGTCATAACACTGTCAAGCACATCATTATTAAAGTAGTTTAAAAACACGCACACAAAGGGCAACATTTACTGCATACTGCCGTTAGAAACTGAGTACAATTAGCTGAAAATTAGCCTGATCAGCCACCGTCAGTAATCAATACAAACACACATTATTAGACTGTAAAACATTAATCAAACCAATAACTAATCGCAGTCAACGTCAGACAACCTTATCATACGTTAGCAGTTAGCTCCTAGTGTTCAACGTTAAGGTAAAAAAAGTCAATTGCCCAAAATCAATTTTCACTTGCCCCTGTCCAAATTGTTTTCATTTATTAGCGGTCATCAAATAACAACAAAAGCCACAGTTAATTGTCATGTTTAATCTTTATAAATAAAGTAAATGAATCAGAACAAGGACACAGTGTGTCATAGATGCAAAGAAACAAACATTCTTGCATCGAAAATGGTACGACAATCCCCTCTCTTTTTCCCCAGAGATGGACTCCTTAACTGTGAGTGAGTGATAAATTATCTAAGTTAACTTTGTCTTTACCCATCGCCATTTTCTCTTGAGTAGGATGGGTATCGTTAGGATTTTATTGATACTACTATTCTTATCGATACTCTTATCGGTTCTTTATATTACTAAATAATTGCGTTTTAAAAAAGCTATTTTTAAAAAATGAATAAATTCAGAACAGGATTAGAATTGAATATATTAAATATACCTAAATGTTGTTTCTAGAGCAGCAACAGTAACGTTTACATCAGCAAAGTCACTATATAAACTATAAAGAAATCTAAAATGTCAGTCAAATAGATCTTATTCCTGACATCAAAATACTGAGTGATGTTCTTCATTCTTTCCAAATTTTAGAATTTAGTAATCTCCACCACGACCTGTCTGGCATGCTTACCGCAACGCGTGCGTGTGGTGTGCAGCGAGCGTGAAAATACTGCAGTCTTTAATGATTTAGCCCCGGGGGGCCGTTTACTACTTATACTTATTTTGACGCCTCAACTCGCTACCAGCCTCCGTTGCTCCAGTCCTGGGGAAGGGCATGGAACCCAACCACCTGGAGGGTGTGTGAGATACAGCAAGCAGAAAAATAAAGATGGGGGTTAGAATGGTAGCCAGGCATGAGTCCTCATCATTTACACAGCATGGAGCTGAATACTAGAAGCAGCGGCAAACTTGGACTGAGACAAGCTCGAAAGGAGTGTTGGGGTTATTTTGAGGCTCTCTTGAAAGGAATAAACCATTTTTTTAGGAGATGGATGAGCTGGTTAGCCTGTCAAGCAATGAGAACGTTGTTTATGTTGTCATTACGAGAATGCATAAACTGACAAACAGGCCATCCTGCTAATATAACACTGAGGTGTATTTATGTACATGGAGGAAAATAGGGGAAATGGTCTAGAGAACGACAAGTGGAGGAAAGGAAAAGCAAGTGAGAGATAGACTATAACGGAGTGAGACAAAATGCGTTGTTGTATTCTGCAGATGTCAACGCAACTGCAGTCTACCATTCTCCTTTCACACGCAAAGAAAACCTGACACTACACATTCACACAGATCTTTGTTTGCAAGGCACTTGTAAGCTTGAGGTAGAGGGCTGCCATCTGTGGCTCAACAGACAGAAGTACAACCCAACTCTCACACACTCACACACACACACACACAGTATCATACCAGATTCAAATCAATTCTTTACAAATGTGATTGTACAGATTGCTCTGTTGGTGTCAGCTGATTGGTGAAGAAGATTAGCAGACATGCCAGCTGTTGCCATTAAAATTGTCACATGCTAAATGATCACATTACTATCCAGTAGTGATTAGAAGATAACTTGTTCTATATGTATCACTTTACATATTTACATGTCATTTAATGGTTCTGAAATCTGTCTACTTGTATAAACATCAAATACACAGTTGAGGCACAAAAAAAGTTTCAGTGATTTTTTCAAACTGGAAATAATCCTGTATGCCAGCCTTATTAAATGTTGTGATTTTCAAACACTATTGGCCCAACTGAACCCGACAGAGGGACGGTTCAAATATCAACAGGTGCTTGGTTAGCACTTGGCTAAGCAAGCACCAAAACGTCAACAAAAACATCAACAGCACATGACACATTTGCTCACCACTGCGTCTCTCACTGACACACACAAAAGGAACAGGATTTAGCAAAGCTTGTGCTGTGACAAACTGCAGCACAAGACTATTGGATCTGTCTGTCTGTCTGTCTGTGTACAGGAGTGTTCACTGTCCTGTCCACACATGTGACATATGCAAGCACACAGCATTGTGCCAAATTCAGTTCTGCAAACATCCATGGCCTGCTGGTGAGGCAAACACACACACACACACACACACACACACACGCCCCAGCACGTGGGCTACACATACACTGGCAAACAACAGCTGCTAAGCATGGTGGGAAAGTGTGTTTGTGGTGAGCAGGTCAAGTGTAGGCATGGGGAAGCCAAAACACTGATTCAACATGTATTTTCCTATTTATTTTTACAGGCCGATGTTTTCAAGACATGAATATAGGAGACTATTTCAGTGATTTCTAAAGATTTATATGTTGAGGCCCTAAAACTTTTTAACTCAAGATAAAAACATACACGGTTATTTTTGGATATAATTTAGTAATAAACTCAATTGTTATGAAAAAAAGGTGAAATCTTGAAAGGAATAGTTCAACATTTTGTGAAATACGCTTATTCGCTGTCTTGCTGAGAGTTGAGATGAGAAGATCAATAGCACTTTTGTGTCTGTACAATAAATGCGAAGCTACAGCGAGCAGCCAGTAGGCTTAGCTTAGCATAAAAACTGAAAACAGGGGGGGAAACAGCTAGCCAGGCTCTGTCCACCTGTAACAAACTCCACCAGGCAGCACCTCTAAAGCCAACTAATTAACATGTTATATCTATCTTGTTTGCTTAATCCGTTCAAAACCCAGAGTGTAAAAACAACAAGATGCAGTTTTACGGGGGGGTTGTGTGCTGGACTATGTCTTGGCCTGGCGCAGTGACTTCCCGAACTGTTCTTTTAGATAAACATAGAAATCCATATAACATTCCTTAACTACAAATTAAAATCATAATGAAATTATGATTCCATTTGAAAGCTATTTCTTATTTTGCCTAAGGGTCCCCAGGAACCCCCTGAGGAACCCCTCGGGGGCCCCTACTCCATGACACATTGTGTCTGTTAAAGTAGGTCGAATCTGCCTCAAGACTCAGGTTCTCAGGGATTTTAGAATGTCACCTCCCCTTAAGCAAGATACTGCTTGCTCCTAAAAAATTAAATAAATAAATAAAGCCAAAACCCAGGCCAGTGTTGAGTACCACAGAAAACTGCATGTGTGTGATTAAAACACCACCTGTCAGCAGCACACTGTGCATGAGCCAATGGACACAGAAATCCCTCTTTAAACGACTAAATATTTCTCATCTCGTTTGTTTAAATGAAGAATGGAGAGAAAATATAGCAGTATACCCAAAATACTGAGTTTAACAGCCTTCAAAACAACTAGATACTTGTCAGAATATCATGTTCCTTAACTAGATGTGTGGGATCTCACTTCACGTTTTTATCTCCGTCTCTCTCTTAGTCATGTTGAGAGAGGATAAGAAGGAGGGAGGGCTGCCGTTGTAGCCTGACAAAAAGCCACAAGATCTTTTAATCATCTTCTCTCTCTGTCTCCACCTTTCCTCCCACTCCCCTCTCCTCTTCATCTATAAGTGGCAAAAAGACGGGGATGCTCTCTGATCTGCTCTCCGTTTCCTCTCCTCTGCGCCACACACAGCGTACGCTCGCTCGCACGCCACTGTAGGCACTCCCTGCTCCACCTCTCCGATGCAAATGGTCAGTGGCCTTTGGCTCAGCAAGGACACAATAAGACAATTCAGTGAGGATTTGAAGCAGGGCCACATACAAAGGAGGGCAGGTGGGCACATTTGCCTTCAGCTGGCATGCCATGGAAATGAGGTGCCAAAGGCCGGCGGCGACCTGCGCAGCAGCAGCAGGGAGTGAGGGAGGGAGCCAAGTTGGACTGACAGCCTCTATCATTGTCACATAGATGGTCTGCTGCGTAGCACACAAACAGATGATCAGCCATTTTACCATCCCAAAGTTTTGATATAGCATTTATCTACAAAAAGGTATGTGCATTACAGCTTATTTCTTGGCGGTATACAGAATAGGCCTTTTGACATTTTACTTTATCCAAAAGCTTATTCACTGTACCTGCACCGACTGACACACCGAAGCAGAACAGTGTCCTCCCATGTCAAAATTCAGACTGCTTTTCAATTTCCTCAAACATTTCTAAACGGCACTGGACACTATATTACACATTTTTTGCCACAAATCTCAAACTATCTAGGGCTGCAACTAAGGTTTATTTTCATTAACAATTAATCTGCCGATTAAATTCTCATCGATTAATCGTTCAATGTACAAAATGCCAAAAACATTTGAAAAATACCCATCAAAATTTAAGTTTGAAGACGTCATCTTGGCCTCTAAGTTATATTAACTTAAACTTTTGTTCTTAAAATAATTATTTCTTATCTACGGAAAACATTTTTTTACTATCTGACAAAAATGGTGGACAACTGCAATGATGGAAAGAAACAAGATTGTTCTTTCTGAATAAAACAATGACACAACCTCATTATCTTCTGCGAGTTATCTGTACCAAGGCTTGCCAGCAGATTCATTTATGGCTTGTTGTTACAGCGAATGGCAGCAAAAGCAGTTGTCCATGTAAACCTACAGGGACAGAGCATCCCAATTCATTTACTGTCTGAGCTGCTATAAATGAATGAACACTATAATTTTTGTATCACAGGATTATGATGTTCCTGCCAAATTTTCATGGATTAGTGGAATTTTCATTGAGATTTATTTCCCTGATCCTGTCAATTTTTCTGCACTATTCTAAAATATGTTGGTTCTGTTCTTTAGATATTGTTACCCAACACAATTGTGCCTCAGCTTGACATGATTTTTTGGTTGTCCTCTTTTGTTTGCTTCAAGGTGAATTGTTTTTACAAGCCTCTCGGGGAGTTTTACTGACATAACTTAAAAGGGATTGTTGCAGTATTTTAATCGCTATTTTTTAATCAATCAGTTAGTTTTAGCTAGTTGGTGCACCAAAAAAAAAAATCAACAACAAATCATTGTGTCACAACTGAAAAGGATGACAGAACTCTATCACTGACCATTAGCTACTGAACATATTCCAGCTGAAGAGTTGCACACTTCTTTTCAGGCATCAGATGAATGCATGCACACACACAGTTACAAAGGCAATATGAAACGTGATTTAAGGTGAATCAAAAGTGAAAAAGAAGCCACGGAGCCTGAAGTATAAAAGGACGGTTCAGGGAAGATATGAAAATAGAGAGGGGAGAATGAGGAAGGAGGCTGCAGAGCTGTGACATTCCACAGATGTTTGTTGGGCTTGGCTGGCCACGCTCTAAGAACTGAGCTTCCGTTTAGCTCATGTACACTCCCTCAGCACAACAACAACAACAGCAGCAGCAGCAGCAGCAGCGGCGGCAGCAAGTGTCCCTACTGCTGGGAATAGTCACCCGTCCATCTCTGGCCATTCTGCATTACTGGATACAGCAGTCACCTCTGGTTGTTGTTACAATCTGTAGCATATAAACATGTTTTGACGGGCCATGTGCAGCTGAAGTGACGTGACGTGCTGGCATAGTTTCTGGCACATTATTAAACAATGTTTCTGGAACTAAAGCTTACAATAACAATCAGCCGCCACATGAAGGATGAATTGTTTTGACGATGGACAGTGACGTAAAAGAGCCTTGCCCAGAAGCCACGGTTAGTTATTAAAGCTTTTTCTTCAAAAGGAACAAGGAGGCCATTTTTCTGAAAACTGGTACTGAGGAGTTTGCATTGTTGTTTACATGATAGTAATAATTACACATCATCAGAATATTTCAAGGCGGGAAAAAAAGAATGAAGGTGGTAAACAGCATGGAATTAGAGGACACATTTCCAGGGTGATATAATCTTCCCTACTGTCTAGCCACCTGACCACTGGGAAACAACAGCACTGTCTGCTGCCAAAGTAACACAAGCACACAAACACACAGAGCCCTGAGAGACGCACCAGCACCGGCTTTAGCACACAGTTCACACAGGAGACTAGGAGCTAGAGAAAACACTAAACTAAAACTCTTAAGGCCAGCACATTCACTTACACACACTCAAAGCTCTATTACTTTGAATTGATTTCCCTCTGCCAGAAATGGAGAGGGGGTGAGCCTCTTTATATATGTCAGATTAAACTTGGAAGGGAGAGAGAAATGGAAAGAGATAGAACGACAGGTTCACAAAAAGAGGAGAAATCCGATCCTCTGCAAGTCTATCATAGCCACATACAGATACAGCCGGAGCCGACTAAAGATAATACTGACATAACCCTGACAACAAGTCAGGTTCCAGCTCCCTCCCTGTTTAGGCTATATCACACGCACACACACACCCCAGGGTTCCTCTAATACACCTGCTGTCAGCTAAAAAGCAACTGTCTCAATCTGAGCCAGATACCTTTGCTCTTCTGAAAAAAAAAAAATTTCAGTAATTACGCTCATTACCATGTTCACATAATCACTCTGCAACTGCATCGTGATTGTTACACGACATCTGTTCCTTCTTGTGAAAGAGGCACTTATCACTGCTGTGTGATCTGCATTTAATTGTCAAAATATGCACTCTATTCAAAGAAGATAATATACTTGCAAACAATCCTACTCTTTAACTGTGTAGCATAAGACATTCTATCAGTGAAAAACTACAGTTATGGTATTATGTAAAAAGGATGGAATTTTAAGCCTGTTTCAAACCATGCTCACACTGAGTCATTAGGTCATCGTGCCCTTATTAATATGAGTTGTGCAGTTGTAATAATAAAAGGTTCATCACCCAAAGACATGGCCAATTAGTCAGCCTCATCCTGGATTAAAGCTGGGCTTCTGCAGTTAACCCACAAAGGCAAGGCCTGGTTTGGCCTTCTTCTCTCAAATTAACTGATATGCTTTTTGAAAATAATGTTACACTGTAGTTAGTGTGGTGTAAAAAAATTTGACAACCAGCTATGACACATTCAACACGGAAATGTAACTTAATGCCATGACCAAATTTTAGGGTTTTCTTAATTGTATCCCAGAGAAACAAAGAAAGGTCAACAGGGCGACTTAATCTCTTTGTTTTACTGAGCAAATGAATCCACTTGCAGGAGCTCTGTGACTGAAATTAATTGACTTCAATATCAGGTTAACAGCTAAACCTTGATTGAACTAGAAATTACTTCAAATTAAAAACACAAAAAGTGTTTCTGATCATGGAATCAAACCTATTGCACTTTTAATACACTGAAAATGAACCACATTAAACCAACTGAGCTTTGAAGAAAGAGGATGAACTATGAGTTGCTTTAGCTGATGGCTGCACGGTGTTGTCTATACAGTGAGAAGAAACAAAGACAGGATCACTTACAGCCCCCAAATCTTGGGCTCTATTGTAAGGATTACGTATTCTGCAACCCTCAAGGTTGTCTTAAAGGTCGAATTGGTAGGATTTAGTAGCATCTAGTGTTGAAATTGCAGTTTGCAACCATCTGAATAGCGCTCAGATCATCCTCCCTTCCAAGCGTGGAGGAGAAACTTTGGAGGCCGCGAAACTCACGAAACTTGCAAAAGGCCCCATCTAGAGCCAGTGATTGGTTTGTCCGTTCTGGGCTACTGTAGAAACGTGTGTGCGCAACATGGCCACCTCCGTAGAAGGGGACCCGCTCCCTCTGTACATAAAAATGGCTTATTCTAAGGTGATTATAAACTAATGAAAAAATACTTATAATACTTATCCATTTCTGCCAATAGCGCCTCCTAAATGTTACATACTGGACCTTAGTATGTAAGTATTCTTTGGTATCATGATTAGCCTATGCAGTGAATTCAAACAGAAACTTCCATTTGGCTACTACAGATCTGTTTGGAGTAACTTTATTTCAAGGTTTCTCTGGAGTTCGCCATACCCTGTGGTGAGGTTCCAGTAAATCTTTTAACATTTTTGGCTAGTTCAGTCTATAATGCAGCCACCTTGTAGTCTACAGCGATGAGGTGAAAGGTCTAACACCATATAAGGTATTAGCGTTAAATGTGGTCATCTGTCTGAACCTCTGGATTAAAGACAGTACAGAAAAGGACAGAGAGGAATGGAAGAGGAGACAGGGAGGGAGCGATGCCTGACGGATTAACTATGACGACTTCTTCAGACCTTTGCTTGGCCCTGTACTCTGCCATAGCCTCTGGTCACATGGCAAAATGTGGAGGAATGGGAGGAATGCAGGGTACAGCTGCTGTGGAGGCAGGAGGGTGTAAAGAACAGGGGAACTGAGAGGGAGCAGAGGAAATGTAAGGACACAGGATTCCCTCCATGAATAGGGAAATTTGTCCCTGCTGCTTCACTTGAATTCCACTGCAGACACAAATACGGGTTTCCTTAGTGCTACAATACATAAAAAGACGAGGACGCTTGTTAATTTCAGTAATTAGAGATAAATTCTTTGTTCTCTCAGGGCGTCTAGCTGGCATTGGAAGAAATGACAAAGGCATTCAGGAGCGGAAATTGGTCAAAAAATATTACAATAAAAGGTGCTATGAGTTTTCTGATGGTCTCTTGTTTCAAGGGTTTTGTTCCCTGTGCATACAGTGTCATGAGATATGTTAATCAAAGTCATACTGGCTTCTGTAAACCATAGATCTCATTCCCTTGGAAATGCTATACCTTGTTCAAAATGCTAGAATCTATCTATCTATCTATCTATCTATCTATCTCTATATCTATCTCTATATCTATCTATATCTTGATCGATAGATAGATCTATCTATAATCCATCCTTGTCGACTGTGTGATACCAATTTTTTAAAAGGAGAAATGGTTTACTTATTTTTATCAGGTAATAACTTCATGAATAAATATAGTTTCAACCAGTGCAGTCAACATAAATACTATGGTTTGCCTTGAGGCTGACAGTTCAAATGCGGGTATATAGTTAAAATGGGTATATTAGCAGACAAATTGTAGGGTCTTTGTAAGGTCAGTGATGCTAAATACTTTGATTTAAATTGTAAAACTGAAGTGTTGCAATGGGAAATGGACTATTAATAATATATGATTGTGGCGCAATTAAGGAAATTACCCATACCAATGAAAAACAAAAGTATTTTCCTTTAAGAGCCATATTTATCTTCTGGACAGGATCTCTCCAGCAACATAATATATCCAGAGTGCCGGGTCACATGGTCCCACAGCCCAGTCTCCCTGGAGTTCCTGTTGCTAGAGAGACTGATGAAGTATAGGGAAGCCCAAGGGGTAGAGGGTTGAGTGCTGGGGGCTGGGTACTTAGGAGAGGTGCTGAGTTGTCCTGTAAATTTGTATCAGCAGTATTAGTATATATACAACATGTAATATATGCAGTTTTTTCTTGTGTCTTTCACCAATAATTCTATTGAAAAGCTTGTGTGCCAACTCCTCCACTGCCATCGGTGTGGACTGGCTTGCATGCCGATTGTTGACGAGCATGTTTGTGTGCCCGTCTCCCTGTGTGTTTGTGTTGTGCTGGGAGCAGGGAGGGGATAAATTTAGCGCTTTAGCCCCAGACTGGAGGCAGTGGCCCTTTATCCTGCACTGTCCTACTTAACAGAGTGCTGCTCTCTGCTTCCGCCTGCCACAGCGCACCAGGACTCACACACTCACCTCCCAACATCAGGCCAAAGCAACAGACGAAGAATGTCCTCAGCCACATAACACACAGTCATGCAGAAAATGTTTGTGCAGGCATATTTGTTATCGTATAACTATGTTTTACATTAATTCATTATCATTTGCTCTTGAAATATGAGCTGATGAGCTCATTTCATAACAGCTTGATTTGTTAATGATGCTTTCAGTCAGACACCAACAACTAAATGCACAACAGAATACACATATTTAAATACAGTGGAGTAGTAATCTAACACTCTCCTGATTGCAGTGCAGTTTGAGTACATTGCAGATCTTGTAAATGCTGCTTTTAATAGTGAGTGCAGAACAAGCAGATAAAAAGAAATGTTATCCCCTTTGTCCTGATCAAATTGAAACATCAAAGCAGGCTGGATTTAATGTTGCTCTGAATTTCAGTATTGCAGCCAATTAGGAGCAAGTCAACGAGTTAGTCTGCCTTAAACTGACCAATAGAGCGCGAGCATCCCGCTTCACCTTGGAAACACACAATCCCATGGTGCATTTTCCTGCTGCCATGACAACCAAGAGGAGCTCTCCCTCCTTCCCTCCCTGTGTGTTCTCTCCCACTCTCTGTTTCCTGAAGCCAGTCTACCTAGCAGCATAAGGTTCACAGAAACAGCCACGCTGCACAACTTGGAGCCGCGTGTACTACAGACAAAGAGAATTACTGTCAGCTGTATCAACACATACTGCTGCATTTGCAGTTCACTTTAAAAACAAAGGCTTCGACCAATCAATGCGCGGTGATTTATTTTTTAAAAATATTACAAACAGTTAAGTTGTTTTCAATATTTTATTTTAACTTCATTCTTGACATATTTCTTTTTCTTGCAGGCTCACAAAAATTGGGAGTCTCTGGAAAAAATATGGTTAATTCTTCATAATAATAAAATAACTACTAAAGAGGTCATCGTTATCAAAGTTTGAAAATTCAGTTTTTCACATCAGGCTAAAATGAGAAAGGAGGTGGGAGGGGGGTGCTTGGTTTAAACATTTCAACACAGGCGGAGGTCTGGGGCTGAGGTTACGATTAGCGATATTTGGCATTTTGAAATAACCGGCATCGGCCGATGTCTGCGCTCATGAGGCCGATTTAAACAAAAAAAAAAACACATCCGCAAGCAGCCTCGTCAGTGTGGCTGCTGTGTAACGATGTTAGCGCTCCCCCTTGCGTCAATTTCGCCATTCTACTGGCAGACGTCAGTGAGTGCTGTGATCCCGTGGGAATCGTGCAAATGCTGGATGTAACTTTACCTGAGAGAAAACGGTAAGACTTAAAATTCATAGCTTTCAAAGCTCAATATATTTAATTGGCCACTCTCAATAACATATACAGTGTTTACCGTATGTATAATTAGATTGATTCCGGTCTTTTAGTGAGAAAATGTGAATAACGTTAGTTGGGAATTGTAACGGCAGCAAACCTTCAACCAGCTGAACTAGCTTACAGGACTCGAAAAACTACTGTATGGGCGTCCCAAGTCACCACTCCTTCTCTTGACGAGCCCGGGTCGTAAAACATTTCAGATTTGTCATTTGGGATGGTTGTGGGATGGTAAGCAAGTGTAACTGCGAAGCATGTTATTGATGGTGAGCCTGTGGTCTGCCATTGTTAAGCACGTTACATAATCATCAATGGCGCTCATATACATGATCATGATAGAGTAGACAATATGAGCAGGGTGTGCAATGTGAGTGAACAAAGTTATTATTTTTTAATGTGTTTGAACGCTTAGATTGGCTATTTGGCTTGTAACCGAGTCTGTCAACAAACATACAAAAGTATGCTTTGGGAAGTGGTGAAAAAGTTAGTTTCGAGCCCTGTGCTATAACTCTGCTATAAATGCTTGCCTAAATTTCCTCAGGCACCATCATCTTTTCTAAATGTTAACATGTTTCTCCCATCCTAAATGAAAGCAAATCTAATCTAAAACCGTTACTGGCTAGATTTAAATATAAATTATGGTATTATGTATAGAATAATGCAGTTGAATGACGTCGCTTCTGACATACTGTACTCCGCTCTCCCTTAAATACCATTCACTGGGGCTGCTCGATATATCGTTTCAGCATCAACATTGTGATGTGTACATGCGCAATAAACACATCGCAGGGCGTGCGATGTCAAGTCAGGCAAATTAACTCAAACACATCATGCTACAACTTTTTTGCTGCTTGATCGAAAAGGAAAACTTGCAAGGTTCTCATTTTCTATGGCTAATCTACAAGAGAAGTCTGTCTGATATAACATAATTTACATTGATTTAAGACTGCGACTCTGACACCAGCATGGACAGGTGGAGAGGTATTTGGGGAAAACAACATGTTTCTTAATAAACTTTTTGACCTGTGTGTCGCATGTTATTTACATGAAATGTGCCATTTCTAACAATGTTCAAATGTATGCTTAATCTGCGTGGTGGAAGATGAACAGGCCTCCCGGCGCAGCCAAGGATGGTACAACTCTCAAACTCAAGCAAGTTTGTGTGTGTGTTGTGTGCGTTTCTTACATTAGGGCACAGACCAACCCTGTGACAGTAACTTTTTAACCAGCACCGGGACAAGGTGCTACTGATAACGGGAATGTACGTGCTCAAAAGCCGCTTTGCATGCCTGAACGCCTGCTTTTAGCATCCAGGGACATTATCTGTGACAGCAGCCGCATCGCGTGCATGTTTACAGGCAGGTGACATGCAGACTCTACATGCACCGCGATCAGTTCGCTATGTGATCTGGTGAAGGGGTGCACTTGATCAGTTTATCAAACCACCAAAAAAGTGTAGGCGACTAGGAGGGCCTGCTTTGGTTGTTTGAAAAATTGATTAAGTGCACCCCTTCACCAGAGCACATTGAGAACTGATGAAACTCTGTGTAGCCAAGAACCCTTAAATCGGACCAAATATCAGACTCGGACTCTGTAATATCAGATGGACTTTTCTTGTAGATTAGTCATGGAAAATGAGAACATTGCAAGTTTTGCTTTTGTATCAAGCAGAAAAAAAGTTGTAGCATGATGTGTTTGACTTAATTCGCCTTACTTGACATTGCGCGTCCTGCAGTGTGACTATTACACATCACGATGTCGATGCTGAAACGATATATCGAGCAGCCCTACTGTGTACTTAGCATTACTTTGTCCCACAGAAACAAAAACCAACATTGCTTGAGCCATTCAATAATTACAAACACCACAGCCCTACATCAATAACAGCACTGGAAACGTTTCACTGTCAGACCAGCTGGTCTGGCCGCAGTAGAGACATCAAAAAAAACATAAAAGGGGTCTAGTAAATTTCCTTCACAGTTTTGTGGTGCTTTGTTTGTCGAAATCCCAGCGTGGCTGGAGCACAGCGGAACACACCAAAGGGAGAGGAAAAACATCCTTGACGACAACTAAGATTCAGGGTGGTTGCACCACTATTTATAACCTGCCCAGTCTGCTCCGTGACAGTAAGGGGGGGTGGAGGGAAGGGGAGCGAGAGTGTGAAGAGAGAGAGTAAAGAGAGAACCAGACACACAGACAGAGGGTGGCCTGTGAATTCCAGAGCAGAGGAAAAGACCATTGTTTTTTTTTTTTCCCCTTGACTGGGGCCCTCTGTGATCAGCGTACTGGGTAAAGGGGCAATAGAGCTAAAAACAAGCCATGAATATAGCTTAAAAGAGAAGTAGCTTGTTCTTCAGTATCATTTTGCCTATTCTTTTGTCTATTATTCTGCCAGTTAAGTGAAAATCTATCATACTTGTCCTGAGAGATGAGCCATTGTCTACAGATGCAAGGTTCTGAAAGAGTCTGCATTAAAGCTGGTAACTCTGATCTGCCACCCCAAATTATGATGAAGACAAGCTGACAGCAGATAGCAGAGTTCTGGCCGTTTCTATCCTGGACAGAGCAACAGGCCCGCAAACAAACACACACAAGTCTGTGCACACACAAGATTATGTCGCTGCGTGGCCCCCGTGGTCACCTGACTGGGAAATCTGGCAACAACACCACAACTACTCTAAAAACAATAACACACTGACACATAAAATACAGCTTCAAGTTTGCTAGCTATCAAATGCATTAAAAAAAAAAACAAGCTGATTGATTTTTCACAATTTAGAGGCTAATGTCTGCTATCTCATCCAATACTGCCCTGCAGTTGTTACACATGCAAGCATTAATCAGTCACACCTTACACTACAATTCTAATTTTCACCCCCACTCAAAAAAAAAAACAACCTACATTTGAGCTAGCAAACAAGCTGCGTGTTAAGCAGGGTTCAACATTAAGGTTTTTGTCTAGATGGGTCAGAAATCTACTTGCCCCAAGTCAATTTTTACTTGCCCCTATGCAAATTGTTTTATTTATTAGCGGTCATCAAATAACAAAAACCACAGTTAATTGTCATGTTTAATCTTTATAAATAAAGTAAATGAATCAGAACAAGGACACGGTGTGTCATAGATGTAAAGCAACAAACATTCTTGCATGTCGAAAATGTCAAATCTTATTCCTGGCATCAAAATACTGACTGATGTTCTTCATTCTTTCTAAACATCAGTCAGTATCAGTGCTTCCTCCTGTCCTCTGTCCCTCTGCTGCTGCGATTCACTGCAGGTAAGTTACAGCTGGTAGAGGGAGGAGGGCCAAATTGTAAGATTCGTGGCAAACTAAACTAAACAGTTACATACATAAGTGTGGAGACAGGGTGAGGGAGTTGGCGGGGGTGCTGGGCAAAAACTGCTACAGTCATTTTCTCCTCACTACCCTGTCTTATCAATAAACCCAATACCAAGGGCAAGAAATCCAGCTCAGCAGAGAGGAAAGAGGAGGTGGAGGATGTTTCAGTTGTACACAAACATACTGTGAGAGGAGAGATAGGAGACAGACAGTGCTGGCACTCCGGCACAACAGCCCCTTACAGTATTTTTTAAAACTCGCATATCACACCTGTAATGTAGTGTACAATGCAGGGATGTCCTGAGCTGATCCACAGGATTGGGACTGGGGCCAATCCAGACATTTTTTTGATACATCAATAATGTTATATAAAGTCTGATCCATTTAAGATCCTTTGTTTGTTTGCCTTGGGTACAACAGCTGTCAAAAGTGCCCAATTGCTCTCCATACAAAGCAACCTGCAAGCAAGCTGAGCCGCTTAGGGTTTAAAAACAAGTTTATTTTGCATATATTTGAGATACAATTCGAAACTCCTACTGTTGATTGAAAGCAGCTTTTTTAAGCTGGAGATAAAGAATCACTGTAGAGCACCACACAAG
This sequence comes from Siniperca chuatsi, assembly GCF_020085105.1. Lineage (NCBI taxonomy): Eukaryota > Metazoa > Chordata > Actinopteri > Centrarchiformes > Sinipercidae > Siniperca > Siniperca chuatsi. The sequence goes on from NC_058055.1 coordinate 5,901,950, forward strand.
GCGAAGCATGTACTGTGCAGCTTAATATTAAAGAAAGAACAGAAATGTGCTCAAATAAAAATTGAATTGGATAAATAAAACATGAGCAGGAAATCCCAGGTACAATATATGCTATTTCATATCTGCCTCTATCCAACGCAGCCATATGAATCCATAAATTTGAATCAAGTGCTGCCCAGTGGGAACCTCTAACCCTGGACGTGTGGGTTCAATACTACACACTGAACTACATACAAAAAACTGTCAAGTCTGTGTCTGTTGGCGCAGTGCTCGGCCTGAACTGCACCACACCACATCAAAGCCTAACAACAACAGACATAACATGTCTAAAAGGGCAACGGTAAGAAAGAAAAGCCAAGAAAATACCCATTTACATAGCGCAGGCACTGCCATAAAAAGGAGAGACAACATGGATAAGAACTCAGCAGAACAAGTGGTGCCAACGTACCTCTTGTTGATGGGCTTCTCATCCTTCTCGTAGGGTTTGACAAACCACTTGCCGATGCGCACAAAGCTGCGATTCATGAGGCAGCGCTCCAGCAAGTTGTGGATGGCTTTGAACAGCAGTGTGCGACATTCGTAAGAAAGGCCGTTCTCCCACAGCCCATCGTCCTCGGCTGGAAAACAAGAGGATAGAGACAGAAAAAGGTGAGGAGAGTGGAAAGCTTTAAGAGTTTTTGTGCCGTTTTTACAAACCTTCAAGAACTCTCCAGGGCAAACAATGTCAATCTTGACAGCATAAAAACTCCATTTACAATTACAGTGAGAATGGTACTGCTGTGGTTGGTAGAAGCATGGCATAAAGCAGGGTTACACTTGTTTTGATGGCACAGTCACTAATGGGGATATTCATCAATGTTTGCGAGATTAAGTATGGGAGCACCAACTGTCATACCAAACATATCTGTATCACCGATATCAAGTGTTGAAGTTAAAAATATTCAATTTTAAAATCACCCAGCGTTACTTTGTTTTAAGTTTAAAAAGTGACTCATAAAAGGTCTCACTGGTAAGTGTTTTTTTTTTTTTTTTTAAACAGCAAACCGCAAAAACTTTTTGCGATTTTTTCATTTTGAAGAACACACTTTAATTTGAGAAAATTGCTAGAACACCAACATACTATAACTCTCCACGTACAGTAGGTAGTTCAAGAGGAACTGAGGCTTAAGCATGAATATGTATACACTGTTTGTGTTTGTTACTAAACATTCCATGAATTCAGTCCCATGGATTAGATTATGAAACACCTTGCAATTCCAGTCTTTCTAATAAACACACAGAGCTGTGAGCAATTATGTTTCTAATGAAACACATAGGAAACTCAGAATAGGATCTTGTGCATTCACTTGTAAGAATAATCACTGAAGGAGAATGACAAGCCATCTTGAAGGACCTGCCAGTTAACACTGGACACCTTGATACAGAAATTGTACATTTCCTGGAATGCAAAACAGTAAGTCATATGTAAAGTGACATCTGAAAATCACATCACAAAAAGATGGCAAACAGGCAATGAAAATGCAAACCGTAGTGTTCTCACTGAGACACAGAGAGAGGTTAAGTAGAAACCTGCTACTGCCTGCTTTCAGGCTGTGGAGGTTTCAGGTGCTTTCTTCTCCTCTGCACATTCAGTTTTAATACCCAGATTTAGGAGTGTACACAAATTCACAGTTCAATAGTACCCTGATTTTGATTTCGGTGCGGGGGGAAAACCCAAGATTTAACTTCTTTCATTTTTCTGTCTTCTACGAAACTGTATATAGTAACATATCAGCTGCAATAAACGTGTAACGTCCCTGTCACCGTCATTGTTGCTGTTTTAGCTAGTCGGTGCTTGAGCACCATGGGAAACCATGACGATGCATGATTTGTGATGGTCTTCTCTGGACTCTCTTTTGCGTTGTTATGCAGGCTGGGATAACCAAGCAAGCACAATTTAGCTGACAGAAAGCAACTGACACACTGCCAACACTCTCGGGTAGAACTTGCACTTTCGAGTTTCTATTCCACACCTGCAGTTGGACTGTAATTAAAACTGTGTTAGGCTCACAGGGCTGTAATTATTTGGTTCATATGGCGCACCGAACCGAGACGAGTCACATACCAAACTGGGTGTCCTGTAGCAAGCTGTTCAGGATGAATAAATGTACCGTTACAACCATATCAGAGTTGCTTTCTGAATCACATTCTGCGCTGGCCTGAATGCTGGTCTAATCTCATTAACAGCCACTGCTCACATCTAACAGCACTTAAGCTTCTTTCAGTCAAGTCTCCAGCAAACATCTCCCCAAGTGTGCTGTCTCTGCCTGAGAACAGACGAAATAAATACCGGGTGTGACCCACCCTTCGTGTCAGCTTGGCATGCACCAGGGAGGCACAAGCCAGCCCAGAAGCAAGTTAATCAAAGTTTATTCAATTATTAAGTGAACCCTTGGCTTGCTGTTGTAATGTGAAGGTAGGTGAAGATATTTTAAATTTAAATGATTCCAAGGCTATCAAAATACGAAATTACATTGATTTCCTTCCTTAAACAAGAGAGACACCATGGGCCCTGTGCCAGCCTAGCAGGTCTGAGAAGCTTGTTTAAGGAGATGCTGAGAGCTTTTATGCTTTTCCTGAAATTAAGCAAACACCCAGCTATGTTGCATGGATGTAAATATAAACATCTGCTGGGCAAAAATGTAAAAGGAGTGTCAATTTTAATTCCTAAAAAAGGAAAATAAGGTATCGCAACCCCATCAAATCCACTTTCAAATGCCAGCACTCCACTAGACACAGCAAGTTCAGCTAGCATTTAAAACATTACATTCAACCAAAGGAAAACAACCTCAGGCTAGCTGCAAAGTAAAGGGGCCTACATGCCCAATGAATTTGAGAGCAACAAACTAATTCATCAGGTTCACACACATCTTGAGGGATCAGATCAGGAACACAGAAAAGTAGGGCAAAGGCAGGAAAAAGGAAGGAAAACAGCAATTTCCCATTAGATATTAACAGCAACTGCAGAATAAAAATCAATCACCAACAGTATGAAGCCATTTAACTTTCTAGAAAACGTAGATGTGAGTATGCATGGGATCAAGAGCTCTTTTCACCAATTCTGCTTTGAGTAATTTAGCAGCTGGTCTGGCTATCCTGAGAGACATGGCAGGCAAGAGGGCAAAAAGTCAACAAGAAAAGAAAGCCGGCCCACCGAGGCACGGATTAAGAGAAAGGACAGGAAAAACAAAAATACGATTTATGTCAAACTCCAATGCTGAAGAAACAGATCAGTGTGACTGATAACGTTTGAAAGAGAGAAAAATGAGGAGAGCAGTAGGGCTCAAATCTATGGCAAGAGAGACATCAACCCGGGTGCATTTTGCAGTGAAACCTGTAGTCCTACTTCACTTCTCTGTGGATGATGGCTTCTGTAAAACTGGCAGAAACCTCCCTATACCTACTTTTACATCAAGCATCATGGCAATCCCATCTGCTTTACTCTGCCAAGACCACATCTGCCCCGTACATCCTCCTCCTCTCTGTCGCCTGCTCCTCCTCAGTCTCTCCCTCGAGCGCCGAGCAGCTCTAAAACAGGCGTCTGGTTTACATCAAGTGTTCCTAACGACTTGATGTTCATCATGCAATGTCTGCTGAAACACTCCCCGCTTCAGACAGACACAAAAAATTGCAGTTGAAATCTAGTATCCATCCATCCAATAATTTTCAAAACAAAACCAAACATCCAGGGCACGGGGGACTCTGCTCCGGGACAGACGGGACTTGGCTTCGCCATTTTTAAATGGAGGAATGCCCATGACAGATGCCTTTGAACGCAACCTGCCACAACGACACAGTAACAAAATCCTTGTTGCACTTGTCTTCCCTAGCCTTGGTTGAGACAAAAGCAAGAACAGAAGCCTCAGCTCTCAACATTGCTCCACATCAAAACAACATCTAAAACAGCAGCATCTTATGACATTCCCCTGATTGGAAAAACACTTTTCACTACCGAAAAATAAAAGATAATCAACAGATGTAGTCAACTGAAAAGTGAGTGGGTCATAATTTGTAAAAGAGCATTGTTTGACACTTGATTAATCCACAGAGATGCAAGCTGCAAAATAGCGAAACATTGCACAGAACTATTGAACAAACAGCTTGTTTAAAAAATGTATTTTCTCTTACATCTGTGACCCAAAATTCCAGCTTGGTGACAGATCTGTGAGTGCACATGTGATGGGGAGCGGGGAATGGTGTGCGGTGGTCAGTGCGCAGGGCGAAAGATGAGTGGCCTCATTTAAACACAGATTTATGAGCTCAGCTGATGGCTGGGACACTTTCATGTCTCTGCCTCCTGTGCAGCAGGCCCAGATGAGCTGACCTTTATAAGAGCTCTTAAGCGGGTGCACAACGGTTCTATCAAGAATATTCACAAATACCTCTTGCAAGGAAACACCTTTTGACACAAAAGCACACAACACCTTTCCTATAACATTGAGATACAATGCAGCATCAGTACGCTGCTGATCCTAAAAACATGCCTAAATATCACAACACAACACTTGAGTGTTTCTAGGGTCCATATAAACTGATGAGAAAGTTAAGGAATTTAGTAAAGGCTGAGGAACATTTTTCGGAGGTCCCCTCCCCAGTTGCTCATCTGTGTATAAGCAATTAGAGCAGCAGTCGGTCATTAAACAGCAAGATTAATGCCTTGTGATCGACTATGCTCAGGGGGATTCTACCAAGCCTGGCCAGAAGGTTTTCTTCTCTCCTCCACTTCCTCCTCCTCTTCCTACTTATCTGCAAGGAAAGAGGGAGAGAACCAATGGTGCTCTGTAAAGTCTCCATTACTAATTAATGAATATTTCTTGAGCAGAGAGGAAAAAGAGAGAAAGAAAAGAGAAGAGAGGGAGACGGCACCCATGGGCCAGAGTCCCTGCACTGTGCCAGTCAATGGAGATCCATCAGAGGGAGCGAGAGAGGAAGATGGAGTAGGAGGAAAAGAGGAAAGCGGAGGGTGGTTCACAGGCAGGAGATTAGCCCTGGAAAATTGATCCCCAAGCACAAAAGCCATCGGCCTCCTCTACTTTTTGCTCCTAAGAGCTGGTCTGGGTGTATCTATTCATCACTCTCTGCGTTGCACACTGAAGTTTAGAACCATCTTTGAAGGGAAAAAAAAGAGAAAGCACCACAAATCCTGAGCCAAGGTTAACCACATGTATTACTGACTGATTATCTTTGATACACATCCACAGCAAACCAGTGTGTAGTCCCAACAAACGTTCACCAAAACGGAGTATTTCCAGTGTTGTTTAAATAGTATAAAAATTGCGAATATGTCATTTGCTGAGACAAATTAAAGAGAAAATACAGCTTTTACAGTATTAAGAGGATGCTTAAATGTCATTCCAGAAAGCAATGTTTTCTGTCCCAATTAGTTATTCTAAGTCACTTCCTTAATTAGTTTTAGCCATGGCCAGTACTTCATGGCCCAGACTATTCACTTTATAGCTTTTGGACACCCTTTGTCCATGTTTACAGCTGAAGTGCAGAGATTTCAATTTTTTTTTTTTTTTGACTTTCACAGGCTGTCCAAGTCAATAACATTTGGAAATTCTAAAGAGTGAGTGAGGCATTTCTCCTTTCTGAATCCTTGCCTGGGGCATCCACTGGGCTGCAGTGCATACAATGGGCCTTATATCCCTGTGGGACTGTATCTGTATCACATTCATTTTTGTGTGTCATCGCTCCTGTCACTATCCAAGAAACCAAATATGCCATTACAATCTTTAAAATAGGATTGCAAGTGCAACAACAGTCAGACAACAACATAACTGATGGCTTGACATTTTGCTGTAAGAATTTGGCTCTGTAATAAATATGATCCTACATTTTAATATTGTCAAGTCATAAAGATTAACGCTTAAAATTCACAGGCATGTTTCTCAAAGTGGGAAAAAGCTGATACTGGTCAGGGTTTGACATTAACCATGCCCGATGGCCACAAAAAGCTACTCTGTGGCCACCAAATACTCAATGTAGATGGCCCCCTGTGGCCTATACTACGAGCCTTCTCCAACGCAACATTACAGTTCCACAAACATCCCGATTCATTTGCGCCTTTTAGTTCAACATGCTATTATTTGATCTGCGTTGAGTTTAAATTTTACCTCAGCAGTAGCCAGCGAGCAATACTCATCACCGGCTAGCTAGCCGTCTCTGTCGAGGTTACTAAAGTATGGGGTCTACTAAGCCTACTCAAACTGCTAATGCAATCCTTACAGACGAACCAGAAACACAAAAGGCAGACATTTTGGATATGCAAAATGGCACGGTTGGTTTCGTTCTAATCTAGTTGAGCAATCTAGCTCGCTGCTCTACTTACTAGCGTTTGCAGTAATGTTCTGTTAATTTGAAGCTATCTACCTCTTGCTCATATAAACCTAATCAGATAGCTAACGTTAGCTTCCCTTCACAGCCATGGAGGTGGAGGCAAAATTTAGCCATGGAGATGAAGGGAAGCTAACGAATGATGTTTGGTGTCACGCACACTTGGCACCAGTTTTATCTGTAAGAGTTTTATTTTAGATTCAGAAACTGTTTCCTGTATTGGATACGAGTTTGCAGGAATAGTCTTATGATTATATGGAGAGCAGGAAACGGGTCTATTTCTTTTCGCTACAGGCTCGCTGATGATCAATGCAAACTTGTGCCACAAAAAGTGTACACTCCATACTCCACCAACCACATGTTGGATGGTCAAATAGCTGTCTTTTCTGGCATAACCCGACCCTAAGAGTACCAACTTGCCAATAACTTTGTTCTGCTCATGCTGTTTTTTTACCCCCCCGGAAAAAGAACTGACAATCAACAACATCTTTCTCTGTTTTAGGGTTTACGTCTATTTTACAGAAAATCAACAGTAGATCGAATCTTTCACCTAGGTCAGGTGGCTTATCATAAAGTCACTGTACAGACAACAAAAATCCAAGGCACTGAAAAAAAGCAGACATAATTTCAACAGATGTATTGGTATTTGAATGCTGTGGAGATTTGTTGTCAACAAACATCTGTATTCTGCAGGTAGTGCTTCAAACAGAGCATCTCTCACAGATATGAGGGCAGTTCAATAATTTTGAAGTTGTGAGATCTCCACAGAAGACAAGAAAAAAATAGTCTGACCGGTAAAACAGTGAAACTTTCAGCCAACGCGGCCCTTAGAGACTACTGAAATATGCCCTTTGGAACTGGATATTCTGCCCTGAGGTGCAAAGCAGGGTTGTTTTTATTTCACCCCTGATTCAAATAGGCACAGAGGAGAGTGGTCAAACAAGAACAAAAAAAAAAAATCCTATGAACTTGGCAAAGCTAGAAATATTTCACAGAATTACTGCACACCAGCAAAAACCAAAACAATTGTCAGATCATGGTAGAAAACAAGCTCACAAGTGCTGCTAAATTCCCTCAAATCACTGGATAGATCCCAAACAATGTGTTCATCATCAACTGGTGGAGGAGATGGACATTTTAAATGCAATCCTCTTCTTCCCTCCCCCACCATTTCTCTCTCTCCTTCTCTAGAGATCTGACAACACCCAGTGATGAATAGATGCGTAAGCTCCAGGGACCACGGTGGCGATGGCTTGCTGATAACCTGTTCTGGACAGCAGTTGACCGTCTCTCCCCATTTAACCTTCGCTTTACAAAAAACAACAATGTATTAATTTTTGCTTTGATTTTTTTCACCTTCAACTTAATCAGAAAAAGTAAAGAATGACTGCAATGTGAGGCCAAGCACTCTAGAGTCACATGCAGCTGAGGGAACAGTGAACTAGGAAGACCCAAGAGGGAAACGCGGTGCCAGACTGCCAGCAGTGGAGGCCCCAGAGGGACTTCGTCGTATAGGGGAAGGACGCTATGGAAGGTGAGAAATGGGACCGGGACAGACTAGTAAGAACTCTGTGGAGAAATGTACCACAGAGCAATTACCCTCACAGATAGACATCCACTAATTTCTATGCAAAAAAAGATCAGTGGGTCTTTGAGGGGAGGAAAAGGCAGCCATTTATCTTTTGCTTTGGATGCTTCTGGTCAGGATATTCCACCCGCTTTTGAGGGGAGAGGACGATGAAGAGAGCAATGTGTTTGCATAAGAATACATGCCTATGCTGGGAGGGTTGGGGGGTTAATTCAGCAATTGCATTCACTTGTTGGGAATAATTTCTGTGCATGGCCAGGGGAAGATTAGAATTGGTTTTCTCGTTGTGTTAGAACTACCAAGGCGGGTTGTCCAATGGTGTAGAGTAGGGGCCTGGTGGTTTCCCTTACGTTCCTTCAATGGTGATTAAGTGTCAGACATTAAAAGATCCTTCAAGTTTTCCGCCCTTCACTACTCTCATCTCTGTAGCTCACTCCTTCTCTCCTCATCTCCCTGGAGAGAAGGGATTACTGGCACACTGGTATACAGAAATGGCACTTGCTCAAAATTAAAGACTTTCACAGGCCGCTAATCTAATGAGGGTGGAAGGGGGTGGGGGAATGAGCAAGCGCCATTTCAGCTTGCCGAAATGAAAAGAAAAGAGCGGATTTTCATGTTTACCGCCAACATTGCACTAAAGACTAAAAAGAGGCTGAAAACACAAAAAGAAAAGAAAAGCTTTTAAAAAAATCCCAAGAGAGGCTAGGGCCAAAGGCAAAAAAAACTGAGTGTGGCGGTTAAAAGGCAACAACAGTTGTGACATTCCAGTTGAGTGCACGGGTTGGGCTGGTCCTGCCATTGTCTGCCCTGCCAACGCTAGCTGGTATTTGTCGAGTCGCACCTCCACAGGCAGAGCACCCGGGAGAGTCCACAAACGGAACAGACTGTCAATCATCATCCTACTTCTTGGGCTACACACACACACACACTGACAGAGCAGTGATCTTTTTTTTTTTTTTTTTTTTTTTAATTCTATCAGCATTCACATGATATCCTCTTATTCCCAATTAGATGGTCAGAGCGAAAACCAGCAGGAATCTGGGGCCTTAGCAAAAGGACTGACAAGTCCACTGCACTAAGGGCCAAATTATGCAACGACATGTTGTTTGAGACAAATATCAGTTTCTCCTGGACAACATTCATAGTGTTGCACTCTGTTGTTCACATGAAAAGTGACAGAAATAGCTGTTTAAACAATGAAAAGAGAACCAGAGAAGGTGTGAAGTGGGTATAAATGCCCCCCCCCCCCAAACGTGGGAAAGGTGTGGGTGACAGGGTTTTCTAAAGCTAGGAAAATGTTCACTTTCAGGTAAAGCCATCTAGACAGAGGTCCCGTCATCCCTCCAGTCTCGACTCAGCTGTGTTATCAGTTCTCAGGACACACCATCTTGAACACACTGATCGGAGGTTGGGGAAGGAGGACGAGAAAAACAAGCCCTCTGGCTGACTTCAGATCCATCTAAAGAAGCTGCTCTGCTTCATTTCACTGGCAGAGCCCCACAGCAGCTACAGGAGGGGGAAAGGCTCAAGGAGGAGGAGGAAGACGTCTTCCACTAGAGAGATGGGAGCAGCAGCTTCCAAACAGGAAATACGGATTACACCGCCCATCTGGGAACCATTCACACCATGACACAGTTGAGTCAGGGTCCAAAAACACTTGAGGAACATGGGGAGTGGGGAATGTGAAACGTTTCATCTGGTGCTCAGGATGCATGTTTCTGTGACCGTCCACGTCAAGACCATTCTCAAGAGGAATAGATGCCCTGTAAATGTGTTTTGTTTGTTGTTGTTTTGTTTTTGTTGAATCAAGAATTCAAGGAACACCACATCTAAAACAAGACCTGCCAAGAGTCCTGCCAAAACATGATTCATCATTTTGTTTTAAAATACCTGGAAGGAAGATGCGGCGCAGATTTTGTGGTCAATATTCATTATCTAATTTCTATCTCCTGATACAGAAAATACATATTACATTTAATCTCCCCAAAGCCAGTGTAAGAACATAAGACAGACTCCAAAAATTTCCAAATATAGAGTCTCCATACCACCCCCTCCTACTTGAAATGTAGCACACTCCATTAGAGGGCCTGAGCCAGACGCTCCAGGTAATTACCAGGACCCGTTAAGCCTGAATGAGCTGCCCATCGTAGCCTTCAGCTCCCATTTTGAGTCCACTTCAGGCACAATGTCCCATAATGAAGGAGGGTCACAGACGGTATGTGCTTGGCTTGGACTCCAAAGTTCAATCTACATGGCAGAGAGCATGAATAAAGATGGCCTTTTCCATCTTCCACCTCTAATGCTACTGTTACTGAAGAGGGAAAAGAAGAAAGTGGGGGGTGGATGCATTTGCCTCGTTTCTGCATGGCCGCTCCCGCATGCTGTGTTTCTCACTCAAGTTATAATCAGAGACGGAGCTCAGTTTCCTATACCTTCTTCCTTTCTTGTTCATCCTCTGTGGAATGGCGACTTGACTTTAGATTACTTGTTCTACTTCGTCAAAATAAAATGCAAGGTGCTCCTTCATTTGCTGTAGGGCAGCGGTCACTTAGATATGATAACCTCTCTAGATATGATAACAGCGTGATGCCCAGTGTCTCCAGGGAGAGGGAGCAGCCCTACAGGTGTTGGCACTAACAGCCTGGCTGGCTAACTTATCAGTCACAGGAGGGTAATAGGGGGCATTAGGGAGGTATCAGATCACACAGATTTTAACACTTCCCTGAGGCTCTCACTTACAGAGTATCTCCCCTGTGCCTACCTGACAATCAAGCAGTGAAATCGGTATCATTTTTCATTGTACAACCAATAACGTATCTTGACAAGGTGAATGTTCAAGTTCTTTTACAAAAGCTGAGAGCCCTCTACACTTCCAGCTATCTTTTACAGCCATCACTCTTTCAGCTATATAACCTTGAATGAATCCAACAAAAGATGCATTGGTAAGGAATTTCATATTCAAACTATTTTTCTTGCTAGAGCAGTGACTCAGAGACATAGAACAGCAGTCCTCTCCTCTCTTTTTAATCATCTAATTTGCCAAAACAACTAGAAAGACTAATGTGGCTGACTATCTGCCTAACTATCATGCAGCAGCAGGGTAAATTAACTGCGTTTTAACTATAAGAAACACCTGTGTGTCAGAGAGCACTCTCCCTGTTCCCTTCAAGTCAATCACTGAATCCATACAAGCACCCTGGGTGTTGTTCAGTAGCTGACCCTGACCTCTGACCTCCATGTAGTGAGGACACAGCATAAAGAGAATGTACCTCAAACCCCCAGGAAGTGTGCCGGGCTTTGAAGCCAATTTGACACAATGGCCAAACCGTGGACTTACAACTTCCAGGTCCGTTACGTGATGCACAGGGGCCCAAAAAGACTTTTTACGTATAAGAGCGGCTGTAAAACGATAGATAAATTTTTTCAGTGTCACAACCACTGCAAAATTACTCGTTTCACCATCAGAATTTGATCCATTTGGTCCGATAACATTTGGAAAGTCTCGAAGAGCCGCACGATTAAATCATTTTATTCCCATTCAAGTTAGCGGAGGGCTAACCCGGAAGTTAGCTGGCTCGGCTGGTGGAGTCTCTAGTGCACTTGCTCTATGGGCCCCAAGATGCGGAAGATCCAGGTAATTTTCTACAGGGAAGTCAAACTTTTTTGGCTTCATGTGTCACTGAGCAGCTTTCATAGCAATGAACGGGGCCCCGCCTCCGACGCTGTATCCAGATCTCTTTATACATCCGTTATGTACCTGCATAGCTTAATAAAACATACATTAGTATTTCCAATTGACATGCCCTTATGTGTATGCCAAGGGGCCCCCACCTGCAAGCTCGTGGTGGATGAGATCGGCGAAGTTTGGGTCATCCCCCCACCAGAAGAGCCAAAGCTCCCTCCGGCCCTGCCGCTGGCTGCGCCGCCATACACTTAGCACGTCGGCCTTCAGGCAGCGGCTGAAGCTGCATAGGATGGGGTCCTCTTCTGTCACTGGGAAGAGGATGGGTGCAGAGGTGGGACCCTGCCACACAAACCTCTTCCATTTGATCCCTGTCAAGTCAGCCTGCAAGACAAGGGAGGGGGAGAGAGGGAGAGAAAGAGATTTTTAGCGTGCAGAGTCGCTGCTTCAGGATTCACTCAGCACCTCTGAGTAAACGTGCTGAGCAGAGTGTAAAGAGTAGGTATTAATCCTCTTTTATGGGGCAGTTCTCCCACCAACTACTTCTGACAACAAGACACCCAGGCTGTCAAAATTGAAGAAATAAAAACAAACAAAAACGGACAGAAAGGGGAAGACTGAAAGATACACAGTAGATGGCAAGAAAATAGAGCACCACTGTGTGTTGATACAAAAAAGAAATTGCCCCCAAAAATTGGGACATTTGTTTGTTTCTGCAAAGTACTGTGTACTTGTGCTTCAGGTGCTTTCAATATCACCATGAACAATATGTTCGAAACACAAATAGGAAAAAAACTAATGTTGGTAAATGTGGTCTCACCACCTTAATCCTCATTATTGGTGAGTGCTGGGGGGATGCTCTGCCTTTCTATAAACGCTGTCTGGCTTTTATAGAGAGAACAAAACACACAGGAAAAAGCCTCACAGGCAGTAAATCACTGGCGGGGTTATTAAGTGTTAAAGCAGAAACATTGCGCTCCACTGCTAGCTAACACTGCTGTTTATCACCCAAGCGCGGACAGACTACCCATGTCTACCTAAACACACGCATACACAGTCTAACTACCACAAAATACACCAAGGATGCCTTAGGCGTACATCCCCATTTCCACTGGCAATCTAGTTCCTCTATCTATCCTTGTAGACATTTCAAGTAATCTGTGCGAACATGGAATGTTCATTTTCATGCCGTTTAGTCCTATGCCGTTCAGGCTGAGTTGGCAAACTGTCGCTCTGTATATTCAACCAATTAATCCATTACAATTCAGGGGATATCTTAACTCAAGTGCAAAGGCGCTGAGCCTGAACAAGTGATTACCCGTGGTTGTGGCGAAGCGGTGGTCTTTCGCCTGGCTAGGGATAAGCTGGGAGATTTGTGGTGTTAGTTGTGATGGTGGTGGTGGGGGTAGGTTGGGGACTGTCAAAACAGAGCATTGTGTGGCATCAGCCGGAGCAGAGCTGGATCACAACAACACGTTAGTAAGCCATAAGACGTAGTGAGCACACACAAGTGGACAAATCATTTCTAAACCTGAGGTTTAACATAGTCAAAACTATATTTATTAGGGCTGCCCCCTAATAGTCGATGAAAGGAGTCTTAGTCGACAGAGTTTTTATTGGTCGGTTAGTCGCAGAAAAAAAAAAAAAAATATATATCGTCAAACTCCATTCAGGAGCTGCGCCTTGTCGTTAGGGCCGGGACAAAAGTATCAGGGGGACGGTTGCAACACAGACCTTTTCTCTTGTAACACACAAGTCGAGAACATGCTGTGAAGTCCAGTTCTCTTTATACATCCATGTGAGCATGGCATAGCTCTTCAGTTATAGCTGTAGACGGTTTTCACCAGTTTCCTTGTAACTTTGGGAGGATGTTAGACATCTGTTAGACCTATCCGTAGGTTAAGTATAAGTGACGGTTTAATTTAACATACTAGCCTAGCCAGGGTAAAGTTGACAGAGACAGGGGAGGGATGAGGTTATACTGTGTTGAAATAAATTAACAAAATGTTCAGTCTCCTTGCTGGTTTTGTCGTTAGCATTGTCGTTAACAGGCGGCTCACTTTGTGCATGCGCTTGTAAAATCTGTATTATAAAGGCTCATTATTAAGTTTTGTTGGTTGTTGTTTTGTATTTCTCTGTAATGTAGAACAGTGTTAACAAAGTTACTTATAACATTCTTTCTCAGCCCTGGAACTCAAACCATTTTCTAATGCCCCAAAGAAATATATTTAAATAATTAAATTAATATCATAAATGTGCAACGACAAGTCGACTAATGGCTTAACCTAACGACTACTAGACTAGGAAAATCTTTGGTCAGGGACAGCCCTAATATTTATGACTCATGTACATGTCCAGGTAATACACCACAGCAGCATACAGGCTATATTGTTATTCCACAGTTATGGAGGTATACACTGTATGCTTCATCAATAAACAGAAAACGTGTTTTAATTTGTTCTCCACCACTAACTCAAGGGAAAAAGTGGCTGGTAAGCATACAAAAGCCCAAGGTTGCATTGTAGTGTCATCATAACTTTACAGCAGTTGTCGAGATGCATGATCAAAACATCATGATCGCTGATGAACAATCTGGCTCCTAAGGAATTCAAAAGCTGCTACACATGCTGAGAACAAGGTGCAAACAGCAGAGCTAGGTCTGTGTGTGACGACAGAGCTAGAGCAGTTAGGCTGCTCCTTCCTGCCGGAGTGTGAGAAGCATTACACCTGCATCTTGCTAGGAAACATCTGTGCACACAATGCAAAGGGAGGGTGGGGACAACGGTTAACTGTGAAACCAGATCATAAGCAGTACAGATAGGCAATTAGCAAGTGAACACCCCCATCATCTTACTGACCGGTCAGTCCGCAATGGTATTGTGTGTTTCACTGTATAAAAAGGTTTGTTCATAAGTGCCCTACAGATTTTATTATGGGCCTCTCTTCCTCATAGATATTGGTTTCACACTTTTAGACGTGATTATGTGCTGCACACAGACAGCCAGGCATCAAGCTGGTGACAGTGCACCGATACCTTGATTTGAATTACATGACTCTTATTCAAATAAATGTTTCGGTAACTCTTGCCCTTTTGTAGCCAACTCCACACTTAGTTGTGCCTAAAATTATTTTATCTACATTAATTATAATTACTTGCATTAATGTTGTCTTCCTATTATCCAAATTTGCTTGCTCTGTCTGAAATACCCCTTAGAAATGTACTTCATGTTTTAAAAAAAAGGTGGCTCACAAGCCTTATGAGACGACCTAACTGTAACCAACAACCACTTAATACAAGGGAGATGTACATTACCATTGCTCTTACAGGCCAGATCTAATACAGTAGTGAACAAAAGTGGATACAGTTACTACATAATTCTTTGACACTGTTATTGTCAAGGCAGAGTGCATTGTCTTGTATTTGCGTCATAGAGGGTTAAAAGGCCTCTCAACCTAAACATTTCATACTGTATCTTCTTCTATGTAAACGTTAGCCTACATTTACAAGAACATTAGAGGCAAGGCAATGCAAACTGATCTCTATCCAACCAAATAAAATTTGAGAACAGCAGTTAAGCGGTTACAATCTGTTCTCAAACAATTAGCCCATTAATTGATAAGTCAATGAAATGAAAACTAACCAATGACAACTATTAAATAAGTTATTTAAGAAGTAATAAAAAAAAAAACATTTGCAGGTTACAAACTCTCAGCTGACAAATACAGGTTTAATTAGTGTATACTGTTGCACAGATAATTTACAAAAAGTAACAGTTGTAAGGCATTCTTCAAATTCAAGCAAACAAGCAACTCCACGCACATGTGGTCATGAGAAGGTTAAATAATTTAACAGCAAGCCTGGTATCAGGCGACTTTTAAAATGGCATGCAGAGACAACACTGGCATGCTTCTTGTTATTAACTACAGTTACTGCAGTACAACTGTACACACGGGGCAACTTAAACCAACTGACCACATCTGTGGCACTGAAACTTTGACCTGGTTCATTTCTGAGATTTAGCTACTGTAGTAGCAGTCACAGCTAAAATACTGATTAATGCTGCTGCTGCTGCTGTGCTGTTAATGTGTAAATGAAATACAACAGCCTACAAGACTCTTCATCTTACATTACAGTTCTATTCATCACCTTTTTTACGACTGTTTCTGTCACTATCAGGATGTTTGCATCTATGCTGCAGTTTCTCTGCCTGGTAGGCAATTGTATACATTATGAATCTTTTCTTTAGAATATATATCACACCAAAACATGTTCACTACAGCAACTGTGGTATACAGGAAAAAGTGTGATCAAATGCTGTGTGTTAGTGTCAACAAGCAATTATCCTCAGTAATGAATGACTTATTGAATGTATTGTGTTTATTATTTTAGGGCTATATGTGACATCTCCACCCTCACTATAAAAACATTATCATTAACAGACACTACATTACCAAACTGTCATACATACCTCAATTCTTTCTAATCATTACTCTCTGCAATAAATGATCACAGCAGCTACATCTCACACAACACTACATTATGATAGTTTAAGACAGATCCTTATCTAAAATATGAAAATAATATCATGAAATCCATTCAACCACTAAGTGCTATTAGTGACGACTATCATCTGTAAGAACACGATTGCTAGTACAATCTGTAGTTTGGTTTCACTGGAGAAAAGAAGGTGCTGCAAACGTTTGTTGTAGTGCAATGACAATTTATGCGATGCATAATGCTGACCAGATGCAATGTGGAGTTGAAAAGTGATTACTGACATTCAGAACTGTCTTTTTTCTCTTCTGCACTGTTTGGATGCTAGAGAGCACAAGGCCAACAAGTTTTACCTCGAGTCCTCACATTTCCAGTGAAATGCGTAGCTTAATACTGTGTGGATGTGGTGAGAAGGTGGACTTAAACTGGACCCAAACTGAAACTCCCATCAAGTTTTAAAGTGACTACACTGACTTTTGGGAGGTTTTGGTCTGTTGGTAGTCTTACCAAATATACAGTATGACTACACGTTTGAGAAAAGGAAGAAAGTGAGGATCTGAAGCAGCTCTAGAGCTGGATGAGTTCATTTTAATAAAACACGTCAAAACCTGCTAAAACTTATTTGGGAGAATCAGACAAAAACATCTGACATCAAACAGGTCTTTCCCAACAAGACTTCAAGTAGAATCTGTTTTGTTTACACAGAAAATATTTGTACTGCTGATTCATAATGGAGGTAACAAATGATTAAGTCTGAAAATGTGTTAATATAATCTATCATTCTACAAACGGAATAAAACCAAATGTCCCTGTTGAAAAACTAAAAGTTTATCTTTCAATTTGCCCATTATCAACTTGACACAGATGTTTTGTTAAGGTTTGACAACATTCTGGGTTTCAAACAGAAAAACAAAGACTGATTTCAAGCATTTCAAGAAATGTTTGCCTTGCAATTAACTCTAGCAACAAAATGCATCTTGTACAACTTCACCCCAATAAACATTTACTAATTTTTAGTTGAACGCTGTAAAAACCTTTAAATAGGATTTTAGAGGTCTTCGAATGGACTACTTCTTAAACAAGCAATCTCTCTATTTGCACAGATGTACAGTAGGCTATATTATTTAGGAATTTAAAAAAATTGCATTTTCAATAGCATTTAAAAAGTTACGGTGTAGAGACAATGTAAGAGTCACACTGTATGGAGTTTGTACCTCTGTTCCGTTTTTGTTGTCAGAAATGTCACAAACCAGATTTTGCACAAACTAAATGATTGTGTATTAAACCAAACTGTGGACTTAAGACAAAACATTAACTTCTGTCCCTACATATCCCTGAGCTTGAAGAGGCAGAACTGACAACTCTGACAAAGACTAGACACATCAGTAGTCCATTCCTCATCAAGGCAACTATCTATCAAGATAAATGTGCCTTCTGCAGTTGTTCTGTCTGTCCTTTCAAAAGAAATTAGTGGCAGCCTGTGTGCAAAACAAAGGGTGCCACAGATATCTGTGTATATCAGATATTGTTCATGCTTTCCAGGCTGTGCGCATGAGTGTGCCTCAAACACTTGATGCGCTGCTATGAATCTACAAGGTTTTCCCCCTGCCTGTGTCTTAGTAAATGCTGAAGTATGTGAGCAACTGCTTGTGGGTCATGAGAAGTTTTATCTTTGATATGCTAAAGCCAAAAATCACACTGCTGCATTAGCAGGGAGTCTAAGACCAAAGCCACTGGCTACAGGCAGGAAGTTTTCCTGAGGTGCTGCGTACTCTGGGGGTTATGACCGCTGATTTTGCCAGCTGCTCACCTTCCCTCTGGCCACTTAGGGTTCTGGGTCTCAGTAGGGAACACTGTGTTCAAAACAGCTGCCTTCCTGCGTTTCAAGACATGAGACAAGCAACAGGTGAAGCTGCTCAAATCATGTTGCAGATGCCCCTCTTCTATCAAGTTTCTTTTCCTGTCTGTCACTTCTTTCCCTCAGTTAACTATGTCATGGAGCAAACATGAAACTACCAAGTGTGTGTTTGCATTTGATGCAAATTCATCCGTTTCATTTGAGCTACTTGATACACAGCTCATTAATTTAGTGTATGCCACATTCAATGCAATGACCAAACTCAAGATTTTTGCACAGTTTTTTTTAAACGTTAGAACTTACTCCGATGCTGAAATGCATGACAGCTCAAACTGCAAATTTCATGAAATGCCAGCTACATAGGTGCATAATTATACAGGAACAAATAAACTGAATTTACACCCCCAGTTCATTTCCAATAAGCCCCCTTTAAAATACAAAAAAAAAAAAAGGGGGAGTATGCAACAAGTAGTATCATACTTTGGAGAAGACTATCCACTGAAAAATGAAGGGGGGAAAAGTACCACAATGTGTTCGCATTCTTTCACCATAAAACCACAAAGTGGAGTCTGTTCAGCAAGTGAGTCATAACAGCAGTGGTGTTATGCTTAGTCTCAGTGTGCAGGAAAATGTCAGCCAGACAGGCACAGCACCACAACTACCAGCCTGTACCTTGCCTGTCCACTGTAGCCAACGCTGCCTTCAAGTGCTGCCGTAAACATTGTAATTACGAGTTCAGCAAACACAATCGACCCAACTAAGTAGTATTGAGAGAGTGGGGATTTTCTGCAATGAAATGTTACCTTTAGGGGACAGACAGCTTGGAAGCTGTGTCACTTCACAGTAAAAGCGGTGTAGTATTTCAATATATTGTTATACTACATTCTATGTCAACATTACTACTGATGCATTTCTCCTCCTTAACTTTTAATATTTTTTGCATACATATATTTACAAATCAATTGCTGCACTTTGTGGTCTTTATCTTCTGCCACTGCACCACAAAGTGGTTCTGTGTCATTTGATCTATAATAAAAATCTACTTTTTCTAAGGGTTACATTTTAGCATTTGACAAATCACATCTACAACTTCCAACTGTGGGAGCATGATGTTCAGAGGAGCTCATGGAGTTGCATTACACTCTTCAGCTAACCTACAAGTGAAGTTGTAGTTAAGCCTGCTGACAAGCCAATAAACTGCAACAACAAACACATTCAGACCATGTTCTTGATTATCCGACCAGAGCAGGAACTGTACACTCAAGAAACACCTTTAGATATGCTGCAGTGGCTAACATTGTGTGGACTACACAGTGAACGCTCACTGCACTATTTATCTCACAAGGGTTTTGAAGAATACCTGTGAACTCCAAGTGGGTTGGAGCACAACTACAACTATTTAGGGTAATGTCAACTGGCCACAACTGACAACATGATATGATGAAAAAGATATTCAGAGACAGACAAGGGGGGGACATTATACAGTTCATCCCTATCTATAGTGTGGTTTATAGTAGTAGAAAGTGCAGCTTAGATGTGTAGCTACCTAGGTGTTTGTAATGCCCAGGAATGTATGCCAGAGATTATATAATCAGCCTGGGGCCTGTGCCCTAGTTGGTGTGAATACTAGAAAATCAAGTCCAAGGAGATTAAGCCACTGACAAACAAGATGATGACATATTACATAAATAATTAACGTTTGCAAACAAATACCGTTACCACAAACAATCGTGTTACATGCTTGTTGCAAAAAGAGCTTTGTAGGGAAAGCATGAGGGGCGTTCTTTTATCGACAAGCTGTGCAAGTTGGGCATTGACATTCGTTCCTCCAGGAGTGGTCAGATAAACAAAAACACAGTGTTTCACAGCAAATGCACAGCGGTTTCCCCAAACTCTGCGATAGAACTTAACGCTGCGAACTGTGCATGAGGTGTTTGGTTTACGGTTTACCACTTAGGTAAAACATAGTGGAAATGTAATGAGAACGAGATGGCAAGTTATTAATAATAAACAAGGTGTTGAGGCGACGGGGAGAAAGTGCAACAACAACTAACTCACTGGGAAACACAGGCGTGCTTTTGGCAGTCAAATGCACAACAGTTATTTGCTAACAGGCGATATGTTGCTGTGTCTGTCCTGAGAAATGTAGTAAATGAAGCTTAACAAGCGAGTGGCGTTCACCTTGAGTGTTTGGTTTGTGAATAGAAAAATGGAAATGTTGCAGAAAGAAGATTATAATAGACAGACTGTTATAACTAAGTGACAAGGTGTTAAAACAAGCTAATACAGTAACATTAGCGAACTAGGATACCTCGTTGTCCTGAAATAATGTCAGCTCGACAGGGCCGTAAGCCTAGCTAAGCTCCTATCAACTGATGCCTGTGTGGCTAACGTTAGCTTAGCCCCTGTTCAGCTAGTTAAAAATGGCTGCTTTCCTTTAGTTTTAAATCTCTTACCAGACAGAATAGATTGGAATGGCAATCCTCCAGGCTGGCCCCGTTTGGTACATAACAAGAACTCATCCTTCTTCACTGCGAGATCCAACTCTCCATCATTTCACTTCCCGGGAAATAGAGAACAATTTGTCGATTTGTGTTTTCTAAGATGTGCAGGCTTAATCAACGAGAAATATTTTTTGTAACATTTGGCTGGAGGATAGTTAATTCAACAACCTTCCGATTGCAGTTCCCCGCCGGAGCTAAAAGCGGATAAAAGAGACTGTGTGGTCTTTATGTAGACATCTCAAAAGCACACAGTAGAAACAAATTAAAGGAAGCGAAAAATGTTCATAAAACAAAAAGAAAAGGAGAGCAAAGAAGCAACTCTCCCCCTCCCCCTTAGCCCTAAAACGGTCTCTGCTTAAAAAAAATAAAAACGTCCTCTCTTACTCCTCCATCGCAAAAATTAGTCTAAAAACGAAATACATCCTGTAAAAACCTCTCGAAATCTGGCATCGGCCTATATTTTTGCGGTTATTTCGATCATTTTTTCAGCCTCGGTTCCTGTTGGTTTCCATTTGAATTCATGGATTCCTTTCTTTAATGGCGGCCACAGGGACAACTCTGCCTTCCACAGCCTATTGGCTCATTCGTGGTCAAAGCTTTGTCAAGCTAACCAAAGATAGACAAACACAAATACAACAGTGGGGGAGATTTCCGGCAAAGTAAAAGTAAAGAATTATGTTATTGACTATTATGACTAATGCTAAGAACATAGCTTTAGGATAACCTAAAGTTGTTATATATATTTAATTAATGAATAATATATGATTTCCTTTACGTACTTGGGGTCACAAAAAGATGCTGCAACAGGTTATTTTCGATGCGCATTTTATTTTGATAGTCCTGACAAGACGTTCCGTGTTTTAGTATGGCCGACTTGACAGTATCGTTGTCATGAGGGCTGTAATAACACAAAACTGATAGGTATTGCCGCTAGGCCAGCGCAAGTGGCGCTACTGAGCAACAGATTTTGTTACCAATGATCAAACCCTATAAACTTGCTCACTTACACAGTGCACCACCTAGCGCATGTGATGTTGCACTTGCAATTGAAATGTGCAACCAAGATGCATTGATGCGCCCTTTGTTTTGTTTTTTTTCAATCAAATACATTAATTTGACCTCAGTTTCACAGAGTGTGAGATAATGAAAGCAGTAAAATCTAACATTTATCAGGTGCAGAACTGCCGGAATCAAACAAATGCATATTAATGAAGAAAAAGTAAGAAGCAATCACATCAAAAGGACATACTCAGAACACTTCAACAGATAAATTTAAAAAAAATAATTTATTGACTCATTTACAGAAAAGGATGTGCCAGTGTGCTTCAATACCTGGCATTAAGAAAGCTATAGTCAAAGGTAAATTACATAGAAGGGCAAGGTAATGAATTATACAAATTCAAAGTCAAAGAGAGAACCTTAAAAAGTGCCACAAGAGGCAATAGTTTAATATTAGAAAACCCAAAGACCAAAGCAATTTTATTCTTGAGTAAACAAAGCTCAAACTGCTTTTTACTGACTCCACAGTGTCAGTTGTTACTTTGTGACAAAACTTCAGCATGGCTGAAGCACACACACTTATCCACCTTTTTATTCACATATTGTTTTAGATGAGGAAAAATAAAACCAATACATTTCAGAGTAACATCATCATATTTTTTTCCCCAGGTTTCAACTCATCAATATTTTTACTGTAACTGTTATGCACAACAGAAATCTATCTATCTAACGTAATTAGTCACATTCCATCAGCTAAGCTTTATACGATATATTATTTATTTGTTTTTCTTTACATGATTTTTTTTCTTGCCACTGCCTTAGAGCAGCGACCACACAACCAGCACGTTGCTCAAGGGCACTTTAACAGGATGGATGGATGTTTTCAGGATACTATCTGCATTTTTTATTTTTTTGCATTTGTGGCTGCAGCCAGAATTTCCTGCTAAATCATTTTTTACTCAACCCAGTAAGTTGTATATCATTAAACTCCATAATATTTTGCTCTGGAATATGCTCAGTTATACTTATAATTTTTCCAAAATATTGCAAAACATTGCACAATTGAGTGCTGCACTTCTGATCTCATACAGTCAGCATCCAAGCTGGTGTTGGGCCAAACCAAAAAGGCTTAAATTACAGCTGCAAATTGTGAGAGAAATAAACCAAACAAAATCATTTTCCCCCTATTCTTTTGGCTTGTATGTACTGTGGGCTGCATTAAGCTTAAGGCTAACTGATTTTAGAGGGCCTCTGTGTCCAGTTGAATTTGCATTACCACTGGGTATAGGAGTTTTCCTCTGTGAGCTGTGCATGCAAATAATTGTTACAGTCAGTGCTATTGGAGCTGACATTTAAAGATCATATCAACAATTAATCAAATCTTTATACTGTGGATAAAAGATTATTCCAAATTATACTGTACACACAATTTTGTGATGCAACATTGTTCTATTCTTCTATCACTGTCTCTCTTTGTTTTTGGTTCAAATATTCTGTTTTGTACAATCAATTCTTCAGGCAACTGAGGAATTTGAACTAAATTCAGCCAACAGAACTTTCCTTCCATTTTTACCCCAAGGCGCACTCCCAGCCAGAATATTACTTCCTCTATTTCTAAGTGTGAGCGCTGCAGGTTTATGGAATATTAATAATGAGTTTTTAGCAAGTCCTTGTCCCATCACTGTGCAATGCCTCCTAATTATAATACAATGTAAGCTGTCTTTAGTCATGGTAGTTTCTTTTTAGAAATTAATGGCAACTGGTTGGCCAGCTAGCCCATTATCCTGTTATCCTGTGATTCACTAATGAATAATTACTCTCCCTTAAAGTGCAACTTTTATTTAATAGTCTCTTCTAATAATACCTCTGCTTTTGCCATGTAATCGCAGCATTACAAAAGGTCTCTCTTATTCTAAAGTTTTGTTATTTTTATTAAGTAATTGCTGCCTTGTAGTTTTTGTAAATAAGCTGTAAATATCTGTGATTGTGTAAATACATCAGAGCTGTACTATAATTTGTGACTGTTCTTTTCTTCTGTGCCCAGAATTATACAATAATATAGAATCATAAGTGGCATTTCCCGTTTGCAATACTGAAAGTGAGAGCTGGGAAAAACGGGCCATAAAGGTGGTGATGACAGCAGGTCCTGGGGGCAGAAAACAGCTGTACTGTACCAAACAGCAGCGTGTGAGGAGATCAATTTGTTCCAAGTATTTATTGGGAGGATGACTTGCAGAGGATAAACTCAAGGTGGACACTTGAAGACAACATTCTTTTCAACTATTTCTTCTATTGTCAACATACAGTGTTTGTTCATTCTATAACTAGAGTCCACACTGCTCCCAAATCAAAGTAGCATCTGTCCCTCACATGAAAAAACACAAGAAATATTAGATCTAAATGATATGATCCGGCATCGATATGTTAATTATGCAAACACTTACAAGTCATTACCAATACAATGTATAACGAGAGCTTTGTGCTTGTATTGTACGGTCTCCAAGGCCCTACGACATTAGCTTTGTGACTTTTGTCTGATCCCGAAGGATTGAGCAGCTTTCTCAACCTTAAATCTCCCCATAGGAATGAATGATCTCACATTCAGTGCTTCCCACGCTTTATCAGCACTCTCCTTGATACAAAAAACAATAGTGGCATGATACCATCTGTATGAGATTGTTTAACAGAAAAATACATCTAATAGCACAGCGGATGGGCACAGTTGTCATAGCAGAGTAACTAATGTGAATATCAGATTGTTATCATATCTGGTGATGGTTTTCTCTCACTTATCTCCGACTCCTTCTTATCTAAGTCCCACAGAGACATTCTGTCATATATAGCAGCACTCAAGAATATTGGGGAAATGGAAGTGTATGGAGTTGGCCGACTGCTCTTTTGACATTTGATGTGCTCTGTGGTCCCTGCCATTCTGCTATGGGAGCATTTGCCAGAGGGCCCTGTCTCACTGTTGTGTAACTAAATCCTGCATGAGAAAGTGAATAATAAATCTGAGATTTAGCCAGAAAAAGAACATGTGCTGAATTTAATGAGTGCCTATGGTCAGATAAGACATTAACGTGTCGGACAGAAAATTAGACTCGGTATTCATTTAACATGCTCAAATAGTAGAGCATGAAACGCGTGATAATACAGTACGGAGAAATGTGAGGCTTCAGCCACTCATATGTTTGTTTGTGTGTGTGTGTGTGTGTGTTCACGCACGTGTCCTATGACCTTAGACGCAGGGCAAGAGACAGGACAAACAGCGCTGCTACTGTAAGATCATCACAAGAATCACGTGACATATTTGAAAAGCTTTTTGTAAATCAATAAAATTGACCACCCAGACAGGAAAAGGTTTTTGCCTTCACTGGCAGACACAGCTGCGGCATCCAGCAGATAAGAGCGCGACTCCGAGGTCCATAGTTCAACAGCTTAACTTGTGTTTACAGAGGCTAAGTGGTAATATCCCATTGTTGGCCTCTGCAGAGGAGGAATAGTTATAAAGAGGGTCAACAAGCATGCCATGTTCAAATAAAGTAGCCCTCCTCCCAGCCCCCATGTTAAAGCACACAGAGATATGTGCTCTTTGCTGCCCCCCCCCCAAAAAAAACACACAAACATATATACACACTGCCTATTGACCTTTTTTTCCCAAGCACCGACAAACCTAGTCTGCAAAGATGAATTGAGAAGCGCTTTTGAAAATAATGAGAATAAGCACTTCCTCCTTTCCTTTCCATTCCTTTATTCACATGATGGCACTTGGCCCTGACTGCAAAGTTATTAAAAAGTGGAATAAAAACATCTTGAGAGCCAAGGTTTTGCTTGAATTACAATAATATAATGTTTTAAGATCCACAAGACTGATCTGAAATATAAAAGCACACAAGATTCAAGTATTTACTGTATTTGGTTCATATTCTCTAGATGGTGGCCCTTTCGTAATCGACATAAAAAAATAAAAGTAAATAAATACATACTGCTCAGCTTTTTTTTCCTTTTTTCTGTGAAATAGCCACAGTGTCTTACTGAATCCAACTAAGAAATTCAAAACTATTATTTTAGCTTACATAAATGTAAGAAATATTGCACTTATACAAGCAACAATAGGGAAATTCCACTTTTTTCTGTATGATTCAAGACATTTATAAAGATGTCATCTCTTCTTGATGATCCCTACAGAATAAACTTTTGAATGGCTTATACACCTTGAAGTAGAAAATCCCATCAAGAAACCCTGTCTAGAAACCTCATTATAATTTAATGAATGAAATGGAATATCTGGCATTGATGGCTGGTGGTGTGAGCTGGAGGCCTGCAGGTTCAGTAGGTGTTGCTGGGATGGTCTGATCTCTATCAGATCAAGTATGTAGGGGGGGCGGCTGATACTAGGCGTGCAGAAGAAAAGGTCTAACATGTTATTTGGTTTGTAAGGCAACACCCAAATCAGCAGGTTCTGTTGTGGAGTAAGAAAAGAACAAGTTTTTAATAGGCAGAAATTGCAGCCCAAGTTCAAGTTCAATGGTTCAAGTTCTGCTTTACTCCAACATTATAGCCCATTCTGCTGCCACTGTAAAAAGAGTTGACACTGCCTAAACTTGAATGGGAACCTCCCAGCCCCTCCCACATACAGGCACAAGCACAGAAATGCCAAATTGAGAGTTCTTCGTGTGACAAAGTGGGAGCAGCCCCCTCGTCATTAGCTTGAGAGGGCTGCAGAGTGCTGAGGATGCAGACAGGCTGGCTCCGTGCCCTCAGCCTCCATCTGAGCAGCCGGGCTAGAGTGTGTAAAGGCTCGCTGAGTGAGGGGTCAGGCAAAGCAGATTGCAAATCAGAAGCGCTCTAACCAAAAGCTATAGTGTCCTGGTAGTTTTGCAGGTCAACAAGGAATTATAGCATGAAAAAACTGCTTGCTGTCTGTTTGTAAACTGTCTTAACAAGGGATGGATAAACTTCAGTTCTTTGTCAGCTGACACCTGCTCAAATCCAACTCTACAACCTGCTGCGTAACAGGACCAGTGTGCTACAACACGAGTCTCTTCAGAACGACGTCAAACAGCGCTATTCAGATGGAGTTAGGCAGAGAGCTGCTCTTTGTTGAGTCACTTCTGTAGTTAAATAGTGTGAAGTGCTTGTCAGCTCAGTTGTTGGAACAATGCTATGCTTCTCTATCTGGGTTGAGGTCTGGCTAAGGTTAGCGCCATGTTCCCTCCCTTGATGGAGCTGAGGGTTAGCTGTTCGGATGCTGCCCCTGCGCACAGGAACATTCCAGGTGCACAAATAAAGCCATAGCTGTGCCTTTGTTGCAGTGCTGACTAGACAAGAGCCTTTCTGCAGGGCTGCTGCCTTTAAAAAGACGAAGTCGTGCATCCCCGCTGGTAAATGATCTGACACACTTTTTCCCGCTGCAGTCTTTTCACAAGCCCTTGTTGTTAGGCTGTCGTTGTTATTCTCCCTCTCCCTTCCCGCCTTCTTGGTTCCTTACCCTCCCTCCCCCCTCCCTCCTCTTTCATACACTTTTGCACACACATTGCAAGCAGATGGAGGAAAAGGTGTCTATATCGACAATATTTTCCCCCTTCTTAAACAGCCTTCCAGCCTGCAGAAACAGCATGGGATTAATAAATTCAATATGAATTGAAAGCTAATGAAATGTGCACCCCCACCTCTCCCTCTTGACTGCCAGTCGCTGGGAAGAAGGCTGAGCACAGAGCTCCTTGAGACTAGCCAGGGAGAGGGAGAGAATGAGATCATTGTCACAATTACACCATCAAAAGCAGCAGTCAGCAAAACCATAAAACTGGCCCGCTGTCAGGAGGCTGACCTGGGTGACTGGCTACAACATGCCCGGCATTCCTCTATGACATGGTACTTTGTCATTTTCTTCACTGTGACATTGGGGGACGGGCCACATCCGAGCAAGCAGCATTCACACTGTATTTCAGGGTGGTGTAATTATTCAGGTTTACAATGTCTGCTTCTATTTGGAGTTATTTTTCCAGAACATGCAAGAATATTTGTCATGATAGTTTCTATCTTGGAAAATAGAGAAATTAAATTTAAAAGGACACGTGTCATGTACACTAAGATGTTGCATGCACAGCAGCTTGTGCCATAATAAAGGACAAAGCAGCCACAGGAAATACATCCAGGTTTGCAGACACTGCAGTTTTCCCAGCATCCATATGGACTGCTGCAATTAGATCAGAAACAGAAGCAGAGAGAGAGACAAGCAGACAGAGAGAGAGAGAGAGAGAGAGAGAGAGAGAGAGAGAGAGAGAGAGAGAGAGAGAGAAGGCAGGAGGGGGCAATGAGACAAAGACCAATGGGGATGTTAGAGTTCAACTCAAGGGCATGCTGAGTGGCATGGAGTAGTGTGGCCGAAGGGCTGTTGATGTAGTGGAACTCCTTGTGTAGAAGGACCAGCCATGTTTCCAATTAGAGCAGCCTCGGTCCCTAATCGTTTAATTGGAGGCTGTGTGTGGGATGGAGGAGGCTCCCGAGCCCATGTGTTCTCCTCTCCTCCTCAGCTGATTGATATAGAGGCCTGTTTACCACCCAGTAGGCCTCCAGTCCTCATGATAAGATTTCATTGCCCCATCAGCACCCCCGCCCCCTTCTAACCTCGCCCCTTAGCTTCCTGCATTGAGCTCATTACATTAGCTGATCATGCTGGAAAAATGCAACACTCGTAGAAATGTGTAAATTAAAGTGGCGCTGTGATTGATGGTTATTGCCAACCTCTATTTCAAACAAACAACAGATGTGAGACACAATGACCCTTGTTTGAGTCACTTAACTCGTGAGGTCCGAGTCTCAATTCAATTTCCAGCTCATAAATGTCAAAGTCTGAGCTCCCAAGTCAAGTCAACTCACAAGTAGGTTGTGAAGCAAGTGAGGTCATTTCTAGTCAATATACTGCATACATTTAGTTCCTGATGAAGAGTCTGTTATTACATGTCAGAAAATTCAAAGCCCTCATAAGTGTCTAATCAAAGCCTATATCATGTGACTCATGCTTATGTCACAAACTATATTTAGTGCTTAAATACATATAAATACTACACAAATTTTCATTAATTCCTACCTAATATCATTAAGTTATAAAATTATATTTTCCCTAAAACTGTAACATTCTGAAAACAGATGAAAATAACTAGTTTAAGTTATTTTAATAATCCTTCTATAACTTATATATGTCTATGAAATGTGACCTAGAAATTCTAGAAACTAGTTAATTTATACTAGCAATGAAAGGAATTTCACCATTTTAAGATGCATAATAACCTTTATTAAAGTTTTATTTGTGATAGTTGTTTCAGCAGTTTGCTTAATTCACCAGAAATTCAGGGGATACTTCTGGATTCAGGTCTGTAAATGAAGATTACATTTTAAATAAGCATAAACCATTGAACTAACAAATGATGAATAAAATGTGAAAAGAAATTTAATTTCATTGCAGTGTTTCCACATAGTGTTGCCTGGGAAACAACTTCACATGGTTCTAATCATACAGAAAAAAAAATCAGTATTTTAATTTTTTTTTCTTTTCATTTAGGTAAAGAATGACTTTTAGACTATTCAGAACAGACTGTAACGTTCATGCAAATACATTTTTAAAAAAGAATTCCGTGCATCCATAGGGAAATAAACAAAAACACAACCAAGGATCCAGCACAGCACACTCATCAACATTTTATGGGACATCAGTCAATATTCATGAGCAGGGTTTATTTGAACATGCTAGTTATTGGTTAATACGTTTACCAAATGCAGCATCCAAGGCCTCTGTAAACAGTCTCTTCCCAGTAGAGAATACTGCCAGATACGGTATCTTCTGCTCAGTGATCAATAGATGCAGTACATTAAATCTGTTCTGGATGTAAAGAACAGCATAGTAATGACTTCTGATTATTAACACTAACTAGAACTGACACTGTAGTGAGGACTGTAGTGTATGTTTCTATTAATGCATGCAATAATACTGTGTACATGCCATTACTTGCTCAGTGCAAGCCAAGCAGGTAGTTTGATACAGGTTGTAAGCTGCCATGAAGACATCCGCCAGCAGAGACTAGATTGCTCAGTGTGTGTGTGTGTCTGCGGGCGTGTGCATCAATGTACATGCAAATGTGTGTGTGTGTGTGTGTGTGTGTGTGTGTACATATGTGTGTTTGGAGTCATTATTCACGGTGCAATATGCCATAAATACTCTCAACATAGCACATTCACACTGCAATGTGAACACTTGCTCAACACTCATGCATTATGCATGTCTGCATCTGTGTCTTACATTTACTGTGTAGAGTGTCTTGTTCTGAGGGGCAATATGGTTGGCATACTGTAATGTGTGTGTGATCAGCTTGCACCATTTCCTGCACTGAATGGACTTACTAGACATAAATTCAGAGTCTCAGCTTGGATGTATTGTCTCATATCACTATTTTAACAATAATAGTGTCCACCTGAAGGAGTATCTGAAAAAAGGTTAATTTTAAGAATGTATGTTGTCAAATTGTCTGCCTTGATCATGTGAACTTTCAAATTATGTACGAAAAAGCAGAGCCTGGAAATTATAGCATAGTTTACAGCAATACTCTCCTTTTTAAAGCTTCCATCACCCTAATCTCAAAACGACTGCAGATCAAATTAGAAATGTTTAACTTATCATTCTGTCAGTTTATCTGCAGCTTGTGGCAGCTGCAAAAAGCCTGCATACATACTGTAAGTGGTATAATTTAGTGTCAAATGGTTCTTAAATATACTCCACTTGTGAACAAGTGAAAGAGACCATTTTGGCTGAGGGTATTTGGTTTGCAAATCAGATATGCCCTTACATGTTTGAGTGCTTTCATGCACAGTCGGCTGACTTTGCTTTTTCATCATCACCACAGCTTTGACTGGGCCACTGCTACTGAAACCTGAAAGTTGACTACTGCAGGTTTTACCCCCCACAACAGGTAGCACAGACAGCACCAGTAGATTTGTCTGGAGCTACGTAATCTCTTTGTGTTCATATTGATTAGAGATAAACATCTGCCCGGTAGTATTAGCCACAGAGGCTCTGTGTTAATGTGGTTTTGAGGACATATTAAAACATTTTATTGCACAACCACCCCACCACCCACCCACAGACACACACACACACACACACACACACACACACACACACACGGTTAATTTCTCTGTCACTCTGTAGCCTTTTAACCCTGACCAACAACATCACAGCACCCCTGCTTTCCTCCATGCAATGCACTGTAGAGTGGAGGGTAATGCAACAAAATGGTATGTAAAATATATATTTTGGTAATTAATTCAATTTTATATATATAGCGCCAATTCATAGAAGTTATCTCATTGCACTTTTCCTATAGAGCAGATCCAGACTGTACTCTTAATAATATTATTTACAGAGACCCAACAATTCCCACCAAGAGCAAGCACATGGAAACAGTGGCAAGGAAAAACTTCCTTTTAACAAGCAGAAACCTTGAGCAGAACCAGACTCAGGGCTGGGCGGCCATCTGCCGCTGCCGGTTGGGTTGAGAGAGAAAGAGGGAAAAAGAGCAGGAGGAAAGAGAGCATACAGTAGCACAATGCAAATTCCACATAGAATTTTATAATAATATAATGGTAAATGGTAAATGGACTTATTTGGCGCCTTTCTAGTCTTTTCCGACTACTCAAATCACATTCACCCCATTCACGCACATTCATACACTGATGGCATACTACGTGCTCATCAGTCCAAGGTAACTAATCACTCATACACCCTCACACACCGAAGGC
The DNA here is from genome assembly GCF_020085105.1 of Siniperca chuatsi. Classification (NCBI taxonomy): domain Eukaryota; kingdom Metazoa; phylum Chordata; class Actinopteri; order Centrarchiformes; family Sinipercidae; genus Siniperca; species Siniperca chuatsi. The sequence continues at coordinate 5,933,246 of NC_058055.1, forward strand.
ACAGCCCTCGGGAGCAATTTGGGGTTCAGTGTCTTGCTCAAGGACACTTCGACATGTGGGCTTCCAATTGGTGGACGACCCGCTCTACCACTAAGCCACAGTCGGCCCCCAAATGGTAATGGTAGTAATATTAAAATTAATTAAATAATAATAATAATTATGATAGGAATAATAATGATAATAATGAGACTAATAATAGTAATTGTAGCAGCAGGTGTTGAGCAGGGACATGGGGGCAGTAGGTGGCTGGCAATCATAGATCCAAACTCTGCAGCTCTGGAGGCAGAAATACCTGCAGAAAGCGACAGAAGGAGAGAGGAGAGAGACGAGAAAGCACAAAACTACGGGAGAGAGAAGATGTTGAGTTAGCAACATGCAGTAATAGGATAAGGATGAATTCAGATGGAGAGGGAGAGGAGGAGAGAGGTGCATCATGGGAAGTCTCCCGGCAGTCTAGGCCTATAGAAGCATAACTAAGGGATGGTTCAGGACTTACCTGAGCCAGCCCTAACTATAAGCTTTATCAAAGAGGAAAGTCTTAAGCCTACTCTTAAATGTAGAGATGATGTCTGCCTCCCAAACCCAAAGTGGGACCTAATTCCACAGGAGAGGAGCTTGATAGCTGAAGGCTCTGGCTCCCATTCTGCTTTTGGAGACTTTAGGAACCACGAGTAACCTTGCATTCTGGGAGCGCAGTGTTCTAGTCAGGTAATAAGGTACTATGAGCTCTTTAAGATACGATGGTGCCTGACCATTAAGAGTTTTGTAAGTGAGGAGAAGGATTTAAAATTTTATTCTGGATTTTACAGGGAGCCAGTGCAGAGAAGCTAATATTGGAGAAATATGATCTCTTTTCCTAGTTCTTGTCAGTACACATGCCGCAGCATTCTGGATCAATTCTGGAGAGTCTTAAGGAACATATTTGGTCAGCCTGATAATAAAAGAATTGCAATAATCCAGTCTAGAAGTAACAAATGCATGGACTAGTTTTCCTGTGTCATGTGCCTGATTTTTGCAATGTTACGTAGGTGAAAAAAGGCAGTCCTTGAAGTTTGTTTCATGTGGGAGTTAAAGGATAAATCCTGATCAAAGATAACTCTGAGGTTCCTTACGGTGGTGGTAGAGGCCAGGGCAATGCCATCTAGAGTAACTATCTTTAGATAACGTGTCTCAGAGGTATTTGGGGCCAAGTACAATAGAGTTTTTGAGTTTAACATCAGAAAATCCAGGTTTTTGTGTCCTTAAGGCATGCTTGAAGTTTAGCTAACTGGTTAGTTTCATCTGGCTTGATCGATAGATATAATTGCATAACAATGAAAGTTTATGGAGTGTTTCCTAATAATATTGGTCCAAGCACAGAACCTTGTGGAACTCTGTGATTGACTTTGGTGTGCACGGAGTATTCATCGTTAACATGTACAAACTGAGATCAATCTGATAGATGGGATTTAAACCAGCTTAGTGCGGTTCCTTTAATGCCAGTTAAATATTCCACACTGTAATAGGATGTGATGGTCAATAGTGTTGAATGAAGCACTATTATTTACAGCATTATTTTCCATTAAGAGTATTTTCAGCACCAATATAATGAACCTTGTTCTTTCAAAAGGTCCCGTCATGCATGAGCACTGAAAACGCTGTTTCTTCATCTGATGATGTAGATAAAATTGTCTCTTTCATTCAAACTATCCCTTGACAGACTTTTTTTTTTGCATGGGTACTGAAGAGGCAATAGTGTCTCTCTGTTGAAATCAGTTTTAATGATATTCAGATGACATTTAAAGACCCAGAAAGTCTGGGATTCATTAGATGTTTAAAATAACTTCATTTAAAATAAACAGAACTGAACCATTAGATGAATAAACAAAATGTGCAAATAAAAGGACATTTCTTTGTACGTTTTAAAGACTCCAGACGCATAGCTGTGGTCAGAGTAGGAACCTCTATTGCAAGGCTATTATGCATTAAAACTACAGCTAAACTAACAAAATTAAAACAAAAGAAATGTAATATTTAAATATTTCAAAAAGTTTAGAAATGTGTAGTCTGTGTCAACATACACAGACAGAAAAATATGTTGACTGGCATTTGACCACATGATTTTACATTCTGTCTGTGAACATTAGGGCTTTGTACAAGGCTTAATTGTGCAAACTTCAAGTTACTCAAACTCAGAACTACTGAGTTATGGTCATTTAAACGTATCATGTTGCTGTAGTGCCACCTATAGATGAAATGCCATCAAATTTTGCAGGATCACTCAGAGTTTATACACAGTTTACATGTGCTATCCAAATGTGGTTGTAATTGCACAATGTGCAGAAAAGTTATGAGAGCAGATATGTAAAATAGGCCACACCTACAAGAATTTAGTCAACAATCATATTATCAAAAAATGAATGAAAAGCTTTTTGAGCTGATCAAAATATGTTATGTAGCACATTTGGTGAGTATTGGATGAAAGCAACAAAAATAGCTATTTTAGGCACCATTTCATTATACTTTTGAACTTAACAGTTGGGGTTTAACTGCAGACCTTGTGGGATCAGACCAATAGGGAGGAGGAAAGAAGCTCCCACTGAGCCTGTGAATGCAATTTCCATGTTTCCCAAACCATTAGTCACAGCAGGCAGCCATGCAAACTGGACGCCTATTACCTGCGTTTATCAGGGTGAGCTCCAGCTGAGAGTCAGCGAGGTCTTGCTGCACTGAGCTCATGATTAACCCTTCACAGAACACAAACTGACCTTGAGAAATAATTTAAAAACCCTTGCTCAGTGGCCTTCTCATGCCTCTTTTGACATGATACAAGATCAGCAGTGAAAAGCCCAGTATTGGTGTTAAATCAGACCAGTACTGAGGGAAACAGTGGTACACTTTGCTACCCCCTATGACTTTGAGAGATTAAAAAACAATGGCCCAGCTTTGCCTTCTTAAGGAGAGGAGATATACATCCTGAAAGCGGAAAACATAAGGGTGCTGGAAGGCAGATATTAAAAGTAGGGATTGTGTAATTCCAAACAACTGCCTTGATTTAAAGCACCCACACAGGTGTTTTCAGTTGTGTTGCCTGATGACACCTCTTCTCAGGACAGTGTGGGAGTGTACAAACTGGGCTTGATCGACATCTCACTCATTCTCCTGTTAGTTGTGTTGCACCTGTTAGGGCATCATTCTTATTAGTACATAGAGTTTTGTGACGTCACGTAATTCCCAGGATGGCAGCACCTAACTTCGGCCTTCAACAACTTTAAATAAGCCAATACAACAAGTCTTTGCATTGCTTAAATGACAAATCCAGCTCTGTAAATCATAAAGGTTGTAGATATTTTGGCAAAGATATATTTTTTCTTTAAATGGTTGATACGTAACACATACTGTAGCGCTCTACAGGGATATTAAATCTATGTGTGTGTTTGCGTGCGGTGGGGCAGTGCATTTTAAATATTGGTTTATACTACCAGATTTTACTTCCCTATAGATGAAAGAACCTAAGAGGAGAAGAGTGAGTGCTAAATAATTTAGGGGAAATGTTCTTGGAATTCTATGAAGACTTCTGTAAGACAAGTGGACATTTTCGGACAGTCTTGCATGCAATTACTGTTAGCCTGCACTGGAAGTGATTACTGTAAACATACCTTTTGAAATGAACCTGGAGCAAAGTTCATCTAGTCAGTACTCATGAGTTATCATATGCCTGAGCAGAAACTAACTTTCAGATATAAATTAACTCCAGAAAGCTTGATCCAAATTCTGATAACAAAACCATGCAGTTGGCAGTTAATTACAGTATTTATATAATAATTATTACTCTCCAAAGCGACATGTGCATTTGGGGCACATATCTGAATGCAGGTGATCCTTGATAATCAACAATTAATCTCCATCACCACCAGTTTTTATGAAGTCCAGTGATACTGTAATTTACTATTATTATGTTAGTAGATGTAATGCTCTCATCAGTTTGGGATTGTTACCAGTTATGACTGGCAACAGGTTAATATAACTAATTAATATAACATACCACCTGGTGCCTTTCCACCCATTACTACTGGTTGCTCCTCAGACATAGATCCTCACGTTGTGTCTGGTGGCTTTTAAAGGTCCAGTGTGTAACATTTAGGAGGAGCTATTGGCAGAAATGGAATATAATATTTATAAGTATGTTTTCATTAGTGTATAATCACCTTAGAATAAGCCGTTTTTATCTACAGAGGGAGAGGGTCCCCTTCTACGGAGGTCGCCATGTTGCACCACCATGTTTCTACAGTAGCCCAGAATGGACAAACCAATCACTGGCTCTAGATAGGGCCTTTCGCATTTTTTGCGGGTTTCGGCCACCATAGTTTCTCCTACACGCTTGGAAGGGGAGGGTGAGGCGAGCGGTATGAAATTCTCAATTTCAATTTCACCGCTAGATGTCCCTAAATCCTACATACTGGACCTTTAAATAACAGGTACTGGCACTCTTCACATCTACTGATGCTTGATTAGAATGATAGAGATCAGAGGTGGCGTGGCAGAGTGACTGGGAATAACTCCTCAGGCTTTTTGTTAGGGTGTGTCTGTGTGTGTTCTTCTTCTTCTGTCCTCATGAGGAATAAATGTCTGCACAAAAGTGAAGATACTTTGCTAGTTTGCACATACAGTACACAATCAGTTGCTTTAGGGGTTAGGGGTATCATCAAGCAATGATTTTCAGTGCATTACAGGAGTTCTTTTTGCAATGGGATGGCAATCTCAGTCTGTTGGTCGGAGGGTCAGTCGTTCAACCACTTTAGTCCATGAAATTATGTACAGACATTCATGGTCCCCAGAGGATGAATCCTAATGACTTTGGTGATCCCTTGACTTTACCTCTAGCACCACCATCAGGTCAAAGATTTCACTTATCCAGTGAAATATCTACACATCTATTTTTGTTTGAATAGTCCAAAGTTTTGTACGATATCCATGACTCCCAGACAATGAACCCTAATGACTTTGGCAAATCGCCTAACCTTTCCTCTAGCACCTCCATGAGGTTGACATGTGTAGTTTTAAGTGAAATGTCTCAACAACTATTGACTGCCTTGAAATTCGGCACAGACATTCATGTTACCCTCAAGATGAACTGTAACAACTTTGGTGATCCAACTGAAATCACCTTTAGTCACTCCTTTTGTAGTAAAAAATATTGTCAACGTGTTTTCTGTTCTGTTAATAGTTTTTTATTATTAAAAAATCAAGAAAGAAAAGTCTTTGGGGAAATTTTAGAAAATGCTCCTTTTTGTCTCAGCCAGCTGGAGAGGGTGTCGGTGTCTGTGTTTGATTGACAGCAGCTGGCAGGCTGCTATAGATTGCAAGATTTGATTTGCTGTATCGAAATGAGGTCACCATCTACGAATATGGAACGGTATTCTGTCGAATTAATTATAAAATATAAATTTCTCCCTTTTGGTTTCTGATGGAGAACACAGGACAAGTGATTTATAGAGCAGATATATATGCTGTAGCAGACAAATAAAATGCGATTTATTTTCAGTTGGATGTTCTATCTATATTTTATCATCTACCAAAGAATGGACTTCAACCTGTTGCTTTCAGCTGTTATTTTACATGTAGGTAGAGAGAGCAGTAGAGATACACAGTAAGAACAAGAGACAGGGTTTTTCTGTTCAAGAAAAACAAAGAGAGTTGTGTCTGTTACTCAAAAGGCAACATGTCGTGTAGTTTTTCTCCCTCTGGGCAACTGAGGCTACTGCTGGTAGAGAAATTAATTTCTGTGCATCTTCTACAACCTATTCCTCTGTGCAATATTGATGCAAAATGATGAATATGGAAGGAAGCCCAAGCTGTGTGAGTCTGAGGGATCAACCCAAAATCTGTTAAGTGTTAGATAACTTCTAATGGTTAGAACAAACCCGTCTGTATATCTTCAAAAGCCCTTGAAGCTGTGTCTTTAGAAATGCCTCTGTTACAAGTCATCGTAGCAGCTCTGTGCTGTGTGAACAGGTAAATGAACACACACTGAGAGCCTTGCTGGAAATAGACTGACTGTTACGCCTACAAGTTCAATTCTGAATGCTATAATTAGGCTCAGATATTAATGAGTGTTAGCTGTGTAGCTATGTGTAATCTTAGTTGTCACACATGCTCCAGTTATTTCACTCCTGGAACAGTAGCTTCAATTTTGCTTTCACTGGAAAGAGCAACCTGGAAGATCTGAAGTTGCATTTGATTAACAATGCTCCCATTCATATTTCAGGTTTTTTGTCATTGTTTACTTTCTGAATGTTAACACTTGCACGTTTGATTAAAGCTACATTAAGTGGTTTGTCGGCTCAGCCCCCCCCCCCCAGACAGCCTCTTTTCCCTTTGTTTCTTATTCCTGTCAAACATATTCTCCCGTCTCTCTCTCTCTCTCTGTCTGTCTGTATGTCTCTCTCCTTTGTGTGTCTGTCTCTCTCTTTCCACCCGTCTCACTCACCCCAGCTTGGAGGATACCAACTGAATGTCAGTTCAGGGAGTGTGTTTAGACGGATTTCTGCTGGGGGAAATACATATTTAATGCAAATCTGCAACTGTGCCTCTTTCAACCTCAGTCATTCAGCCAGCCTCAACACTCCTCCCTCCTTCACCTCTCTGGAGCTAATGTCCCTTCCTATTCCTTGCCATCCCTCCATCACCCCACATTGAAACAAAGGGGAAAAAACCTCATGCACTTGCCTGTGTTTTACAACTAAGGCTTTAGCAGCAGCCAGGCTCACATAATGCAGGAGCATACATCCGGGCTAAATTAGATTTGCAGCGTGCCTTTATTTATTTATTTATCTTTCAACAACCGATTAGTCTCCCATGGCCCCCGAGTTTCATGCTAGACTTAGCATTTCAATTCAGCACACATCTAGCTTTATCCTGGAGCCAAATAAGTGTCTGTCTCCAGTGGGAGTTTCAGCCCACAAGAGCGCAACCACTTCTGTGCGTGGTGGAGGGGTGCGTGAGGACGGGGTGCGTGAGGACGGGGGGGAAGGCACTGCACATTCTCTCGCAAGGATGAAAAATGACAATGAGTGGTCGCCATGTGGGGAACGAGATCTTCTGGTGTAGACGGCAATGCAATTACGGCAGACAAACTGGACAACACGTAATACCCTTCCCTTCTGTGTGCGCTACAAACCGCTGGAGAGGCAGTAAGGCTCCGCTCTTCTCTTCTTCTTCCTTCACTGCTCTCCACAACACAGCCCCAGAAGCATCAGCAGCAGCACAACTACTGAAGGGGCTGAGGGGGGCTATTTGTAACAGGAAAACACCTTACCAGTACATCTTAATGACAGGTGACAAATGAGCCTCAAGTTCGACTGGGTTATTCCCTGTTCATAAATCAAGGCAAACTGCAGACAGGGGTGTATGTAAGAAGATTGGTTTACTCACTGCTCCAGAACAAACCTAAATGACACCAATGAAGCAAGCAATTTAGATCACAGATGTGGGCAGGGGGAAGTAAAATTCTGCCTGTAAGCACTCTGTCACGGCAATAGTAGCTCACCTTTACAACCCACAGAGTGCAAGCCCAAGTAAAACACACTACATGAAATGTTCTAATCACTGGAGTGCTGCCGTCACAATTTCAGGCTTCTATTCAAACTTCTAAAGTTTGACCATGGGAACTTGTGTGCAAAAGTTACTAAACAGGAATCCCTTCTGAATCACATTAGAATTCACCCCTTTAAATCTCTTCATTCACCCTGCATCTTGGGGTTGTGGTTATGAACATCTGGAACACTCACATCTCTAATACTCCAAGATAAAACGGGCTAAAAACCTCGCTTCTGATTTAAGGCTTTTTCGTTTGGCCATCTATCCTCCCAGAGCTCCATTTTTACTCTTCCCTTGTCCTCTTACTCCAGGCTGTGTTGGATGAGACGGATGCTTTTTGCCGGACTTTTCATTTGCCAGTGAGCTTGGCACAGGAATAATTACCTGTCTCTATGATCAATTACCTGATTACTCACCAGAGACGCACAAGAAGTCTGAAGAGCAGAGCCTGGGCCTGTGCTGTAGTGGAGGACGGGGTTGCTGCACTGCCTGCACACACAGTACAGATTCACAAACATAGACATATAAAGAGACAAACATGTATACTAAGCATACATACACACTCCATATAGATGGCTCTGTCTCAAACACATCACACACACACACACCTAGAGGATCGCATTCTCCTTGTGTTATCCAGGCAGCTAAGCAGCTGACAGAGTCAAGGACACTCTGACTGGTGGGCCATTAAAAACACAAGGAAGTCATTAAGAATGATCCTGACACACATCACAGCAAGAAAGCATCCCAGTGTGGGGCAAAATAATCCCCCTAAACTGCCTTGTTACGATGAGAATTGTTTACCTGAGGGCAATACATGAAGAGAAGAGAAAAGAGTAAGCTGTTAAAAGGAAGCACTGAACACACGTTTATGTGATATTCAGATATTATCCCCATGGTCTGAAAAAACACTGGAGTCAGATTATCATCATGTTGTGCAAGGCCGCTGCAGTACTCCTCATGATATACAGCTTGACCTCTAAATAACATTTACGGTGATCATCCACACACATACACACACACAACGCAGGAGGAATCACCATGACGTCCCCTCCATCCACCGCCATGTCACATCTAATCCCACAATTGGCACACAGAAGTATCTTACCTAATGCTTGGCTGTGAAGCAATGTGTAAAGAAACCCCTGACGGAGAATATTTGTTCATGCCCTGTGCATATATTTGTCTTCTGCGCAGCATATGACACACCACACAATCTGTTTCTCTTAATCACACAGCAAGACATTTATTCAAACCCAATCTGCCCTTTACTGAGCAGACTAGACTACACCTAGTCCTCACAGCAAATGTAGATTACACACCTGTGTGTTAGCACATATGTAAAGGCACATTCAGGTGAAAGCTTATCTGTAAAAATGCAGTGTTTTGAGTTTGAAGGCCAAGTTTTAAGGTTTTAACATGAAAAACCAACAATTGGCGTTCCAGGGTTTTTACACAACAGCAATATGTAATGAACATCTAGAGGGGGTCACCAAAACAGATCTTGTTATATTTCATCCAAAATAAACCGGGTGCAATCTAACAATAGTCTTAAAAATTACCAACTGCCAGTCCAAAAAGACAGTGGTGTGCTCAGTGGGTAGATCTTGGGATTCAACAAAACACTGGAGCTCTAGCAAAAAAAAGAAAAAGAAAAGAGGGTTAAAATCTTCAAAATCAGAAGACAAGAGCTGAGCCTGACCTTTTTATGCAGTCATTCAGAGGTGTTTCCTGATTGGATAATTGGGAAAACAGGTGGGAGATAATGAGCATCATTCTGAAAGTACTTCCCTAAAACTCACAAAAAAAAAATCAAAAAAATCAGACAACTGAAAATAAAGGTAAACATAGTTATTGACTCCAATGAAAAACATACCATACATGAGTTAGTCTGTGTTAAAATAAAATTTTGTTTCACAAAAAGGGTGGTCTGAATCATTGCTGTTGTGTGCTTCCTAAAAAATGTTTTGTGTCATGGGGCTGCTGTTGCCCAATGTATCTAGCCAGGACACATCGCTGAATGAATACTTAAAAAGGCCAGACTCCGGTATTGACTCCTGATTTGAACCCTAATGTAGACATGTCAAGGTGGAAACTGTTTAAAAAAAAAAAAAATACTGTTTCATGAACGAGCCATGTACCCAATAAAGGCTTTTAATCAAAACCTGCATCACACATGCTCCTCTACACGTGAGTTTGCTTTTTTGTACCTGTTTAACAATATCATATGGTCTTTTTGTCCAGTCACTGCACATGTTTACACCATTACACAGTATAGGCCTCACACAAACATACGTGAACAGACATAGACTGTATACTGTGAGATCAGTTCCTGAGGAGTCAGCTCTTTCACTCAGAGAAAATAACGAAATCTTTCCAATCAATTTACTCCATTTCAGCCAGTAATGAGAATTGGCAGGCTTGAAGACAGCAGCTGCCTTCCAGTCATTGCTAAAGGAACAAAACTCCCAAGGTCTGCATGGGAAAGATAGAGTAGCATACACAAGTCAGGGGCTGACTCAGAGGCACTGGCTGCTTCAGCAGGGCCCTGCTTTGTACAGATTCACTCCACTCGATAAGAAGTCTCTCTTGAATTAAGTTGAATTAAAATCACTCCAGATTCCTGAAAAGAATAACTAAAAATGAATGAATTATTTAAAATCTCTCTCACACACTAAGTTTAAAAAAAAAAAAAGACATAAAAAAAAATCACACAAACATACAGCCATTCCTCAGACATACTGCATCTTGCACAGTTTGGTAAGTCACTCACACAGACAAAGCTCTGCTCAGGGGCAATCAAAGCTATGAATAGCTCTGGTTAGTACACACAGAGAGCGAAAACCTTGAAGCTGACTGCTTTCATGAGATGCAGACTGTGAGTGACAGGAAAACACAAATACTACTCCACAGTCCTTTCTTCTCTTCCAGCAGACGCCACATTAACATAATACAGCCTGCTTGGATTCCTTAGTCTCCACACAATTATGACTCCCCATTTAGACTCATATGCTAGTCAATAAATCCACGAAAGCGAGTCACAGCCACTCTTTCTGCCTCATAGATATGCAGATGCCATGATCCAGAGGTTCTCTTATTTCCCTCTATGGGAGAAGCCATTGACCTTTTCCAGTCCCTGCATGTGTCAATAACAACAAAGCAGTAGTTTGGCAGAGAGGCACTGTGGCCCGACATCATAATTCAGGTTACATACAAGAGTAGATCATAGAAGAATTCATTGCACACGAACAGTAGTACTTTGGTAGTAATGTTAAGCATATAAAAACAGTGGAGTTATTAAAAAGTGATATGAAAGATCACTGAGGGTGCGCAAACACTAGAACCAAAGACATAAGTAATGTATTAATGTTTCACAGATCAGTAATAATGACTAGGATTAATTACGAACATTTATAACAGCAAAATTAATTGGTTATTAAAATAGAGTAACCCAATAATAAATGTGCTATTATCTTTCTACCAATAGTTCCTACATGAAACTGCTCACAACAAGGTCTGTGGATTATCTTTGGTAACTGGGTCATGATTTCTGGAAAGAGACATTGCTGTTGAGTTTTTCAAATGTATGTATTTGGCGCTGTGAGCACCACTACCAATATGTGTTTTTGATTTTCAGGTGAACTGTCCCTTTAAAGTGTCAGAAGTAAAAGTATGCAATGCAGAAAAATGTCCCCTGTGACTGTTATAGTATTATGTATTACCCGTATGTCATTGGAGCTTATTACTGATGCATCAATGTGTAAGTGTCAGTTTACTGTTGTATTTGGTCAGTGTGGAGCTAATTTTAAATACTTTATATCATGGTGGGTAGTTTAATCCTTAACAAAGCATTATATTTCATAAGTTCATAACATGTTTTGTATGCAAAATCTTAATTTGTAAAGTAACTAGTAACTCCAGGTGTTTAATAAATATAGTGATGTAAAAGTACAATATTTTCATCTGAAATGTAGTGGAGTAGAAGTATAAAGTAGCATAACATGAAACACAATACAAGTACCTCACATTTGTACTTAAGTACAGAACTTGAGTAAATGTACTTTGTTACATTCCACCACTGTGACAACCTTCCTGTGGGTAGCTGTGGTAGGAAGCTTCGTGTGCCACAGTGACCCTGAAGGCTATGCTGTTTGGAGAACTCCTGGTAGGGAGGGTGGGATGAGTCTCTCATGGGGCGAGGCACAACTAGCTGCTAAAGACCGTGAAAGGTGAAAGAACATCATCGATGACTTATGCCCCAAAGGGGGTGAAGAGCAAAAGTAAAAGTAAGTAACTGTGAAAAAGTATTTTATTAAGATAGACTTGGAAAAATATGAACCGGTCCTTTAATTATTTGCTCATAACTGTCAATCAAAAAGTCCTAAAAATGTTAGCAGTTAGTTTGCAATGTGAAGAATTTCTTAACAAATTACTCTGCAAGTGGTTGAACTGTCCATTCGAGGTGTCTTCCTGTGTGATGAATTAGACCTTTTTTTTTTAAATCAAAGACAAGTTGCGCTAGAGGAGGCTAAACACCAGCCAAAGGGATTTTTCACAACCTGGCATGATGATGGCCTTGCATAATTTATACCAAGAACGAAGAGGTGGCTATCTCAACACCTGACTTCTCCAGTGTCCTACTCAGTTTGTATTGACTGATAATTCACGACTGGGCCTGGAATTGTATATCTTAGCTCCTTTAGGACTTGGATTAGAGAGCCATGTTATATAAAGAAATCCATGCTCCCCAGAGAGAGCTGTATGGCTGTCAAAGGCTTGTAGAGTGGGAGGTTACAATTACTGTTCACTACACAGTAATTACAGATCTTTCATTACCAAGCCTCACTATACTCCCTAACTATACATTTATGTAGAGGGTATACATTTCCAGACAGCTCTTTTGATCAAACAGCGCAGACACACACTCATAGGACAATTTCTGTATATAGGCTACTGTATCATTTCAATTCCTATCTTGGCAGCACTGCTTATTTTCTAAATGTAAGCTGTGCTGTGTAGTTTTGAAGTGGTTGAAGGTTTGCACCTTAACTAGCTTCTTTTCTTCCTGCCTTCACATGCACTCCAATAATCAACCTCATGTGAGAGTGACGTGTGTGTCCAACCAAAATAATCAGGGTAGGTAGCGTTATTCTAATGGATGTTGTATCTGAGAACAGTGTGAGTCTTTACAGTTCTACGGTGAAGGTGGTGATGCTTAATTATACAGAGACCCAGCAAAAGGGGGCATATGCCTTCCTGGGAGTTTTCCACCTGCTTTGATTCCTGACACTGCAAGATGCCAGCGAGAACCTGCCATCAGGACAGAGAAAAAAAGAGAGGAGGGGTCAGGTGGAAAGAGGAGCGGGGGTGAAGCTCAGTAATCAAAGAGCTAATAGTGATCGAATTATCACAGACTTGATTTGAAAAATGACTACTACCTCTGCAGAGAGCAGTGTCAGAAGCAAAAAGCAACTTAATCCCACTTACACTTGTCTGTTAGGGCTGCGACAGTGAAGACATAAAACTTTGTGCACTGTTAGCATCCCTTACTTATATTTAGCCATGCTAGCCTCATGGCTCTAGTGATGACAATGTCGGTCTGTCAGTCGGTCGGTCCAGACTGAATAAGTATTAGATGGATTGCCATGAAATTAGCTACAGATATTCAAGGTGCCTCAAGGATCAATTCTGATGAATTTGGTGATTCTCTGACTTTTCTGCTAGAGTCACCAGCGGGTCAAAGTTTTCACTTATTCAGTGAAATATCTCAATTTGGCATCAAATTGTGTATAGACATTCATGGTTTCAAGACCAGCTGGCATTTTTGGTTCAGAGTGAAATGTCTGGACAACTACGGATTGCCATAAAATGTTGTACAGAAATTCATGTTCTCCAGGGGATGAATCTTTATGGCTTTGGTGATCTTTCTTTCCTGTGCTAATTAGCAAGTGTTACTAAACTAAGATGGTACATGTATCTGCTAAACATCAACGTGCTAGCATCATTATGAGTATGTTCACATGCTGACATTAACATTTAGCTCAAAGTACCAGCGTGCTTAAGTACAGCCTCACAGAGCTGCTAGCGTAGCTGTTGGGTCGGGTGGAGAAAATAGAAGAGTTAAGGGTAAGTTGAGTACTGATTGCACAAGCCAGTGATACAGGCAGCTGCACAGGCAGATCCCCCCCTGGCACTGTTGGTTCTGCCTGATTATTTAACAGGAGCAACTGGAAGTGGTTGACATGGTTTCATGGGCTTTGTGCAGTGCGCACTCCTCAATTATGGATGGGAAAAGTGACACTGTGACAGCTGTAGCTCTCAGGGGGTTGGAGAGAGAGAGGCAAAGTGAGAGACGGAGAGAGTATGCAAAGAGTAATTCTTTCCTCCTCGAGCGGGAAGATAGAGAGACAGTCTTCAGCATAGAAGTGACATACACACAAAGACACATGCACAAATACACACACATACAATCCCTCTCCCTCTTCTTGTTAAATTAAATATGCCCTGAAAATGACGGGAGGGGTGGGGGTAATGAGGAAATTATTCACAATCCTTGACATGCTTTAAATCAGATTATACTCTCCGCCTGCCTCACCAGGCCCAGTCTAAAGACACAGACCAATCCATTTCTTGCTTAAGGCACACCGCCTCACACACACACACACAAACACACACACACACACACACGCACACAATGAGAGGTATAGAAAAGCTCATCTGCATCCATCTCAGAGACAGGAGAGTGAGAAGAGGTGAATTATCCACAGCTTTCTCTATGGCTGGATGCAAAGTGGAAAGTGGGCTTGGATCTGCTGCCATCTCGGAGAATCATTATGTACGATCCTGGAGGGAGTCACGCTGCGAGAGGAAGAAACGAGCCAAAAGTGCATGGTTCCCCAACAGCAGGCTGCCTAATGAAATGCATATTAACCAGAGAGGGAGGGAGGCAGGGATAGGAAAAGGGGAATGAGGGAGACATCACTGGCTCCAGCCCACTCCCCTTTTCACCAGCTCACATGCCCTTACATACAGAGGAAACACAGGGCCCACTGTTTAGCATTAAGGACTCTTATGCTAAGAGAGACATCCTTGCTGGTGCACCCTGCAATTATGAAGTAATGAGGTCTATGCATGAGCGGTTAGAGCAGGTAGCAGAGAATGTGTGGGGATAGTAGCATATAGCACTATAGTATGTCAGAAATCTCAGGCACAAGCTCCTGATTTAAATCAAGGATATGCTGTTGTAGCCATCGTACATGTTATCCTCCCATTTAAATAGGAGGGAGCGTTTCAGTAGTGACCTTGCAAGCAGCCTCAACATGTATGATCTACGGTAATGTACAGTGGTGTGCAAAAGTGTTTGCCCCCTTCCTGACTTCTTATTTTTTTGCATGTTTGTCACACTTAAATGTTTCAGATCATCAAATAAATTTAAATATTAGTCAAAGATAACACAAGTAAACACAAAATGCAGTTTTTAAATGAAGGTTGTTATTATTAAGGGAAAACAAAATCCAAACCTACATGGCCCTGTGTGAAAAGGTGATTGACCCCTAAACCTAATAACTGGTTGGGCCACCCTTAGCAGCAACAACTGCTATCAAGCGTTTGTGATAACTTGCAATGAGTCTTTTACAGCGCTGTGGAGGAATTTTGGCCCACTCATCTTTGCAGAATTGTTGTAATTCAGCCACATTGGAGGGTTTTCGAGCATGAACTGCCTTTTTAAGGTCATGTCACAGCATCTCAATAGGATTCAGGTCAGGACATTGACTAGGCCACTCCAAAGTCTTCATTTTGTTCTTCTTCAGCCATTCAGAGGTGGACTTGCTGGTGTGTTTTGGATCATTGTCCTGCTGCAGAACCCAAGTTCGCTTCAGCTTGAGGTCGCGAACAGATGGCCGGACATTCTCCTTCAGGAGTTTTTGGAAGACAGCAGAATTCATGGTTCCATTCATCACAGCAAGTCTTCCAGGTCCTGAAGCAGCAAAACAACCCCAGACCATCACACTACCACCACCATATTTTACTATTGGTATGATGTTCTTTTTCTGATATGCGGAGTTACTTTTACGCCAGATGTAATGGGACACACACCTTCCAAAAAGTTCAACTTTTGGACGTCAGTCCACAGAGTATTTCCGCAAAAGTCTTGGGGATCATCAAGACTTTTGGGAAAATACTCTGTGGACAAAAATGTAACTTTTCGAAGGTGTGTGTCCCATTACATCTGGCGTAAAAGTAACTCCGCATTTCAGAAAAAGAACATCATACCAACAGTAAAATATGGTGGTGGTAGTGTGATGGTCTGGGGCTGTTATTAGGTTTAGGGGGCAATCACTTTTTCACACAGGGCCATGTAGGTTTGGATTTTGTTTTCCCTTAATAATAACAACCTTCATTTAAAAACTGCATTTTGTGTTTACTTGTGTTATCTTTGACTAATATTTAAATTTGTTTGATGATCTGAAACATTTAAGTGTGACAAACATGGCAAAAAAAAAAAAGAAATCAGGAAGGGGGCAAACACTTTTTCACACCCCTGTATGTAAATTGAGAGCAGTGACTGCATAAATTAGAGCTTAAGATGTGCGTGTGTGTGTGTGTGTGTGTATGTTTTTGATGTGGTGGGTCACACAGACCACAGCAGCTTGGGGTAAAGCCTGCAGCTGGAGGCACTGGAAGGGCAAGGTCTCAGAGGCAACAACATTCAGCTTATACAAACACAGCCGGACGAGAGAAATCTCTCTCACACACACACACACTTTGACCAAATTTTGCTGTGTGGGCTCATTTGCAAACACGCACAACCTCTGACTATTTATATAGTAGTGCAGTGCTGCTGTATATAGCTGCATTCCTTTACACAACCAGTTAACCTGCATGGAAGCATTATCACTCATGCGTCTATTACTGGGATGCATTCCAAATCCATTCTAGTTAGTGTGATTCATCTTCCAGTATAAATACACTAAGTAGCCCTTATCTGTTACAGAGGTAAGACGAACAGGAATGTTTACCATCCTGCTAGCCAGTGTTTTCCAGGGCTAGGAGCATTAGTCTGTGTTTGTCCCTGAGGATGTAGGAGGACAGATAGAGTAAGCGGTTATCTCAGAGATATCTACCACCACAGCTGAGGCCAAGGGCAATAACAACAATTATGATAGAAAAAAATGGTATAGATAGAGGGATTGAAGCAGGGGATGTATGGATGACATACACAGAGAATGTAAAAGAGAGAGATACAGAGAGATGTTGGAAATGTGTCCACACTAGGGTTATGTCTACCGAATTGGCATGATGTCCACAGTGAAACAGTGGTAAGCAGCTGATGCGACACCAGCGTACACCGGGGTAGTAATCAAGTGGACCCACCCACTCTTATATAGGGGCATCTTTGCATAGTCTGCACCTGGGGTCCTGTCTGGTGTGGTAGACTCCAGCCTCTATTGATCTTGTACCGAGTGCCTGTTCTTGTGCTGCCATGATTAGTGCTTCTGTGCTGTCCTTTAGTCCAACCTTTTCCAGCCACTGGTAGGATTTCTTGCTATCAGCCACTTCTATCTGTCGGTGGTACATGCCATGCAGGGGCTTGTCTCTCCATGACGGTTCATTCTCCTCCTCCTCATCATCCTCGGGTTTCTGCTGCCTGAGGTATTCACTTAGCCTTTCATCATTGGGGGCCATCTTCCTGATGTACTCTTGCATCTTTGTTGTTTCATCCTGGACAGTGGTAATGACAGTCACTAGTCCTCGGCCTCCCTCGTTCGGCTTAGTGTAGAGTCTCAGGGGGCTGGATTTGGGGTGAAACCCTCAATGCATTGTGAGGAGGTTCCTTGTCTTGATATCAGTGGCCTCTATCTCTTGGCCAGTTAATTATACCAGCGGGGTATCTGATGACTGACAGGGTGTATGGATTGATGGCTAGGATCTTGTTATTTCCATTCAGCTTGCTTTTCAGGACCTGGCTTACTCTGTGGTATTTGGCTGTGGCTGACTTCCTTGCCGCCTCCTCATGGTTTCCGTTTGCCTGCAGGATCCCAGGGTATTTGTAGCTGTCCTGAACATCTGCAATGTTGCCTTCTGGTAGTTCACCCCCTCGGTTCTGATCATTTTCCCTCTTTTTGATACCATCCAACCGCACTTGTCCAGTCTGAATGACATTGCAATGTTGTTGCTGTAGATCCTGGTAGTGTGGATCAGTGAGTCGATGTCCTCATTCTTGGCATACAGCTTGATGTCATCCATGTACAGGAGGTGACTGACAGTTGCTCCACTTCGGTGACTTGTGCAATTGGCTTTGAGGTGGCTTCTAGAGTTGTTTTCCACAGCCCCACTGAGTTCTTGATGAAGGCTTTCCAGTATCCATATATGTGGCATTGAGTTGTAGGCTTTCTTGTAGTCAATCCAGGCGGTGCACAGTAGTGATGGGGATCGTTCATTTTTATTGATATTAATAGCATTTTGATACTGCTTAACGATCCAAGTCTTTATTGATAGCACTACCGATACTTTTTATTAATTTGGTGGAAAGACGAGACAACAATAAATTCTTAACAGAACTGGTGTTGCTTTTATTGCTTAACTGTGAGTCTATGACTGTTTGATTTCTGAGCAGAATGAAATTTGCCTAGCCTTCAATAAACACTGCTGGGTATTTATTTGAAAAGGAATACACAGGGCCCCTTCAACATAACGTATAACTATGAGAATAGTAAAATAATATGCCAGCAGCAATAAATGTCCAGCAAATTTTTCCCAACAATAAAGGTGGGGTGAGCTTGAGCTGACCACCATCTAAATTAATGAAGTTGGCAAATGTTAAACATAGTTTGGCCAATCATCAGAATCAGAATCAGAAATACTTTATTTATCCCTGAGGGGAAACTCTTTTGTTAGAGCAGCTCACTATCACATCAGTGCACACAGGAATAGAAGTACTAAGCAAAAACACAACTTATTACTAGGCCCTCCAAATGTTCTTCTATCAGACAGAAGGCAAGTGACACATTTTTAATTTGGTAAAATGTGCTAAATATTGAAGAAACTGTGTATGTTTCAATATCTATTTTGTTTTCACACTAATGTGTTGGTTAATGTCTGTACTGTCACTTTAAGAGATTGCATATTTTTGGATTATTATCAATTGGATTATTATTGTCAACGACGACGTTGTGTGACTTACAAGAAATTAACTTAAAACATAAATGGCATTTCGCTTTCTCCTTATCTTTAGTTTTACTGAAATGTAGCCAAGCCTTTGACTGCTTTGAACATTCAGCCCTCCTAGCAAGCAACCAATTGACCAAATGAGAAATGAAGCGAACGAGGGCAAGGCAATTCAATTCTTCTTCGTTTAGTTTAATGGCAGTTGGCAGACAATTCAATTGAATTGCCATGTTTAAGCCATCTTAATCATAATGTATTGCTTGTAAGTAGCTGAGAATATGATAAAAACATGTAGAAATGCATGCAGAAAATGGTATTTTCTATCCCTCGGTTTCATTTGCAGCAGCGATGTTTCTCGAGGAGCACCTGCAGGTATGGCTGGAGGTCACTCCTTACACTATCATTTTGCCAGCCTGTGAGAACAGTGTGGAGGAACATACTCTGTACAAGGACAGGATCATATTTTAGAGCTGACTCAACTTCTTGTTAAGCACAAAGGATCTTTTGCCTCAAACGAACGGCTCAAATCACAAGGTTTTCCACAATAAAAGCCTACACACCTTTAGAGTGATGCAGAAAAAAATCTTTTTACATCTATATATTACCAAGACTCAAGAATTCAACTATTTTTTTAATTCTGACACATCTGTTTAAATTCAATGTAACATAAAGCAACCACAAAAGCCTATAATGTATGCTTTCAATAGCCAGCAGCTGCGGAAAAAACTAGTTTTTTCATCTGTAATATGCTTTCCTTGTGTCATGTTGTGTTACACAATCTGTACGGGCCATAAATAGTCGATAATACTGTTGTTATATGTATGATTCTTTTTTTAGTCTGCCTGGGAATAAAGGTCCTGTGGGATCATCTTAAAAAAATACCTTAGTATACAAGGTCAATCAAGTCTGCAGTGCTGATGAGCAGCAGGGAATAAAAAAAGCTATATGGTTTCCTTTTCTTCTGGAAACAATAAGTAATATTTATGAGGATTATAAAGAGCATGGCTGCTTTGCTAAAAGCTCTTCAGCTCTACCTGTACTGCTGTTTTATTCTACACTGCACAGAAAACTCCAGCAGTGGCTATTGTAATTAGCTTGTGGCAATCAACATAAGATTATCTGCTTAATGACTGAGAAAAACAAATGGTATCCATCCTACCGGTGGAGGAGCTTCAGAGCGATCAAAGACACAACATCATTAAGAAGCCTGCTTTACACTTCAAATTAGCATGAAACAGCTCGAAGATAATTAAGTTGAGGTGGAGGTTAGGCTTACTGGAGATGGGAGATTTGTGAACAAATTATCACATTCCCTTATCAATGAGGCATAAACAAACAATCATCCAAAGTGTAATATATTTTCCACATACTAAGATGGGCTTGAGAGATCTACTTGCTTTCAGCCAATACGAGCCTTTAAATCCAATCAAGGACTCAAGAGCCATGGTGTGGTGGTAACAGTCCCATTCTTGCTATCTTAAGTGGACATTTCAGTCCTCGAACCTGAAATAGGACCAGGGACCAAGTGCCCTGCTGTCTGGGATTCAATGATGAAAACAAGGAAAGTCATGGATTAGTAGTACATTTTGCAATCAATTATTGGGAGGCCTGTTTTGGGGACTAGCCAGCAACCTTGTCAGGCATTGTGTCAAAAACCATTCATGATCTGCATGATTACAGTCTGGTATCTCTCACAAGTAATCTGTATGCCTATAGTGTAATAAAGTCACCATTTTGGCTGTGTGTGTGTGTGTGTGTGTGTGTGTGTGTGTGTGTGACAGCTGAGTGCACCTTGTTATCATGATTTAAACAAAGGTGGAGGATGGTGTGTGTACCCTCAGGACCTTGAGATAGATGGGACGACAGACAGTGAGGGAGAGTGTGATAGTGAGAGATAGAGTTAGTGCCAGGGTATATACAGAGAGTATATCAGAGAGAGCAGAGCCTCATTTGCATTCACTACAGGCCGACAGCAGCGGCACAAACCGAACCAAACCCACCACCACCACGCCCCAAGGGAGCTGCTGCTGCTCTCGCCCAGAAAGAGGAGACGCCTGGCCTCTTCTTCTGATGAGCAAGCATGATTTTATTAAACAAAAACCGAGCGATAGTGAGACAAATGAGAGACAGAGGGAGGATGTCTGGTGAATTTTGTTTTCGTTATGCTGAGGATATGAGCTCCTTTGGTAGCCTACCATCTGGATGTCTGGATGCAGGTTTCACAATTGTGTAATTGTTGGTGTCTAGAAATTCTCAAAATTGAGCAGATACAGTATCTTTATGTAAACTGTTGTATGCAATACTGGTATTCTTTGTGTGGATATGTCTCCAATGGACAAAATGGCTTAAAATGTATTTCTACATATGTATTTCTTCTTTCTACTGTACAATATATACTTATTTTTTCAGCAAATAACCTGTAGAACAATTACTTTCCATCACATTCACTTTTCTTTTTTGAAGATAATATAGATAATAGAAATATGGAGATGCACAAGGAGTTGACAAATGTCCCTATGGAAGTGGTGGAAAAAGTACTTAGATCTTTTACTTAAAAGGTCCAGTGTGAAACATTTAGGAGAAGCAATTGGCAGAAATGGAAGTATGTTTTCATTAGTGTATAATCACCAGAAAATAAAAATCATTGTGTTTTCATTACCTTAGAATAAGCCGTTTTTATCTACAGAGGGAGTGGGTCCCCTTCCATGGAGGTCGCACATGTTGCACCACCATGTTTCTACAGTAGCCCAGAATGGACAAACCAAACACTGGCTCTAGCAAGGGCCTTTTGGGTTTTTCACGAGTTTTGCAGTCACAGTAGTTTCACGCTTGGAAGGGAAGGGTGAGGCGAGCGGTATTCAAATGGTTGAAAACTGCAATTTCATCTCTATGCTACTAAATCCCCCACACTGCTCCTAAAGTACCAATGCCACAACATAAAAATTCTCGATTAAGTAAAAGTCCAGTATTTAAATAAAAATATAGCTAAATGTGGTTAAAGTATCAAAGTAAAAGTGGTTGTTCTGCAGAAAACTGGCCCCTGTGACTCACATATTACATTTAGATTGTTAATACTGATGCAACAATGCATAAGCAGCATTTTACTGTTGTAGCTGGTCGAGGTGGAGCTAATTTGAATTACTTTCTATACACATTAGGTAGTTTAGTCCAGTGGTTCCCAACCTGGGGTCAAGGCAAGGGTCACAAAATAAATCTGACGGGTCATGAGACGATTAATGAGGTAGGAAAGAAGAAAAAACTTCTTCTACAAAGTTGTTCTACACAGGTTTG
Organism: Siniperca chuatsi; assembly: GCF_020085105.1. Taxonomy (NCBI): domain Eukaryota; kingdom Metazoa; phylum Chordata; class Actinopteri; order Centrarchiformes; family Sinipercidae; genus Siniperca; species Siniperca chuatsi. Next base: position 5,955,284 of record NC_058055.1, read on the forward strand.
TATTCATTTTTTTGGCAAATTTCAAATATTTGCTATTTTTTAATTAAATATTGGAGAGTTGCTAATTGCTAACAACTCATAGACATCTTACATGTGACAGGAGCACCAATTAGACACTTCTCTGGAAACTGTCACAGGCCAAAAAGGTTGGTTTAATATTTAACAAAGCATTGTATTTTATAAGCTTATCATATGTTGTTTTGTGTAAAATCTTAATCTGAAAAGTAACTAGTAACTATAGCTGCCAAATAAATGTAGTGCAGTAAAATGCACAATATGTATATTTCCCTCTGAAATGTAGTGGAGAAGCAGAAAGCAGCATAAAATGGAATTACTCAAGTAAAGGGCAAGTACCTCAAAACTATGCTTAAGTTCTTGAGTAAATATACTTAAATATGTTCCACCACTGCCCCTTTGGTGGATTTGAATCCATGACATTGTGAGTGTATTGTTTGTGCCTTGGACCAGCAGGACACACCTCCAAGTTTTCAGTCCAATTCCTCTCATTCCTTTTTACTTTGATAAATATATTCCAAGTTACGTGGAATTTTCTGTCCTGATTTACTCTCACAAACTTCTATTCTACACATCTATTGGACCTCAGTTCAGGAGGGCAAACGCTGGCATTCATGGCATTAGGGTAAAAAATAATTATATGGCTACCTCCTTTAGACAGGAATGCATTAAGTTAAGTCCTGGCCCTGATAAACCGTGGGTAGAGGTGTCAGTGGATGCCAAGCATAGTCAAGGATCCTCCCATTCATGCAGGCTCCTGCTGGGCCACACAGCATCCACCTACTGCAGTAATTAAACACAGCCCACAAGTATACACACTCACACACACACACACTCACACACACACACACATGCACTAATTCCAGGCACGACGCATCCTACTCATTATAGGCCAAATTAAAGCAATCAATTGAAACTAGAGACCAGCAGAGAGGAACTCATTCATGGGGGCCTGATCTGTATAAAGACTGCTCAGGCTGTGTCAGCTGTAGAACTAGACAAAACCATGCCTATTGACCAGGGTCTGTCACACAATCAGGCTGTTAATCACCTTCACAGTCAGCTAATGGAAGGCACTTATAAAAAGATCCAAATACATTTCAGCTATTCCATGTTGTATATGAAACTCTTCAACCCGTTTACGACATAGAAATATGTTCTTCTCAGCACCAACAAAAATCTCTTGGCTGCCACAAGTGGCTACATTGCTGCACACATCTGCAAGGCATTTCCTAGTCCAGTGCCTCTTTTGAATTTCTTCCTCTCTTTTCTTGCTTTTGCTTTCTCCAACACAAACACACACACCAGAGGGGATCAAAGTGCCGAACATCATGGAAAAAAACCAAGTGTGGCAGGTAAAGTAATGCTTTCTGTTTGTCTCTCTGTTAAGCACAGGACGCTGGATAAAATGAACACATCTGCCAAAATCAGCCTCTGCATCTCTACACAAGCCCACTTAAGGGAGAGCGAGAGTGTGAGCATATCCAATTCCAACATTCCCTGTGTTTTTACAAACACATCATGCTCCCGTCACCAGGGAGCCCCCCTCCCCTCCTCTCCTCTGCTCTCCTCTCCCTTCCCCACCAGCCAGGCCAACTGTTGCTCCATCTCCGGGGCAGATTAGGGGAAGTGCTGGCTCCTGAAGAATGCAGGCCTGCTGCTGCCGCCGCCACTCTCAGCTGAGGATTTATTAGGACTGGCATGGCAGCCCAGGCTTTTGGCCTCCACCTAGTAGGGGAGAGAGGAGGAGAGGGCAGTGGAAGAGGAGGACCTCTGCTGAGATATTACATGCCATCAATACAAAACATCATGGTGCCTCTTTAAGGACCGAACCAGCTTTTTAACCTGTTTTTTTAGTTTTTTTCTGACACCTTCCTCATACAGCTTTCTTAACTCTGAGGGCCATAGCTGTTAGACATAGGTAGCTAAATGCTTAGAGTTAAGGAAGCAGGGTTTCAGTTAATAGAAAATAAAAAAGGTTGGTAAAACACACCCTCCAATATGAGATAATCACAATCAGCCACCAATACAGAACAGAATTTTAGCTAACCATTATCATGTATACTACGGGTTAATAAACTTTCACAAAGTAAAAGGTAAATTTGTTTGTCCACTGTGTCGCTGGTCACAATGACATTGTACAAATGTACTAGTTCATGAACATTAAGGCGACGGGTGCAACATTTAAATGGACAGTGTGTTATACCCAGTCTGAGCTGCAATAACAAAACAATTACACCACAACAGCAACAAGATGTGAGCAGCGATGCGTATCCATGGTGAGTGGCTAGAAGCCTCCACAACTAATGCAGTAGCCTGGATCCAGGCTGCACACATCGATCAGATTGACAATTGAGAGGCCGTGTTGTGGCCGATAAGGCTGTTTTTTTTCTATGGCAGCTGGGGAGAAGCCCATCTATTAAGATGAAAGGGAAAAGGACGACAACTGTGCCAGTGGCATTGTAACAAGAGTGGCTACCAGGCCTGAAGAGGGGGAGGAGGAAGAGGAGGACAGGGGAGGTAGGGCATGTTCTGAATAAGCAGTGGCACACAGAGGTCACAGAGGAACGATTCTTTTCACCTCAGTGGCCACCGGTGTGCTGTGAGGATGTGCAAAGAGCACAGCACTACATTAATCTGCTCTCTTAATCTGGAGCTAATATGGATTTATGCACTTTGTTCAGCAAACCATTAAATTCAGATGGTTTGTGATGCTCTTTAAGCAGAAACACCTGTGTTTGCATCCTACATGTACAACACATCACAGTGTGGGCTTAAATTAGTCTACTGTTGAGAATAAATTAGTAGTATTAAAAATATATTTATCATTTACACTCATCATTTAGTAGCAGTTGTAGCTGTGCAGTATTACTGTGCGCTACTGAAAGAATCAGTGCTCAGTTTAAGCTTCCTTTCATCACTTATCATACAGCACCACCTGCTGGATATTAAGGAAAATAGTGACCAACAAGAAACGAGTAAAAAGTGCCAGAGAAAAAATCTGTCCTTCAGTGTCTTTGATGCTCTGCAGTTCTGTCTTTATGATGCATACATTATAAGTGGAAGGTCTGAGGTAATATTTGATGCCACTGCACACAGTGACACTGCCTTTAATGTATGTATGGAATGCTATAAAAATCCCTTTATGTGAGTAATACTGTAGGCCTACCAGACAGTGCTGAATACGTACAACTGTAATTCTGAGGTCATCTTAACAGAATGGATCTGAACAATCTGTATACTCAGTCCACCTTAATTATTTAGTTATGGTGTATACAGTTTTTCTACATAATGTCTGTTTTAAATGGGTTGAGATGTGTGGAAAATACTTTGAATAACTTTACAGGTAAAGGACACATTCACATTTTCTCAAGTCTGTCTTAAAACAATACTCACATTATATATTGAAAGAGCTGTTGTTGGCTGTAATTGTTTCACCTGTTCAAACCGGTCTAAAAGAGGTTAAGAAAAGGGGGACAAAACCCAGTCTTTGTTCTGTGTAGAAATACATTCCAAAGCTCAGCTGAAGTTACTATCAGACTTAAGCTGTCTGAGTCAGACAAATCAAGTGGATATCTACCAAAGTCTTTTTAGAACCAATTTCCCTCTTTGTGTTACAATTCATCTGCTGCGGCTCAGCAAGGAAACAGTGCAAGCACAAAAAGGAATTTCATACAGAATACAGCAAACAACAACCAATCATTTAATGTACATATGGGCATGTCTGTTTTGTTTTAAGATAGACTTGAAAAAATGTGAACCCATACTTTAAAGGTCCAGTGTGGAGCATTTAGTGGCATCTAGCGGTGAAATTGCAGTTTGCAACCATTTGAATACCGCTCGCATCACCCTCCCCTTCCAAGGAGAAACTACTGTGGCAGCGAAATTCTCGAACTCTTGTGAAAGGCCAGTGTTTGGTTTGTCCGTTCTGGGCTACTGTAGAAACGTGGCGACCTCCGTAGAAGGGGACCAGTCCAGCTTCTCTTGTTTCTGGAATTTTCAAGAAATTAGTGTCGAGACAGAATAAAGATTACTGCTCTGGAATCAAGACATGGCAAGAGTTAATTTGCATTGGAAATGAGTGAACAATAATCAAATAAAAATCTTACCCAACTGGTGAGATTTATGGTAGTGCAACCTTTTCATTTTATGTGTATTACATGTTTGTGAAAATAAGCAAAAACATAATTGTCAAATTGTCAAGTTTGTCAATAGAAAATGTTATCTGGTAGCATTACCTACAAATGTAATTGTCTCAGAGACCAAGAACATGTTACCAGCTTTACAAATTCTATTGCTTAAGAAATCTACCGAACCCTGGCGTGACACATTTGGTTTCTAGACCAGGACACAGCACACACACAAACACCAGACAGACTGCAGACTCCTCTGAGGACATGTAGACATAAATCAAGGCTGCAGAGGACAGAATTGTGCCTCCCACATTCATTGTCGGTCACTGGAATTCTTCCCCATTGACATAACGCAGACAATCCTGTGGAGGGCTGATATGTGTGTCTTTACAAAGCAAATATTTATGGACAAATCATGCCATAGCATCTGTTATATTTGTCAAATGCATTACAGTTTCAGCTCTATGAGCTATCTTGCCAGTTTATATATATATTTATTTATTTATATATAGAGAGAGAGAGTTTCCAATTGCTATAAATGTGATCTAAAATGCCAGCCAATCCCCCAAATGCCACAAATACCTGCTGGATGACATGTAAGGGTATGTATGCGCACACTACTGCAGCATAAAACACAAACAAGATACAGTGAGTCATCAAATCCTTCATCTCAACTGTCAACATATTACTGAGTCATTGATGCATAAAAGCAACAGGTATTCAAGAAGCTGCAGCGATAAACCCGACTAATGCAATCACTAAACTTGCTTGTGTTATTAGAAATCTTATGATATAATAGATCATATCACATCAAAAGGTTCACAGCAATAACATCTTGAAAAACTTTATGGATTTCTTTCCTACTGTGGAAATTACTCTAGAAAGCAATTCAACATGCACTCAGGTTCTGAATTGTTATTTCATAGTATAAATGTCCTAAATAGTAACCATAGTGAACAGGCAGTTGAAAACAGTGAATTACTCTGATGTGTCTGCATGCACACACACACGCATATCCATGTCTACAAGACAGGACAGCCCTGCCATTGAATCTGTGGCAGCTCCAGTAAGACATCAGAGTAAGCAGCAGCTGGCACTGTGTACGGAGAAAGGAAGAGAGAAAGATGACGGGGGATATACGGAGGCTGTCAGAAGCAATGTCAGGTCACTGCTCTCCTCATCTGCTCTCTGGCGAGCTCCATTCATCTTGGCAGATAGCAATTTATGTGTCAAGTTAACCTCCCTCCACAGACTTGGCTCAGATGTCTTGACTGGGGCAGTACAACTCCACTGACAATTCCATAGTGCAGTAACACAATTACAGGGCGCGGGATAGAGCTGGGGAACAGCTCTCACAGCCGTAGTACATTAACCTCCTTTCACCACAATGGCTGACTTCATGCTCATACAGCGTCTGGGCAATGCCAAGGCAGACATAAGACAAAACAAAACCTCTGTAACAGAAACAGGTCAAACGACTACAGTTATAAATCTTCAAGAGGCTCAGATCCCATTCTGCGAAAAAGGTATCGGTCATATTGTATGATTTATAGTAGTGGTCGACCGATATGGGGTTTTCCAATGGCCCATGCTGATATTTAGAGAGCAGGTGGCTGATAAAGAATGCCGATATCAAAACAAAGAAGAGTCTCGTATAATTCCATCATTCCATGCACAGTACAATCTAATATACATGGTTATCTTAGCCAGTAGCATGTTGTTTTAGAAGGAATTTTTATTAATGAATGAAATAGAGAAATACATTGGGTTATGCTGCAGATTTTAGAACGCATTTAAGGGAGAGCGGGGGACAGTATGTCATTAAAGGGGCACTCCACTGATTTTATGATTAGTTTACTCACTTAACTTCCAGAAGCACATATCTAATATCTCCAGGACTGCCTTTTATCATCTTAGAAATATATCTAAAGTTAGATGCTTCCTGTCACAGTCCGATTCTAAAAAGCTAGTCTCCTCACTATATCTAGAATACATTCTAAATCAGCCTATGGGGCCTTCAGTCATAATGGTCCTACTCACTGAAATTCTCTACCACATGAACTAAGGTCTGCTACAACAGTGTCTTCTTTTAAAAGCCGACTAAAAAGTTTAAAGTGTGTGGTTAATGGGTAAAGTTTATATTATAGAATCAGTATTATTATTATTAATATTCCCTTTTTAATGATAATACCATCTTATCTCATTCCTTTTTTATTGTAATACCTTTTTATCTTATATGTTTTTGTCATGTACGATCTTTGCCTATTTTTTTTCTTGCTTTATAATTTGAAGCACATTGAGTCTACGCCTGTCATATGAAATGTGCTATTTAAATAAACTGGAAACAGTTGTATGATGTCTTCTGTCTTTTAGCAAGTCTGTTGACTTGCGCTTGGAGACTGCAAATTTATAACAAAAAGCCTGCCTTAGAAACTGGGAGTGTGGAGTTCGAAAGATGTGGCAAAAATAGCTGCATTTATAAATGGCTGCATTTACACAGCGCTTGTATCGAAAGCGCTTTACAATTTGCCTCTCGTTCACCCATTCACAGACACACACACTGATGGCAGCAAGCTACCATGCAAGGTGCTGGCCTGACCATCGGGAGCAATTTGGGGTTCAGTGTCTTGCCCAAGGACACGTCGACATGGACAGACCACCAACCCTGTGATCAGTGGACAACCTGCTCTACCTCCTGAGCCACAGCCGCCCCTGTGCATTATAAAGCCAGTATCGAGTTGCATTATGGGAATTGTAGGACCAAGTGTTTTTGGTACTGAGCTATTTAAGACACTAAAAGTCAGGATCTCTCTGATCTGCTGCCATTCTTTTTTCTCCTGGGAAGGCTTTCCACAAGATGAACTGGGTTGAGATCAGGGCTCTGTGCAGGCCAATCACGTTTTTCCACACCAAACTCAGAAAAACATTTCATTTTAGACAATATTATTTATAAAATTAAATTGTACAGTATATGTAGCATTAAGATTTCCCTTAATTGTAGCAAAAAACCATGAAAAACAGCCTTAGACTAAAAGTAAAACCAAGTAGGGAAGCCATATAGTGGAATGAGGATACATTTGGACTGACTGACAAATGTCAAGTTAGACCACTCAAATATATGTATAACACAGTGAGGAAAAGGACTTTTTTCCCAAAGTGGTAGTAGCAGTAGTAATATCACAACAGGCTTTAATCACGGCAGACACTTTAACTTGTCATAGTGGGACATGTGCTATGAATAAAATGATCTCCGTTCTATTCAAATGTCTCAGTAAGCCATGACAGTGTGACAGTATAAACAACACCAGGACCCTAAGACTGAAACAGCTGTTTGATGAATGTAGTCATCATTCATTTTATTGTTTACACCTGTGCTTTTCCTACTGTGACATGTCAAAGTGTGAACACTATGGCCGTACCAGCTACTAACAGGCCACGACATAATCTGAATGCCTTGGTTGCCACTCAACAAGAAACGGATGCATGCCTTACCTGAAACGCACTGTTGACTGGGTGGTAGGGCCAGCTCAGGTCAACAGTGCACTGAGCTCGGAGACGGCTTCAGTTCATCCATCACGGTCTCATGAGTCGACCCCGACCTCGTGGGACTGGCAACCAATCAAAAATGACAATTGACAACCTGTGACCGTGAAATTCCTAAGATTTACCATAATGAAACAGTCAGAATGCTAATATCACCATACCAGATTTTAATTAAATGTAAGCAACATAAATGAATATGTGATGTTATTAATGATGTTTTATCCCTGAAATAAAATTATATTAGAACAAGCAGACATTAATAACATAACAATAATGTAGATTAGAATGACTTGTGATGTAGGTTATTGCTTTCTCAAATGTTGGCTGCTTAACAGGAATATGTTACTAGAGTTGAATTTGAGCAGATGATTAAAGGTAAAGAGGGTCTGCCACTGTCCTTGGGAAATAAAATTATTCAGTGAATCTCAGAGCGATGTGCCAGTCTCACCGCACAGTGCTGCTGTGAATTACTGATCTCCTAAATAAATACTAAATAAATACAGTGTGGACAAAACCAGCGGTGAATAAATATCATTGTTACTCAGCTCTAGCTTTTAATCTAGAGCCTTTATTCTAACCTTTTCCAGATTTCTTTTTCTAGCAAGAAACCATGTCAAACGTAAAGGCTACATGTCCAAAGATATAGCACCTATTATCAGAGCAAAATGTGATACCTTGGATAAAGAACATGACCCTGAACCTGAAGTTCTAAAGCTATCATGTGACTCTGATAAAAGTCAGTGAGAGTATTGGTGTGTGCAGGTGGCTCCAGGGAAAGACCAGCACCCGGAGGGTACTGCTGTCAGGTGGCAGGCGATGGCCCCTGGAGTTGAGGAGCTCAGATACTAACACAGATGCATGGAAGAGAAACAGCGACGTGAACCTGCGTCCTCTGGTTCAATGACAGACTTACTACTCAGCATCCCAGCCTATCAGAAGATGTCAAGCCATAACAGAGATAACTAAAGAACATGTCACACATTAGTATTCATCTGAATAATCACACATGGTAAATCAGTTTACTGCTGTAGTAATTACCTGTGCCGTGATGGAAGTGAAAGGAAAAGAAAGGAGAATGAAAATAGTGATGCATGTAGACAGGGTATTTCTCAATATCATTAAAGAGACAGGGGAAGAAAATATGATAATAATTCCAATGGGGAGGCTGCAGCAGCAGTAAAATAATAAAATAAGTGTGTTATGATTAAAAGAATATCAGTTGTGGACGTGCCTATGAGCTAATTGACTAATAATAAAATTCTATAATAATAATACGGTGTAGTCCCTCATTCGTCCAGGAGTGTTCTATCGTAGAAAAGGTTTCAGTCGTAGTCATCTGGACACTGTTTTCAGAATCAAGACGTTTCGGCTCCCATCCGGAAGTCATTCTCAATTGTGAAAAAATTGGACGGGAACTGGAAATTTAAGCTACTCTGTGTTACATAAGCCCTGCCCTCAGGAGGGAAGCTGCCTGAGTATCTGTTAATAGCTAGTTTCACCTGAAACTGACCTAATAGCTAGTGCTAATCAGGCACTTAACAGTGATGAAGTAGATGCAGCCAGAGAACAATAGGCCTGATTACCGATTAGTGGGCCATCTTGAAACTATTAGGTCAGTTTCAGGTGAAACTAGCTATTAACAGATACTCAGGCAGATTCCCTCCTGAGGGCAGGGCTTATGTAACTCAGAGTAGCTTAAATTTCCAGTTCCCGTCCAATTTTTTCACAATTGAGAATGACTTCCGGATGGGAGCCGAAACGTCTTGATTCTGAAAACAGTGTCCAGATGACTACGACTGAAACCTTTTCTACGATATAATACTAATAATGATAATAATAATATTAACAGGATTATGGCGATGTGTAGGTAGGCCTATTAGTACTTACTACAGTCAACAGTGACGCATGTATCAGTGCTGTGTGTGTATGAGTGTGTTTAAATTGTGTTAATTGTCCTTAATTATCTGTTGAGTGTAATTAGAAAATATTCCAGTAGGTGGAGGCATTGCAGAATGTTACATCCAATACGCCGTAAAAATCCAACAGAAGAAGTTTGCGACGTCTGCTGTCGTAAACAACGTCAAGATGTCTGAAAGATCAGCTTATGGCTTAGCCTAAAAAAGACAGGCTTAGTTTTGTTTTCGCTTTACTTTTGCTTTTGTTTCGTTTGGTGACTTGGACATTGTATTAGATGGGGACCAAAAGCTTACCATGAAACTCCGGGTGCAGAATGACAGGTGAGCTGACGCTATTACAACCTCCAGCCCGGCCTGATAGAAAACATATGTTTGCTGCTAATGCTAACGGCAGCCCAGTGCTCTGTGCAGGAAACAGTCAGCTGTGCTGTTATCTGTCCGTCGCTACTTCTGGGTTTATTGCCTGAAAATGACTGAGGTGACCGAAGTATAGTTCAGCTAGCGTTAGTAAAATTTCAAGAACATGGCACTCATAGCCTGGGTGGGACGTTCACGATGAGTCGAGGTAGTTTAACACCTGCAATACTGACTGCTAGTCAATTTAAGTTAGTAAACAAAACTTAAGCTAACCTGATAATTATCTTAGTTGATAGTTACGTAGTCCACAACATACTGTCGTCTTCATTTGTCAGCGTAGCAGCTTTTAAGTCTTGTAGAAGTTAATACTTTAATAAATTCAATGTTTAACAAAATAACCATATCCATATGATCACAAGGTTACCTTATTGTCACTAGACACTTGAACTTCAATCAAATTATGGCATCGTTTGTTTGCTGCGGGCCCTCTATTGAAAGATAAATGCAAAGTTTGCAATAAAACTTAGTGCTGTGCAGTTTCTATGTCTTAGATTTACTGGCAATTCTGCAGTCTCCATTAGTTAACTATATATTATACAACGTGTTAATACAGCTGTAATACAGCTGATGCTGAACACATTGACTGAGGCTACAAAGGTTTGTCTTTTATGTCAAAGGAGTGATTCCAGAAGAGCACTGAAACTGAGGGAGTCTCCTACTATAATGCAGCCTAATTCAAGTGAGCGGGGCGCTCATGCAGGAAATGGTTTATCCCTTAGTCTGCAACCAGAGCTTCTCACCAGGACACCAGCCCCTGCTGCTGCTGCTGCTGCTGCCGCCGCCAAGCCTGAGAGCAATGAGGTGCGGGTACCCATGACCAGCGGGCCTGGGGAGTCCAGTGGAGGCGCATCTTCCAGGAGGTGCAGAGTCAACTCCCACAGCCACTCCCAAGCTCAGTCACACGGACATAATCGGGCTCAGCACCACTCGAACTCGGTGCCTGAGCTTGACCCGCCTGACTCTGATCTGGACTCTGGAGAACCCAGCACCTCTTTATCAGAGCTTCGCTGTCTCTTCCGCTGGCTCCAAAAGAGCCTTCCTTTCCTCGTCATACTGTGTGCTAAACTGGTCATCCAACATGCTCTTGGTGAGTACGGGTTAAGCAAACACCATTATTGCAACTGTGAACACAAGACAACTTATCACAGTCTTTTTCTTCATTTACCAGGTCTAGCAGTTGGGGTTGGCCTCTTCACAACTTTTCTATATGTGAATAAAAACATTCAAACTCAAGTCTTTCTTCAGGTAAGTCAAGAACAGAAAACACATTTGTTGATCCCTTATGCATTTCATTGCTGTTGGATTCCGAAACCATGTTTTTGCCTGTGTGCGCCCTCAGGATCGTCACTCAAAGCTGCAGTGTGTATGGCTGCTACTATTCCTGATCTCTTCCACCCTCCTGCTTTACTACACCTTTCTCACTGAGACACTTTACCATTGGTAAGAGTGAATGCATCATCTCACATTCGTTACCCTAAACAACAAGACTGTGTGGCTATTTCCTGTAAGCAATTACCTGTTTTTGGAATATAAGCTCAGTTAGTCTCTGTGGCCTGAGTAAGCAACCAGAATACACTGTAGTCATTTCTTTATTCTCTGGGTGACTTGACTACAGTTCTTCATCCAGCAGAACTCATTACTTATATCAAAATATCAAAATGCATTCTTTATTCTTTATAAGCAGAATAGTGAAATCTATATTTGCCATATTGACCAGCGTATGTTTATATTGCCCACCTGTACTGCAGTCAAGTAAACAGCTAAAGCTGGAATGCAGTGAACAGTGCTAAGATGAACATGCCATTTAACCTGAATGTCAACTTCCTTCCAGCCTCATCTTCCTCAGCCCAACCATTGAGTCGCTTGGTTTCTGGGAGGTTCTATGGGCTGTCGGCATCACCAGTTTCATAATAAAGTTCCTCTCTATGGGGATGAAGTGCCTTATTCTGCTGCTGCCATCTTCACTGGTGACCTACAGAACCCAGGTATGAGCGTGGTGGATTTCTTCTTTGGATTGTTGGTTAAGAAAAAAATATATCACTGTGCTATGTCTTGGCAGTGTCGGTTCAGTAGTTCTTATTTTGTGTGTTTATGTCTCCAGGGGCGGTGGCTGATGCTTACTGAGGAGCTGGGTCAGGTCCACCAGGCCACGGCTCCTGTTCCACTGTGGTTCCGCTACCTGGTCACATACCAGGAGGCTGACGGCACCCCTGGACTCACACTGGGGGTCCTGCTGGCTTTGCTCTACCTCATACTGAAGGTGTGATCATTCAAACTAACCCGCAATAGATCTTTGTTGTGTTAATGTTGAAAAATAAAGGTGGAAGTCTTTTAATTATTTATTTATTTTTTGTTCTTTTTCTCTCTTTCAGCTTTTAGGATTTTACGGACATTGGACGTCTTTACTGAAAACTGTGAGGATATTTCTAAAAGGCGAGGTCAGTGTTAAACAATTTTTTGGTTAAATAGTAAATGTTTAGAATCAATCACCAGCTGTGTTGAGGTGTTTTGGTTTTTTTGTTTCTCAGCATACAGGAACAGTAGCCACTAGGAGTCAGTGCAGCGAGGCTGGAGACGTCTGCCCCATTTGTCAGGAAGAGTACAGGGAGCCTCGGGCTCTACTCTGTCAGGTAAAACCACAGAAGTGTCATACCATACCATACTATACTACTATTGGTCAGGTCTTGTTATCATTGTAGCTGACATTTTCACACCTGCAATTTTCTCTTAATTCACTATTTGCTACTGTAATAAATAACCCATGTTTTTCTGTCTTTTGGAATTACATTAATCTTATCTGAGCCCTTTATGTTTTCCTGAATCATATGAACTGATTCAGTGTGGATCTAATCATGCATGGTTAGTGCTGACATGCCGTTGCTTTTCTGCTGTGCAGCACATATTCTGTGATGAATGCATCGCTCTGTGGTTTAACCGGGAGAACAGCTGCCCTCTCTGCCGCACTGTGATCACAGAGAAGGTCTACAAATGGAGGGACGGAGCCACATCTCCACACCTGCAGATTTATTGATTGATAAGTACAGCTGGGGAGCTTTTGGGTGTGCGGAATTGGTATTAGCTTGTATTTAATATGTAATTTTTCTATGGCTGTCAAATCTCACTGACTAGTAATGTTGTACACACTGTTTCATTAATCAGCTAAGGGCTGTGCCCCCTGCGGGCCAAGGTCAGTAAGGACACACAACTTGCACCTACAGTAGGCATGTTTCTGGCTTATTTACCAGTACATCCCTCCTTGTCACTATCACAGACAAGCCCCCAAGTGTTTTTAGATGTTTCTATTTTAAGTTGTTTCCTCATGTGTTGTGTTGCTTTTATTCACCTTTTAATCTTAATATAAACTGTCCTCATGGGGTGGCAAATTGTTCTACTTCCACTGTTTCTTCTACTTGTAAATATGGGAACATCAGAGAAATATATATAAGTATTTTAAACAGATTTTTCCTGTATCATACGTTTGAACAAACATGCAACACATGAACCCTTTCTTATCCAGTGTTTCTACATTTGTGGAAGCAACTTTTCTGATTTGTAACAATAAATGTGTAGAGGTGAGCAGCTGCATACCTCTGCTCAGGAGTGCTTGCTGAATCCTGCTTTAGATGCATCTTTGAGCTTGAATGGGTTGGGGGAAAGGTGAGACTGGAGGGCTGACAGCTAGCATACTGCAAAGGCTTTAGGAAGCCCAGTACACAGTAACATCACATGGTCCAGTAATGACCTTTGCCAGCCTGCATCCAGGTACTGAAGATGGACACGGCAGGCTAAATAATCAGTTTATGTGATGGATAAACAATTTGCCTTTTGCTTTCAGCTTTTGGTAACTTTATTCACAACTGATGAAAAGGATGCAGCTGAGCTTGTGAGACTGATTTACACATAAATTATTTTTCTATAGGAGGTGACGTGGCCTCATTTTTGTAAAAACCAAAGACTGGGAAAAACATCTATTTTATTATGTACGATCATTTCACTGTTATTTTTATCCATTTAGATCCATAAACTATCTGAATAAAGATCTACATTTTAATGATGTTTGTGACGTGTTTGATGTCGCAAAATAAGAATCACTTGTTTGCCGAACAGCTAAGCCTTAAAGTAATTCTCAGACAATCATTGAAGTCTAAATAATATTTAGACTGTACGTCTGTCCGTTTTTGCTATAACTCAAGAATTGGTGCGTAATTAACTCCATAACTCAGGAACAGAAGGGGGAATTGTGACCATATTTCATAATTGGTCAGACAGACTAGATCACACTTTTGACTCAAAGGTCATTGTGACTTCAAAAGAGGTTTTTAACCATAATTTAAGAATGAATCGGGCAATTCCAGATTTCACACCCACGTTGACTGGAACGACAGAATGAGTAAACAATAACTAGCACAGCACGGGCTTTCCTCCATCTCGTCCATTCTGCCTTTCACTTCCTGCTTCATTCTGAATTTCAAGCATCATGGGAAGCACGTGACTGCAAACAAGGTATTGGAGCGCGCCTAGCTAATTGTGATCCACATACAGCTCAGAGCGGCTTTGCATCTAAAGCTGCCAGGAGAAAACAAAAGCACCACATTTTGTGTAGCTATACTGAATATCCATCTTTACACAGTAATCAAGTACGTGTGTACCTGTTTAGCCAATACATCTATGATAATCCTTCATTAATCAGTTCAACAATGTATATTCACTGGAATCATACATATGTATCATCAAAATAGTGATAACTTCTATTTGGCCAAAAAAATACACTTTATATCTTTCATTTAATTCCTTCCACACATGAGTCTGGACAGACATGGATGTAAACTGAAACTTGACTGTTTGGCGGAGGCATGCGACCGTGGGGCGGTAATTCTAGTTTATTTTGACTTCATTATGTACATGATGCACATTAACATGCCCTATCTGGAGGGGTAGATCTAGGGGTGACAAAGCAAGAGTTACTACAACACCCATTCTACTCAAAGATGGTATTTCCCACCTGAAACACGCTTGATAACATGGTTGTTCTCAAACATCTCAGTGGGCAGGACACTTCTCAAATATACCTGAACAGAAGCAAAATGTATCATTTTTAGTTTCCCCAACCCCTCTGAGACTCAACAGTTACAGAAATGATCCCACTTGGATCATGTCACAATGAATTGGTGAAGCAAAGAAATGAACATCCTTGAGAGATGTAACAGGAAGTGAACCTTTCCCCACACATTTACAAAACATACACACTGTACTCGTCAGCAAAGGCACAATGCCAGTCCCATTGGTTTTTGCATCTGTTTTTCACCCCACAATAAACTGCCCTTGCTTTAAGCACTGCAAAAAAAAAAAAAAGACAAAGTGAAGTTCAAGTTTTCAGCAAGTAAAGTGTAAGATATCAATATTCAAATTCAAAGTCATCTGAAAAGCACCCTTGAATATGATACTATGCCACACAATAAATACTGTAAGACCTTTAGGTCACGGTCCTCAATTTTGGAATTTAAAAAAGAAGAAGCTGCATCTGAGGTTGCTGTAAGACATGTTCTGTGGAAATAAAATCATACTGTACTTGCTTATTATTATCACAAAATAAGTCTCAGACAAGAATTCCAAATCAAATTATCCCATTCTGCTGCCTTATCTAAATAATACTACATAATAAATACAGTACATAGATTGCATAGTGTGAACAATGCAGTGAAAACACAATGGCACTTAATGGAAAAGGAAATTAATATTGTAACAAATTAACAAAGAAAGTAAAGTAAGTGGAGTAAAAAGAGGAGTGACTGGTCTGGTAGAAGAAGAAAATCAATCAGCTCAGCCCAACACTGATCCATGTTAGAACCTTGATCTAAGCTATCTTCAACTAGGTTGAAAAATTTGCAAAGTAACTTAAAGAAACATTAAAAATGGCTCTGCGAGCAGTCAGTATGATCAAATATGACATTATGAACAAAATGTGTTTGACCATTGAACCTTGTAATTCTTACAAAAACCAGCTACACTTCTACGGTCGTTGTCCAGGGTCTGTTTGTTTACCAGCAAAAATCATTTGGTTCATTGAAACAGTACATCTGGTCAATTTGTTAAACACATAACAAAGAACATCAGGGAGCCATTCAAACTTAAGCTCATTTTCATTCATTCAAATTTCTGTTAGCATCATGGGAATCTGCATGTGACGGTGTGGTCGGTTTTATGGTGAGAAGTTTCACATGGCTTGACTCCAGAGGCTCATATAGCAGCTTCACATCACACAAACAGGTTATACATCTCAGTTCAAACAGGATTTAGTAGATGGTCCACTAACACAAGTCCGGGTTTATAGTCCTACCACTGAGAGCCCTGTTACTGTAAATGCACAAAAAGCATATGCAAAACACCCAAGCCCATAAGACAAGAACACTGCCTGAATCAATAAAAGGCAGTGATATCAATTTGGCTGAGTGTATTTTGGGTCAACATGTTTGCTGGTCTCCCACCATGAGGTTGCATGAATAATGCTGTAGGGGTCATTAGAGCTAAGCGCAGGAGAGTGACACACAAAAAGGCATTTAGAGTCTGTTTACATTCAACACAAAGAAACTGAATAGTGCTTCTGGACAGGCCTCCTACAGAAAGCATTCCAGTCGGACTAGTAAAGCAGTGCCAGCATTTGGTATTGATTGTGGTGGAAGTGATGCTTTCAGCTGAAATTTCACTTCTATCCTTTTATAGCTGCTTTTCCGTAAGTCTTGCTCGACCAACTCCTGACCACACGCTCCGGTAACAAAGGCAATGCGATTGTTTTCCTCAAACATGCAGGAATACTGTGTTCATTGTGGAATTGTTATCCAATAATTCTACCAACTGACAGTGTAACCTGTAAGTTCTTACCACAAGATGATCATTAAAAGGTGTGGAATGCAATTCTAATCTAATACATGTCTTTTTGTCAAATTCAGTGAATATCTCCTCACGGTCCGCTAGCTGTCCGTTCAGTGTGTGCGCTGAAAAAACTCTGGTGTTTGTACACAGCCCTGGCCACGCAACACTAGTCCAGTCATGATCTGTGTGTCAGGTAACGTTAAATGACTTGCAATGTTAAATCACAACCGAGCTAACGTTACATTGCTTGCTGTGTCGTTGTTCGCGCTATATCATTGTATTGGATTTCTCTAGAATCGCATACCCCACCTTTAAATAAACAAAAAAGGCTGGCTTATTGAGGGAGAAATAAATGCCCCTTGTAACCATATTTTCTCACTGTGAAAGTAGTAACTAATCGTAAACACTAAGAGTAACATTGTCCAGACTTGAGGATAAAAGAGCACCAGTAAATCGTGAGATAATACCAGTTGAGTACACCGAAACCACCTCAGCACACTCATCAGCTGGCATTACACAGCCAACAAGCAAGTCAACTTTCATTGAAAAGCACCTCTCTCACACCACTCCTCCGAGTGAGCACATATCTACTGTACTGATTAACTGCTGATTATCTGCATCAGGCTGAGTCAGGAGGCTTTGGGAGGCCAAGAGAAGGGAAGGTGCTGCTGGAAGAGCTGGTGATCAGCATTGACAGTGTCAGTCAATAAAATAAAATTCTACAAGTCTCTTTGAAAGAAAACATTAAAAGGGATGAGGAGGAAGAATTGGAAGATTCCTAATGTTTGTAAGGGAGCCGAGTGTCATAAGTTCATTCGTAGATGTTCGGGCCGCTTGGAGTTCATGGGGTAGGCCTGCTTTTTGTAGGGCCCTGCATTGATGCCTGAAGGATGCCTGATGGGAAGTGGCGCAGAAGCCTCGGAGGTGCCACAGCTGCTCGTGTCCATCTGCTCCACTATCGACACCTCCATGGGTTGCTCCACAGAGCAGCCAGCAGCCAGCAGGGATGAGCTTCTGGTCAGTGTGGGTCCCCGGGGCCAGCAGTCCCCTCCTACAAACTTCACCGGACTGCAGAAGAGGGAGATGTAAAAATCATTGCCTTGAGCTATTCTCTTATTTATAAATAGTAACAGAGGCAGTCATGTGTCGCACAGCTATAACTGGACGTGTGTTCAGTGAGAAAAACATACCTAGAAAGAATATGGAGGCTAAAGGCAAAAAACCTCCAGAGGGCAGGAGGGAATGCTGTTGTGTTTGATGTTGGAATGACTTCAAGGATTTGGTTTGTTTATTTTCTGCTTTTTTTTTTTCCTTTTCCAACTTCTTGAGTTGTGATGTTATAGTTAAAGTTAAAGTAAAAGATGGTGATATGTAAATGATTATGTTGTACCGCTTTTCACCAACAAAAAAAGGAAAGATTTCAATAGACATTGTGCAAATAGGTAGCAGATATCCAGACATCATCAGTTTCCTTTATCTGCCTGACAAGCATTTTTATCTCAAATTCCTCTAAATTAAGTTCAACTCAAGATTTACACAACTGACCCCTACTTATCTAACCCTGAGAGGATTCCTGTTGTGCCATTGGAAAGGAACTTTTATTTACCCTTCTAATGATGGCTTTATTTAGGTCAAGCTGGCTACATTTACAAGGTCAGAAAATGAGTAATCGATGTGGGAAGACTTGCTGTGGGGAAAATCTGTAAATGACCAATGGAATTCAATGGGACCAAAGTCAAAAACAACTTCCCGTTACCTCACAGGTGTTCTTGGGCTTCCTGGGAACTTCCGTGGCGAGCGGACCTTTGGCTCGAAAGAGAACTTCTCTTTGACGTTTTCAAGCACAGATGGGGCTACATATGTGAAACCCTGGGGAAAGGGTGGGGGACAAAAACAGAGAGAGATCTGAGTCCACCTCTTCAAAGACCATCTTTCCAAAAACAACCCACAGCTGATGATGAGCAATGAAACGCTGAGTAAACCATATCATGCAATGTGGTGGAACAGTGAGTGAAGCTTCCAGGAAAACCAACAGGACTAAACCAGATGGGATGCATTAACTGATTCTCGTAAGACCTACTTGTTGAAAAGGAAATTAAAAACATTATGTCCAGAGCTGGCCTTAGTTTGTATTTTTGTTTGCAGACAACACAGAAACAGTAAAGTTCAAGAGTAAATTGCAAAGTGTTCTATTTAAAAAGACTTTAAATACCCAATCCAAAGTTCGGCAACATCACCTTCAGGACTATCTATGCTGCACTAGAACTTTAGTTTATTTCAATATTAAAATTATTGAGCGTACTACTCAAAATAAGTTCTAAAGGCAAGTCCTAAAACCGTAAACAAACAAACTATGAATTACATAACACTTATACCATGTTCAAAGAAAATACTCCACTCCAGGCTATGGGTTATCTTTCTGATGAACCGATGTTGCCGCCTCATCACCTTTCTTACTTCAAGATATACATACCTATAACTCTCCCAGGCGTTACTAGGCAGTGGCTTCTCCAGCTTACTACTCTTGTGAAGTTACATTTACTCCCAGAGTAGTGGCCATGTTGTAAGCAAAATAATCGATTATTGGCCTTTGTGTCATGCGTTATTTTTGCACATTTTATCATGGATTATTCCTTACATAACTTGTTATCATGTTATGAAAAATTCAGGAAACTCTGTACTCCAAACACACACACACACACACAAAAAAAAGCAGCAAGGTCCACTGTTTGCTGTGAGGTACGACACTAGTTACCCACCAGGAAGACTTGATTGGCACTTTCGCTGAGCGTGGAGTCGTCAGGGCTGTCCACTGGAGTCTGGCTGGTGAACTTGGAGTCGAACTGGCTGACGTCATCAGCCGATTGCTGCCGAAAGAAGCGTGTCAGTTAATCGCCCTGCATGGACAGCTCAGAGCACAGAGGATGTTGCTGCGTAAAAAGACGAACTCACCAGGAAAGGTTTAAACGGAGGCTCTACTTTGCGAGCAAGGAGGTCATCCCAATTAATATGCCGGAAGAATGGGTGGGCCTGGGAAATACAATGACAGCAGCAGGGTTTTTATATTTCATGACTACCACCAGGTTCTCCAAGAAGCATTCTCATTCTCAGAGTTATTTTATTAAGTCCCAGATCAATATGTCAACACACTGCATGCACACACTTGTGACTCTACTTTCAACGGATGTATTTACCTGGACCTCAGTAGCATCTCCCGGTCCAGCCCCCAGTCGCAATGAGGCATTTCTTTTCAGCAGCTGAAAGAGGAGGTTTAGAGACTCATTTTTCTGCCACTCCAAATGTTTCAGCAGAGACAACACAACCAGTGAAGCATGAGGCAAGATAGGGAAGGCTTTTACAGCTCACCTTTTTCAGGAGGTCCCTGGCTTCTTGTGTGAGGTAAGGTGGAAGGCTGAGTTTGCATTTCAAGATTTTGTCAATTGTCTTCTTTCGGTTTTCACCAGTGAATGGAGGCTATGAAAAAGTAGTAGGACAGAAACAATAGTAGCAAATGGTTCATACCTGAATTTGCCTTTTGATGCCCGCAGCGCTGTGATAAACAGTTTTACTTTCTTTAGCAATGCTACTATAGGATCGAATGGCGTGCACTTACTGCTCCTGTCAGCATGTCATACATGAGAGCTCCCAAACTCCACCAGTCCACTGCTCGGTTATGTCCACTCCTCATTAGGATCTCTGGAGCCCTGAGGAAGGAGAAGGGAACGACCAAGACGATACAGCAGATAAACTACACTGTGTAAGAATTAGGAAATGTGACTGAATGTGCAGATGTCTACAAAACTGAAATCTGAATTAATCTACAAAAATGTGCGTGATGACTGTGTGACGTACATGTATTCGATAGTTCCACAGAAGGTGTGGGTGACCGTTCCGTCATGGATGGACTCTTTGCATAGACCAAAGTCTGTCAACTTCACATGTCCTAGAAGGAAACAGAGCCAAAGCAAGAACATGAGAGAAACTACGCTCTAAAAAACAAACAATAGAGTAAGTATCAGATTACCCAGAGAAAGAATTCAATCTGGCAACAAAAGGCCATGTGTGGAGGTGCAAGTTTGTCTAATCTGCCTTTTGTGAGGGACACTTTAGCTTTCAGTACCGTTGTTGTTGAGCATGATGTTCTCAGGCTTCAGGTCTCTATAGATGATGCCTTTCTGGTGCAGGTGACCCAGCGCCATCGAGATCTCAGCCAGGTAGAAACTGTCAACAGAAAAAAAAAAAAAAGCAAGACGCATGTCCCACATTCAACATAATTTTATTGACATGAAGTGAATCTGTTTATTTCCCCATTACATCACTGATTATGCACATTTATACATTTTCTACAAAGAAAATGTTTTACATAACCCACTGCTTCTCAGTGATCTGCAGTTAAGGTGTTGGTGTTATTCTAGGAATATTACACCCTTATTTGTTCAGCAGCTTGGTTCTCTGTAATCACCATTTTCATCTACAGGCTGTGTTTATGAAACAGAACAGCAGGTACTGCAAGTGTATGTCCCTGTTCCAAGTGACCCTCACACTGCCTCAGAAACAGTGTCACATATATGCCTGTTTTTACAAAGCTGAATGCTTCTGATTTAAAATTCCCTATTGAAGAATTCTCTAATTTCCTCACTGAACCTCTTTAGAACCATTTGCCAGCATTAATCTGCCAGAGATAACAGATCAGACTGACGTTCGGACATCATCTGGCATTCCTCACCCTCCTGTACATCATGAGTCAGCAAAAAAAGACCTCTAAGAGACAACATGCAACACTGGGTGTTTGTCAAGATGCCCATACTGTTGCCATTTGGAAATGGTTTTTATATTGTAAACATAAACATAGGAGGTGTGTGTGGAAAAGGGGATGAAAAGATGTTTAAACATAACATCCTGAAACAGTAGTTTCCAGAAACTCTTTTTCTTTATATTAAGTTCTCAGGGAAAATTTCCATTGATCACCAGAAACACTGTAAATTAATCAGAGGAAAGCTAAAGGCTAAGGTTATCCCTGGCCAGATGGTTAAGGCTTTACCAGTGACAGACAAACTAACTCACCATGCTGTGTCTTCCATGAAGATGCCCTCTCTTTCCAGTTGCATAAACAGCTCCCCACCTGCAGTCACCACATACAAAATCAGTCAAATGTATTAACAACCTTTTTGAAAGAAAAGCATCCATCCAATTTCAAGTGCACACACAATGTCCCATGCTCATTAAATATGGTTAGATGATCAAAGAACATTTGTGACAATTAACTGTAATACTTAATTTACTTAAGTATTAAGAGCATAGGGGATTGTACTGTACAGTATGTTTGATTGGGCATCACTATGCTCACCGCTCAGATACTCCAGGATAAGGTACAACTTTCCCCCTGTCTGGAAGGCATAGATGAGATCCACAATGAAAGGATGCTTCACCTCCTCCAGAATGTTCCTCTCAGCTTTGGTGTGTGCTGTGTCCTTTGCATTACGCACAATCATGGCCTGGCAAGGGAGAGTCAGGGTGTGAAACTATTCAGGCAATAACTTTAACCCCATTAGCTAGTGTCAAAGCTTCAACATCAGCTGCAGAGGCAGAGCACAAAATCAGGACGCCAGGATGGTAGCTACAGTCAAGTCTCATTAAGCCAATAAACACAGTCATTAACCAAAACCTCAAGCTTCGGGGAATATGAGCTGGCTTTTCAAGCAAAGTCAGACACCAGCTCTGTGTCAGCTGCAGGGAGGAGGCCAAGCAGAACAGAAGCAGCAGATCTGGGGTTTCAGGGGAAAAGCCTGCTGCCATTATTTTGGGTGGTCTGCCCTTAGCTGCTGGCTTCATAGCTGAATGCACCAGTATGTCTCCAGAAAAGGCACACAGTGACATACAGTATATGTGAAACACTATACACTGCTAAGCTGCATTGGGTTTGGGAGTCAACTGAGTATTTAAGGTGCTAATTCCCCATAGATGTAGGTTACCTGTGTTCGCTTACATATGGACTACATAATGCAGATGCTAATCCTCTTAAACTACACTATTCTGTATGCACACTAGGGGGCAGTAAGGTTTACCTTTAAAAGGACTTTGAAGGACAGAATGAGCATAACTGAGTTACTCTGTATACCAATGAGATAATTCTCACTAAATTATATTAAAACCTTCAGCCAAACCTGAGAAAGGCAGGTTCACTCACCTTCTTCAAAACTTTCATCGCAAATATCTTCCCAGAGGTGGCACCGGATACCTTACGAACTTGAAATACCTGTAAAAATTGACATCATATCAAGCTAAATCCATAGATATAATTTACACACGGTTTCTGCAGGTTCACCAAGTTAAATGTAAGACTTTTAAGATTTTTTTAATACCACATGGAATGCAATTTAATACCCATTTCACAGCCATACTGGTCAAAGTATAAAAGTATGCTAGAAAACCAGTAGCGAAGATATGGCCTAAAATTATTTATTATATCACATTTTTTCAGTACTTCCCAGCAGAAGTGTTTTAAGTTCATTTAAGTTTTTGCTAAAATCGACATTTGGCCGTTATGAGACAATGAGTTAGCTATTGTAACTAGCAGTAGGGACAGAGCTTGCCTGAAACTCTATAAAAAAAGATTTTACATCCTCCTGCATGCACAATTCATTGCAACTCCCCCACTTTTAGCTTGTAGGTGCCTAACTTCTTCAGACAGTGTGCGACTGGATAAAAACACATTTTGCACACACTGCCTACGGTGAGCGACTTTTGAAAATACAATAATTCAAGGCTTCTTTTTCCTCTTAAAAAAAAAAAAAAAGGAAACTGAATTCAATGCTTTTGAAGACTTTTCAAGCCCTGCAGATAGTATACCCTAGCATCACTATGCCTTTGGCTGCGTAGACCAAATATTTTCTTCTATGTCTCAACTATGGCTTGAAAAATTGCACTGTGTCATGCTGGGGACATGAGAAATGATTATGAATTATATTGACAAACAAAAAAGGCATTTCTTAGCAATGACAAAATGAAGCTCAGAAGCTGCTATTGTGCATAATGTGTATTCATTCAACTAAGCAATGAATTGACAAAGGTCACTGTCTTCGTGTGTAAAACTGAGTGATATTCTTCTATTATTCTGACTAAACTGCGACGAGGGACTGCTCTGATTCTGCGTGAGCCAAAGTCTGTGTTTTGAGTATCTGTATACACGCATAATTCTTGAAAGACTATTTGGTCTCAGTTTTAAGGCCAAGAAACTTCAAACCTGTGCCAAATATATTCTGTAACTACACAAGAATATCAAAACAAATGACAGTGTGTTTCAAAAAATGTAATTATTTTGTAACGCTGAGAAATTCCCAAGATGCAGAAAATGACTTAGTCATCATACACAAAACCACTTCAAGAAACAATAAGTCATGCATCTGCTTGCTAAGTTAAAAATGTTTCCAAAATAACTGTGATGTGCACATTCATTGTCAGGCTTAGAAAAGAGAACGTCAGTCACTATGGGGTTGGTAATAGCAAACTAACACAATGTTAACACCAAAATAGAACCATAAAAAAACAAGACAGATTTCCTGATCTCAATGGTTTTACAATTAGATACAGGGGGGTTACAGTGATTACAGTTCCGTTTTATGTTGATGTGGGCAAAGGAGGAGATGGTTCTGGGATGCCAAATCTTCAGTTTAAGGGTGCAGCAGGATTTTTCTTTAACTTTCCCACAGCCAAAAAACACTAATATATCTCTGGGGATTGAAAAGGTTGTTGATAAACCGCAGTGACAATTAATAAAAAGGCTAAGATTTCTAGCATGCAAAACTCAATTTCCAGCCACTTTGTTAAAAAAGCCAAGTCAAGACAACTGCAATGTCCTCCCTCACATACTGGCAATGTGATGGCAGGTCCCAAGCCAAAAAAGCAAATGACAAAGTGGTATTTCCCACACTTTTAAATACTATTTTTTTTCAGGATATTTCAACGACCTGGAATCTAATGGATTTTTTTTTAAATTAACACTGTGTAATATGAAAGGGTCACATACAGTGCCCATCGAGAATTAAACACCTAACTATACAGCTCTACACAGCTGTTAGTTCATTGTTTTAGTTTCCAACCCTCAAAATCCAAATTTCTAGTGTGTGGTGAAGGACTTGAATTCATATATACATTTCCGTGCCAGAGAATCAGATGCCTCACCTTTCCATAGCCACCTTTTCCCAAAACTTTCAGCAGCTCAAAGCATTCAGGCCTGATCTGCTCTGTTCCCTTGTTCACGCTGTTCTCTGAAATTTCAAACTTCTCACAGTCATCCATGTTACTGGCAAAACAAAAAATAAAGAAAATAAGAAAATAAAGAAAAAAAAAAATCACATTCAAAACATTCACTCAATATTATGTTAACAATTTCCAAGAGACACAGCAGTATTAACAATGACAGTTACAATCGTTTGGGCCTGAATACAGACATGGGTAATGGTTCAGCTGAGGCTGATGGTGGTACAACAGTTTTGTTGTTGGGAATAAACAGCTGACAGAGAGATGGGTGTGCTTTCCTGACGTGGTTCCCAACGTTTTTCATACAAAAGGTCCCTCACATTGATCCACATTAGCGCAGTGATCCCCAATTTGATTATTTCTGCTTTAAGAGACACTATCCAAGATTATATAAATTATTCCTGGGTATATATGGATTGGCAACAAAATAAAAAGGAAAACTCATGAAAAACTCAAGAAATGAGTGGAGAAACCCATGGGAGACCTTACACCACAACGTTAGACAACACTCCCCACCACCATCCTCAAAACACCAAATGAGGGAATATCTTTTGGAAGAATGCTGTTCACCCCATGTCCATCCAAATAAAAACTTATGAATTTGTTGGTCCTTTGGGGGCCCAGTGAATTACGATTTTGCTTATACTCACAATTCAAAGCCACTGCACTGATCCATGTATTCACTGAACTGGCTCTGAAAACAAGAGGGACAACAGGACAGAAAGACTCAGCATGCAGTAATGCGAGAGAGGACTTATTTACCAGCCATCCTGAGCGCATTTATGGATATATTATGGACGTTACATTGTTTTTTACAATTAGTGTAAATAAGTTATTTCCCAGCCAAATGTTTTAGCCTAGTTAATTCGCTTTAAATTAACAGGTAAATTATGGCCAACTAATGACCAAGCTTAGTTGAATAGACACACACTTTCCCCTTAACATTAGTTAACTTGGTAACATTACTGAAACAATCCCATGTTTGTAACTAATAGCCAACGACCAAAGTAATATCTGATAAATAACGCTAACCAATAACTTCACGTTAGGTGAGTGATGGGAAAGCTAGCAAACGGTGAGGTCTTTTTTTAGCTACAGCCCGCTAGCCTTATGCTGTGTTCACACTACCGGCGCCAAAGCTACAGAACGGCCAAGCGTAGCCTGATGCTTTGTCGCCGGTAGTGTGAACACAGCTTTACACGGTGATGTACATCCCTACGACAGACGATTGCCGATGCAGAGCGTAAAACCGCTTAATCTATAACGCATTTATCGGACATGTAGCTACGCCCGGTGAGACGGATAGGCAATTTATTTGTCCTTGTGGCTGTTTCCTGGCATCGTTGTCCAATTCTTTCCATAACCCATTTACTGACATGGTGGCGTTTGTGGCTACACTGTATTTTCACCCAAGACTAAAGTTTAACGTGAGCGGTGGTCACGTTAACGTAAGCCGGGAAACACCAACCTGTCCGCCGTCAACACTTTTGATTCTGCGGATGTGCTTATCCGGTGTCTGTGATGAAAATGAAATTGTACTCGGCCATCATTTTAAATTCAGAAAATGTAATGGAAATGTCTTTAAGTACAGTGTAGTGACTGTTTTATGGGGCAATACCATATTCCGCGGGAAAGGGGTGGACGAGGGTGTCCGATAATGGATACTCGACCACTGATGTTAGCAACGCAGGCCTCGAAGCTGCTAAGTGCTAGCTAACTGGCTAACAGCGGCGGTATTACCCTCAACGGTAACGTAAACTCACCCCGTCCTCGAGTTCGTCGTCAGAGACATTCTCATCCGGTTGATCCAAATCGATGTCGAAAACCCCGGCCATGGCCACGGCACTTCAGTCGGTATTTTGTCAGAAAACACAGTAGCGCTCCCCCGCCTCATAGGAGAGCCATCACCGCTACAACCGGCTACAGCAGCAGAAAGCATGGGTTAACATCCAGCTAACCAAAACAACACAAGGACCGAGCAGAAGAAAAAGCCTCTAGCGTCGGCCACCGGCACTACTCGGCTCAGGTTGGCTTGGAGACATATAAAAACATATTAGTAAAGAATTGACAACTTGCAATAATAGAAGAAGGGGGAATGTAACGTTAATCTTAAAACTATTCACAATAGAATTGGGTCAACTGCCCTTAGATAAAAAAAAAACAACTACTTTTCCTCACTCAAAAATAGGCTACATTGCATCAGAGTAAGTCAAACAAATACTCTTTAAATATATAGCAGCAATATAAAGATATACCATCACCTGAAATCACCATAGATTTCTTTAGGAAGTGTATGATTGAATATTTCTCCATCCAAACAGTGGAGCACATTACTCTGAGATGCCACAAAGTAATGCTCTTATGGGACAGCGTTTATGTTTCTTTCAGCATTACAGTGGCAAAAACACTGATCCAAGAGGTTATTTGGTTTAAACCTTCCATTCACAAAAGTGGAGCTCTGGACATGGGTCCAATGCTTCCCAGAAATCCGTGGAATCATTTAATATCATAATTATTTTATTCAGAGACAGCAGGATGTGGGAATGTGTAAGGTAAGTATGCCTCCTCTTACCAGCGGTCTCAATTGCTTCCTCTGGTTTCCTCCACCCACGTTATAGACAGTCATATTCCTACTCTGCCAAGTCATAATCTGATCACCTAAATAGGATTAAACGGGGTTATAGGGTTGGTGGTTTAACGTGGGACTGTTTTGGGACACTTAAAGAAAAGTTTAACATTCTCTTGTTGGCTCTACATCTTTGTTCCCAGAAAATGAAAAGGTTAGTTTCCTCTCATTCTTAATGTTGAAACTGATTTATGTAGTTAAAGCCAAACATGCCCCAGATCATCACAGAAACATAGGTGAATTTAATTAGGTTGTATATTTCTTTGTTGCTTTTTTCTGTTATCTTAGAAACAAACAAACAAACCTACAACCAACAAAATTACTCAGTCACACAAAACAATTTTCACAAACACAAATAACAGTCACAAAAAAAAAGAAACTTCAAGTTTATTTAGATTGATTAGTCAACTGAATCATCAGCTATCATCAGTTTGAGTCAATTTTAACAAACATTAGCCAGTTCCATTTTCTCAAATGTGAAGATTTGTTGCTTTTCTTTGTCATATGTGATAATAAACTGAATACATTGGGTTTTTGGACTGTTGGTTGGAGCAAAAAAAAGCTATTTGAAAATGACCGTATGATGACGATGATTAATTGATTATGAAAATGATTGTTAGTTGCAGGCCTAAATTTATCAGAATTTATCATTGTGTCAACAACCGATTTTCTCCAGTTCAATGTTGGTAAAAGGAACTTTAAAGCTAGCTGTGATCTGGTGTCACAATTATCAGCTCATAAATGAAAACAGATATGCAGTCGGTTACTAAATGTTTGACACAGATCATGACTATCAGCAATGCGGCTAAATACACTGGAAAAATTGTACAGCACTGTATCTGGGGAAAGAAGAATTATGGAGTTGAGGACATCCTGCCTGTTAATTTTCTTTTTAAATATTTCTCTTTTTTTTCTCCAGTATTTCTGACACAGACTACTGAGCGGTGATCACTGATATCCAAAGCAAGAACAGCAGCAGCAATGTATAGTAATTATGGTGTTTGTTTGTATGTAGATTTAGCAAGATTCTTCATATTTGGCCACATTGGTTTGAACAGGGATTTTTGAATTTATCTGAGATGCTGGACTACCAGCTGAATTGATATGCTACAATAAGAGGGTGCATATAAGGCCTTTTTCATAGAAGACATTTTGACATGTCACGGTAGGAAAAGTGCAGGCATAAATAACATAATTAATGAATGCTGAATTCCATTTACCTGCTTCAGTTTCAACGCTTTTCTGTTGTGCATGCTGGCTCACTGTCTCACTATGATGGCTTCAGATCAGATTATATCCCTGTAATGCACTGTATCTGTCTACAACTCTCTTTTCTCACCAGTAGGTGGCAGCAAGAAAAAGGGAATCCTTTTCAGGGTGGGAAAGCCATTTTTCATTCATCCTAATATCTGCCTGTATAGCTCCACTTTTTTGAAGTACTTAAGTCCAATTCAAGATCCTGACAAAATGCCAATATATCATTAAAACTGTATGCATTTTATTCTAGAAAGGCAAGGCTTGTTACTCCCTCTTGTGGTTTAAAACTTCATCTAGATGTAGATGTGTACTTCAATTAATTACAAGACATCAAATGCAGCAATACAAAACAATACAAATTCAATAAAACTACCACATTTCTGAGTAGTGTGTGCATGATGAGTAATGTGCATGTTTGTTAAGGTAACCCTCGGGTGTTACCTCACACAGCGACAGCAGAGGAGCATCGATGCCTGATGCTGGGCTATGTAACTGATCTGAGAGAGCTGCAACAGACTTATTTTTCTTATCTTTAGATATTTTAAAGGCCACACTGTGGCCACTGTGACAATATATTTAGGGTTCTCTCCACACTTCCTAGTGATGTTTGTGGTACCTGCAGAAGGAAGCAGAGTGAGAGCTTGTTGCTGTTTCCTCACACTGTATTTCCAAGTTCTTCATGCTCCCTGTTCTGATTTTTGTCCCTCTGTGAGAAATGTCAAACTGCATCTTAAAAAATGACAAAAGGGTCTGAGATCAGGTTGGATCATGTTTTCAGCTTCATGGCTTTTATCAAAATGTTCAAATACAAACACAAATGCGATATTCTTTGTAGCCAATATTTGTGGAAAGAAAACATGGGGTAAAACCGGAAAGAGATATTCACAGTTAGCAGTTAATGTCGTCTTATTATTTAGGAAATCTTGGATAGCCTATGAGTTTAGAATAAAAATGTAAAGGGGTTAATAATCAAGGAAAGAAAATGTTGTTTACATGTAGAAATCCATGCCTTGTATCTTTACTTTTCATAGTTAAGAAAATTTGTTTTTTTAGAAAATATTTTAAATGTGCTGCATATACATTTAGATACTATTGAAATATTTTGAAAGCATATGTTCAAAACATTTTAATCGCCATCATTTCAAAAATCTTGAAATGCATTTTATAAAAAAGTCTGTTTATCCAGTTCAATGAATTTCAGCTCAGAATGCCAGCTACATTTCTTAATATAAGAAACATTTTGATTCCTTTCCATCTAGTAAAAAAAAAAAAAAAAATGATTTTATTAACAACATTTTTAAAGATCACCTCCAGACATTTAAAAGTACTCTGCTTTGAATAATAATTCAAAAGTTGAATTAAGTAGTTAAAAGCATGTCTACTCCTTCTCCGTCATTGAAAAATTCAGAGTCCAGAAACTGCTGGATACAAGATGTCTTACTTCACTGTGAAGTCCATCCTCAGTGTATGTGCACTGGAGGTTTTAAGTTTCCACATCACACTTGTGTAAGTTGCACATTGGACTGTGATTGGCTTCCAAACTTGTGATGTCATAAAATCCTGCTCGTACATCCACGTGTTAAACTGAGATTAGAGCTGAGAAACTTTCCCCCTTTCAGTAGATGAATGCGAATACATACGTCATTCTTTAGAGTGAAGGTGAAACATCCACGTTCCAAAAAAAGTTAATTCGGTACAGATAAGACACACTCGTATCAAATAACAGCAGATGACTGCTGTGACAGCACAGCAGTGAAACTCCAAATATGATGATGTCATCTGTAGGATTTTTACACTGACACGAGGGAAACAGTTCCCCTGTTCAGGCCAGCAAACAGTGGTTGTTTTCAGAATCTAAGGGTATGGCATGATTACTCATAATGGTTATGGGGTAAACAGGAAAGCCTGTTGGAAGTGCGTATTAAAGAAGTGTAATCTTCAGCAGTCCATTCCCGCTGCTTTCCTTCAGTACAGCTGATGTGAAAGCAGTCAGCAGGGCGTCCCAGCTGCAGCACGACACAAGTATTTCTTAAAAGAGGGGGGGGTCCTTGAACGGTTAAACCATATTTGATCTCCAGCATATTTAAGTAAAAGTGACTGATTTACAGATAAAATTCCCACTAGGTCCTCAGTCTAGGAGCTAGAAGGTCAATCTTTACCACAGCTTCTTTTATTGTGGGGGGTTTGCCTGAAATCTCTCTCAGGAAGGGCCCCCTGCAGGGTAGCGTTACTCTGAGCGCTGCCTCGATTCCATCTGATGGTTTGTTTTACTTTGATTGCCCGGCGATCAAAACCAGCTGCACTGGTTAACAAAATATGTTTTCTGTGTGTGTTCTCTGTTTTGTTTAGCATTGTTTATGTTTACAAAAGAACAGACTAGACACTGTTAGAAAGTCGCAGAGCTCTGTAGTGGCTCTGTGTGATGACTTGAGGTTGGTATTGTGTTCATTCAAAATCACTTTGCAACTGACTGTGTTGTGTTCTTATGTTTGGACTTTGTCAATATGGAAGGCCATTAATCTAAATTAAATTAAATGAAACTGTCAGCATCTTGACCTGATTTTTTTTTTCTTTTTTCTGGACTGCATACGCCTGGTGTTTACTGCAGGACAAAGACTTGTGGAGTGTTCTATCGTAATCTGAAAGTTTTATTTTGTGAACAATAAATAGCAGTAACGTGAGAAAACAGTACCATATCTATTTTTATGATGCTCAGTTGCCTTGTAAATACTACTAAACGGTTAAATGGCAGGTGCTCTTCTTTAACTGTACTGCAGCCTGTAATTGACACACACTTTTACAATAGATGAGTAAGCTATCTGATCAGAGCCGAGATCCAACAGCAACTTCTTGTGAAAAGGTGACAGCAAAATTAACTGTAACACACCGGAGGAGGTGAGGGAGTTCAAAAGAGAGTATGGGCCAAAGTGAGTTGTGAAAGCCAGATATCTAAGCATCTGGTAAAGTAATCCCTGTAACCCTGTAACCCTGTATATTCTGTTTATTTTGTGCAAAGGGCCACTAGTCTCACAGGGTCAGCCATATATATGTCAGGTCAGCTGTGCTGGATTTTGGCTTAGAGGTGTGTTGGAACAATTAAGTGGTAAACCATGTTTGAAATCACAAAACAATGCCTTATGAAGGCTGTGCACAAAGTAGGAATTAGAACTGAAGCTCGCAGGCAAACCATATATAAACGTACAGTATATATTTTGATAGAAAAGCTAAGAAAACTTCTAGCCTTTTTGACATCTAAACAGGAGTTTGGAATAATAGAATGAGCTTAAAAAGTGAAAGTTTTTAAAGATGGTGTCTAGCTGAAATGTTTGCAGTAATTTCCAATTGTAAATGTCCGCTAATAGATCTTTCTATGGACGCCTATTTCTGCCAGAAAAAAAATGCTAGAAAGTTAAAAAAAACCCCATTTACCATCCTTACCTAATGATGAAAAGTTAGTCATGATTAAAATAAAAATACTTACTAAAACAATGGTTTGACTTACTGTCTCATGATGCTATTTTTATTATTTTTATTATATTATACTTTTCCTCAATTCTATTTTATTTTCCCGGCAGAAATGGGCTTCCATATAACTGAGAATTTGGGGGAACACACAAAAAGAGGTAAGGACGTAAATCTTTCATTTCCTTTAAGAAATTTAATTTCCCCTAATTTGATTTTGATTGGATTAGAAAATAAAGTCAGGCACTGATGTACCTTGATAAGTGAGGTCTTCCAGAAAGATTTTTATAAAATCCTGTTAGTGTGTGGGACTAATACAGACACCCTCCTGTTAGACTCTGTCTGCAGAGGCCTGTTTCCACTTGAAGAAGTTCCCCTTTTTGGTATTGAAAGGATCTCAGTTCTGTGGACCACTGCAATGGATGCAAAGGTAATGGCTGGGCATGATGTAACACAAAAAGCGATAGTATGAAGCATTTTTGGGGGGCTCAGATGAGGTTGTTAAAGCAGTAAAAGTCCTTTGGTGGAATATCACTGCAGAAAAGCCAATCCAGAAGAGCTGGGAGCACAGTGTGTTTGTTGTGTAGTCTGGCATGGATGTGTCTGGTTTTGTTTGCTCTTTGTGGTTGTTTGCAGCACGTTGATGGGCACGCTGCTTACAACCACACTGCATGCGGTAAACAGGCCTCATGCAGAGTATGTGGACAAGACTGAAATTAGCTCTGATTGCAATGCCATAAAGGCTGAGAGCTTAAGTTTGTAATAGTAATGTCATGTTTTAGATGTAGACACAGAGGATACTGTGGTGTGGCTGATAGATTTCTGTCTGTATTTTGTTGATCATCAGAGCAAAATGTTGAAACTAGAAAGAAGTTCTTTTTTCTTTGGATCGACCTTAGTATGGGTAGCGGCCATGACGTCACCGATCCACATTACATACAGTTTCTTTGTCAGTGTAACACTTCAATAAATCAAAGTGTACCGATCTATTGGTAGTTTTTCCAGTTCTTTCTAGTGCTACCTAATTTGCATATACAACAGAAAGGACAGACCATGCATTCCCAGCATTGGTATGCTTGGAAGGCGTGTGAGACATTCCTGAGTAATATTTCTGAGATGGCATCATGTCATGACACAGAAACCTGCATTGACATGTAAAGCTGTGCTTAAGCTGCACTCAGCGCCTGAGGATAAAATCCACTGCAGAGGAGAGTCCATATTGTCAGATTTCAGGCATTCCAAAGGTTGACTCAGTGACGTCTTCTAACATCAAAGGGGTGTGTTGTTTCTGACTGTGTGTGTGTGTGTGTGTTGGTGTAATAGGTACATTTCTACAATTTTATGCTCACGTTACTCTCAGGCATACTGCTGCTTTATTGTGTTTTCCAGTCTTACTACAGCAGTCATGTCCCCTGTGTATCCATGACACACCTGTATGATGCAGTTTCTTTGGAAACACCCCTGGGACACAAATGGTAGGAGAAATGAAGAAACGTGATCATTATGCAGGTCTACGGCTCCTCTCTGTCTTGTTATCACACGAAGGCACATAAATAGATGTCATACAGCCCGTTTGTGAATGTAGCACAGAGCCAAATTGTGATTTGTCTTGGGACAGCGGTGGAAGTTTAGTCACTGATATTTTCCTCTGACAGCTTCTTCCCACGAACTAACACAAATGGACGAAGCTTAAAGACAACTACAAATGTATTCCTGTTGCTGCTGTAGAATTCTTCAGCGGCCTTTTGAAAGTACAACAACGAATACACGACCTGACTTGAATCGGAGTGTTAACTCCTTGAGAAAAAGGCAGGCGGAAGAGCTAGGGATGTGTGTGTTTCGTCACGGTGCCCTGGCATTGCCACCTGGCATCAGCCATTAGGCTGTCTGCCATGCTGGCAATGTGTGGGCAGAAACAGCAGATGCTCCTGCCTAACTATGTACTGTTAAAATACCCACACATAATTTAGTTCAACACAGCGCAGGGAGATGTGTTTTGTTGTGTCAAAATCAATTGGAGAAATAGTTCGTCATTAGTTAGTAATGGTTTGAATGATTGTATTTAAATAATTGTAAATCAAACAACAACAGAGGCCAGCCAAGGGCCTGTTGATAAGTTTAGTTAGACACTCAATCTTTCTGAATCGACCTAGTGATCTAATTCAGATGAGACCAATAATATCTCTCCTCTCAGATGGAGTGAATTATGAAGAGTCTGAAGCCGCTGATAAGCATGTTTGATCTTGGCATGCCAAAGCCACAATAAAGGAAACAAAGGCTTTTGGAGCTGGGGCTTTACAGTAACCACAGTTAGGGTGTGTGTGTGTGTGCGCGCGCGCGCACATATAAACATGTGTGTATGACAGAGAAAGAGATATCCACAAATGCTCAAAAAGCTCACTTTTCAAAAAATTACACCATACGTGTGTTCTGACATTCATAACTATGTTTCTTATCCTGATTTGGTTTTATTTTTGTATGCTCGTCATTGTTTTACTGTTATTCTTATATTTTCAAATTCTGATTATTTTTGCATTTTTACGGTTTACTCTTAGTTTTTTCGGTTTACTCTATTTAGAAAAGTTTTATATAAATACAATTATTATTATCATCATTATTATTTAGTCAAGTAGTTTTGAAAGAACTGAAAAAGAATCGCTTTCTTTTGCTTTCTTGCCTTCCAGGACTTCTGTATAGGATGGTAAATCAAAAGACAGTTACCATGATTATCGCAAACGACTACCAACAAATAGGAATTATAAGGATTCATCTAATGTTAAAGCCTCTAGATATCTTTTAAGACATGTAAAAATACTCTGATTTTAAATATGTTTTTTTCCAGTGGGTATATCACAACTTTAATGCTCACTATTTTACTATTTTAATAATGACACACTATTGTAATTTTGAGTCTTCAATAAGATTCCTCCTGAAAATCAAACTACAGTCAATTTGATACTATATAGTATGATACTGTATCTTCTCTTATTCTAAAAAATGGTGTGTTCTGCAAATAAACCAGTGGTTAATCCTAGGTGACATACCCATAAATTGTAACTTTCCTTTGCATCTTTCTCTGTACCCTTCGGACTGCCTGCTCACTCCACTGTGGGCCGATATGACCCCCTGACTGCTACTTACAAAAACAAAGGACCTTAATGTGATTTTGAATAAAAAAGGAAAGAAAAAAAAATCCACATGGTCAGCATAATTTAATGAGACAGAGTGTGAAAGGAACTAAGTGGATAACCAAATGCAGAGTGGGCTTGTGGGTGGGTGGTGGATGAAGTCAGTGATATTTCAGCATCCCTCAGTGGTTAGCCTGCTGACAGGGAGAGGAAAAAAACTGGAGAGTGAGAGACAGTGAGGGAGGTGGTGTGTGTGTGTGTGGGGGGTGAGAGGGACGCTGTGCCAGAAAAGAAACCAGCACCACCGGATTCAGCTGTAGTATATGTACAGCATATGGAGAGATCAGAGAGAGAAAGAGAGGAAGGACAAAAGCTGTGTCATTATTTGAATGTCAGTCCCCCAGCCTGTTTGGACAGGCAGGATTTGCATGTTGGGTTTTCAGCCGGAGCCCCGGGGTAGGGTGGGGTAGGGTAGGGTAGGGTGGGTGGAAATAGTCATCTTCATGGTGCTCAGGGTGTGGTTGCTCTGGGAACAGAACTTCTCTCAACGGGGGTCTCTCAGCACAGTTCACACACACCTTACCTCAGCACACAAGATCACACTGTATTCGCACACACCAAGGTCAGGTTCCTGTTTTCTTTGTCACTTCATAACCACAGAGCACTGATCTGAGATCAAAAATACCTGATTCATATCATCATAAAGTCAATATAAACAACTGTATATAGTGTATCATTTATGATACATGAATTCAGCTGATTCATGCATGATTTTTGTAAATGCTTGTGAAACAACACCAACATAATTTAAAATGATTTTATAATTTTTGTTCTAAATTTATTTTAGCAAGTTACCCAAATTGAGGTCATAGTAAATATTTTGTCTAAGACGCTGTTTTCAAATGGTAGAATAATTTAGCAAGGAAACACTGTGCCTCAAATGTGTCACATTGTTATTATTTACTAATACTAGTACAAATTCTATTTTAAAAAAGGTGAGAGTGTTGAGTTTAAACACAGCTTCCATTTGCGATAGGAGCATAAGTGTAGCTATAATTCACAACTCACAGCAAAGGCTTAGCTTGGAATCTGAAATGGAGATGATGTCAGTGTGGACTGAGCAAATCAGTAATGTGATAAGCGTTTAGATGTGAAACATTAGACGGGGAAATCGGAGTTGTGATGGACTCAGTATCCTCCTGGTCCCTCTTTCTCGGCTGACATGTGAGATTCTTTGGAGGCCTGAGGGTCAACACCGGCCCAGTGTGGTCAAGACTTAACACATAATGAACAGAACACCAATACTCTTTAACAGACTTTATTTATAGTGAGAGCAGATGAAAAAAAAACAAACAAACAAGTACATACACTTTTAAAATAACCCAGGTACCGACATATTAGACAAGAAATACAAGCACTTACACATAGAAATATAAACAGAATTTCTAGACAAACACGCACACACATTCAGATGGGCATGCCAAAAGGGGGCTCCCTTATGGAACAGGACATCCTGAAACTGCCAAGAAAAACACTCTTTGAGCCAGTGAGCCATTCCAGTGTTATCCAATGATTTTGCTTTTATGACCAGGAAAAAAAGTTTTACCCTTTTGCTCTGTTGTAGAAAAATAAAAATCTAAAATAAAACTTAGCCTTTGCGGCACAAGTATCCACTGGTCAAGCAATGATTTTCAGCTTTGTATAATTACCAATTTGTGGCCCTTAGAAAAACACCCCCTCAAGCGAGTTCCAATAAAGTGCAGCCTACTAAAAAAAAAAAAAAAAAAAGTATTGGGCAACAGAAGGAAGTTCTCACTAAAAAGAGAAGAGAGAAGTGTAAAAGGGAAGGGGAGAGCTGGGTAAGCACTGCGTGTACCATACCTAGGACTGGGTGTCACAATGTGATGTGTTGCAATAAGGTGTGTACTGTCTGGATTCTCTGGAAATTCTGGAAGAGGACAGAGCCAACACACACACACACACACACACACACACACACACACACAGAAGTACACTACTGACATCAATACATCTGCATTTGCAAACATGCGAAAACACAGTTCCCCCACATACCACATAAAAACCCTCACAGACGTCAGCGTGGAGGAAATAAACAATAGACCCATGTATCTGACGTTTCACAAGCAGTTGGGATAAAGGGAAGTGACATCGCAGCACACAATCTCTAAAATGGGAACCGATGCTAACTGAGACAATGACAATAACAGAAAGGACAAAACAGGATGCTGGTCAGATGAAAGAGCCCGAAATGTCAGACAGCCTACAGACTGTTGTCGCCTTGCAATCTTAACAGCCAACACCAGTCTGATAAGCTATCTGACAGGCCGAGAGAGTGACGGACATGCCTGAGACGTACGCATGTACAGACACAACAATGACAAAAAAAAATAAAATAAAATAAATAAATAAAGAACAGTACAATCCTAACCCGACTTACCATGAGAGGAGAAAAGAGCGAATGTTCTGACTAGAGCTGGTGCAGAGCGCAGGGCTCAGCCCACTCAACAGTACCCCTCTGTTTTGAATCTACTCGAGTGATTCGTCTCCTGGCTCCGTGACTGGGGCAGTGCAACGAGTTCATTCGAAGGTTCAGCTGAGGTAACGGCACAGACGCGTTTCACTGTGCGCTTCAGGGGCTCTCTCTCCCTCTCTCCCTCTCTCCCTCCTGCTTGTGCCTGCTCTAGCGCCCACTGCGCTCAGTCCAGCGTAGCACAGCAGCCGTACGGGGGGAAGACAGCACGTCTCTCTGGCAATCACGAAAAGAGACAAGGCTCTGCATATATCGAGAGCCTGCTGACGTTATCCAATGAGCCAAAAAAAAAAGAAAGAAATAAAAAAAAAAAGGCGAATAATGAGCACCGATCGTATGAAAATGAGTTTTCTTCATGTAATGTCTAACATGAGCTTGCTGTCCTCATCTGGGGTGAAAAGGTTTTTTTTTGTTTTTTTTTTAAAAAAAGAAAAAGAAAAAAAAGCTCTGTGGACAAGTGAAGACAAAGAAAAACATTTCCCCTGACACAGCCTGTCTGTAAGTTAAAGCGAACAGCTACTATCTGCTGTACTAAGACTTCCAGGCAGACTCCTAGTCTGTTAGTGGAGCACAATCTGCTTTAATCCAGAAAAGATAAAAGGGAGAGCAACAAATGTGGCAGCCACGCAAACGCAACCTACTACCTTCCGTGTCGCTCTCCGTCTCTCTCTCTCTCTCTCTCACACACACACACACAGCCGTAGATCTGATTCAATACATGGCTGCATCTGGTAAAGTAGCCCCCGGCTGGCTCATGTGGTCTCTTCCTGGAAGCAGAACAATAAGGGCAGACAAAGGGGACCAGCAGGGTAATTCATGGCCGATTTATCATTTCGCATCCAAAAAGTACCAAGATGAGCTTTACTGCACACACAAGTGGTCATCTAAAGCACCATGAACAGCATGAAACAGTCACCAACTACTGACTTAGAGCCCTACAATATGTAGAAATGAGATGGCTCTGAAGTGGACAGTTATTTACATGTCTTATCTAACCACAGCCAATACTGCACAACAACTCTACAGTACAGTAATAAATACAGAATGGCTTATCAATAAATATGCAAATATAGATAATAAATACCTTAATGAACAAATAACTTTGCACTGGTTTTACAGAACACAACATCAACAGTAACAATCCTAGCTTATTCAAATAAAGTGAATTGAAGTGACTCTACGGGCACATCAGACTTTAAGGTTCCTCTAGTGGAACGAACAGTGCAGCTTAAGGCCTCACTGAGGAGCTTCTCCTCACGTGCTCCGGAGCCGCTAGAAGCACCAGCATGGACGCTTTAACAACCCAACAGCTTGCTCACACGCACCCCAGCGAGCACCTACCTCACACAAAACAACCGCGGAAATCACTACCAAATGCAAAGCCTTCGGAAGCAAGTAAATGGAAGTCCAAGTTCAACATAAACACGTTGCTACAACAACAAGAGAGAAACCAGGTGGAGGCTGATATTTAGCTTCAGATAATGGTGGGGCATCAGGCAGCAGGGAGAGCAGAGGTGAGCAAAGGATTGGTGGAGGCTTCTACAGTCGACGGGTCGCCGTGATCGCTGGCTGGCCTTCACTCCGTCTTGCCCTCTGAGACCTTCTCCTGCTGCTTGCGCTTCGCGTAGCTCTGGGCCATGGAGTTGACAATGGAGCAGACAAAGAAGCACACCATGATGACCACAACCTTCTCAAAGAGCCACGCCAGCCAGCTCTCCTCCTGCCAGGAACCACAGGGAGAACAGAGAGAGAGAGAGAGAGAGGAGCTCGGTCAGTAAGCTGAGGGCCACCCTCCCCTTCACCCCACACCCTGCTCTCCCCTCTGCTCCCGGTGCTGTAGGCTAGGTGGGGATCCAGCTCCATGTGCAGGACAGATAGAGATCAGGGGTAATAAAACACGCAGCAGCCCCCACCGTCCTCCCTCCTAACGCCCCCACTGACCCCAGCCTGCAGCCTGCCTCCACCAAGTTAAATTGCCTCGCTTCTCTCCTGTGACTGCAGGAGGCTCAAGTTACAAGAAAAAAGGAACATTGTTCTAGAAATGCCTTAATCTGTCCTTGTGCAACTCACTCTACCCCCTCCCCCTCCCCTCCCCTCCCCCCCTTTCCTAGTAAGCGCATAAAAAAAGAAAAATCGTTTTCAATGAATCACTTAGAGCAAGAGAGAGAAAGAGGGAGTGAGAAATAGAGAAGAG
Source organism: Siniperca chuatsi (assembly GCF_020085105.1). Taxonomy (NCBI): domain Eukaryota; kingdom Metazoa; phylum Chordata; class Actinopteri; order Centrarchiformes; family Sinipercidae; genus Siniperca; species Siniperca chuatsi. Next base: position 5,995,655 of record NC_058055.1, read on the forward strand.
GAAAAACGCTTTGAAAGAGAAATAGGCTACAGCTACAACTGGCTCTTTTTGTTCTAGACAGGGGGGTTTTGATGGATTGTCACTGGCGGGGGGGGGCGGGCGGTATACAGTCAGTGCTGGGTTCAGGCGGGGCACCGAGTGCAAGTGTGTGTGTGACACATAGGGGAGTGACCACACTCACACACACTCCCGATTGGTAAGACGGAGCATGAGTCAGCACGCCCCGCACTACAGTAGTACAGTTCAATACAGCGAGTGGAGCCAGACCCCACACTGGCCCCTCTCCTCCCCCCCTCTTTCTCCTCCCTCCCTCCCCTCGAGCCCGCCCAGCGCAGGCTAACCTAGACCTACTCTGTCATTCTGGCCCTAAACAAGCCTCTGTAATGTACTGTATCACTGCAGGTTACAGGCAAACCTACACCGGCAACGTGTCTCTTACAAACATGAAATTAGGTTAAAAAAAATAATAATTATGAAACTGATTCAACATTTTTAATTGGAAGCAAATGGTACAGGAATAGAGGGCGAAAACAGAATGAATTGTGTTCATGGAAGAAACTGGGTCAGAGATATAAAGGAAGGCTTAGCTAAAGAGAAGAAAGGGACAACAGAAAGTGCAGGGAGAAGGAGTGAAAGAGGCAAAAGTATGGGGGCCGCATTCTCTTCCTGGCGCGCGCACGTGAATGAATAGAGGCTGGGGGCTGAGGCCCCTGCACTTACAGTCGGGATCCCCTCTCCAGTGCGATGGTGCAGCTTGGCCTTCTGGGCCTCCAAGTACTCCCTGAAGGGCTTCTGCAGTGCCGCACCCAGCAGTGGAACAGCTCTGCCTCAACCGAGAGAGAGAGAGAGAGGAGAGAGAGAGAGAGAGAGGAGGGGGGGGGGGGGGGGGGGCACAAATCACGTCACATCATTGTTACTCACCAGCCCAAGGGCAGCAACAAAGGGAGGCATGCTGTCCTATGTCCTGTACAGTGTCGGTCTCCCCTGCTTCCTCTCTCCGAGAAGAGAGAAAGACGGAGGGAGCAACGAGTGCACTTCCCTGCTCATCCCCACAACACACACACACACACACACACACACACAGAAAGTGCTGCTCAAAAACAAAACAAGTAAAAAGAAAATAAAAAAAAATAAAAAGCTGAAATAAAGTTGGCGGGTCCTCATACAGCAGCCGCGGCAGCAGTAGTCACCAACATTCTCCCGCTCCGTTCTCCTCTCCTCCTCTCTCTCTCTCTCTCTCTCTCTCTCACACACACACATACTCGGCTTCCTCTCCCTCTCTCTTGCGCACACACACACATCGGTGAACTCGTTCAACTCCCCTGCAGTGCCTCCTCTGCCGCTGCAGCGAGGAGAAATGAATGACTTCTCAGAACTCTCACATTTATCACAGGCGGTTCCTGTAAGAACTGGTTTCAGCCAATTAATGAGGAAGTGAGTCGTACCGAGCTGTGTCATCACTGGCTGAGATCTGGGGGGGTGGCCCACAGAGGGAGGGCGCTCCTGTAAGACGGCCCATATTAGGAAACCCTTTACAAGATTTAGCCACCAACTACAAGCATACTACTGAACCCCCCACACACACACACACTTAAAGAAAAAAAGACTGCAGAGAATGCCCTAGAATAGCGAATCAGTGGCCCATCCCAAGGCTGGAGTTAGTGATTAACAACACATACTAAAGACCTTCACTTATTCTCTTTTGTGGCTATACACAGTCAATTACATCCCCTGGACTATTGTTTCAAAACATTCCTCATGTTCTACTTATACGTCTTTTGTTCATGCTGGGGAGGCATCATCAAAGCTCAGAGACACATCAAAGATTTGAAGGCAGGTTTTGTGTGGGCAGTCATGTCACATACGGTTGAGTTTATAGCTGATAACTTTCTCTAAAGGAGTCAAGTCATTTCCGTCCCTCCCCACCTCCACACACGTACACACACCTATGTTATGGTAAGAAAAAAACCCTAGATTGTGTTAAATGATTGAGTTTACAACAAGGAAGCCTTTTAGTAATGATTAACTTTATACCAGGTAATGGATATCCTACATGTGAATGGGCATAAAGCAGACAGGAAGTCTACCAGATGGATCACGCTTTAAATTACACAATAGAAAATAGTTAGGACACTCGGTATCAAAAATCAAGCTAGGATTTTTTTTTTTTTTTGGGAGGGAAACAAAGCCTCTCCTATTCCCATCCCCCACGTCACAAAATTCCTAACATCTACACACAGTGAAACTTACCAAACTAATTTAAAAATATATAATCTGGATGAAAAGCAGAATATGAGTTTGCACAGGACAAAGAAAACACAGGAGAAATACACTAGTTCAGCAGATAAAAGTAAACAGGCAAGAACAAAGAGTGAGAGAAACAGTTTTCAGAAATGGCGGGCGAATCATCTCCTACACGATGAGCAATACTGAGTCATGAGCCTGGGCAAAGCCACCAACAAAGAAGCTCAAAGCTAGCAGTCTAAAACAAGTTTTTAATGCCTCAGAGTCAGGACTGACTCTTGGTCTTTCCATTAAAAACCTGATGATTTTGTGCTTTTGGGAATATATTTTCACTTACTGCAGAAGGTGTTGAGAAATTGTTGGATTTAAGAATTTCTACTGTAAGTGTGTTCATAATTTACCCGTGAGTACCTGTGCTGAATATCTTTCTGTTCACAAGATTCTCTTTCTTAGTCTGAGATAAAATTAACTGCCTGTTAACTGGAATTAACTGAGAAATTTGTGTAACTTGTACATGCATTAAATATATGCAATAGATTATATTATGTTGTACAGTAACTGTTGTAAAAGCGGATTTTAATCTTCAGTAAAAGTTTGGAAATTTAAAACAGTATTTTCTGAGTTCTTTCCGAGTTGAGACGAGGCGAGGGAGGGAGGGGAAAAACTAGAAGCTGAAATTTTTAATTGCCATAACATGTAATTTGGCAAACAATAAGCCAGAACTATTTACCCAGCAGCTACTGAACAAACTTTAACAACTGGTTTGTTAAAATCCTGGGCTTTATTTGAGAGTAACAGTGTCTTTGTTCCTAAGTGAGGCTCTGAAACACTGTGGCCTTGAGAAACAGGGAAATAAATCAGTTTGAACAAAACTATTTACAGCACCTTTTGAAAAGATGAAAGTCTGATTTTTACACTCTAAAAGCTCTTGCCAAATTTCTGCATTAACTATAAAGGCTCATTTCCAATTAAAAATGATCATGTCTCAATTTATGGCGAGCATGACTTGGTAAAGAAATACTAAAGCAGTCCTGTAGAAGGGCATGCATGTTAGTTCTACTAATTTAGCTTCTAATTAAATCTATAAAATGCAGAGCTACTCATGATGAAAATGAAGCTCATATATTCGTGTCTCAAATGTTATTCAATCAGCTGAAACAGCACCATTCAATTTCTAGTTTCTGTCTTCAAACAGTTTTTCTCGTCATTGAATGTGACAGTAAAGGACAGAAACTGACAGGATGGATTTTCACACAAATGAATGCTGTATATTATTTTAAATATGAAATTCTCATATGTATTTCATGTGATGATCCTCCTTTTTGTGGGTCTGTATCCAAAAATATAAATGGACATAACAAATGTATTGTCAAGTATAAAAGACACTGCAGTAAATCTGAACAGATCTATAAAATGTGACTTTTCTCACTTTCTTCTTCTATAGAGAAAAAAACATGGGATAGTTAAAAAGGATAATAATAACAATAATGAAAAGTCTTAAAATGTAGGTGGTTTTATAACCTTAAAAGCCTGCATGTGTGGATCCTATCAAACTTTATAACAGTTGTTCTCCAGTTGACTAAATTACTTCCAGAAGTTGTGCAAAAAGCATAAGGTGCTTCACTTGCCTCGTTGTTAGAAAAATGATTCCCAGTAAATTTATGTGGCTTATTATCAACACTATACGTGTGTTTTATATACCTGCACATATTCTTAAAGCAGTGTGTGTGATAATTAATTTCTTAATCAACATCAAATAGGTAACATGCAGGCTTCTAGATATTAAAAGCAAATGATCCATCAAGTGATTTCCATTTATACACTAAATTAATCAATAACTGAACTTATTTTCAAAAATCAATGAAATATAGCAGTCAAAAGTAAACCTCTCAAAGATTTATTAGATGCAACAAGGACAACTGCATTTATTCATTTATCAGAACAAAAGAAGTGAACAATAGAAGAATGAATGAATAATAGAAGTGAAGCAGTTATACATTAAATGCAAAGTTGTGGCAAAGATATTTAAAGAAATCAACATGTAAAAAATGTTTAACATGGCTGAGTATACTGTGTGTGACGTGTGAAGAAGAGCTCAACAGCTCAAACAGCTGAGCTTAGTTTTTTGTTGATGCAGGTAGAAAACTGTTTGGATCCGTTTGGATTTATGATGAGCTAAAACAAAACAAACAAACAAACAAACAAAAAAAAAAAAACAGACAGATATTTGCCATATTTACCAAGCCTGTGCCATTAAAGTATGCAAAATGACTGTGTTTTGAGAAGGGGAATACCACTTAGAGAGCTCTCGTCCAGAGATACAGGAGAAACCACAGCACCACCACTGCCCTGCAATGCCATCAATTTCCATTTTTCCAAATCATGCTCAGTTCAGTCATTCTGTACAGCTGTGCAACATAAACATATGAACAACACAAAACTTGTTTGACAGTTTGTACCAGTGTGTTTAGTGAAATTCAGCAATGCTGCCTGTTAGTGGACTTTACAATCAAAGTCAATTTTAGATTAGTGCATCAAACCAACGAGGCACTAATTTCATTATGTGACCACCTATTCTGGGTTTGTAAGGAGAACTTATTAGTTGTCATCATCACACACACACACACACACACACACACACACACACACACACACACACACACACACACACACACACACAACAAAGATATGCAGTATAAATAGTTCATTTAATTATACAAAAACAAAATAATTTGAATTAATAACGACAAAATAATTCTAAATATTAAAGGTAAGGGGTTATTGAAAATGCAGATATTTTGTGAGCTCTGCGACCTCTGCAGCTCCCCTTCCTCGTCAGCACAAAAGGGCTCCTCACCTCTGTCTGCTAAAGAATCCAGAATAGAATATGAAAAAAATATTTCCAGTGAACTATACAAAGGAAATCTTCACACTTACAGGTGACAAACATTATTTATCTTTTGAAACAGTCACCTACTCTTGCCTATTTACACATACAGTATCTGTATCTTTTGGAGTACAATGCTCCGAATTTGTAACTCTAAAACTTCAATTAAGTACCAAAAGCTACACATCTGGACTCATGAGGGATGGAAATGCACATTTTTGATTCCAGCCTTAAGTGCAAAAATGTATTCCTATTGTCATCTAACCTTCATCTGCAATAAAATAGCAGCAACCAGTGTAAGAAACCATGCCCTGTCTGCCAGGACAGAGGCTAATAACTTGATCAATAATCAGGAAAGAAATGAGTGGGAGATATGCTTCATCAAAACAAGGCGATATGGAGGGAAAACCCCACATCTCTCAGCTTCCTGCAGCCTGGTTAGTACTGTGAAGGGTTAATTTGTGAGCGCCATCCCAGCCTCTCATTTTTTAATGAACTATCATTTCCTGCTGCTGTTCACAGCGTGTTTAGGCGTCCTGTGTTCGTTTTGTGAAAACTAAATTCCACAGGCCATGAGTCAGAGGCGACCTTTGACCTGTCTGCCCTTCTGAAGGCTGTCACCTCCGATGGCACTCCAACACACACACACACACACACATAAAATTTCACAAAATCACAATTTCTTGTTCTTTATGTTAAAGCTAGGGTAGGTCATGTATTTCAGAAGCATTTTTTGTTATGTTTGTTGAAATTCTCTTTACATCCCGACAGCAATAAATAAATCTAATGCTCTGAAAAAAAAATAAAAATAAAATCCAGTATCTGTGGCTGTAATAAGCCCATCTGATTGGCTGGCCTACTTGCCTGTCTACCTGCCTACCTGCGCGCACTCTGCCCGTGCACTCATTGCGCATGAAAATGTGTTTTGGGGGAGTGGCTTTGGAAGGAGGCCTGAAGGGAGGAGGTGGGATTTTTTTTCGGTTGGATACTTTCAAAATCTAACTGTCTCTTGCTAACGTTTCTCCAGCGTTACCTACCCTAGCTATAATGAAATCTCAAAAGTGCACACACACACACAAGATTACACATGCAGGCACACACACGTGCCCTGACGTCCCAGGCAGGGGATGATAGAGAACAAGGGCTCACATGACAGCCAAACCCCGGCCAGGTCCAACTGCTTACAACATCATCACAACAACTGGCTTAGGCAATCGCTAGTGTTACCCAATGCTCCACAGGGCCACAGTTCACACCTAACATAACAGCACAGACACCGCAAGACGCACACGCACACTGCGGCTAGGCAGCGCGCTGACCTAGCCTCTACACCATCTCTGTGCAAAACACTGACGATCTGACTCATTTCTTTTTATCAGCTCATGGCTTGATAAATTACTACTGCTCCAATTTGATTTTATTAAGTGTTGGAATAATGAAATAATGGGATTATAGTGTGTTTCACTTTATTGTAAGGACATTTTGGATTCACATGCAAATGTCGTAAGGTAATATCTGTGTGTGTGAGTGTTTGCCTGTGTGTGTGTGTGTGTGTGTGTGTCTGTTCCTCCTCCAGTTCAACCAGGCTTTTTCCCAATGACTTCACCACTAAAGCATGAAGCCCACTCCTGGACGGAGATCCCCCTGCCCAGTGTGTTTATCACATCCCCGCTCCACAGCCATCTGCGTCAGCCAGCACACACACACACACACACACACACACACACACACACACATATACACAAGCTCAGACACATGCTATCCTCTTGGGTGCCTGCAGTGCTGCCAGGAAATCAGGGGGCACCAATTATAGCAGTCTATTATTCCTCTCACTTCCCAGACAGCCACATAAAACAGCCCTCCAACCCCTACGACCTCTGAGGTTCAGGTCGGCATGCCCAAACAGACCCTCTTGGTCTGGGTGTGGAGGTGTGTGGAGTTGCTGGGTCACTGGGTAACCAGGCCTGGACCCTTCCAATGGTGAGAAAGGGTTGTTCAATGAGTCAGATGTGACTGGAGACACATCCAGACAAGTCACACTGCTACTTGTAGATCAGCAGCGGCAGGCAGGCTGGAAATAGAGGAGGTGGAGGAACAGAAGAAGAAAAAGAGGTGTAGGGCATCGCTGGTTACTTAGAGTGCCTCCATCAATCCTGTGATGTCATGCTTGGAGGAATGGCCTATGTATGGGATCTATGGTGACATTGTTTCCTATGCGACAACGTCAAGCCCTCTTTTCAAATGAACACCTAATGACCCGGTGATAACCACACCTACTGTATTTCTACTTTGATTTACACTTTTATTAGTCCCAAATGGGAAACTTTGCAACAAGAAACACACAAGAGGGGTTAAATGAACACATTACGGCATGTTAAATAAATGTGAAGGGCAGAAACCCACCAAGGTCACGGGGTGGAAAATGAATGGCATGTGGAATAAATGAGAACTTGAGACGGTTTGAAGTGCGACTGTCCCGTAAACGCGATGTATGTCACTAATCCAACACAGCAGGTTAGCCAGTGAGCTCACAAGTGTATGTGTGAGACTTTTTCAGTATACTATACACTGTGGGACTGTATGGAGTCTGTGTGGTTCATATATGCTGCTCAGACAACCACATCGGTTACTACGTACCTGTCAAAACCACAACATGCTGTATATCTTCCGCTTCAAAACAGTATGTTCTACTCTAGCTGCTGTATAAGTGACTGCTTTACAAAGCAACAAGCAGGAATTCAGCATAAAGACAGGCGGCAAGGTCAATTAAATCTGTGTATACATGACAAAAGCAAAAAAAACGTGATTATAGTTATCTGTTTTACAGTTATCAGTTGTACCTGTAGCCTTGCATTTGAGTTTACATGCTGCAGACGTTGTAGTCAGGAGCCACTGAATGCTGACAAGTGAAAGTTCCCCTGATGTAGGAAATGTATTTATCAATATACAACACAAGGTTGTACAACGAAATTAAGTTAGGAGTCCCTTCATGCTACACACATAAAATATATATATATCCTACAGTTATTTACATATAGGGCTGCACAATTAATCAAAACATTATCAAAATCGCAATATGGCCAAGTGCAATATCCAAATCGCAGAAGCTGCAATTTTTGATGAAGGTAAAATGTGTGACAGCATTATAATAATATATTATCATGAAGTACTGTAGCGCTGCAGAGATGACCCGGCTTATAACCCTTGTTCTCCAGATGTAAGAAAACATGCTTGTTTGGTACAGACTCCAACAAATGTCACATCATCATGATTTTAATCATTTTTTCAGTGAAAATGAAAATTGTGATGCAAAAATGTCGTTCCCACTAATCGTGAATCAGTTTGCAATCGTAATCTGTCCAAATAATCACAATATTTTTTTTTTTTACCAAATCGTGCAGCCCTATTTACATATATACATACACGTATACACCCAGGAAATGATACAGTGCATTTTTTGAATTTGCGTCTAGGGGAATGCAAGACAGCATCAACAAGATAGTGAAGATAATAATGTGGTTATTATCTTGACATAAAATGTTCGACATCTGGAAACCGTGTCCATCCACTTTGACTGCGCCAATCACCCTTGATATAAACACAGAGTCCGCCTCCCCTCATCCCGCTCGAGTCTTGCGCTCCTTCAGCTCAGAACACGATCCGCCCGTCGAGTGCTTGATCCGGGATGTTGATGGAGCAGGTCTCTGCAAAGATGTGGGCACAACAGTCTCTGATTCCCGTTGCTTGGCCAGCCTCAGTCCCATTTTGTCCAAACCGGACCTATCTCAGCTCTTCCTCTCCTCCCGGCGCGATCACAGCATCCGCCGTGGTGTCTGGTCCAGTCAATCAGACGCTGCTCTTTAATCCAAAACCCAGCTTCCTTTTCTGAGGTAATACATGTTTTAGCAATAAAGCAGGAAAAAAAAATAAGATAACAGATAAAAACAAACGTGTAGCGGAGTTTGAAGGAGCTCGCCTACAGGCCGCAGCATCTACATGCACAGCTGTTGCCAGAGTCAAAATCTCCTGATCCAGTCGATTTGAACAATTGGCTTAGCCCGTTAAGTCAAATCCAATTATACATCATTCAATGATGCTTCAGCAATGAAGCTGGAAAAAAAACTATTTAAAACAAAAATGTACCAAGTTTGAAGGAACTACCAGCCACTGCATCTACATGCACAGCCGTTGCCGTGCAGTGGGTTACAGTATGCTACAATATATCTTAATGTGCTGGAACAACACAGAGGAAATGTAGAAAATCTGGCAAAAAGCAAAATAGTACATTACTTCCCAATAAAACAGTTACATTGTGTGAATGTGATTTAAGATCCCAGAGCAGTCTAGTCCTAAGATTTGCAAAGTAATAAATTGTGTTCACAGTGGTGAATCTTTGAGGTTTGACAAAATAAAATAATAAGCAAATGATTTATGTGTCTTGGATAAAACAAATAAAACACAGCCCACTCATAATTAAGATTTATGGTTGCCCTGGTTTTCAGGCTGAAGCCGAAACACACGGATTATCTACAACTGGACAATACCGAGCATATTTACAGTAAGAATGATCACAAACAACCCCCATTACTATCATCTCCCGCTCCAAAACTTGCTGAATTAGGGCTAATGGAGGACAACATGTCTGTTTTGACTGAGGTGTGGTGGAGGCAGGGTGGGGAGAGAGGGGGGTTCCGGACGGCTGGCCTCTGAGTCAGGGCCTGTCTGGGATGACTCCTCTTACAGAACAAAGAAACAGACACACATACCCATGACAACTGGTGAAATTACAGCACACATTACGATGTTCATGGGATTCACAAAACAATACACTTGGTGGATGATGCTGATTAAGAGCTTGAGGTCACGTTTTGCTCCTCTGATAAATGAGCTGCTCTTAAAATGAATCAATGGCGTACTGTTTCCTACAACAACATACAAGCCGGTTGCCATCCTGCTGAACAAATACATTAGTAATTGCACAGCCTTGGCCTGAGAATGTGTAGGAATGATTTGATGAGCGAGCAGCATGTGTAGTGCGGCGCAGAGTGTGAGACTGGGGACCAAAACAAATGAATCAGGGATGAATAAAGCAGGAAGTCCTGGGACACATACTGAGCCCGAGAGGCACATAATATGATACCAGACCTGGAACACACATCTGACCTCTCCCTCTCTTTGTGTCTTTCTCTCTCTCTCTCACACACACACTTACTCATCAAAGCTACAATTACATTCAGATCTTTGTGTACCCCTTCTGAGTCCCTCGGTGTGCTATTAATGGTAGAAATAGGCCTACAGTACATGACCTGAACAATAAGTCTTCTTGAGTGATTGAATATTATTCTAAATGGCTGTGGTAAGACCTTTTGGCTCAAAGTCAAACCTCTCTCTGACTGTTACTGCCTCTGTATTTCTGTCAGAGCTTGCGGGCCAAGGTAATCAGAATGGAAGTGGGGGAGATGAGAAAATGGACGCCCCGCCAGGCCTCGCATTAAACTTAACGACGCTGTATAAAAAGAGAGTCGACCGCGACCTGCTGCTCCATCCCTCACTCCCTCTGTCTTGCCCCGTTTGCCTCTGATCCCGTCATCCTAAGTGAGGCATCTGACGGTGTTTGGGCTGGAGGAGAGTAGATCAGGCTGTGGAAGGACTGATCAATGCCATCTTTGTCAGGGCGCGTCTCAGGTGACTAATAGGATCGACAATACTCCCTTCTTGTAGATTGGGTTAACGGGAAGACTTTGCTCATATGGCTCAAGAGGGCTATTTATAGGATCAGTGATGTGACAGAGATGGAAATGGTTAAAGAAATACATTGACATTTTGGATTTTTCATCAGCTTACCATTCTTCAACAAAAAGAAGGGCAACCGTTTCGTGCAATACATCACCACATAAGCTTTAGCATAGACTGCAGTTCACTTTGTATTTGTCTTGTATATTTACATTACACACAAAGATACAGACTGATCAAGGCAATTCTTTGCAACAAATTGGTGCATTCTGCTTCACACAGACATACGCGGTGAAATAAAAAAATCCCTCCCTGCTAGGTGACTTTCAACTCTCACAAGACCACACCACAGTTACCTTCAACCCAGACAACATTCAGTATGAAACCACACAAACCTAGTTTCTATATGAGCTAAGGGGGGTGTTCAAAATGGGTGAAATTCAGTGGAAATTCAGTGACAGTAGCAGACTTTTCTCCTGTAATGCCAGTACTTTTACACGCACACAAATAACTGCAGTACTGTGAAAACCCAGAATAGTTTAATTTGCATGGTTCTCAGCAATTTCACTTCTTCAGGAACCCTGCTTTAATTGAGTTGTTTGATAGTTAACGTCCAGAAGAATTTGTGGTGAACCCTATGGGTGAACCCCAGTAATAAATAGGAACATGAGATAAAAATGGATTCACAATTTTTTTTTTCTGTCTTAAAATAATAGTCAGGCGCCCATATGCACATTGAAACAGGCTTTGCTTGCTGTAATCATCCCTCCTGCCCTTTAGACCATAAGATCCTTTCCTGAAATGCACTTTCAATGTAAGTGATGGGGGACCTTTGTTCTGTGCAAAAATGTATTCAGAAGTTTATCTGAAGCTAATATGAGGCTTCAACAGTCTGCGTTGGAAAAATCAAGTGGGTATCTTCTGAAGTAAATCTTTATAGTACAAAATTCCCTCAAAAAACACAGAATCAAAACAAAAAGAAACCAGATCAAATAGTGGAGATGCAGAGAGCAATTAGAAAGTCTGAGAAGTAATCCAACTCTGTTAATTGATTTATGCTTACTCCAATAACAACCTTAGAGTACCTACTTAAGGTGTAACATGACAGTTAAAAGAACTGGAGTCTATGTTTACTCTCATTATGATAGAATGAAAATGCTGATTGTGATCTGGAAAGGTCCAGTACGATCCAGTGAGCAGCTCATACAACCCCCGCTGCCCTGCCCTGACCTGTGACTCTCCCCTGGCCTCCCTCTGAGCAGGGCTGCCTGCTGTGACCCTCTAATGCCGACAGACTTGTGTGGCAGGAACAGCCATCTGCAGGCCCATTGTGCTGGTAATGGACTCCTGCCTTAGAGATGGACTCACATGGAAATGAATGCATTCTCATGGAGACGTACAGGGTTCCCCCCATGGCCCTAGCACAACGGTTTCTACTGGATAACCTTTTCAGGTTTTGACTCTTCTTCTGCACCTCAATGGCTTTCTCCCCGAGAGCTTGACAGTGATAATCCCTCCCTTGACACATGAGTCTGAAGGATTTGTCAAGCTCAATACAAGACACAGAGAGCGGCTAACTCAATCAAGATGATGGATTATTGAGAACAGTAATTTAAAGTACCGGTGCGAAGCCAGAAGATGAGATACTATCAGATGAAACTGTAATGGTGTCTGTCTTGCTGTCTATGTTTCTCTCTTCTCACTTTCTCTCTTTTCCACATTCTCACAAACATAACCAGCACCATAATCTACCTCACACTTTGTCCGCTCCCAGATCTCTAGAGAAACTACACCCAGTCCCACCACAGTCACCACTGACAAGGTGTAAACACACTGGACTCCTGCACATGGGGAATCACCTGCACGTCAACACCAAAGCCACCCAACGGGCCTCATCACTACAGTCGCTCTCATAATTAGGGAAGTCTTCTATTTTTTCCTATTCATATATCATCACATATGGCTGCTGAAAAAGTGGCAAGAATCAGAGTTAGCATTCAGCCTAAACAACGTGGACAAGGAGACTAGAGGCCCAGACAACATTTCAAACACAGGAAAGCTCCCTGTTCCATAACTGCATGCAGTGGGTGATTTAGAGCTTTTCCTGCTGTATATCACCACCTCACTGCCTGTCGAAGCCCCAGCCGAGATAAGAGAAAGGAGGACAGGGAGGACTGGGCACAGAAAAAGATGAATCTGTTGCCCTGAAGTTATATGGAGCACAGCAACAGGGGCTTGTTTGTTCTCTGAAGTCCTTCTAGGGTTTTTGACCTCACTTGCACATTAAATTCAAAGAAATTCATGGGTAGAAAATGAGCTTGTTGTGGGCTAGGACAAGACACTGGTCTTAAATAAGTATCCAAGATCATTTTGTAGGGTTTTTTTCAGGGTGTGAAGTGTTCAGTGAGAGGCCCAGAGAGTTTAGGTATATTGACAAATTTGGGTGATATAATGTAATTCAGAAGTTTAAGTTTTGTTGTAAAAATTAAAGAAAATGTATAAGGCCTGATATTTATTTTTTTCAAATCTACAAACTCTCAAGATGTGTTAAAAAAGATGGGAAGCCTGTGCAGGTTTTTTTTTTAGGACTGGAGGCGAAAAACTGCAAAATTAACTTTAAAGTAAATAACAGCATGAAACTTCTTGACACACAACTGCTTCAGATCTTGATCAAAGCCTTGCTCACTGTGAGTTTGCAGAATTTTCTCCTAACTTAAACAATGACTGCACATGTACGGCTGGTCTTGAAGAGGAGACATCTGTACATTAGTCACAGGACATAAGAAACCTAATAAGGCTGATCAGACACACTGCTCCATCCGACCTGGTTATCAGTTCTTGTTATCAGCCCAAAAGGCATCTGAGGAGTCTGCTTTTGTTGTGACTTTGCGGCACTTCAAAGTACAACTATCTTCATTATTATTCTACTACTGCTGACAGAAGGTTATAGATTTAACCTTAAATGCACGTTAGGAAAACATGAGTGAAACCCATCTGCCAGAGAAGTAAGAATCTGTTTCCACAATACACATGAAGAAGTAATACATCAAGTTTGAAATGTCACACACACACTTTTTTGTCCCAAACAGACAGTAATTAGAAAAACAGTTGAAAAAGGAAGAACACTTCACTTGATTGAACAACTGTCAAAGGACAGAACTTATTTTTTCCACCAAACCTTTTTTTTGGTCTAGCTCTCAAAAGGAACATCAGACAGTCATAAATGTATAATGGAAATTTTAAGTCACTTATGTTCAACTTGTTCTAAAAAAAGGTCCTTTGCATATTCTCTACATTTTATTTCCAGCTAGTAAAAAAACTCTGGAGTTGGTAATTTTTGTTAACAGAGGTGATGAAAATGGCTGTTGACAGTTTTAGAGCCTCATGACGTTTAAGCCTCAGATCCAAACCTCTCTTGTGAGACTACATTTCTGTAACACACTGTTTTCCATTTGTCATTCACAGAAAAACAATGATGAATGAGTGATAACTTTTAGAAACATCCCTAAAAAGGCCCACATTTGGAAATAAGATAATTTACAAAATTAATTGAGTAAGACATAATATGACTATATCATGATACACAACTCTGATTGACACAACTATTTTTGAAGTGCCACAGTGTTGCAATACACAGTATTTTCTTAATGAAACGCTCCCTGTTGAGTGAGTAAGAAAATATCCTTTGTAACGATTACATGAATATTAACCAAATAAAGCATTAACCAAACTATACTTCTGTACTGTACTGCAGATTTTATTTGTGGACAATCACACCACAGTGTTTTAATCTCTGATCTCATCAACTTTCCATCGTCACATCTGAGTTAGGAAATACATGTGCTACTCAAATGCAATGCTTGGATAAAGCAAAGAGGCACCACCATACACACACACAATTTTTGCTCTTATCAAGTACATGTTTTCACTACTACTGAAACTCAAGATCTGGCCTTTTTCAAAACTTTAATGTCACACTACAATGTGCAATTCAGCGGATTCACCAGGTAAAATGACTCTTGTTGAGTTTTGAACAAACAGCAAGTTCTGATGGACCCATAGTAAAAGATGTGCTTTGCCAGAAAGATGCTAAATTATTTAAATTCAATAAATAATGATAAATGATCGTATCAAAAATAAGAAAACAACAAGTTCAAGATAACAGTTTAGTGTAAATTTTCAGTAATTTTCAGATCATTTGAAATTTCATAGTCTTCAGTACGAACATGTTCTGTACTGCATAACAGCCTCTGTGTGTGTGTGTGTGTGAGTGTGTGTGTGTGTGTGTGCCAACTAGCTCACCTGACAGGCAAAGAGCGGGAAATTAATTGTGTAGTATTATATTATGTTATGTTAGAATAAAAGTCCAACGGTCACTTCAGTCACCCACAAAGACAAATACTATTCCCTCAGTTTACAGAGACTAAATCCAGAGCCAAGCCAACAAAAACAAACTGAGCCTAAATATTAAAATTCCACAATAAAGACACAATTTGTGCCTTTATTTAATCATCAAACACATACATTTAGTTCAAATTAATTTTATTATATAAGCAAAAACAGCTGAAAAAGATAGCAAATTCTTCACATGGGATAATCAAACACACCACACAACAATTAATAATTGGTGAAATAATTTTCTAAAACAATCATCAAACATTTCTTGCAGGCATGGCTCTAAATCATTATTTTAAGAATCTGTTTATGCAACACCAAGAAATAAGAATTTTGTGGAAAATAGTTTCCGTACACTCCATAAATACAATTAGAAAATAAAAAAAAGTTTACACTGCAATTCCAACAAAGTTCAGGTTTTAAATGCTTAAGTCCTGTGGCGAGACACCAAACAAACAACATGTGGAGGTTTGTTATAACTGACTTTTGAGAAAGAGGGCATCCAGAGGACAAATGTTCGAGTTTGTGTGTGCGCGCATGAAGGCTTTGTGCATGCACATGCAACTGTGCACAGTGGGTCCGGGTAACTGCAGGTGTATGCATTTAAACGGGTGTAAAGGTGTAAATGTATCTTCAAGCGCCTGCATAGTGTGTGGTCTGTCGGTCGGTGGCTAAAGGGTTCAAATTGAAAGGCTGTCACCCATTCATAAGGTGATGTGTGACTGAGAGTGAGAGTGAGAGCGACACAGAGAATCAGAGGTGGAGGTGGAAAGGCCTCAGTGAGGAAGGAAGCTGACGGTTGACAAGTTGTAATGAGGGAAACTTCCTTTAGAGAAGACGCAAGCAGTGAGTCAGACTGAAACCTGTCAATAACCAATGATCTGTTGCTTTGAGTCTGCAGCTCAATGAACAGTGACTGACAGAGGGGACAGGTCTTTCACAACCCAACACACACACACACACACACACACACACACACACACACACACATATATATATATATATATATATATATATATATATATATATATATATATATATATATATATTGGAACATATTTTATGTTGTGGCATTAAAAAAAGGTACAGGCTATAAAAAATGCATGTGCAGAGAAAAGAGCAACAAAAGCTTCTTTAGTGGCCGTCTCTGACCGAAGACTTCCAAAATTCATTTTAGAAACAAAGCAAATGTGCAAAAACACAACATGGCAAGGAAGAGAGCTGATGCAATCTCATCGCCTGATTTCAGCAAGTGTGTGTGTGTGTGTGTGTGTATGTGTGTGTGACCAAGAGTACATGAGTGCATGAACGTGTATGTCTCTGTGTGTGTGTGTGTGTTTAATAAACGGCACTCCCACCAGCAGGTGTGTTGAGGGCAGTTTCCAGCTGCAGCCCCTGGCATCTCTACAAGGACGCCCATCATGGCACCCATCAGCACCCACACCCAGCACCAAGGCTCTTTCAACTTCTATTACATCTAGCCATTAATTTCAAGAAGCACAGAGGTTGTATGTGTGTAGGTGTGATTTTTACATTTTGTTTTGCATTTTTTATTAAAATGTTCGACTGGTTTTAGATCTTCAAAATCAGTGTCTGTCTGATGGCTTCATGATAAAAAAAAAGTCTCTTAATCCTACAAAATAACTTAAAGCTGTTATATTTGCCGTATATTCAACACTACACTGACGCTGTTTCCAGCTGGGCATACACAAATTTCACCAGAAAATCTAACTTGATTTTTTAAACATTAACACATCCTGCCTGAGAGGTCTGACACCTGAAGGACCTTCTTTTATCAAAAAGATAAAAGGTTGGATCATGGTGAACCATCTTTAGACACTCAGAAGCAGCCCTCTCTTTTGGCTTGAGCTCCCTATGAGATCAGGTAGGTAACCTATTGCTTAAAAGGGCAACAACAGTGCATCATGAGAGATAAAGCAGAGAGGAGGTTTCTGTGATAGACAAGAGTTCATCCTGTGAATCAGCCAGAACATGTTAATGCCCATAGTCATTCAGCAGAAAAATCCAAGCCATTAATCACCATGTAGACTGTTACAGCAGAGTGAGGAGCCAAAAGGGGAACAAAATGTGTCAAAACCTCCGTTTCAAAGTCTTCACAAAGTATATCAAGCAGGATAAAGCAACAAGTCATCTTCCAAAATCACCATGTTTAATTCAAAGCCACCTCTGACTTTGCGTGACTTTTATCAGAGTCACAGAGAGGAGGAGGAGGAGGAGGCAGATTTCATACAAAGGGACATAAATGACCTGAATGCCACATGACCACCCCAAAGGTCCCCCAACCGTCAAGTTCTGCATAAACTTTTCATGTTTGATAGCTGCACACCCCTCAGGGTACTTTTGGTGAGCAAACACACGCACACAAGTACACACACGCACACACACACACACAGACACCCGTTGAGGCTTACTCACCCAATGAGGGAGACCATCTGCTCCACTATGTGCCTGCTGAAGGTGACGATTACAAACAGTTTCTGTATGACAAAGAAACACACAGAGAAAGAGCGAGTCACTTACTGAACCGTGAGGTCACTGCTGGGGTGCAGAACAAAGCAGTATGTGCATCATAGTTTGATCAGTAATTCCTTAACTCCCCCACACACACACACACACACACACACACACACACACACACACACACACACACCCTACCCATTATGCCCAATCCCATGCCTTGCACCACCAAGGCGGTTTGGTCTAAAAGCAGCCATGAAGGCACCCTTTTGTCATGGAGGGCAAGAAATATAATGCCTGGGCTTTATGACACACCACCAACACAGTATACTAGGTCAGCATATCACACTGGCTGTCATCAGAAGAGTGTGTGTGTGTGTGTGTGTGTGTGTGTGTGTGTGTGTGTGTGTGTGTGTGTGTGTGTGTCTGTATGAAGGATGGATGGATAGAAGAGTTGAGGAATCAAAGGAGATGTGTCATTGCTTCTGGGGGTCTGGAGGCCGGCTCCTGTCCGGTCTGATTCCTGCTTAGTCACCGGGCCAGAAGAGACAGACAGGCGATTGGCAGCCATTCTGGCTCATATCAGCCCTGTGTCCTCCTGCAGGGGGGCAGGAACATGCACCCAATAATTGACCAGATTTTTTAAGGTCCTTTACTTGCCCTCTGAGTTGTTGTAGGGTACTGTTTTCTTATAAACAAACATGCGTTTTGACCACTAAAAATGTGGTTTGATCCTGTAACATCTAGGTTGCCTTCAACATGCCATTAGAAAGGCTTAACCCAACAGAGCGTTTGGCGGGTCCATCATTACAAACTCATGTTGTGCAGAAAAGGATTGTTCAAACCCACAGAACCTTATTTTAAATTCTAGTCCAGATCCCAAGGTTTCCAAAGATACTAAATATATACTGCCGAATTACAGGGAAAAGTGTATAAAATGATACACAAGACATCTAGAATTTTCCATTTTATGTAATGATGTAGCCATAAAAATGTCATCTTGGGTTTGAATATTTCACTCAATATAAATGTGTGGCTTCAATTAGAAGATTATAATGTGAAACTGTCGAAACATTTCTTATCTTAGGCCTCAAGTGGTCAAAGGTTATTTAGTAAGTTATTTTATTTGCAATTATATTGAACCTCATGATAAGCAGAGTATTTTTCATGATGCTTTTGCAACAGACTAAATGGTACTGACCAAATGAAATGAAACACTACATCCTGGCATGCAGATCAGTCCTAATACTGGACCTTGACTGGCTACTGAGCAAGGTAATTATATTGATTTGGAGGATTTTAGCAACTGTTTAATGAGGACCACCAATAACTTCCAAGACAAATTTAAAACAATGAAAATGTAGAATTGGAAAATCTATAAGAAATATACAGAGTAAGATAAATGACACTATGAGTGAACAAAAATAAAAGTGACAGCTGTGTCAGTACACCACCCAGAGCATCACTTTTACATGGTTACACTGAAGATAACTTGGCACCAGGGCGCCCCAACGGAAATTTTTATTTCATGTGACAGCGCTCTTTGATCACTACTTATTATCTAACATGTCATCCAGGTCATATATATATTGTCATTTGGTTGTCTTTTAATTTGTGCGGGTGTTAAGCCTCAGGACCTCATTGAAGGTTAGACAGAATGAAAGAAAGATTCGTAGTCAAAATGTTGGCAATGTCACAAAAATAACAAAGCTTATAACTGACCTCTGCAACAATAAAAAAGACTGACATTTGCTATTGTACTATGTCTGTGCCTCACAGAAAATAAACATGAGACAGGACAGAACGTAAAACCCCTCACAGCAACTTTTAATCACTACTTCAGTAAAAAGTTTTGAAATAATGCACTTGAATAAGGATTTTGTGCACCCACATCTCCTTAACGGATAGTGAGAACTGATCTATCATCCCACACAAAGCAAGGAGGAAGGGGCAGCAAGATGGCCGACACAGGAAAGCTGACTAAGATGCCTTAAATGTTTCTGCTAGGAAACTGACAGTGACATTGTCTTGACTCGCTGATTTCAGTTAACTGATAATGCTGATATGAGCTACGCACATCCCAGTCATAACAATTTTGTCACACACACACACACACACACACACACACACACACACACACACACACACACACACACACACTTACAAGAAGGAAGTGTTGCATCAGTGCTCAATAGTTTACTGAAAAGGGGCACTCATTGCTAAAAACACAGAAATGAGAGCATCCTGCTTTAAATGTTGTGTTTTTGCAACTCTTTTGCCACACCTCACACCTCTTCTGTCCTCAGAAAAATCATCCATCTCAAGGGCTCCACGTGTGTATTTCCATGACATCACCCATCATCCTCAAGTGACCTGCTGCATCACAAAGGCGCTGATGTTAACCATTCAACAGTGGACATTCAGACGTAAAGCTTAATGAGCATAAAAGAATAAAAAAGCCTCTCCTTGGAGACTGGTGAGAACACACCTGAAGCATAGGTACAAACCCAGATCAAAAACATCCTTTGAAGCACACCAATGCACACACACCCACGCACACACACCACAAGCCTCAAAATCCCCTTTTGTTCCCTCTTGGCCCATTAGGGAGAACGTCACCTGCTCTCCAGTGCACTTTCTTCTAATACTTCTTGTTTTCTGTTCACACACTGTAAACTACTGAATCATTTGCATTGGAAGAAAAAACCTGAGCTTGAAGAAAATGAAACCAAGCAGCTACAGGAGAGATTGGGGCCCACAGACAAGCCGGAGAACCGGGTGAAGTCTTTCTTTCCGTGAGACAGGGAGGGACACACCTCTGTCAGTGGGGGCCCCTGGGACCCCTGGGTGTAATCTGGTACTGTGTGTGTGATTGTGCCTGCCATGCATGCAACCCCCCCCTTCACTCCCACTTCCCCCCATCTCTCTCTTTCTCCATCACCTCCCACAGACAATGTTTATCTGCTTTAGCTCGCGCTCCCTAGGTTCACCCTCACCTCCCCATGTTTTTTCTTGCTGTGGTGCAGGACAATGCTTTCTGCGTATGATAAGGTTTGAGGCAGAGTGAAAAAAAAAAAGAAGCTTTGCTTTTAACCCTTCCTCTCTGTGACACAATGAGCAAATTCCAGCATTTGCTTAAAAAACAGAAAGTCGAGCCTCTGGCGGTAATCACAGACATACTGCAAATTCCTGGACGCAAATTGAGGATTTTCCAGGATTAGAAGAAACATTTGTGATGCCAAGTCTCCTAGCAGCACTTACTTATTCAAACGTTAGGATGTATCTCTTACTTTCCTTTAAGTTCTCAATCTGCTGCAGTCTGACCAGTCTGTTACAGCTTCACAAAATGGTTGACTCCCTCTACTTTGGCTGCACAAAATGGCCTCCTTACTACCAGCTGAGTACAGTACAGAGATGCTGCGCATGAGTGTGATTCATTATTTAACACACTTCTCCCTCTGAACAATATTAAAGATGCATGCAAACCTCAAACTTTGGCACAAATAAGTTTTGCTGTTTCTCTGCAGCATGGAATAGAAAGTACATATTCAGTACAGTGTGCTTTACTGTACGCAAGTCTCAGCTGTATTTTTATGAACACTTTTTTTGTTTAAAAAATCAGCCCTGGCATTATTTACATGGATGTATATTATTGAACTGCAGCTCACCTGAATGTGCATTTTGATGACTGCTTTCCCGATGAGTGTCGCACCAAAAAAAGTCCAGAAGGGGACCAAAAAATGTCCACATGTTATTCCTGCCAGGTCAAACAAGGGATTTGGAATCTGGGGAAAAACAAGACAGATGATTAGACTAGACACCTAAAGAAAGACAAAACAAATCATATAGAGAAAGTGCAAGACATGAAACATTCAAATCCAAGTAATATTTTTTTTCTTCTGCAAATTTACCTTACATCTGTATTCTGCAGGTACACAGAAGGTCACTGATGGTGCCATGAGAATAGCTGATACTTCTCGAATTTACATTTCATAATATTGACTTTTTGCTCATATATTGAACAATTCAGAACTGCCCTTTCCTTTGAGTGATGCACACGTGTCAATATAACATCAATGTGAACAAGACAAAATGATTTAAAGTGATAAACCCCACAGTGGGGGTGAAGAATATTTTATAGAAAGAAAAAAGCTTATGTGTGATTTGACTTACAGAAGCACAGGCTAAAATCCCAAAGAATCCGACCCGCTGGATGAGTTCCTTCACTGCTGCTTTTGCTCGGGTGGCAAAGTCCTGCGTAAAAGCACAAGTAGGAAAAATGTGTGATTACATTTTCACTAGAGAACTATTGATGTTTAGTTGATACTGATCACATACTGTATGTATACTGTATGCATAATTTAGATATCGCTTTATTCACAGGAGACATCTCAAACCTGCTTCACAGATTTTTACTTTTTTATCAGCAAATTGCAAAATAACAATAATTTATTCTTCTAATTACTGTTGTAGAGTTTCTATCAGACAGACTGTCTCTATAAATACTGGATTATGTCTGACATTCAAACTGTTTAAAATGATTTTTTTGATTTACATTATATATGATAAATTATTCACAATTAATTTCTGGCAAATTTCAGATTGATAAGTACATTTGTTTGGATTCAAATCAGTAATTGGGCTACTGAAACGTTCATTAAGGGTCAAATAGAGAGAAGGGTTTTTTTCTAAGCATTTATGGAGAAGAGGGAATATCACAGAGGTGTGTGAAATAAATGTGTGTAGCCAGCTGCAATGTTGTTTTTGAAGTAGTTTTTAATGAATGCTTTGAAACCCATTCAGATGAGTCACATTAAAACAAATGAAGAATTTAGGATAAAGTCCTAATTTGGGAGAATGTCTTATAATGAAAGATCTGCTTTTAGGATTTCTCCGTCATCTCTGAATGTTAATGTTTCATCTTATTTACAAATTATTGTCTGTGTACTGGCATTAAACCTTTCCATTTTATTTCTAAAAACATATTGGCGTCCAAATGAAACGAAAAATGAGTGAATAACTTGTTTTTTAAATCTCTGCTGGTTTTTAAATAAGTGCAAATGAGCAGCAGCTGCAACAGGAGGATTTTCTACCTCCCGTAAATATGCCCTCAACAAAAAGGTTTCATCAATCATTGAGCAAGATAGCAACTGACAACCCAAATAATTAGATCCTCAGAAATTAGATGTACAGCAGTGCAAAAAGTTTAGAACGTGAAAATACATGTATTTTAAAGGACTGTGCATCAGAGTGATTTTCACTTACTAAATCTTAGAATTTGTGTTTCTAAACCCTCCCAAGTTTAGGTGCTTGATTTTAAATGATAAAAATCTCTAAAACCCAATACATAAGCACACACTTCTCAAAATATTTGTTTTGATCCTAATGTATCCACATTTACCAAAGTAAATGTGAAAAGTATAAGTGATGAGGAATTCTTGGTGGGGAAAAGCTGCCTTCTTGTGTATATTTATCACAAAATAAAAAACATGAACTCATCTAATAATAAACAACTTCTTAAAGGGAAAATGAATTAATTTAACTGTGTGAATGAAAAAGGTGAGTTTCACACTTAAAACAAGTCCTGTGCTAAATTCATGACCATCCTGCCAAAACAAATTTCTACAAGTTCACAGCTAAAATGCCCTGATTCACCTGCCACATGTTCTAAAAGAATTACAAGGCTCATCTCTAAACATACTTCTTCATTCTAGGAGAGTGATAAACCAGTTTTAGCATGTCTGTATCTTACCTCTAGTGCCAGTTTTTAATTCCATTGTCACTGGGAATGTGAGAACAAGACAACAGACTTTGGCCATTCCAGTGACTCACAAATTCTTACTTTTTCTGCTGGTCTTGCCCTATCCCTCTTAACAGCTCCACAAAAGCTTCTTTTCACAGCAATGACACAGATTTTTCCCCAATATACCTTTTCTGGGAAGAGAAGCCTTAATCTGTTTGGATTTCACCTAAACTAGTTCTGGGAACACAGTGGGAATGCAAAGGAAATCCAGGACCTTTCACATTTTTGGATGACACATTCAATATCTAGGTAATTTATAAAAGGATTACTTCCATGCAATGCTAGATTTGCCATTGTTAAATTAAAATTAATTGTTTTTGTACAGAAATTGTTTGATTCTGGGTGATAATCAAAACTTATAAAACAATAACAATGAAATATACTGAAGATATTGCATTTCCAAAATATTCAATGCAAGATTTTTTTTGTAGACCTTAATATGTTAATACTTTGATCTGTTAGCAGTAGAGAATATGGATTTTACAGCCAAAAACTTTTAATTCTTTATTATTATTTCTACATTTGTCTGAACGTATCTCGAAGTTGTTGCACTTTTATCATGAAAAACAATAAGATTATTCTTTCTTTGCAAAGTCATTGTAATTACTGTAGTAATACTGCCTCTTTCTTAATAGATGTGAAATCCTCAATATATCAAAGTGATTTGTGTGATTTATGTTATATTGGATGGAGCATTTGTTTTACACAACTCTTTATAGGCAACTTCCGTCTCTATAGTATCTAAATAAATATTTTGCAGAATAAAGCCTTAAGTGTATGCTTAATTTATCCTTACATAGAATTATGCTAAAAAATAATACCTTTAATTTAGTATCTGCTACTGTAACACATGTATATATTATATTATGTATGTATTATATTATGTTTGCAGTGGTTCCATGAAATTATGTAGATGTTTCACATTAAAAGCATCCTTTTGTGCCTTTCAGATTTAACTTCAAACTCATTTTATATTTGTGAACAGAATAGTAATGAATGTAAAACCCTTACAGTAATTAATGAAAAACTGCAAATACAGTTCTTAATAAAAAGTATATTGAAGGCTTTTGTTCCAAAGTGAGACTAGCTCCCTTTAAAAGACTCTTTCACATTGACTGCTGATTTGAATAATAATTATGATGGTATTAAAGCTAACATTCACCTTAAGACATTTATAAAATTGTTTATTTTTCCTGAACCAAATCGTTTATGTTTTCATAATATCTCCTGATGTTGTTCATGCAGCAAAGTGTTTCCAAAAATGCATCTATTGCATTTTAGAATGAAACCTTCAAATACTACGGTCTGTTTAATTATTTTAAGTCTAAATATCTGTAATGAATGTTTGCTGTATGTGAAGTAGTTTTTCCCACTGAAAGCATATTTTTCTCACCTAAAACAAATTCAAATCAACTGACAAAGAAAAAAAGAAATTTGTTTCATATGAACAGAGAAACAACTTGTTTTCTTCTTCTAAAAAATAATAATAAGGCCTCCCTTTCTAAAACATCATATAAAAAAAAAAAAAACGAGATGCAGCAGGGGGCTGGCAATACATGATCATACCTAATATGGTCAATAAAACCAGTACCGTGCTGATGACATTTTTTACGGGGTGCAACCAAGTAGACAGGAAATTTGAGAGACATGGGAGGTCGCCTAATAAGGTGGTGGTAGGGGGAGCGAAGGGACACAGAATCTGATTGGTTCACAATTTGAATTTCTGCCTCCACTGACGTCCAATCATGAAGGTTGCTCCTTGGACTAGCCTGTAGTTTTGATTCTAGCCTGTCCCCATGTGTGCATACGTGTGCATGTGTGTGTGTGTGTGTGTGTGTGTGTGTGTGTGTGTGTGTGTGTGTGTGTGTGTGTGTGTGTATGTGTGTGTGCATCTGGTTTGTGTGTGTGTGTGAGTTGCTCAGCTGGTGGGAGACAGGGAGTGAAGGAATGTGTATGGTTGGTTTACAGCTGAACCGCTGAGGACAGTGTCTGGACCAGGGACACCTGACAACTGCCGGTGTTGCAGTGTGGACAGAACCCTGCAGAACCAATCAGTGCCATGGAGACGGCCTGTGAATCCCATTCATTTTCTGACATCATGACACATGCATTACTTACATTAAGTGCCGTAGTTGAGCTTTTGGCTCATTCAGTGAGAGCAAGCATGAAAATATCACCGCAGTGTGAACAAAGGGTCCCTGAGGAGGTGAGGGGAGGGTGTTAAAGGGTGTGTGTATGTGTGTGTGCGAACTTGTGACACTGTGATTTACTATAGTTCAACTATGTACTTGGACTCGCTTTCTATTCTGCATTTCTGGACGTCGATCTTGGATGGCTGGGGTTCAGACATCCAGGCTCTTTTGTTGGCGGCTTATGGAAAATCACCATCTTTGCCAGGCAGTTTGCCAAGGGCTGCCTGCCCCCCCACCCCCCCACCCCACCGACGGCCTGCAGGGCTGGGCTTAGCAGCAATTACATTTGGTAAGATCTTGTCAAGGGCGCAGCGTCATTAAAACCATGGAGGTTTTGGTTCCAGGTTTGGCTGTTCGGCACAGATGCTTTGCTCAGCAGTCTGCACAGTCACCCCACATGGAGCCGACCTCTGTGGGGAACAATGCTCTCATTCGATCTGTTGTTTATAGGTTTGGAATTTTTTTCGCCATATACTTCTGACAGTCAGATTAGCCAGTTCATCATTTGAATAAGAAAATCATAAGTGCTCCCCAGAAACCACATTTTACCGGATTTGTCTCTTAATCCTTACAGCATGGTCCCGCCATGTGTTTCGTGAACATGTGCTACTTTTGTTTAAACTTTTTAAACTTACTGGAAAACATTGTTTTTTTTTAAATAAAATGGCATCATTACAAACATAAGAAATGTACCATGTCTGTTTGATATTATATGCTATTCCTCATTTATATAATAAATAAGGGATAGCAGGGTGTTCGTCACAAGATTAGTATTAATGGAATTGTGTCACCAGGAAGATTAATTGAAAATGAGATTAAATTCTTATTAGGTACATGGCAGAACTCTTAGTCTATAAGTACAGGAGCAGGTCCTGTATTAAAATTTGTGAGTGAGCTTCTCTTCGGTGACTTGTTACAGCAACCCCAAAGCATTATCAGGAAAGGTTATGGTTCTTTATGTTGATATACTGATATACTGTAAATGTGAACAGGATGTGTTTCAAGTGTCATCTTTTGGAAAGCTGTACGATGTGATATCTGTTTATTTTGGATTTGCAGAAAAGTTGCTCATAGGGTTCTCTCACAAAAAAGTGAGCTTTTCATTGTGAAAAAGTTGGCAAAGCAAACATTTTGTTTTCAGTAGTCTTTGGTAGTGCTGATGGGCTACAGAGTTCAAACATAGACAAAAAGCAGGCAGCGACAAGGCACTCTGCTCCATGTGGAAAATTGAAGTGTCAGACAAGGAAAAATCTATGCATAGCCTATACACAAGTCAACACCCACGCACATTTTTCTCTCCCTCTCTCTCTGTGTTTTCTTTTTTTTTCTCAATGAAAGTCTTTCACACAGAAGACACACATCTCTGGAGCGGCCGCGAGCCCCCCGACATGAAGACGGCTAAAGTTCATCTCATTAACTCCTGACAAGCCCGCTCCTGCTCTCTCTGGCACAGGAAGTGGAGTGATTAAGGACTCCTGACGCAATAGAAGCTACAGTCCCCTTTCAAGAAAAAAGAAGAGCGCATTCAAATCTATCTGGACACACACACACACACACACACACACACACACAAAATGCACCCCTGAGTCCACGTTGACAAATTCTTTAACAAGCTGTGGTTAAAGGGAAGCTGGTTTTACTCTGACTCACCCCCCTCCTTTCAAACAGTTTACTGGAAATAAAGAGGGAGGAGGAGGGAGGGGGCACTTTCAGAGAAGTCACGTGACGGGGCCGGGCAAACCACAGCACAGAGAGCCTTTGAGTGCAGTAGGCCAGGGGGGAAGGCAGGCATACGCCCAGCGCAGATGGCCCTGATTTAAGTTACAGGAGATACGATCCTGGGAGTTGGCAATCAAGAATTCACAGCCTGTTAACCCCTTCCGTGCCGGATGAAAAAAAAAACACGAGCCAGGAAATAACTTCATTATCAAGTTACAAGCAATCATGGACTCGATCCATGCAGGATCCTCCGAGACGGTCTGTGCCGATACTGAGGATTCCTCTCCAGCACACGAGTGCTCTCGTACTGAACTAAAGATTTAAGAGGGGGAAAAAAGCTGATGTTCATGACATCAGCGTCTGGAGCCGTTAGAAAAGGCATGACTTCATTAATCTTGAATAGCTCTGTTGAATGAACGAGAAGAAAAAAAAATACAGAGTGCTCTGCTGCTGTGCATCACGTGCAATTGTGGCAGGAAGTTGGCACATGCAGGCTTTGAGAAATACCACTGGGTTTAAGTCAAACTGCTGGCACCTACAAACCTCTGTGACTTGAGCGAAGGGGACGAAGTCAGCATCTTAATCCAGCTCTGCTGCCACAGGGTGAAAAGTGTGTGTGTGGGAGAGTCTGAGCGTGTGTGTGTGTGTAGGGGGGATAGTGTTGAAGGGGTGTCACATCCTTGAGGACAAAATTTAACCACTTCCTGTCTAATACACAACGATCCAACAATACCAAAGTTTCTCCAATTCAATCCCACTGCCATTTCCGCTTTGGCCTACTACAATTGATTGTCAGCTTTCAATCAAAAACTCTGACACAAATCCACAGCAGATGAACGCCTCCGTGTCCACCTTAAAAGGTGGGAAAAGGGTGAAAGGTGGATTAGAGGTGTTGTGGGATCTCCTTGAGCGAAAGAGGGAACCCTGAGAACATCCGAGTAATGGTAAAAGCCCTGGCGAGAGAAAAAATGTTTCCGTATGTGGCAGGTCCTTGCTGGTGCTAGCAACCTGCCTCCAGATGCTGTCCAATCACACGAGCACACATTACATACATATACACGGCTGCCAGATATCAGAGAGAGAGAGAGAGAGAGAGCGCAATGCACAGTGGAGACGAACAGATTGCGTGAGAAAGAATAAGAGCATAGGAAGAGAGGGACAGAAAAAGAAACAATGTCAGAGAGAGAGCGAGACTAAGGCTGGGTCCTGAGACAGCAGCATGCAGCGTCACTTCTAATCTGCCCTCGTACGGATGTAAGACAAACAGACGATGCTCCTCCTGCGTCACACTGTTAGTTTGTTTGGGAAAAGCTCTTCAGTGCTGAGATGATCATTTAGACAAAATCTCCTCTTCCCCAAGCCGCCCATTTGTCTTGCTCTTCTACTGTCTCTGCTTTTTCTCACAGTTTCGGTGGGAAGCGCCACTTTATCAGTAAGTGATGTCAGAGCTCCACTCTCACACATGTGGTCTGAATGCCAGGGCTGCTGTTGGTGCCAACCTGCCCAGCTGTCCAGAGCATTAGTAACAGTGGACCTTACAGCAGGTGCTGCACCCCTGCCCCTTGTTAAACAGCAGCACAGATGCTTCTCACCACATTTTTTTGTGACTTCCTTGAATCTGTTTCAGTATTGGGTATCTGGGAGTGGCTGATATTTCAAATTTCCCTTTATAACGCCCAATTTACACACATACAGCACATCTACAGGTCCAAATGTATCATTTACTCAGTGCTTCTAGGGACCCACATGCTTTTATTTTGAAAAACTTTTTAAATAATTTATTTAAAGATAATTTTGAATACTTATAAAATCTTATTAAGGGATGCTTAACGTGCTGTTTCAGCCAGTGTCTACCCAATTTTAAGCGATGCAGGATAGGCAGGAGAGCATAAAGGAGTGTGTTTGTGACAACAGTAATTGAGCTGTGGCCAGAAACAACATGGTTCAAAGTTTTATCCCAAAGAAAGGAGTGCAATAAGGTTTTTCTGCCACTAGAAATGAATGCAGTAATTAATTGGTGATGTGTTCTTTAACAAGACATTTAGTCCGGGTGAGAGTAGAGAAGGAAAGAACCAAGTGACTGGTTAATTATTAACTTGTGTAACTATCTCCACTGAGAGACAACAGTGATGAAAATAAAACACATTAGAGTTATTTTTATACATTCTCGAACTGGGATAGGGCAAAGTGAAATCAATTCTGGTGAAACACACGGTAACTATTCCATATTTTATAAGAGTGAAAATGGGACAAGAGGGACAATACATCCAGGGATACAAGGTAACAACATGACTTTTCGTTGTATGGGACTGGATCAGAATAAATGTCTTGTAAGAATGAATGTTTTGCCCCTTGTTTCTCGTTTCTACTACATACACAAACATGTCTACTATACTGTGGGGATATATTTAAACTTGTGACCAGAGGAATATTTGTCCTTTTGGAATTACTGCATTATCAAAGACAGCATGCCAGTCCTGAACAATTCACATCTAAACTATGGCTGGCTTTGTTACTAATACTGTATTGTATGCATGCTGAAAAGTTAAATATATACTGTAAACAAAAATAAATATTTCAATGAATCGCTCAGTAACACCCTCATTAACAGGGTGAGAGTCTGTCTGCTACAGTTTATTTGCAAATACAAGAGTAAGTGAGTCCGTTGTAAAGTTCAAAACCATTTATGGATGCAGTTATTTTACTGCACTTGACCTGTCTGACTGTGTGACCCACACTGCTGGAGAGAGAAAAGCATTCCTGAGGATGAAGACTGTGTCTGTGTCAGGCAGGTCTGATGAAAAGCCTTTACGAAACCATACGCATGTTTCCCCTCATTTGTCCTCCTCCATTCACAAGTGGTTGGAAAAACAAATATTTACAATGGACTCTTAGGCATTGTTGAAACATTCGCAGGGATGTTTGATATGAGAAAATTTTTTTTTACAGGGAATTTCAAAATGTAGGACCGGAAATGGCGGGAACATTTTACTCGAGTGCATCATTGCTGTTCTCTTAGTCATAACATTGTGAAAGCACTTGATTCCCGCTGTACTGTTGGGACACTGAGGTGGGGCTTGGTCAATGGTCAACACACCCACACTCACACTCACTCACACACACACACACACACACACACACACACAGATACAATGTGGGTAATCTGGCACACCAGATTTCACTTCAGGGAGATTGCAATGGCTAATTTAGAAAAATACCAGAACTGTGAAAATAAACCAACGCCAAAAACAGAGCAATTAGAAATTAAATGGTACAAAAGCTATAGAACAAGAGTGATACTGAACAAGCATGCAAGTGCAAAAGAGCAGAGAGGTGAGAATGAAGTGAATCTGGTAGAAGTAAAAGTTACAGTTTAACAAGAGGAGCGTTGTGGGGGTTAGAGGGAGAAGGAGGAGGAAGTGACGGGGGTTAGGTAACAGAGGGTGATGAAGGGGCTGAAGATGATGCAGGGAGCAGTGTGTCACCTGTGCAGACCGGGTCTGGTCCAGCATCTCCTCAAACCTCTGGTAGTCCTCGTCGTCTGGGTTGGCGCCAGACAGCCGCGCCGCCCGGGCCATGAAGTAGGGAGGAAGCTCTCCTATAGCTGTACCTGCACCCTGCTCACACAGAAACACAGGCACACATACGGACATTGTTACTGCTGCTCAGCTGTTCATGTTTATAGCACTCCCTGGCGTGATGTTCTTCTGTATATTGTTTTGGCAACACAGGCTTCTGTCCCGTCATGCCAATACATCTGAATTCAACAGAGCTTTAAGAAAAAGAAAGAGAGATGTTAGTTGTTATGTACAGCACAGGTTGTTTATTTGTATCAACTTTATTAAATTGGATTTAGATCCTGTAGCTGATTTTATTACTTTAAATTGGATTTTTTATTATTCATAGTTTTGTTGTAAAAATGCTATATTTGCCTTAATATCATGCTAATTATTATAACAAGCATGTTACCGTGGTTCCTGGGGGGTTAATGGAGCAAAAATATCAATATCCACTATCCAAAGGAGCTTGCACCGCTTGACGTCTGGGATTGTGCGATCAGAGCACTTAATGGGAATAAAACGGAAAGGATTTACGAGAACAAAAATCCCACAGATTATTAAACGATCATGGAAACATAAAACACAGGCCCAGGGAAGGTGAAAAACCAGATGCCACCTCTAAACAGCATATCAACACACTGCACCACAAACTGCTCTGCTCAATCTACTTTGGACATGTGGAATGTAGTGTTTCTGGAAAATTTAAAAAGTGCTAACGAGCCCAGGGGGGTCAAAAGGAACCAAGATATCGATATCTAACAGCCAAAAGGAGCTTGTAGCTATAAAGCGGTGGAGCCTGTGTGATTGAGGGGGGCTTAACAGGAAGAAAGCGGAAGTGATTTGAGGGAAATAAATCCTCAGCACTTGGTCGGTTCACCAAGTTCATCCTGCCAAAACATGAGGACGGGGGGAGTGAGGGGTGAGCGGGTGAGGGCTACAGACTTAATTAACACAATGAAAACAGCCGCCAAGAAATGCAGTGTTTTTGGAGTTGCTCACAGCTCATTACTTTAATGTTTCCAGGCATGGGGGGAGAGTAGGGGTGCAAGGGGATGAGAGAAGATGCTAAGGATACAGTTAGCGTAAGTTAGTTAGTGTTACAAGTACAGATGGCAT
Organism: Siniperca chuatsi; assembly: GCF_020085105.1. Lineage (NCBI taxonomy): Eukaryota > Metazoa > Chordata > Actinopteri > Centrarchiformes > Sinipercidae > Siniperca > Siniperca chuatsi. Next base: position 6,027,782 of record NC_058055.1, read on the forward strand.
ATGGATGATTTCAAGCCTCTGTCGTCCGACGATGCACAGCAATGAAAAAATTAAGCTCTTGAACTGAAATTCAGTTGTTTAGGTGGAACACACACAAAATCACAGCTTCAATCTCTCTCCCAGAAGACCATAACTTACTAATCACAGCCACATTACTTGTATGTAGCTGGATGGCTGAGCCAGAAGATGATTAGTGAGTAGTTAGCAACCATGGCAGCGACAACAAGCCCAAACAATCATTCTCAGGAGGCGATGCTATCCCGAAACCTGGCAGACTGCATCTTTAATCTGGACACCCTGTTCTCTTGTTAACACTGCCGTCTTTGATGAAATCTGCCAGTTTTTTCTCATAATAGAGACGTGCCCTAATCTCCCTGGCAGCTGCTCCATTCAATAGCTCTGCCCTCTGTTTGTGAGCGTGCGCGCGCCTGTGTGTGTGTTTGTGTAGGGGGCAGTGAAATACGTCCACCTGCACAGTGGTGGTGTTTGAAGTGGAGCACTTAAGGGAGCTGCAGTAGTGGACAGAGAGGCTTCAAGAGGGAACAAAAAAGGACAAAGAGAGAGGAGGAGAAGAAGAGGTAGTGGTAGTGGAGGTGGGGAGGGGAATGTCTCATCGCCAGTGTATCCAGAAGATGGGAGGCTGGCAGGAGGAGGGGGAATATTGGCGTGGGTGCTTTGAAACCGTGGGGACAACAGGTGTCTCCAACTGTAGAGCTGACAAGCCCCAGCCTTAGCCATGCCAGGCTGGGGTTACAGGGGTGTGGTGGTGACTGGGTGGTGGTGAATCCAAGGGGATTGGGTGGCACCCACACACACACACCCACAAACACAGGCTCCTATATCACACCTCAGAGCATGGTTCTGCTGCTGGCGTGGCTGCAGCTTGGCTCAGAGAAACTTTGACTCCAGTTTGAAGCCAGAAAAACTAACATGTTGCACCAATAAATCAAACATACATACTATTTTATGTGCAGGATCGGTGTGCCTGCACACACACACACCACACACTAAATGGGAAATGAATATCATCACTAAAAGGCCCTTACTAATTATTGTAGTACAAATGTGTATTTATGTAAGGGGATAATTATCCAATAAATCGAAACCATAAACGTATGTTTCCAATGTTGTATTTGTAGGTGTGTATGTGTGTATAGTTAATGTATTACAAACAATAAGGAAGCCTGAAGGTCAAGTACAGTAGAGAGCTGGTTGTGGAAAGCCTGCCTGGTTCCTTTAAAGTTCCCGGTAGTGAAGAAGTAGCTGAAGATCTGTATTTCCCCCTCACCTCAGCCCCTTCCACATTATGCAGAACAGGGAAACAGATAACAAAGACTGATACAACTTGTGTCAATGACCAAGTTCTCTTTTCTCAATGTTCAGCGGTTCTGCCTTTCTCACGATAAAAAAAAAACAGAACAAGGAAACTGATGATAACAGTGGACGTGAAAAGATACTGCAGTTACAAAGAAGTGGGTAATGAGTGTGACTTCTAGATCACTGTGGCACCTACTATATCTGTTCTTGTGTTTCTATGTGTCCTGTATGCGTGTGACAGTAGCACAGAAGCCATTTGTCAGTGTCTCGTGGTAATTCTGAGGCATGTATGAGTCACCGATAAACCACCAGAGCCCCGGTCTAAGAGTAAATAGACACAAAGGTAGAAAGCTGTTCTTTGACCATGTTCGAGTGTTCGAGTGCGCATGCGCCAACGCGCATGCTGCCTGTTGCCGCAGCTGTAACAAAAGAGTTTCCCCTCGGGGATCAATAAAGTATTTCTGATTCTGATTTGTCTAAATTCAGTCTTTAAACAGGAACTCTGGCATTTTAAAGTTTAGCATGTTATTTGTTATATATTTCTATTATAAAGTGGAAAAATGTTTCTGTTCTGGCCCTGAAAAAAGAATGTCGACTGAAAATAATTCATCTTTCTCGGCAGCCACAAGACTGGTTAGAGGTGTGAAACCACTGACACTGCATTGGGGGAATTCACCATAAGAAGCTGGGGTTTTCCAAGCAAATGAGTTATCAATGAATAAATTTGCACCCACAGTGTGAATGCAAATTTGTATCATTTGTAAGTTGAGTCTTTACTGGTGGAGGTACTACAAAAAAATAATGAGCAAGTAATCGATAGGCACATGTGACAGTGATTCTAGAATTAGGGTGCACAGAGTCTTTCACATGGTCAGGGGGAGATTCAAATCATTCTTTGTATCAAAATGTTAATAGAGAGAGAATACACCAGAATGGCCAAGTTTTCACCTTTTTCACTGTTGGTGAACATGGTGAATATAAAAAAAAATCATGGTCTGATTTGTGCACCTAAATTGGATTCCGAGGCATGTATAGTTTGACCCTACCCCTTCAACTTTGGTAATTTCCATGTTTCTACCACCCTCTGTCAAATGACACCTTACAATGAATAAACCTACTGGATTAATTAAAAAATGCATGGTGGTCAAACTGAAAACAAGACTGTTTTTCTTAGCGCCTGAGAAACTGGCATTTGGAAGATATGAGGTTTCTGCCTGACATCAATAGTATTTCAAACCACACACTTGCACATTTGCCACAGCTGTGTGCAAGCAAACTGTCACACACTGCAACCAAAACTGTGCTGTGAGAAAAGCTTAAGTCCGTGCGGATCCAGCAATCACCTGCTCTTTAGCTGTTCCAGCCTACAGTATGCACAGTCAGTGTGTAACAGGCACTCACCCACATACAAGCTTCCAAGCGGACTTTGGAGATGATGGTCCAGAGAGAGATGCTTCCCTGGAAGGCTGCTGACTCCACCAACCTGTCCGCCCCCGCGGCATCCATGCCCACCTGCTCAGCATCAGAGCCTGGTGCTGGTGTTTCCTGCTGGGGACACACTATTTGGTCCGGATAGGGTGGCTCGGGGAAATCCACTGAACCACATTCATAGGCCGCCAAGGTCACTGATGCTATGTGTGGTCCCTGAGAAACAGAGAGAGAAAGACAGAGAGAAAGGCGGAGAAAAAGGAAGATGAAGAGAAAAAGAGAAAGTAGTGAAAAATAGAGTGGGAGTGAGTCCACCTGTTGGAAATAGTTTTGAGTCAGAGGAAGACCCCTTTGTTATTAGCATGGGGAGAAAGTGACAGCCGTGAGTCAAATACATGAAGACAGTTATATGTGGGCCAGTATCTGTGTCTCTGTAGTTCCTACAGCAGTGGAACTCTTCCTCTGCTTTTCACTATAAGCTGCCTTCTGCTTTCCTTTCTGTATGAGTTAAATAGGCCATTAGGAAATGGAGAAAAACACATAACTATGATTAAGCTGGAGCAAAAGGCTGCTTCATGCTGTTTCAAAATCTACAGGAGAAGTGCCAACGTATAAAGAGCAGAGGGCCACGGGTGGAAACGATCAAGAATGGAAACCATAGTCTGGGTATAGAAATAATTTCCCACTGTAGCCATATGCCGCATATGTGTGCCCATAGGAGAGCAATAATAATAATGAAGAAAAGGGCAGCAGAAAAAGAACAAGAATATGAACTCTCTTCAGACAGAATTTATTAATGTTTGACTGTTCCTGTTGTAAGAATGAGACATTAGCATACTTAAGAACCTGCTGTCTTTGATAGGCCTGGTCTGGTTTACATTTCTGACTCTTGTTTATTTAGTCGTTTCAATTACGCTTCCATTGAGAAAACAGACGAATCAAAGGAAGGAAGAGGGGTGCAGGCTGGATTTCTGGTGTGTGGTGAAAGTTTATTGAGCTGTCAGCTTTGTGTTCTTGACTCTGCAAACCCTAAAACAAGTAATCCCAATATCCACAATGGCTCTGAGAAGAGACTCCTAAGGCCACACACACACACACACACACACACACACTTAAACTCAATTACACAAAAATACCAAAATGAACATATCAAAAGGGGAAATCTCAATTTCAACACACGCATTTTGGAATAAAGTACCAGCATTGGTCATTTGAATTCTCCTTTCTCTAATTTCACCTCTATTATTTTAATCATGAGCAATTTAACATTCAGAAGAATCAGAATCAGCTTTATTGGCCAAGTATGTGTACAAATACAAGGAATTTGAATCCGGTTTTAGGTTGCTCTCAATGTACTTGCACACAGTTCCAAGAACAATTTAAAGGAAGATAGAAATCGACATACAGCTAAAAACAAGGACAATAAAGCTGAACAAAGATATGTAAAAATAAACATAGAACTATTATGTACAGACAAGTAGGTGAAAAAATAGGTGTATATATAAAAAGCAACAATGACTAACAACATACAGTGTCTATATATGTCAAGAGATTCTGTAAATTATAAACAAATACAAATAGTGCAAAGGAATAAATATTGAATGGGTAATGTAATTGATTACTTTATAGATATTCCATTGCTTCCTCAGAAAAGAGATTAAATAACTTATTAAATGGTTGAATTTCATTTAACACGCATGTTTTGAAGGGTAACTTCATGTAGCACACCTGTTTTCAAGAGTAATTTAATTTCCTATTTAGGTCAAAATACAGTAAAGGTCAACATGTGAGCGCTGGCTTGCTGAACAGAACAGGGTACAAAAAATACAACAATTCCCGTGAAAACTATGCTATTCCTGCAGCATAAATTCAGTTATCAAAGTTTGTTGTCTGAGAGGAACAAGGAAACTATTTGTACAAATGGCCGCTGGTCATTCTACACTGACTCATTATGACAATAAGGCTGATAACATCTGAAAGCACAATGTTTGATTAAGTTTTATACTGAACAGAATCCAGTCAGGAAGAAGAGGTCATGTAACTTTGCATTTCCTCCGTAAGGACGCATGTTACACACTGAACAATGATCTAGATGGATCTGAAATGACAGAGATTATCAAACAAGTCTGTAATACTAGTGTCATCCCTGCAAATAAAGGCAGGTCCACCGAGTGGGCCTATATAAGCGGGCCCTGCGTACTCTGTCTATTCCATGTGTTTACACTCATGTGTATGTGTGCGAAGAAAGGGTGCTCCCAGTGACGCACGAGGGCAGTTTGGCATTACGCAATGTAGCGCCAAAACAATCTGGCAAACCTGGGGTGGGGCTGGAACTTCCGGAGTTGTGTGGGACAAGGCAGGACAGGACGGGACGTGAGAAGGCAGGACAGTGGCGTGTGAGGCAACAGGAAACAGCAATGTCTCCTTGAGGAACAGTGCACTCCCTTTAGATGACACAGATTCATTTCTGTACACAGTATTAGTAAGCAGGCACAGTCACATTTACACTCCCAGGACTTAAAGAGAAAACGTCCGATGCTCATGCACTTCTTACAAAAGCAGAAGACAAATTTAAGTCTGTCTGGATACTCAGCCTCATATCCTCCACACTGACTCTCCAGTGGGATCACACTGCCCTGACATCCACACACACACACACACACATACACACACATGCACGCACTGCATGCACACAGACAGACTCCTGAAGCAGAATGTTTGTGTGGCAAAGAAAGACTATATTCCTCTTGCTTACACCTTCCAACTCTATCTCAGGTAATGTGTGTTTACCAAACACACACGGACAGCCTGCCAACAGAGTGTTGCGTGACTCGGAGTACCAGCTCTCTCTTGCTCTCGCTTGCTCTCTCTCTCTCTCTCTCTCTCTCTCTCTCTCTCTCTGTCTAATGCTGTGTCACTGCTTCTCACCTTACACAAAAGCCTAGTCGTCTCATGTTGTCCAGGTGACTCACCATTAATCTGCAGCCCAGCCCAAAACATCCAGGTAGCTGTCTCATTTTGTTTCTGACTTGGTGACATACATGGACAAACAGGCACACAAACACACAGGCACAGTTGATGATTAACAGCAGCAGAAAAATACAAATATAGGGTCGAGGAAGTAGTTCTCTCTAAGAGAAACCATTGTTCCACCTTATACACAATTTACTATAAACAAGGTAGTGGTGAGGGTTTATGTGTGTGTGCTGAAATAACTATTGCACCTCCTAACTGTGTCTATTTTGAGATTTGCTTAATGTTGATGATGCTTGCAGCCACTAAAATACACATCAGTACTGACAGAGGCACAAAGTTCCTCTCTCTGACTCAATGGGATCCACAATGGAGGCAACATTGCTGGCATTCCTGTGGGCGACCTGCAGAAACCAACGCCTGGCCTCCAAAACGAGTGGGATCCTCACTCCTGGGTATGAGTACATCCACACAGACTCTGAGGAGACACACACAGTTTGGATCCAGTGATAAAGTATGTCTGTGTGTGTGTGTGTCTGCATGTGTGTTGACAATATATCATCACTATAGAGCAGAGCACACGGTCAAAACAGAGAACTACTGTCAAACAACCAAAGTATGATATCAGTGTGAGATGTTTAAAAGAATAGTCCCTAAAATCAACAACACCAATCCTATGGGATAACAAAAGCCCCAATCAGACTGGATTTATTTCTCTAGGGGAGGTGGGGTGATTTTAATATTACCTGCACTGATCAGTGATTTTATTCCCATCCTGAGCACGTATGTAGGTAATTTTTCACCCCACCTCAGCAATAATTACAGCCGCAATTACCTACTGTTTTTCGACAAACTTGCCGGTCCACCTGTAATTTAAATCGCGTCCGGAGCGACGTCCTTGTATTTTAAAGTGAGTTTTTTCCATGCAAAGAGCTGCTTGTCCTTCTACTTTTTTTTTTTTTTTTTTTTTTTTAAATCAGCTCAGTGTGAAATTTGAGTTTTGTGTGAACATGGAGGACATCAAAAATATTTTTGCTAATCTGATAGACAGAAAACATATGGGCCTATTTGGGAACAAATTAAACAACGGGAAAAAAATGAGCTCATCAAATGGGCTGTTGTAATGTCAGATACAGGTAGGTACTGGTTCTGGACAAGTGACAGGCTTTGGCTATGAGCATGGCAGTTGCTAAAGCACATGAACGGAAAGGCGCTTCCTCTCAGTGCCACAGCAAGAACAAAGTGTGTGTCAGTGTGCCCACTGAAGGAGGATGTGAAAGCTGGTTGGCCAATAGCTGCTGCTGAGATGAGCTATTGACACGGACTGTTGACCACCTTCTCTGGTAATAGTCTTAAATTGTTTAACACTTGATATATAAAACAATACTTTCGTTTGTGGGAGCTTGTGTGTCACAGAGACAGTGTTATTTTCTTCCGCAGACACACACACTCATAGTATAGTGTAGCAGTGTAGGTGTGATGACTTGAATTGCAACGCACCGTTTGCAAGGAGGGGGCTTTTTACATTTTAAATTATAAAGTACCGGTTCATTCTGTATGCGGAAACAGATGCAGTGGAGTGAATGCACTCATGACGAAATTTCATCACGTATCACACCAAATTTCAAAAACCAGTACATTCCCATTAGGAAGCAGAAGCACACGACAGATTTAAAATGTCAACTGTCTGTAGGTTATAAATAGTTGTTTTTTTAAAATCGTTGAATTTTGTCCCTGCATCCCTTCCCAATTTAAATGTTTTGTACTAGGCTACACTTTAAATTAGTAGAAGATCAAAGAGATACAAATTGTATAGGGAAATTATACAATCCCTAATTTATTGTTTTTAATCATGAGACCCTAGCAGATGCAGCCCATAATCATCACAGCCACCAGTCATGGCGTGGACTCCTCTTGTTAGTTTATGGTGGCAAATGTAGTTGCTTCCGAAGCCCCAAACCAGACATTAATGGGTGACCATAAACTGACCAGTTCTCAGTGACCACGACCACAGGATGGTCCAGTCATTAACAGGTCGCTGTGGTTGTCAAGGACCATTTAAGCACATTAGACATGGTCCGGCTAGCATAACCTGTTAACCGCTTCTTCTAGTGGAAGACTGCTGGAGGCTAAGCAGGACAAACATTAGAGGTTAGTTCGTTATGAAGAAGCCCTGGTCAGGATCTCTGAGGGAGGTAAGAGAACGCTGGACTGAGGCCAGTGATGGAGCAGAGACAGAGAGGAGGGGCGGGGGTGTTTAGAAGTGGGTGGTAAGCACACACACACACACACACACACACACACACACACACACACACACACACACACACTGACTGTGAGATGCTGGAGGTTTGAGGGGCTGTTCCCAGTGATTTATCCATGTGGTTTCACCGTATGACTGGATGTTCAGAAACCTCTCCCAGACTGGAAGACAGACACTCACTCTGACCCCCCATCGAGCGATGGATTATACACTCGAAAGATAACACTTTAATGTCAATCTCAATGATTCGAAACTGACTTTACATTAAATGTACAAATCCAGGAATTACAGTAGCAAATTAAATAAGTTTGACATTCTAAAAGGAAAATTGAATTTAAATATGTTGTGTTCATTTGCAATGACTTTACTGAATAGGGGTTAACATTTGAGTCTTTCACAGATCATCATTATCAATATAACTGATAAAAGATGTTGTATCAGTTATCACAACCAGTTAAGTACACAGTAATTTCATGGAGTGAAATAAACCTGCTCTGTGCTTAATATATAGTTACATAATAATGCAAAATGTGCATAAAACATAGATCACATAATATGTGTAAAAATTGCCATTTTTAATTATACACATAAAAAATAATGAACTTTTTAACAGATTATAATGGGAATCCATTTATCCAATTTATTTGTCTTTTTTTTTACCTTAATTTATTTTGTGTATCATCATAATCAGAGCTGTAACGATCAATTCAGTTAATTAACTATCAACTATTTCGATAATCGATTGAGAAAATCATTTAAGTCTAGTAAAAATGCTAAATGTTCTCTGGTTCCAGCTCCTCAATTTAGATGATTTGCTGTTTTTCTTTGACTTATGTTATAGTAAATTGAATATCTTTGGGTTTTAGACTGTTACTTACTGACAAAGTAAGCAATTTGAAGGCATCACCTTGGGCTTTTGGGCTTTGTGATGGGCATTTTTGGGGGTAAGTGAAAAGCGCTGGGTGACCTTTATGGTAGAATTTCATAACAAAACTATGCTTCAAATAACCTAAACACCTGAACTCTGCCAGCAACGCTCTGGTTTGGTCTGGTCAGGTTTGGCTTGTTCTGGCAGAGTTGTTGGTGCCATTCCAGACTGGCTACACACTAAGCCCACTTTTGCCCAGGATTTGCTTCCTGTGGACTCTGTGTGTGTGTGTGTGTGTGTGTGTCTTTCAAAGTGAATGGTTATTGTACTTGGTATTAACAGGACTCCAAGACACAGACAGACAGACGCATGCCTTGGATGGCTGGAGTGTGACAGTTATGATTGAGAAGCCATTACAAATACCACACACACACACACAAAGCTCCCATTTACACATCTCTCTGGTATTCATCTTTAAAGGAGTTTGGTGAAGATGAGTAAGTCACAAGACCTTTGGGCAGATCCATCTCTCCAACCTTATGAGGAAGAAAATTAATAAAATCATCGATGAAAGCAATTGTGCTGTTTGATGTTGCTGTTCTTTTTTTTGCCAATGGGAGAAAACCCTTTTGTGGTATTTCACATTTAAACCAAAAATGAGACAATTCCCCTCACAATCAGCTGCAGATCCATAACTAACCAGTGTAAAATCCCCAACCAACGTATCTTTATGGTGTGTAAGTAATACTGCCTGCTCAGTAGTGGGAGGATCAAATTTGTGCAATAAAGTTCTGACACACTATCTAGATGTAGTTAAAAATGAATCGCTTCAAATTTAATTTATTGAGGTGTTGAAGTTAAAGCGAGAGATCCGTTACTGCCAGCCAGTGGTGAGTCAAGAGTAGCTTTTCAGCTTTTCAAAGAACTACTGAACTTGATCCTGTGTCACTCATGTTCCGGGTAACATGCATGCAAGGTATCAATTCTTACTTTGAAAAGTGATTATGCTATGTTGAGTCATGTTTGACACAGAAAGCATGTACAGCAAAGTCAAGAAACTTCTGAATCAGTATCTTGGCAATGTTTATATATACAATCCACACCCATCAGAGTAAAGTTAACACCCTCTAAAGAGCCGACCAGGAGCCTTATCAGCTCTGAGTTCAGAAACAACTCTCTGATCAAGTGATCAAAAAAAAAAACAAACACTTATGAGTAGTGGAAAATTTAGTCCAGGTCATACAGACCAGCAGCAGTGTGTGAGTCACAACTCAAACAAAGCAACCAGGTTCCTGACTATGTGAACGTGAAGGTGCCCCATTGTTTGCTTCTGGGACTGTACCAAGGCTTGTCACTGTAAAAGCCAGACAATGGTCAGGTGAGTGAGGGGTAGTGCATCACACACACACACACACACACACACACACACACACACACACACACACACACACACACACACACACACACACATACCAGTACTTTGTCAGATACCCTGCCATGCTGTGACTGAGTTTCCCTCACCCACATGTTCTTGTCAGACTGTGAATGTGTGGGTGAACTGCACCTAACTGTATAACGGCATACGGGCAGGAGAACTTTAAGGACCTGAGCAGCAGTGTGTGTGAGTGTGATAGTAATAACAATGCAGGGACAATGTGTGGAAGCCACACTCTCAAACCTGCTCAGCGCTTACAGCGATAGTTGGCGCTAATTAAAGCTGTGCTCCTGGTAATTGCCAACAGCCAAAACGTAATTTTAGGGGGTTTGCTGGGGAAAATCTGTATATTCTACACAAACCTCCTCTGCAACCTATAATTTAGCAATCCTAAAAGAAACTGAATATAGAAAACTACAGAATATTCATTTATTTAGATGAGCCACTGGTTTATTTTTTGAAAGACAAGGGACTGTGAATCATGAGTCATAAACACGCTACAAACATGGTTAGATTTTTTTTTTGTTATCCCATAGGATTGGTGCTGTTTTTTCCCTAGTGGCTGCTGACAATGCTCCCAGAGAGACACAACATGTACACCTCTCACTCATAAAACAGCTCAAAGCCAAGAGGGAGAGAAAAAACGACTACCCTAGTTGCTATTATGTAAACAGCAACGTGCGCAGCTTCAATTATAATGACTTTAATTCTTTGTTGCTGTTGATTTAACGTTGAGCACAACAATTTTCATGCTGCCCATAATGACTTAATGGCAACAGCCATTACTGAAAGTAATTTAATGGTGGATGACTCAGATGAGCTCTCTTCTAAAATATTTACAGCATTCCCAAGCTTTCAAGAGTCACACTCATCGCTAACCCCGTCTCAGTTAAAAGAGGATTTATGGAAGGCAGTGACACTAGTTGTCACTAGAATACAAATACTTAAAAACTTAAGTGGGGATGAAAGCCGGTCCCACTCATAATTGTGATCTTCACAATCATTATGGCGGACACATGTGCAGGTGCAGGACTCTCAGTGTGCGTACATGTGCATGTGTGTGCACTGATCCTCACCTCCGCAGCTCCTGCCGAAATGAGATCTCTCTAGTGTTCCTGCATGATTTTATTGTTTTCATGGTCTGTATTATAAGCCCCCACCCACTACCTCCTCCCTCAGAGCAGCTGGATAAAATACACTTGAAGGTGTGCCAAGAAGTGGGCTTTTTTTCGTCTCCACGCCTGAGTTGCAGAGTTTTATCTTTCTCCAATAACCAGTCCTGTCCGTGTACAATGATCTCAGCGGGATGCAAACACAGAGAGGAGACACAGGGCAGCAATTGCCCATGTCAGGGAACAGGAGAGCTGCCACTTCTGCTCTGGTTTCATTGACTGGGATGGTTTGCATGTTACTGGCTCAGCACCCCCCTCTGCTGGTGGCTCTGCAGTACTCTCAAATAAATGTTTACTGCTTCCCGCCAACCGCTAAGGATGTGTGCTGTTAACATGTGATGTGTGGTCATTTATTTCTAACAAAACACCTATTAGCAGTAAAAAATTGTCATATCAATTTCACAGAGGTTAAACAGAAACCTTGCATTCAGCAGTGCTGAGTTCACTGTGTCGGCAGAGAAAATTGTGACCACACATTAACTGTAACTGGAGGAAATGAAAGAATTAGCTTCAATAAAGGAGTTAAATCCTTTAAAGAAGTCAGGCACAGACACATGATGACAGCTGGGGAAGTCATATGACAACACAGAGTCACATGTTACGTCATGTGAAAATAGCACTGCAGAGGACCTTAATAGGTATTAGACCTGCTAAAATTCACACCTTTCCACATCTTACAAAGAGGTGGGAATTACCAAAGAACTGCTGATGTAATGTGATTAGAAAAACTGGAGTACAATGAAATATATTTGTTAGTAGTTAGTAGTTTTATGGTTCACTATGCTCTTTAATAACGTGATATATTGTGGAGTCTTTTCAGTTTTTTTCTTTCTCATGTCAGATCTTCATTCGTCAGAGAGACAATATATGAATCTTCACCTGTAGCCTTTATGTGAATAAAAATATTGATATGTGGTATCAAAACAACATTGTAAAGTATGACAATACTATCCTTTACTTTGCACTGATTTTTCTGGTTTATTGACATCTTAAGACCACTTGCACCCTCTACTGACTGTAAATAGTAATGACCTGGGTCATTTACAAATATCTTACTGATCATTTATGAATCAGGTATTATTTACAAATACAATGGCTTTTATTCATTTCTATTAATTAATGAATTAATGAAATAATCTATTAATTTCCATATGCCATATTTAATGACAGAGCATAATCATGCTGGATTTGATTTGGTAGATTTTCTAATATACAATATTATTTAACAGAATGTAATCTAGGGCTGCAAGTGCAACTAATGATTATTTTTGTTATCAAAATAATCAGCTGGGGCTGCAGCTAACAATCATTTTCATTTTGTATTCATCTACTGATTATTTACTAGATTAGTTGTTTGGTCTATAAAATGTCAGAAAATATTGAAAAATGTCCATCACAATTTCCCAGAACCCAGGGTGACGTCTTCAGATGTGTCGTTTGGTCCGACCAACAGTCCAAAACCACAAGAAAGTCTCTAGTTTATTATCATAGAAGAGAAAGATAACCAGATAATATTGAGATTTAAAGGGCTGGAATTCTGGCCATTTCTGCCCTGTGGTTTACTCAGCTCCTCGCAATCGGGCAGTTTGCTGAAGTGAAAATGAATTCAAGTGTTTCACCAAATTGTAGACTGGATGAGAAGCTGTGCAATGGAGGTTCATTGTAGCACTTCTCATCTGAGCTAGTGTATATCTCTAGTGGTGCACTTGTATATCACTTACAGAGTAACGGTGGTGGTGTTCTTTCCAAATGTTGACATGGGTGTAAATCAAAGTCAAGAGCTGGTAAACACTCAGGCCGACATTAGTTCTCATTTCCAGCACATTATTAAGTCTTATGGACAGCAAGGAAAACAGCGCCAGAAAGGTCAAGCTGCAAGTGTTGGACTTGTAAGTTTGTGGGGACATCTCAGCAAGTGTTCTGAAATTGTTTGACCCAGTTACAATCACTGACCCAGTCCTAGTTCCTCAAAACAGGACAACATGTCTGCTGGGACTCGCCGCTGTTCACTTACCACAGAAATTCTTATACTTTTTTTTACTGTGAGAAATCAGAAATATCTGTCAGGGCCCAGAAATCTACAAAATTACTGAGGAATCTCAATGGCTCTTTTAAACAGCCCTTCTACAGAAAAGAAGATGTAATTATAATCCTCTGAGGTTAGTTTTGTGCTTCTTACTTGTGGTTTAGGCTCACAGTTGAAAAGAGGAAGCAGATACTAGATCAGACAGGGTTCCTTATACAAGCAAATATGGTTTGACTAATAACTCAGGCCAACATTAGGATACACTTTTATTAAATTTTGAATATCAGCCAATTAAAGACATTCATCTTCAGAGTAATAAATGACCCTCACTGACCACAGACTGTTTTCTTTTTTTATTTTATCTAGATGTCTGACCAGAGAATTCATTCCAGTGTGGAGAAGTTGGATTGCCATCAACAGGTTCATGTCTGTCAGTCTGTACAAGCCTGCAATGTTTCAATGTTTTTAGCACTGTCTCATGGTCTAAACGCAGTTTCAGAGGCATTTCCACCCTACAAGAAGTCCATTCGGTGGGAAATGCAGAATGTTTATTAGTGTGATTTTTATTTAGAGGCATACAAGGTAAAATTAAAAAAAAACATTTATTTGAATATCTACACAAAAACATCATGTATCAGTAGATTAAATCCAAAAAATATCAGCACTAGTATCGGCCTTTAAAAAACGATATCAGTCCAAATCTATAAAAAATGCACAACAGCAGCTCTAGCAAGGAGCACCAAGTTCTGTCATGAACCCAATGACACCAACCTGCAGTAGCAGCCACGCTCACTAGATGGTGACATCTTACTTTAAAACCTTCCCAAAAAGTGAGCTGGGCTACTAACGGAGTAAAGACAAACTCTCAAATTACATTTGGGAGCGCCAGAGTTTGGCTTTTAAAAACAGCAGAATGGAGGACACGTACTTCAAAGTTTCCAGTTCAGCTCCACTGGGCAAGGGCACAGGAGTGCAACAGTGGACTCCCTGATGACAGATGGACTCAGAGCAGTGAAGACAAGCAGATGTTTTGGGACCCTGATCTGATCAGCAGTATAGACTCAACACCCCCCCCCCACGCTCAAAACTGAGCAAAAACACTCAGACGGAGAGAGCTGGGGTAAAAACAGAAAGAAAGAGGAAGGGAGAAGGAAAGGGGGGAGTGAAAGGGGGACTGTAAGCAGAGGAGAGACATAAAAAGGAGTAAGGAAGGGGAGGGAATGTAAGAGAAAGTGAGAGTGAGCGACACAGTGGGGAGCAGGAGAACGGGGAGAAAGGAAAGAGAAAGAACTCAGAGAGGGGGAGGGGGAGTGTTTTTATCCTCATGTGCACTCAGTCAGAGGGGTCAGTGAGTGCGATTGTTCCTGGACTGCCTGTCAAAACAGTGCGACTACCACAGCGCCTATTCATCTCCGCCACACTCTGAAATGCAGGCGCGCACAAACCCATACTAACACACTCACGTATGCATGTGCAAATGCACAAGGAGCCTCCAAAAGCTTTTAATAATGCTCTTATTAAAGCCTTAGCAACAACCCAACAACAGCATCAACACAGCCTTTTGAGACCTGCGTCATTGCACCACCACCATCCACTGTGATTGAGTTTCAGTTCTGTCATAAACATGCACAGGCAAGTGAGTAACTGCAGTGTAAAAGTGGCGGGCAACCTGTCGTGGAGAGTCACAGAAAACATTTTCTTACCAGGTAAAGGAGGAAGGTGTGCAGGCCGGTGCCAAGACCCACAGAGGAGAGGATGCCTAGGCCAACCCAGTACGCGCACCACAGCGTCTTCTTCTCCATGTAGCGCACATACTGCAGAGGCCAGAGAGAGGACGGTCAACCACATGGCAGAGACACATGTACAGAGTGTGAGGAAAACAAGGAGGGGGTGGGGGGCACAGAGAGAGAGAGGAGGGGAGGGACAGAGACAGAGTGAGAGAAGGTATGAGAGTGAAAGTGTGCAAAAAAGAGGGCACTTAAAAGGGTGGGAGAGGGCAAGTGAGAGGAAGAGAGAGACCTTTAGAGACAGAGGTTGTTGTTGAGTTTAGAGGACAGAGCCGTAGGGTAGGAGTGTTCAGCACACTGGCAGAAGAACAGCACCATTATTCTTTTTGGTGGCAGCCAGCTCTTACACAACTAGTAAAGTAAGGCAAGCCAAGATCTCTCTATCTCTCTCTATGTTCCTCTTCCTCCCGTTCACCCAGCACGAACTCTCAGTCTATCACTCCGTTTCTCCGTTTCCTCCTCCTCCCTCGAGCCAAGGCAGGTTGTTTTCAGGAGGAAGCATGGAGTGTGTAGATTACGGGAAGAAGGGGGTGGGGGGGGGGTCTCTGACCGAAGACTCCATTTCCCAGGAAACCCAGCAAAACAAAACCACATCTTTGCTGGTAGAATGCTGGGCAGTGCAGTGTCAGCCATGGGTGATTACAGTATGTGCAGTTAGTGAGAACTGATTATACAACTCCTGAGTGTCTGCGTATAACATGGGGAAAAAAAACGTTTTACGGCAGTGGGTTTCAAAAGCTCATGGCAGGAAAAACACAAAAAGTGGAAAAACAAAGAAAGGGAAAGGGTTCTAGTCAGATCTATAGCGCAGCCTGCTGTGGTTTACAGTCACAGCTCCAGTAGTTTGCCCTGTGGACTTAAGAGATTAGCAGGTAAAACTGAGCTTTGTGGGAAGTTAATAATTAAACCAATGTGATGTAGGCACACTCACACAAGCTCACACTTGTTAGAGATGATGTTCATGCAGGTATCCTCTTATAGGCACTCTTGTGTTCCTGCAGTGCGAATCCCATTCTCTGTGCAGATAACTATGTGGGACAGTCGCACTATAATCAGACTTAATCACTATGCAGGACCTAAATAAATAATAAATGGACTGCACTAAATAGCAACCTTAGTGGGACAAAGCACTGGCGCTGGTTGAGTGTCTTGCTAAAGGACACTTCAACCTGTGGACAGTAGGAGCCAGGGATCAAACCACCAACCCTTTGATGAATACATATCCGCTCTACCTTCTGAGCCACAGCACCCAAAGTATGGTTATAATGTACTATGAAAAATATTTAGAGTATTCAGTCACCTTCTGGTGTGTTCCTTCAATGCAGTAGGCAATTGAGAGGAGGAAAAGCAGGATCAGCAGGCCAAACACAGTCTGTCTTTGCTGCCAGAGCCTGGATGAAGGAGAAGAAGAGAATGAAGGTGGAAAATGATGGATGTGTGAGGCGGCAGAGGTGAATGGTATACAAAGCGGGGAGAAAGATGGTGAGTAGGGAGGACAACATGTGAGGGCAGATGAAAAAAGATGAGGAATCATTAGAAGCATGAGTGAGACAGCATTAGTGAAAGGAAAGGATGCAATTCTTCGGTGGAGAGAGGATGTAATTTTCATTTCAACTTTGGGGGAGAGAGACATCTGCTGGAAACTAATCAAGCCACTGCAATTATAGGCTTCACCAACAGGAGCGGCATGTTCTCACTAGGTACAAAAAAAGCCACTTCATGACTGATAGTTGAGCGCGGGGTAGGAACATGTGTGCAGACTCTATGCTTATGCTGAAAGTTTATGTCACTTATGCTGATATTAACAGACAATGGATTCAGGATTCATTCAGATTTATGACAAATTAATAACTTAAAGGGTAATTTCTGGTATTTTTAAACCTGAGCCCTATTTTTACATATTTTGGGTTCTAAATGACTTGAAGTTTTGGAATTGGTCCAGTAGATCGCCTCAGCCGGCAGCAAGAGTGAAGATGACTTACTGACTCACGTTTCCACTGTCGTCTTCCTGCAACAACTCATCTCTCGCGAGATTTCAGAGCGAGACTTCTCCTTGAGCAAGACTTTCTGCTTAAACAAAAAGGATCTTACTCTTTAACAAAAAGGTCTATCTCTGTAGGGATCCTTTCCATAATGTTGTCAGACTTAGAATAACAATCAGAGCCTGTCAGGGGCAAGAACAAGCACTTTTTGTGGACGTACTTTTGACGGGCACAATTGCCCCCAAGGATTACATTGCAGCCATTGCAGCCTGTTTTTCTTGCGGCCGGCTGAGGCGACCTATTGGACCAATTCCAAAACATTTTGTACCTATTAGTCATTTAGAACCCAAAATATGTAACAATAGGGCCCAGGTTTTAAAATGCCGGAATTACCCTTTAATGCCTAAAACTTGTAAAATTGAACAATTAACACTGGAGGGCTTTTTAATTAGGGACCGGACCTAACTTAATAATGAAGAAACCAGTGAACCGTAAGACCCATTTCCGCACCTCCTGTCTCAGTCAGCCAGGTTCAGGTAACTTAGAGTGAATGACGGGGACATTTCTCCCTGTCTCGCGTAAAATTATGCCTGTGGTGGAGGGAATCAGTTATCCCTATGTGCTGCTGCAGTTCAGTTATTTTACTCCATATATTATAGCCGGAGATAAGAAAGCAGACCTTGCTCCACTTCCTGTATTCTGATGTTGTAATGTGTGGCTTCACTGCCAAACAAAGAAGAAGGTTCAGTCAAGGCTGAACTAAATGTGCGGACTAAAAAGACAGCATTTCAGTCTACAGTATTTAGTTTAACCTGATGTAGCAACACAAGCAACATGCAGTGTGTCCACAAAAAACAACAACACTATTTACTGTTGCTTGAGAAATGCTTCCAATACATTGATTGTATATCATACTGGAAAACTGGTCCTTACTTTCTCACTCAGGAATGGCTTGTCTTTAAACTGGTCTCTAATGTCTCTAAATAATTAGTGAATCAAGGGCAGCGCTAACTGTATCATACTTCTATTGTGTATCCCCCCCTTTGTTTCACAACCATTGTCACCATTTACATCTTGAGCAAAACAAGTGCAGTGCCACAACACTGAACAGTATGCTACCCTGAGGACTCCCTGTACATATGCTATAACTTAGGAACCACTTCCATCAACATTCAGGATAAACTTCTCTGCGCGCTCGTAGACTAATGTGTTTGCATGTATCCCCCGGCAGTTACAACACCATGTGTTTTGAGTGTTGGTGAGCAGCAGCTTCTCTCAGTCAGAACACTGCTCATCGTGCTTGCGGCTCACCACATCCTCTTGTAGTTTAGAAAATAAACACGTTGTCCTCACACACGTAACCACAAAGGCCTCCATGAGCGCACACTCTGACCTTCTTCTGGGCCCATGCTCTGTGTCAACAAAGATTGTTAGGTGTGTAAAAGACATGTTGTGCAGCGTGGGGAATTTGTTATCAAAGCAAGCTCTGACGTAGTCTGGTCTGATGCTGTTGCTTTGTGGGTGATGTAACATCTGTTAGTGAGGTGAAAAGACTCGTCAGCTCTATCAGCAGTAATGATGGGGAATGATGAGGGAGGAAAAAAAGATAAGAAAATCCTGTGATATCTCTTTGTGCTGCATTATAGGTTCCATTAGGCCTCTGACTGAAGACTAAACTATGAAGGAGAAGGCCTTCTGGGTTGATAGCACTGAGAGACAAGGTCACCTCCTGTCTGATCAAATGTGCGTTTGTGCTTTTGTGTTTCTGTGAGGGAGAGAGTGTGGAGAGTGTATGATGCCTTTTTTTTTCACAACCACCATATCCTCTTTTTGCGTGAGATTGACATGCAGCACTAGCACCTTTTTAAATAAAACTAAAAACTATCACAAAACACTGCTTAGCTGTTGTTAGAAAATCATTATTTATATGCTGCTTTCTCAGTCAAACCAGCATTTAAGTTCATAGGGTACCATGACCAAACACACAGCACATTACTCCTAAAGTTTCATCTTCGACTTATGTCAGCATTTTACAGCTTGAACACATGCATTAAATGTATATTGAATTTCTCCAAATAGCTTGTACATCATATCCTAAGTGTTTTAGTGAAATTTTCACTGTGGCACCAAAAGTCCAATAATTACGTTTCTCACTAAATTGTTTTGTACCAACATCAATATAGTTTTCGACTCTAAATTCAGGGGTAAACTTTTATTGACCAAATGCATTCATTCATAACATGAAGCTGTTCAAATGGACAATAGAGGATACAACTCAAGTGCAGTTCTGCAGAAACAGTGTTTTGGGGGAAGGATGCATTCCACCCTTGGTCTCACCTGCATATCCACTCTTTAAGGGTGATGAGCAGTTCCAGAGTGAAGCAGTGGAGTGTGTGCAGAGGTTTCTTCCATAACACCAGAGTTTCAAGCTCCTCCCTGTCCCTCTGCTTCCTGTCATCCACAGAGACTAGCCACAGAGCATGGGTATTGCAAGCGCACACACAAAAAAACATGAGGAATTGACATTTTTAAATAAAAATCATGCAAACACAACAACAACTTTGACATCTTTCAAAGGCATTTTAGTACTGACGCACTAATAATAAAAGCATCTTTAAGCATTGGTTCGGTCGATTGCTTAGATGTCTTTTGTTTTTACCTGTCAGCTCTCCATTGTCCTTCTCCTTGACGCCAAGACGCCTCTGAGGTAGCTCACCTTCGGCCCCACACTCTGCCATCTCATTCACTAGGAAGGAGTCCTGCTGAGAGAAGAGACTGGCCTTCAGCACAGCGTCACACACTCCTTCATGTGCACCGCTCGCTAATTATGTATCTAAAACAAATACAGACTCACACGCAACAACACACAGCACCCCCAAACACTCTCCACGCTCCAACATGTCTGTCAATCCCACACATCAGCTGACCAGCCGGTGTTTTCCTGCTCCTGCATCCTACAGATTACTGGTAACCCAATAAGGCCTGTGCATGACCTAATGAGTACTTAGCATCAATGTTGACACTGGGAGCACGTTGAAGTCTTGTTAATTTTTCTGTGTGTACACTCAATTATAAGTCCACCTCTCCTGGTGATCAAGAGGCGTACACAGTGGAAGGGACTGTGATATGTATAAATAATGGGCGAAAGAGTATAGGACAAGGTTTTGCTTTTTGTTTCTTCATTACATTTACTCAAAGGAGATCCACACACGAGCGCAGAGTATCTCACTACAGAGCCTCAGGTCTCTCAGGAATCAGGGAGATGGGGACTCTGACATGGAGGTATGCAGTTTACCATCTGGTGGAATTGTCAGTGTCTCGCGCGCGCACACACACACACACACACACACACATACTCTCTCTCTCTCTCTCTCTCTCAGAGCGTAATCCCTCTATCATGTGCCCTAGGTCTGGGCCTCTGGCTCCTGTTTCCATGCATTCACACTTGCAGGGCTACAGACACTGTACAACACTGATATTACAGCAGGCAATGATGCCTCTTTAGAACCTGTAGGAATATCATTGGTACATTCTGAGGTTTGGGAGAAATGCTTTGTTCTTTTTCCATTAGCCTCAGACTATTTCTGCAGTGACAGTGACATTTCCAATAACTGTACCTTACTGAAGTGCCAAGGACCTGAAAAGCACTTGTTAGTTTCAGCATGTTTAGGGTGTCGAGTTTTATCTTGAAGGACAAACACACACACACACACACACACACACACGTCATTAGCACTGAACAATGAGACTGTGGGTGTCAGACAGAGGAAAATAAAAATCTTCTCAGAAGATTAGACTGCAAGGTATTTGGAGAGCTACTCATGGCCTTCTCAGGGAACCACAAACAAAAGCTTTTCATCACAGACCTTAAACCTTGAACACACACTCACACTAGAAGTACTGTGCCAATGCTTCATGCACAATAGTATTTAATACATCCTATCGTGTTTCCTCTTGCACTGAGGAGAACAATGCGTAGTCCAAGAAAAGGGCTCAACAAAGTGCGTCAATGTAAAATATCCTGCAAGCAACACTAATTATAGAAATTGGTGCCAAACAGGTCACTTTGTACGAAACATGCACCTTAGCTGCTAGTTTAAAAGTATGTGCTTTGTTCTGCACAACAGTTAATTTGATTATTAATTACATTTTGATGCATTATTCACAATTAATACCTAGTAAACGGTTTCATAACAACACTACTGCTTGTGTGAAACACAGTAGCGCAGCACTGCTCTAGCACTTGATTGCGCAATCGCTTCTACCAAAACAACCCAGACCTGTTGAGTAACTTTTGTGCGTGGGACAATGAGGAACTCAGCACAGAGCACATACACTTCAGGATGAGAAATCAGATAACCTGCAATCAATTTTCACATTTCAAACAAAGATAACCACAGTGCACTGGAGAGAGATTATAAATTCACAAAGTGTAAAACAAAGCAGGGCTGTAATATAACTGTCGAGTGTATTTTAGCAATGCATTATGCGGAGAGGGTAAACTCACCGTTCAGCTGATGTTTAATCCACAATAAAGTCTGAGCTCAAATAAAACCTGTGGTGGAGCCCCAGTGGCAATGTAGGGCACAAGTATGCTACCCATGAACTGCATCATAACTTATGTGCAGGGTGTGGTGATGGAGGGGGCCAGTGAGGGTTGAGTACTGATACAGAGGTGCCGGGGGAGGGGAGAGCAGGCTGACAGAGGAGGCAGAGAAAGAGGGAGAGATTTTATCATTTGCCTGGTAGAACCTCCAGAGAGCCAGTCTAATTAAATTCTATAAATAAGTGGATCACTTTCCTGGAGCGCACTTCTAACATTTCTCAGTCCTCAGTAGGTTTCACACAGAGTGAATGAATGGCATTTGGGCAAAGAGAGCTCAGCTAATTCCCAAATTGAAAAAAAAAAACCCACCTCAGGACATTTTTCAGGTCATAACTAGAGACAGAAGGCCTCAACTGTATATCAGCATGTTTGAGTTTTAGTACCATCTTGTTTATCAGAGTGAGAAAAGTATTTCAGAACTCTTTCTGGGGATTGTTCTCCAGCAGGTCACTTTATTTCCACTGGTGGAAGTTGTTCCTGATTGGGCATGAAAGCAATTCACACATGCATTTAAGTGCAAAACATTGACAATATCTGTGTCAGGCACAGCCATTGGAAGCTGCCCAGAAGTCTTAGCACTTAAGTCAGATCAGTTACTTTCTACTAGGTCTTCACCTGTAATATTACTTAGAGGTCAAATTGCTGAGAGGTCATTTAGTTTAGAGGCATCAAGTTTAAAAAGAAAGTGACTGTCAAACTAGAGACTGATGCAGGACACAGTAATTCTCCCCAGCAGTTAATCTACAGCGTAGCAGTGAAGCGTCACAATACTTAAGGGGGTAAAGCACTTTATCGTTGTCATAAGTGAGGTTTTTCAAATAAATGTATGAACTACCTTTGAAAATGTCCAGCACACTCAGAAAAAGACTGTGCTGTACCTTTTGTCATGGGAACAATAGCATCTTGGCTCTGCCCCAGCTGCAGCACATCCTTATAGCCTACTTACCTGAAAGAAAAGAGATTAAAGAACACTATCCCAAAGTGTACACCCCACTTATGATTTTGTAGTTTTGTGAGAAATGTGGGCCTCATATCTATGTCTGATATTTTAACCATAGCTCATGATGCCTTTATAGCAATATATTCTTGAGGAAACTTCTATGTACATTAAATTCATTTCAATTACGCAACCTAAATAGGTTTGCTGAAAATATAGGCAAGCATTCATTCACACATCCATCCATTCAGTCTCTGTATTCCATCTTATTCCAGGATCATCCATAACACTTCACATGCATGCTGGCAAGAAAAACTCTTTCACTTCTCAGCCAACTGACATTACAGCAGCATGTCAGCTCATCTGCAGCACATTATCTATAGGCTGGAATGTGGCAGTTGATATTCACTCTGTGTCATATCATGTTTAACAATATATACTGCACTAAGTGAAATGGAGCCTACCTGCCTGATACATTAGAGGTGGAACGTGTATATAAAGAGTTCTAACTCTGCTCCTGTTTGCAAAAAGGGGATGACTGTAACTACTCATGCCTTATGAAGAAAGGGCAGTTTGTTGTTTGTGATTTTGGGAAAAAAAGCCTTTGCCATGTGCTCATTATAAAATGCTGCTTTAGGATATGGACTGAACACCCCGCTATCATCTATCAGCTTTTCAAAGAGATTTAAGGGAAAACATGCATCATGTTACATTTCTACATTTCTAATTGGTTTTACTTTCATGTGCCTGTTGGTTTTTTTAAGGTGTACTTTGAATTTTTGTCACAGAAGAGGACCCTTGCTTTGCTCAACAGAGGGCAGTGTTGGCCTAAAAGTCAGTGTTGAACTGGCAGAATAAGTCCGGGTGAGGAAGGTGAGGTGCCCTTGAGTAAGGCAGCCGCACCGCTCCAGTGGAGCTGCTCAGTGGCCAATAGATCATGCAGTGCTTGTACTTGGCTGTAGCTGTGAGTTCAAATCAGGAATTGTTTCCCATACTACATACTAACTGTATATGTACTATGTTCTAATTGGAATAGTGTAGTGTTTATCAGTTAAATAAAATCAACATACTTTGGGTACTAACAGGAAATTATATAATACTACGTCTGCCAATGGACATAAATAAGACTTCCAAATTTGGAATACCACTGTAAATTAAACTTCACAAAGACAAAGCAAATTGTTTTTCCAAAGATTTAATGTTTTTTTTTTGTTCTTTAAGATCTTTCTGTAGCTGTTTCACCACCACCAGCAATATCTTTTATTTTCTTAATTCATTATTATTATTATTATTAATATTATTATTATTAATAATAGTAGTATTTTGCAGCGGTGAGCAGGTCCTTTCAGTCTTCCGTGCATTCTACTGTGTGCATCAAGAGCACACTCAAAAATCAAGCATTTCTTTAGTATAGTTTTATGGTTTATAGTTTTGAGTTTTAATTTTGTCACTTTTCCCAGTATGAAGTAATACAATACATACTCAAAATCTGCTTAGAATTAGTGTGTAGTATGCAAGTGTATTATGCTGTTGCTACTGATGAACTATTTTTAATTCTAATAATATACTACTACTACTAATAATAATAATAATTCTAATTGAAATGATAATTATTGTTGTTATTTAATATAGTGCATACTTGTAATATTGTAAATATTATATTGTACATATTATCATTATTACATTGTATTTAATAGAATATGACATTATGGACCCCATCTGATAACTGAAACTAAGACCATACTGTTGGCATTATTTTAATTAACCTGTATAATGCTGTTGTAGTGTGTGTGCATGTATATGTGTGTGTGTGTGTGTGTGTGTGTGTGTGTGTGTGTGTGTGTGTGTGTGTGTGTGTGTGTGTGTGTGTGTGTGTGTGTGTGAGTGTTCCACTGCTCCCGGCTATGGAATCCAGACTGTTGTGATGTCATATTGAATGTGGAATGTGTGAAGACACATTCTTGTGAATCACATTATATTTGGTAAACCAGATACCAGGTAGGTAACACATCAACTGAAACAGGACATCATGTCTGAAAGTTGTGAGGCTTCTAGAAACGCTTCCGAGGAAGCAAACAAGCCGGTGGGAGTGCCCTTCATAGATCTGGTAGAAATAATTGAAGTACCTGAGGAGCAACCACAAGAGCGTGATGAAGAGGAGCAATATATCAAGTGCGTGTCTCAGGGCAAAATATAGATTGTCTATTTGCTCCTAAGTGTTGTTTGGCAATATGTGATAAAGAGACCTGTCAACATAAAACTTTATATTCTGGTGTGTCTGTAGTGACCGAGAAGAGCTCAGGAGAAGGCTGTGTCAGGCTGAAACCAGCTGCAGACAGAAGAGGGAGCTCTATGACAAGACGTTTGGGCATGGACTGGCACTCGAGGAGCTGATAAATGAGTTGGAAGCTCAGAACAAGAACTTCACCCGCAAAGTGAAAGAGTATGACACCTAACTAACCAGACTTTACTTTTTTCCCCAATCACTGGCATCATGGCAAGAAAGTGACTTATATACACTCTGGAGTCTGCTCGGCTCCAAAATTCACCATAATGTTGTTAGTGAATCTTATACCAACAGGCTAAGAACCAATATTTACATATTAATATTAATTAAATCACTCTAAGAATAACACTTCATTCCCATGTGTATATTTTCTGAATAGGATATAGTAGCATATATTTTATATATATCATTTTGATGGTTGATTTTGTATTCAGGTTACAACAGCAGGTGTCAAATATAAGAAAAACGAAGGAGGAGGAGGAGGATGAAGAAGATCCATCCACTTACATAAGGAAGCTGGTGAGTGATTTATCAAATAAGAAAATGAGAGGTGGGGGTGTAAAACATTAGAATATATTGACAATGTCATACCTGTGAAAATATGTTAATAACATAAAGTAGGGTTCAAGCATATAGGAAAATTTGATTCACAGATTTGAAATGCAGAATACAGCATGTTGGAAAACCTCTTCATCTCATACTGTCATTAGAAAACTGGCCAGATTTTTGAAGTTTGGAGCCTCCTACAATCAATGTGATGTTTGGAGGGTCTACTCTACAGTAGCACTAAACTAAACATGTTTCTTTCCTATTTGTCTATGTACACTATCAACTTATTTTTGTAAAAATGTTTACAGTGATGTAAAATACGGATGTTTTTCCCCTACACCTCCAAGTTCAGGACTGGAGGCGGCCATTTCATCTAGACCAGTGGTGCGATATTAAACAACATGAAATTAGAAGCAAAATAGAAGCAAACAGGACTTTTAAATGAGAAGTGGTGACCTGACAGGGTAGCTGGCTCAATAGCCAATCTTACCAGCCGGTAGCCTCCACCTAAACTGGCGCTGATTTCTCGCCCTGATTTCATTGCTTGTCTTTGTTTTGTGCAGGAAAAGGAGAATCGAAAGCTGAGGGAGAAAACTGCAGATCTGACTGCTGAGGTATGACTTCTGACTCTGCCATATACTTATTCTCTCCTCTTGTGTGTATCTTTTTCAGTATTTTACAGCCAAACTTTGATCTTTGCTGATTGAACTGTATGAAAACCACAGCCACAACTAAAAAGAAAAGCATCTAGCTGTTGTTCAATCCCGAGCATCCTCCTCTGGATCCCACTCTCACTCTGAGCTGCTTCTCTTTCAGCTGGACCAACTCTCTCTAGGAGAAAACTATCAGGACAAACTACAAAACCTGAGGAGAGCTGAGCAGGAATTTAAAGTAAAACTGTTTTTCACGTAATGTAATGATATATCTTCTTCCAAACTGCTTAAATGTCTAAATAGCACATCCATTCAGTTAAGTTATAGTATCATAGTTGATAGTTGACTTGTTGTATGTTTTGTAGCACAAACAGGAGGAGGTTCAGGGAGCCCTGCGTAGTAAAGATGAGGAAATACAGACGGTATGAGCAACTTTATGAAATCTTCAAGATATAATTTTTGTGTCTCTTAGCTCCACTTTTAACATCAGAGTTGTTGATGAGTTGATAAAAATGTCAATTAATCTGAGTGTCTTTGTGTCTTGCAGAAATGCATGACTTTAATTCAAAGAAATAACAAGATAGAGGAGTATTTCAACACCATCGAGGTATGTACTACATACAGAAGGTGTGTGTGTGTGGTGTGTGTATGTGTGAGCGCTTACTGTGGCCATCATTGTACCTTTCTGAAATGTCATCTCACTTCTGCAGGACCTCAGACAGGATCAGCGAGAACTTCGAGAGCAGCTGAGCAGCAGACAGGAGGAGCAGATATTGTAATTACTGTGTTGTATTTTTGGTTATGCTGATAGAACAGTCTCACTTTCTTAAGTACATAATTGACCAGCCTTTTAAAATAACCCAGTCTGAGTGTAGTGCATTTCAGTGGTTGATGTCAGTGTTACCATCTTGTAGCTCAGCTAACTACAATGAACAGATGTTTGTGTGGAGTTGTCTGTTTTCTCACATCTGTCTGTTATTTGGTTTGATAGAGCACCACTGAATTTCCAAGATGAGTCCATGACAAGTGAAACAAGACAGCCACTGGGCTCTTCAGCAACGGTGAATACAATATCCAAACACCATTATTAAACATGTTCACACAACCACACTAGGATTGACATCACAAACAAAACAGCTTCATTCTACCAGCCGTGGCTAGCGCTTTCCCTAGTTCCACACTAGAGTTATGTGAGAAGATTGATACCACTCTCATGCCTGTTTGATAAATATGTAGTTGAAGCCAGCTGCCGGTTAGCTTAGCTTAGCGCACAAGACTGGAAACGGGGTTTTCTCTGGGTTATCTGCAGGACTGTTTCTTGGCCGGGTGCTGTGAATTCCTGAAGTCTTCTTGTCACTGAAAGGTTGCCCAGACAATCAGCCGAGACTTCATGAGGTTACTCCCAGCCAAGAAATAGTCCAGTACATAACCCCCCGTAAAACCACAATGTGTCGATTTTACACCTTAGTTTTTGTACGGATCAAACAAATGAGATATAACGTGTTAATTCATTTGGACTAATTAATTAACTGGACTTCAGAGGTGCTGGTAGGCGGATTTTGTTACATTCGGACACAGCTAGGCTAGCTGTTTCCCTGTTTCCAGGCTTCATGCTAAGCTAAGCTAATCGGCTGCTGGCTGTAGCTTTATATTCACCAGATTTAATCTTTTCATCTAACTGTCTGCAAGAACGCAAATGAGTGTATTTCCCAATACAACAAACTAAGACGCAGGCCTACTTCTAAGATATGTACTGAAGCTTTCTGTTATCTTTGTAGGATGAGGAGGATGAAGAGCACAAAGATGAGAGGCCCCTGAAGACTGAAAGGTACATGTCTGTCACACAACACTCTCTAAAGAAAAACAAAAAAACAAACTAAACCAATACAAAAATGTTCCCTTATTTATTTACTCATTTGTGTATTATGTGTGTGTGTTTAGCTGGTGGGGTCGTGCTAAGGGCCTGTGGAAAGGAGTAAAGGTAGCAGGAGCCATCGCCTTTTGTGTTCTCCTTCCTGAAGGTATCATGACCTGCATGGAGCCTGTGTACAACAGTCCAGATCCTGACTACAACCTTTGGAACCTCGTTTTCGACCTGCTGGAGCCCTACAGCGAGCTCCATCACACACTCCCTCCTGTTTACTAACACCTAGCTAGACTTGGGTTGGATGAACTAAAATGGCCACTGAACACTTTGCACCTGTCCGCCCAGGATGGGGGCTCCCTCATTTGTGGTCCTTCCCAAGGTTTCTTCCATTTTTTGCCATTAAAGGGATTTCTTGGGAGGTTTTCCTTGCCCTCTTGAGGGGGGTGCTATTTTAACATTAATATACAATAAATTTGGAATTGACTGTGGCCTGGTAGTTAGCAACCACACAGCGACCTCACAGCAGGAAGCATTGAGCAGCATTCAATCCCCGACCCTTTCTGTGTGGAACTAGCATATTGTCCTTCTCATCCTGTGGAGCCGTTCTTCAAAGATGACTTTAGATTTGTTCATCGGTTTAAAATGTTTAGGTACTAATATTTGTACTAATTAATGTTTTCTAAAAAATAAAAGAATTAAATAATTGCAAAGCTCTACTTTGTTGTCTCATTCTTTAATTGCATGGAAAAAACTAACATTTAAGAATATTGTTTTTCTAAGTATGTCAAATTGAGCCCAGATGAGGTCCCGTTTATAGAGGTGGGGCCTTAAATGCAGCACTCACCTTCCTGAAAGATAAGCAATGAAACATTAAATCAACCATTAATTAAAGATGCAATAAAGACATTTTGTTCATAAATCAGTTTAATCCCGAACCAGCAGGTTAAATCTGTGTTGAGAAGTGAAATAGCACTACTTTTTCTTTTTATTCACTGATCTAAAGTGTTTATTCGGTACATAGAAGTTCATCAATTGATTATTGGGTGGCAGTGGTTACTTAAAACCAAAGGAGCATCAGCATCCTGTGAGGTTGGATGTCTTGAATTCTGAAGAATACTGAACCAAGTTTTAAAATTTTATTGGACTAAGTCACAGTGTTATGGTTATATTTGGCTATGTATTTTGTCTGTATTCATATGATTATTTCATAATGTCTTAGTTATTTATTTATGACTTTGGGTCTCCATAATAACTTAGCTGACAGAATGTTCTGAAGCATTTTGAGACATGTTGTGTTGCATTACAATGGTAAGGTTAAGGGTGTCTAAATACTGGGTTAAAACTGGAAAGGGGTGAGCATGTTTGTCAAAATCAACTGCCCTTGTTAGCTAACTAGAAACTGCAATTCTATTTTATTTGTTGTATGTCTTGTATTTGCTGAATGTTAGAGGATAGCTACAGCTGTGTAACATTTGAACACAGAGCTTGAACCAAGGCTTATGCAGTATTTGGCAACATAAAGGCAATTCAAACAGGCATGTCACACAGGGCAGAATAGCCCTTTTAAAAATAATTAAAATAACTTACCAATAAGTTTAGTAAAACATGCCTGTGGTTGTTGCTGAATACTACCAAAATAAACACTGTGATATATTTTTTTAATTATTCAGTTCAGTCCCAGGTTTTGCCCAATACAGCCTTACTTTGTCTGTATGAACAGTAACTACTTTATGGTGGCTAATGTTAGCTAACGAGATGTTAGCAAACCTTAAATATTCCTGTAGAATGGATGCCACTGTATTATTTAATTGTCTTGAATACTCTTCTCTACTTGTGCTACCGTTATACAGTACTAAATGTAGCCTACCACTATGCCTTAATTGTCACTTGTGGCCACAGTGGTTGCTGTTTAGCAAAAGTTAACTCTTTTTATTTTAAAAGCTTAACATTAGCATCGGTTATGCTAGTCAAACAACAACAGCAGTGCTAAAAAATACTTTTAACTTACGTTTACTTTTTGTTGCCTGTTGCTGTCGTCTCTGCCAATTAGTTTGATTAAGTGTACCTTTTTTGTAGCTGCTAAAGATTCCCTTTGGTCTTCTCTTTCCTTTCTATGGCTGTAATTGTGATTCAAATCATGATAAAACATGCTGTCTAAATAGTCTTAATCCTAACATGGCCATCATCATTTTTAACCTTCCCAAGGACAGTTGTGATTTTGGTGGTGTTACTCTTAAGCCATGCTTGGTATGTTTAATGATGCGCAGTGTTCGGCTTATGCTAAACATGGTGTTTAGTGTCTGATGTTCAAAAATCTAAATTATTATCTCATCAGACCACAGAAACTTCTCACCACAATGGTGAATACTGTATACCACTATTAATACCATTATTAACACAAATTACGAAACATATTTAGTCATTCTTAGAGCATACAGTCATACAAGGATTGGCAGCATATACAAACTGCATCGTTCTGTTAGATATTGTGACTGGGTTTCTTCTGGTTTAAGACCTTTTCTTCCACATGGAACCACTAGAGTGTGCTAGTATTTTGAGTTATTGCCATGCCAACAACTCACATGAGATACTGCCTTCAGCTGTTTGTCTCTCTTTCTTTACCTGTGACACACCAATCATCCAAACCATATTAGGACACTTTGGAGGTAGGACAAGTTCATACTATGAACTTTCACATTGCTGTCATCTGCCGTCTCGCCCTCTTTTAACAATTTAGAAGAATATTTGATTATATTAGAACATTGTGTGTGTGTGTGTGTATGTGTGTGTGTGTGTATTTGGCTTGTGGCGTTGTTGTTCTGATGGCTTGTGGGAAGGAATCGAGGCAGCAGGAATCATGACCCCTATGTCCTGATTCACATGGGACCCTCTGACTAAGAGCTGGATGACCCTGTCTGCAGTGTGTGGGAATATGTGCAAGCACTCCCCTGTGCATTCCAAATATGAGTAAATAAAAAAAGAAATTACATCAGATGGTGTTGGGTAATCTGAGCTGGCATGAGATAATTTGCCTTACAGACATTTTAAATTAAACCAATAACATGATGCTTTTGTGCCATTACCAGATGTGTTTTAAAGCACAGGCTGGTGGTTCTAGAGGGGAACTATTTTCTCCAGACAGCTGTGCCAAAGAACACACTGACCATTAGCAAAACACCAGTTAACTGTGTCATAAAAATGGTTAAAACCCACTGCCCTCTGACATTTGGGAGATGGAGGGAAAACGCTTTGTGATGCACATGAACAAAAATAAGAATTGAATTATATATAATATATAACATACATATACAGTATTTTACCACAATATATTTTACATTACTACAATTGTAGTGCCATTTTCAGTCATTTCATGACCAAAAATGTTCTTAGTTAGGCTTGGAGTGCCTTTTCTTCTTCTTCTTTTTTTTTTTTTAAATAATTTTATTTAAGTCAAACATTGACACCTTTGTTGACAATGTGACACAACATATACATTTCACTATTAGAGCATTTGTTTATGGTTGAAACTTACATTTAAATGAATAAATACATTTATTTCTAGTTTTGAAATGTCGTGGTGTTGTGACATCATCACCAAGCGACCATAAGAAAAGTAGATGAAGCTTCATTCATGCTGCCAGCACGTCGAACAAACCAGCAGGTATGAAGTGTGACCAGTGTAATCCGCTGTGTATCAATTCTGCTGCAACGTATTGGCACAATGGGGTCATTAAATGTATGAACATGAGTCTGTAGCGGTGTTTTTTTGCGTAAACGGGCTTGCTTTTAGCCAGGAAGCTAACGTTGGTTGCACATAGCCTATACATTTAGTTGGCTAGCTTGCTAGCCCACAAAGTTGTTAGTTTATAAACGGCATACAGTTTGGTCAAATCATAAATCAGTAATGTATTTACAAACTGAACTGTGTGTAAATAACGGGTGAAGTCAGTTCTGCAAACATAAAATTTGGCAAATAACGTTTAAAAAGTTACCAAAATTAGTAGCCGTTCTGGAGCTTTCAAGAATTTAAACTTTCAAGCCAACATGGAGGAAAGCACAGTGGAATACACATTTGAACAACTACATTTCCATGACAACTGGGGAAGACAGTGTGATATGATCAAAAGCTCCAGAACAGTTGCTGAATGGACCTTGTGGTGAGATTGTTTTGTTAGCTGCTGTTTCCAAGGTCAAGAATGAATTTTTAATTTCAGCTTTAAAAAGATGATGTTGCTTTCTCAAACTTTCTGCCTTTTAAATGTTTAGGTGTAGATGTGTGAGATAGACATATAAAAATGTATACTTATAATAATAACACAATTCTTCTGTTTATGTACATGTTTTTATTTCACACTTGCTTGGGCAGTGTAAACGTCTGTTTCCCATGCCAATAAAACCCCTATAAACATAACTTATTCTGTTGTGTCATTTTTGCAGGTTTAACAATATGGATTTGCTATGTGGTCCACTGGGCTTGGGTGTAGTAACAGGACTGGGCTGTGGGCTCTTCCTCGGTTGGCAACTTCGGGCTCGCTTCGGCCCGACATCCAAAAGCCTGGTTTCAGCGATGGGGAACAGCACTGGTGAAGCAAGCGTGATGGGAGAAGGAGGCGAGTTCAAGATGATACTAGTGGTCCGAAATGACCTGAAGATGGGCAAAGGGAAAGTCGCTGCCCAGTGCTCCCATGCTGCTGTATCAGCTTACAAACAGGTCCAGCGCAGGAACCCCGAGCTTCTCAAACAGTGGGAGTACTGCGGCCAGCCCAAGGTGGTGGTGAAGGCCCCTGATGAGGACACCCTGATTGATCTGCTGGCTCACGCCAAAGAAGTGGGGCTTCCTGTCAGCCTGATTCAGGACGCAGGAAGGACACAAATCGCACCCGGATCGCGCACAGTGCTGGGTATCGGTCCAGGCCCAGCTAATCTGATCGACAGTGTCACTGGAGACTTGAAGCTGTATTAGAGTTCCAGCTTGCATCTGTTGGACTTGATTACAAATTCTTTGTTGTTAAAACTATTTGCAATGTAAACTAAGTTGGGCCACCATGAGTTAATATTTTTATACAACAATGATTGACTGAATTACGTGTTAATAACTTGAAATAGTTTTGTGCAGTTTTGGTTCTTATGCTTATCACATTAGAAATCAGTTGACTCTTGAATAGCAGTAATAACAGCTTGATGGGTATTACTGTGACAGTGGTAAAAACACCACCACCACTGTTGGTGTTATAGTCCTCCACACTAACCAGTCTGCTAAGGTCTGTCTGAAGACATGATGCTCAGAGGAAACAGATGAAAATTATTTTTGTTGATCTTATTAGAATCACAGCACAGTAAAATACACAGTGGGCCATCATGCAAAATAGCAGTGCCTTTGAATCGGCTAATACAAATGGAATGCAGTTAATGTAATGGATTACACATGTGCTTTTCCTGGTGTGACATGTCAAATGGACCCAAAATGATAATATAAAAATAAACTTAGACCTAATGTCACAAAATGAATTGTGAAATAAGAAGTCATTTTTATATTGTAAAGTATTTAATACTTTAGAATACCATGGAGGTCACTGCAATGAACAATTTGATCTGACATGATTTTGCAGTGCAGCAGTAGAGCTGGTTACATGGATGTAATATAAATACTGTAATGCATCTGGATATCATCTGGATTTTGTTATAAAACAATGAAGTATATGAAGTTTTTCCTGGTTTTAAATGCTGCATTACAGTTAACCTTTCTGAAGTACTTTCTGTTCAAGATGATTGAGTAGTAGGAATGAATGCTTCCACCTAATCGGTTATCATATCCTCTGTCTTATTATGTGCACCAGTTTTTATCTTCTGAGAGACATCTTAAGTCACAATCTTCCAGTTTTGAGATGAAATATATCAATATGGTGAATGACAGGTAGTAACTCACACAAGATCTGACTTTTTATTAGTCTGCTTTACTTCTAGCACCATCAGAGGGTGCTAGTACTACATCCTTCTGTATTAAGGGAGTCTTCCACTGCTGCTGTTGATCTGAACTGAGCATAGTAAGTTAGTAGACATTAAACAAGGTAGACAGAGTAACAGGAAAACGTTACAGTAGAATCCAGTCCAACACCAGAGTATGGCTAAATTGGCATACAGCTGAATCAAGAGCTCTGATAATCTCAACAAATATGAGACACAAGCAGCTTCACGTAGGGCTTTACTGCAGATACACTGTACTGAATTGTGTTAACAAGTTGGTTTTAAGGTACTATCACATTAGCACCAGTCTGTGTGAGATTCACAGCCTGTGCAAATTCAAAAATGCATTCCCTATTTCGGTGCAATCTTCTGGCCAGCTCCGGCAGACTCCCAGGTCAGAGTTCACCTTTGCAGGGTCAGCCAATAGAAACACTGATACACTGTGTTTGGAAATGGAGAAGTCATTATTCTAGGACTGTCATCACATTGTTTTGTACAATATTACATCGGACTACAAACTACAGCATATCTTTCATACACTTTACAGGCTATGGTCGCTCTGCTCAGTATTTATCATTCCCATCAGAACCACGTCCCTTTTTTGGGGGCTGAATGTGCAGCAATGTCATTGGACGGAAGGCAAATGTGGCCCGTACCTTTACTGTGTTCATCTCCAGCACATGACAATAAATGTAAGACACAATCAGACTGTTCTTGACAAACAAGAAGCCTTTATTTTTAAGTGGAAAACAAAACCGCTGTTTCATTCATTATGATCCTGATTATGCACAATTAAGTATCTTAAGTGCACAATTTAAATCTAAGGTAATTTAGATAAGAATATAAGTTCCAAGGAGTTAATGATTGATTTCCTGTATACACGCAAGCTTTTGATAAAAACTTCAAATTACCACAAGTCCTGTGATATTGTTTCTGAATTGGATGAGCAGTTCAACTGAAAAAAGGTTAAAGGCAACCCTCAACAGAACATGAGGAAAATAAAGTTTGAAAACTTTTCCTGCATACTCAACAACAGTGACCTAAAATGATATCCAGCAGAAACAAACCGCAGCATCAAGAGGGGGCATGGGGCATGTTAGTCAAACACAAACAGGTCTGCAGTCCCTCCGGAGGTGGAATGGTTGCAGGTTAGAGCAGTATTTAAAGCACATGGAAAAGTCGTCTGAATGCAAATTTGTTTGGAGACTCCTGCATAGGCTTTGCTGGAAAGAATCAAACTTTCCTGTAAAATCGTATGTAAAATACTCTCTTGGGTTTTCTTCAAGAAACAGCCCTGAAGTGTGTTTGTGGGGACATAAGTGGTACAACGTAGTGTTTCAGGATTGTGATCATGGAAGCGGCAGTCTCATGTTCAAATTTAGAAGAACATTGTAGCGGTTTTTTGTGTCTGAATATACAATAATTAAATGCATTTTACAGTCGGACAGAATAAGCTGCTCACACACATCAAAAGGAAGAGGTTCTACATTAATTTCTTCTCACTACAGAGTGCAAATCAGATGCTTCACAACAGACCTTTTTTTAAACTGAGAAGAGGACTAGCTCTTCCCACAAGCCCCCCATTGTACATAAACCATTTCCCATTCAAATAAAATAGACAAAAGAAAAATGAATCTAGTCAATACGGAATGTGAGAAAATTAATCTTTGTGATTAAATCGTTTTCTTTGACAACAGAAATAAAACTGAGTCCTTCATGACAGTTTAAAAAGGGGGGGAAAAAAAGTTTGTCTGTATTATCCCCCACTCCCTGTAGGGCAGAGAGAGACAATAATGGTCTGGTGAAGGACTGTGGGAGATGGATGGATGGTAGCTCCAGCCTGTATGTGGAGAGAAGGGGGTGGGGTCTTTACATGCCATAGCCAAAGCCTGGCTGAGCTGCGGGCTGACTGTATCCTGCAGGGGCCTGGTAGCCGTAGCCGTAAGCTTGCTGAGGGGCCACAGGTACGCTGGGGCCTGCTGTCAGCATCAGCTGGGGTGTGCCTGCAAGACACACACACACATAGAAAAGGTTTCAAACATGTAACTGGTTTGTATTACTTGAACCAGAGCCACAGTTCTGATGTAAAACTAATGATTTGGTCACAGTGATTCCTCATTGGTTTGTTGATCTTGTTTGCTTTTTTAAGCGTTAAAAAGTTCTTATGTGGTGAACCAAGTAGCTTCCTTTCCTGCTGTGGGACTAAAAGCAGCAGGAAAGGAAGCAAATTAGATTGTTTCTCATTTGGTCATGAATATTTAATGTCAGAGATACTTAATTATAATTAATACGATTTGAAGACATGTTTTTAGGGGCTTTAATAAACTGATATTTAAAGTTTTATGAAGCTCAATGACCAAAGGGGAACCTGGATAATGTAGGGACCAAAGAGTGCCATGTGTGGAATGAAGACTGCTGTCTTTGCTTTTGATCACAGTGAAATGGACATTGATGTCATTAGAGGACTGTTACCATAGACGATGGGTTGCGTCTCTGTTGCCTGCTCCTCCTCTTTCCTTAGGGACTCTGAGGTTTCTAGTTTATCTACCTGCAAGACAAAGAATTAATAACATTTAGAACAATGCCACTTTATAAGAAAACATTAACAACATACTAAACAAGTTAAAAAAAAAAAAAAAGTTTAAAAAAACAAAACAGTTACATATATATTTGTTAACTAATCTGTGACAGCTTTTCTGACAAGGACGCTGATGTGGGCCACGAAGCAGATTTCACCCAGTAGTAGATAAAACAAAACCCATCTGTTGGGAACAAGACAATTTCAGGTCCTTCACTCCTTTCTTGTGTCCAACTAATAATGCTAAATAACATAAATAAGAAATAACAAGTTAAACTAATCATTTTCTCTGTTCTGTCTCGGTGCCTTGTCTGACTGTAACAATAAAAGCAGCAAATCCTTCACAGAAAGAAATACATTAATAAATAAACAAATGATAATTAGAACTTCTTCAGGCAGCAAGTCAGACGCAGCAATAAGCAAAATGTACATATCAGGGCCTCAGGGGAAAGCAGCAGCACCTGGATGCAGGTTATTTCTAGAGATAAAAGTAAGGGCTTGCTCAGCAGTGAACTTCCACATCTTGTATATATGCATTCATCATTCCGTTTCCCCATGCCTTTTCAGAGAAACAGTGGCTCTTTAATATAAGTTCTCTGCACACGTTTTCAACGAGCTGAAGCTTGACCGTAAACAGAAACTGTCCCATGCTCTGTCACTGCTGGCAGTGAATAAGAGGCTGCAGCACTAAGATGCAGTTTGGGGGAAGGGGAGAGGATGATGAGGAGGAGGGTGAGTCTCAGGCCAGGGGCTCCCTACATTTCAAGGCTTTTTTTTTTTTTTTTTTTTTTTTTTTTACAGCAAGCTTGGCACAACCAACAGCCCGCAGCAGCAAGAGACGTTTCCACACATGCTTTATTCTAATAACCAGCTAATACATCAAAACACAACCACCTTTTAAAAACTCATTCAGTTTCATATTGTGCTGTGTCAACATCTGTGAAGAAATGCACTTAAGTGAAGCTGCAGAGAATTTATTATACTTGTTGAAGCTTCTCCACTGTTTGAGCACCAGTGGCAAACTAAATGATTTATTCGAGCTATTCATGATTTAAATGAGCTGTTGTGTTCAGTGCATTTTCTCTAACAAAGTCCCCTGGGTAGAAAATGTTCTTTTAAATTTTTTTCTACTTCTGGTTTAATCTCTGTTGCAGTCTGCTGCTGGTTCATAGTTCTTTAAACAGAGGATAGGGGCAAACTATAGTCCCTTAACAACTGGCACAATGTGCATCTTATGTTTAGATAATCTATATCTATCTATCTATAGATATATACACACGTTATGATAATTTGTCACTCAGAGAATGCTGCATGTGACTTTCTCTTGTAGTATTTCTACCTTTTAAAACTGACTACTAGACTATGTGTCTAATGTATTGCTATACTGTCTTGAAGCCAATTAGATTTGCATGCGTTTCTTGACTAGATTGAGATATTGAGGTTAGATATGGCATGCAGGTTAATGCCAGATGTCAAGATGTGTAATGAATATAAAATCTCCAATCCTGTATTCTTGCAGCAGACGGCTAGTTTAATTTCCTCCGACTTTAAGTTTTATTAGAGACTACAAATCTAGAAAGTTCCCCAACAACTATAATTTCAGCTTGAAAGATGCCTCAGTGACTGTGTTGAAGTGAGTGTAGCTAAAACCATGCACACTCAAGGCCGCAGTCTTCCGAGCTAAATGCTTTGAAATCAAAAACAGAGCATTTATCTTTCACCTGTTCCTTAACTGCATCAACCTAGAAGAGAAGATGTGCACCATAGAAAAAGAAAATTAAAAATATTTCCCTGTTAAAAAAAAATTGGTAAACAGAAGACCATTTTGAAGTTACTGAAATCAAAGGACAAAAATTACATCTTCATATTTTGAATACTGTAAGGATTATAAATTTGTCAATACGCCAGATGTTCTGATTATTTGCAGTTGCAGCCATCATGGGATTCTCATTTTGCCTATAAAACATAGATGGTTTTATTATTTGTAAACTATCTGGTTTATGGATCAGACTCAAGGACACAAAGGATCCAAAAAAGGAAGAGAGGATAATAATGGGCTCCGTATCAACTAATTTAGTGGTTTAAATAATTGATGCTCCACACAATCAAAAACAGGCCTAAAAACAGATGATTAAGAATAATAATCAGCATCCTTATTCCTGACTGCACCGTCTAAAAGGTTAAGACCTGGTTTAGATTGCTTGCTATCTGTCTCAATGCCTCCATACGATAACCTGCATGAATCTGTATAAAACAAACTAAACCATGTGTGCTGGTATTCACATTTGTTCTGATCCTGACAGGATGACAGCAGTGTTGCACAGCTATAAAGCCTTCATTTATCTCAAAACCTATTTATTCCTCAGTTCACTTAACGCCAGCCTGAAAAGAGCTGACCCACCTTGCTGAGGTACTCCCTCATGACCTGAATGAAGTATGGCATAGAAAAGTCCATGATGTTGTGCCTCCAGGCGGTCTCCAGCACCACATCAGGCCGCAGCAGGTCGTAGCAGGTGAACAGGCAGGCAGCAAAACACTCTCTCTTGTCCTCCTGTAGGAACCAGGACAGCAGCTCCTCTGCCAGCTCCGTGTCCTTGGACTCAGACGCATACTGCATGGCATCCTGCAGGGAGACACAGCACGGACAGGTTCAGGAATGGTCTAAGCCAATCTAGGCAGTGTATCAGAAACATTCACAAAGAATGTAAAGGTGAATGTTCGAAGGGAAAAAGCACCTTATAGAGCTTGTCTTTCTTGCAGAGCTCCACACTCTGTTTCCAGCGGTTGTTGCCCTTGAAGAGGTAGGCAGCGATTCTCCTGAACTCAATCAGCTCGTGCTTCTCCAAGCGCTGGGCCAGTGAGATGTTGTCAAAGTTGTCGTAGGCATCTATTGATGTCCTCAGTGCCTAACATGGAGTGTGACGGAAAAAGGGGAGAATATTAAATCCAACAATAATGACATTTATCAAATAAAAAGATTCTACTAAATATGACAGCACTGTGAAAGGCTCTCTCACCTGATAATCCTCCTCTGTGATGAAGAGGTTGTTAAGTGCTTCATTGACTGATTTGTTGTTGTGGTTCTGCACTGACCGCAGGTAGGGTTTGACCAGAGGCAGCTGTTTCACCTGTGGACACACATGTACAATTATCACCTCACTAGCCAAATTTCCAATCAACTAGCCAAATTTAGTTCAAATTTTAAGTGATTTTTTCCCAGAAAATCAGAAAAATGCGAATTCATGCCTGTTCCCATCCACTACTGTTATGTGAATATTAGGAGTTAGTGCATCAAGATAAACAGCTGGTGGCGCTAATTCTCCAGTCAGGTACCATTAAACTATTGCAGAAGAGGGTACAACGAGATGTAATTAAAAGAACACCAGATCAAATCTCAAACAATGGAAAAGTGTGTGTAAAACGTGATGGAAATATGGCATTTATGTTTGTTTCATGTATTAATTTGAGGAACGTTACTATCTCCTTATTGGACCACACAGATCTGATGCTTTTGTCTACTGCTATTTTTTGTCTCTTCAGTGACGAGTGACGTTTAAAATCACATGCTTCATGTGCGTTATGATGTATTTGCTTCCGCTCTTTCTATTGCACAGTGTCGCATTTTGGTTTTATCAATACAATAACTTCTCCACCTCAGCCAAGCATAAACATTTTTGAGATAGTTCGACTGTTTTTCAAATCTAGTGTTTCCAGGTTTCGTGTTTTTAATGTGCTAATTCAAAAATGTGCATAAAAATATGTGGAAGGAAATGCACTTTATTCTAACGGAGGAAATCCCTATCACTCTCTGTCTCTATCGTAATAAGAGATTAAAGTATACCTTGCTGAAGAAGTTGACAGCACGGGAGTGGTCCAGTCTGGGGGAAAGTACTATGAGCAAATCATTCAGTAACAAGGGCTTGAACTCCAGATAGAACTGGATGGCTTTGTAGTACAGCTCCACATTGGCCACCTACACAGGATGCAGAGAAAGACAGTCTTAGAAACAATCAATTAAGAAGCATAAATGCTGAATTGGGGAATATAGTACAATATGAGGCATGATGATTATAATTCTGCAATACTGTAACATTTTATAATACCATCTTCAATGACATTGACAAGTATTTCTTATTATGAATAAAATAAAATCACAATTTAAGGCAATAATAAAGACATTTTAGGCGATAACAAAGACTGCAGTGGAATAAAAACCCCATCAGAGGTTTGACATCACTTTAGTGTAATTTCAGCTGAAAAAAACCCCAAATACAATCAGACACACAATAAAAAATATAATATTAAAACACAATTTTAGTTTTGACATCAAATCAAAATGTACCTTGGTGATGATGTCTTTGAACTGTCCCTCCTTCCAGGCATCTGTTGGGTGGTTCATCATGGTGATGATGGCGTTGTCGAATTCCTCGTACTTGTCGTACAGGAAGACCAGCTCGGCCCACAGGTGAGCCTGTTCTGCTGCTCTCAGGACCTTCGGGATGTTAACTCTGGACCAGAAGAGCTCCAAATGCTCCCTCATCTTCTGGGGCTTGAACTTGGAGTAAAGGATGGCCAGCTCCGTGAACATCCCCATGTGAGCGCGCTCCAGGCCCAGGGCGGCCTCTAACATGGTGATCAGCTCCTCAAAGTAACCGCGGTCCTGAGAGAGAAGAGGGAGGATGGAATGTGGTGAATGTGTGTTTATATATGTATGTATGCTAAGCTGTTGTATACATACATACATACATACATACAAGCGGCATGTCTCAAAAATTATAAAAAGGTATAATAAGATAAACTAAATGCAAACACGGCACATCTCTGTGTATTATAATTTTCTTTTAAAAAAAAACATAGATGAAAATACAAATATGCACACAAAAAATGCCTTCATTTCCATCTTACTTGGTAGTAGTTGATCAGCTCCTCCAACTCGTCAGCGTGCACCACGATGTGGAGACCGCACATCTGGGCCAGTCTGAACTCGTTTCCATCCACGCAGGCAAAGCACACCTCTTTCCAGGTGCGGGTGCTGTTGGCCTTACGGGCGCCGTCCACAGCAGCCTGGTACTCCCCGAGGTGCACCAGAGTTGAGGCCAGACGACCAAAGTTGGAGACGTTGTTGTATAGCAGCTTAGCTGCATCATACATTTTCTCATCATAGCAGCGGTCACCAACCTACAAAACAGATACAATAAAGACATAGTATTCAATGTTGAATTCA
Source organism: Siniperca chuatsi (assembly GCF_020085105.1). Lineage (NCBI taxonomy): Eukaryota > Metazoa > Chordata > Actinopteri > Centrarchiformes > Sinipercidae > Siniperca > Siniperca chuatsi. The sequence goes on from NC_058055.1 coordinate 6,069,698, forward strand.
ATGATGACCTGACAGCTTATTCACAGAGGGTTGTATGAGAGCTAGGCTAACCTGTTGGATGTGAGCATTGTTGGGTCCGTTGATGAACTCTTCCAGTTCAGCCAGGCGATTGGTTTTGGCCAAGGCAAAGATGAGCTCTGTCTCCACGTAGGACTCACGGGCCTTCTTACGAGCCATCTGAAGGAATTTGACCAAGTCCTCCCAGTTACCTGAAACATATGGATAGTAATATTAAGCTGTTGGTATGTTTCTACTTAATCCCTTTCTTTTTTGGTAGATGTGGAACACTGCCTCAACTGTTTTATGCTGATAGTGTGCACTTTTAATAAAGAATTAATGTAACTATCAGCGAATACCCCTGGGAGGACAAAACTCAAACAACAAACTCCACAACACAGCTGATGTGCTGCGTATTGACTGCTTTCAATCGAAGCTGCACTGGCAAACAACTAACAGCTTTCTCTGAAACCCTGCCTTCTGTTTAAAGTGATTGATCAGCTCAGCATGACAAGTCAGATGGTGTTCTTTCCCTCTACACTTTGCTCAGTTTTTGAAAGCCCTCTGCTATGCCTCATTGTCAGAAACAGAACAACATGGCCTTAGACACTTTATGACACACACTATGAATTAAAATATCAACCAAGTTTGGTGCTTTTCCCCCCTCCACCATGTTTCTTACTTGAGGTCAACAAGTCTCCTTACCGCTCTTATCAGCAGCCTGTACCACCTCCATGTATGCAGAGGGATCATCGGCTTTGATGTAGGAGTCAATGGCCTCTTTAACCAAGTCCTTCTGTAGCTGAGCCTTAGCCAGCTGGCTCCACACAGCTGGCTCATTGCAGCGTTCTGCGAACTCATAGGCCCGGTCCAGGTTGCCAATATGCTCAATCAGCACCTAGGTTAAAAAAAAAACATGGACGATCAACACTTCTTCAGTGAATAAGGTATTAGTCTAGCTGTTTAAGAGCTAATGACTGACCTGCACCGCAGAGGTGTTGACGTCAAACTTCTTGAAGATGGCAAAGGCCTCCTCGAAGAGCTCATTGCTGATGGCAATGTTAGCGATATCGGGAGCGTCATAGTTGTCTAGCCTGCTGATGTACTCCATCACACGGGTACGGTCAGCTTTGATCGCCGTTAGGATTAGCAGGTTCTGCAGATTTCTGTGGGAAAGAGGAGAGGACATGGAAACCTCAGCACACTTTAGTTTTGCAATTTGATTTTGAAATGACAAAAAATCCAAAATGTTACAGCTAAACACCTGTGTTCACTGAAGACAGAGTTGTCCAACACAATCTTCTCCAGCAGCTCAATAAGCTCGTTGGGCAAGTCTGCGGTCATGAAGGCCTTGACTGTGACTGATACCTCCTCTGGGTCCTGGGTTTCTGACAGTGCAGTCTGCACCACCTGAGGGCAAAGGAATAGAGGCTTAGAGAAGCACCGGGCGTTTGTATCAAATGAGATAAGACTTGTCTTGTGTAGACTTTACCTGGTCAATGAGCGGCCGTCTGAAGGGGTTGCTCTCCAGCAGCACGCTGGCCCACAGCTCAGGGTCTTTGCGGCGGACAAGGTAGCGAGACAAGCTCTTGAACAGGGAGTTCTCATTGCAGACCTGATATAAAAAGAACGAAATTACAATTCTGCTATACCGAAGGCAGTTTAATGTACTACATCAAAAAAGGAAGGTGAATTGAAACAGACATTTGGATACACAGGCAGGCAAGTGCAAAAAATCATCCTCACATTGATCAACTCCTGGTCACACTGTCCTCTCTCGTAGGCCACACAGGCCAGGTGGGGGTCTCTCTTCTCGCAGTACTTTCCCACCACACGGCTGTCATAGTACGGGTTTTCCCTCAGGAAGCGTTCGGGGTTGTTGTTGCTGTCAATGTAGATCTTGGCCAGGGCATTATGTGTAGCGGGCTCCTCACAGCCTTCGTGGATACGAGACTCCAGCCAGGGCAGCAGCAGCTTCAGTCTGCATAAGAAAAGGGATGTCAGGACTCTCTCTGACTGCTCACACAACATCTCAGATGGGGATGAAGCACAATTCAAATCCTACTTGGAACACTGGCTGGACAAGGTTCTCCATGTGGTGATCTGTTGTAGGCTCGTTATGTTGAATAAGTCACAGATTCCTCTTTAGATTGCTGTGATTTACTAACAATTTTATTTTAAAAACAGTGTCATAACCTGTTACTCCCCAATAACATGACTTGATTTACACTACTCACTACCACTGTATCAATACAACTACCTGCAAAACTGACCACTGTGTCTTCCCTTACTTTTAAAAATCTATATAAGGTAGTTACAGTTAAGTGATCAATAATGCCTATATTCCTGCTAAATGTTTATTTTGGTAGATGAAAAATAAAGTAATGGAAATACATTGACGAACAATAATACTTTTTTAATTTGATCATAATTACTGAGACAGAAAGCAGACCATTTATGAGGAGAATAATTAACAATCTGATTACTAATATTGCTAGAAAATAGCAATCACACAAGTTGTTGTTAGAGAAAGTAATAATAAGCAACACTGTTACTATCAAAGCATTAATAACCCTAAATTTCTAAGTCAAATAGGTGACAGAAAATAGGTCATGGAAAAGGTCATCCAAATGTCAGATACTCATAATCTTATGAGGCAAATATCAGCCATCTGGTCTGCCAGACAATGCTGCAACTACTGGCTGGCACAACATTTTCTCTCCATATAATTAACCTTTCGAATTGTAGTAAAAATGTAACCATGAGTGGGAAAAAAAAATTACTTAAACTTTTAAATTGTAATGTTCAGAGACATGTAGGTGGAATAGTGCAGCACCTGTTCCTCTTTTCCACCTCAGCTACAAGTTCATCAGTAGAGAACTGTCCCCTGACAACCAGGATCAGGCTCTTGATGACATCCTCTGAGCAGTCCACATCCAAGAGACCACCAACCACAACAGGCAGACGGCTAGGATTCACCTAAGACACAAATTTTAACAATAAATCTCATTTGCATATTTCTGTAATACAAGGATGTAGTATAGTCGTCATGACGCATTTGAACGCTTCTCCATTGAGCCTTACCTTCTGAACATAGATCTCAATGTACTTCTGCAGGTTGTTGCGGTACAGGTAGAGGACCAGGTCGTGGACAAAGTCAAAACGGTCACAGACGATGATGAGTGGTAGCTGGTCAGTGAGTTTGGCTTCCTGTCCGTCACACAAAAAAAGGGAAAGAGGCCACGTTCAGTAAGCACAACACAACCAACAAAACACCTCTATACAAGCCACAAAACATCAACCAACCCTGATGCAACAGGGTTGATTTTGTTACCACTGTACTTAGAACGTTATATCATATATTAATATATTTTACTGCTGGCACAACTCTATTGTTGATGGCTGGTGTACTGTGTACACTGGAAAGACATTTATCAGAGTCGCTGAAAATGAATTAAAAGATAGAATTTTCCAGCTACATCAACCTTCCTTAGGTGATCAGAAATTACACATTTAATACAATATCATGGGGGGAAAAAATGTAAAGGTTTGTCACTACAACAAATGGACGTCACATTGCAAAATTAGTGTTTCACAGTAGAGTCACGGAACAAGGCCTCTAAATATTCTAAATTAACTGGCAGAGAGATGCCAGTTGTCAGGTAAACACTAAAAGCGCTGACCACTAGTCCTCTGCACCACAAAGCACTGGTGTGCTGACACACTGCTGCCATCCACACTCGTACAGGATTAACAAACTGGGATTGTGTACCTCGTCGATCATCCAAGAACATGCTGCACTGACAAGAGGCTCCTATTACAGGACTATACACAAACACCTTTAATGTCTTCAAATATGGAGTACAGGAACCCAACTTGTTCACCATTAACTGCAATAACACACAAAACATCCAATGAATGACTAGGACTACGTAAAGCTCTGAGAGCACTGGTTGCATCCCAGTGTGTATGGGATGTATGGATTGTAGTGTATAAGCATATACGTCTCCATACAAATCCCAGTTTCAATCCTGTGCATAAAGTTAAGGGGCAAAAAAGCAAAAAAAAAAAAAAGAAAAAGAAGGGAGAAGTCCTGTACTGTGGGGAAGGATAGATTTACCTGATATATGTCCTGCCATTCCAAAGAAAAAAGAGGAAAAGCACAAAAGATAATTGACTGCCTTCAGGATGGTTGTTCTAAACATTTGTAACCAATACAGGCAGATTCCTGGGGATTTGCTAGTGATAGTAATCATTTTCTAATCTATAGGAAGGGGTCAAGATGCAACACTTTGCAACACTAGAAAGTGCTGCCTTATGACCTGAAAAACTGTTCAGTCAAGATTTAATAATGAAAAAAAGCAACAGAGTAGATAAGGAACAGAAAGATAGTGTATAAGGGAGAGAGAGTGACTTCAGTAAAAGAAAGGACCAGGTAAAGGAAATAAAGAGCTGTTAAATGTCAGTGTTTGATCACTCCAGCTGTCCCTGCGGCTTTACCTTGAGGAAGTTCTTGACGCGCTCAGGGTCATAGCAGTTGCTCTCTCTACAGATTCTCTCCACCTCTTTGATCTGGCCCGTCTTGCAGGCGGCCTGGATGTATTTGAAGTGAACTTCAGGGTCCTGACTGAAGTTCACAATAGAGCCCAGGAAGTAGAACAGACCTGAGAGACACAGACAGTCATTTATATTAAGCTTCAAAAGACATGCACGTCTACAGCTCCACCTATCTAATGACAGCATTATGGATCCAGTAATACATCGTGAAAAGATATAACTGACTAATGTAGCTCCATGACTGCAGTTTTTCTTTTCCCCAATTAGTTTACTTTTACTTACAACCTTTATGCTGCATTAATCCAGTAACAGGAGAGGAGCTGAACTAATTCACCTCCAGGCCATTCTGCACAATCTATTGATTGTCCTGCCTCTGCTCTGGCCTACTTGTCTAATTGATAGTTAGGGGACATATGTATAAGTACATGGGCGAGAGGGAATGGCTGCATAAATAAAAGTGAAGGACAAGTCAAATACCACTCTAAGCCTGGATACAGGAATATTTAGGGAAATTGCCCTATTGTACAAAACATAATACACATTTAAGGATTGTATTGGCTACTTTGCAATACTTTGTGTCTCTGACTGTACTGGGTCTTATGAGCAAGCTTGTCATCGGTGTCTATGAACTTCAAAAATACCAACATTTGTATTGTCTAGATTACAGTGTTTCACTAAAAAAAGATTCAAATATCAAATGAAGCAGCATGCCAGCATAAAGTTTGGGATCTCACCTTCAAAGCTCTTAAAGGATTCAAAGAGCTCGGTGAGAGCCTGTGTGGTGAGCTGTTCATGGTACTTGGAAGCCACCTGGACACTGATCTGCAGGTTCTGGCGGATGTTGGCCGACAGCATAGCCCTGAGGCACTCCAGAGAGTCCTCCACTGACAGGGAGCCAAAGAAGTTCACCAGCCACTGGAGGTGGAGGAGGCAATGTTAGTTTAAGTCGTATCTACCATGGAGTTAATGAAAGATTCCACAATAAGCAATGGTTTCTTTGACAAGAAAGAAAAATACCCTCTAGTTTTAATTCATTTTCACTTAGTCGACAACTGAAGCCTACCTCTGGGTTGAGCAGGTGTGTGTGCACCACAGCGCGCTTAATGTCGTACAGGTCGGTGTAGTGCTCCAGTGCCCTTTGCAGGAGTCCAGCCTTCTCACACAGCTGGGCAATGTGGGCACGATCATAGTTGGTGAACATTTGGTTGCCCAGGATGGCATCAGCAACCTGCACCCATGACATGAAGCAATAAAAAAGTTAGGAGAAAAAAAAATGCATCCCTATTAATTGGATTCCTTTTAGTAAAGTAGGTGTAGATGTGTTCACCTGTGGAGCATGCATGAGGTTCATCTCCAGCAGGCGAGTCTGCAGTGGTCCTTCTGAGGGTCTGTTGTTCTTCAGAGCGTCTAGCAGGAATGAGGTGCACTGCTGGATCAGGTTGTACTCCATGAATACATCCACGATCTGGACAGACAGAGACACAGGTGAGAACCTAAACTCAAGAGAGGAACCATGCTTGTGTAAGTGCTAAAAGCCTGACAAGAATATTACTTGTCAAAACATTTCTGAACAAAATAAAAGTACTACTGCACTGTAGCTATTAGTACACAGCACCTCCCTCCAACATAAGCACAACACACCTGCCAGAGTCTCCCAAAGTTCTGCACCACTGACAGGATTAAAAACTTGAGAGATGCAAGAAGACCACATACTTCTTAAAAACAGCTTAAAGGCCACTTGCAATCAAAAGTTAAAGTTGACTGAATACCACACATTTCATCTCCCAAAGATTGAAGAAAGCCTCTGATGCAATGTGTTTTATTCCTAAAACTCTTGTGCTCTGCAAGTACAGCACTTTAGGCAACACAGAAAGCTGTGTCAGCAGTTGACATTTGCAGTGCAGAGTGTCTGCAGTGGCAGGAAGCAAAGGAAGAGGTGCATTTCCTTTATACTACAGGATAGCTGAGGTCCACAGATGTTGGCATATCATGTGACTCAGTCAAATACTTTCCAGTCCAATTTCAAGGAAAGTTTGGGGTTGACTTGTTAACTGCAGACCTGGGATGTAAGGTCACAATGCTTGTCTTAATTTTTAGTAAGTATAGTATATCATCCCAACCTCAAAGATTCAGCAGTACAACCCAATCCATCCTGTGCAGTTGATTTTTCAACTCTTACTAAATTCATCTTGGCCAGTTTCATTCAGAGAAAGACATAAATCTCTTCTTTAACAGAGACCTAGTCCACTATTTTATATGATGAAACAGCAGACAGCCAAAATATATATATTTTTTTTTATAATTTGGAAGTACTTCATTAGAAAAATCCATGTATTCCTGATGAATTACTGGAAATCCCTGCTCCATTCCTCTGACCTGTGTGATGTCAGCCAGTGGCTCTTCATCCTGGACCAGCATCTGGGCAAACTGCAGGCCTTGTTCTGGGTTGATGCGCATCACATTCCTGAGCAGAAAGATCCAGTCTGGAGTGTAGCCCACCTGGAACAAAATAAATAAATACATAAATAAATAAATAACCAAAAAAACAATACATCTACATTACAATCAAGTTTTTGGGCCATTGTTTAAATCCATTCATTTAAGTCCAACAAGAAATGCTCTTATGTTCATTAAACTTCATGGAGACACACATCTTCATTTAAGCATGAAACATTTTACATTTTTTGCAATATATTTTATTGAATCCCTTGAAGTAGGGAAGTCTTTCTGTTTTTAAATATATTTCATATGGTGTGCCTTCTCCTTTATTGGCCATGCATTTCATCATTCGGGAATTATCATATCTTTTAAGAGCTCAAATACCATCTCAGCCAGACAGACATACCTTCTTGGCGTACAGGACGATCTTGGGGAACTGACCAGTCTCCGCAAAGCACTGGATGACTTTGTTGGGCACGTTGGCCCTCAGGTAGACACTGAGAGCCAAGGTGGGATCCACTGCCTTCACCAGGTCACCCAGTTCCTCTGAACACTCCAACTGAAAAGTAGGACAAGTAACATCAGTACTGGAAGCAATAGAGGACATTTTTAAAACATACAGTGTTATTCTTGTCTAGTCCTTGGTGTGCTTTTTATAGTGGATCTGTATAGGTTACTTCAAAAAGGCAAAATACATAACAAAAGTACATACAGAACACACCTATGTAGCACCAAATTACAAAAGGAGAGCATACTGGCATATAGAAAATGAATAGCAAATATGGTAAATGTATGGATGACAAAACAAAACTTTACAATACAAGCTACACATATACATATGCTGAATACAAAATGAGTAAAAATTCAAATGTACATGATTTTATATCCCCTGTCCCAGATTCTCTTGTTTACTACAGAGGCAGCTTAGAACCACCCAAATGTACAGTTTCTAAGGAAACTTCCCAAATTCCTTACATAACAGATGTTCTCACATGATCCAAGATAATACGCGAGCCATGTAAACAAACAGTCAGCTCAGGAAGAGCCTCTTCCTGTGAGTGGAGGCTGAGATGGAGTCCTGCAATACCTTGTCTTCCTTCAGCCACTTCTCCAGAAGCTGCTTTCGTCCCTGCTGGAGGACAGGCCTGCAAAGCTCTAGGGACTCAAACTTGTTGAGCTGGCCCTGGTCCAACAGGATACCAAAGTACTGCAGCAAAGGGGAGGTCTGGCCTGGCTGAGTTGGTACACTCTGGAAGCGACGGATGGTGTCTGGGGTTCGCAGGATACCCTGAGAGGGGAAAGGAAAACGTGGAGATCTAAACAATTGATAGAAGGCAAAACAAGTGAGTAGAACATAATGCAATCCAATACAATAGCCCTGCAATACATACAACCCTGCGGATCTTGATTGACCCCATGCTAACAGGATGAGTACCTTTGGTGCATTAGCAGCAACCTTGGCAGCCTCAGAGTAGTTGCCAGCAGCAAACAGGTTGTTGAACTTGCGTGCAAAGAGCTCTTCAGCACCGGCGAGGTTGTTGCGGACAGCTAAGCGAAGAGCCAGATCTGGATTCTGCAGCACGTTAGTGATGTAGGGGATGATGTTTTCCTCTTCCACACACACTGACAGTACCTGTGTTACAGGGAAAAATAGAATGTTGCAGAACAGTACACAGTACACTAAGTCAATCTGCAGTAAGGCATGTAGCTGCTCACTCCATTAACACCATACGAGCCACCTTATTTTTGTAAACATTTCACTTCATGTGCTTCTATCATATATGAAGCCTAAAGTCAAATGAAGTCAAATGCACTGCCCCCTAACCCCCACCCCCACAATGTTTAGCAAGGCTTGGAATTAAAGTTAGACCAATAAATCAACCAAGCCGATATAGAGTGCAATCTTGAGTGGATTTGATGGATGGTCTCTTATTTTAACTCATGTTAGATACATCTAGACGACACTGGTATAAATCAACACATTCCTTATTCAGTAAGCAAGCTCAGCTGAATATGACTGTGAGCAATAGCATTAAACGCTGTCTGGCCTTGGGTTGTGGCTGCTGAATGCAAATGTATTATTAGTGGGTCAGTGTAACGCATGGCCTTTGTGAGCAGTCTGGCAACAGAGAGAGAAAGGAGAATGAGTCCAATGAAAAGAGCAGGATGGAGGAAAAGGGGGGGGTGTGAAGGAGAAAGACAGCCAGTGTTGGCCCCTCTACAAACAAGCCCAGCAGGTCAGTGCCCCAGCTTTTAACACGGGTGACTAGACCTCATTCTTCCTGCCACTAAAGGAGAGTCACTTACTCACTATAATGTGGGTGGACTAATTGGAGGTAGTTGAAATAAAAAAATGGACAGAAGGAGCACAAATAGGTCCCTTAGTGGAGATTCTGTGTTCTACTCAGTATGTAGGTATGGTCATGGAGGAGGATACAGCATCCAAAAAAGTTTAAGGCTAATATTAAAGTCAGGAACAAACAGAAACAAGTGAATGAAAAAAATCCTCTGGACAAGTGAGCCAATACTTAAAATGAAAAGATAGAGTGCTGTCGACATATTTAGCAATACTCTTCAGTTAATTTGAAGTCCGATAGAAAAAAAAAAAAAGAGCTAAACTTGCCAGAACAACTGTTCTCAACAAGAGAGCAGCAAGCATCAGATGACACGTGAGCTGTCGTATCAAGTGATACACTGGCCCAGATATATACACACACACACACACTCACACACAGAATAGTAAAACCGCAGGGCAGACATCACAGGTCTCTGCCATGCTGATGACGTGGAAGATAAGGGGGAGGTTGTGAGTGGATGAGAGGACCAGCACTAAGAGGATTGAGGGCACCAGGCTGTGCCTCCCACTTCACATCATGTGCTGGGCCCTTTTCTCCCCTCTTGCTCTGTCGCATTCTCTCACTCCTTTCCCTCCTCTGTCCCTCTCTGGTTTGTGTGCGGCAGTTCTGCGCTGCAGCTATCATCACTGCATGCAACTAGGGCTGCCGCGAGCAGTCGACGTAATTGATGACGTTGACGCTGAAAAGGCGTCAATATTTTTAACCGATGCGTGGTTTTCATTGTTTTTCATCAATATCACTAAGTAATTGCTGCGTCGTGACGACAGCGCGGCGGTGCGGGCGTGTTTATTTGTGCTTTAGAATATAACCACTGTGAAACAATCAGAAAATAACGTTATATTTCTTAACCATATTACCTTATTCAATCGATAGGTCGCTCGACCACAGCTGTCTGTCTCTCTCTCTCTCAAACAAATGAACACAAACCAAACGACCCTTCGTGGTATTGCTTTTTTTCAGCATAGACTGCAAGCCAGACACAGACATCGAAGCTGGGTACACGAAATAAATCAGGCGAGGACACAACTGGGAGGCTACCATAGTTTGGTCCATGTTTTACTGACCGTGGAGCCGTTTGACTGGTCTGATCGCCGGATTGGCCACCACAGCATGACGTTGGGTTTTGATTCTGAAACCATTGTGTTGTCTATTCATTAGTAACGAGAGCTTTTTAATATATTTTGTCCTTGTGGCTGTTTAATACACTTATAAAGCCATAAAGTCGTCTGCCTGCTACCTTACCAATTCCAATGAACAAGTGTTTGAGAAAATGTTTAGGTTGGAATCTGGGCTTATTTTATGCTGATTGACGGTGCCAGTGTGTGTGTTTATTTTTATCATGCTGGAGTTGCCAGGTGAAACTTACAGTTTTGCACTTTAATATATGTTTCCATTTTGTTTTGTGCTGCATTATACGATGACATACAGTTTGTCAGTAAAATAAAAATCCCTTCCGAGTTTCCAGTCATCTGGTTAGCATTACTTTACGCAAGATCTTGTGTTGCTTGTTGACCAAAGACAGCAGTGGATTTAAAAGAAATTTATGGGAAATGCATTTGCAGTAATGTATTACTTTGTATCAGGTTACCAATATTGTTGGTAACCATCCCACTGAGGGGCCAAGACAGTGGCCTATTATCTCTCAGATCACTGCTTCTGTGTACGCGTTTGTGTGCATGTGATGTGTGTACACACACATACGCACTTCACTGCCCCGCCATACAGCGAGATCCGTCACTGCCTCAGATCAGCTTTCCTCTCATCACTTAATTATTCATGTGGTGTGTGGCCTGGCTGGAACATTATCCATCAGCTGGCTGGATCCAGTTCTCCTCTCTGGTTCAGCTTTACAAAAGCAGTAAGACACAACCCTCTCTTCTTTCTGTGTGAAACACTACACCTTGGATTATTTATAATGCCTCCTGGCAAAGTCTGAGCTTGCCTGATGACGACAGACAAACAAAGAGTTGTTGTTATTACCCCATGCATCAACTGATGTTAATGTTGTGCTCATTTACATTCATTAACCTGTGTCAGATTTGCTGGACACCTGATTGCTGATGACATAAGGAGTAAATAATAAAAAAAGTGGTTCTGTTGTGGCTGTGTGATAGATGTTAGGAATAATATTTGGTTACTTTGACATTAACAAGTCTGAGCAGCCATGCTAAACATAACATTTAATTTCTTTGAGCACTTAGGACGAGCACTGGTTGACATTCTTACCTGTCCCTTCCTGTTGACCCCGATGATGCCTGACGTGGCCTCATGTGGAGCGGTGACAAAGATGGTCTCTCCGCTGATGCGGTTCATGTAGATGCAGGTGCCTGTCTCCAAGTCATATAAGTGAATGTAGCCATATTTGGTAATAAGGAAAACCACATCTTGCTTGGAGCTTATCTGTCAAAAAACAAAGAAGAAATACGTCTGTAAATCTGATTATGGTGAAAAACTGACCTCACATAAGCATATATAGACTATTTTGCTTTATAAGCCTGATTGATTTCACTTTGTCTGAGCAAGGGCTGTCACTTTTTATATGAAATTCGAACTTTCCTTTGAATGTAGGGAAAAATAAATATTTTAACTGTAATGAAATGTTTGAATTCAAAATTTACAGTCTATAAATGCAACAGACCATTTGAAGTAGTTTGCGTGTCCAGCAGAGGGCATTCTTAAAATTCACTATCAGCTTGACCTGTTGCATGCCATATTGACCTTTCAGTAAACTAAGCTAATAAATGAAAATGGAGAAGGACACTAGTGAGCAAAGCCGTGCTGATTGGACAATCACAGACACCAAAGCATCTGTAAAGCAGCGTGTGGAAGTATTTTGAGTTCTACACCATAGATGGCGAAAATACAGACAAAGACATGGCTATTTGCTGATTTTATATGAAAAAGCAGCTGCCTTCACAACAACAACAACAAATCTGAGGACTCAGCTGACTTTTTAAAAAAAGTGACAGCCCTAGTCTGAGCCAGGTGGTCAATTATGGAAGTGTGCTCCACACCTGCATGGCCACAGGAAAGTCGTTCTGGGCTTCTGGGGGGAAGAACACATCCACTGCTTTCTTTGGAAATGGCTGGTTGCCAGTTGGTGGGGTCCCCACTTCAATGATGTGCAACTGCGTCAAACAGAAAAAACATAAGTGAGAAACAGACTCAGGGAGGTTTTGCTACAAGAATGCCAATGACATTAAAATCTTTGTTCCCTATTATATTATTAGCATCAGTCACCTTCCCTCCAGCCTGGCCTCTGACAGCAAAGCAGAACAAAGTTGACTCCTCTGTATTCCCCTCCATCTTGAACTGGGCAAAGCTGGCAGCATGGCCTTCGATGGGCTGAGAAACCTTTCTGTCAACAGAGTAGAGCTGCATGGCTCCCACCACCCGATTTTGCTGAAAAAGGCAAAACAACACACATAAATATGTATTAAACAAACTGACTGGCTAACCAATGCTAAAGGTAAAGCTACTGTGTATCTATGGTTACCTATGAATGTTGTAAACAGGCTATCTACTGTATATTCTCTGTGATGTGAAGACATGGGTCAGATGTTACAGTTCTACACCACTGAAGTAAACATGTTTGGTGGTTAACTAAGAAGATGTGAGCAGCAAATTACCTGGGCTGAGATGCCGATGAGCAGGAGCCATTTCTGCTTGGCATCAGTGCGGTAGTTGATGATCTGGCAGCCTGCCAGGCTGGAATGGCGGTCAAAGACTTTCACAGGCTGTGAGTCACCCTCCATGCTCCAGTGGTAGACGGCATTGTCAGTCACAAGTGCAACTGTGTTAAGGGAGATCCACTTCCAGAAGGTAACATCATCTGTCATGGTGTGCGCCTTCATCTTGCTCTTCATCTCAATGTTGAAGATCTGAAGGGTTTTGGCGGCTATAGGTGGGGAGAAAGGGGGCAGGAACCAGGCCCCAGAAGAATGTTATAGTTTCTATCAATAGTGTGTCCACACATACATTCATAGGAAAAGAAACACCAAATTTCAATAGAAAAGGAAGCTTCAAATTTGAAATATTGGTAGTCATGGCACAGACTTCATCAAGCAACGACGCCATGATTGATAGAAAGGGGATGCCATACATGCTGTAGTCGGAAATTGTGTCATATCTGAAGTGTAGTGAGACAACTGGCATAGAAAGAATGGGAAAAAAGAGAATTAAATTTCGGCCTCCTGAAAGGCAACACAAGGTGTCATTGTGTCAATTATGTGCACTTCAAGCTCTCTTGGTACATTATGAATTGGCAGGCCAATAAGAACACATAACTGCAGAATTAACTAATGCCAGATGCATGTAGAATTTTAAGTAAATGAATAGGATAACAGTAAGGAGGGAAGTTATTTTCAATGTGCATTAACTTAACAAAACAATCTAGTGAGCAAAAATAAGAGACAAAAAGGTTACAGGTGCTCCTTGCGGCCTGTGAGATGACTGAATACATGCATACCTCTTTCTTAGGACAATAGTAAGAGTAAAGACTAATAAACAGTATTTAACTTAACTGACCGCAGCTCTTGAAAGATGTTTAATAAATGTACTCAGTATATGTCATGTATTGTTATGTCCGACTACGTGGCTCACCCCATCAAATGAACAGCCTTCATCAAGAGAAACAAAGCAGAGGGTGGAAGCAAGAAATAAACAACTCACAAAAAAGGCAAACACATCTGCATTTGAGTCAAATATATAACGGTGGAATACGACAAATACGAAACAGATACGTGGACGCACAATTGGGGGGGAAGGGCACATTTTAAGCAATTAAGACACTTTTAGATAAGAGTCGCAGGAAAGGTTTCCAATAATGATTGATTGTCTATAATTGAAGTTAAATATATTTTGTGATGTACTGATAACAGATCAGAAACTCACTGTTCAAAAAAGGTTCACTCACCTGCATTTTTTGTTTATTAGTTAGGGTTAATTTAGTGAGCTAAAGCTGTATTAAGAAGCAGTGTGACTTCCTTGTTTGCTCATTATTCAATACTCATCAACAATGTGAGAAAAAGCAAAGACCAATGCGTTAGCACAACCGTCAAGATCAATCTGCCATCACTAAGCCATGTGATCAGGGTACAAAAGGCGGTGTGGTGAATGGACCACTTGCAGCAGCAGCCAAATTTCAAAGAGCAAGCAAAGGGATTTTTAATTGAATTATGATCAGCTGTTGGAGGTGTGTGCGCATTGTGTCTATGGTTACATGAAAAGGTTAAGGCTCGATACTGTGTCACATGACAAGCTCGGCTGAGAAGCATCATTATGGAAGACTGAGCAGGGAAGACAGTGGGGGTAGAAAAAGGGAGGAAGGGTCTACGCTGACCCTACACTAGGAAAAGACATGGACTACAACTTGAGCCAACATGGATCTGGTGCTCTCCATACACTGTTGAACTACTGTAACTGTTCCTTTTCACATAGTCATAACATATCCTCCGTACTCACACATCTTGTGTGCTGTGGCTGATGAGGAATGTGAGTTGCTGAAATGTTACTGCATTTATAGGACTCATTATTTTCAGGTTTTATTAAAAAGAATAACGCTCAATTGCATTTTCTTCCCATTTATTCTCTCGTTTTTCTTTTGCGGGAAGCATTTTCTGAGCTGTCCTAATCACAAGAGGCCTTCATTTAGAGCAAACTATGGTGATCAGTATCTTCTTCTTTGCAGCATTAAGACAATAACTTTTGTATAAATGTGAAAATATTATAAGGGTGAAAGTCGCTTTAAACCATTCTGCTTCTTTTAAAAAAATGAAAACAAAGAGCCTTATGTGATGCTGTGTAACATTTAACCAAGCAGCGTAATGAGAGATACGACTATTTTGAGAACGCTCACTCCTGCTCATGTCGGTATGTCACATGTTTATCAGCAATGAGCTAGAACTCTATAAAAGCTCCGGCACACAATTTATAACTGTACATTGTCCTCTAGGGGGGACAGTCAGCAAAGAAAGGTTGTTTAACTAATATTAACAAATAAATGTGAAGGGAAGTTTTACACAAATACACACTGCCACACCTGCAAAGTTCTTTTACCATCAACACCACAGCATTAACACAACAAAAGGACATTCTAGCAGTTATTACCTCCCTATTCCTCATTGTAAAACATTAACACTAACTGATGTTCACTAGGTATGGTTACCTGAAATCAATACATTTGAGCCTGGTTAGTAGTTTACACTATTATACAAGTAAAATGAGCTGGGGTAAATAATTTGTCAATGCCATAGGGATCACGTTAATTGATTAAAATAATATACAAATTTTACAAGGAAACCTGTATGATCAGGGGGCATTAGACATCCACTCATTTCATAGCATAAAACTGTGACCACAGAGAGATAGTTTAGCAAAAAATCCTAACACACAAGCTGTTTGGCTCATAAAGTGTAATTTTAATAGTATACAGGGACAAGGCCAAGCGCTGAACACAGATGGACACACAAGGCTGTTGGGCTATTGGATCTGTTGGAGAGAAAGTGCTCCTTAACTCTACTTTTACCACCCTGACAAACGAGTCTCACAGGTTATTCAAAGTCTCTTCTTCGCCCAGTTCACTCCTCAGCTGGAGCTTATGATAGAACGATGTCCCATCAGGAACATGTGAAATCAAATCAATGCTGCTGTCAAATGCCATCAGACTTCACACACAGGTTACAAGTCAGCGCATTAAGTCTACACTCTCTGGTAGCAAACACTAATCTTCAGTCCTTGGTATGGAGAACCACGTGATTGTCAAAATGAATGTTGCTAAATGAATTAACAAATATTAAACAAGGAAACAAGCTGGGAAACAAGTGAAACAACAGGTTTGGGTAATTACCACTTCACAAAGATGGAAGAAGACATGGATTTCAAATGGAAATTGAGAAGAAATGTGAATTAAAATGAAATAATTTATACCCATAGTATTACCACATGTAAAACAGGTTCTAAAATCACTTGTACATGTAATAAAAATGATGGAATGCCAGCAAGCTATAAGGCTGTAGAAGCTAAATCCTGTTTATCTGTTTATCCAGAAATGGTTTAAGAAATATGAAAAAAAATTAAAGGCTAGGCCATGAACTTACAGGTTTAAAGAGTATTGTACCAAAACCTGAGTTTAAAGTGTCCAATAGTACACAACGTGCATAAAGTCATGTCAACTGTAATCAATTTAGTCTGTATGCTTCATTTGTTTACTGAAGAGGGCAACACTGAATGGGATAATTTCAGATAATTTCATAAATACTGTCTTGAAAACAGGATTTTACTTCCACAATGAAGTAGTTAAATTTCAACTCACCGTCTGCAAACACATAAGAAAGCAGTAAAGAAAAAAAAAAAGAACATAGAAAAGACAAAAACAAAAACAACAAAAAAGTCAAAGCAATCATGGATGTTGGACAAAAAGAATAAAAATATGCTATTTTGAATATTTACAGGACAAATGTTTGGAAAAAACAATACATGTTGGCCAATAAAAACCTACTAAAAACTAAAGTAGCTGGATGTGTATGGACATAAATAGATGAAAATTATTTATAAATACTCTTAATTATTAAATGGATAATGTCATTATATTAAACAAACATGTCAGAACTGAATGCAGCAGACCCCTTACAGAGGGTTAGTTAAAATACAACACTGAAGTAATATAAAATAGTTCTGTCTCTTTCTCTCTGGTAATTCCTACACTGATGAACAAATGTGGCCTCTGCAATGCCAATACACTGCCTTACCTTTAAGTGCAATGACCTTGCTGGCTGGATTCATGATGGCGCTGTCGGCTGAGATGGGCCTGCGGATAGGTGTATTGGGGTCCGCCATGTCAATGATCACCACCTGAGTCTGCTCGCCCACCTTCTCCCGGATACAGATGAACTTATCCGATTCCATGGTTAGGGTGCTAAAGCCTATGTTGGCTGGATTGATCCCTAAGTTTTGGAGCTAAGAGAAAAGGAAAAAAAGTGGGGGGCATGTTAGGTTGAAAAGAATTAGCCTGCAAAAGGTACAGTTAAATATCATTTGCAAAGAAAATCAATGACGACATTTAAATCACATTCTTCCTGCCACAATCTCATCTCCAGGCTGCCATTTGAGAAGAGATGGTTCTAGTTTATTTTAATTTCACTGCAAACTAGTGTAGTATTTCCCAAGAGATGCTCAGGCAGCCATGTGGAAAAATAAAGGGGGGAGAAAAAAAAAAAAGATTACTTGTCAGACAGCAGGAAGTTACTTTCAAGTGTTGTAGTGAGTGTCAGGGGGATTAAGAGCCCCAGTTACTTAGTTAACATTGTGCACAGTAATAATGATTTTTAACAGTCAAATGATTTAAAATGCCTGGTGCTGACCAAACAACAACAGTGTCCAATAAAAAGGCTTAGACTCTCTGCTCAGCTGCTTTGCACTACCAAAGCCAGACGATGAGGTCACAAAGCCTGACACTGAGTAGCAGCTCTTTGGACACATGGAGCTGTGGAGTGGTCACAACGATTAGAGAGTTGGGCTGGGTGGAGGGCCAAGCAGATTATCAAGGTCTGACTTCTTGCAACTTATAGCATTTGGTTAAGATGCAGTTTGTCAAGGCCGCAAGTAGCACTATCACAGCATGAAGACAAATCTGGCACCTGTCCTAACAATCACCTGTGATAAAGGATCATGATGTTAAGCTAACTCACATGAAACACTAATTGGGATCCTAAGGCTAGCGCAATCAACCACCAAAAGTATACCACAGTTAAGCAGTGTATCCTCAGTTTCCCTGACTTACTGGTGTCCCAGCAGAACAAACAATGTAATATAGGACATAAATAGGTTTAAACTGCATAAAAACAAAAGCCTGAGGCTATGGGTAAAATGCTTTGTAGCATTACCACCAGCAAGCTCTGCAGCCCAGCTTACTGCCATGGCTGGAAACAGGGCATCCTGCCTGCCTCATACAAACCCTGACACAGCACTAGCTACTGAGGGCAGTGCCAAAGCAGCTCTGGGCAGGGGTGTCAAGACTGTGATACAAGTGAAAACCATGTATCATGGTTACAATTCTAAAATGAAACCACTGCAAACCAAATTTTAACAATAACACTGAACATGGCAAATGACAAAATGCAATCATTACACAAACAGAACTTCAGTGTCTTCCTGCTAACAAATTGCAAATGGCAAAACCGTTGTGAAGTAGGCTAAACCTGAAGGAAATGAAACTACCAAAAACATTTCCTATAGGCCATGTTTTGCTGTTGCAACTTCCTCTACTTTCACAACAGAGCAGCAATACATCACAGTTGTACAAATGTTGTATAATTACATAAAGCTATTTGGAGCATGATTTTCTGATCAAACGCAAGACACAGTGGCTCTGTAGATAAATCTTTACAAGATTTACAAGATTGCACTTTTGTTGTGACATAATATTAATTTGCCATAAAGCTGACCAGATTAAATTATTTCTACACAGTGAAACATCATCATACCTTGAACATCTATCTACACACAAAAGGAATAAATCTATACAAATACAACTAATTAGTTACAAATACTTTGCTGTCATTAAGTATTTGCCTCTCAATATTCAGCTACCAGTAAAATGTCTTCCCATCAAGACTGCAAAAAATCTCAAAAGTACAGTCTATGGTTTTTAACAGGGAATTCTCAACTTATTTAAAATATCATTATAGCAACACAGCAGCATTAAGTTGTGTGCACAGCTGCAGAGGCAGAAATCTAAACGCTGACTTTAGTAGACAGCTGTACTTGGATGTTTACCCATGGTCATGAATAATGATAATTCTATAATAAAATGACATAAAGACCATTTAGCTAATCTTAGAGCTAAGCTTGGAACAGGGAAATGTTAAATTTACATTCGAATGACCTGTTTTCTGTATTCTAATGTTAAGTATTAATTACTACTTTACTTTATCAGCCAAAGAGGTTAGCAGATTCATAATTTGTGGCCCCCTAATTTAAATTTTTAAATGTCAAGAGCAGTTTTGTGAACACATATCGAATCTTCTAGCCTACTAGGCTTGCCAACTGCAGCCACAGTTTACCCATGTTTGGTGGCCAGTGTTCATTTCAAGGCTTGCTAATGTTATAATGTGGCGCCACAGTCAGCAATTTGCATAGTTGAGTCCTAATCAGCAAACACAAACCACAGTTCCAAGAATTGCTCAACGAAATGGGAACAGCCTTTTATCAATGACAGGACACACCCTCCCCCCAGCCCTGCCCCACCCACATTCTTTCACTAGTGTGTAAACCTGGTTCCCTCTCAATGACATTGCGATAAATTACCTTACAGAACAAGTGTTACTACCAGCTATGATGAAAGAACTGAAAACTGGTCTGTAGCAAGCTTTCACCACATGGTTTCATGTTTTTTTATTACTATGGAGGGTGACATCATACAGTAACATCATTGCAGCTTCCATGCCTCTTATCCCTGCCATTGTCCAGTAAGGAAGCCTTGTTTTCTAAGGCAACATTTATTCAAACACCAGACAAAGGTAAAGAGCCCAGCGCAAAGAGAATATACTTTAGACACTGAATAAATCTGCTATAAGTTGCTCGGGTCCTCGCTAAGACCAAGAAAGTGGATCACATCACTCCAGTTCTGAGGTCTTCACATTGGCTTCCTGTCTGTCACAGAATTGATTTCAAATACTACTGTTGGTATATAAAGCACTGAATGGTTTAGGGCCAAAGTACATTTCTGATCTTCTGCTAAGTTATGGACCATCTAGACCTCTCAGGTCTTCTGGGACAGGTCTGCTTTCTGTCCCGAGAGTCAAAACTAAACATGGAGAAGCAGCGTTCAATTTTCATGCACCACATATCTGAAACAACTCCCAGAAAACTGCAGGTCTGCTGCAACGCTGTTCTTTTAAATCAAGGCTGAAGACTTTTCTGTTTGCCGCTGCCTTTTATTAAATCAAATGATGATTCATTTCTTACTCTGGACTGTAACTTCTACTCTCCTGTTTTATCTTGTTTTTATTTTCTCTTTTTAATTATATTTGAATGTCTTTTTATATTGCCCTATATTGCTTTGATTTATGTAAAGCACTTTGAATTGCCTTGTTGTTGATATGTGTTATAGAAATAAACTTGCCTCGCCTTAAGTAATAATGAGCAAAAGTTTGCAGAACACTGTAAAACACTGCCATCTTCCTTGAAATGGAGTTGCTAAACATGGATTCAAACCAAGAGTGTGTGAATTAACTGTTTGACTTTCTTTAAATCATCTCTCTAATCTCTGTAAACCAGACTGAGGTATTTCTATGCATTAAATGGAAGAGGAGGGTTATCCTCTATTATTACACAATCATTTTCTAGACAGATTTCTATCTAATTTTCTCTAACTCTCTCTCTCTCTACCATCTGCCATCTATTCTGGGATCAGCAGGAAGCCCTTTCATTCACAATGAAAGTAATTTGTAAAACAGGAAAGAGCGGCATGGCCCACTCACAATGAATATGGTACCTTATTCCCTTGGAATAAAAAACAACAAACACAGACAGATGTTATACTGCTGGAAGACCACACCACAGTTTGGTCTGTCAGACTAGTTTGCTATGGAAACCTCATAGTAAAACACTGCTGTGGGCTAACACTGCTGTGACATCAATGAGCAGGAATTTGGGTCAAAGTAGGTTAAACCAGTGGAGCTATAACCACTGTGGAAAATCATTTAGTCTAGCCTGCCCTTGGCTTGGTGCTGCTGCTTTTAGCTTAGCTGTTAGCACAAGCTTTGATGGGCAGATGCTAGCCCAAAACCTTTGAATACATCAATGGCTAATTTAAAACAGGGTAGCGAGAGGAGAGCACAAGAGAGACTGGACAGCAATCTAAGGGAGTGAGAAGGAGAGCGTCTTAATTACTCTAGCATGACGATCAACAAACTAATCTGGTGAGTGTGTTCAGCACTTTAGAAATGCTAATGAAAACAAGAAAAAAATGTCTGATACTTTGAAAGGATGAGGAAAGCATGTGGTATAAAACTTGTTAATAGAAAGAAAAAAGGACAGTCAAGAGGAGGAATAAACAGAATCAATTTACATGAGCACCTGAAGGCTAAAGATGCCGAGACTAGGACAGCTAGCCAGTGTAATGGCAGCAACAAATTGCCAACTTGAGGCATAGTGAGACACTCCAACTGTGTACTCGCATTGATCTGCGGGGTCGCACTGCGCTCCTCATGTGAATAGACAAGCAGACAAGCGCTCCGTTAGCAAACGCCAGGCGCTCTGTGCGTGGTAACCAGGGAAACGGCTTCTGTGCACTACTGTATCCCTGCCAGTACAACTGTTTTCTTTATAGCTTAGCTTAAATTAAAACTATACATAGTGTTACCTGTTGTCACCTTATACACACAGTCTTGGGCCGATGCTCTACCATGCAAATGTTTATAAGGCCTATATATTTCAGGTAACTCACAAACTGCAAGGATCAATCCCTTGTCCACTGATTTGCATGCCGCATTGCGTAGAAAAGACAATTCAACTCTGGCAGCGGGCAGGCGTGTGCGTAAGACGAGCACGACCGCAACAGTTTCAAGGGGTCGCACCCACTTTTCGCTCTGCCTGTCAGATAGCCCGCACCTCCCTACCTGCCCACTCACCTATCATTGAAAATTAATTACCAGGCGCGTCAATCGCTCCCCATGTGAAAAGACCTTAACACTTTGTATTACTATCATTAGTGCCTTCACAAACCATTAACTTCACGTCTCTGCCTCACTCCATTCTAAATCACTTTCAGAACTGCGTCTTCAATGACATGACATTATAGTAGGACATGCCCCAAATTAGTGTCTCTGCAAGGCAATATTTTTACACCAGAGAAAGCAAAATTGCCATGCAAATAAGTAAAACAATGTGAGCCTCACTGAAACCTCCAGCCAGCTAGGTGCCCTGGAATTTTATCAAGACAGTGTCAGGAAATGAGGGCTATTTATCGCCAACTCATTGGATGTTTTATTGAAGATTTACTGCAGTTACACCAATCAGTCCAGTCAGCATGATGATCTACTACTGCTCGCAGAAATGAGTTGACATACAGTACAGTATGCCACAACAACTGATAAAGAAAGTCCTAGTTGACACCTTTGTACAACATGCTATTAATGTCTATGTAATGAAATTCAAAAAGTCCATGAGAGATAAAATCAGTTGCTGTAACACAGCACCACTGCTGAATACAGCAGTTTACCCTTCACATTCTTTTTTGCCACCAGAAAAAGTACAGTGGCCAAGCATGCAAACACTCACATCCCTGCTCTAGATGTCATAGATGGACTAAGTGTAATAAACATTCACTGAGGGCACAGCTGGAGCTCGGATCATAGGGCAGGACCCTCTGAAATTATCAGCTCCATTCACAGTGTGATCAAGCGCACTGTAGAAAAGAACCAAAACACATCAGCTTAAGTAAAAGCAAATCCCATCCTTTCATCAGGAAATGAGGTAATGAAAATCCCCACTTGGAGTTCACTCACATATAATTTAAGTGGGGACTAGGAATCATCTTGGCTTATACCGACAAATACTGTATAATCTTGATTTCATCGCAGTACCACCATGTTTCTTGTTTATGCTGTGACTATAGCCCCTTTTATACAGCCGGGGGGGGGGCAATATTGTTAAACCGGCAGCGGAGGTAGTAACAGAGCCAAATCTGTCTGTGTAAAATGGGGGAGCCGCCGGCAGGACGGAACAGGGATGTGACGTTTTTATGACATGTTATGTGTGCAACCCACACCCACCCACGGGGGATTTAAAAAGCAGCTAACAGCAGTTAGCATCAAATCAATCACACAAACACGTTGCTTGCACAAATCTGCCATTGTTCGCATCATGTTGTATACAGACTTTGCTTGCATTTGCAGAATGGCATAAATGTGCACGGCTAGCAAAAGCACCTATCAAAACCCGCCATTATTATTATTTAGCAATGTTGCTGCTGCTGCAAAGCAGTATTGGATGATCTCTATTTAAAAATGGCTTATGACACTTGGCTCAGAACCAGACGTCTAAACAAATTATACTTTATTGGTACCTGTCCTGATTTAGTACTAGGGCTGGGTATTGTTAAAAAATTTTCTATAAATCTGTACCGATACCTTGACTTTGATACTGGTTCCTAGACGATACTTTTTTCGATACCAATTTTCTAAAAGACATTTTAACAAAAAGAAAATTCAATACACATTACAGTACAATTACTCACTTCAAAAGGAGGAAGCTGTTCAAAGACCTGGGAGCAGCTGGAGAAACAGTTTTTATTCTGTGCACTTTACTCAACCTGGATAACTGGACTAAAATTAAGAAAATTATGGAATATCTGTACAGTATTGGACAATATAAAATAAAAATAAATGTCAAAAGGAACATTAATAAACAGTTTGGCAGCAATATGCCATTGTAGCATCTAGTCTGCCTAATCCAAAGAAGAAGAACAAGTGTGGGTGACGTTTGTGGTACTGGGAAATGATGACAGAGTGAGACGTCTTACTTTCACTGTGCTAAAGAGCAGCTATCCTGGGCCTAACAACCATCTGCTGGTCTGTAACATTAAGCAACACCAAATTTGCCGTCAAGAAACGCTCTCGGCCTCGGCTCCAGCTTATCCATCTCCTCGGTGCTGAGGAGAGGATGCGCCAGGGCTTTCATCTCAGTGGATGATGCGGTCAACGGACTCACTGACGAGTAGATACAGGTTAGCTGCACTGGCTAACTAACAAGCAGTGTGCACAAAGTTAATTTAGTTATCTGTGCAGATAAACAGCTGGCAGGAAAAAAAACAGTGAGCCCCATCTCTGGGCGCAATGTACTGTTTTTCCTGCATGCCTCTACGACACGTAACATTAGACAGCCAATCACCAGCATCATTAGATCTTGGTACAAGCATGCTGCATGCTAATTGGCACACTGACACTGATGAGAGTTACTCCTTAGGTACTGAAATTTGGTACCGAATGACAAGCCATTTTTTGACACTCGATAGTATCTAAGCAATTCAGTCGTTGCCATGAAAGTATTGAAGTTCGGTACCCAGCCCTATGTTTCCTAGTGTCTGAAATGTAAGGGAATTGCAACAAAGTACTTCAACTTAAATTTGGCATAAAATAGCTACCTTTAACATTTTTGTATTTTTCTTTAGCATGCGGACCCTTGAAAGCTTCACGGCAAATGGTGCAATATCAGGCACACATTTCATATGGGTCCCAAAATCCCCAAACATTATTTTTATGCAACCCTTGCCCAATATGAATAACTGATACATCATGCAGCCCTAATGAGGATGTTTTCTTGCACATTTGCTGATCCACAGCAAACAGTCATCTAGCTCAGAGGACACTCTCTTGGAAGGAGGTCCAACGGAGTAAATTCCCATTAAAAGCCATAAAATTGAGCTGATGGTTGCTACTGAATCTCACAGAGATAAGGAATCAGCCAGCAGATTTGAACTATTCCTAATGACCCCAAGGGAGTCCCATCTGTTGATTTAACCTGTATGCTCTTCCTTCAAAGGAAAGCAGCATCTTGCTCAGCAGAAAAAAGCCTTGTGTCCCACACATGTAAAGTTCAAGGCAGGGCAGGGAAGGATGTGCTATGTAATGTGCTGAGGCTTGCAGCACTTCATGGCAGTGCTCCACAACAGGAAACCAGGGACCCATTGTCTACCAGGACTGAAACAACAGGCCTGCCCAGTGCTGCCTCCTCCAACACCATGTGACACTGGTGGGGGACATGTGACCTGCAAAGGGGGGGGGATGCATTTGTTTCTGGAGCCTGTCCATCTCCACTCCAGGCCAGTTCTGCTGAGGTGGGACTGCAGTATCCTTTTTCTCCAAAATGCACACTTTATCTTACTTTGACAGTGCTGCAGAATGTCAAGTGTTCAGCGGATCTGTATCCACCAGCATGTCACGAGATATCAGCTGGTCAGTTAATAGCACAGTTCAAAGTGCAATATGCAAACCTTGCAAGGTGATATGTAAAGAACATGCCCTTCCAGCCAGGCAAACAGTAGGGATGTAATGGTACAGGTATGTCTCATTAACAAATTCAATTTACTATCAAACACCACTTAAAATAAATCTGAAATATATGCATTTAGTGTCAGTGCTGCCAGATTTCAAGCCCCATCTTTTCAGGGCATTCAGGGAACTGAATCCTTTCTCAGACCTCAGAAATTAAAGTACCCACATTTAGCTGAATGAACATGACTACCAATTACTAATTTTGTCAAAAGTATCGATAATTTTTTTCCACTCTTTCAATATCACGTGTTTAAAATGATACAATATCAGTTAATTATATTATTGAAAGTATCGAAAAAAAAAAAAAAAAAAAAAAAAAAAAAAAAAGATCAGATTTTCCACCCAAGGCTGCACAGATAAAACAACGGGGAAGATAATCAACTGGTCCTTAATATGTGTTCAGTGACTTTTTTTGTACCAGCATTGTGTGCAGGTTGTTAATAAAAAATAAATAAAAATATTATCCTATTGTGTGCGCCTAGGACTTGTTTTAATTTTTGCTGTGGTATTGAAAGAGGTATCAGGTATCTTTTTTTTTATACTAGTATAAAAAGTATAAAATTCTGGTATCGTGACAACCTTACCAATTACACTTACTTTTTCTTTACCTCATATCAGCATTCAAATTTGTACATTTTGCTCACAGCTTTCCTTAGACAATATAACAATGGTGCTGCCCAATTATACATAGCTCTGTCATCCACCTTCCAAAACATGGTGTTTGAGGGAATTTATTTTTAGCGGCCTGGGTCTTATAAGTCCTTTTGGCTAGAATAACATTTTATTCACAAAGTTAACTGCTGGGATCTGAGGATACTGTGCCCACTTAACTAAGGTAGTAACTCTTAATAGATGTTTACAATGGATAGATAATTGAATATTTGCCTTTGTTTCCTCTTCCAAAAAGTTCTGATAACTCTGGGTTTCTCTACAACCTGCTGGATTATCTGTTGGATGGAGTGTGTGAGTAAAATGTTAGGAATGACAGCCTAAATGTCTAAAATAAGAAAAAAGTGAATTACCTGTAAATGCCTATTGTCATGAAATCTTAGCATTATGTATACAAAATATGTTAATACACTTTTTTTAATGTATGATACCACGATTGCTAGGTGTTCTGGGGAGACTCTTGGCTCCAAAATGTACAAAAAAAGCGCAGATGACAGAGTGCTATGTATATTACATTCATGTATGTGAGAAAGTAAATTAACAGAAAAGATGACTTGAGTGAAATAATATGCTGAATTAACACACTATTTTACATGGTTTTTTTGCATTCACACTTGCCTATTTGCGGAAAGGAAAATCAGTAAAAAGTTCTTTAACTGGAGTCTACACTACACTATATAAATGGATGATATATAAAAATGCAAGCTATGCAAGTTGACAAAGCGCATGACAGATGACAGATGTGGACACTGGAATTATAAAAGATATTAAAAATGCAAGCTATGCAAGTTGAGATGACAGAGGAGACGGAGGGAGGGAGGAACACGGGGGGGAAGGAAGAGAGAGAGAGAGAGAGATAGAAAGAAAGAAAGAAAGAAAGAAAGAAAGAAAGAAAGAAAGAAAGAAAGAAAGAAAGAAAGAAAGAAAGAAAGAAAACCTAGGTAAATGCTTGATTTCAAGCTGTTGTAGCCAATGTACAACTGACAGCTGTTTATTAGCTACCTTCACTAAGTCTAGAAAAATCAAAATCCTATAGAAAACGTAAATGTGAGAATCAAGAAATGATTAATTAGCATTACCTTAATTTCAACATATTTGACCACATATATAGTTCTTATCAATGTGGCAACAGACTTGTGTAAAACTTAGACATGACAACTGAAAAGTGATATGAGTTTTATCACAATTGTACCACAGTTCCATTAAACGGACAGACAATAACCTTACTACTCTGTGGGCATCCACAATCACATACAAAGCTTCAGGGGGAGATTTACTATGATACTGTTTAAAATTAACTTCTGAAGACAACTAAATACTAGTATTTTGAACTATATACAAAATAGAAGTTCTTTGAGTTGTTTTACTAGACTTGGTGCAAATTAGAGATTTACTTGAAACCAATCACACAAAACAATCTTAATGTCACCTCTAATTGCCCCAAAATAACACTGAGGCCTACAAAAATATTTGTAAAATGACAAGGCCACTGTTATGAATTTATTACATCAGTCTATTAGAGTTAAGTTGTAAGTCTCTTAAAGTAGTATTTTTTGTTGAAACGTGAATTTAAAACTCTAGTTAGGAAGAAGTGAAGGCATGGTGAACAATGATTACATACATCACTTTTATGTACAGAGGAAAGTGAAAGTAAGTGGCCCTGCTGATATCTTGTGTGCAGAATTGCAAAATGGGAGATGATCAAAATCACAGTAATTAATCAGGTTCACTTACAGTATAAGTGGCAAAGCAAACGTGTTTGACTGAAAAAAACAACAACAACCATGAGCTGATGTCAGGTTGGTCTCTCCTGGATGCTGCGACTCTACTGTGCCAATAAGCTAGGAGAACCTCCTTCCT
Organism: Siniperca chuatsi; assembly: GCF_020085105.1. Lineage (NCBI taxonomy): Eukaryota > Metazoa > Chordata > Actinopteri > Centrarchiformes > Sinipercidae > Siniperca > Siniperca chuatsi. The sequence goes on from NC_058055.1 coordinate 6,097,632, forward strand.
GGGTGCTCTTGTGAAGACCATGCCAGCATCTTACAGTACTCGACAAACTGACAGCCAACAAGAGTAATGGACAGACTCCTCAACACAAACCAATCAGAAATGAGCAAACACGAAAAAGAAAACACATTTGTAATTATTGAGGTAATTGTGACAATTTATCTTGATACAGATTTTAGGTCATATCGTCCAACTCTAATATTCTGTATGATCTGCTCAAGTGATGTATGCTGTGCAACATGTATGAAACAGCTGCAGGTCATGCATTAGTGATAGGTGCTGGAGATCCCTTGGGAGCTGATTAGTCACATAAAATGACCTTGTGACGTGCCAATGACACAAATCAGGGAAAGCACACTCCAGTTCAGTAAGTAATCTGAATAAAATGCAACATGTTATTATTACGTGAAAAATGTACATATAAGTAAAACATATCAACAAGTACGAAGGTCAACAAGCTAGTTGAGGTTATATGTGAAATATACTGGTTCCTATTATAGGTTAAATTCAAAAGCCACCAGTATAATTTCACTGCAAAGATGTAGTGTCAGGGCTTGATTGCGCAACCCTTTCCCTTGGCTGAAGATTAAATATTAGTTCAATTTTAATGCACATTACCCACAGTATTTCTCCACTTCTATATTGCTCTCTCTTTTCACTCCCACTCCTGCAATCAAGACGACTTAACAAAAGGAGTCAAAAAGCATTCCATAATAATTTCATTGTAACTGTATGGACAAAAGACCTTTGCATAGCTTTATGAAGCTCAGTCTCCAATCTATTGTGATAGGCCTACATATTAACTCATAAATTGCTGTCACATAAACTAAGATGGCAATAACACATCTTTTGTTTAAACATTATAGACAGCAAACTTTAAACAAGAACAGTACCTTACTCAACCTCGCTATTCACATAAAGATCTGTAAGAAGGGTGATAGTTTCATAGTAGCAGGAGGAAAAATTAAGACCAGGAGGCCTGGGTTCAAACTCTCACTCTGCTGCGCTGTCACTGAGCAAGATACTGAAAGTCAATCAACTCCAGTGATACTGACCCTGACCTCTGACCGCTCAGTGATCAGGATCCGTGTCAAAAAACTGTTATTAGCTGAGCAGAGACAGAGGGCGGCTACTTTAGTGGCAGCTAACAGGGATCCAAATAAAGAATAGAATAATAGAATAGAGCCTCTTAGAAATTAAGGGAAACTAGAGAAACAACAAGAAATCACAAGTAAATTGTCTACATTTAGGCCCAAAGTCATCAGGCTCATAAGGCTGTGAGGCCAAAAGCTTTTTGTGTTTAGACCAGGCTAGAAAACAACAAAAAAAAAAGATTGAATAAACAAATGACTTTCTTGAGGCCCAAGAGGTAGACAGATCACATTTTTCATTTGAAGCTAGACTGAAACACCAAAAGTCAATATAATTTATTTATTACATCTTGAAAGTCAGAGCTCCAGACTGAATCCATAAGCTTGGAGAGCCATGAATGTTTCCACTTCCTCAACCTGACCAAATGGCAGTTTTATTGGGGTTGTGAAGGTGTGGTCATTATAACCAAGAAGTAAGCACAGTCCAGATAGATATAGATAGAGCAGCAAAATCAAGGAAAACACCTGTTTGTCTAGTATTTAAAAATGTGTAGCTTTATTAGCTTTATAAAGCTTTATTACTGCCATATCAAAGGGAGAGTTTGCCCGTCAACAGAAAAAGAACTCAGCAGAAACAGAAGTCATTCTCAGTAAATGTTTGAACCTCAGCCAACTTTGGCAAAGTCATTCAACATGGGTAGTCGGATAGCTATCGGACAAGCCAACACACCACATGACCATTTCTACAACCAGCCAACGTGATATTCTCCTGAGGTCGGATAATCACTTTCGAAGTTATAGGACGATCCTTATTTATCATGTCAACGCCACATAAATAAGTTATTTATACTTTTCATTTAGCTGTCACATTACAGCTAAATGGCAAGTGACGTAAAGAATGCGATTCAACCATGTCAATACAGGTAATAAGATAAAGAATAACTATTAAATTTATAGTTGTTCTAACAATTATCCTTATCGCAGTGACAATGACCATTTGTACGTTAATGTTACTATAGCAGTGTGTACTCCGAGAAAACAAATACTTTTTCTAAGAATGTGTTTATGGTCGATATAACATAAGAAAGGCTTGGGTTAACACAACGTTTCTGATTACGACTTAATAGCAATATATATATACCTATATATATATATATACCTTCTGTTTGTGTATTGCAGACTTTCGCCAGTTAACGTTATATCATGAACAAGGGTGGCTAGTGTTAGCAAGAAAGCTAGATGCTAACTAAGATAAACGTCATCCACCCTGCCAAGCTAGTTAGCATAGCTCGCAAAAGCTAACTTAGCTTGTTAGCAATCCTGAACTTGTGTTTGACTTGTCTCTGGAGCCACTGAGAATCTCGTAATGATTGCGACTGAAAGACAAACTTTACCTAACAATTTAACCATTCATTCATCCACATACCTGCAGGTGCTCCTGAAAGCGAATAGGCAGGATCTGAGCCATGGCGGTTCCTCTCTCTCTCTCCTCCGGTCTCTTCTAATGCTAACAAACTACGGCGTCTTCTCTCAGATCCTAGCCGGACAGCCAGGGAGCCTCTAGTCTAAAGTCCAAATGAATTAATTCTAAGCCTTGTGTAAAACGTGCTGTCGGTGTGATGGTACTTTTTTATTCGTCCCTAAACTGTTTACTTGCGGGCTTCCCCTGGCTAACGACTGACTGCCACTACACCGACTCCCTGAACCTGCAATGGCGGTGGAGGTTGGTCAGCAGAGAAAACATCCCGGAAATGGAAGTGCACTCAATAAGGCGGATGAATACGCAGTCACACTTTTTTAAAACTGCATTATGGCGTGTATAATTACTATTTCATTAATACATTTACAGTGTTTTATATTCTCTTTGAAATACAAAACAGCGACACAAGACGTCAACATACAAATCTATAAGAACAAGTGTAAAACTGGAACTATTTCTTTCTATTCGCCCTTTGATTTTTGCCACATCATTCGTCTTTGTAAATTAACGTCAGTCCTACGTGTTGTACACTTGTTCCTCTCAGCCAATCAGAACACTCCGAACTCAAGCCAGAAATTCAACTTTTTCTTGTATTCAGTAACATCTATTCAACATTAATTGTATTTAAATTGGGTTGCATATGCTCCCAGTCTGTATGCTTCACATTATCTCTTATCATATGATAATAAATCTTGACCAACCTTGATTTATTTGCATTTTGTTAGAGATTACTGGTAATTACCCACAATTCACTTTAAAGGAATGAACTTTCACCTACACTGATCATCTGGACACACATTGCTATTATATGTACATAAACGTGTGCATGCAGTATGTGTGTGGTTGTGTCCCACTACACATACTACAGAATGTATTAAGCAGACAGCTTGTTCATACTGACATAGTTGTCCTACACAAACTATTACGCCACAACCAAAGCTTGCAAGCAAAGCAAAATATGATGAAGTATTTTTTGGGAACCTTATTTTCCTTGTTACACTGAAATATAACTTCAAATGTAAGAAATAAGCATCATTTCATGTCATTCTCTCAAGACAATCTGAGAAATGAAAATTATAGGCTATAAAATAATGATCTTCATTCAAGTCTTTAAGCAGGATTCGTGTGTTTTGGTCAGAATCATGCAATATCTGTTGGGTGGAGTGTGAACGTAAGTGATCACTTCCCTTTTTTACATCCACAATTTCTTTTGGCAGAGGATGTAACCATATTGCTCAATGTAAAACTGAATGCTGGGAACATCACCCCTCAAATGAGCTGACCTTTTAGCAGAGATGTCATTCTGCTGAGCCAGCAATTGTGGCTTCTGAAGAAAAGAGTGGTTGCAGGAAAATTAGCACATAGTATTTGTCTCTATAGCATCATTTGCAAACCAGTATACTATTTTTTAAAGAATTTTTCTTTGTGTCAATATCTACTGAATAATACCATTAAAATTAAGTCAATCCTCCTGTTAAAAAGCATTGGTACAGAGATGCCAGCCAAATGAAAGGACCAGATCAGTGCCAAAAATCTACTCTAAACAGTGGAGACATATGTTAGAGCTATGTTTTTGAGGATAAATGACTTGAACAAGTACATCAGGTGTAAATTTATTAGGAGTGTAACATCACTCTTTAATTGTTGATGGAGAATCTCCAACATCCAACATTATAGGACTCATTCACACACTCACACATTCACACCAGCTGCTTTTCCAAATGAAGAGTGTATTTGTGCATTCAGATGAAATGATGTTGTTACTTTGCTATTTTCTGTGGTGTCATTATAACGAATTGTCCAAAGAGCATCAGTCCAAGAGCATCACTGTCCTACCAGAAAACATCTGGATTGTGATCCACCCAGAAGGATCCTCTGGCCAAAACTACTCAAAAAAAAAAACAAAAAAAAAAAACTTGACTGAAACATTTCACAATCAAATGTTATGGGGAAGTGTTTGGGGTACGGTGCATAATTTACACAAATGTTCAAGAAAGAATTCCTGCATCATAAACCTGCATCACCATATTCACATTAAAGGAATCTAGATTGTTAAATATTTCATTTAAAACTCACAAATAACATTTACCACCAATGTTTTTACTTCAGATCTTAGCCTAATTCATACAAAATAGAAGATGCTACATCTAAAAAGCTGCATTACTGTAACACAAATAACTGTTCTTAGCACTAAATGTATGAATAAACCCCCCCTAAACATAATGCCTGAGCAATCATGAATCAATAAATAATTGGCTTTACACTCCAGAGCATAAATTAATGAATTTCAGAGGAGACCAGTCTCTGCTGAGATGACAGAGAACTGCATGGAGATTAAATTGTTGGGTTTTGTTTCCCACCTGGGACCAAGTCTAATAAACCTGGACCAAACCAACTATGAGAGGCAGAGGGTGTAGTAGAGGCCGTCCTGAATAGACCATTCACGCTGCTGTTGCCATGGATTCACAGACTGAGGAAACACAAGACACAGACACTAACAGAGAAGCCATGTGTGTCACGATAAAAGAGTGGCCTTTGGACTTTCTGCAAGGATGTCACACAGGCCCGCTGAGGCTGAGATGAGCTCAGGCTCCATGCAAAATGAAGGGCAGCATTGGTAGCTCTGCAGCTTTTGCCCTTGTCTTTCTTTATAGACTGACTAACAAGATGTCCCCTTCTCTAGTTAATGTATCTCATCTCCCGCAGCTCAACAAGGAGTCAAGTGAGGTCCACAGAAGAGCAGCCATGCTTGGACTTGAGATATGTGTAGCAAATGGGATCATGCTTATAAAAAGGTAACTGTCTCCTTTACAGTTTTGACCGTTAGTACACTCCAGTGCTCTGGCAAGGATTTAGGCACAGATGGGAGCTCTGTGTCTTCCTGTGGCTGGGAGGATCCCATTAGGGATGACTGAGCGGGACTGAAACTTGGAACCAGAATCAGGATTGAGAAGCCCTGTTGGCTCTTTGATTCTCTTTCTTTCTCTTTCCTTCTCCTCTGTCTCTCTCTATCATTCTCCACTTTAAGAAGGTGGAGGTTAGGGGAATGTCATCGCACAAACATACTGTATACATATATACTTTCAGTTATTTCTCTTTCTTGTCTCTCTCGTCATTTAGCAGGTTCAAGTTCATTCAGCTGCCTGTTTCATTGTCAGGAGGATGGTAATACCACCACTATTGTAAACTTAACAATATTTTGTCTATCTGCTAAGTTGAACTATAATACACATTCTAAATAATGCTTGCACAAATCAGGTGGAGTCACATATTTTCATTTATTTTTCATAAACTCACATTATATTGTAGCCTAACCTTTGAGCGTCAGCAGAGATGAAGTTACTAATTGACTGTGTGCGGGCCTTTGCACCTTGCAAGCAAGAGGAAGAGTAGTTTGTCACAAGTTACAAATACCAGTCTAAGGAGGGACCATTAAAGTCAAATAATTTTGATGCAAGACCTGAATGGTGAACTGCTCAAAGTTTGGCCCTGTTGCTGTCTTTGCACTTTGGTTACATGTATGTATGAGTCAGCTGCCCCCATTGTACTAAAAGACAGGATTCAAAACCTACAGTCAAACCTGTTTTCCCAAAAAATAAACATACTTTTAGAGCTTGTGATTGACTTAGCCTGTCACAAATACTAGAATATGTTCAAGTAACAACAAATACAATGTTCCTTAGCATGTTTAATTGAAATTATACGTAATTTCAATAAAAATGGTAAAACTGTTTTCAGTGCAGACATATTTCATTTGGATTTTGTTGCCATCTAGTGGACTGAGGCTTCAATTAGCTATTGTTGGCTTTAATTAGATACAGTTTTAATTTGCTGAAGAGTGTTGCATCTATTCTCATGTTGAAAAGAGTGATACTATCATAGGAACTGTATGTTTTTGGTGCAGTTGAATTTGTACAGCACTTGTAAGTATGATGATAAACTGCACGTCTAATTCCTGAAATATAAAAAACAGTGTTAGAAGGCTCTTAAATAGAAAGTGAATTGTTAGGGAAAAACAGAAGTTCCCTAACAATGAATGTCCATACTTCATAGTGGTATTATTACAGTAAGTCATTTTCTGGCAGTAGAGTATTCTGGACATGCAGTGCCACCTTCTGCAGAAACATAGTACTAGAGGCTCAACAGGTGGCACTGCATTTCCAGAATACTCTACTGCCAGAGTCTTGGTAATTTGTCTACCAGCAAGCCTCTCTACGTCTGTGGCTTTGTGACTTAATCCATGCATACAGTACTTCCCTAACAGCATCTGAATACTTGCCATGCTCAAAGGTGGCAATGCTAGTCTGACTCTGTACGTGCCCATCTGGTTTATCTTGAATTGCAGCATGCTCTCCCCTCAAAAACGTTTAACTGCCTTGTAAAGGAACCACAGGTTATCAATGATCTAACAACCAAATGTTCCAATCAGAGGTGTGTGTTTAAACATGAACAAAAAAAAAAAGCTTTCTCTTTCCTGGACACCAAATAAAGATTTGTTTCCTGCAATCACATTCATAACCTGTCTTGTGCATGTTTTGGAGCTATCACACGTGGATGGCTATACACGCACATGGACATGAACACACAGTCACACACTGACGGTGCTGGGTGGAACACTATGGAAACCGATTAAATAAACCATAATGGGTGCTTTTACTAGTAATTGTGTTAAAAGTATCATCTCTCCACATTAAACCTTTATGTTTAAACAGATGTGCACATAACTCTCGCTGCCTAAGTTCATGGGAGAGACTCTCAGTGGGTGAGAGGTCATGCCACGAGCCTGTGTGTGCAGTGGAGGGCACAATCTATGGTTTTGGGTTGTAACAACTTGTATTTGGTCAGAAATTATTAATAAGCAACGACTAAAATCTGGGGCATATTTTCCAATTTGCATTTTTTAAAAGGGTGTTTACCATGAATGTCAGTGCATGATAAATACTTGTCCTGCATGGTTTATTGTTTTGTCTGTTTTGAGGTTTTAGCACGCAGAAAAGCACATCGGAGTTGAGCGTCTTGACTCATTATCATTTCTGAAATCTGGAGCTCATACTGTATGAACATTAAAGATGCTGGAGGTCATCACTTTAATTTCCTCATATCTCCTGTAACATTTTATCCAGAGAAATATGAGGGCTGACTGTTGAATGCTGACAAAGAGGAATCACAATCAAATTAGTTAAAAAAATATGGTGAAATGACAAAATTATGAACCCAGTTAATAAGCTCCTATCTCCACTACTGTGTCTCTAAGTGTTGTATGGCTTCTTGAAACCCTTAATACTGTTTTGGTTTCTTATCACCCTCCGTCATCCTCATTTTCTCTGTATTTCCAGTCAATCAGTTCTTAGTCATGCTCACCATGGGCATCAGCACCATTCCTTCTGCTGCAACATCAGCTGAACTGTAAATCACTACTCTGCTATTTTTACTGGAATGTTTGCCTGTTTGTGCAACTTGTAACTGAGCTCTGGCCTTGGCACCGACAGTCAGGCTTGAATGGTCACAGATAGTAGTAACTTTTCCAAAATAACAAGATGAAAGTCATTCATTGAGGCAGAACTGTATGGAATGATCTTGTTATGTGCTTCGTACTTTCAGTCAACAGTACAATGCACATTGCACACAGACATTACACATAGGTATGTGTGTTCAAGACTTCACACACTAATTAAACATTAAGCCTGGTGTCCCTCAAAGGGAGGAGTCTCTCTGTAGTCAGAATAAATGTTTGGACGTACAGTACTCCCGCTGTTAAATCCCTCTGTGTGGTTGACTGATGACCTGATAGGAAAGAGACACAACATGAGATCAAGTACAGGTAACACATTCAAACCTATCCTAATCTTTGTTTTCCAGCTAACTTATCTGAGCTGTCTCATCCATGTTGTCCTTTTTTGTATTTTACTGTGTATCTGTATATTTTTTTTACATTTTGAACTCTCAATGTATTTCTCATGCCTGTGCCATCTTTGTATTCTTCTGTGCTGCATTTAGGATCAAATTTAGACCACACAGTGTTAACAACCATATGTCTAATGAAATGTTAAATAGAACACTTGACTTGATGTCTATACCTTGACTTGTTGAACATGTTCAGTATATCCGTTTGGATAGTGCTTCCAAGTTTAAGAAAATGATATTTTCTATTTGTGATCACCATTCACAACCCCAAATTCTCATCTTTATAAAGTAAGAAAGCTGATTGTGACTATTCAACAGACCCAGTTGAGCTTCAGCAGTTTTTTTTTTTTTTTTTTTGTGTATTTAGAGGACCACTATGCCCTAGAACATTAAAAAGAAGGTTTATGGTGGGGAAAAGCAAACAGTGACCCATTAGCTGCACCTAAGTGCCTGTGGTATAAGCTATTCAGGAGAGGGGCTGCTTTGCCACGTAGATGTGATGTGATAGATGGATTTCATCTGGGAGCAGAGAGTTTCTAAACGTCTTACATTATCATTACTGTTTTCATTTTACACTGTATCAGAAAAACAAGGACTCAGTGTCACAGACATGGTGAACCAAACAGATAAGCAGTGTAGAGGACAGTGACGGTTTAGTCAGTACGGTGAGATGAGTAATGAGCAAATTATTATTTTATTTTATTTTTCTTTAACCTTTATTTATACAGGATTGGTTGGCTGAGCGGATACATGCTCTTTTACGACAAAGCCCTGTTAACAGTTTTGTAGAATAATAGAAACAAAACAACAAGGACAGACAATAAACATAACAAGACACAGAGAGGTAGAATGGACTGTACTTATATAGCACCTTTCTAGTCTTTCTGACTACTCAAAGCACTTCAACTACATATCTCATTCACACAGCGATGGCAGAACTGCTCATCAAAGTAACTAAGCATTCTAACTAAGCACTAAGCACAGCCCTCAGGAGCAATTTGGGCAGTGTCTTGTCCAAGGACACTTGTGGGCTGGAGGAAGCCGGGATGTTTTTTATTTGACAGTTCATGCACTATTACTTACTACTTGTATTCTATGTAATCAGTAAACCCACTTTGTACACTTATTTTAATTTTATACTTATATCCACTTGGTACTTAATTTATCTTACCTGTATTATTGTGTATTATGTTTTTGGATTAGTACTTCTATTCCTGTGTGCATTGACGTGATAGTGAGCTGCTGTAACAAAAGAGTTTCCCCTCGGGGATCAATAAAGTATTTCTGATTCTGATTCAGATTCTGATTGAAGGCTTAAGTGTATTTTTCTCTGACAATATCAGTATCTCATTTATGTAAAAATGCTGTTTGACTGTTTTGATTCTTTATCTGTCACATGTTCATTAGACATTTGCAACTTTAAGGTTTTTAATGTTCTTTAATCCCCTCCCCTTTTAGAGAGGACAAAGACTAAAGATAATCACATAAAGTCAGACCCTGTTTTATGGTGTCTCAGCTGATAGTCAGCAGATATGTCATCCAAGGCTCAAATACCAGTCTTACTGTTAAGCTGATGCCTCACAGTTTAGTACGGAACCACGCAGACATTCACAGAGCTGTAAGTTCAAATTAATATATCATAATGTGAATGACAGTTAATGATCATATCTGATTTGTGTTGCTATGTTGAAAAATTTGATCTGGGCTGTGTGGTATCAATGCAGATTAAAAATGACTATGGTAACGACATCACATATTTTGGTAAATATGTATGGAAATGTGTGAATATTGAATTTCACTACCTGAATTTTACGCTGCTAAAGTCATTAAATTGATATAATCCCTGTTTTTCAAGGTTTGGTGGAAATCATAGGGTTGACAGAGTAAGTATGCCTTTCATCTAATTGTTTGCACCAATGTTTATACATTTTGAAATACCCTCATTATTTCAGTTCAAACTTATGTGACTGCTCTACTGTTACTACTAATAAAATAATGAAGATGATCAGGTACGGCATAGAACAGAGTTAGAACAGAGTTGGACATTTAGCTTGAAAAACAGAATTACAGCGTTCATGCCTCCCCATAACTATATCACATTAATGTTTAGTACATATAGCTTGGCAGGAATTTTAAAAAGTGTAATTGACTTGGCTTGGCATTTGGAACATAGTAATCTTTAAGACTTTGGGCCCAAGATAAGGCCAACTATGCACAGATAAATGCTGTTGTTATTTTAAATATAATAACATACGAGGTTATACAATACACTAAAAATTGTATTGTAATTGTAATTGATGCAATTGATCGATTACTTTCTTTGAAATTCAGAAAAACAAATATGGCATTTTTACTGCATAGTAATTTATCTTTTTAAACGTTAATTTTAGAGGGCCATAAAGAAAGAATATAGTTCACTTTACTTTGATTTTTTCTATACCTGCCAAATTTAATAGTCAGTAGTTTGTAACTGAAAACTTAAGTCAAATGTCTCACATCTCTCCTTTTGCAGGAAATTTACATTTAATCCTAGAGAAGGAATAGACAACCCAGTGATGGTCATCACAGATGACGCAGGTATCTTGCATACAAATGTCTAATTATCTTCTGTGTATCAGACCATGAGGAAACTCTGCTCTGAGAAGGTGTGACAGCACTTTTCTGTCTCTTCTTGCTCAGACTCTGTGTCGACACCCAGCCCACGTCTGTGTGTTCTTAAACGAGAGGAAGGGGAGTCCTACGGCTTCCATCTGCGGGTGGAGAGGGGACGCCAGGGTCACGTAATCAGAAATGTCGTGGCAGGAGGAGTGGCAGAGCGCACTGGACTTCAAGATGGAGACAGGCTTCTGGAGGTCAACAACTGCTATGTTGATGATGTTCCTCACCCTGAGGTAAGATGAGCTCCCTACATTATTAAACTGACAGAGACCTCCCCAAAGGACTGATGAGATTCTAACAGGAACTACTGTATTTCGCTTTTTATGAATCAGGTAGCGAGGAAGATAAAGCTAAGCGGACACCAGTTATGTTTATTAGTGTTGGATGGGGAGGAGTATGAGCAGGGTACGTCCCGAGGTCAAGACCTCCGAGGTCTGGCCAGCGCGCATAAGGGCGAGGGATGCAAACCACCCAGACTCTGCCACATCACCAGGCATCCTGTCTCTGGTCTGGGCATCAACTTCACACCCATTGAAGGTAACACTTCTCCTGGTAATCACAACGAGTCCAAGGTTCGAGATTAGCTGTCTAACAGAAGGACGTCAAGTTGAGGTCTGTGCAGTGTTATCCAGTTGCTCTTCCTGTTTCTGCTCTGTAGGGGAGAAAGGTCGCTTCTCTGTGAGCCTGGTTGCAGGAGGTGCAGCTGAAAAGGCAGGGGTGTGTAAGGGAGATCACCTGGTGTGGATGAACGGAGCAACAGTGTCCGATCTCACACACTCTGCACTCAGCAGGATGGTACGAAGTCTGTTTTGATAATCAACTTTAAAAAAGTAGTCACAACTCTTTCGCTGTAAGCTGTTTGGCTGTCATTTACTCCAAAACTGGTTATTAAACGTATATGGCCTAAAAAAGGCCGTTTCTAATAAAGGATGCAACTGAAAAATATAAATGAAAACATACATATAAAATCTTTAAAAAACACATGCACACAAACAATAGGTCCACTTACAATTACAAGACTGAAGTTATTATGTCCAGCCTTAACTAGCTAATAATGTTTTGCTGTAGATGAAAAAATGTGGTGATCACATCACCATCCTAGTGATTGACAGTGAGAGTGAGAAGAACTACATGCAACAGCGGATGCCCATCCTGCCCACCATGGCTGTTCCATATAACCTGCCATATAGAGCCCGAAAACTCCATCTGCTCTCTGGGCCTGGGGGCTACGGCTTCCTCCTTCGGCTGGAAAAGGCGCCATCAGGACGCACATGTGAGAGGACAAAAAGAGCGTAAAACTCAAACACAAGCATTCTAGACTTAAGTCTTTGATTTAAATATCTGTGTATTTTCGAATAATAGCTCATGTTCTGCGGGAGATGGACAGCGGCGGCCCAGCAGAGAGGGCAGGTATGCACGATGGAGAGCTGCTGCTGGAGGTCAATGGAGAGTCAGTGGAGTCACTTAAGCATGAGGAGATTGTGGACAGAGTGAGACTGAGTGGACAACACATCTCTCTCACCACCATCACTCCCCAGGGGCAGGAGTTTTACACTCAGGTAGACATCACTTACTAGATACATGTCTTTTCCAACACACAATTTTTTAAATATCCAAATGCTTAGGATGTGGTCCTAACCAAACAAAAAATGATTCTGCATTTTTATCTTCAAAAAGTGGAGATGAAAAACCCCCCCCATCAGAAATCCATTTGGAAGCCATATCTAAACATAATTCACATCCAGATAAGAGTCAGTGTTTACAGTTTCTTTCCTTTGATTTGTTTCTGCAGTTAGGTCTATCACCCCTTCTCTTCTGTGAGGATGATGCTGTTGAGAGGGAAAAGGAGAGCAGTACACCTACCAGAGATATCACTGACAGTGAGGTAAAAAAAAACTATTATTTGCACATGTATTAATTCATCAGCGACCACAATCTTTACCATCTTTTCTTGTTTGTATCTCAGCAGGAGGAAGAAAGTTATGAGATATCATTTTTGTGAGCGACCAAGATACTCGCACAATTCTGAAGACATTCCCCCGATATCACATGGCTACTGAAGAGACTTCAGACTGAGCTGAACAAGACAAACATGTCTAATATTATTATATTGGCCAAGATGTCTCAAACTTATCCCAGGGTTTGACAAAGGAATCCAAACAATGAAACAGATAAAATAAGCTAAATGAAACTGTAATATTGTCAGTTGTACAAATCACAAAGACATTTTGTAATGTGTATGTGTATCTATAGATGTAGAACATTTAATCTTAGACAACAACTGCCACATATGATCTCAATCAGAAGAAATACAGAATAAATATAATGGTGTCCACAGTTTAAAGGATCATAATCTTTATAAACTAAATTTCTTATTGTACTGAGATGAATGGAACCCAGTGGCTGTGTGTTAGCGGAAACACATTCGGAAATCTTAAAAATGATCAGCAGTAATGTAATGTACTCATGATAAATGGGAAAACACTGGTATGGCACTTTAATGTTTTAAAAAATAATTAAATATAATACATTTAATTGTATTGTTTTGGGTGTGAGTGGAGGGTTATGCACATGTGTTTTGAGTATTACATATAAAACATTATGTTTATTGAGAATGTAGCTGAAATATAGCTGAAATAATATGGATATGAATATTTACCAACAATTTGCCATGTTGAACTCCCAAAGATTCCATAGCCTAATACATAATACAAACGCATAAAAGGGCAATGTGCAAAATGAATGAAAGCATCACACGATACAAGTTTCTAGACAAATGTAAAAGCGGTGGTGTGAAGTGTTTTAGCAGAATTTATGTATCCATAAACCAAGATTTTTATGTAACTGATCTGACCAAATATATTAAAAGTCTAATTGTCCATGACATCATTTGGTGGTGTTGAGATCTTGACTGAGATGTGATCTGATGGATAGATCATGCTCTGTCCTAAGTTTGGTCTGTGTGTTGTTACTCTCATTAATTTGCCAGTTACCTAAACCTTTCAGGCCACATGCCTGGAAAGGTATACGTGACCGGGAATGGATCTCATAAATTTCCTTAACATGATATCTCACGTTTTCTTGGTGAATAGCCAACATTTAAACCTGGATACTATAATATTATAGTATACTAAATAATAAAATGTCTGTCACTCATACACAAGTGTATGAGTATGGCAAAAATGTAGCTTGTGCATTAGTTGTTTGATTCTGATTAGCTATCTTATTGAATTCTGTAACTGAACTGTAGGCTAAACGCTGTAAGTTAAATTACATTGAAATTTTGGACGTTCAAATGTTGTACGACATACAAACATGTCATTATATAATGTAAACCATAATTATACAAGAAGGCCTTACCTTAGACTGGCAGGCTGGGACATGCAGCGCTGCGCGACAACTGGCTCAGTGGAGTCAGGCTAGAGTCTGTCAAGGAGCAGGAGTTGGAATCGCGTAGCGGGTAAATACAAACAAGTGTATCGTGAATGTAATAATCATGAACTTTGGGAGTGAGGACGAAGGATGGGACCATGGAGGTATGGAGTGGCAGAAAGTGGTGTTCAAAAGGAAGAAAAAGAACAATGGAAATAGTGGTAATTTAAGCAGTTCAGGGGCAGAGTCTGCTGAAATGGCAAAAAGAGCCAGGGCATATCTAAGCCCGAGGCCTAAAAACCAAAACAAGGACTGGAAAGCCATAACTGAGTTTGTTGAGCATTTCCATCTCATATCAGTGGCTAAAGCTCTGGAAAAGGAGGTAGGCAAAGTAAAGTTTGCAAAGTGCTTGAATAACAAGCATATACTTGTACATGCAGTGAGTCAAGAACAACAACACGCTCTGCTGAAAATGAATACACTGGATGGTAAAAAAGTAAAAACCCATGAACCTGGCTCAGCTGCTCGATACAGGGGAGTGACATCTGGAGCACCACTGTGTGTCTCAATGGAGGATATCAAAACAGAACTGAAAGGAGGGAAAGTGTTTGATGCTAAATGTACTACTACTAAAAGAAATGGAGAAAGAGCAGAAATGCTGTCAGTATGTCAGTATGTCATGTATTGATTTAACACTGGTTTCTGCAAATATGGCTAGTCTATGTGAGTGGAAAATATGCAGCGATAACATAGGTAGTGACCACTTTCCTCTTATATGTAATATAGATATAGATAGATGTACCCAAGAAAGTTCTCCTATATATATGGCTTTAAAAAGGCTCAATGGGACAAATTTAAAGAATTCTGCAGGGAATTAGCTAGTAATATTAAAATGAATGGAAACGTAGATGAATGTGCTGGTGAAATAACATGTATGATAACTGAAGCTGCCTCAAGAAGTAGAAACTGTACAACAGTGATAACAGGGAATAAGAGAACTGTACCATGGTGGAATGATGAGTGTAGCTTGGCTATTAAAGAAAGAAATTGTGCTTTCAGAAACTTCAGAAACAACATGAATGTGGACAATTTGATGGAATATAAAAGGAAAAGAGCCATAGCATGCAAAATAATTAAAACAGCTAAAATGAATACCTGGAAACAGTTTTGTGTTTCTATTGGAAGAGAGAGAGAGATGTAGGTCATGTATGGAATATGGTTAAAAAGATGAGAAGGATAAGCAATAAAATATCAGTACTTGCAGATGGAGACCAATTAGCAATAACAGATATGGAAAAAAACAACCTCCTGGGAAGAGTCTTTGCCAGTGTTCACAGTGGAAATCACCTTACTGATATACATAAACAAAGGAAAGAAGAAGTCCTAAGAGATAATGAAAAGGTGCTGGTAAAAAGGTAGAAACCAGCTCCGCTCTGGATATGGAATTCACCTTGAGGGAAATGAGAAGGGCATTAAAGGACAGCAGATATTCTGCTCCGGGACAAGATCAGCTGAGTTCTGCTATGTTCAGTCACTTACTTTTTAGAAAAAGGAAGACTGTTAAACGAGTATCAGAGCAGATTTAGGAAAGGAAGATCCACAGCAGATGCTCTAATTAAAGTAAGTAATGAAACTGAAAAGACCCTTAATGTGAAGGAAAGGATGGCTGTAGTTTTCTTTGACAGTGAGAAAGCGTATGATTGCATGTGGAGAGAAGGTCTGTTAATTAAACTGAACAAGGTTATATAACTGGATCAAGGATTTTCTATCAAACCGAACATTATCCTAGTTAAAGTAGGATCAGAAATCTCAGATAGTTTTGTCATTAAAAATGGGATACCACAAGGTAGCGTCATCAGTCCAGTTCTATTTAATATCATGATTTTTGAAAATACAGGGACAGGTATACAGGCAGCACTGTACGCAGACGATGGAGCAATCTGGAAAAGGGGAAAGAATTGCTCACATGTGTTGAAAAGTTTACACAAAACAATAGTCGTGTAGAGAGATGGTCTTATGATTGGGGATTCAAAATGTCAGTAGCAAAATCATGCAATGTGCTGGTCACTAAAAAGAAGATAGGTAATGAGCAGAGGTTAACACTATATAGCAAGCCCATGGAAAGAGTCAGAGTGTTTAAATATCTTGGTCTATGGATTGATGAAAAATATGAGGTGTGTGGTCGGAATTGAATGGAGAGCTGACAAAGAAGCATTATTCCACATATACAGTGCTTTGCTGAGAGCTACTTTGGATTATGGCTGCATGGTGTATGAAGCAGCAGCAAAAACTCACCTAGAAAAACTGGACAGGATACAACACAGGGCACTAAGACTTAGTATAGGAGCAGTCAAAACCACGCCCATTAATGCAGTGCTGGTTGAATCCAGTGGACTGCCTCTGCATCTGAGCAGAACTAAGTTATCACTAACATACTGGGTAATAATCCAGGGAGGAGGAGATGGAAACTTAGCATCAACCGTTCTGCAGAACTGTTGGGAATACATAACATTTTCTGGTAAAGGTTTTGGCTGGGACATTAACAAGAAGGTGAAACAGTACAAATTAGATACTATACAACACAGTAGTTATCCATAGCAGCATTTCCCCACGGATATTTCCACAACCCAAAGTATCTTCAAATATTAGAAAAGAGGAGAGAGTGGACAGAGAGGAATAATAATATTGGGTGCATGGTTCAAGAGTATTTGAAGAAAAGTTACTATAATTATCTAAATATTTTTACAGATGGATCAAAACATTCAAATAATGAACATGTAGGGGTGGGTATATACTTCCCAGAATCTGACAAAGGAATTGTTAAGAGAATCTCAAACAGGTTATCAGTATACACAGCAGAAGTCTTCAGTGGGTAGAGGAGGTTAAACTGATTAAAGTGGAGGTATGTTTAGATTCTGCAATACAAAGCATACAGTCAGGAGAAACAGTCCGAGAGGATCTTTTAATTGAAGTTTATGCGAGCCTACTAAATCTGCAGCAACCAGGAATAGATGTTCATTTCTGCTGGAGAACAGCTCACGCTGGAATAGAGGGAAATGAGATTGCAGATAAACTTGCTAAACATGCACTAAACAAAAATGATAATGACATTTTAGAAATTTGTTTTGGGAGATCAGAAGCACAATCACTAACTCATCAGGGAATAATGACATCATTGCAGGAAACATGGAACAATGACAGTAAGGGCAGAGAATACTATAAAATCCAAAAATCTGTCAGTCAGAAACAATCAAGGTAAATGTAGGAAAGAAGATGTTATCTTTTCTAGGCTAAGACTAGGACACACAGGACTCAATGCAACCTTGTATACCATGAAAAAGTCAGGGTCAGATAAATGTGAGACTTGTAACTGAAAGGAATCTGCTGAACACGTGCTGATGGGATGTAAGAGGTTCAGTGTAGAAAGAGAGAGACTGAAAGGCAGAGTGGTAGAGAGGCAGGGAGTGGAGCATCAGAGGTCTGTTAGAGACAGGGGAGAAATGGTTACGGGTTCAAAGGGCTTTATTCAAATATTTAAAAGAAACAGGTATAATATCTAGAATATAAAATCTATAAAGTGGAAAAAAATGTTTTGTTTTTCCCCCGTTTGTTAGTTTTGGTTAAAGTCATGATGTTATACACTCCGATACAGTAGGTGGCGGCATGCACCTTTAACGTTGGTTTGTAGCCCGCCAGTAAATCAAAGAAGAAGACGACAACAACGACGACGACGACGAAGAAGAAGAAGAACACTGGCAGGCTGTTTCTGTACAGGCACTTGTGTGGTCAGCTGCAGTCGCGGGTCCTGGTCCTTGAGGTGACATTCAGTCGGCTAGCAGGAACCGGGCAAGCAGTTAGCATCGACAAACAAGTCAACATGGCACAGGCAGTGCAAAAACTGGTCGCTAAAGTACCTACGCTGGTCGGCGGTAAGTTAATCTGTTGTGTTATTATAACATGTATCCAATAATGAGGAACTAAACTGTAGGTAGTATAATCCTTATTGACAAAACGTAGCTAGGCCGACGCTGTCAACTGCACCGAGACCCAGCCATCAATTCAATTAAGTGAATGTAACGTTAACGTTAGTTAATGCAATTCGGTGCAGAAAACACTGAATTGAGATTTCATGTTGCTTTCTTTTCTCTGACTACATTTGCTTTTCTGCTAGCTAGCACGCGTGATTTGTATTGTTTACACCTATGGTTTACACTCAATGAGCATAAGGCATATAGCTAAGTGGCTATTGCTACCAATAAGCATGCAAGGAAACTCAAAGCTCAAAGCTATCTTTAGCCGCAGCAAAGGAAAGTTGCACCAGACTCGTAATTGTACTATTTCTTCTCTCTTAGCCGCTGTCACCTACTCCAAACCTCGGCTAGCAACCTTCTGGCACTATGCCCGTGTTGAGCTTGTCCCTCCTACCCCTGCCGAGATCCCCAAGGCCATCCAGGGGGCCACAAACCTCATCAAGGGTGTCCAGACAGGACGTCTCGGTCAAACAACAGTAAAGGTGCGTGTGTCATTGTTATTTGGTTCAAAATATATCAAGTATATGTTATCAGAATCAGAAACTCTTTTGCTACAGCAGTGCACACAGGAATAGAAGTACTAAGCAAAAAACTATAATACACTATAATACAGGTCAGAAAATAAATGTACCAAGTGGGTATAAGTATAAAATAAAATAAGTGCGAAGTACAAAGTGGGTTTTACTGGTTGATGATAATAATATGGTATAAAGTAGTAGCACATGAACTGCCAAGTTAAGTGTAGCTTATTTATAATGAGACGGAGGATATTGTACAGCAGTAATAGAGGTAAGTGCACAGCAGTAATATTATCAAAACCCACTGTGCCATACCATATCATTATAAATTCCAATACAAGCTTCTAAATTGTCACTTTATATGTCCCATTTCAGACCTGGTTCTCAAGACTTGTCTCCTAGATTCGTTGACAAAACACTAGGTTGTGGTAGCTGTAGGGTACATTCATAATAAGGAGAATTGGAGACTTTATGATATCCTGATAGAATAGGAAACACCTTGAAGACTATGTTGCCCCAAAGGTTTGACTCCCATGGTGAACTGTAAACCAGTAAGCAGTTTATTGACCAAAATTGTTTTCTGTCATTGTAAATGTCATTCATATCAAAGGTTTACCAAAAGTTCACTTAAATGAAAATATATTACATACTTATTCCTTAGCCATGTGAATTGTTAGTTGTATTAGCCTAAGTTGTTAGATAACCACTACCACCCCCCCAATTCAATGGAGGTGAATGGGATGTTTGTTTTTTGTGATGAAAAAAATACCATATTGTGAATTGGATTTTCTTTTTTAACCTATGTCACAAAATATTTTCTAATGAAAACTGCTCAGTGGTATATGATATGGAATGGTGTGTATATATATATAATAAATGGATAGGGGTTGAGGCCAAAATTGAATGAAATGATCTGCAAAGGGAGATAGCATATACTTTTCTACAGAAAAACCATTGTAACATAAAGCTTCTAACCTTTTTACTTCGAATAATCATGTTTAAACAAAGAATAAAACACAAGTGGGTATACATAATGTACAATGGGTTTAGAGGTTTTATAGAGTAGAACTTGAGGGGATTTTATGCGCTCTGAAACGCTTATTGATCACTGTCAGTGATGAAGGAAATTTGCGAATTTATTATGTCAGCACACAGTAACCCATTATTTACACAAATAAATAGTCATGTTGTCAAAATTAGGATGTGAAAAGTTCTAATGGAGCAGGACTCACAACATAAGATGACAATGACAGTAAGATTGTCGTCTGTGGCTAATATCACATTTTGCTTGATACGTTTCTCCAGAAGGAAATCTAATTCAATTTGTTTGTTTCCTCACAGGATGCTTTTCGGAATGGACTGGTGGCCACTGAAGTGTTGATGTGGTTCTACATTGGAGAGTGCATTGGCAAAGGAGGCATCATTGGCTATAATGTCTGAATTTTGGACTGTCGTGCTTTTTTTTTTCTTCTCTTGAGCGTTGTAGGCTCAACTTCCTGCCAGAATCCTGGGAACCAATAAACAGATGTCTATTGTTAAAAAAATGACTTGTTTTCTGACTCCTTGCTTTTTATATGACATGCTTTTATTTAACAAATGTGTTTGACAAATGTGAGCATACAGCTAAAGGAAATATGAAATACTTTCTCCACCGGACACTTCTACCCAGTATATTTGAAGTGTTTTTAGTGTAGTTCATACAGAGTGGAATAGTCCTTTTTCACAGAGAACATTTTGACATGCCACTGTAGGAAACGCTCGGGTGTAAATAATAAAATGAATGATGGCTGAATTCCATTTAGCTGGTTCAGTTTCAGGGGCTTGGTATTGTGCATGCAGGCTCTCTGTCAGACAATGGAGACATCATTATTGGTATTAGTAACATACGTGCTTAAAATGCCTGCTGTGAAAAAGGCTTATTGCTTAATGCCGTGATTGTCATTAGACAAACTCAGACTCTTGAGCTGCTGTTTAGACAAGTATAACTGTACATTGTATGTATTGTAATACAGTATATTGCTGTCCTATTGTAGATTTATGCAGAAAAATCCAAAGTATCTCGTTAAAATGTATCTGAAGTTAATGGCATATTTTCTGACATATGATGCACCTTTGAAGATAGTCAGAACATATCAGTGCTGCTGTTATTTTGGCAGTTTGACTTTAATGATACACATTATGCCCGTAGTAACAGTGGTCATTACATTTTTATTTCAGTTCAGTTCCTGTAATCAACCGACAGAGGGAGCCGTGAGTATTTTCAGTAGTCAAGTAGTGTTAGTACAGAAAGTTCAAATTATATCTGTTGATACCGATACTCTTGACATTTTTTAGACTTGGCCTTTGTTAAAGCTCAAATAATAAAAATAAATCAAACAAGTAGTTATATTTTCTTATTTAAATTCACATTGAACAGATATGGACCATGTGGTCCTCTTGTTTATATGAAATAGATCAATAATCTCCAAAAAACATAAATCAGTTCATTCATTTAGCTCTTTATTTAGAACTATAAATGAATAATTTTGTTACAAAATAAGTTTTTTCTTGATATCAATTTTACTCTGGTTGTACATTATATAAGTAAACATACATAAAGTTAAATACGGGTTAGTTCAATTGAAAAAAAACTGTAAGGACTCTCAGCAGCTGATATGACCATCAGATGATATCAAAACATGACAAAATGAAATGACGAAACATTTTTCTGAATGTGTTGAAACCATAATAATACCTGTTAATGTACCAACATCAGTGTTATTCTATGACTCATACCGATCATAAGAGTGCAATATATTTTCAGTTAATTATGCAATAATATTGGTCAACAATGTAATGACCTATCATAAGAAAATGGACCTCAGGTTATCTCAGGGTACATTCATTATGACATAATTACATCATCACTTGAAATATGTCACACCCTTTATGAAGTAATAATTGTGGGTAAATGTAAAAATGAGATGCTATCTGTGGGAACATGTAACATATACAGGTTTAGCTCACAGAGACTGACATTTACTACGTGCTGTCATGTTATAATATTATCCAGTAGTTATGATCAGATGCTAAAAGGAATAACACTTCTCTTTACATTGTACTTATGTGATTATGTAGTAATTATATATTTCAATAATGTCTTAGAAAACATGAAAATGAAAATGTGGTTTGACAGCATAATGCAAAACATGATGTGATGTGTAGAGTTAAAAAAAAAGTAGATACACATTTAGGTGGAACATTTTTCTTAAAAAATAAGCAATGAAACTCAATGTGGTTTGGTACAGTTTCGAAATTTAGCAAAAATATATATTCCAAAAGCATTGCGGCATTTTATGAGAAACACCTGGAAAAGATTTTCAAATGAGAGCTCAGATATCAGTGTTCACTTGACATTGCAGATCTTGACTGAGGTTCCAACTCCAAAGCCTGGATAGAGGGGCTCAACAAATGTGGTCTCAAACCTGTGCAGGAGGGTCATGGTGTTACCTATGCTATAAAATGCCAACACACCCGCAGTGTGGTCCAGGTACACGCCTATCCTTGGGGAGTGGGGGGCGTTGATGGCTTTGTCCACCCGGTTGTGCCAGGCAGAGTAACCTGTGTCAGAACAGAGGAGACTCCAGGATTTGTCGTTGTAGCCCAGCAGACACAGTGAGCCTTTGCCCTTCCGGCTGAGGCTTTTGTAGGCCACTCCAATGGAGAACTCCCCGCTCCACTCGATCTCCCAGTAGAAGCGGCCTCCGGACAGGGCCTCCCGGCACAGCACCTGGGCAAAGCTGTCAAACCTCTCCGAGTTGTCTCTGTAGGGCTGCAGGTCCCTGGTGCGGATGACTTTTCTGCTGTTTTCAGAGATGTACAGCTCCTTGTAGGCTGTGTTAGGGTCCAGTTTCAGCTGGCAGAAGCCTGGAGGAGAAGAAACAATACATTTTTATATTACTTATTTGGTAACTGAATTGCGTTACAGTTAAATTGTCACATTTCAGGTAAATACACCAGATACTTACATTTCACAAAATCTGCCCTGCTCTTTGGCTCTGGAGGAGGAGTGTTGTCCACTGTCATTTCTTTGCCTGCACATGAAGAAGCACTGTGTCAGGTCAATGTGAACTGCGTACACCCACACACGCCTTTAATTCTTTTGTTGATGTGTTTTTGCAGTGTTTTTAACTGAAGAATCTGTGATGCAATTGCTTTATGGTTTGCCTCCAACAATTCATGGCGACTACATTATCAACCTAAATAATAATTAACCTCCTACAGTCGTATATTGCTATAGGACGTGACAGCACTCACCTCTGCTCCTTCGGTCCAATGTTCGACTTTCTGTAGTGTACACTGGGACCTCATTCACTACAACACAGAACACATTCATATTTAGCATATTTGAGTTTTTTGGTGTTTTCTGCCCATCACGTAGAATATTGTGTTTCTGCTGCTAAAGTCAGACCTGACTTGGAGATCTTTAGCAGCTCCTCTCTGCCAAACTCCTCAAGGCGGTCCTTGATCTCAGCCACAGCTTTCCTGACAGCCCCGAAGGAGAAGTCAGGGTTCACCGTCACTCTGGGTATGAAGCCATCATCAGTGGGGGTGCAGAGGTAGTGGAAGTTCTGATGAGAACAGAAAAGCAAGCGTCATGACGAAGACGAATACACATCAACATGAACTATCTGAGTAATTTATTAGTTTCTTTTGTTTTGAAGATGATGATTTTTTCTGGCTTTTTTGCCTTATTGGATAGGATCAGCTGAAGAGAGACAGGAAAGGGGGGAGAGAGAGAGGGGATGATATGCAGCAAAGGCCCCCGGGCTGGAATCGAACTCTGGCCGCTGCAATGAGGACTCAGCCTTAGTACATGGTGCGTGCAATTTTGATAGATTGATAGTAAAAGGGACATCCAAAGGCGGGGATGTTTTGTGTCCATCTAAATTTCCATTCTCAGTATTGTGAGTAATATATCAAAGTGCTACCTCTTCAGTTGCTTGTTTAGAAATTCTTATGTCCAATTGATACAAAATCTTTATACTGTCATCGTGATCATGCATTAGAAAGCATTATTAAGAATTACTATTAAAAACCACACCCATATGTTCTGATTGATTCAGTGTGAGTTATTGGCTGGTATAAGGCCCAAATTAGAATAAAAATGAAAAGCCGTGACACATGAAATTCACAGTGTTACCGTGTCAACGTATTGCCTTATTTGTTGGATGATACCGCCAGATTACATTAACATCATTAAATGACAACTCCAGATGTATTTCTTAAATTAACAGTTGCTCTAAAGCTGTACGTTACCTGCAAAAAGTGGATGTGATCCTCGGTGCTGTACAGCTGCTTGAGGCCGGACTCCTTTTTCTTCAGTTCATCGATCTCTTGCTCCAGTCGCTCGATCAAAGCCTCGGCCTGGTTGAAAGCAGCCTTCTCGTTGATACCGATCAGCTTGGTCACCTCTGACCTCATCCTCTCAATGGAGCGGATCATGTCCTCAAACATCTTCTGGCTCTCCACCATGGCTCTCTGGGCCGAGTTCTGGACAGAACACTCAAGATGTCAGTGTTTTACAGAAGACGCTGCCACAGTGAACATCTTAGAGCAATGTCTTGCATGGAAATACATGACATTTACTGGTTGAAAGATGAATAATCAAGAAAGTTGGTTGGTGGAAAGATACAGCATATTATCAACATATAATCCTTACCTTCAATGAATCCACAGCAGTCTTCAGTTCCTCCAGCTCCTTCACCCTCTCCTGGCATTTTTGTCTAATCTCAGCTTGGGAGACTCCCAAGAGTTTCTGCAAAATAAAGGCTTATTACACAGCCATCTATTTCACTGTTTTGTTAAGCATGCACTCCCATGCTGGCTGGTTGTACTGGCTTCCTTCAATTTATTATGTAGAAGTATGCAAAAGGTGCATTAAATTAGATTTATCAGATGTAGCTGAATGTCATGCTGTTTTATTGTATGAGAAATAAAGCCTCATATTTGTTGGTTCAGTAAAAACATTCTTTCTCATCAAGAAATATCTGGGGAGGCCCTTCGGCACGTCTAATAAACCCTACTCAAAGAATCTTTTTAATACAGCCAGCTTTTATCTCAGAGGGAGAGGGGGGAAAAAACCAGTAATGGAATTCTGGCCATGTTAGGAATGTGAACCTACTGATGTTTCAAGGTGCACACACCACTGACATGCAGAATAGAGGGCTTCTAATTCAACTT
This sequence comes from Siniperca chuatsi, assembly GCF_020085105.1. Taxonomy (NCBI): domain Eukaryota; kingdom Metazoa; phylum Chordata; class Actinopteri; order Centrarchiformes; family Sinipercidae; genus Siniperca; species Siniperca chuatsi. The sequence goes on from NC_058055.1 coordinate 6,122,905, forward strand.
TTACTCAAGCCCACCAACCCATTCTTCAAGATAAGCTTGAGGAATGTGGGGAATCTAGGGAGGAGGGGTGAACATGAGAGGGGGAGGGGAGAGAGCGGGAGACAGAGTGAGATGTGTGAGACTCAGGTTGTAAATCGTTGGATGAGAGAAACTCCCCATATTGTAAAAAAAACAGCAGGATGAATTATTACTTCATCATGCCCTAAAAATCCTTTAGCCCATATTCCTGGCTGCCATAAAAACACTCCTTCTAATTTACTCATGCATAAAAACTAGAATTGCTCTGAACGACGGATATTTATACTACAGTATCTGTTGACATTCTTATCTACTCTACATCGATTTACAGGCAATGTGATTGGTGAGTCTTTTGAATGTGCATTGCTGTGGTTACACATTGGGATTGGTTGATCATGAGGTACTGACGGCCTTGACTCCCTGACTTTCCAGTATCACTACAGACCCACACCCACAGGTGGGAACAATGCAGCAGAAGGAAGTCTACAGTTTCTGTGTATCTATCCCACAGCTGGAACACCACATTCTCTAAAAAGTAGCTTTCAGAGGTGCTAACTAAGACACGCCCCTGGCCTCCATACAGCTAATCAGAGAGCTGGATTTGTTTTGGCGGTGAATGCCTGCTAGTTTAGCTGATAGCGTTGGTGAAATGGGTCAAAGTACAACCTCCAGTCGTAGTGCAGGGGCAGGAGTTGAGAAAAACACCCTGTTTGCTTTCACTCGAAACACTCCAATGACTATATATTTCTTATGTATCAAGGATGTGCCTCTTTTTAAAAGTTCTTCTGTCTGAAAAATAGAATTGAATCAGGAGAGGAGTTTCAGCTTGTGGTTTCTCTCATGTAACTGAATACACTGCTTATCTTTCTGGCATCACAGTTTCATTCTCTGAGAGGCAGATTGAAAGTGATTTTTTTAACACGTGAACAATGCTATTCATGTGCCTTTGAGTATTTAATCTATGAAAAGGATCCATCAACAGAGACAGGAGAATTTCTTACCTGTTTCTCACCCCTCTCTGCCTCAGCAGAGACAATGTCATGGCCCCTGTGTTCACTGACTGTGCAGATAGCACAGATACACATCTGGTCTGTTCGACAGAAGAGCTCCAGGGACTTCTGGTGCTGCGGGCAAATCTTCCTGTCCAGGTTTCCCAGCTCATCCACCAGCTTGTGCCTTTTGAAAGTGGCTGATTCATAGTGTGGCTTCAGGTGCTTCTCACAGTAGGACGCCAGACAGTTAAGACAGGACTTCACAGCCTTTAATTTCTTCCCAGAGCAGAAGTCACAGGGGACGTCACTTGGTCCAGCGTAGATGTTCCCCAGGGACGTGTTGAGGTTGAGGGTCAGTCCGCTCTTCTTGATCTTCTCAGCCACCATGCTCAGAGTGGCGTTTGGCCGTAGCACCGGCCTCTGGGTGAATGTGATCTTACACTGGGGACAAATGTAAATCCCTGTGTAGTCAGCCTCATTCCAGTAGCCACTGATGCAGTCCATACAGAAACTGTGGCCACAGGGGATGGCCACAGGGTCCTTCAGAAGGTTCAGACACAGGGAGCAGCTGAAGTAATCTGGAGAAGTGTGATCAGCCATTGTGATGGAATCAAAACGCAGTCGGACCTGCGGAAACAGACAGAGAATGCCAGGAGCAGATAGAGTTTTCGTCGAGTGTGCCTGGGAGCCCGCCCTCAAGAGTGTGGTACAGCCTGCCAGAGACAGGACCTACTTGTATTTCTGAATTCCAGAGGTTATTGATTGAAAGCAGACAAGGCCCTCCCCCTGTGCTGTGAGTATATCGAGCCCTCCCCGGTTTAGATAAGCAGGTTGAGTAAGGAGGGAGAGGGGGAGAGAGAGAGAGAGAGAGAGAGAGAGAGAGAGAGAGAGAGAGAGAGAGAGTGAGGGCGGGTGGACAGATAGGAGATGTGAGAAACAGAGAGGACAGAGTGAAAGAAAGAGAATTAATTAAATGTAAAAAGCACAAGAAGTGACAACTAATGTGCTAGAAAAAGCTTCCATTTTCCTCACAGTTTCCTTTATTCTAGAAGTTCTCATGTGGCTCATCTGTGGATGAATTGCGCACACATTTCTCTGCAGCTGTATTTCCACCTATTGTTGTCAGGCAGAATCGCCATTGTCTTAAACCGGTTATAGTCCGACAAACATAAATGCAGCCTAAGGTACTGTAGGAAGTTAAGGGACCACCCAATAAACAAACAGAGACACTCTGAGCTCAAGCAGAGTTTCAAAGTAATTTCAAACATCCCGGTTTGCTCCTTTTATCACCAAAAACTTGCTAAAAGTTTAACTTGCTGTAGGTGGCTAGTCCAAGAGCAGCTACAGTTCAGGGTTGCAATATTTACGTTGCATCCAGTCAGACCAGTTGGGTCACATTTACAAGTCAATTTGTAACTGTAGATATTTGTGCAGCAGAAAGAAAACATTCATGGTTGAGACACCAAACAGAAACACACATGCACAGGTGAACATTCCTGACATGATTTGCATATTTGTGTGCATGCTTCATCATATATAGTTATCTTATGATGAAGCATGCGTATTTTTTCATTCCTAAAAATATCCCTCTCATAGTTATCTAATGTAGCCCTGTGACCCCGACTCACTCTGCAACATGTCTGCAAGTGTCTGCTGATATCAGAGCCTCTGATTAGCATTTCAATTAGGCCTAGTCTATTGGTTTTTACCAATACTAATGCCTCATTCACAGTGTTTTTCTGTCAGTCGTTTGTTCAACATTAAAGTCCCTACTGTAAAGGAACTCTTGCTTGAAATTAAAGTTTTGTAATGTCTTTTATAATATAATCATGTAGCAAAAAAAAAAAGAAGTTAATTTAAGGTTGTAAAAAGTACATTGGCTGCACTTTCAATTAATGTCTGACATTAGTTCATACACTAGGTAGTTTCACCTCTCCATATTTGGTCCGGTTTCTGATAAGCCAGTTTTCACTTCCTTCCTCCGGAGTAAAGGGAGCGCTCTGTGCTTACAGATTAATCACCTGTTAGTGGCGAGGACTGCTGCCAGGGGACAAAACTTTGAATATAGCTTTGATTTATTTGAGACTTTCTAACTCATGATAGAAAAGTGAGGACTTTACAGTGCTCATATGACCAAAATGTCTGTTTCTTTGAGAAAGTCAATATGAAGCATAAGAATGTTCATGATACAAGACACTTTAATACAATTTAATAACAAGCCTCTCTAAAAGAGTAGCAAGTCCCAGTGTTCTTTGATGAAGCAGACAGAAACTCCACAGTCATCTATAGCTCAGTCTACGTTCAAGGAGAAAGGTCAACCTTCATTAAGGTGCAGTGAGCGTGCTTTCTGCAGGGCGAGTGCAGGAGAACACAAATGGCAAAAAATTTAATCAAAGGAAACAAGGACCCACTTCACTGTGCGTGAGTAATAAAAACAGGAAGACAGAGTATTTAAGCGTTTGTTGATGCTGGTAGATACACAAAGCCGAAGAGTACTGAAACAGACACAGACCAAATGTGAATGAAAAGGCTGCACACCGCTAAGCACCACCTCAGCCAAAAGATGAGCAAAAACCAGCACATGTGAGTGTCTATCAGAGTTGCATTCACATAAGTATGTCATACTAAAAACTGGACTAATCCCAAAATAGAATTCCTGTATTTTTAGTGAGTCATGATAACAATATGCAGATTTGACATAAAATACAAAATGGCATGGTAAGATTATGTGTGTGCATAGTTTGTCGAAAATAATTATTTTACCTAAAAGTTGGACTATGGGTCTGGCACAATAGACACGATAAGCAAATTGAGTTAGTCAGCCAAACTGAGACTTCAAAGTAAGACGTGAGCCCTTGTCTTAGAAAAAAAATCAGGGGAAGTTCAGTGAAAGCATGTTTGTGTTTTGTATCACATGCTTTTAAGTGGAGAGAGGGTCACATGTAAGTAATGCATGCTTAACAGATGTTCATTTGATCGTATTTGCTCTCAAAAGCCTGTTTGCTATGAAACTGATTCTTAGGTGAAATCAATTTTTAGTATGTGCAGAAGTAGAGGAGAACCATTGTGCGCCCGGTGGCTCAGATAACAAGGTTAAGTGTAGTAAGTGTAGGCCAACAGATTCTTCTTATTTTGTTATTTTTATTTATGGAAGCAAAGTCCATCTCCTGAGTTAAAAACAGTAAGGTACAAAAAAAGTTTTAAAAAATCTGTAAAGAGGGGAAATGCTTTTCAAGACAATAATAAAATGTCCTAATTGAATCTAGACCAATTTTAGTGTCAGTTTAGAGGCCTGTTGAAGTGCCATTTTAAATGCTACTGGTATGATTGAGAAAATTTGCTTAGTTTGCAATCAGTTGAGCAGACAAGTCAGTTCAACCATATTCACCTGTAACTGATATTTTTTGTTGTCACTGTCATTAGAAATAGGATCAGACTTATTTAGTTCATATGCAAAGTAGGTGCAATGATTATTAAATATGAATATTAACTTTGTCAAACCATGAGATAAAAATGTCATAATGTAAATTATAGTATGAGTCATTCTTGCAAATTTGTATTATCATGTAGATCAGTGGTTCAAGGGCTTTTGAAGGTAAAAATGATTTTTCTGAAATAAAAAAATCAGTAATTTGAATCCTTTCATGAAAACAATTTACAACTGGAGAAAATTTAAATATATGTTTTCGTAAACACTGAAGGTTTTGTTGTGTCACTTGCACTGAAGAGTATGACCCCTGTCAGTGGAATTTTCTGTCAAATAAGATGCTACATTTAGTCTTGCATGTCAGCTGTAGTTACTGTTGTTGACGGACAACAGACCCTACAATGCCTGGCGTTGGGCTCAGGCCCTGCTGGCTCTAACACAATGGAATCTTTTAAGTAGGCTTTTTCGGCCCTCCTGTTATCTGGGCTATCGAGTGTAGTTACATTCCTATCTCCATTTCAACAGCCCCGAAACTCCATCTTGGCTGGGAGGTGTGTTCGCTTTATGATGAAATCTGCAGAGAAACGTACTTCGCTCAGAAGAGTAAACATTCTTATAATTGCTTTGGTTTCAAGGAGCACATTTTCTTATTTGAGATAGTATTACGGTTGAGCTTACGCCACAGAAATACAGTTCCAGTGTTGACTTACAGAAACTACAGGTGTCCTTTCAAACCTCATAAAAAATCAGTGGTAATGAAATGCAAAGTAAAGTTGATAATTAACTGGTTACAGGTGAGGTGAAGGTTAGGGAAATCTCACTGGCCCAAGAGCCAAACCAATTGAATTTAACCAAGACAGACAAAGTGGTTAATCTGGCATCACTTCATCCACTGACCATACACAATGAAAAGAGTCACTGTTGATGCTGCTACTGACAAGATATTACAGTTGATCAACAGAAAAGGAGTTGTGTTATTATTAGTCAAAGTGCAGAAAACAGTCTCTTGAGGTCAGTTTGTACTGTGACTTGAGTGGGTATCCTCACATGCCCAAAGGGAACAGTCTGTCCCCAGGCAATCTCTAACACTCAGCAATTAGTACACTCAACTGTGCAGTGTGACACACCTGTGGTTTCTTTACACTGCATTGTTTCATAGAAACTTACTTTTGAATGTAGGCCTACTTTTTTTTGCTTTCACTCATGTATTTATGGAATACAAATACTACTAACTTTAACTTCTAAACTGCACTTTTCATGTTCTGTTTGTACCCCTTTCCTGCTCAACAATGTATAAAATCCTGAAGGTCTATATTGTCTTTTTATTTGTATGGCGTTCTACATGACATAAAAAAAAAACAGTGAGGAACTACACTTTTGCTTTCAACACTCCTTGGCCAAACCCTGTATCTTATGATTACAGGATTTGATTCATTCTGCTTACATTCTGTAACCGATTCAACATTCACTGTGTCCTTTCCTTGCCCCGCCCTTGTTTTACTGGTTTCGGCTTAACCAGTTTAGCCTCCCTCTCTGTTTACTCTATATAACTCGCGCCCTTAGTACCTGTGAGCTCACTTTGCCACTGTGCCGACACAAGTCGCTGACAGTCTTCACAGCATCTTCACTGCATTAGAGGGAACAGCACTAAATTGTCTCCATGTCGTCTGAGCATGACAGCTGCTACCTGTGTAAGGAATATCTCAGGGATGCCGTGTCCATCCCATGTGGCCACATCTTCTGCTCCATTTGCCTGAAGACATACTGGGACCATGCTGACCACACGGGCTCGTACCTCTGTCCACAGTGCAAGGTCACCTACAACAAGAGGCCCACCCCGAGGCGCATTGGAGGCTCCCGGCAGTCCACCATCCAACGCAACACCGAATCCTTTCCACCTCCACCTCCGTCCCCTGACTACAACTACGCAGGACCCCAGGATGTAGGTTGTGACATCTGCATTGGCAAGAAGCACAAAGCCATCAAGTCCTGCCTGATGTGTCTGGCCTCCTACTGCGAGAAGCATCTCAAGCCCCACTTTGAGTCAGCCACTTTTAAAAGGCACAAGCTGGTGGATGAAATCGGCCACCTGGACAGACAGATCTGTCCCCAGCATCAGAAGGGTCTGGAGCTGTTCTGTCGCACTGACCAGATGTGTATCTGTGTGTTGTGTACGGTGAAAGAACACAAAGGTCACGACATGGTGTCTGCTGAGCAGGAGAGGGCGGAGGAGCAAGTAGGTGACAATTTACTTAAAGTGACAACACAGGTTTTTCAGACTGTCACCTACTTAGCAACAGGTGTAGTAGAAATGCTAAAAAGTGCTTTGCTCAACATGACAAGTACTGTTTAATGTTCATGAACCTTTTGTCATTTGTGAATCAATGGTGACACAGGTACATAATCATGGTTCATTGCACTAGTGACTCAGTGGCAGGTAATGCATGATAGAGCAGCTTACAATAGATGAAACAAGCCCTTAAGCCAAAGCCTCAAGCATTTTGTGAGACCCATATGAAGATAAGGCTGCTACCTGCACGTACACCTTCCAGTGTCAACATTGAACCGGAAAACTGTTATTATTAAGTCTATATGTTTAGGTTTAAAAATGAATGGTTGATTTATGGAATTGCTGTCATTATCCTTAACAATGTCTGTTGTTTTCCTCATAGCAAAGGCTGGGCGCCACCCAGGCTGAGATCCAGGAGAAGATTCATGACCGACTCAAGCAGATGGAGGAACTAAAACAAGCAGTGGACTCACTCAAGGTTTGTGCCACGATCATCCATCTGACAGATAAGACCAGACTAACCACTGCAGATTGAATGGAAAGTTAAATCAACTACAGAGACAACATTCCTTCATGTAGTAGTGATGACAGCTTTGCTCAGTGTGCTAGTATAACCAGTGTGACACAGTTGATTAATGGGATACTGTATATCTCTGTTTCCTGTGCAGAACTCAGCCCAGAGAGCACTGCAGGAATGTGACAAGATGTTTGGCGACATGATGCGCTCTATTGAGAGGATGCAGCAAGAGATGACTAAGCTGATCTCCTCTAACAAGAGAGCAGCACTGAACAATGCAGAGGGCCACATGGAGCGTCTGAGCCATGAGATCGCTGATCTGAAGAGGAGAGACAACGAGATCACCCAGCTGTCCCGCACCGAGGACCACATCCACTTCATCCAGGTAACTGACTACCACTCAAAAGATACATGAATTACATCCAGTACCACGGTCACAATATGATATTGGCACAATACCACCATCCATCCGTCCTGCACAGGGTGGCAGAGGGCTAGAGCCTGTCCCATCAAGTTTTATCCTGGACAGGTCACCAGTCAATCACAAGGCCAACAGACAGACACACTCGTGTTACAAAATATCATATTTTATACATTGTATAATATATTGTCCCATTCTGTATCTCCCAACACTCACTGCATTTCAAGTCTAAATGTGTATCAGTGAATGTAACTAACTGAAAATGTACCAAACATTACACTGCAAATGTACCGCATGGTGCAAAATGAAAAAAAGTAACAGAAAACAGAAACTAATTTAAAGTATACATTATCATAACTGCGTTGCTGTTTTTTCCTTATTAGAGCTACCACATGCTGACAGCCCAGAATGAGGCTGAGGAGCTGCCTACAGTGAGCGTCAACCCCTACTTCACCTTCGACCCAGTCACTAAGGCCGTCTCTGAGATGAAACAGCACCTGAATGAATTCAGCAATGATGAACTGGTTAAGGTAGCCAAGACAGGTGAGTGGGGCGCCAGCATCAAGAACTTGCTGTTCAAAAACACAGAAAAATACAAAAGTGAATTTAAATAGTGTGATAAATCTTCAATCCTCTGGTATAAATATGAACAGGTTATGACCATTTCACCGCTGTTATCAAGTTAACTCTTTTATCTTGTATTTTTGCAGTTAACAAAATGACATTCTGTCAACTGGATGAAACCATGAAGAGACGGTCAATAAAAAGTGAGTAATAATGTTAGTACCATTTTTTCAGACAATCCACAAAGCCAGCAGAGCTACAGCATTTAGAAATTATATAGACCCAAATTGAAAGTTAAGCATAACTTAACTAGGGAAAGTTAGATAGAGTTACAGTTTCCATTGTCCCCAGTAGGGTGTTGTGCAATTCTGTTTGATGCTTGGTCGTGGCTGGAGCATGATATTCATTAGAGGGTAGCCTGAGGTCACTCATGGTTAAATGTTTACTTTGATTAGGATGTCAAACTGCCAGCGAGTTTACATTAACACACTTGTCTAAAATAGAATTCGGCTAAGTTGCATGGTCTTTGACAGTTCAGATCAGCTTCTTCAATGATGACATGATTTCAAGATATTGTGACACTCACAGTATCTGGGTTAATGTATCAATAATATCAACACTACCCACGTTATGCCGGTTTTCTATCAGTCTTCATAGGGATAACACATGTATTGTGCAGTTATTGTTAATTCATTTTCTGTGATTAATAGCATGACGTAATAGAAAGTAATTCTAGATCAGTACTGTAAAACATACAAGCCTTTCAGTTCAAAGAATTATAATCCGTTATGCCAATACTACTATTTCCGATATGATGCACATATTAATAATTTCACAGGTGACGAAGCTGTCATGTACAAGTCTCTACCAGTCCAGGAACCTAGGCACAGGGACGATTTCCTGAAATGTGAGTCTCAGCTTCTCTGATACTGTTTCCTTGTTTTCTGCGCTGACACAGATCACTGCTCTCCCTGCTCATTTCAGTGCATGAGGCAAATTAGGTGCTGATGAGGTTCTCTGTCAGACCCTGTGGCTGTCCACAAAATCTGATATTAGTAAGGACTGTATGTCCTACATTGATTACAGAGACTGGGACTGACTCATTACAAATATATTAGCTGGCACTTACACAGCTTTGTGGGTATACTTCAGTTTGCAGTTTAAGTGCTCCTTCTATGTTTAAACTGAGTGCATGAAAAAGCTGATGTTCACTAACCAGTCACATTAGAACCAAAAAAAAATGTATAAAATAAAAAACTGCAATGTACGTTAAAATATAATTGTTGTCATTCAGAACAATAATTCATTGTATTTCAATCTGAGTAATCATCCATGGAAAAAACAAGATTTTTTCCTAATATTATAAGCATATTCAGTTTTAAGCAAATTGTCAGGGGCGAGTTTTTACTAGTATCTAACTCTAGCATAGTCTTTAAGGTCACTGGAGAAGGGGTTCAAAGGGCTCACCTTACAGGTACAGTTAAAGATGCACTTTATGTTTGTTCACTGCCCTAAATTGCAAACCTTAAACCTTAAAACCCTTTCTGATGTTCTTGAGATTAACCTGCAACCATGCCCCTTAATAGCCAACTTCAGTGTCCCCATGGATTTGTCCTCATTAAATTCAAAACAAGCAGACACTGTTGCTTTCACAACTTCGTTAGCCCCTTGCAGAATTTTCCTGATATTGAAGTCTGCACAGCCTCCCTACATTTCTACTTGGCTTAAAGATGTGAAGTTCTTTTAGGAGTTCAAATGATACATTTGTTGCAAAGTGGCAACAGTTTATGTCATTCTCCAAAGCCCTGCAGAGGCTTCCTTTGGATGAGGGGCTGTAACTTGAAGTGTTCACAGGCACTGAGTCACATTATTACCACTGACTCTACATTGTCAAGCAATTCAATACCATCCCATTTAGTCTGTGCCTCCCTATATGTTATGTTACCCTCATGATTAGTTGTGGGTCTGTGTATCATTGTATGAGTGACGGTTTTGTAATATGTTAAATCTTGTGCATGTGGCCACACTTAGGGCTCACTTTCCCACAACCACTATTAGCAAATGGTGCTTCTAATGTGACTTCTATGATTTATTTATTATTTTAAATCCATTTATTTATTTTTACTTTCGTTCTTGTTAATCGATCTTTTACCATTCTCTCTCCTGGTGTTACAGGTTGTGGGAGAAGGTTGGGTGGGGCTGTTGTTGTTTGTAATGCCCTGTAACCACTGCAAAATTTTAAATAATAATAATAATAATAATAAATAAATAAATATATAAGATGCACTTTATTAGATGGACTTCTGTTTGTGGTCAAACTCACAAACAGTGTTGATACCTCTGGCATTCCAGATGATAGGCCGGGCAGATCTAGCCGAGGCCACCGGGTGTCCCACCAACTGTGACCCGCAGAGGTGGAGGTACACAGCAGGCAGGTGATATCTAACCCCTGGGATTATTCTGATTTCTGTGTCCAGCCAGAGGGTCTCCCACTTTTTCTTCAAATCTTGTTATTGCAGAAGTTAGTTAAAAATGGTGGGGCAATGGTGAGGGGTGCTTTAAACTGCTGTGAAACAGAGGCTTTGTCCAACTTGGGTTTCCTCATTTACATTTAACCCAAGCAAACGTAGTTAAATGCTTCGTCTTGTGAAGTAAATGTTGGATTTTTCTTCCTAGATGCTTGCCAGCTCACTTTGGACCCGAACACAGCCTATAGACAGCTCTACTTGTCTCGAGGGAACAGGAAAGCTGCCCTCAAGAGAGACCCCCAGTCCTACGGTGACAACCCTGCCAGGTTCGACTCCCTGCCCCAGGTCCTGTGTATGGAGCCTCTCTCTGGAGGAGCTTACTACTGGGAGATTGACTGGAGCGGGGAGGGGGCTGCCATGGGAGTCACCTACAAAGGCATCAAGAGGACGGGCTACGGGGACAGCTGCCGCATCGGCTACAACCGCAAGTCTTGGAGCCTCTTCTGCTCTGATTCCAGCTACTCAGGCCGCCACAACAAAGACCAGATAGAGATCAAAGCACCCTACTCATCACGTATAGGTGTGTTCCTAGACCACGCCGGGGGTACCCTCTCTTTCTACACTGTAGGAGACACCATGTCTCTCATCCACCGCTTCAAAGCCTCCTTCAGTGAGGCTGTCTATCCAGGCTTCTGGGTTTGGTATGAGTCAGCCATCACTCTCATCCAGCTGTAATAATATAACACACTTCCAATGATCAATGTACAACTGTGATTCAGTTTTGTTATGGATATACAGAACAAAAACTACTATTCTCTGATGATATGTTATAATTATTTTATAAGATTGGAACTGTTCTTGATGACTGTGAATGTTCTGCAAATCAACATGTGTGAAATGTAAGATCAGGTGTACAAGGTGAATAAGCATTTAATTATCATTTGAAATAATGAAGACTGTACTTGATTGAAATATGTCATGTGATCATTTATATAGGTTATGATACACTTTTTTTATCAATAAACATTTTATAACAAGGATAAACGTTGATATTGTTGTTACAGTTTTATTTCATACTTCTATTATCATATACGTTCACTCCACAGGCTAATTACCTCTCAGCCTGCATGCCACACACTAAAATATGAAGATGGAAGAAAACAGTTAATTCATTCATTAAAGTGCTACCTAATCAGATTCAGTGCTATCCTCTAGTATTTAATGGGTTTTTTAAAAAACTGAAGACAGTCACAAGCAGTTAGGTGTAGAGAATGTATGGCAGCTTTGCAGTTAAGATCTTTATATTCCAGTTTCCTGGTCAGATCACAAACCACATCTACTATGCCTTAAGAATATTATTAATGTTTTTGCATTACCAACATCACCAACATTCAAAATAAGTGAAATAAAATGCATCTGTCGTGAGACAGTACAAGAGTGAGAGAATGTGTTTGTGTGTTACGGATAATGCTTTGTGAACAGCAGTGTTGCTTTTGTGGAGGTCTGAGAGGTTTGAGAGGAATTGTACGGGAGTAAGTGAGGTGTGACTGAGAGGCTCCTGAGTTCACAGATGGTTGAGCCTCATCTAGCAGCAGTTTGAAATGTTTGTGGTATGCTGAACTAAGTCTAACTCTAAAGATCTTTATCATTGAGTTATTCATTAAAAGTCCGGATTCAGGCAGTCACAGTGACGTATTAGTGACGCATTAGTGAGTTTGCAGTAATTTTTCTTTACAAAAATAGCTGTAAAAGTGGTTCCACTTGAATATCGAAGGAGATAAAACTATATGCAATTCAAGTTAGTGGCCATTTTTACTCTTTACTAAATCTTATGGGCTTGTAATGTCAAAGTAGCCTGATAATAAGACTGTATTGTCATTTTGTTTTCACTGGCAGCCTTTTAGAGGTCTGGAACTAGAATAATGACAAAGCATGTTTTTCATTTGGACCTCAGGTTCATGCATGTTGTCAGTTACATATTCCCATATCTGATTCGTTTAACCATCTTCTCCTTTAGTTGCTACTTAATATGACATTAGCAGTTCAACAAAAACGAGTCTTGAACATCAAACAGCTCACGTAAATAGGACCGAACACAAAACACAAACCAATGATTAGACACCAGGAAACATCACAGCTCATGACATTGACAAACAAAAGCTTTTGTGTCAGTTCCTCTGTAACCTTCAGTATCCTTCTCTTGTGATGGTGGAGTGAAATGAATTTAGATTGTGGAATCCTAAAACTGCAGCCTTGAGGGAAAACTTTGAAGATACAGTAAAGAGGATATGAAAAACTCCTCCAGAATCCTTAAGGTTATGGTCAGCGGGTGTGGTTTGCCATTGTTCAGTGATATTTTGTCCCTGATTGATGTTTTCTGGAATTACATTTTTAGGCAATTTCCCTGAACAAGGGGCCCAGACTGAAAGATAGGCTCCAGACTTGCACTACAAAGATGAGGGATTGTGCAATTTTAGTAAATATGGAACTTAGAAAGAGAAACATCAATTGATCTCAATCTGAATGTATTTAAGACATTCTCCTCAAATCAAAGGGTTTGTGATTTTAGTTGCTGTTTTATACAGATACATCAGCATTGCCAAAAATGAATATATTGTCATTGTGTATTATTTGATTTTTACACACAGAAGGATGGTGGCATGCACCTTATAAAAAGTCAGAGGTTACTGCTGGTAAAATGCAGAATATTAATAGACTGTCCAAGTTTATCTGGTGAGCAGTCATCAGTGTCAATTTGCTATAATTTTGGCTGTTATAGCTGCACTGCACAGAAATTCTTAAACCTGTGAAATCACTTGTGAGCCTTGCTCCCTCTAGTGGGGAAATGTATGCAGTGCTTACCAAGTCTGACACTATTCACCCCACTCTTGAAAAGCTTCACTGTTGGAGAAAATCTGAAACAGTGCAAGAAGTATGGTATACCAACACAGAGTGCATTGACTAGACAGTACTGGCCCTATGGCTTAGACCTTGCAAACACAGACCATACTCTTTCATTATGGGATTGGTTAGGCTTACTTCAAATAACACGTTACAGGCTTACCTCCTTGAAAAATTCCCCCTGCCTATCTCCGTACTTTGTACAAATTTGTTTCCTAAGTCCTACACTGTGTGAAGTGATTACATAGGCCTACCTGTCATTTTGCACCACCAAGAGTGAAAGGGAAATTTTCATGAAGTGAATGACATGTTTTATTCAGTTTTTAGATACAATATTTTTTAAATTAGAGAACAGGGGACAGGGTAGAACATAAAAGATAATCGAATGAATACGATAAATACAAGCGGTCTAATCGCTAATCTACACAATTGGTAGTATAGGCCTTGTTTATAGGCTTAAATGCACAGATCCAAACGTACACAAACGGGCAAACCCACCATCGATCACTCCCTAATTAACTGACCTGTACCTTAAAAAACAGATTATAATGTTTTATTCCTTCATTAGTCTATTCTTTACCGACCATGTCTGTAGAGGGCAGTAAACCGCAAAGCTTACATAGAAAAAGAAGGACTTGTTTCTCTTCGGACACAATTACACTGCGTACTACTAGAAAGAAGCGCCGCATTCTCACATTTTCACAAGTGTGGCTGCACAGGTGAGTTTAGATTCATACGATAACTGTAATAACTACTTTAGACCTTTCACATTCAGATACCGTAGCATGTTTACTATAATTTAAATCATTGCTATTCGCTCTAGCATCAAATCGTTGGCGGCGTGTAACAGTAGTTGTTGAAGGCAGAAAACCAATGAATGGAGCTAGCTAGTTTGCTAACATAACATTAGCTAGCGTTAGCATTACACTTTGCTGTACTAGCGCTTTCGAGGACATAGCAGGTAAGATTTGTGGCTTCCGCATGTCATTTGACTCAAGCTCATGTTGCTGACAACTGAGATGGGTGTTTTATAAAAAAGACAAATTAACTTAAAAGCCACAGCAAGATGGCAAACGCTCTCATATTCTTGTGTTGTGAAATGCGTTACAACTGTCACTATGACAACCGCCTGGATAGGACAGACTCCGTGGTTCCATTTACGTGCTCCAGCTTGGTTAACTAGCTTAATATTAGCACTGAAACTGGGCCTGAAACCGGACGCCTTTCCTGTTTAATTAGAAAAGCATACAAGGAAATAGCCCTGATCCAGGAGTACACATACACTGCAAATCTCAGGCACTGGACTCATTGTAAACAACATTGGAAAATATATGTTAGGAATCTGGATTAGTGAATTGAAGAATGTCTGTGACATTTAATTTATTGGAAATCAATGAACCAAAAATCTCAGACTTCATCAGTGCACAATACCGTTTTCCATTCAGCAGCATACAAGTTCCAGGGCTCCAGACTAACTTTTTACAATGGTGGCACTGGTGCTCCTTATTTTTTCATTTAGGTGCACCAACACATAATTTAGGTGCACCCAATAATACAATTTAAGCGTTACCTTTTTTTTTGTCAGTCCCATATACATGGGTAATTCCTTAACACTTGTAAAGGATTGTAAACACGAATAAAGGTGCAGATAAATGTTTTTTTTTAAATGGACTTAAATTTAGTAAAAGGGTAGCTTTTCTTTGGCTAAATTATGAGCAGTGTTAAATTATATTATCATTTCTGACTCTTCACTGCGTCGGTTTGCTGCTGCGGGGAGGGGGGTTGCTCTGCCGGCCACGCAGCTGTCACTGCACGGGACGCGTTGCTAGGAGACATTGTGCTTTTTTAACGTTTCAAGTCGGAACGTTGATGCTCCGACAGCAAAAGCACTGTTATAGTCATATCCGTGGCCCCGCAGAAAATCGGCTGATCGGGTGGCCCTTGCCATAAACATGAATATTCTGATTAATGCAGATGGGTTATGGGTGGGTGAAGCGTTTCCCCCAGACATACTGTGCGCATTTTCGCACCAGGCACAGCAGCATAACTTCTTTGATTATTTCAATTTCCCTATACACTGAAAGGATCGGTCAGGATTTAATGTTAATTAATGTTCTTTGTTCTTCTACACATCCAAAAGGTCACACACACAGTCGAGATTCACACAGTGAAACTGTTCGGAGTAAAGCAGCCGTCCTCCTGATAAATCCTGAGCTCCATCAGAGCTGTCTGAAAATGTATTTCAGAAGCTAAAAGTTTAATTCTGTTTCCTCTGGAGAGTTTCCTCTGTCCTGTCAAGTTATTACTACAGTTTATAGTTTTGCTGCTTAAATGTCCCTCTATATTTGCTGTGATATTGCTGCAAGCATGGAGACGTTTAAAATGACTGACAGCAGCCTCTCTAGTCAAAGTAAATTGTTAAAGAAAACACTCATACATCAATACAACACACAATAAAGAAATATCCTGGAAAGCTCGCGCTGCTCGACATCATTTCAACTGCTCTATAGCTTACAGGGACCGGTAGAGGTGGAGAGAAATGTCCATGCAGGTGCGGGTCTCCAAATCGGAGGAAATAATTTGTTCGGGTGGGTGGCGGGGAGCTGATTTATATGTACTTGCGGATTCGGATCACGTCAGAGCCGATCCGCGCATCCCCAGTGCACACCCAGTTGGTATTAAAAAATATTTTTATAAATTATTTTTTAATCAGACCTGCTAAATTTCATGCGCACCAGTGCCACCAATGAAAATGTTTAGTCGCACTTGACAGATTTCTAGTTTGGCATGTGCGCACCCTGGAGCCCTGAGTTCCCAAGCCTCTTTGCCCTGTTTTGATAACTTAGTAAACGTTTGTGAGCTGCTATCAGCCCAGCTTCCACAGCATTTCTCTGTACTGTTGAAGCAGAAGCCTTCTTCACGCTTAGCAGTGCGTTGATGCCAGGTGACTCAGCTTTCTGCTGCAAAAGGCAGAGACCCCTATGAACCTGAGCTGAATTCCCATAATGACTGCTGAGTGTCATTTTTTTGAGTCCCATGGGGGACAGAGAGACTTTAAATACAAAGATTTGAATCTTTGTTGGAACAGTCACAATATATTTTAATTCAAGCAACTTTTTCCTATTTCTTTGTTACAGTGTTATTACAGTGTCCAATAGCATCTCCTTAACCTTAAACAGGGGTCTTTTGCCAATAATAAGGGGATTAGAAAGTCTGGGAATAGTATTCATTCTTTTTAACTAATTATTGTTTTTTATATTAAAGTTATTTCTGCTTTTACCTAAATACAGATGGCGACTACAAAGGTTCCAGAGGTTCGTGACATCACACGGATCGAGAGAATCGGTATGCATTCACATTTACACGGGAACCCTGACTGTTCATAGATACAAGTTAACGATTGCTACATGTGTTTTGTGATAGCTCAGCCTTAATGTATGTTGATGCAAGTGGTACCTGGTCTTTACTCCCTCTTCCAATTGTGGTTAATATTAACATGTTCATTTCTATCTTGTGTTTAGGAGCACACTCTCACATTCGTGGCCTTGGTTTGGATGATGCTTTGGAGCCAAGACAGGTAGCGTTACACCTTCATAGTATGTAGCTGTGGGACTTGTTCCCTCTTTAGTTGGCATTTAACATCTAAAGAGATACAGAGTATAACTCTGTAAGGAAACCCTGTTTATCTGGAATCCAGTGTATGTCAAGAAATTGTTAGCTCTGTATAGGACTATAAGCAGAAATGTTGTGAATTCAACAGATATATTGGATTACAGCACAGAATGATGTGCAGATGTGCATTAATATGCATTGAATTTGGCTTCAAGGATACATTTTCCTATTCACCTACAGGTGTCTCAGGGGATGGTTGGCCAGCTGGCCTCCCGTCGGGCAGCAGGGGTCATTCTGGAGATGATCAAAGATGGCCACATCGCTGGCAGAGCAGTACTGATCGCTGGCCAACCTGGCACAGGAAAGACTGCCATCGCTATGGGTAAGGGCCACATTGGAAGCTTTCCAGAACACAAAATAATTTCATTATCCTCCCCTAGAAGTCATATTGTTACCTTGCATTGATGTAATTGGCTTTCGTTAAAGCAAGAGTTCCTGCTCCCAGATTCACTAGCTGAGTATAGGTTCAGCTGAGAGTTTGTTTTCTACGCAGGCATCGCCCAGTCTCTTGGCCCTGACACACCCTTCACAGCGCTGGCCGGTAGTGAGATCTTCTCCCTGGAGATGAGCAAGACCGAGGCACTCAGCCAAGCTTTTAGAAAAGCCATTGGAGTGAGGATCAAGTGAGTGAGCAAACACAATAATTATGTTTTGTAATTCTCAATGTTTTAAATGAATGACTATTCATAGTGGGTTTCTTTTACAGAGAAGAGACAGAGATTATTGAAGGAGAGGTGGTGGAAATCCAGATTGATAGACCAGCCACTGGAACGGTAGGCTGCTCACGTGTCTGCTACAAGTGCATTCATGACTTACCGTCTTACGCTGTCATTCTTGATGCCTGCTTTGGAAAATATGTAACAGAACATGCTATTTGAGTTGCTAGAAGGCAGTCACTACTGTCATTACAGACAAACTTATACATATTTAACTTTGTCTCTCAGGGTGCCAAGGTGGGCAAGCTGACTCTAAAGACTACTGAGATGGAGACAATATATGACTTGGGCAACAAGATGATTGACAGTCTCAGTAAAGAGAAGGTTCAAGCAGGGTGAGTTCATCTCTTGTTCGTTGATCTTTACATATCTGGATCTCTCAGGCCTGTCGGATCGCCACACATGATCTAAACCGTCTTTCTCTATGTTTTCTCTCAGAGATGTTATTACCATTGACAAAGCAACTGGAAAGATCAGCAAGTTGGGCCGCTCCTTCACCAGAGCCAGAGACTATGATGCCATGGGAGCTCAGGTATCCTGTAACTGTCACATCAATAACATTTCACTGCTGCAGTCATTAATTCACTCTAACAAGCGGCAGCAGGTTTTCAATGCCCACTGACCTTGTGGATTCACAAAATGTATTAGCCTGAGCCTTTTTGTGATTAATTACATAATATAACCATACTCCTTTTGTAGAATAGTAATTAATAGTGCGTCACAATTAATTGTGAAATTTCAATATGGTACATATCATACATCAATAAGTACAATATCTAAATCGCAGAAGCTGCAATTTTTTGATAAAAGTAAAATGTGTTACAAAACAGCATTATAATGTAGCGCTGCAGAGATGCCCTGGCCTGTAAACCTTGTTCTCACTCATTCATTTCCATTTTATCCTTGTAGACACAGTTTGTACAGTGTCCAGAGGGAGAGCTGCAGAAGAGGAAAGAGGTAGTCCATACAGTGTCCCTCCATGAGATCGACGTCATCAACAGCCGCACACAAGGCTTCCTGGCTCTGTTCTCCGGAGACACCGGAGAGATCAAGTCTGAAGTCCGCGAGCAGATTAATGCCAAAGTCTGTGAGTGGAGGGAAGAGGGCAAGGCAGAGATCATTCCTGGGGTAGGTTCCACTATGTGTGTGTGTGTGTGTTTGTTTATATTTGCTTTGTCTGTGATTATACTTGACTGTGTTTGTGGTTCCAGGTGTTATTTATTGACGAGGTCCATATGCTGGACATGGAGTGCTTTTCCTTCCTGAACCGTGCCCTGGAGAGTGACTTGTCCCCAGTTCTCATTATGGCCACCAACAGAGGCATCACTCGGTACTATTTAAATCTACATTTTAGGAATCCACCAATATGGAATTTTTATGTCTGATACCATTTTTGGGGGAATTTTAATTATTATAACCTGTATATAATGCTATTTGATAGACTACTGTAAATAAAATTGACTTATGGTTTTAAAAATAACTCTTTTATCTCTCAGTATCCGCGGCACAAACTATCAGAGCCCTCATGGCATCCCCATCGACCTGCTGGATCGCCTGCTCATCATCGCCACCTCACCTTACACCGAAAAAGAGACGAGGCAGATCCTCAAGATCCGGTGAGAATCTGCATTCATCAACTGTCGGCAAACTATGTTTGCTTCTTCCCAGTGTTATAAAAGGGAAGTAAACCTGCGTGGTTTTATTTCAGGTGTGAGGAGGAGGATGTGGACCTGAGTGAGGAGGCTCACACCGTCCTGACTCGCATTGGCATGGAGACGTCACTGCGCTACGCCATCCAGCTGATCAGCACTGCTGGACTGGTGTGTCGCAAACGCAAGGTAAGCTCAGTCTGAACAAGCAGATTGTATTGCTGCAGCTGTGTTATTATTATCAACATCTGTAAGCAAGTTTTCTAAAATCCTTTTATGGATTATATTTCAGTAGTTTAGTCAAGAATTCCTGTAGCCTCAGTATTGATGTCATCTGTTTTGGCTTCTCCAGGGGACAGAAGTTCAGGTAGAGGACATTAAAAGGGTTTACTCTCTGTTCCTGGATGAGGCCAGATCCTCTCAGTACATGAAGGAGTATCAGGATTCCTTCCTCTTCAATGAAACACGTGAGTTTGCTGTTGATCCACTCTGTCTCTGTTAATGGTTGAATTCCTTTTCATCCCACACAGCAACTATTCACATTGATGCTGCATTCACACAAGCACAATTTAAATCAAAGTCAAACAATGCATCAAAATGCTGAAACAGACTCAGGGACACCTGCTGCAGTCTGCTGCAGTCATTAGAGAAGATTGCAGTTTTGACATGTTTACTAAAACTGCTCTCCAAGGTGCTGTTTGGTCAGTAGTTTCACAGCAAAGCAGAGAAGAGAGAGATAAGAAAAAATACCATATGAACAGATTCCAACTCTTGCACTAGTAGGCTCAGCTCTCCTACCATTTAAAAAAAATAAAAAATAAAAGGCCTTCTTGCAAAACAGAATGTGAGGTGTACATTTTAAAAGAAGGTGAATCTATGCAAAATATACAAATTCTACATTACATGGTGAATAAGCAAAATGTATCTATTCTCATATTTCAGAAACGGCTCAAATGGACACCTCATAATGAAGATGGCTGCTTTGTTTTCTTACTCTGAAGTTTTTATGTCGATCGCCCTCTGGGGTTGGAGTCTATTCAGAACTGAATTTTACTTCAGCGTCGAATTACATTGAAGATAGAATTCAAATGTATTAAATTCACTGAATTTCCCTACATTTTTCTTCCCTGTTCACCTTTAATTCTACATTGTTCGAATTCAAATGTATTTACTGAAATTTGACTTGATTCTGAATTTACCACAATTCTGTTCATCATCGAGGCCTTGTGGCAGGAATATTCATTCCTTTAGTGTTTTCTTTTTTGTTGACTTATCTTTACATGGTTTATTTTTATGAAAATTATTAAACAGGCTTTTCTAAGCACACTGTGATGATTTGTTTTATTTGTCACTCGGTCTTGAATGCTACAAACAGATTTTACTGGTGAGAAAGCATTAATTGAAACATCACACTACAAGTCGTTTTAAATTGTTTGACATGACCCGCACCAGTTCAAACAACCTCACTCAGTTGAGGTGCTTAGAACCATATCAAACCTAGACTATTGTTAACCCAGTACACTAGCCCATATACACAGTGATCCCTGGAACATTTCTGGAACTCCTCAATTTTGTAAAAAGCAAAATCATGAGGGGGAAAAAAAGCTAAAATAATAAATTTTCCCTTATTTCTCATGATTGTTAGAAAAAAAAACCTTTGAACAGTGGCATGCAAGAGCCCTGTCAGACTTACAAACATTCTTCAACTTGCGAGCGACAATCTTGTGAATCGTGACACTGCCACCATTTGCAATCTGCATGTAAGCAGTGCTTGCAAATCACAAAAATCTTTTGGGAAATGGGCCCCTGGCAGTGAAGAAATCCCTTGCTAGTGCGATTCCAATGCAAAACATAGGGGAAAATCCACAGTACTTGTTCTGAGCAAAATATGGATTCAAAAGTTTATTTGAAGCTAAAATGAGGCTTCAGATGAAGTCTGAGTTGAACAAATCCAATTGGTATCTTCCAAAGTTAGTCATTTCAGTGCCCCCCCCCCCCCTTTGGACAGTATTTTCTTGCCAAGCTGCGATGGAGCAATAGTAACACAAAGAGGGAAGTTCGCACTAAAAAGACTTTTATTTTGGAAGATACCCACTTATTCGTCTAAAGCAAACTGCTGAAGCCTCATATTGGCCTCAGCTCAAGCTAAAGAGTATTCTTACCACAAGGTGGAGCCCCAAGATCTCGCGCTCTCTCTCTTTTTCCACAAACAATACAATGTACAAACAGTGCTGAGATGAATGTGACCCCCGACGATGCTTTTCAATAAGCAAGTCAAACAGCATTGCTCACAGTCTAAAAATATCTTCCTGTAGCATCATTTAGTGTATTAAAGCTGCCTTACTGTATGATGGGTGTGAGCTCGTACTGTAAATGACTGCAGCTAGTCCACACCTCAGTCTCACACCCAGTCTGATATATTGTAGGTGCAACCCTAGTCTGACACACACACACACACACACACACACTGTGGAACAGACTTCTTCATGCCTAGATTCATCTGTATTTAAATAGTCAGATGCTTAGCAAATCCTGTCATCCCAACCTTGTTTGTTACCCATTATTCCATTATGGGTTTATTAAATGTTTAATTCATCTGAAAATGAATGTCTTTTTCAATCAGAATTGTGAAAATGTGGTCACATCACTGTTGGATATTCACCAGGTAGTTCTTGTCATTGGTTGCTACGTATCATTTATTCTAAAAACAGTATTAAATGATGAAAAGTACTGTATATTGCAGTTAGTTGACATTTAAGTAAATAACTTTTTAGTTTCAATCAATCAGACTGCAGGAATTAGGAATTAAAACCACAGCCGCGCTCCCAGTCACAAATATTACCTACAGTCCTCTACCAAGAAGCTACATTTCATTCATAACCAATTAGCACATTAATCAATTTTACCTGCATATAGTATGAGTACAGTGCAGACTTTCTCCTACGTGGAAATGAATATTTAATGTTTAGTGCTGGTGGAAGAGAGTTCTGCATGGATTACGCTACGGCCTACATCCCAGTCCCACGTTGGCTGCTGCCTGCCACCGCATCTGATGGATTCACTGGTTGGACTAAAGCTGGGATGAACTGACGGTGAGGGTTCAGTTGTTTGTATGTACAACAGGTTGTGTGTGAAAACCGTTTTCTGACTGTGACTCCCATACACAATTTACTTTATGATGTTTTAAAATGTGGAAATCTTTATCAGAATTAGGAGAGCAGATATAGAATCGCACTAACCCCAAATACCTCTGAGCAGAATTACACCAGTCTCAATGTGTTTAATATATATTAGTTAAACTTGACCTGAACACATTTCTTTTTCTTCAGTGTTGCTGAGAGTCCAAATCATTGTTTACAGATCACATTCAGCTCAGGCCCTCTGGGTGTGAGCATGTTTTGTTGGATTGGCTCCCACTCTCTGTGTACACACCACTGTCCCCAGGCTACAAGGCTGCACAGCATGCTAACATGTTGTGGCATTTTGCCTGCTGCACAGATTTGGGTGCCCTTTCTCCACCAGAGTCAGGCCATGCTAGCATTCTGCATTCTGCAAATGTCCCCATCACAGAACCCTACTCTTCCATCTCTTAATGTGCAAAATTGTTATCACCAGCCAATTTAGTTCTATATGAAACACAGAAATCAGTGAAGGACCTTTTCAAACAGTACTGGCAAAATACCACCTAGAATTTTTAAAATAGTAATAATGTAATTCTAGTGGTAACATTAATATTAATAAATTAATAATAATAGGAATGACAGCTATAGGAATAATAATGTCAGTATTAGTAACAGAGCCAATAACAACAACTGTAGTAGCAGTTGTCGAGCAGGAACACAGGGGCAGCAAGAGACCCACAGCCACAGATCCAGACTCTGCAGGTCCGGAGGCAGAAATACCTGCTGAAAGCAACAGAAGGAGAGGATTAACACATACATTCACTTGTCAACCTGGATTTGACCACAATGAGAGTCCTTTTGAAAATCATATGGTCACAATACCAGTATCAAAGATGCTACCAATATCTATAGGATTTCATTGTTTTTGAGATCATCTCATGATGCGGCTTTTGTTCATATAATATAAACTATATGCAGTCCCAAATATGTGTCTTTTTCACATTTTCAAGTTGTTACATACTGTTACTGTATGTGGGTCAAGTAAGCCTCATTCAGGTGTTTCACGATGACTTTGAATGTGACTGTAAAAGGCAACTAAGCATGGGAACTGATTACACTAGAACTTGTGTTGATTCACACTTGCTTTTCCCTGTTTTCTTCATCTATCTGGACTTTTAAATTACACTTGACTCGTATATATTCATCTAGTACCAACCCCTTTAGAATATTTTCTATGCTCCTATCCTATATTTATTATTGCTTCTCTCTCGCCACATTTTCGTTTTTGATGTCATGTTCCTTAAATAGGATTTTAGGATTTAAACACCATTTGGAATGTTGTGCTCATGAATGGATAGAATTTGAGTCAATTTCCTGAGGTTTCCAAGAAAAAATAAATCTTCGTCCTCTTTCCCTTACTGCCATATGTGAAAGGGCTCAGCCCTTTGCATGTGATTCCTGTGGTAAAATTAGAGAATGAGGTCAATGGAAGTGCATCATACTGTATATTCTTCACATATGGTAGTGAATGTGTATATTCTTTGATGTTGGAAAAACAGTGTTAAGTGACAAAATGTACTCATGCTACATCAGATTTTATACAAAGTAAATTCAGGAATTATTTAAAAAGAAAATACTTGAATTGAATACATACAATTGAATTTGAATACATCATATGAATAATAGCATTAGATGTTGAAATAAATGAGGAAATTGGAATGAACACTTTTGCCAACAGTCTTCTTGTTCTTGTTCTTCTTTCATTGTGATAGGCCTATTCTTTATATTTTGATTTACACGTTTTTGACCACTTTGGGGAAACTAGTCCTTTTCATTTAACTCATCCACACCATTTCACAGCAGTGGGCTGCATTGCCAACTTAAGTTATGAATTCACATGTCATTCCAGTATGATCCAAAAATATATAAACCATTTTGCGGCACAAAAGGAAAATGCACAATTTTTTGGATGGACTGTTCTAAAGGATGAGTGGCAACATGCAGTCAGTTTCAACATCATTGTCTGACAGAATGCAGTGCCTGGTAGGTCACCTGCCATCATGAATAATCCATCAACCCCATTTATCACTCATTTCAGAGTGCTCCCTCAATGACTTTCATTCATTTGTGGTTAATAGCTCCCTGCTCTCATTCCTCTGGTTGCACAAGAGGTGAGGAAAGTGAAAAAAGACAGGTGAGCATGAAAAGAAGCCTGAGAGAGGGAAATCATCTTAGTTAAACTAAGCGTTTGGTAAGGGTAGTGCTTGGATAATATCTGATTCAAATAAAGGTTAAAAGACAGAGACAGTGTTTTTATGTAATGACAGAAGAACTCAAAATGGAAGAACAAGACAATGCTGGTCCTGGATTTATTTTGATGCTTTACTAGCCCTCATTTGTGAGGCATTAAGGTCTTGTTAAAAGGTTTTTTAACTAACCTGGTTTCTGATGACAAATTAGTGATGGATTACTCAGCAAAACTGAGATGATTTAATCTGAATTCACACTGTCGATGTGTAGTTTATGAACATCATGTATGGAAATGACTTTCCATATGCTAATTTTATGACTAATGAATACTCTAAAGCATGACATTGCTCCACTTATAGTAGTAAATTATGTTGTGTTTTCAAACAAGGCTAAGAGTCTACAGCCACAGTAGCGGCTCTGTAAGGCTGTACTTAGGTACAATGTAATGCTAATGTCAGCATGTTAACATGCTTACAAGGAAAATGCTATCATTCTGATATTTAGCAGGTATAACATTTACCATGTTTACCATCTTAGTTTAGTGTGTTAACATGCTAACATTTGCTAATTAGCAAACACAAAGTACAGCTGAGGCTGATAGGAATGTCATTAGTTTTGCACATATTAAGTCGTAAACGAAAGTATTGAACAAATTAAAATTTTGACATGACGATGATGCTAGATGAAAACTTAAGATATCGCCAAAGTGATTACAGTTCATCCTGAGGAGGACAAGAATGTCTGGACCAAATTTCACTGCAATCTATCCAATAGCTGTCGAGACTTTATACTCAAAATCACAAACATCAACCTCATGATGGTGGTAGAGGAAAGGTCAGGGGATCACCATAGTCAGTAGGATTTATCTCCTGGGAACCATAAATGTCTACAAAATTGTGTGCCGATCCAGCCGGTAGATGTTGAGATATTTTACTGGATAACTAAAGACTTTGACCTGCTGGTGGGATCACCAGAGACATTAGGATTAACCCTCTGGGCAACATGATTGACTGTTCAACATTTCATGGCAACTCATCCAATAGTTGTCGAGACATTTCACGAAAGCCCAAAATGTTAACCTCATGGTGGCGCTAGAGAAAAAGTCAAGACAAACCAACTTTGACATGCTGAAGAAAATACTGAGGGTGGTTCCGGACATGGTCTGATGCTTGTCTGACTTGTCTATTTAGGCACAGAGAGGTTTTGCTTTAATGATTCACTGGTTTGAAGTATGGGACTTTGTGCATTGTAGGTATTCAGCTCAGCTAAACTGCATTGTGCTAAGTATTAGAGCATAACTGATTCAGCCCAGTTGGATTGCACTTAATTTCCCAGTGAAGTGCAATATTAGCTGTATGTGTAATGTATTTCTGGATTGAAGCACTTTTAATTACACAGCGCAAAATAATGCAATATCCTGAATTTAATTCTTTATCTATCCCTATTTAATGACGAGAAATGCTGAAATTAATTAACTTGACCTCTTGTTCTCTTGCAGAAGAGTGGTTGCCTGTGTGCATCTAAAATTCTGTGTGTCCTTGTGAATGTGGGCTGTTTGATCTATTAGTGTGCATCAGTGTATTTGTGGCCTCTTGGCTGCACACATTTGTGTAACCTGAAAGAGGCGACTATTTGTTGTGTGTGTACATACTGTATGTATAACATGTAATTTGGTCTTCTGCTTTCATTCACACAGAGCTATTGCCATTCATTGCCTCAGCCTGCACTCTGCATAAAACACACAAGTCATTCACAAACCTTTTTCCCTGGCTCTGCTTCACGTGTGGAACACATGAATGCAGATGCTACTGCGCACACATGGACACATGCATAAATAGCCTTTGGAAGTTTTTCTGAATCAGTTTATGCTGCAGTGGAAACAGTAGTTCTAAATATAGAATCATGTGAGCTAAAAACAGCAACTAAAGCCAACCAACATAATTCACTCTCTGGCGAGTCAAGCATAAACTCATGTTTAATTCAGAAAACTCTGATATTCATAACTCACACTTGCTGCACCCACGACACTGAGCCCACTGCGGCACATAACAAGCACAGTTGCGGTGAAACTATTCCATTGTCAATTTACATTACATCCTCGTTAGTAAGCATGCAAATCAAATTTATTCCTCTTCGCACTGGGGACCTCACTGGCACAGTTTGAAATGAAGCCACTGCTTCAAGGCCTGATGGGAGATGAGGAGTGATCATTAGAACTGGCTGTAGGGTAATGACGTCTTCTGCTGCCGTGGCTCCAATGACAGCAGGCCTGACCATTACTTGCCACTCATGTCTTCTTGAATCGTTTGCATTGGTTCCTTCATTGACATTGCTCAGCCCACCATGAAGCACATCCATTATTCATTCCACATGGGCAGACAGCAAAGAGGAGGAGGACATGTCATGCTTCTTCTGGAACATGTGTCGGCTTCTTTAATGACACAGTAACGCATGCCGAACCATGCATTAATGCAGACTCTGACAGCTGAGGGTTAGTTGGCTCCTCAGGCCTGACCGTCCATTCACACATGAAAGAAGTTATGCTCAAAGAAGAAATGCTCAACAACAGGGAAGGAAGAAGAGAAGTTAAATCTCTCAGCTGTATGATGTTCAATGTGGGCAACAAATCTGGCACCTCTTCTGCTGCTTATGTATTTATTTATTTATGGTTTCCTATCTAAAATCTCTAAATTAGATAATGAACACCATGTCTCTTCTATTAGTAATACTATTCAATCTGCCAATAAGAACATATTTTGTTTGTTGATCACTTTGTTTTGCCATCTACAAAGATGATATGTGGTGTACCTCAAGGATCAGTTCTCCACTTCTGTTCTCACTCTACACACCACCATTAGGACAAATTATATGTTCTACCTTTGGGACATTTTATACAGACATTCATGGTTCCCAGAGGGTGTATCTTACTGACTTTGGTGATCCTCTGACTTACCCTCTAGTGCCACCATGAGGTTGACATTTGTGGTTTTGAGTGAAATATCTTGACAACTATTGGATGGATTGCCATGACATCTGGTTCAGACAGGATGAATTGTAATTGTAACTTTTTGTAAGAACTTTGGTGATCCCTTAACTTTTTATTAAGCGCCATCATCAGGTCAAAATTTGAATACTTTATTTCATGACCAAATACCTACAAAACTAATGATATTCCCATCAGCCTTAGCTCTATTTTGTGTTGAGTGCTAATTAGTAAATGCTAGGTGAAGGTGGTAAGACCCTGCCGTCATTCAAGCATATAGACATCGCGCTGCGGCATGACCCTTCACTACAGCTTGACCTCCTGTCCTCACCTCTTTCTGTCACTCCTTTGTGCAGATCATTGACTATATATTATACATATACAGTCTATGGTGTAGATCAATGGATGAGCAGACAGTTGCTGGCTCACTGCAGCACAGCGCTTCCTATTAGTGCTAGGGGCGGCAATTAACGTGCGTCATATGCCGTGGCGGCAGTGTGTTTTCCACTTTAGGCGTTACTTTTGACTGTGCCTTAAATTTTACGAAAGATCCAAAAGAAGTTTAAGCATCTTTTACTAGTATATTTTTGCTGGTATAAGTTGTTTATTTATTATTGTGAGTTATTTCTTTTTTGTGAACCTATAATAATTTTCTAACGTATCTGTCAAGATATTGCTATTTTACTCCTGTAACCTGTGAATGTTTGAAACCGTCTTTTGGTAAGCAAAGCAGACGGCGTGCTACATAAAAAGGGAGAATGACACAACAAAATGGCAAAAACAGAACTACAGTTTTGAGTCAAAAGTTGGCAGCAACAATAGGCATTCACATATGTTTTTACAGAGCAGTCAGCAAATATTTGGCATTTATCATTTCCTCCACAAATAGTTTGATAAGTTTTTGGCAAGCGAGCTGCATCTCCTTGTCTTCATGTGTAATTTTATATAAAAGAAAAGTATTTTGATTTGACTCATAGGACATAAATCCAACAAAAATACTGCAAACATGAAATAAAAATGTATTTCTTTCTGCATCTGCCATTCACATTTTCCTGGTTTCCTGCATTTCAGAGGTGATGTTTTATTGGCATCAGTGTTGTGTGGTGTGAAGGTTGTTAGCTCCATCGTGTCTTCTTGTAATAACAGTGGTTAAAAACTTGAGCATGTTCCTGCCTCTAGTGAACCTTTAATGAAGCAAAGAGCTATTTTTGCTTTTTCCCCTCAATTGCACTAACAGCCTGGAGAATCATTTGTTGTTTTCTGTTCTCTGTTTCTCCTTTTATTCTCTTGTGTTCAGTTCCGTTGGTAGAAAGAAATATGTGCTACATGGGCCAGTGGATGTCTTAGTTTGTCAGTTTGCATCTTTGTCTTCACATGGTACAGTGTGTACCGAAGTCTTTGCTCATTTCATCAATGTTTCATCTGTGTTTATTCCTGTAGAATAAAAAAAAGAAGTGCTGTGAACTCTAAACTAAGAACAAATAAAATTATATTAGAACTTTTGGTGTAATAGCTCAGCCAGTGGAAAATAGATCCTGGATCTCACATTCACATACAGATGACACTATTTCACATCAGATGAGTCCGGCAACATGACAAATGCCTCGCCAGGTGCAATCGGGGACTTCTATAATGTTTCCACCACACTTGCTTTAGTGAAGGTTACTGCGTTTCTACAGTGTGAAGCAGGTTGGAAAAGTCGGTGGGTGTCAGTAGAGTGAGGTGAGAGATTCACAGTGGAGGTGTGATACTGTAGACTGCAGATACTTCTTTTTCATGTGTACAGCCTTTTCTGTTTGAGATGAATTATCACGTCTCCTATTTTTACCCCGACCTCTGTTTGTGCTGTGCTGGTAACTGCATTAATCATCAGATCAGTCTAATTACATGAATGTCTCTGCCTGCAGCCTAACCTTGTGAAGTACGCTGAAAACGCAGACATTCCTACAGAGAGTATGGTCAGCCATCACATCTGTCTGAAATCCGTTATCCCAGTTCAGGAGGGTGGCACATTTTCAGGAAGTAAATCAAATACTTGTTGAATGTACAAATTCACTGAAGAATGGTGTGAGTCATGTTCCTTGAAAGATTGTTATTTTAATAGTAATAGTAAGTAATAGAGTAATTAAATATGATTGTGGTTGTCACTGCAACATAAACATTGTTGGACTGCCAGAATGCTTTGAAGGTAGGAAAACACTATAGGTTTGAGTTGTATACTCTGCCGTGCATTATAGCTGGATTGTTGTTTTTTTAAATGAACACAATGACCAAAAAGATGACAGTTTCATCTATTGATACAAATATTACATGTTCTTACTCATGTAAGCTTTAACAGTACTGGCAGTCCATGAAAGTTGTAGTGTGTCCATTTCACAAAACACATGAACACATTCAAAGTAATAATGTCATTTTCAAGTTTAACATGTGTATAGTTTAAATGTTGCTTTTGATCTGAAGGTATTACAAATAGAATGTATTTTTTTATTAACTAAAAGCTGACTCTCTTCTTCATGAGCTAAGTAAATTTCAAAATATCAGGTCACTGTGATTCAAAATGCACGGTAACATTTAAAAAATGGATGGCCTAAACAATGCTGCTTTTAAAACCTAAATTTACCCTGCGTGTTGTACAAAGTTTGTCCTCTGTGAGTTTAAGTGGCAAAGTGCAAATGGAAATTCCAGTGCTCGCTAGAATGGCTCCCCTTTTCCTGTCTACGCCCCAGTGTTTCCTGCCTGCTGCATGACTAGGTGTGTTGACTTTGAGATTGGAGCGTCTGACTTTGGGGTACGTATTGGTCTGACTGTGGGAAAGGGTGTTGGTTTCTCTGGGTCATCCACCAACCAAACAGTAATTCTCCACTTTGAGCTTCCTATGGCTCCTATATAATCTTCCCCTCTTCAAACTGAGGGCAGGTCACATACAAGGATCTGTTTAAAATGTAGTTCTGCCTAATTAAAGGCCTCACAGCCAACATCTTCTTTTGTCAAAATGCAGTGTATACTTACTCTTTGTGTTTGTGCAGCCCTGTCATAGACAAGTCCATTAGTGCTATTTGCTGCCATGTTAGGTAACTCTGCCCTTTCTAATGAACGCCAGCACACAGAGGGGCTTTAGCTGTGAACTTCCTCACTTCCTGTGAAGGTAAATAATCTTTTTTTTTTTAAATGCATCCACAGCACGGATGGAGCCCTGTATCATGTCTGTGGCATGTCAGTGCGTCTGTAAACCACTCCTGTGACTGCAAAATTACTTTACAAACTGAGCCTCACAGAGACCTGCCTGACTGCACCTGAACAATACAGTAGTTCTCTCTCAGACTAACTCCAGCCTTCTCTCACTGTGATAAAAATCAAGTCTTTGTAAGCCTCTGCAAAGACGAGGAGAGGACTGAAAATGTTATCTAGTTCTCAAAAGTGGTGTGTATTTTAAAATAAAAGAGTCTATGCATTAATGTGATACATTTGCCCTGACTCATCCCTGTGTATCTTCACTGTGATGGAGCTGAACAAGTGTATAAACTCAGTTCTGACAACAATAGATAACTTGGTAACACTTTTCAAACTGAGACAGCTCTTCTCAAAGTCAACAATAACCTTTTAATGAACGCAGACGCAGGCATGTGTTCAATTCTTGTGCTGCTAGACGTAAGTGCATTCTTCTAGATGGACTGAGGCACTCGGTGGGCATATCTGGCACTGCACTAGACTGGTTCTCATCATACAGTATTTGTCCAATAGGAAATTCTGTGTCGCCATTAATAACTACACGTCATCCTTTTCCCATATCAAGTACGGTGTGCCTCAAGGTTAAATTCTGGGACCAATACTGTTCTCCTTTTATATGCTGCCCTTGGGTGATGTCATCCACAGACATGGTAATTGTTTTCATTATTATGCAGATGACACACAGATGTACCTCCCTGTCAAGCCCACTGACCCTAGTACACTGAGTTCTCTGCATGACTGCAATTGGATGTCGATACATTTTCTTCAGCTCAACTCCAATAAAACTGAAATCCTTGTTATTGGGCCCCAACACATCACTAAACAAATACTGCCATCTAATGGCTACCTGTCACAACATATCAAGCCTGTTGCAAGAAATATTGGTGTCCTGATTGAAAGCAATTTGTGTTTTGATCAACATATCACTAAGCTTGTCCAATCATGTTTTTATCACCTCAGAAATATTGCAAAAATCCAATCTATTTTAAATCTCAGTGATGCAGAAACTGTTGTGCATGCTTTTATCTCCTCACGCCTTGATTATTTTAAGTCTATTCACTTGTCTTAATCAAACAACTTTGAAACGACTGCAGACTGTACAGAACTCAGCTACTAAGCTTTTAACCAGGACCAAGAGGTACGATCACATCACACCTGTTTTAGCCTCTTTACATCGGCTCCCTGTTTGTTTTAGGATTGATTTTAAGATCTTATTGATTACTTTTAAGGCTCTTCATGGCCTGGCTCCAGATTATAATTTAGACCTTTTAATCCCTTATGAACCTTCACGTAGTTTGAGATCTTCGGGCAGGGATCTTCTGAAAACTAAGGGGGACAGAGCTTTTGCCATCAGGGCCCCGAGGCTCTGGAACAACTTGCCTGAAGAAATTAGACTGTCTGAGTCAATGTCTTTCTTTCTTCTTTTAAGTCTCTTCTCAAAACACATTTTATCGGAAAGCATATCCTGATCTTACCTGAGCTGTCTGTTTATTTTATTGTTTTTTAATGTATTTTATCATTCACTGTGGTATTTTATTGATCTCTCTGTGAATCACTTTGTACTTTGTTTTGATAAGTGCCCTATAAATAAAGTTTTATTATTATTATTTACAATTAGATACACAAAATACTGGCTAGTTACTAAGAAGGTTTAAAAGCTTTACTGTGAATCTAGTTTGCCTGCTGACAGTCATAACTTTGTTACTAACTAATAAAAAACAGACTTAGGAGATAATAGGTTAATGAAAGATTAGTTAATGATTAGGTCATAGATATTTGTGAATCAACATACTGACCACTTTCTTCATGAGTCGCTTCTGATTAACTCTGAAACAGCTGCTGAGCAGCACAAAACTAATAACTAATTATTTAATTAATTACTAATTACTTCAACATTAATTACTCTTTTCGGGCCCAATCAAGAAAAGTGGTGTATCATACTAAGAAGTTAGTAAGTAATCCCTCATCACGTCATGATTAGCTTACCATTTTGTACCCTTTTTGTGCCCCTTCAAGTAAAGCATAATCCTACAAGATTAATAAGTAGCTACTTAGTTTTACCAGGAAATGTACAATTACTTCCAGAGACAGCAGGAGTCTCAAAAAATGTTTTAATTATTATATTCAGAGCATACATTCATATTCACATTCATGTCATACACTATGCAGTTACACTAGATGCAAACCACTTGTGATTGCAGATGATTCCTGCTCATCACTGAATGCAACTGGAAATTAACATAACCCAGCAGTGAACTAAATCTACTCATGAATCATGGTTCTTGACCTGTAATGAAACAGTTTGGAAAAACCTGCACCTGAAACTGGACCTAGGAAAACAAAGAGGGATAAGTGGTGTCTATTTTTCAGGTATCAGCAACACTAATGCTTCAGAATATGGAATGTGGATGTATATCAAATAAATAAAAAATGTGGATATTATCAAATATGTGCTCAGAAAATGATGAAAACTTTTTTTCAGAATCCCACTGTCTCTGGTTTGTAATTAAGGAACTTACATGTGGGCGTAGCACAGACATGTACTGTACAGTACGTGGTGCATAACAGCATATAGATCAATCTAAGGATCATCTCAGTTATGTAACACTGAAGACACTTCTGTGGTGTGAAAACTAGCATTTTTTTCAAATTACCACTGGCCAGACTTCTCTTTTCTCTGAAGTGAAGCAAGCTCTATATGAAAGTCTCCTAAAATAAATCGGGGGAAAGTAATTAAGTAAAAAATAATTTCTTAATGGAGACACTCATTTGGATGTGATGAATGTCTGATAAAATAAAAAGAAACAGAGACAACACGGTGGTATGAAGTGATTAAATAGGTTTATTTGATTTACAGACATGTACATTTTCTATCAACCCCCCAAGGGAGCATCACAGTTCAGTTCTAGAATAATATCCTTTAATTTCTCTGACACTTCTCGTATTGACTTGCTCTAAAAATAAAAATAACCTCTGTTTTCTGCTCAACATCAGAAAAAGGTTTCTTTATACATGATTCTTGTATGACAAGAAATAGCACATTCTCAATACATCACTTCAGTGATTATTAACATAGAATTACTCGATACAATGGACTTATACTCCTAAAGGCTTGGTGCTAAAGCAACTAAATTTGGCAAAGTGAAACTCAATTCATGACCCATGTGACCAGAGCCAACGTCCCTTCTGACGATAGATGACAATATGTCAGCACTTACTGTGAGCATGAAGTGACAGTCCTCTGTGGCAGAGGCTGTTAAGTTGATGCTAGGCTATGGTTCAAATAAATCCCTGAACATTAAGTGTGCAAAATGGTTTGATCAGTTCTTAAAAAAAGAAAAAAAACATTTACAAGAGCTACAAAAATGAATGCAAAAGTATTGCACGCCAAACATGAGACTAATACGTTGTCTTAAAACCATCACATTGCAGTTCCTTTTGTGTGTAGTATGTGTGAGATGTCCAATTCATGATCACAGTAAACAGTATGAATCTTAGTGATGTAAAAAGGTATTGTGTTGTTTCATTGTGATACAAAAGGATGAACAAATAGGTATTTCTAAACCCAACGACATACAGCAAAGTGTAGTATACTCAAACATTAAACTTCCCTTTATAGATTATTCTTCATTATTGTAACAAACAAATAAATACATTGCATCCAAGCCATCATTTACAATATATTAAAGTTGCTGCGTGATATAGCTATATATATATATATATATCTATTGTAGTTAAAAAAACCTCATTTGGTAACATATATAAAAAAAGAAAATCAACAAAAGGAAGGTAAGAAGCTTAGTTCATTAAGAAGATGTAGGTGTGTAAACACGTCAGGTTGGACAGAATCACATTCAGAGAGCTCCACGCAGTTGGAGAGAAGCTAAAGCTAATGATCTGGCAACAAGGACACAGCCCACACAGCACCCCACACACAGCCAGTGAGTCATGCTCACACATCAATGCTACAAGAACCACCTCAATGTCTCCCTTTATTCCTCTGCTAAGATCAATCCATCCTCCTACTCCTTCTGTGTTTTCTCAGAGGTCTGCAAAGTGCTTTTTTTCCCTTTATGCACAAGTTTTAAAACCTTTGACTCCATTAGAGGGTTTAAGGTTTGAGTAAAATTATATCCACCAGGTAATATACTACAAAACAATCCTTCAAGGTAGCTTATAATTAAGCTTTTGCCTACAGCTTTGTATATACAAGCAACTAGCTATAGCACACGTTTTTCTTCTTTGTGGGATTTGGCATTCAATTTGGATAATTACAAATACGATACTGTAATTAATACAGAGTGATGAAATCAAATCCAGGTTTTGTCATTTGTGTATGTCTGTTTCATATGTATTAGGTAGGGGGATTCTGTTTTTCAACTCCTGCAGTGACATCTGAGGACATGCTGGTCTGGTTTCAAAGGGGGATTCCTCGCTTATCTGTTATCACTGATAAGAGCTCGCAATCAGTCTAACCTGGGCCCGAAGGATTTCCTTTTCCTGTCTGGGATTTTGATTTCCTTCAGTAATAAACTGATGACTGTGACTTCAGCTCTTCTCAAAGGTCCTTTCTTCTAATCGTGGAATGGGATATCTACAATTGCAAGGGGAAAAGTTCTCTATTCACAATGCCTGTTATTGTAACCAGTGTGGACTGGACTGGACTCCATCATTAAAAGGGACTCCCTCTCTGTGTGGGTGTTGTGTCCAGAAATTCTAAACCAACCAAAGAGCTAAGCCTTTAAGGGGAAACCTGGCTCACTGATAAGGCAGTGTGGATAAAAAGGTTGGGTTCCTTAAAAATGTTCGTATTGCTTCTCATGTACACAAAAAACACAGGTGTTACTCCTTAAAAATCAAAAGAGTAGCATTGCATTTACTTTTGGGAAAAGCATGTACATTATAAATTATAAAATATATAATCCAGTGTCCGCTTTAGATTGCATCATCATCCTTCTGAAACAATCATAGGCAGTAACCTCCAGTTTCAAATCCAACATACATCACACAGAAAGAAAGAATAAAAAATAAAAAAAATCACAAGAAACCTTGTGAAAAATAATGTGCAGAAATCTCTCAACTCTGTCATGTTCTCTGGCACGGTCTACGCTGAATTAAGTGCTAAAAGCTTAAAATAAAAACACATGTGGGGGTCAAAAGAAACAGCTGTTGACTTTTAAGGCTGATTCACTGACCTGTAGACAGTAACACTTTTTGGCTCTTGGTTGACGGCTATGTTTACATGCACAGACAAACTTTTGATCGATTATGAGAATACTGCATTCATCATGTAAACACTGTATTTACGTTAGAAGTTCATGTTGTTAATACTGCGATTAACATGTGCAGAGTAATCTGATATTAGTCTCAATATTGGAGGCTTGTTTGAGAATGATATTCCTGCTGCACATTTGAACAAGTTGCATCAGTTGCTCCACATAACTTGAATTTTACAGCTTCTGCCTGTTTACAGGCTCCATTTGTTGAAAGCCATAGCAGAATGAATTGTGGAAAATTTGCCTGGGAGCAACAGAAACACAATGGAGCTTTAGGACTGCAGTTTACAAATGATGCTGCTTCTACTGTCTAGCAAATATAAACAGCTTATCATACTAATTTCATGGCAAAAGCTGAATTACAGTGTGCATGTAAACATAGTCAGTGACGGTCATGACTGTTGTTGGGGGTCAGTGCAAAGTCTGAAGGAATGTAATGACGCTATGGCACTTGGTGCAGATTGACAGCCGATGTTGCAGACAGACACATACGAGACAGACCGTTGGACAGACAGGCAGACAGACAGACAGGGCAGGTTCATGGTCAGCATTCAGTAGTATGGCATCAGGAGTTGGAGGGGTCAGGGGGGATTTTGCCACCCCACCTCCTCCCTGGAAGGTTCAGTGGACACCAGCTGGTCGGCCGGCTTCAGCGCACTGCTGTGCACCTTCTCACCGGCCTGTGATTTAAAGGCGTTTCAAAGAGGGGCAAGACGCTCCCTCGTTCCAGTTCTGAGCAGCCTCCACGAGTGTGTAAAAAGGAAGAGCAGCAGGAGCCAGGAAGAAGAGGAGGAGGAGGAGGAGGAGGAGGAGGACGATCGTGGCGATGACGATGGTGAAGAGAACATGGGCGTGGTTTTAAAGAAATGGATCAGCTGCCCTTGGTCTTTATCTCCATTTTGTCATCCTAATTGATTTTGGTTGCTCCTTCAGATGGCTCATCATTTGGTTGTCACCTGAAAAGAGAGCGAGAGAGAGAGAGAGAGAGAGAGAGAGAGAGGGGAGGAAATAGTGCGGTTAGAGTCTGGCCTCACTGCAGGACATTCTCATGTAATTAATGTCGAGGTCGAAAGCTCCTGGGCCATCTGTTAGGACCTTCCTGATAACGCCTGCACACCAGGACCAGCCTGTGACCTAAATATTTCCCTGCAAACAGCATACCAACACATAACAGTTTGTTTAATGCATCCCAAAATCTGTACAACAGCAAACTATAAGCCACAGTCACACACCGCTGTCTCGCCAGATGTGCAGATTTGGGCTTTACATTAGATGTTGATGTTACTATGTTTCTGCCTCAGTGTATATACCAAATATGTTAAACATATACACAAAGATTAATGAAGGAAAGAGTTTGCTGATGTAAAATGAGGCTTTCAGCAAGCTATTGCGAGAAAGCAGACTGCATAAGTTGATTTAAAAAATACTACATGACTGATTTGGAAAATGTTACTTGGAGTTAAATGTTAAATTACCTCTAACTAAACTTTTGATGTAAAAGTGCTATTGCTGGCTACAGTGTGCCAGCGGTGGAAGACGTATCCAGATCTTTTACTCAAGTAAAAGTAGAAATACAGAAATGTAAACTCTTCAGTACTCAAAAGTACAGCTGTATTATCAGCAAAATGTACTTTAAAGTATTTGTTATGCAGTGAATGGCTGATGTCAGTGTTAAATTATTTTATATTAGATTATTATATTATCAGTAGTGATGCAAAAAACTGATCATATTTTATATGTTGATTTTTTTTAATGTAAAATATTAATCTTCAAAGTAAATAGTAACTATAGGTGTCAAGTAAATGTAGTGGAGTAAAAAGTACAATACATCCCTGAACTGTAGTGGAGTAGAGGTAGAAAGTAGCATAAAATGGAAATACTCAAGTAAAGTACAAGTAACTCAAAATTGTACTAAAGTACTAGAGTAAATGTTCTTAGTTACTTTCCACCACTGCACTGTGCCTCATTTTCATGAAATTAATGGTTTTGCATACTCTCTATCACAAGAAAGGGACATTTCCGCAATGTTCCGAGCCAGTGTCTCGCACCCTCGAACACACATATACACACCCACAGACCCACAGACATGTGCATACATAGACATATACAGACACACTCACACACAACAATGGCACATCAGACAAACAAAGGTAATAGAAAACAATGTGTTTTGGTTCTGTAGATGCAGATCCAATCCTCTCTGGGATGAACAATTTTCCTCAATTATTAGTGTCAGTTGTTGCTGTAATCTCTGTGAATTGTTTATGAGCCAAACATGAAATTAAATCGTTCAAATGCCAGCGTGACATAGAGATAATTAGAGTTGTGAATGCTTTGATATGTGCAAGATTGGCCTGCCTCCTCGCAGCTTCACTATTACTGTGTGGTCACTGTTGGCTTCTCAAGCAAAGGGGAGGTCTGATTGGTCTGGCAAGCGAATAAACTCTAATCAAACCGACTTGTAGTGGATTTTGGCTGGGAGGACGCATCATGACTGAACTCGGCCGGGCTGACGTTGCTGGCTTCTCATTCGAGGACGGATGGAGAAAGCAGTGAATGGTCCAGTAAATGAGACCGAATATACATTTCTGTTAAGGAAAGCACTGCTTCTTCCTTTTCACATATTCATTGGATTATGAAAGAGGAAGATCTGAAAGTTGGTTGAAAGGTCGCATCAGAGCCTGGCTGTACACTGTGTATGTGTGTGTGTGTGGGGCCATGAACCCACTCAGCACTGCTGGCTGAGGCTTTTGTTGAATGATAAGAGTGTGAAGATGGAAAGTATGTGCCTGCAGCTGTATAAACACTTTTAACAGTTAAAGTTTGGACAGCAGTGACTAAATCAGAGTTTTGCCTTGTGATGTGAATTTCCTCCAGGAATATTATGGGATTGTAGTTACTGAATAAATGAGTGTGAAGCTCCGCTGTCAGACCTCACACTGATCTTTTGACAGCCCCCAGCTTGGGGATGTCCTCTAGTTATTGTGCGGTGTTGGGTGAATCTGGTCAGCAGAGGCCGGTTCCTCCTGCAGAGGAAGTTAATTGGATCTCAGTGTATCTGATCTCTGTCTGGGATTGCATCACCAGAGATTAATAGCTTGCGATGT
Organism: Siniperca chuatsi; assembly: GCF_020085105.1. Lineage (NCBI taxonomy): Eukaryota > Metazoa > Chordata > Actinopteri > Centrarchiformes > Sinipercidae > Siniperca > Siniperca chuatsi. The sequence goes on from NC_058055.1 coordinate 6,162,506, forward strand.
ATAACAGCTTAGGCAATTACTGCTTCTCTTCATCCTCATTTATTCAGCAGTCGTGTGTCTTTTCTCTCCTCCTCTAAATTCCTCTCCTTCACTTCCACTCCTCGTCAGAGCCAAACACTCTGAAATATAATATAATGTTGTACCACTGGGAACAGTGGTCAGAGTGAGTGTGAACACTTGTCATCAGAGAGTGGTTGAACTGTGAACTCTATTGATCTGTGAGTCAGACCCAAGGGGGAAACATTGCCTGTCACTGACTGGATTATCCTCCAAAACAAATGTAGAAAATCAATCACCACAGACCGGTGCATTGGTGGTTCACTTTAGAATAGAAATGATCAGTTCGCAGGCATATTCAACTCTGACTTCATGTAGCTGTAATCACTGTTCTCTATAATTAGCCCCTTTTGACAGCAGGGGAGAACACGCTTTAGCTGCTGTGTGTGACAGAGAACGGATGAAACCCTCAGGCACAAACTGAAACCTGATATGAGTGGCAGCCATGTGTGAGCCTTTCATGTCACCTATCATTAGCTGTGCATGCTAATGTCACCCCGCCAATGGTAATGACACTGCAGTAATTACAGTAAAAGACCATACTGGCAGTTTTGTATATTGTAGTCCATTAACTACAAATTGTGTATCCTTGATATTTCTGCAAACCATTTTCCAAAGCATACCACAACTTTTTAGATTGATTTCCTGCCTTCAAGACAGCCATTGCCTCCCATTCATCAGTGCGCAATGCAAATCAACTTGCAGAGCTTCCGAAGTTGATGGGTAATCCATCATACTATTGCTCTTTTTTTTGTTAGGCTATGTATGAAGTGTTCGGAACACCCTCATTATTGGCCCATTCAACGACACTTTGACACTGCCGATTGGAAATTAGTTTGATAAGTAATATCTAATAACAATACATGAGACAAAAATTCACACTATCCTTTTCACAGCATCCATTGTGAAATGTTTGTTTATTGTTTGTCTTCTGAGACAGAATCTCCTGCATTATTATCTACAGAGTAGTTTTTAATCTTTTTTGTTTATTCTTGTTTGTTTTAATGTGTTGCATGGGAGGGGAGGCTACGACTGCATTTCATCATCCAATTCCATATAGTAATACAATACAACATTGCACAATGAGACAATAAAACTGGACCTTGAACCTTGAATGCAATGCTTTCATCAGCTGATGCTCAAATGTCAGATAATGCCCAAAGAAGGAACATTTTTTTTACAGTGGTTGTAACTGACTTATAGATCACCAGGCCAGACCACCAGGATGCCCCTGGAAGTAGATTTTTTATTCTAAAGTAAAATGAATTTAAACTATTTATTGTCCGGAAGGTAAGGGTAAATCTGAAATTGTAAATGAAGGCTTGAGAAAACAGTCAGCAATGATATAAAGTGTTTTTGTAGTTAATGGAGTCATCCTGTCTTCCGCCTGCAAAAATTTGCACCTTCATACAATTTTTCCACCAAATCGACTGTAGCCTTCAAATACTGCAGGGAGATGCAACTGGCAGATCTCACTGCTTCCTGAGCTGAACTCTAACCATTCTGTAAGAAATCCTACACATCTCGATTTCCTCGTTTTCACAAGTTGGTGCAATTTTATCATGAAAACCTCTAATCAGAGCAGTTGTCAGCGAGCTTATGATCAAACCTTTGTTGACATATTTTATTCCTTGCACATCAAGAAATAAACTGATTTGCATTTTTTTAGGAAAGCTAACGCAAAATTTGATTTGTTTGTCATACAATCTGACCATCTACATTTAACACTCAAGATACACACAGATCATTATTGGGATGTGGTAATAATAAACCCAGCAGTTTACACATTCATGACCCTTTTTTTGCACTCTGTGTACATATAGTATTTTGACGAATATTTAGAGGACAAATAAACCCAGACAGGGTTACAAAGAAATGATTAGGGGTAAAAGGGGTAGACCTTGACCCTTTGGCTAAACAGGATAACCTTTACAAATAAGTCACAACAGATTGCTTGTCCTTCTAATCAGTGAGTCAGAGTTTAATCTTGTTATTCTTTGCCGGCAACTACAGTAGCTCCCCATTGTCCTACGGTGCAGAGTTGGCTGGTGTGCTGCCAATTATTGTCTTTTCTTTTCTCAGTTAATAATTAGAGGTTTTGCACCATGTGTGTGCGTCTGATAAAGGCAGGAAGGAGGGAAGGCAGCTTAGGTCTTGATAAGATGCCAGATAGTTGGTCAAATAACTACCACTCCAAGAATGGCTAGACACTTCCTGAGTACAATGTGACGGGAAACAGATCATAGATCAATCATTTGTGTATCATCTTGTGTATCACCTCCTGCGTTTACACTGTCAAAAAGCTTGTTTTCAGAAGAAAGGAGCTCTAAACGATGTCAGATAATCAGAAGAGAGCCCTATAAATGTTAATGTTCCAAGACCGTTTCTTTGGTATCAACCACTTAAACTGCTCGTAGAACTGCTGATGTGAAAAACACTAAAGTGTAAAAGCGTCTTTAGGACAAAAGGCAATTTACCTCGTCATACCTTGACTGAAGAGGGTGGTCGGGTCAGCTGGCTCAACCTGAGGACAGAATAGAGGGATACTTTTAGAAATTAAGGAAAATTCCAGACAAATCTTCTCAAACTACATTCATTTGTTATTCTCTTTTTCTGAATAATCTCTATTTTTCCACCAATTTTTTCCCAATTTTACTCACTACATGCTAACTGTCTTCCTTGGTCTTTCGATCATTACTATCTGATTCTCTGATCCTTCAGGCTGCAGGCTCAGCCTGCCTTAACCCACAGTGAACCTGTACTTTCAAGGTGCACTGGCATGGCAGATGAGACAGATCTACTCTCACATATCACTAAGTGTAAATGTGGACTGGGTGCATGTGTGGAGGGGGGACACGCACTGAACCTGAGCTATAAATGGCAACCCTGCAGCCAAAAAAGCTAACAACCTAGAAATAATACAGCAGTCTTTAAGGCTGGAAATAGAAAGGTGCGCTCCAGTGAGTAACTCGTTCGGCTCCGCTTCTTTTATAAATAGCGCTGAGTATCTGAGGACACACTCAAAGGGGGGGGGGGAAATCTGCAAAGCGCTCTGTAAAGTCAGGGGAAATTTATAAACTGCAGGCTTTATAGCGTGAATGGAATCTATAAATATCAGTCATGAAACAACCCTAGTTGTACAAAGTTGTGGATGTTGTCATCTTTCTTGGTCCCCGAGGTGCTGTTTGCAGCTTGTTACATAAGAGCTGCTGCTGTTTTGAGATTTTTCTTCATTGGGATGTTTAGTACAAATCTGTACAGTTAATCTGTACAGAGGTGGGCCTTGGGTATACTATGTGAGGTATGCAACAGTATGTTTGCTTTGGATGTAATCTGACAAGCTGGTGTATGATTAACCCATCTTTAGGTGAGGCATAAAAGCAGAGGTGGAGGTGAACTATTCTGACAGCACAGTTCTTGGTAGATACAGATGGACATTTATTCATGTAAAAGTAGGAGAATAATGCATTTGACATTAAATAAGGCTCAAAGTGTGTTCTCAGTGTAATGACCTGACATCAAATATCATACACTTGCACTGGATACCTGAATGTAGTTCAGGAAAAAGTTTGGTACCACTTTCTAATAAGGCAGATTATTAACATTTATAACTGCAGACTTGCTGTTTATTACCATGTATTCATGATTTATTAACATTTATAATGACAGATTTGTTTGCTTATTAGAAAGTCACAAACTCTCCTTTATTAATGGCTTAATGACTTGACTTCATTACAGATTAAATAGCCAGAGGGATTTTTCACAACCTGGCAACCCAAAAGTTGTTGTTATTAATGGCTTATAACTGATCTATAAAGCATTAGTAAATGATTTATTAATGATTAATAAAGCCATTAGTTAAAACGTGTAAACCCTGCATAAAGGGTAACTTTTCAGAAAGTGGTACCAAAAGTTGAGATACTGTATTAGATTTGAAATGTAGTAGTAGAAACTCTAAAACACGATTACTCAAAAGCCTCCACACTTCTATGTTAAGGATCCTATATGTGAAAAAGGACATACAGGAAAAACCTTCCAATGACTCCAAGCAGCTCTGTTTTTTATCTGAGACTTTTTAACTCCATCTGTTGCTCTATTAGCTTTGCCCTACAGCGTGTAGTGTGAAAGTCAAGGGGTTGTGGTTAGAAATAGTTTGAGTGAACTTGTGCCATCTGCCCACTCTGTGCAATAATGTGGTCAGATAGCTTGAACCACATATTGGACCACAAACTAGTATCTATTACTGGCACGACGGCAAGAGTGTGACTTTTCTTTTAGTCATTGTTCCGTATTTCTTCCCTTTTTTTCCTGGACCAGGCCCAACAGAAGCCACAGCACGGCTTAGTGGTGCCTTTACAAAGACCCCTTTAAAACTGTATATTAACATTACACAGAGGAAATATTAATGGCTTGACCCCAGGATTATAAAATGCAGTAAATTCACTGAAACGAGAAGTTGGCAGTTTCCACATTTCTTTTGAAAATTTTAAGCTGTCCGCTACAGTACATATGATTAAAAATAGGCTTATTCTGGTTAAGTTTTACAAAAATCTCTCACATCTGGCTTCGGCGTGGGAACGACCAGCAACCAACTCCATAGGGTGAAGACAAGGCAACAGCAGACAGACTTTAGACATCAGACTACCATCCTGTCTAAAAATGTCCCTCATCTTCAACAGGAAGGAAGTCATTTCTGAGAGTGCTGGCACCAGGGGAGTAAGTCAATGTGATAAAAAGTAGGAAAAAATAGTCAAAAAGAAACAAGAAGTCATGTCTCACCATCTGAAAGAGGATGAGTGTGTTTGTTTTAGCCTTTTAAGGCCATGACCCGCTACTGTGCCCTCTGGAGTCACGTCTTTGGTGTTTGAAAGAGGAAAATATGAATGCATGAATTAGAGGGGCGGTAGCTGGTAAAAGTCTAAGTAAGCACACTTTAACAAATTGATGGCTAGAACAGCTTGTGTCAGCTCTGGAGCACTTTTAGCTGACTGGGACTTTGTATTGGCTCAGGGGCCTTTCTGAGTCTTGCAGGGTTGGCACCATCGTTGGCATCGTTGGGCGGCTTGACACACGGCAAACCCCAACATCAGGGTTAAAGAGTATAGCATTGTCCAGATAAAGTGTCTAACCTCTTTGTATCTGTATGACACTCAGAATGAAGCCAATATTATTGCTACTTCTTCAGCCTCTTGCACTGAGGTGGTGTGTTTGGATTTTTGGACCTCTTACTCAGAAAGTCAGTGGAGGACATCTCAAGCAAGTATTAAATATTTAAAGAATGAATGACTAAATAATAAATGAAATAATGATGAGTTATTCAAACAATGTCTGAGTCACTTACTGTTTCTCTGCCTTCTCCCTGTCATCCAGGAAAAACAGCGCAGTGGCCAGGAAGAACATGCCCCCCAGGACGATGATAAAGGGACACAGCATGAGGGCATAGCCCAAACTGAGGAACCGCCACAGCGCTGACGTAGCATAGCTCTGCTGAAGGGCGTCGGAGATCTGCAGCCAGGCATCCCAGCACAAATACACAATGACAAACACACATCCCCCACCACCATCACCAAAACCACCACACACATGCACACAGACAAACATGGACACAAACACAAGAGAAGAGAGATTCTATTCAAACTAATCATCCAGCAAAAGTTCTTAAAATACCCTGCCATGCCCTGACACACTACATGACGCTATGCTGCTCATACACTCACACTGAATGCTTTACCAGAGTGAGTTATGCATGTTCCATCATAGCAACAGATAAAACCCACAGTAAGATATCCTGTTTTTGTTTTAAGCAAGGTTGGATTTCACAGCTAATAGCTCGTGTTGCTGTCGAAGGCTTGAGTAACACTGGCGTTCAGTCTGCCATGCGTGGCGCTGAGGAAAACAACAGCTGGAGAATGGTGGGTGTTAACCATTTCTGCCTCCCAGTGTCACTCATAAGGCAGCTCTCAAACATGCGGCTCTAAAACACGCATAGATCTGCGTACTGACAATCGTGAGGGAGAGGAGGCTGCCAATGGTAGCTTTTAGCAGATTGTGTGGATGTATGCACAGCAGGAACAAGAGGGGGCTTCTCCTCCGTGTGTAAGTGAGAGTCTGAGCGGCCATAGGTCACCCTGGCAGAAGCACATTGATTATATGTTAGTGTCAGCAGAATGAGATGCTCTATGGGGAGAGCTGGAGAACTGCTGACAGGAGGATGTTGGAGGGAGTGACCGTGTGTACAGTATTTGTTCATATGTGCATGTGTAAGGCGCGTGAGTACATGAGGAGTGATCAGAGAAAGAGAGGGGATGGTGGAGGAAAATAACTTCTGGTGTACATCCAGCAGCTGTGTGTGTGGCCAGTGCAGAGCTATTTTGTCAGGTACAGTAAATTGCCTGCAACTTGCGCAGTACAGCTTAGCTAAAAATACATAGCAAACTGCTGCATGTCTAATTTTCGAGATAGAAGGCATTTCTGGGGAGATTGCTGAGAAATTGTTCCTGGTGTTCCCCTTGCCACCCACTCTGCCTGCGGCCATGTACTACTCGTACAGTATAGGAGAAGTCCATTATGTGTACAACTGCCTTGGTCTAAGTGCTGATGGAGGTGGATTTCAGATGTACTCAAGCACTTTTTTGTTTTTTACACAACAGGAAGTGGCAGTTATGTGGCACTTTGGCACCAATATCTGCAGGCGTTCCCACAAAAGATAACTGTGTTGCACTGGGAACACCACATTGGTTTGTAGAGTTGAGTACATCATCTGCAGGTCTGTTTGGTGCACATGTCAAAACCCAATTGTAAACCAAAAAGACTCACTCACTCACTCACTCACTCACTCACTCACTCACTCACTCACTTTCTCCTGTGGTTGCTTAGCAATAACCACCAGTCTGTTTTTCTTGAGATCCTCTACTTTGCTCATTCACAGGAATTGTGCCAGTCTGCATGGATGAGTGTATATCTGCCCGCGCTCAGCGTGCGTCACGACAAGTCCATCACACTTGCGTGCTAAACCTCAGTTCAGGAACTGAGGCACTGAGTGGTGACGCACTTGGAGCATTCTGGGCCTAGTTGGTCGGGGGTTTGTGGAGGAGTGAGAAACCCCCGGACATTCAGTATGTCACTCAGAGGAGAGTCGTGACCCCGGAGGCTGGATGGAGAACCTGGCTGACTGGCTAACTGTGGGGCCATGTCTGGGTAACTCTGCCTGGCAGTGTGTGTGTGTGTGTGTGTGTGTGTGTGTGTGTGTGTGTGTGTGTGTGTGTGTGTGTGTGTGTGTGTGTGTGTGTGTGTGTGTGTGGACTGCATTATTTTGACATTTGGAGCTTGCTGGAATATTATGAGAGCAATTACAATTGGAATTGATCACCTTCCACATATCATGTTGTAAAGTTGAAACTAAATGTGGAGCTAATGATTATTTTCATTTTCAACAAATTTATTTTATTATTTAGTCTATGAAATGTCAGAAAATAGGAAAAAATGCTCATCAAAAGTTCTGAGATCGGATCTGAAGGTGACATCTTTCCATTGCCTGTTTTGTCCGACCAACGGTCCAAAACCCAAACATGTTTAATTAACAATGATGTGAAACAGCTCTATGAAGCAGCAAATCCTCAAATTTGAGAAGCTGAAAACAGTGAATGTTTATCATTTTCATTTGATTAATGACTTAAATGCTTAATCAGTTATCAAAATTGCTGTCAATTATTTTTCTGTGGATTGAATAATCCATTAATCTTTTCAGGACTGGTTGCAATATTTACATGTAGAATTGAGACATGCAAACTGAGTCTTTCAAAGTACTGTATCTCTAAATGTGTCAATAGGAAGTTTGTACAATATAAGATGACACTGGGTTTTATTTGATCTGCAGGAACAGTACAGCGCCAGTCTTTGAGCCGGATTCTGTTTCTAAGAATTTGGATTTTTTTTAATGCCAGCTTTGTTTAGTCTTTTGAAGAGCTTGTCAGTACTTGGAGATAACTTACTGCTCCTTTTATCTGGCTTTGACAAGAGTTTAACATTTCCATTTAAGGAAGAAAAAAACAAAACAAAAAAAACCCAGGGCACTTTCAATGCAGCTCGACAGACAGCTGCGTCTGTTGCCAGCCTGTCAGGCCCCGACAGAAGATCTCGAGGATCAGTTTGATTCACTAATCAAAGACTTCCACTTTGCCTTTGTTAACATAACCTAGGCTGTGAGCCAGAGGCATGACAATGAAAATGTAAACACATGACACTAAGGCATTCTATTCTCTCCCAGCAATTTACTGGCACCAAAGATGTTACTACAGCATGTTTTTGTGTGTTGTCTATGCAAAAGAGTCAATTTTTCTTGCTTCTTGTATGCTCAAATAAGCCATACAGAATGTGTACCTCCATGGCGTTACTATTTAACTTAAGAAATGTTCATTCTCTGTTTGGAATGAGAAGAACGCTGCGTGACAGTCTGAGGTGGATCCTGTTTCACACTCCATTGAGTGGTGAGCAGCACTTGTATTCTGGCCTCCTGGATGCTATTCTCTGGGTGTATGTGTGCAGTTTGGATGGTGGGGGGTTGAGGGAGTGAATGTGACCTTGAGAGGCCTAGTAAGACCCACTCGCTCATCTCCTGACCAATCAAATAAAGTAACACTGGCCCCTCCTGGGAACCATGAGATTTACTAGAAAACGCCACTGACAGCCTGAAGGGCAGTGGTGAAATCACAACTCTGTTCACCAGCCCTCCTGAGACGTGTGCTAAAAGCTCCTCTTGTACCTCACCTTGCACTGGCCCACTTAAAGCAAGAGCTGAACTTGTATCTGAATACATCGTGTGTATGAATGGGGCGCTCACAGATACGCTGAAGTTGTACATTCCAGCTGGGATTTACGACCTGGGGTAAATCTTAAATATATTCCCCCTCTCACTCTGATCACCACTCTTCTGGGAGAGTCTTACCAGGCCTATCAGGTACGGACTTCCTGCGTCACCCAGGAGATGAGAGGTGAAGCTCTGAAAGGCGACCGCTGTTGCTCTCCGTGTGGGGATAACGACAAACTGCACAGAGAGAAATCGAGGGTGAAAAATACATGAGATCGTGTGAGGTAATGAAGAGATAGAGGTAGAAAGATTCACTCAGCCATGTTAAAACAACTCTTGCAGTCTTCAATTATGTAGGCAGAGCCCACTTCATTGGTTCAAACACCCCAGGCAGACCTGTCAGTCACAGTAAAAATGTCACTAATGGCCTGTCTCTGTCTACATACTCACCACAGTCTCCATCCTAATTACAAATTAAGGAGCTGGTTGGTACACCCACCTTACTGAAAGTCTAATTTCAATTTACTCAATTGACCTCCTCTTTTCACTTTTAGAATACGAAAACATACATCAGAGAACGGGCTCCCCTCCATTTGTTTCCATGAGCGGTGTATGAATCAATCTTGTTAAAGGCAGTAATTATCAGCCCCACCCAAACTGTAGCCAACAAGGTCCGAGTCCACTCACACATTTCACAACTCAAAACTGTCTCTAATTGGATGATCGCCGTTTGGAACAGTTGCAGGAATGTCCAGAGACCCGGTGGATAAGTATAGGTTCTCAGTACTTACCATTAAAATGTCTGCTGTTATGGCCCAGTTCAGGAAAAGCAGCGTCTCTCCTATAAAGATGCAAACCTAAATAAAGAAGAAAACAATTGTCCATTGAGTGGTGCTAATTAAGATCAGCCAATTTCCACTGCACAAAAGACAGGAAGCCAAAAGAGGAGGTTGCAGATATTGCTACCGTGTGTGGGAATCCACTGCTGAATAAAAGTGCTTTGGTTGCTGTGGTTTAAAAACATGTTATTATGCTGTGGCCCAATTATACGTGGAGGTGCAGGCCGTCATTTTGGTTCCATTGAGCCGAGTATATAGCCTACAGGCTGAAAAACAGCACGGGATGATAAGGATTGTTTATTCTTGTCAAAGCCGTATATTCAAGGTGGAGTTTAAGTTTAGATCCAGCTGCAAGATTTGAATTATGTCCTACTTCTGAATGGGTGGAACAGAAAATGTAAACTTTAAATAACATAGTGGAGTTGACACACAGTGTACTATATGTACATGTAGGCTACTGTATGTACACAGGGCTGGTAGCAGCTGGTGTTGCTATTTGGCCACTTTCTTAAAAACAGACCCAGGGGGATTTGGTTGCAGTAGGATCCCGTGTATCTGTATTGGCTGGTTTGGTCTGGCACGGTTTAACATGGCTGTGTGTTTCCTGCTGGGGAATAACCCCTCTGCCAGTGTGCCAGACCTACAGTACAGTACAGAGAGCTACAGAAGGAGCCTGACAGCGGAGATGTAGACAAGTCTGTTCTGAGGGGCTGTGAACCAGACACCGTGACTGACATGTTGCCTCTTAGAAGACAGAAGCCTAGCCTTTCCTCAGATTAGCTGTGTGTTGACGAGACAACAGCTGCGTGGGGTCAATCGGCCTCGACAGAGCAGCACCGACCGTTACAGCCACGTCACGCCTTATAATATGACACATCTGTCAGTGCTTCTCCATGAAACCTGAGTTGATCACTTACAACTGCCTTCGGTGTGTAAGTGCGTGTGAATGATTTGTTAGTTTGAGTAGTCTGAGAAGAAGTGAAGTCACATGTTTGAAGTTATGGCCTGTTATGGTTAAAAGACTATTACTGTTGCATGTTTTCGTACAACAAAATACTTTATTCTTCCTTGGTGGAATAAAACATTTGAAAGCATGCATCTGCACCTTTACCCATTGTGACCAATACAAAGATAGAAATCTGGTGTCACTCGAGTGCATCAGCAAAAGCCCTTTCTGCCACACAGCATTTGTCTAAAACTGAGTTGGACAGATCTGTAATCATGTAATTAATATGGATACTTGTGCACCTCAGGTCTAATTGGCTGAGTCATGCCCCTGTCAAACACTTGATGAATGTGCGCCTTTGACCTCATGGGAGTTCATATAAATTTTAATTCATTAAATTAAAATCACCACTTATACAAGTAATTATTTGTCATTTAGGAACTACTTTGTTAAGCAGCTGTTGAAAAACTACACTATATGGCGCATTGAGCATTTAACTAATATGGTTTCATTTCATGTTTTCATTCGTTTTGGTTGAAATGGTGTGTTATTGTTGCTGGCTTAACATCCTGAATATACAAATAAGATTACATACTTAAACACACCTCACATATACTGTAAATAAAATCAGCAGTAAAGTCAGAGGCCAGACATGTCAGCCAAGGCCACATATTTAGGATGTGGAAGGCTGTTTGTTATGTTCCCTTACACACATGGGAAATATTTTCTATCTTTTCCAGCTTTCCAGCATTATTACCACCCAACTTGTTGAGAGCCAGTTCCTATTCCTTTGTCACTGATAAGAGTGAGAAATTTGTGCTTGTTGAGTCCAACAGCCCCAGAGTGCATTGTTTCATGGCAGTGGTTCTTAAGTTGCACCCTTTCCTGCTTCACAAGGCAATTAGACACACTAGCTCTCTGCACATTTGCCTGAGAGTCTTAACTTTTGGCCAGACGAGGTATGAGCCTCAGCTACCTGCAGTAGCTCCTGAGGCCATGTCAATCTAACCTGCAATCAAGGCTATTCATTATGAGGAGCAACACCCACTCACTGCCTCTGGGCCTGAAAGGAACTGGCAGGTGTCCTCTTACTACTTTATTCTTGATTCAAACATTAACCCCACCCTTCTCTTGTTAAATTGGTTACCAGACTTTCCCATTTAATTCTCAGCACCTTAGACTAATCCATGATTAACAAACTAATATTGCTTTTTTCACTGGGGACCTGTTGATTCTTGGAAGTAGGAAAGCAATAACGGACCTAATCACAGCTCCCTCCACCGTTCGATTAAACTTCCTCTGCTGAAGACACAATATATACAAAAGAGTTACAGGAAATGCGTCTTACATAAGCTCCTACGATGCTCTTCTTGGCAACCACGAAGATGAGGCAGATGAAGATGGCCGAGCCCAGCATGCTGACGGCGCACACGAGAGGGTCGGCTCTCTCTGTCTTCTGGCGGCACAGGCGTGTGGTGGCCGCCCCGATGACCACGCCTAACAGACCCGTCACGCAGGTGATCGCCCCGAAGATTAGGCTAAACGGGAGAGCAGAGACGAGAGGAGATAACTGTGATGTCAAATATATATCATGCAAGTTTTTAGTCCATGCAACCACGAAGATGAAGTTTCAGCTAGGATATGCAGATTTAAAAAACAGCATGGCTTATTACAAATGGTACAACATTTAAATACTTCCAAAATAAATAGAACTATAGTATATAATGGTGTAAATCCACTTAAACCCAGTTCATCCAGCTTTTTACGTGTGGTACACAAATGATGCTGGTATCAAGGTTTCAGTCATTTCAAACCAAAAGGTTTTTAGTCATTAACCTCTCACCTGTCTGTGCTACTGCAGATCGCTTTTGTACAGGCCTCTGCCGTCTTCTGCACCACCTGGGCTCTGGCCAGGTACAGAGGGATCCACATACCAAACGCACCTGTGGCAAAGGACACCGCCGCGGACGCCAGGGACGAGAACACGTAGCTCCGGCTAGCCACGAAAAAAAAACACACGCATACACAAAATCAGGTGATTATCTTGGCTTACAAAAGAAGAACATAAACAAGCTACTGTTTGTCTCAAACAGCTCACTTGCAGCTCTGGTGCTAAATGGTAAGTAAACTGAAATGATATGCAGTTAAGGCTGACAGTTTTATGTAGGAGACAAAAATAACACACACTTTTCATGTTGCCATAGGTGGTGAATATGGGCGACTGTGTACAGCTAATAGTCACAAGGGATACAGGGGATGAATATGTGGTTGCTCTCCTAAAATAGTTCCCATAAACCTGCATGGCTACATTACAGGAGCTATATAGAGTTTATAATAGTTTTTAAAGAAATGTAGTCCAAAGGTCATTTTATAACAAGGGCCTTTAGTGTCATGGATGCAAAGCTCCCTTCACAGTTCAGCAGTATTGCAGAGTGGTGGTGAGTGAAAGATACTGGTTCACTGTGTCTTATGTTGACATTTCCATGCCTCTAATGGCTACTGTAGGCTAACGTGAATGTATGCAAATAAGTATGTATGTTTGTATCTAGGGCTCTGGGATAATTTTAATGAGTCTGTCTGTACTCATCACTGAACAGGCAAACAGGTCAAGCTCCCAAAACCTGATGTGTTCTCTAAAGCTGATGGGAGGCCTTACTTCTTGGCGAGGGCCTTCATGTCACATAACCAGGAAGTGCGGGTCTTGATGCGTCCTCCCATCTGGTCGGCGCTGCCTCTCTTTGGCTCAGGCACGAAAACCAGGATCAGAGTTCCCGCAGTGATCCCGAAAACAGGGGACACCTACCGGGACAAGAAAGACCTATGAGACCTGAGATCATGTTAACACATCACACTGACATGATATTCTGAGTGGGCGTGGTTTGGAGGGGGGCAGACATGACATGCAGGACAAAGAACAGCACGTTTACAATCTGAATGGACGGCCTCTGTGTTTGTCGATACGCCTGATATTCTATACAAGCCCACTGCAGCTAAGAACATTCCCTGTGCTTATTCTGTTGGCACTGTGTATGTGTGTGTGTGTGTGTGTGTGTGTGTGGGCTTGCGTATGTGTATAAGCCTACAAGACTCAAAAAGAGCGTTTTGGCTTTGAGAGCTGCTTTGTGATCTCTGCACCAAGGTGAAAACCTCATAAGTGTCGCTCTGCTATTATGTTCACTATCATTCACTAAATCTTTTATGGGTTATGAGCTAGCATGTTTGTGCATGTATGTGTCTGTGTGGGGGGGACAAAGACAAAAGACAGGATAGGATGTGTGGAGAGGATTTGTAAGAGTAATACAAATTGCTCACAAAAGCAAAACCAATTTCATCTGTCAGGGTATATTCATCATATTATATTTTGTAGCCCATTTATATGCATAGGTACTGTGAAACGTGTGTGTGTAGGTGTGTATGTGTGTGAGTGTATCCTCGAGTTTTTCATTGAGGGAGTAATTCTGAGTCTGATGTGGCTCATAACGGGGCTGGTAATGCGGCTCAACACAGTGGTTATGGTCTCAAAGGTGTGAGGATCACACCAACATTTCCTTTCCTGAACTGTGTCTTCTCTCCAATCTTCTTCTGCTTGTGCGGAGCAACTTAACTGGACTGACATCTATCTATCAGAATCTTACAACGTGCTTTCAGTGAGGGGCAGCTTAATGGAAGATACAGAAAATAAATATTAGCTTTTTTTGCACGTTTTGCACGTCCTCTCATACTGTAATTACTATGAGACACCAGGAATCTATGACCTTTGACCTTGACTCCCACGGGCCCATTAGACACTTCCTGTATGGACGGTTGGCAATCAAACAAATTAGCTACTGCCCTCTCTTGCTCCTCATTTCTATGCATCCCCCATGTTCCTTCTTATCGTCCGCATTTTTGCCAAACAAGGAAAGTAGCTGGAACACGTTGGGCAAAAACAAACGGAAGCGCTGGAGTGTTTTTTCCTTAAAGCAGGATACTGCTGGACAGAACCTGTTTCATGTCTTGGTATTTGTTTTCCTCTGCATGCCACACCGGTGATTAATTGCCTTTGGGATTGTTTTATTGGAATGTCATTGTGGCTGCTGTGGAACAAACTGCCCCACTCTTTGTGTTTTTTTTAATGCTCCACTAAGACAAAAAGAAATGTACATCCTGTTTCCTCAAACCCAGCGAGCTGTCATGTCCAGGAATCTCTACCAGCATGACATGCTCAGAGAATGTTTAATGTCTTCCTTTAAATGTCAGTTGGTTCATAAGAGGAGTCAGGTCATGATTTGTTTTAAAGATTTTAAAAGCTGACCCTGAAGTCAGCGGCTCCTGGGGAGTGCTGTTAGACCTTTCATTGGTCCTCTTCATTACTGCTGGTATGCCTTATAGAGCTGTTCACTTCTAAACGTTTTGTCTCAAGTACTCAGTGGCGTCCTCATAAAAAGTGCTATGACAACAGTGATTTATGCTCCTGATTTAACACCCCACCGTCTGCTCAGTGTGCTACTGCAAAAAACAGTCCAGTAAGGATTATTTTCTTGAAGCAATACCCTATCAGGGTAGGATATCTCAGCAAATTTCTACAGATACATTTCTTATGAGAGTTTTAATTAGCCTTTAATTAAAAGGGATCCAGCTTAATGCTCTTGGAGCACCTTTGGGGCATTTTGGGAGCCAGTATGTCACAAATGTGTCTGTGTGCCAGGTCCAACTGAAACCCTGTTCCTCTCTCTGTCACTACGTCGCAGAGGCTTAGTTCCTTCTCTGGTGAACGTTTTCATTTCTTACAGGTGATTTTTGCTTTCTCTGAACAGCATCTTCTCCTCAAATACTTATCAGGGCTTGGAAGTCATCATTTCCAATCCATGCACTTTCCATTGTTCTCCTTTGCTTAAAAAATATGTTGTTGCTGTTGGTTTGTGTACATGCATTTAGTATTATGGGCCAAAATGTACCTCCAGCAACCTCTCCCCAAAGTGTGCAGCTAACAATGAAACCTTATGCTATGTTTCATTAAGTTCCTGCACTGAAAAAGACACTATACACAGGTTTTGGGAGCACTGACACCCTGTTTTTTCACTGAGGCTGACATTGATCCTGCTTCATCATCCTTACTCTCTAACAGAAATCCACTTTCCTTGTAGCCATCGGATCACAGCTGAACCGCCACGACGTATCAGAAGATGTTGAGTGAGTTTGATGTTACATTTTTTAGAAAGGGTTCTGTGGGAGGCTGGAGGTCGAGCTGCTGCTGATGTGGATGTGTGTGAGAGTTGTCCAGCCTTTAGCTCTCTCTGCTCTGTCACTTCCCTACAATGTCAGGGCCAGGACCGCCTGTTCAACCATGTGTGTCCCCTCGGTGCTTCTGCCACCACTGACCCCTCTGACCCCAGATCCATGACAGGCCTCACCACCAAGCCCTGCAGGAGGGGCTCTTCATCTGTTTTTGTGTGCATGTTTGTGTGCTGTGTTGGAGGATCACGATGATGATGATGATGATGATGCCCTTACCCTCAGTGCCCAGTGCCAGTCTCCTGCAGCCACCTTGGCGCTGGAGCCCAGGATGTAACCCAACCCACTGCAGAGAGACAGAAAGACTGTGTATTAGCAACATGACACTTTATATACATTACTCTTAACCTGCTCCACTGAGGTCTGACAGTGCATGCTATATATTAAGTATATGAGTCAGTCAGCTTACACCTACACTACATACATCTTGTTGGTAGTGTGATTAAAGCTGCAGTGAGTGTTAGGGTACTTGACATGGAGAGCTCATGACAGTGTAACTGATTAAAGCACTGGTAGCAACTTGGCTAGTTGGTCTATTTGTGGATGTGTGATTTGTGCATGTAGTCACAAAATGGTATGAGCTGCAGAGAGCTGAAACAATTAGTCGAACAATCAATAAGATTGATGATCAAATGTAGCCAGACTTTACAATAGGTTCTTATCAGCATTGGCTGATAAAGTGCAAAAACATGTTTAACTGGTTTTACACACACACTCACACATCTATGCACTCAGAGCAAAGGGGTAAACAGTCTACAGTTGTACTTCCATGATTAGTTCTCCAAAAATAACATTGCAGTATAACCAGGCTCAGACAGAGTATGATATTTCCAGTGAGTGACTAACAGCTAATCTTATCAGAGTGCACCCAGAGAGTGTTTGGAAAGTTCAACACTAACAATAAAACTCAAGCATGAAAAATACGCTCACATCAAACACTGGCGTTGCACAGAAACCTGTCTGTGGGGCCAAGTTTAAAAATTATAGGGAAAAAAAGGAGAGCAGGGCAATCCATTTCCTGTGAATCTGGTCTAATTCCTGAGGTCATTTCCTGGAAACGGTCATAACAACCTTACTAAAGACAAACAAGGGGGAGACTGGATAGGATGTTTGACTGCACTTTACTGCGGCCCACTCTTTTACCTTCTATTGTCTGAGTTGCTGGGCAGTTTATTGTGACCCAAACATTTTGGCAGCTCATAACACAACCACTCAGAGGGAAGTTTAGTCTTTCCTTTCCTCATTTGTCCAACTGTCTCCAATCTGCCATTAAAAACTCATTAAAACTCATTAAACATTAAAAATATTATTAGTACACTAAATCATCACTGTGGTTTGGTCTGCAACAACAAATGTATGTGACATGTTATACATTAGTGTAATGCTAATGTTTACAGTGTAGGAGAGACTGCGGCACATGTCCTCTTTAGCATTTCCTTGTGTGTGATTCTGCATGCAGAAGCTGGAAAACAGCGCAGCATGCGGCAGCTCAGACACATGCTGCTAAGCACTGTATATAACGATAAACCTCAAGTGGCTCCTGCGCCGCATCCACCGGTACATTCATCTTTTATTACTTGGCTTTGTTTGTTTTCTCCCTGTGGCCCTTTTTCTGATTGAATGAACTGAAAAGACTTTGAGATTTGAGCTTAATAATTCCTCCTACTCCCACAGCCCCATGCCACATCTCTCCCACCCTCTTTTAGGCTACACACAGCCAATTGTTAGTTCTACTTTTCTTTCAGCAGAGGGCCTGAGCTCTTTGTGTGACTGCTTCTGACCAAAAAAAGAGCCAGATAAAAGCGAACCTGACCTTCTCTATGTGAGGATAATTTCAATTATCTATGCTAATTCTCCTCATTCCTTTGCATCTTTGGATTTAACATTTGAAGAACCGGCTGGATCGCATGAAATGATTAACACATTTAATATAATCACCAAGCTACAGTATCATAATTGTCTCCATGAACATCTCCCAGAATAGATCATATATCTTGGTGTTTTCTGCTGCTTCAAGAATACAGGATCTGTCTGGCTCTTACCTTCCCAGGGGGATGGCCAGGTAGAAGACAGAGAGCATCATGGTGCGGCTGTTATTAGTGAACAGGTCTCCTATGATGGTGGGAGAGATGGAGGAGTAGCTGGACTCTCCGATACCCACCAGTCCCCTGGAGAGCACAAACAGCCAGTAGTACTGCAGAGAGAGGAAAAGAAAGAGACAGAGAAAAAAGATATAGGAGTTTTGTTATCAAGCTCCACAGGGAACTTTCTGTCAGAGCACAATGTCAACCCAATGGCCATTTTTCCTGGTCAGAAGTCTTTTTCCTCACCAACTTTTCAGTAGAGCAGAAAACAATCTAACTCTATCTTTAGCCTCTAGAATACTTAATCAGTAGCAGGTCAGTAAATGACTATTGTATTGTCATTACAATCAGGCTTACAATGCTCATACTGCACAAGATACAATTACTAGCTTTTAGCCCCTAAAGTTTACTGATTTACCACTTAAGTGTTCTAACGCAGGTTGAAAAGTCATGCATATTTTCTGACCAATATATCTACCGGATAATCAGAGGTACATACTCCTGAAACTGACGTAGAGGATTGGACAATGAATTAACACACATGTCACACACAACATCACAAGTACTGTAAGTGATGACTTTCACAAGCTCAATCCCATGATACTGTTGCATTTCTGCACAACACATGAACATACAGGCTATTGCATTGATGTAAATGTTGGGATTTTGTTGCACATGGTCCAAAGAGTTGGAGGAGGTTATCTCGATCAACCAAATAAAGTTTACTTAATGAAATTGTGAAATAGCATCACGTCAGCATTTTAATGTATTTAATCCTATTTAGCTATATTAAATTACCATGCCATATTATTTTCCATCAGATGTAATACATTGATAAATAAAAAAAATCAATACTTAAAAGGCTTTAATAGGAGCATAAACACTGGCGGGGGCACCTGTGTAGGCAGCTGCATTGTTAACTGTTTCCATGGCAACCACTACTCACTGGATAGGACTCCCATGTCTGCTTATGAAGCTGCAAAGAACTCTGGTTCCCCCACACAATGGAATGATGCAAACTGCAAATATTGGTCACTAATTGCTGTATTGTCTGTTAGTCTCATGTTGCATGTAGAACTTGTGCAACTTGTTGTTTCATGGTGATGTACTGTGAGTATTTTATTCCTTGTTGGCTTTTCTTACATTCACATTTCTTTACATTATGTGGGATATATCTCTATTTCCACCTTAACCACATGCAAGCACATTGTGGGCCCTAATAATGTGAGACCGTGGTGTGTGTGCTAAGGTTACACTCTGTAGGGTTTGTCAGCAGTGAAAAGAGATTAATGAGGGTGCTGTAGGTAGCAGAGGCAGAGCAAAGACGGCGATCCCTGCGCTCTCACCATCACTCCAGGCTTCATACTGGTGGATGGGACACCATGTCATGGGGTCATACACACAGCCATCAAACATCCTCTGGAGACTTCACCACACACACAACTCACTGCAAGATGACACTCAAGGGATGGATCCTGCTGTGGTATTCACCCATATTATTTTCAATTTTATGTGTTTACAGTTCCCCTCAACTGTTTTTTTCTGCTTCTTCTTTTGTGCTATATGTGAGCTGCTGTGTTTATGATTGATCACAGCTGAGCCGTCACTGCGGTGTATCTTTGTGTTTGGCACATTGTTTCAAATGATTTACAGTCGGTCTATTTTCATCTTTTAGTGGCCCATCGTTTAGTGGGATCATGATGGTAGTTCTTTTTGTTTGTGTGGTCACCAGACTATCATTGCCTCTTGGAACAGAAATGCTAGTGGCAGTGACAACAACAAAAAGCAGCAATGCCAGGGAAGCGCCACAAAAATGAGGTTTAGAAATTGTAAAAGCAGATTGAAGATTACGAAGAGATAAAAGGGAATAAAGAGGTTTAGGAAAATTTACTAACTTAAACTGTTTTGAACCTATTTTCAAACCAGACTAAGTCTACAGCTATACTATCAGCTCTGCGAGGCTGTACATACACACAACGGTGCTTTGAGCTAAATGCTAATGCCAGTATGCTAGACAGATATCATCACTTCAGTGCATTTAAGAATTTTCCATCACTATTATTTAGAATTATACTAATTATAGAGAAAATATCCTACTGTCTTTAGGCTGATGGGTCACACCATGAGCTCCAACCACTAAAAAAACTTGATTGACCGGTACCAACATCATGACAGCTGAGAGACACAATCTGAGGTGCAGTATATTTTCAACATTTACACTGGTGGTAGATAAAAAATATTACAGCTATGAAGATGACAATCATCAAAAATTTGTCCTATAAAGAAGAAAGGATAATCAATCTACGCAGCCAGGCTTTACTACAACAATAATAGTTCAATGGTCATTATCCTTGTCTCACCCTCTTTATATTCATGAGATAAAAGTGAATGAAATAAATCGTGCTTTCCATGTCCATGACAATAATCTGTTGTGGTCACTCAGAAAAAAGGGTGCAATTTCACTTTATGGCAGCAAATTTCTGTTACATAAGATTTGAATTCCTATCTGCTGCAAATCCTTCCAAAATGCCCCAGAGTGTCTTAAATGTGTAATGATAGGACTCAGTTGTAAGTGGTCATTAACATTTCATCACGTCATGTCTTTCATCTCTCATGGCGACAGTACCGTGGCGCTATTACATAAGAGCCATCTACTCTTGTCTCATTTTATTGGCACACTTGGGAACATATCTTGAGGGTGAAGTTAAAGTTCGGGGCAAAGGATTGCGGGTGCTGAGGATCAGTCCCCATTTACTCATCAGCATTTGTAGCATTTGTCAGAGGGGAAGAGGCCCTTCATTTCCTTTTAGCTATAAGCAGCCTGAATATACTTCCTGCTTGGGCAAATGGCTGCCATCTTGTCTCCTAGCAGTCTATAGGCGATTTAAGTCAAGGGACGCCCTCCTGAGACCATCAACATCTCTGAGCTGTCATTCCCTTGCACAGCTCTGAGCTGAAGAGCTTTGGCAATGAACAGCCTTACTCTCTGGAGAGACAACACTGCAGGACTCCATGACGTTGCTCTGCAGACATGCCATGTGCTGCATAAAATTAAGTAACGTAGCTTTCAATGCCACATATCCTTGCCAGTCGAGCCACTTCAGATTGTCCGTCTGTTAGATTTTAATCACAACTGTCCATGTACGATAATATAACAGACGCCCACACACATATACATGCACATGTACAGAGCCTTTTATTGTAATGTGATGGCTACTCTCAGCGGGATACCCCTCCCCCACATCACCGCCCCCAAGAATAATGTTGTTGTTTAATGTGTCCAACACCGCCCAGCAAACATGAGATTTTGGAGATATCAAATCTAAATCCACTTGTCACGGGGCAGTGAAACGACAGTCTTATCTTCCAAAGCACTGTAATTGAGACAAGTCTGAGGCATGGGCCTTCATTAGTTGATTGGCTGGTAGCCAGTGAGAGAGTGGGAGGGGGACATAAAGAATGTCTACAAAGGCAAAGCGGGTGTCTGACTTAATGAGCGTGTCATTTCATTTCACTAGCCTTAACATCAAGCATATCCAGACCATAACAGAATAATTAGCTCGTCAGTGTAGACCGCATCACAGGGACGGCAGCCTAATAGAATAACACTGGAGCTCTTGTGCTGCGATTGTTCTATGGTTTCTGTCAGAGCCTATGCGGTGTCGTACCTCTTTACTGATGAAGGAGCTCGACAGAGTAACAATGGACCAGAAGAAAATGCCACAGCTCAGGATGACCTTTCTGTTGAAGCGGTCGCCCAGGTAACCGAAGATGGGAGCTGCCACCATGAAGCTACAGATGAAGACTGCCGAAGGAAAAAGGAAAAGAGAAAATGTTACTTTGCATATAGTGACAAAAAAATTACTATTACGGATGTAGACATATCTTTTTTAGTCTTGGTACTGCATGGATTTACATTTTTTATTGTAAAAATCCTCAAATTCCAACTGGAATGAGTCAAGTATTTCAGCTTTCAGGTCCACTTATTAAGCCGAGTCCTGTCCAGATCGACTGTGTGATACCAGTCAGCCAGAGACACGATGAAGGACTGCCAGAGGACACCTCCATTCAACTCCAACCAATTAGGATTCCATTACACTTCGCCTACACTTACTACAAGAAATATTAAATACAGATGATAAAGCACTGGGAAATGTCACTGTGAAAGGTGATGTGGGTTGTAAAGGATTCGATTTGTAAAAAGAGAGAAGGAGTTGTACAAATGTAGTGCCCTACAGTAGGAAGGACGGTAGGAAAAGCTGCAGTTTTAGATGTGCCTAAATACAGTAGCTGTTGAAAGAGACAGAGGGAGAGAAAAGAGGGCAAGACAGAGGTTGGATCATATGTTGTCAGTTTGTTGGTATCAAACAAATCAAAAAGGTGCTGGAGGGGAAAACATGTCAGGGCTTAATGTATCACTGCTGGAAATACAATAAAACTGACCAGATGCAAGGCGATTAGTAGCAAAATATCACACACCAGCACTGATTCTTTCCCACTTTCTTCCAGGGAGAGGACCATGGTGGCTGTGTGGCCATAAATAATTCCTCCATCTTAATTTCTTACAAATAAACTTTTGTCCCAGTGAAAGGAACACAAGTGCTTTAAAATATGTTCCCCTAATTGCCCCACTGCTGCTTGGACAACTAGGCTTCGTTCTCGGGGCTTTTAGTCAGTATTTATGAGGAGGACCAACCCAAACAGACCTGAATTTTTAATGCTCTCAAACTGAGTTTTGTGTCTTTGCAGAGGAGAAAGGGCAGAGATGTTACTCTTGACAGCGGGGAGGGGAGCTGGGGAGTCAGGCTGGAGTGTTTTGACACATCATCAGCATAAACATACAGAAGAAGTAGGGAGGAGAGGAGGTGAGAGAGAAAAGAGAGGAGGGGGTGTTATATAAGACTCAGGCATCACAGTCCCACAGCTGCTGAGGCCAACCAACAGGATAAGGGACAATTATCAGATTATAGCATAACTGTAGTTTTGAAGATGTGATATTATGGTATGATACAAAAAAGAAATGATGTCCTTTTGTGGTCCTATTTTGGGGGAAGAGTTACTCAAAAATAGAGTAAAAGCAATAATTACTTTGTGGCAGGTATTTAAGTCCATTATGCACTGTACTACATTCAACAATAACCAATCAGTGCATGTTTAATTTACTATGTACATCATAACTGACTAATGCTGTACCACTGTGTTACCATTATTTTGTTGTTAGTCCTATGTGCAGTGTGGTTTTGATATTGATGCTGTAATGTTTTGCTATCTTTGTTGTATCTCGTTTTCACATTTGAAAAAAACCCTAATAAAATATTGCAAAAAAACAAAGAAAAGAAAATGACTACACATTGAAACAAAAAAGGGGCAAAACCTACAAAAATCAGCAGCAACATGCACATAGAGAACACATCAAATATATGGTTCTGGGAGAATTTCAGATTAAGAGCACTTCTGTGAGTGTACTCATTTTTTTAAAGCTGCAAACAAGATATTCTGCACTATATAATCACATTGCTTAAGGAAATCGTACCAGTGATTCTGACATTTCGTTATTCAATAAATTGGTGTCAACGCCACTAGCTCATTTTCTAACCTGACAAATAAAAACTAGATTTTTACACCACCACAAAGGCAAAAATGATTTTTTTCTATATTTATATTATTTCACAGAAAACACTTGTACTGATGAACCTTGCAGTCATTGTTTGGGGCAGGTAGCTTTTCTTTAGAAAAGAGTCACCTCTGTGGGAAATTATTATGTCTTAAGATGTAAATTAATATTACAATGATATATGAATATATATTATCAAAACTATTGGCTACACTTTATTTAATTGTTGTTTACTTGTTGTTAACTAACATTTTATACAAGAAATACCCATTCTGGTCTCCTCCAGTGTGACCTCATTGTGTCATTTTGAGAAAAAAAAAACATTTCTGAAAGTGAAATGTAATCTAAAATCGAATTTAAATCTAATTTGAATTATTAGCAATGAATGAATCAGTTACAGCTTAAATGTTGGGATTACTTTATCTGCTCATTACAGATAATGAGTCTCTCCCACCTCATCTCTGCAGTATGTTTGCCCTTTCTTCCTCTCAATCTCACTACTCTCCTGTTCTGTCTCTCCCTCTTGTTGCCTGCATTTCCCTCCTTCTCTCTCTTTCTGCAGCCTCCATTATTAGCATTTATGTGGCTAAGTGCTGCAGGTTTATTGTGTAATGCTATATGACTCTGATGACTGCTCGGTGCAGGTCCAGCTCTCTGAAGAGCTTTACCAGCTCACCCTGCAGCCACAGCATTTCTGAAGAAACCACCAGACACACACACACACACACACACACACACACACACACACACACACACACACACACACACACACACACACAGGAGCAGGGTGTTCTGTAGTGCATACTGGAGATAAGATGAGGGAGAGGTCCACAATCACCCACCACCAGCTGGTTCGACGTGGGTTTTAAAAGTGAGGGGCCCAGAGATCATTACTCTCACTGTTCAGCAGCTTGTCAAAAATACATATCCTCACATTATTAACTGGTCTATTTTAAGTCATTAGCAGGACCACACATCATCATATCTCTTTGTGTCTTATTTCACGTAACTGTCTGATTTGTTGATAAGCTACATCATTTTCTTAAGGCTCATTATCACCTCTTAACAGTATCAACAAATGGGAATGAAGTCAGGTCTTGACAGTGTGCTCCCATTTATTTAGTGTTAACCTTGCTGCTTATTAACCTTGCTGCCTTCTGAGCAAGGGAAAGGAGCCTCATGTTTATATTGGTTTAATATCCTGCATGTTGTTTGGTGTGAGTTTAGCTTCAGTGTAAGCAAGGAAGACACTGTACGTAGGAGAAAGACATAACACCAACTCCTTGGTACAGAACTTGGCAAAAACAAAACAAATGTCTATAATACCATTTTTAGTTTTAGTATTTGGATCCAGCATTCATGTCAACTGAGCGAAACCAAAAGAGCACATGTGTCAGATAAAAATGTTCTCAAGAAGCTGCTTTGAACTGACAGAATGAGAAGATGATGAATTACACTTGAGTTACAAATAAATGGTTTCTTTACTTGACAAGAGGAATGTTGTCAGGTTATTTATTTTAAGCACAAACAGGTACACTCTTCCACAGAATCAGAGCGCATTAGTTTCAGTGTTACGACATTTTCTCTCGTCAAAATCTTTCTAATCAGAGTCAGCGCTGACAACCCTCTAAAGATTTGGATCTGGAGAGGTTGTCTAGTTCTCTTTGACCTACTTTATAGATCTACAAGAGAATAAAATATTCAAAATAGGCCTTTGTTTAGAATGATAATAAGATATATCTCCTGCATTGTAGAAAACGCAAGACTGTCGATAAAACATGCTATTATAAGGATTACAAGACGATATGGATTCACAAAAGAGACATCTGGTTATTTTCTTTGTACTAAAATCAACAGGAATCTTTCATGGTGTCATTTTGAAGTAATTAATCCAATGTTACACTGTATATATTAGCAGATTGTGCATAGGAATAAGCTGCATTATATAAGACACATGCTGTCACTGAGACCAGATGCACACTGATATCACATGAAACCTTTATGGAGGCACATCTGCTCCCAGGAAATGCCCTGTCACTACAAAGACTGTCTATAAAACGATCCCACTGTTCTCCTGTCAGTCTTCTTTGAAGGCCGCGAACCTACAAGGTCCCAAATAAAGAAATCTGTCATGCTTGGAAACAATGATTTCTTCTTCCGAGTGCAACTCATTTTGAGGGATCCGGTTTGTTTTGAAAACATTTTGAAAAGGCATCATGTATTTACTGAATGTTATGCATGCAGCACAATGGACAGTGAAGACCTAGTGTAAGATATGTTTGGCTTCATTAGCAAGAATGGACTCAGTGACAAGAAAATAAATGTGGTCAGTCTATTTCAAGACATTGTAGAAAAGACAAACAAACCATGAATAACAATCAGTCTTCCCAGAGGCCAGGTCACACCCAAAACTCTCAGTGCAGGCAGTGAGATTTGCAAGTCTTGATAGGAAAAGCTTAATTATTCATAACTCAGTTTGCAGAGGATATGTCTAATTTTGCGGTATGAGACACCTTAAATGGCCCTGTTGAACAGGTAGCTGGCTAGAAGTGGAATGAATAGAAAGGTTTGACTGACATACAGTAAACAGCTCTTGAATATGAAACACATATAAAATGTTGCCTGTCCTCATAAGTTACATTCCTGCACTCACCGCCATTGTCTCTTTGTTTCTTCTCCTTTACGCAGTGGAACACCACGAGTCCACATGTTTGTGTGATCTCCACAGTGGCATCAGAGATAAGCCATGGCTATTCACCAAACATGGCAAGCTCTCATAAATAAAACAAATTCAGCAGGAAAGCCCTCACAGTAAGGCGCTGATGTCTGGAGCAGACGTACTCTGTGGATGTTTACGCTGCAGGCCAAAGGGGAGGAAAAGTTTTCATAACCTCATTTATAGAACAATGGTCAGCTTTGACTACTTTTTCAGACACTGACTGACTCAAACTGCATTTCCAGTGTAGTAGAAGCAGAATTTCCTTTTATTATTGAGCTCCAATTGATGTCAAACACCTCTGTTTGCATCTAAGAATTTAACAGATTTTACAGATTAAATGAGACTCATTTATGGATAAAGAGAATGAAAGGAATAAATATAATGATACTGAAGTATTGCAGATACAACAAACCTTTAATAAGGCAGGATACAGTATATTCCTGAAGGAATTACTTTTAATTCTGATAATTACAGTTTTCACTGTTGGTGTCTAATTAGGATAGCTATCAGTGACAATGACGGCATTACATCGACATCTATTTCTGAGGGAAGTGACTCAACCGTAGACTGGAAAACAACTTAAACAAGCCTCTTGCCTTTATCATTAGGCTTATGTAACATATTCCCTGCTATTAGGTTAACAAACACAGATTCCTTTCTTTTAAAACCATTGTTTATCTCATAACTCCTTCCTCTTAGGCTGTGAGCAATTGTCAATTCCACACCAGTGGCATAAGTTGAGAAAACAAGCTGTGCAGTTAATTAATGGCAAGGACATTTGTGACTAAATTATTATGTATACTCATAACAATGCTGCACAAAGCCACACAGTAAATATGGAGATGATTCACTGTAACCTTTTTGAGTTGTTTGAACAATTAAGGTCATTTATTAATGTCGCCTCATCTGACTGCAGGGACCCCTTTGAGGCCAGTCTAGTAGAAGTGGTCTTGTATTTTAAAGCCTCTATAGAGTAGATGAATTAATCATTTTTCTTTCTAATCTATTCCATTCTCTTTGTAGCCAGGGCTTAAAGTGAAAAACTCTCTGTGTACTTCTGACAGAATAGATAACAGCATTTCAATGAATAAACTCAAACTTTCCCACAAAGAATACAATGAATTCTAATTTCAGTCTTTTATGTGCTTCAGGTTGGCGTGCCAAACCTGTTCTGGTGTTCTTCAAATTCCAAATAAGATGCTATGCATATTTCTCACAGTCTCTCAGCAAGCAAATTACATCAATTACCATAGTTATAGCACATTCCATGAGAGGACAATGGCCGTGCGAGAAGTCTAAAAGCAGACACAATACCAGGTATACTGGAGACACTGGAGTCAGGTATTTAAGTGTAACATTACTGTGCTGTCAGTGTGACGTTAGACTCAGGTGAATCATGCTGTATTTGTCCGCTGGTTACCTCTCTCTCATGTGGCTATGGCCACATGAGATGGATAAGCCACAAGACAAAACCAGAGAAAAGTAAAATGTGTGTTCAGTAAGGTAATGGCCTGGGACAGTGTCAGCCTGGTGGTATAATACACAGAGCCTCTACTGGCCAAAATATATTTAGTAATGGCTTACTGATATTTAAAACTATCTTATTGTGAAGTGGAAAAAAACGCTTGACCTTTTAACAAATTAAGGTTTTTCACTTAACAATAACCTATTAAATCTGCAGTTATAAACAGTATGGTAAATGCCACTGAGTCCTGACTTAATCATTTATCATCATTTATTATCTTTTATCATTAGAGGCACCTTATGAAGTATGTCTCATGGTGAATTGGTACCAAAACCTTTTATCACTGAAGCATTCTACTCTAAAAAATAATTTTAATTGGTTGGTCTAATTATGCCTCTTCTTCATGGTTCAGTTAGGTATTCTGACGTTGTATTTTTTACAGTAAAATAATCTCTGAATGCAAGTATTTAAAAACACAGTGACAAGGCACATGAATTACCCTAAATATGGTACAGGGGAGCCTCTCAGTCGCTTGCTGTTTGGTGGAAACATAGAAAGTAATGACATTGAATGTAACTCAACTCAGTACAGTTGAGCAAGCTGCACTCCCACTGGAAGACCCCCCTAAACAAACACACACACTTTTCCCCTGCCACACACAGAGGGAGACTAGAAACATCGGACATCCAGCTCTCGCTTTGATTGGCCAGCAGAACAAAAAGTCCCGGGATGACTCACCCCCTATGATTCAATGCCACTGTGAATAGAGCATCAGTAGGAGATGCAGACACACATATGTTGAGTGTGTGTATGTGTGTGTGTGTGTGTGTGTGTGTGTGTGTGTGTGTGATTGATATTCACTGAGCCTGTACAGATACATTTCCCTATGAAACACTAGTTTCCCCTGAAGAGAGCACCTGTGAGGCTCTGCATCCGGCTCAAATGCTCAGCAGCCCATTTGATCCTTTTTTTTTTTTTTAACAAAAAGGCATTGAGACACTTGTCTGGTTGTGTATGAAATAATTCACATTTCTCTTAGAGGTGACTGACAGTGACTTAGTTTGAAAAGGCACCTTAATCCCCTACCGATGCAGATGTACACAGAAAGTATTCTGCTGTGAGTGCTCCCTACCTCTGAGATTAGACTTTTGAAGTAAATATGATTCATCACAGATTCAAGTGTTCCTGCTTGAAAATAAAATTAGTTTTCATTTAATATAGAAATCGAGTGGCACAGAGCTACTTTATGCTACAGTGGCAGAATGCAAAATGGAGGAAAAACATTTTCAGGGACACATATGACTCTAATTAAAAATGAAAATGAATTATGAATAGTAGTAGTAGTAATAGTAACATTCAGCAGTACTTGTTATCTACAAGGGCTGCAAACCAAATAATGTAAAGAAAATAAATTACATCATTAGTATGCTCTCTACCCCCTTAAAGCCAGATCTCATCAATTTGGCTCTCCGACAATTCCTGCTTTCCTGTCATCTATTTTATGTTTTTTTAGATTTGTGATTTGGGTATTTCCCATTGTAGCTGAAGGCTATAGCTGTGAAACCTGACAGACAGGACAGTCAATCTAACCATGGGACAACAGTTTTAGGAATTCAAACGTCCGCCAGCTGCCAGAGACAGATTTAGAGGAATAGGAGTAGCAAATCCTATCTGCAGGTCTGTACATGTCTCCAGGCTAGGCATTGTCACTCTGAGCCATTTACAGCACCGCCAAGTGTCACTTTGACCTGTTCACTCTGGACGAGGTGTGTGTCTAGGTGTCAGCGTTCATCACATCGCAAATACTCCACTCCACCTTTGTGACTCTGCCCTTTCCGTCATTACAAGGTTATCTGCTTGCTGCAACCGGAGGCGTTTGTATGAATAGTAAACTATGGACGAGTAATGTCAGTCAGTAAAAACAGCTTTGTAACTATGTCCTCGCTCTTATATTGTCTCAGTCCAAGAAGGTTTCAAGTGTAGACTAATGTTTTCTCTATCAGATTAAATAATCAATTTTATAATGCTTTGTACGAATGGACTGCTGTCGATATTGCTTCACATTAAAATTACTGCTTCAAAAAGCATGAAAATTGCAAACAATACTCTGCACTGTTGGGCAGAACCATTCAGTCCATGTGAGATTTTGCTGCTATTTTTAGGTGACATCTCTGTGTGTTACAATGGTATTGCTGTGACTCACCTTAATGATAATATAATACATTTGTCATTTAAATATAATGTGAGAACCACACTTATCATTACCCTTAAGGTTAGCAGTTCAAACTTTATAACAAAATACAACCCTACATACTGTACCACTGTCATCCCACAGGCACTCCAACCACATGTAACCCTTCTCAGTAAAGCAACATAATACCATATAGTCTATTACATAAAAGTACCACTCTGCAACAGACAACAGAGATGCATGGACACAGTTATAGACAACTGATTGAAAGACACCAAATGAATGAATCTGTTCACGATATTGGACATGCCACTACCGTGTATTTGGCATCAGCTGCTGGCTGACTTATCGTACACCCACTTACTCTGTGGCTAAACAAGATTCTGTTTCAGTGCTTTTTCTTAACAGGATAGTCCTTTCATAATAAAAGCACTTCAGTTCTAATTCTAATCGAGTAACTTTTTGGTACTTGTGTTAGTAAGACACACACGGAAAAATACCTGAAGCTTTCCACTGGGACATGTGAAGCAGCTGAGTGAATTTACAGGTAGAAGAATCCTTATTGTTTCCAGGAAGGAAGAGACAGTGTTACAGTAAAATAACAGTGTGACCACTGAAACAAGAAATTCCCTAAATGGAAACTACACATAACAATTATTATGTGTGCAATTTATATTTCAGAAACATTTGAAACATTTCAGTAGCAGCTCCGCTCTCTGCAATATTATTCAGTATTTTATTTGGGATTACTCATGTTACAGATAGTATTACATTTGACAATTAATTTGTATAAAGCAAATGTGCAATTATAGTAATACAGAGGTTGAAATGGTATGCTAAGTTTACAGCTGAATTGTGGCTATGGAGACTTTGCTGCAGGTATTTGTTTAACTAAATGTAGCCTGAAGGACTGTCTTATACAACACAACGCTAAATCTAATGCTGTTTACTGGAGTTCTGGGTCTCATAAAGGGCCATTGTCTATCCATATGGAGCAGAGTAATTTACTCTTCTCTCTGCCAGCTCACTACGATATTCAGAGAAAATCAATATTCATTACTACAAAGGTTAGAATGTTACATCTATTTTATCTTTATCTTGATCTTGATACTGCTGACTGATAATAGCCTGCGAAGAGAAGAAATACACTACAGCAGAGAGTAAAATAAGGAAACTAAGAGCAGTATGTTTCTTTCAGTCATCACCAACCAATCAATGGTGTCCAGTGCACTCTGGTAGCAGTGTGTTGTGTTTTCTATCAGGTGTACAGTACCTATGGGAGTGGCAGCTTTATTTCTTCTTCTTCTTCTGTGTAGGGTGTAACACATAACTTTGGTTTGAGTTGGACACCAGAGCCAACCAATACATCTTAACTCAAGACATTCTCATACATCACATGTCTGCCTCCTGGGTTCCCCCTCATGTGGCGCCCAAAGATCTCTGCATTCCTCAAATTTCTGATCACCACTAATTCTCTCCGAAACCCTTCCTTTCAGACTTCGCCAGTGTTGGATTACCAATGTGTTGGCTGCTGTTACCGCATGCAGCCTGGGAAACACCCGTGCAGCACTCTCTCGCCTGTTTCTGTCAAACTCAGCAGCTAATTCCTGCTGCCAACAAGAGCTACCTAATGCCAATTTAAACCCATTTTATTTTATTTGATCTTTCAGCTATGATGAGAGCTGATAGCTTGTCACCGCAGCTGCAGCAGATCTCTCTACTACCTGCTCAGTGTGAGAGCTGCAGCTGGGGAGAATTACACCCTGCTACAAATACCAGGCCGGCTGGCAACAGTGCACTGGAACATCATCTTTTGCACATTACCAGCACATATCATAAGCGAACACATATGGTAAGAATAAAGAAAGGTGCTCGCTTGGGTTCTAAAAGCATGAAACAGTAGTGAGATGTGCATTCAGTTAAGTTCCAGACTGCAATCCAAGCTGCAGCATTAATAAAAACATGTAGTTATTTTTTCCCAGGGATACTTTCCTGTGGCTGGTGACATGGCACAGAGCGGAGATCCAGCAGAGTAGTAGAGAGTTTTTCTTTCCTGCCATTTTCCTGCTGTAACTACAGGAGCAGCCAACTTAATGACAAGCCCCGGCTGAAATGACAGAGGACCCTGCTTGTCTGTGTTTGTGTTCTTGTATGCTACCCTTGTTATTTGGACTAATGGGATATAAAAACTAGGGCTGACACACACATAGTGGCACAAATTACTTACACATACTCACACTCTTTTAATAATGAATGAAAACAGAACAAATGAGCATGCAGCAGCCCTATCTTTGACCTTGACTTGCAACGGTGTGTATGAAGTACATGTGTTTGACTAGTAGGGGCGTGGAGTGTGTGTGTGTGTGTGTGTGTGTGTTTCTAATTGATCTGTTGATGTCACTCGGAGCAGAAAGAGTGGAGCAGCCTCCCGTGGCTTCAGGCAATCAATTGGTGCTCAGTCTCTTTTTCGGAGAAGCGAGAGAAAATTTCACCAAAAATCTTGTTACTAATAAATGCTTGATCACTCCCATGACGACTAAAAAAGATGTTAAAATAACAGGTCTATTTTCAAATCTGACTCTACCACGACACCCCCACCTCCCCACTGTTTCTGTGGTGATCAACAGTAAGGGGGAATTAGAAATCTGACAGGACATTTATATGAAGAGGGGTTGACAGCATGCTTGTTTAATTGGCATTAAAATCCTGATTGGATTGGCAGTCACTCATCGGCAGTGCTATTGGTTAGTCGACAGGAAGTGAGAGAGAAGGAGACAGGGAAAAGGGTGCCAATCATTGGCCAACAGCTGCCCTCCTCTGAGACATGGCCTATAAAAACAGCCTGAGATGGAGACACATACACACACACACACACACACACACACACACACACACACACACACGCTGTGATGTCGATCATCAGGTCATCGTTCTATTCTTGTCTCAGCAGGAGAGAGGCTGCTGAAACACCATCGCAATTACTTGGCTTTGGGAATCAATAGTGGAGAAAATTAAACATCGCTGCCATGCATGACCAGAGGGAGGAAGTCACAGGTGGCTCTTTCTTCTCCCTCCATTTCCCTTCATCCCTCCATCTCCTCTAACTCCTGTAAGGTGCCAGTGGGAGTGACAACAAGGCCAAACTGCTGATAGAGAGCGAGAAAGAGAGAGAGCGAGAGAGAGAGGAGGTACCAAGGGATACCAACCAGGGCAAGAGACAAAATAGGAGCAGCTGTGAGTGGCCAAAACAGCTGATCAAGCACTGATAGCTCAACTTCCCACTGTGTAAAAGGAAATCAGAGAGGCCTCCGTTCAACAGCAGAAATTTTCGATCGACACCGACCATAAACCTATACAACTGGCCACACCTCAGACCCAGTAAACAACAGGTTCCAGACAGCCACAGCTACAGCATGGGATACACCCTCAGTGGCAAAAACCCGACTTCTAGTACAATGCTGATGCGGTTTAGGCTTAAAGCTTTTTGTGTGCTGTATAAGTCTGATGTGTTAGCGGAGCTCAAGCCATAAGTCTTACACAGCACCTGTGGCCTCATTCCTTACAGCTCACATACTGGCTGAAAGGCAGACTGACACTATGTTAAGACTGGGGCACTGTTGGTGTGTGTGTGTGTGTGTGTGTGTGTGTGTGTGTGTGTGTGTGTGTGTGTGTGTGCGTGCGTGTGCGTGTATGAGTGTGCATGCGTCTGCTGGTGTAGTGTTTCAGACAAGGTGGGCAGCCACACACAGAACAGGGCACAGACAGTCTGCGAGCTGTTTTGAGCGCCGGCTCCTTATTAAGCTGCCGCCCCACTGTACATCCAGCCTGACTGACCCCAATAACTCTGCTGCCATGCTAAACCAGTGGTGGATAATTACTACGCCAGCTTCCATTGTAAGGGATAATTCAACCCATTAGAGACTTTTTTTCTGATTTGCCTCAAAGCACTTGAATACAATAACCATAGCATGTTAACAGGAGGAGAATACCGTCTCACAGATTACTCTGTCTGGTTAACAAAAGAGCTAAAAACTCCCCCCAACCAAAGGTAATACCATCCAGGTGAACCCCCTCTCCTCTTCCTCTCTTCCATTAACCTTTCGTGGCCTCTGTACCCTCGGGACTGGTTCTGTTCACAGCTGTGTGTGGGTGTCACTCACTTCAGATAGCCTCTGCCTGAGGGCCATTAGCACAGAGGCCTGTCATTTCCAGTGGGAGAGCAGAGCTCAGGCTGTCCTGGTGCTCTGACAGGTCTGCTGAGCTCAGGTGAGACCATCTCCACATGCTGATGGACGGGCCGGCAAGCTCCAGGCTCAAACAGCATGCCTTATCCCTAACCTGACTGACAGCTATGAACTGTGTCCTCTTACACAGAGAGCTGAGACCTCAGCTCTTTAGGCAAAAATGACACACACGCACACACACACACACACACTCACATGCACAATAGAAATGAGCACATACCTCAAGTCAATTTGTGTTGTGTAAGCTACTTTTGAAAGGGTTGGTTTTGCCAAATAACAGAAATAACTGGTGCTGCGGAGGCTGAGCTCACCACAGGGTATTTTCCATGTGTTGTCCTTTAGCATGAAAATACTACACTACCGTACTGCAAAAAGCATTCATCTAACCATGCCATTCGGTCTACTATCCTGCCAATGAGGGTGTGATAGTTCTGGTTTTTCTTTTCTAGAAAACAAACTTAAGACAAACTAGGGAGAGGCACATTGCTATACCAGATAATAACATACTAAACATAATAACACACATTTTTTTGGAGTGCAACAATCAGCAGCAGGTCTAAAGGGCTCCTCTAGTGCTCAGTCAGGCTAGTGTTTCCCAAAAGCAAACAACTTGTCAGTAGCTTCTAGATATAGGAAATGTTTCATTCCAGTAGTTCTGATCAAGAGCCAAAGCAAAGGGTCAAAACTATCCTTTGCTCAAACTGAACCAGAACACAGTTCATAAAGTGATTCTGACTCAGACTTGTGTTTGTTCTACGACTTGGATCCTGCAGTGTGTGGTCAGTGTTTTAAGTGTGAGGGTGACCTGGCAGCAGAGGAAGAGAGAAAGCCTCAGCGTACACAACGCCCACTGCCTGTAAAACACCTACGTTGGCAGTCTACGTTCCCAGGTGGACGAAAGCTGCCAGGACAGCGGGAGCGAGGCAGGAGAGAAGGCAGAGACGGCCTGGCCTGCAGGTGCTCACAGAGGCAGGGATTGTTCCCTCTGGAGACGGAAGTTGGGGGTGGGGGAAACCCCGGAAGGGATATGTGCATACTGTAAACATATACACACACACACTGAGACTCTCGCTTCCAGCACCCTGATTACATCAACCTCCTCACCTCTTCTTCACACCTAGGCTCCCTGTCTGAGTCTACCCGCTCTCACAGCTCAAGGCCCGACACCCAGCATTCCTCAGGCCGGTGTGAGAAAGAGGTCACCTGGGGATCAGGGGCCAAGCGGAGTCTGAACCATGACAGGCCGGGACAGGCCGGGACAGGCCGGGACAGGCCGGGACAGGCCGGGACTGGCCAGAAACAAACCAAACACACAGCAGCCCTCACCTACACATACTGTGTGTGTTTAAGTGTGTGTGAGTCTGTGCCAGTGTGGCTGTGTGCATAACCCAAATAATGAGCCAATGCAAACAGAATTAAGAGTCAAACACCCTTCACAGTTTCCTGTTTCTTGTTAAGATTTCATACAAATCTCCCAAAGCAGAAGGTGCCGGTCAGAACAGACATCAACTGGAAAGTTCAGTGTGTTTTCACAAATCCAGGCAACCTGCTGATTGAAAAACTAATAAAATGTGTTAGATTCTACACATCAAGACCATTACCAGTCTGTACAGGCATCACATGAAAAAGTCTGATGTGAAATTGATTGCTTTGAAACACCAGACTGACTATTTAATTTTTTGACTACTGCTGCAAAAACATAAAAAAAGGAGATGAAAGAGAAAAGTTTGTGAAGGAGAAAGAGTTGCTGGTAGAAAATTAACTTGAGTGAAATATAGATTCTTCATACTTCATTGAAACTGGATGGAAATGAGATTTGGAAATGATGAAATGGCTTATTCACTGAAAAGCCAACAGAAATTGAAACACAGATTTCTTTTTCCTGGTATTTTTGTCCTCAACACCCCATTCAGCTCACCTAAAGTTAGTCTAAGAACATCAAGTGAAGAAGGAAAACACTGGGCTGTATTCTTTCCCCCTCAAACTCAAACCTGCCTGCTTGCCCTCAATGGCACTTTGTGCGCAAGTTTGTTGGTGTTTGAATGAGTTTGAGGGCACACGGAGACAAGACTGGGTCCTGTCCTCCAATGAGAGGGTTTTGCAAGGTATCTCCCTAAAAGGTGAATTCAGTGGGGTCTAGAGTGGAACAGGAAACCCTGCCCTGAGCCAGAGTCCTCAGACGCTTCGGGTACATGCATGCAGGCTCTCAGGAGAACAGCCTGCCTGGCTCCTGACTGTGTTTTCCTTTCTATTGACCTGCACTGCTGCTGCTGCTTTGAGGAAATCTCACTGCCCCACTTAAGCCTGTGATACAGTGTTGCTAAGTAATTATAACCAGCTTCAATTATATATTATAATATATTTTGAAAGTTCTAAAAAATGTACAGTCGTCGAACACCTCAACACGGTTGGTGGTGGAGTATGTTTCAAATTACTGCAGCATTTCACATGGAGATACAAATAAATTCTTGCAAAAATTGAGGCAGTGATTTATCTTGTAGCTTTAAAGGGTGTGACCAAAAAGAATCTGTTACTGTTTTGGGTTTGCAGACTTATATAAATTCGAGGCAGGAACATTGAGTCAATTTTGACTTGTTTTCCTGAAAAACACTGACTTGGTTTCTATTTAAATCCTACAATTAGAGCACATTAATATGTATAAAAAGAGGTATAAGTAAATCATTAGTGGGTTGATTATGTAAATTAATTACATTACCTATAATATCTATACCAAAGAAAAACCCTTTTACTGTTTGTGTGTGAAAACAGGAAAACAAGGCAAACATTTTTGCTGTAAACTTAGACTTAGCTTGTATTTATTAGCTTGTATTTCAGTATTGCCATTTACAGGCAGACGGGAGGCAGACTGGGGTCAGAGCCTCTGCTTTTCATCGTTCCATCCAATTTAGCTAACACCAAAATATCAGAGTTACACAACAATGACCCTCATCACACACAGGATGTGTTTAGGTGTTGAGCTAAGATTTTTCACACATGTAACTATGGAATTAAAGGAGACTGACCTGTTTGCAACAAGCCGATTCCACTGTCTGATACTCCATAATGCCGCTGGATGTCAAGCAGAACCCCTGCAAACAGGAGGAGAGGGAAAACATAAATGTGGTTTCAAGACATAATAATAATCATAATCACAGGCATTGAAACACTGAACTCCATTTGACTTATAGCTAAAGTCATTCTGGCTTTATGGTAGTCTTTTGTGGATATGATGGATAGACAGTACTCAAAGGCTATCATTCACTTAACATCCCTGAAGAGCAATATAATATCCCTGATAAGTGCTCTCTTGGCTGCCATACAGTGCTAAACTTAAGTAAATGGCTACAAAGATTTCACTGCAGAGTGTTATATACAAACAATTTCTGGTGTTAAATCGCTAAACACACCTTCCTAGCTTCCCTCTGGCTCATGTAAACAGCCCCAGCACAGTGACTGGAGCTGATTTTGGCTTTACCAGATGACACTGCAACTGATTGTGTGAGATCAAGATTTCTGGTGGCACAGACATAAGGCAGCACCATAACATCGCTCCACTGTGAGAAACCACAAGGTCTTTGAAGTCGTAAAAATTCTGTTACTGTAACCCAAGAGCAGTTATGCTGGAATGGAGGAAACTCACATACTGTGCATGGTTCTAATGTCTTAATGAAGTGAATGACACCTGGTGCTTGGCCAAAGGTAGAGTAGGAGAGGGAACAGCTGAATATCTGCTCATCACAACATTATGACTTGTGTGTGTTCAATAGCTAGTGTGTAAAAGGATGCACAAGAAATCTCATAAACTTTTTAACACATCATAAACATCAGAAGATGAAGATGAAGAAGAAGATCAGAGGGTGATAAATTAGGATTAAAGAAATACATTTATGGCTACCATACAATTTTAAGCACCAGTAAACAAGAAGCAACAAGTCTCATCAAATGAATTCAGCTCCTCTTGAGACCACCAGCTTGGAAAGGTTCAAAGTCTTATTTTCTAACAGAAAAGAAGAGGAATAATGCATCTATCCTACAAATCCTTGCAGTCCAGATGCAATGTGGTGTGCTTGGTAGTGCTAGCTGACTCTGTGAAACTGGCAGGCTGGTCCTGGGGATTGCAACACAGCTCATGAAAATGGAACAGCAGCATGACTAACATATTAAAAAGCTGGCTGCCTCTGATCTATCTGCTCCTCTCCTCTGAGCCCAGCAGACCAGTATAACCTAGCATAGCCTGACCTCTAGACTACTGCACCTGAGTCTCTGTAACTTTCAGAAATAACTCCTTGTCATTGCCTAATGTCCTTGTCATCTCAGGGATTTTGCCTTGGATGGATGATGAGAAAGATCACAGCTAAGCAGGCAAATAACTGCACAACAGAGAGACACAGCATGTTTCAAAGGTGGTGAGATGCAGAGGCAGGTGCAGGTTGGACTGTGACTGGGAGCAGAAACATACGTCAGATTCCTGTCATCTGAGTCAAACCACCTGCTCAGATTCTCACACTACAAGCAGCATTCTTGTTCAAGCGCTACACTCACAACTCTTCGCCTGGTTTCTCTTTCATAATGATTTGGCTTAAAGGTGTATGTTAGGTATCACCCAGTTTCAGTGAAAACCACAGTTCAGTCACCTACACTATCAATCATGAGGAGAATCTGAATTTCTCAAATTGGCATTCCCCAAAAACACATACTTTGATTTGCTACATCACCTCTGCTTTAATATGGTGTAACTGTGTTTCTTGTTAGCAGTTCTCACCGCAGTCAGAGCACACAATGTGGCAATTATGCAGAAACTGCCTCAAGGCAGGTAAGACTCAATTTACATTTCTAGCCAGGCAAATCATAGTACATATCCAGTCCAAGTTATGGTGAAAAATTAGAAAAAGAATTCAGATCACATTTTTATGCACCTTTTATGAGATCTAGTTAATTCTCTTGTCCAAAGGGACAACAAGAATGCCAGTAAACAAGAGCTGAGCTGATCTGCCACCCTCCACTCAAACACAGACACAAACACAGACTTGAAAACACATCAGGTTGTTGTCCCTACATGGCCTAGGCAGACAGGTTGGCTAACCCCCCCCCCCAAGCTTGTCAAACAGCGACAACAGTGTTTAACAGTGTACTGTACAGCAGCAGCACTCTAATTAGCCTGGAAAAAGTGCACACACACACTCACACTCACACACACATAAACTAACGCATACAAACAGCCTGCTGGGAGGGGGATTCCTATGCCAGATGGTGGAGCGTCCCTCCTGGACAGAGTCTGCATATGTCTGAGCCACACCCGTCTACACTTACCACACAATTACCAGAAAATTAATAAGGTAGATTTGGCAAAATGTTATTTACTGTAAGGTTAGGAAAACAGAGCTGTGGATGTTGGATAAACTAGAGCTATAGGCACTGTGATAAAGTCCTGTTTTGAAAACAAGATTAGTCCAATTATGAATGAATATAATGAACATAATGTATGAAAAGTTAATATGGTATACAAAACAGTCTTTATTCCAGCAGCTCAATGAGCATCCATTTAAATAAGTGGTGGAAGTCGGTTCAAAGCAACAGGGTTTATTGTACTAGATTCAAGTGCAATGAGCTGTGTAATGAACTGTGTTAATCTGTAAGGGATTACAGAGAGCCAGCAGCTCTGTGTTTGTGTAGTAGCCTATCACAACTATCATCTCTCAGTGAGGCCTTTTAATGTTTTACTTGCTCTCCTCTACATTTCCCCTTCTTCTTTTCTTACTCTTTTCTGGGGGTTTTTAAGGAACAGAATCACCGGACATTTGAGGAAATGTGACAACCACGTCTTATTAAAACAGAGAGATTCAGTAATGCATCTGATGATGAGGTACGACAACCCTCGCCCAAGATGGCAGCGCCCAGTTTAGTTGCCATGGCAATGCTGTACGGGCACTCAAAGAGATAAAGGTCAAGAGACCACAAAGGAACTAAGCTTTCCAAAATCTCCAAACTGCCTTTTTCGAGTATTAGGATCATCACTGCAGTTGCATCTCACAATGCAGCATCTGATAACATGTTCCTAAATTACATAAGTTATTATATGATGCTAGAAATACCAGGTATAACATCATAGCAACACTGAAAAGAGGGATATTTTACATTATAGCTACATATCAGGTCACCACTATGGTTGTGACTACATTGCAAATATAACCCCAGAGATCCATTTAACTGAACAACGTTAATGAGTTTCTCAAGTCTCAGGCCTCCAGGTGTCTGTGTTCATGTGAGCATGACGCCAAGCAAGAAACATCGCAGGAATGTGGATCTTCCTGACAGCACACAACAATAACACCAGCTACTTATATCCTCATTCAAGGTAACAACATTCACACAGCAAAGCATGCTCACAGCTACTTTGTAGGCCCCTCCCTCTGACACACACACACACACACACACAGTATACTCCCTTAGTTTACCAACAAGCGTGAATGTACAAGGTAATATATTTATCATTTTACAACACAAGGTTGTATAATGAAATGAAAGTTTGTAGTCCCTTCATGTCACACACATAGAACATAACAGATAATTAAATTAATATTAAAATAGGGTAACATATAAAAGAAAAGAAAAAACAAACCAATATATTACACTTAAGGACCCCTTTCATTAATTAATTGTGATGCTGAACTGTACATACTGTGTGGCTGCAGACAGTTGCTCCCTGCAGTCAAAACACAGAGTTGAAGGCCAGTGTGGAGCTGACACTTATTCCACACTCTCATAAAGTCCGCCTTTATGACCACTTTTTTCAGTGTAGCTTATGAAGAAATGACTCAAATTGGTGAACGTCACGTTGCCACAAGTGCTGCATTTAGAGCAGTGAACAGTGAATGATCATTCTTCGATATGAATAGTACTTTCTTTCAGTCTTTGCTGTTTCCATTATAAGGCTACCAGTAGACTGTATGGGCTGGGATTTGTGAATAAATGTAGATCAATGCAGCTCCAGAAAACTGGGACAACCAATTTTTTTTTAGCATCATTATTGCAAAAAACCCCAACACATATGAACTATGACTCCAAATAACATACTGAACTCCACAGAGGATTATGTTTTTTGGATGTTAATTTGCCCAGAGTCTTCAGTTAAAACAACATGATAGCGTGATCCAGAGGTAATGTTCAAATGAGGATATGGCATGCTGTTTTTTCAGGACCAGCTTTCATGCAGTGACGCACACTGCCAGCATTACTCCTCTGGGACCACTATACACTCACAAATGCACCATAAGTGAACACACACACACATACACACACATAAACACCACACCCCATACAGCCATACACAGATATGCACACACAGAACTCCATCAGCTTGGAGATGACAGATTTCATATCAAATCCCCAACAGAGACTCGAGGATCTCCGGCCCCCCTTGGTTCTATTTCTGCTCATAGAAACTGGGCTAAGAGGAAGGAGAGAATGGCAGTCCAATTTAACAGTGTTTGGAGAGACAGAGAGAGAGACAGAGAGGAGAGGAGTCATGAAGAACAAAGAAATAGGTGGTGGCTACAACCGGGTCAGTCTGGGTTTGATTCATTTTGTAAAGCATATGTCTCCATTGTTTATATATATAGTATGTGTGTGTGTTCCCCTTTCCCCCGGTTTCACTGTGTGTGTGTCTGAGTGAGAGGGAGCCAATGGATGGAAGTCATTCATTCTGGCCAGAGTGAGACGGGCAGCGGTGAACCGCTCTGCTGATGTGGCCAGATCCTTCCCCTTCATTCCTGCAAAGGGGTGATCCCTTTTCATGTGTCAACCCCATCAGTATAAATAGTCGGGTAAAGGAAGAAGGGGGGGACATAATGAGTGAGGAGAAAGTGCATCTTTTCTGGTTGTTCTTGTGACCAATTTTTGGATTTGAGCGTGTGAGAGACTGTAAGAAACAGTGCGGAGAAAGAGCAACAAGCCAGGCTGCAGAGCGTCTCAGACTGCAGCGAGGAGAAAGCTGACCACAAATATGCCCGACTGTGGCCGGCGGGCTCCTGACCGACTGCTCTCCTCCCTTGCCATGTGGCCGCAGTGGGCGGGGAGCACTTTTTCCATTCCACTTCCTTTCCCTGCCACACAGAAAGGAAACGTGCTGCAGATCTGTCTGGGAAACAGTGTAGAGCTGCTTGAACAAGAGGGCTTCAAAGCTTGTACAAGAGAATAAAATCAGCAAGAGATGGGGAGTGTGTGAGTGCGCTAGAAAGTTCAACTCCTGCTTGGTAGCGAGTCGAACACGCAACTTAACCCCAAACCACTTGTACTGTACACTGTATGACAAATACAGCAATATCTTACATAGTTTGTCTACTGACAAGCTTAGAAGCTACTGTTTTGAAGCGAGTAATAAAATATTATGCACCTGAGAGTTGAGTCATGTTGATTAAAGGTACCCTGTGGAGTTTTTGACCACTAGTAGTGCTACAGAGCAATGTACATTTTTTATGTTTTGGTGAGAAACACTGAATAACATAACTTTTATTTGTTTACAAGAAAACTCCACAGGGCACCTTTAAATGCAGCTATTGACACACTGTAGAGAGGAAACCCCACCTAAACCTGCATGATACGGATAGTATACACTAAGGTTAGGATGCATTCAGGATATTACACCTGATCTTCTTCTTTGCACATTCATTCAGTTTAGTTATTCCATTATGTTTTTTGTGTATTGATTTGGATCATGGATGTATTACTCAAATTGTACTTCCTGGATCATATTTCATTTTCTCACCTGCAGCAACATGCCCACACCAACGCAACTCCCAGACAATTTTCCATCATTCCAAGATAACAATGGTTTGTGAAATCCACGAATCACTACCATTCAAACACTTGTAAGCACAATAAAATGTAGGTCCACTCCAAATAAAAAAATGTAAGCTAGACTGGTGGTTTCATTTCATGTTTCTTTTTTTATTTTGCTGGCTTTAAGAGTTTCACTTTCATATAATGGTCTAAATGCTATTTCGGGGAACTTTTCACCATGCCAAGATCAAAACTGATCGTGAAACTTAACTATTCACTATGACGCAAACATTTGTATGTGCTATTAAAATTAGGTTCAAACATAAACTGTATTATAAGTAAAACTGATGGTTCAGTTCATTCAGTTCATGTTTCTTATTTTAAAAATGTTGCTGATTCTGGTGTGGATTAGTTTCCTACCAATACAGCACTATAATACACCAAGATGAATATATTCAAATCAGAACTCCTGCCAGTGTGTGAGGATGAATATGCTGTTATTTCAGTGATAAAACCACTCTGACATTTGAGAAAGATTTCACTCTAATCTTCTAAATTTGTGAAAGCCAAATTGGGACGAAATCAAATTAAAGGCCTGTAGGTTTGCCAGCCTTACCACTTTGATTAATAGGGCTTTTTTTAATCCTAATTTTCTTTCACTAATCAAAAGCCTGAATTCATCTCAAGGGCCGCGGTGCATTAGTCCCAGCCAGTACGTGCTAAATATTTGATGGTAGTAGAGAGGATGCATAGTGAAGCATCAAGGGAGCAGACTAAACCTATAGCTCATCAATAATACATCCAGGGCTAGCCCACTTGTTCGTATGAGATAATACATTAGATGCATTGGAAAGAGATGCAGTGAAGCGAAGCAAAGGTATTTGAGATGAGATGAGACTGTCTGACTGCCAGGGGATCGCTGTGAGCTACACCCGTTCACACCAACGTCTCTCAGGAATACTGAACAGCAGTTGAACTCAACCCTGAATGTCGACCCGGGGGAGTGTTATTTATGTGGAATTTTGAAAAGGAGCCATGTTAACCGAAGAAAATCAGAGAGAGAGAGAGGCTTAAACAGTGTCTGGTTATATGTAACAGAGAAGTGATCTCGACATAAAAATGCCCTGAGGTTTACATTCAATTTGGCTGAGATCTGGACCATTTAAACATCATCCCAGAAAACATTCTCAATCCATAACAAAAGAAGTATCCAATGGCATTATGCCTTTTAGACAATACATACTAATATATATATAGTCTGAAATATCCATTTGAAAGCAGTAATTAAAAGCAGGATGAAATAATGAGCTCTCAAGTTTTCAGACTGTTGGCATGATAACCAAAAGCCAGCAATCTCACAAACACTTCTAACATGCTCTGATGCTGCTGCATATACTGTAACACAAGACTAAAAGCTACAAAATCTACAGCCATGCTACAGTAGCAGCTCTGTGAGGCTGTACTTGGGCACAACAAAGCTTACATTAGCTAAATGCTAATGTCAGCATGCTAATGTGCAAACAGTGACAATGCTAACATGCTGATGTTTAATCAGATAGCATTTACCATGTTCATCATTTTAGTTTAGTGTGTTAGCATGCTACCATTTGCTAA
This sequence comes from Siniperca chuatsi, assembly GCF_020085105.1. Lineage (NCBI taxonomy): Eukaryota > Metazoa > Chordata > Actinopteri > Centrarchiformes > Sinipercidae > Siniperca > Siniperca chuatsi. Next base: position 6,207,137 of record NC_058055.1, read on the forward strand.
TTAGCAATAATGCATAACACAAAGAACACATGAAGCTGATGGAAATGTCAGTAGTTCTTCAGGTATTTGGTCCTAAACCAAAGTATTTAACAAAGCAAACGTTTGACCTGATGATGGCGCTAGAGGGAAAATTATGGAATCAACAAAGTTATTACAATTCATCCCCCCGGGGAATCTGAATGTCTGTACCAGAATTGGTGCCAATCTATCTTCTAGGTGTAGAGATATTTCACTGGATAAGTCAAAATGTTGGCCTTCTGGTGGCACTAAATAAAATGTCAGCGGATCCCCAAACTTAATTCATCCTATGGAGAACATGAATATCTGTACAACATTCACCCAGAGACATACCCGCATGCCAACCATGCTGTGCTCTTTTTAATTATGGAAATGTAGGGTTATGTCAATGTAGGGACAGTTTACCCATTAAAACAGTGTAAGAGTTCACTTACATTGTGTGTGTGTGTGTGTGTGTGTGTGTGTGTGTGTGTGTGTGTGTGTGTGTGTGTGTGTGTGTGTGCCAGTGTCAGCGCATGTGAATTTGAAAAATCCTGTCAGTAATCCCAGTGGGTTTTTTTTAAATAACAGTGTGGAGGATTAAAGTCATTATGCAGTGTTTTTTAATGAGATTTAATTTTTCCTCTCTCACTTTCTTTTCTGGTCTTGCAGCACAATTATCATAAACTGTACGTACAGTCAAGACAAAGCTTTCTTCATTATTTTACTTAATAACACTCATTTAGACAAGGCATTTTTAATAATCCAAAGATAAAGCAGCATACTTTAAAATGCTGCTGATATATTCATATAAATACATGATATTTTACCTCACTACTTTGAAAAGAATATATTTCTATACTCTCGGCTTAACAACTGACTCATCTACTTCATCTGACTTCCCCCTTGATTCACTCACAGTGTGAGCTGGAAAGCATAACGATAAGGCTGTCCACAGGCTGTCAAACTGACTGTCTAGACCTCAGTGCTGTTTCTCAAAAAGAGAGGGTGCAAAGTGACCCCAAGCCATGATAAAAAGAGAAGAAAGTTGGTGAAGATTTGTATTTTCAGCTCAGTTTAGTGTCAAACAGCTACAGCGCAGCTATCTTCTCTGGATAATCACAGTGCTCAGGCTCCACAAAATGGAGAATTCAGGGGCAATAAGCTGGTTCCTTATGGCTAATATGTATGGCCCAAAAAAATCCGAGAACATATTGTTTGTTGTGAATAAATGTTTTTTATTCATAAAAATGGGCGAAATTGGGTGAAAATGGGAAAAATCAATAATACATAAATATGTCTCATACCATTCAATATCCCATTAAATATACGAACAAAACAAAAACTACAACTCTACTTCAATACTTCAACGGCATGGACCACTAAGCTCCCATCAACAGTTAGTCATTAGGAGCTAAACGTGGCTCAGGTTTCTTGACCCTGGCACTGGGATGTCACCACATCTCTGCCATACCATTTAGCGTCCATTTTGTCACAAAGCTGTTTGACTGGATTGTGCGGAGGCTAAGTATGACTGATGAAACAAGGAAGGGCTCTCTGCCATACTTGGTCTTTATGTGCACAGTGATAACATCTGTCATAAATGAGTTTGTTTCTACTCCCACACATAAATCCCGATTCTCCACGGAAGGCAGAACTTCTCCATTTGGGCCATAACTAAGGGGATATATCTGTCACTCCTATCAAGTACAGTTGGCTACATACTGTGTGTGTATTGCCATATCTATAATCTACGACTCCTGTGAGTTTATAGATGTATAAATATTCCCATCACAACTACAGCCAGAGGAAAGACCAATCAGACATATAAAAGCATTTTTATTCTGAGATGCTGTGTCAAGGTGACCTCTCTACAGCTGTACACACATTACTCAAAAGCAGTTCTACCAATGGCACTCTCACACTGTGTCTTCATTGAAGGAGGACCCTTAAAGTTATGGGGAGGACAGTTTAGTTAAGGCCGTGGGGTTCATCTATCATTGTCTCATGAATTAGATATGCATCTCATTACTTCCTCTGCTATTTCATCAAACACTCTGAGAAACCCAAATATGTCTTTTTGCACAAACTTAGAAAAAAATGACCTCAGAGGCCAGTTTGAATATTTTGTGCGTCTCAAAGGGAAATTATTATTAAACACGATGTGATTTCTTTGACAATGTGTTTCAGCTCATTTTACATCATAAAATGTATGCAAAGCCATTTCCAAAATTTAACTCTATAACTTTTCAGTCAGATTTCTCAATTGGCAGGTGTGAGTGTAAGATGAGTTTTAGTTCTTTTTGGCGTGGGAAAACACACCAAGGCATCTTCTTTGTTCCTCTCTGGCTTCCTCCACATATCAGGTCTGTTTCATTAAAGAACAGCCCACATACCGTACAGTACACAGCCTCAGGTCTTGTCAGTCATTAAACTATACTAAGAAATATGCTTGTGAAGCTTGGCACTGCTGTGCTTCCCAGATACTTCCATCATCAACCTGAATGACAACTTGTGCTACTGCATCACCTAAACATCACTGAACATCTAAGTCACATAGAAAAAGCACCATTGCATTTTATTCCACAACTACCACATTCAGCAACAGATTCAGCCTGATGTATAATGTTATGTGTTCAGTGTTATAAATACATGCAATCAAAATGTAATCATTGTGGTGTGGTGATAGGCTTCCTGCAGATTTATGTATTTAAACATGGACCAGTAAACATTTATGGTGCTGAAGAATCAAAAGAACGCTGTAATAACACACCCTGGGCAGTGAGGTGTAACCAACCATTATGGTGTACAACTGCACTGCAGAAACAAACACCTAAACTCAGCCTGTCATTGTCTCATAAGCAAACTCTCCCACTGTGCAGCTAGAAAAAAAAACACAGATGTAAAAGTCTGCTTGCCTGCTAATCAAGCTGTGCAGTGCGAAATTAGCCAGAATTTAAATGAGAGGCTGGACTGATTGGAAAAGATAATGTGATGCTGCCAGACTATAGCCCAACACAAAGTTTAATACCAACATATGCACATTTGTGTTGTCCCTGTGGCAGCACTGACGTCTCGGAAACACAAAACCAATGACACATTCTCATAGGAATTCAATCCTAAGTGTGAACCCTTTACAGCAGAAAAACACACTAAGGGCTGTGCGTGCATGTGTGTGTGTGTGTGTGTGTGTATCCACCTCTGACCTAGGGCATTAACAGAAAGTCTTTAACACAGGTCAGTGCCCTCAATCAACCCCAGTTCTTCCCACACACACAGTAACGCATTCACCAAACACAGTAATGAAAATCCTGTTGCAATCTCATCTAGCACTGACAACATGACAGACATCCACAAATGAAAAAAAAACCTGATGAAACATGTGAGGGAATGCACAAACACACACAAGACCTTATCCTGTGCATGATTGGTGGATATAAAAGATTACATAATCCCTCTGCCAGGCTCCTTTATTTACTCTATCGCATGTAAATGGGGAAAAGATTCAATTTTTCCTCAGGAAGGAAGGCTTTTCAAATATAGGGCTGCTGTAAATAAGCACTCTAAATATTATTTTAGCAGCTGTGGGAGCTTCCAGAAGCTGAGAACTAATATTACTGCTAGCTGCAGGTCTGCTTTCACAACCGCTGGCTGTAACTTGTGCTGCAAGCAGGTCAATATTAGATTCCAATCCTCTCAAGAACAACTTGTTAATGTGTCAGAGAAAAATCCAATTTCAGTGTGTCTCAGGACGTTACAGTTTTATCACTTGTAACAAATTCCAAGCTGCTGTTCTGTTGATCAATATTCAGTGTCTGTGTGTGTGTGTGTGTGTGTGTGTGTGTGTGTGTGTGTGTGTTTCGCAAGGATATGAAATGGATTACATTGTCTTCTATTTCCATTTCTTCATCGCATGTATCAGTGGTCTCATCCAAAGCACTGGACTCAGGGGAACATTTGAATGTGACCGTCACAACATAGACATTTCACTTGTTTGTGTTGAAATGGATGTAATGTCACAGAGTGTTTGGGGTGGCTGGAGGAAAGGGAAATGTACACTGTAGTCCGAGAAGAGAAAAAGTCAGACAATGCTATTGTTGTTTTCGCAGCGTTGATGTAGAAACAACCCAAAGATCTACGTATTTTCATTTCAACAACTTTGTGGCTCTAACTTTTCCCTGTTCAAATTTGCAGTGATAATCAGAAAAGATGGAATTCAGGGAGTAAGGAAACCAAATTTTTTCCCATCACATTTTGTAAGCAGGGATGAGCTGTTATTTGACACACTGTCAAATAGCATCTCATCCTCCTTCCTTCCTGCAATCTTGCCGTCTGTCTGAAGAGACAAATTTCAGCTCTTTCTTCAGGTAAACACTCCAGTCTTCTTAGATAATGAGACAGGAAGGGAGGGGTGTCTTTTTAACATGGGGGCAAATTGTGAATGGATGTTTGGAAAGGGCTGGATGGAGACTGGGAGGATCCCTCTGCTCATGACTCTTGCTGTCACTCCAACATGTCTTAAAAACTCCAAACTGGACTGAACTTAGCAGATACTGTGTTTAACTCAGAGCACCAAAACACCACCGCCCCGTCCTTATGTCCACACACACTCCTCTGATGACAATGGGGAGGTCAGTGATTATCAGGCTACCACTCACCTTCTCATGTCAAAGATCAACAGGCAGCTTGAACAAGCACTGTTGTCTTTTACAAGTTGACTCGTCAAGCTACTGGAAGTCAAAAGATAAGAACCAGCTAAGAATTTAAATGAAAAGAAAAGGCACTGTATTTTGAAACAGCCACTCAGATTCTTGTCTGATACTGGATTTTGTTAAAAACATGATGTGAGGCTTTGTTCTAAATGAATGTGTGGCAGGGCTTTTCAAAGTCCCCAGACAGAATCGAGACAACTGCCAATTTGCTGAGTTATGACTCCGACAAAGACAATGTTAGATGCAAATTGCAGCAATCAGGCGGTTTTAAAGTACCTTAAATGCCTCCATGAGCTGTGCTCTAACATGCAGTGTCTTTGCATCACGTCTATCCCTCCACCCCTCCCCTTCAACTCACAGTTTGAAACACTCTGGTCTATAGCATGGGCAGCACAGAGTAAAAATATCCTCTCTAGAATGCAACACATGTAATGGCCTCATAGCTGTGATGAGTGATGTAAGATGCAAGGTTGGGGTGAGGCCAAAATTACAGCTGTACAGAGGAAGAGTCAAAGAGTCACAACAAAGTGACCATCAGCAGAGCCACGAAATGGTGCGTTCATAGCCGGGGGGGTCAAAGGGTGAAAACTGCTGCGAGGGAAGTGCGTCTGCTTGATGGTAAAATGTGGAGTAGCCACATGAAAGGGCCTGCACTGGCAGAGGAAGAAGCTCTGTCTAATTCCACTGGTTACTATTACAGACGTCGGCTAAATCGGAGCCTAAAGAACACACAGACTGTTTTTGCACAGGAGTGGGAATGGCACGCCGGGATACAGACATAAAGAGATTAGTGTGATATCTGTGGGAAACCAGTTTGGAAAAGTCCACTTGGTATGATATCATGTAATTGTTAAGGACTCCATTTAACATCTGTTGAATAGTGTCAATATTTTGCTGTCAACAGTAAAATAAAACATGCCAAAATTTTGAAAGATGTGGAAATATACTGTAGTGCGGAAGTGATGATGTTGTCTTTCAAAGAGACGTTTCATACTTGTACAGTGCAGTTTGTCTAATTCGAAACAGCTCAACATCAGATGGAAAAGCACGGTAAGAAAGAGGCAGCAACCCAATAAAGTAAATTACTAGAGGCCCCCCCATCCTTTTAATGCCTCTGCTGTTGTTTGGGGACCTTTAATGTGAACGCTATAAAACGAGAGAGGGTGAAATAGGGAGAAGAATGGAGGGTGAAACGACTGACAGCTAAACCCCAAAGCAACTCAAGCATGGCCCACACAGCCTCTCACACAGTTTAGTAGTGAGAAGACGCTTCCTGTATGTCTAATCCTGACATATTCCGCTGCAACACTTCATGTTACTGAGAAGATCTGCGGTGACGTGTTTCTACCAGCAGCTAGAAAATGTCACAGAGACATTTGGGGTTGTTGTACAGTGACACCGTTATCTACTTTTGGATTTGCACAGAATTTGATTTATTCCTGAATCTCCCCGACAGAAACCTACACTATCTTCACTCTGTTCTTTCTTGCACTTTGAGCACTTTCAACCCAGAAAGGTTGTGACAACAGAAAGGAAAACACGTAGAATACATTTTTACCTACACATTTACCCTGTGATTGCTTTATGTGGAAATGCTAATGCAGAGGAATTCCATAGGCTTATGTGGACAGTGATAATGAGTAGCCACAAAGGAACAGGACAAAGCTATCAGGAATTAATCTGCATGGCCTGTCAGACTGGATAGATTGCTACAGCTTTCTTACAGTGTGACAAAGAGCTTGCCTTAAGAGGATTATTACCACGCAGTTATCTGTGTCTATATGCAAGATGCCAATGGTTCACATGCAAGGGTCCTGCACTTGTCCAATGGGATGTGACCCTGTTTTGGGGGTATTCCGGTAATGACAGCTTGACTGAGACAACTCGGCTTAAGGTGCCTGGAAGAGGCGCTAATCAGCAGCTCCCCAATGTTTCTGTTCACCACGAATTAGGCTGCAGTCAGTAACCACCAAATTGCCCCTTTTCTGGCTGAGAAGGGCGTGACTTTGGGTGCACACGGTGGGGAGGCTAGAGTTAACGCACATCAGGGTTTACTTACTTATCAAGCAAATAACTTTAAGTGCTGAGTGTCTGCCTCACATATCCTCATATTCTCTGAAAAAAACACTTAATCCCCTCTTTATGATAAGCTGTCGAGGAGCTTGGACTGTCTGCTGTGGGACTACAGAGAGACCAACAACCGGGATTTAAGGTTTCAAAGCCACCTCAAATTAAATTAAACATAGTGGCCCTCTAAATCTCAGAGCTCTTATGCACTCTAAAAAGCAAATGGAATATAAGTGGCTGTGGCTGCTTCCAAAGGCCAGACACAAGTGACCCATCCTAAGCATCGTAACTCATCCAGCTCTGCTCTGGCCTCCACTCCAATCTTGTATGGTTGGATCTCCATCTCATTTCCCTGCATTCTGCTATTCTGAAAGCAGCGAGTAGTAAGTGTGTGGTCGACCTCATCAGGACACGTTCAAATGTCCCAGACACTCCCCATTTCTGCCTTGTCTGCATCACAGACAGTCGTAAAAACAAGCACAGGCCTCTGAAGGAGCACTCCAGGTCAGGTCTGACCCACCAGCTGAACAGCTGAGCCTGAAGTCCAACTCACTGCATAGAGTTTGTAGCTGACTGCTGTCTTTCACACCCTCCTTCTCTTCAGCACCCCTGAAACTTAATAGCGACCTCCTCTGTGCCTGTTCACGATTTGGCCCATAAGTGTGTCTAACAAAAACCAGATCACTGTCTCTTTGCCAATTCCATAACATATAAATATGGAAATTGCAGACATTTGAACTGCTTGTAGCCCTCTGACGATCCCTAGTTGAAAACACCACATTACAAGAGTGTAGATATTCAAAATGCACTTTGAAAGGGGTAGAACGAGCAGTTTGAGGGATGAAAAAGTTTAAAAGTTCATGTATTAATTTGCTTATACTAAATTTCATTGCCAGACTGAAAGAAACTCATTGTTAGAAATCTGAAGGATGATACAACCAATATTGAGTTTGTTTTTTCACTCATTCTAGTGCCAATACTGAGCTGTAAAACACGCCTCCCAATATGCAGCAGCTTAAGTCTCATACAATTACTTTGTTTTGAAGCCGTCCCTCCTCACAAACTGGTGGTATTAACTATTCAAGTTTTGTATAAAACATATTGGCAGGACATCTATCGAATCCAGAACAAAACAACCTCACGTAAAAAAAAAAAAAGACATTGTGACTTGTCCCTTCTTTTGTGGTTCTCAGCATCATCTTGGATAAGTCAAGTGTTGGAATAGTAAATGGCAGTTTGTATGTGGTGTTTTTTAATGTGTGTGTGTGTGTGTGTGTGTGTGTGTGTGTGTGTGTGTGTGTGTGTGTGTGTGGCTTCACCTCTGACACTGGGGATTAACAGAAAGATCTAAGTCTTTGACCCTGCTGCTGTGCATTGCTGGGTTCAATTTTCCCATCATTGTTGTTGAGCAGAATAGCCCGGTGTCTGGAATGGTCGCCCTCTGTCTCTGTGACAATGCTTTAGTGATCCACACACACTACAGTAACGGCTGTTGGTACAAAGACCTTTTGACATCGGGGGAACGGCATCGCTCGCGCTCAACGCTGCCTGCATTCTGCGTCCACTTCCCTCTGACTGCCTGCCACTGCAGCAGCCGGCCCCTCCCCTCCCAACTCACTTCTCTCATTCAGCCCCTCTTGAAATGGTGGTGAGAGTCTTTTCTAATGTGTGTGTGTGTCTGTGTGTGTGTGTGCGCGTGTGTGTGTGTGCTCTCTGGGGGTGTGTGCTCATGCTTGCTTAATTGCCATTAAGATCTATGAGTTGGGGTGTGCTTTAGGTACCTGTTACTGAAAAGGTTTGAATGAGGAACAGGAAAGTAGTGGGATTAGAAACAAGAAGAAGAGACAGAGAGCTGACAAGAGATCGAGTCCTGATGGCACACAAGCAAGAAGGAGGTGGCAAAGGAAAGTAGACAAACTTAGAACAATGTAATAAGCTCAGAAATTGCATCAGGAAAATACACCATTTAAGATAAATGTTAAATGCTATTTTTACAATAACCAAAAACCCCCATGATATCTAATCTAATATCTATTGATAATAAAGCTCTACATTACCCCCCCCCCCACACACACACACACACACACACACACAAACACTCTGTGCTACCAACACAGATATGCTGCTTCCATCACTTAATTACTACTGCAATGTAGCTCACACAGCAGGAGAGGAGAGAAAGGCTTGAAGAGCGAGAGAAAAGAGAATGGCAGATCAGCTCATGCTGTATGTTAGCTGTGTTGGATGCACATGGCGGCTGGGCGTCATTCTGTGTGTGTGTGTGTGTGTGTGTGTGTGTGTGTGTGTGTGTGTGAGCGTCCGACGCACATGCTGCCCATGCATAATGCAAAACAGTCCAGCAGTGATCAGGTGGCAGGGATGGGAAGGGACCCCTCTGAATCACATGCACCGAGCACAGCCTCTCCCCACGAGGGTTAGCCCAGCGCACCCCCCCCTCGCCCAACCCCACCCCCTGCATCACTCAGCGCTCTCTTCCTCCTCCCTCATCTCTCTTCAGTCTATCATCCTCCTGTCAAAGCACAGCAAGCGCTAGGAGGTCCAGTGAAGGATTTTCTGCCCTGCAATTCACAAGTTACAAAGCGCAGAAGACAGTAGTGGCAGGATCATGATGGAGAGGCCAGAGGAGAATACAGTTGTTTTTAAGCCCCTTAATGAGGGGTTTCCTCTGATCAAAGCCTGAGGAGGTGTTAGGAGACAGGAGCACTAATCGCTCCTGTAGAGGGGGACTGACTCATCCATGACTGAGGATGAGGATGTACAGTAGCTTTTCAATCTTTCTGCTGTGACTGAGTGGTGCTTGAAGATGCTAAGATTAGATATGGCAAATCAACACATTCTTGGCGTGGCTGTAGGCCGAGCAGCTAAGCCTTCCAGCGGTAATGATCATTCAGGCGCCCAAGGCTCTGTGGCTTGACTCTTTACAGTTGACAGACAATCCCTGAAGCCTTCGGGATGGTGAGCCGTAGGCATGTGGCTACTAAAGTGTACGCATTGTTCTGTTTGAATTAGCCGCCCCTTCTTTCAGCCAGGGGGCTACAGAGTGAAATTATATCATTTTTTTCCTGATTTATCAATTTCAGAAATCTTAATCTCAGATAATTATATGCTATGTAGCAAATAAGGTGTGAAGAAGTAAAGGGATACAGTCACAAGTAAGATTTGCACGTAGACTTCTGTCACCTAGGTAAGTAGGAACTTGCACTTTAACCAGGATGGCATCTCTTTGTACAGAAGAGCCTACTCTCCCCATGAACACACTTCCCTCCATTCTCCATGCTGCAGCAATATCTTTAACCCATTCAGTGCCACAGTCCAACGTCCGAGCATCGGTAAGTAGCCTAAATACAAAATCCAGTTACCAAGTAGTGGTAAAACTAAGACCTGATCTAATGTAACACCTTTAAATTTGAGCCAGTAATTGTAACAATAGTCACACGATTCTTGCTTTACAAGGAATAAATAATAATTAACTAAAATTAATAGAAAATCTACCTTCTTGATACCCGACAGAAACGTGGTGTGAGACTACAAACTGAACAATTTTAACAAGTTGATTCAAAAGCTTCCCTTTTTTTTTTTTTTTTACTGAACTCTACTCTTGACTTTTGTTTTAACCTCTATAATCAGTAATCCTTGTCAGCATCAGTGAATTTTTCAGTTCCATAATTGCGCACTTACGAATGCACGTTTCACATTTTAACACACTCCAGCACTACAGGCTCACTTCCCATCTGTACACAGTGTTCAGTCTTAATAAAGCTGTAGTGAGGAAATGCGGACACTTGAGGAGGATTAAAGCCACATGGCCTCAACACAGCATCACACAGCGAGCTGCCGCACAAAACACAGCCTATTAGATGTTGGACTAAATCGCTCCCAGAAACGGCGAGGAACTAATGACTGATTCTTCACAGTGATACACTCTCTCTCTCTCATTTTGCAGTCGCTGAAACTGGTCTGACAGATGAGCCTACAGCGACATCACACACACACACACACACACACACACACACACACACAGTGCTAAAGCATGCAGTCAGGTTCGTGGATGGAGAGTTGATCCTCTTAATTGATCGATCTGCAATTATCTGCCAGCCCCGGGTACAAATCATTACTGTCAAGCATTTTCTGGAGCGATAGCGAAGACATGTAGGCTATCTGTATTTGACTGAACCACAGCACACACAGTCTACAAACATGAAAACACCTAACAGCCCTGTGGTGTTAGCAGACTGTCCACTGCGCTTGGGCAAGCCTATTGTTCCGCCCGCCTCAGCTGAGGTGAGCTGGCATCTCTATAAGACTGGAACAGCTCACAGGCAATTAGTGCACGTACAATCACTCCGGCCAATAAATAAAACTGCTCTGTTTTGTTTGCTGGAGCCCTCACATAAATACAACTATTCTATTCTATAGAAAGAGAGAAGTCAGGTCTCTTACCGGCTACAGTGTATCTATCCATGTAATTGAGGACGTTCCCAAAACTGAGGATCCCGGCGGCAGCAGCCGGTGAGCGGCATCTGAGCAGCGCGGCGCGGAATTTCTGCCCCGGTTTGCACGAGTGAAGGTCCGGGTTGGATTTCAGTCCGGGACTCATGCTGCCCGACAGCGTGCGCACCTCATCCAAACTGCTGCAGCCTTCAATCTCGCATCCATCTCTATCCACACACATTTTCTGGCACGGAAGATCCAGCGCAGAGAAAAAGAAGAGGGAGTGAATGGAGAGGAAAATAGTTCAACAAGGACCAGACTCAACGATGGATGGTCTGTGATTTTAATTGAAATTAGTCGCAGTGAAATTGCTGTCTTAAGTGTTGAAGTGCAGGAGCTCTTATCGGGATCATATTTTTCTACCAGTGTGCGGTGACTGACGGGTTGTGCGCTCCTTGCTGTTTTTTTCTAAGGACCAAGCGCTGTAGTGCAGGGGGTGTGACCTGGCTGCAAAACTCCTCCCTGAAGCCCTGCAGCAGCGAATGATGGAGCCGCACCTGATAAGCCTACTGTGGTAGTTTTTTATATATATATATATATATATATATATATATATATATATATATATATATATATATATATATTATATTTTTATATAGTTATTAATCCTCATCGATCGCATTTGTTAGGGGGCAATGGCTGCTGACTGAGAATATATTACTGTTGTTACTACTGAATAACTATAGGCTACTAGAAGTAGGTCACAAAGTATGTTGCACAGACACATTTACAGATCAGAGGAAGTGGGTCGCCCCAGGTGTGCTCATATTTTTAGTAAACGATCCCAAAAAGATCACTGGATGTATTTCTATAACCCCTCCATTCCTTTGTCACACAGACAGTCATGTCTTTTTTTTAACAGTTTCTGGTCAAAGACAGTATGCTTGGAACTTTTTCATTAAAGAATAAGTCATTAAAGAATAGCCAATTTATTTATAGAGCACATTTAAAAACAACACACATTGATCAAAGTGCTTTACAGAAAGATGATATTATTTGATTGATGATGACAATCAAATCATCTCAATTGTGTGTGTGTGTGTGTGTTAATTTTGTAAGTGATCTAAGATGGAAGAAGCCAGTGCCAACAACTTAGACGTTGATTTATTTATCAAATTTAAAACCAGAATCAAAGATAACACTGAGATTTCTTGCGTGGGAATTTACATTCAGTGACAGAGGCCCAAGAGTGTTGATTAAAGACCAAGTGTAGCTTCCGAAACTATTGTATCATGAAAAACAGTGTAGAGCCTTATGTGAAGCAGAATAAAACATAAAGTCTAAAATTTCTGTGTGCACAGATCCATTCAGGTACATTCCCATAGCTGCAGAAACAGGCAGCTTTACTGGGCTCCCTGATGAGGAAAGACTTTGCAATGTGATTTAGATGAGATTGAAGATGAAGTTGTTTGATGTTTTATTAAATTAAATCATGATTAAAGGATCACACTCTTGTCCTGACGAAGTCTTCTGAATGGATGATTATATAAAAAAAGGGAACCTTTTTGTGTCTGATTTTACTTGTAGAGCATGGGACAGGAGACACAGTGCTTTGTTTGCAATGTAATGTAAGACACTACGTTCATGTCTGACAAATGTGTCACCACTGCAACAGAATTTTAACTCAGTGTGTTCAGAAGCCTTACAACAGTCCATGCATAGTAGGCCCATAATACATATAAATTACTGTACAAAGGCAACGATCAGATTGCTTTTATGAATAAATTGGTCTGGTCAGGTGTACAGGAACTACTGTCAATGTGTGTGGGATTAAAATGTAAAATTTCCCACACGTAACTGGGCTTTCCCCTCACAAACAATGCGCTCTGACAGAAGTGCAACTGACATTCAGCAGTTACTGACCTGAACCACCAAAGCTGTTAAATGAACAACACGTTTTTTTTAAATGTACTGAGATTATTATTGTTATCTTGTCTTGTCTTGTAAAAATTGTTGATTACATTTGGTTTTCTTTGAATGTGGACCCCAGGAAGAGTAGTTGTTGCCAAGGCAACTACTAATGTGGATCCCAATACACGATCAACTATAAACATAACAGTAACAACTATATAACCACTTTTCTGTGTAAGCCATAATGGTGTATACATGGAAATTAGAATTTGTCCATACCCATGCTCCTCCATTGTTCAATCAATCAGAAACAAGAAATGAGAGTTTCGGTGGAGTTTTTTTTTTGCCTCCTAAAATCCCATGGAGCGTGTCATGTGGGGGCAGATATCGTCAAGTCTCATCAGACATATCGTCTCAGAAGTTAGAATAGAAGCATTCTGAATAACACTTTTCAAACCCCAAAGTTACAAGCAAAATAATCAGAGTGACATGAAATGCTGAAAAAAAAACATTTTACAGTGACACAGTGCTTCCAAAAACCTTTTATAATTATCTCTTGATAATTATAATATACCATCCCATATAACGGCATCTTATTTTCCACTAACTTTCAGTAATTTTTTTCAAATTATTTTTTGTGGTGAAAATTGAGGATCCCCCCACATTTTAGTGATTTAAAAGCACAATAACCAGGAGGCATGATGTTCAACCTTCTGTGGTTCCAAGGAGATGTGCTGAGCAAGTAGGCCAATAGCTGCTGGGGAATTACTACTGTGACTTTGAGTCCACAGTAAACACTGACTCCACTTTGGGGAAAACGTTATCTAAGAGAATTACTATTATACTTCTACAATTACTACATCTCGCAAATGATTTGCTGTCACACCATCTGTCTGACCCCGAGGTGCTTATCAGTTTCAATCTCCTGGTTGTCTGCTGGGTTTTACTGCACTGCACACATTTGAGAGATGTTTACACAAAAGACAGCAGTGGTTTATGACGAAGAAAATAGCTGACTGTTGTAATTGTAGTTCTGACATGTACACAAGTTATTTATTACTCACCAGCAGAGGAGACACATTAGAGAACTGATTTCTCACACTGACCCAAATGTCACCTTAGGAAGTTGAGATTTGCACCATTTTATTATATTGAAAATTTATTAGTGGCTGAAAAATGAAAAAACTAAACTTAACAAAGTATTTTTTTTTGTCTGAGGGCAATGAAGTTGGCCATTTATAAGTCACATTTACTTATAAACCATTTGCAAAAAACTTCATCACAACAAGCTTCAGGGCACTGTGGTCAATGGAGAATGAAGCAGTAATGCTGGATGAATCCTGCTATTGGACTATGTTTGTCTGTGACATTCCTGGTGGTCACAGAATAAACCTAGGGAGAAAAAAATCATCTAGTTTGGTTAAGAAAAGATGAACACAATGCAACTGGCTTAGTTCTGACAGTTTCAGCGATTTCTGTGCTCATGTGACAGCCACTGCTGTCCCCAACTTCATTACAATCTATGACAGAGAAGATATCAAAATCTTTAAATGACTGCAGGGACTTTGCTCTCCACTGGTCCCATACAACGACCGGAAATAACTCCCTTTACTGATGCTACTGGGAGACAGCTGAGTTTTTAACTAAGTACAATGATGGCTTAAATACCACTGAAGAAGGTGACAGTGTCCTGTAACACTGCACACTGTGTTGTTGTGTGATGCGAAATATTGCTAAGCCTTCACACCTCAATGAATTTTCAGTGGGGTGACTTTTCATGAGATGAGCCTCTGAAACAAGTTGTGGTGATAGTGGCACCAGAGCTGTAAGATGATTGCATGCCTGAAAAGGAAAATTAGCTGTTTCTGAATGGCTGGGAAAGGTCTGATCCTGCATGCAGATGAGTGTTTCTGTGCCATCTGTGTTCTGTCAGAACACAGATGGCACAGAAAGGAGCCAAAACATCTCCAGCTAATTGTTAGACTATTCCATTGTGTACACAGTCATTTTGACTTTTCCAAGACGGGAATTGTCCCCATCATGATCACAGAAAGTGGAGTGTGGGAATTGTGTCATTCTGACCCAAGACATGCTGCAGGGATTTGAACAGAAAGGTGTGAGGCAGAGCAAGAAAAGCTGATATGTTGCTGATTTTGCGCGAGTACAGAGGTCAGTATATGAGTGAAAGGTGGGCGTGCTGAGGGGGCATTCCTGACAAGTGCAGTTTGATTTTGCTGAAAGCTAGAGGGGACATTAGCCAACAGGCTCTCATTCCAGATGAACTGGATAGGCCACTAATGGATGTGTAACAGACATCATAAACTTCACTGTAGAAACAAAAGCATACAGCCATATGCTAATAACCTGAATGTAAAATAAGATCAAGCTTTTTGTCAGCTAGTGAAAGGCTTAACAAAATCTAGGAGGAAGGTAGAGATGTAGAAGATGAGCGAGGCTGAATCCTGGCATCAGTTTGGGAAAAGGTTGGGCGCTTGCCTGGCTCGGCTCTGCAGGCGTTTGGCATTGCAAGGGTATCAGAGTTGAGGTCTGAATGCACTCGCATGCACTGAGTTGACCTGTATTGTTTTATTTAGACTGAAATGAGAAAGTTCTGCCTGCAAAACCTAAAGCCCCTCATGGTTTTGCATAACTAGTTTCAAAGCATCATCCACTTACTTCCCAGTGACTTTGATGCCTGAAAATTCCCTCTGTTTGAATCTGGAAAATATGATGCAAGCAGTGCAGCCTGGCAGGCTCAGCAGAAAATGATCAAGTGATACTGACAAGAATTGTTTTTGTAATGCTGCAGACTGACATCCAGGATAAGAGGATGCAGAAAAGGAGAAGCGGGCCAAACCAGCCAGTGGTCTCACACGGAGGGCTTAGGAGGGAGCCTCAGTAAACAGTTGTTCCTGTCTCCCACCCTGGAGCCCCCACCTCCCCTCCTCTTTCTTTGGGATGTGTTTGATATGCTGGTCATGTCTGTGGGATCCTGTGTGTTTTTCCATCGTGCAGAATGGCTTGGTGGACCTAGACCTATCTCTCACATTATTCTGCTATGTGGCCCAGAGCCATTGAGTCACTGCCCCGGCCTTCCTTCCTGTCTCAGCTCAGGGCAGAGCCTCCAGTGCAGGATGGGAGATAAACCTGCTAATCGCTGGGCCCAGCGCCTGCAGGACGATAAGTCCGACGCTTTCTGCATTCTAACATGTGGCAGCAAGTGAAGTTTAAATGTCCCAATGACGTGTGTCTATCAGCTGTGTGTCTATCAGCTGTGTGTCTATCAGCTGTGCTTCTGGTGAACACGTCTCCACCACTTTGAGCTCATGACATTCACAAGAATGTACAGTGTATCCAGCAAAGATGTTCTCCATGTTTTTACAGTAATCAAACAATAATAATAATAATCAAGTAATCAAGTAGACTGAGGTAGGATTTTTTTAAATGAATAAATATGCAGGTTTGATGGAGTAGTGCTGTATCTGACTCTTTTCAGTTCAGTAATGGGGTTAAGCAAGGTGGGATATTATCTCTGTTCTTGTTTAACTTGTATATGGATGACTTGTCTGGGCAGTAAAATGCATGTAAGAATGCTTGTGTTTTTGGCTGCACACTGACTCTATCTGTACATTTTCAGAATGTGTAAATTGATAGTGACAATGTTTTCATCTGATTGTTGTTGTTTTTAATGTATATAAATATCTATTTTATTCTCTATCTTTTAGCTTTTGTGGGCAGTGGAAATAAAGTGAACTTAGATTGAAAAAAAATAAACAAAATGTTCACAATTAAAGCAATCAAGGAATTTTTTAAACACAGTAATCACACACAGTTCTCCAATTATTGTCTCAATCAGCCACGTTTACGTCCAGTTAAATATGCACATTTCCCCTTCCTGTACCAAGGAACAAGTGTCCCAGTTTCCCTGAGCACACCATTTACTGTATATTAAAGATCTGGAAGGAAAGGATGAACTGGCCTCCCTGATATTTGGTTCAACTAAGGAAAAAACAACCAGTTGCGTTGTACAAACATTCTTTTCTGCGGAGAGGAGATGTTTCAATGGAGAACATTTTGACATCTAACATCTGCCTCCTTTGCATTTCAGCACATGGTAGCCTGAAGTCACACTTTGGTGTGGTTTGATTCCTTAATAAACAGGCTGTGGTGGTGCCACAGCTTTGGCCACGTTCACAGTGACTGAAACTATCACTTCTGACGTGAGCTGTGTGATGTTTTGAGCATATCTACCACCTCTATTGCCATTCGTCTGTCAGTCAGTTTAGTTTTAGTATTTTGAAGCATCTCTTTCATCATGTACTTTGGTTTAGTTTGTAATCTATCACGTTATATCATACTGTATACCCAGTTTTCTGCCCCCATTTCAGTTCAACTAATTGAATATTTTGAAATCTTCTGCAATTGTTCTATTCTGCAAAGAGAAATGAAATTGTTACATTTTATTTATTTGTTACAGGCCAGTGAGCAGAAGGGACTGAGGAAGATCTTACTCCACTCATTCATAGGAGGTCAAACTGATAGCACTGACATAGGCCGACTTCGATAGACTGAAGCTTTAATATTAGTCCCCAACAGGGGACTAAAGGGAACAAATGGAACAAATTACAATTCTCTGTAACAGCAAGCTATTTAGCAACACTCAGGAAGATGGTCCACTTTACGCTGTTATCATCAACACGTTAGAAACTGTGACTTTCCACAGTGAGACCACGCCACCCTCACTGATGTCTGGCGGCACTGGACCACCCCACTTCCGCTCTCCACACACGCATTTGTTTTTGGAGCCGGAGCTCTGTTGGCTTTGGTCAGTCTTGAGGTGTGGGCTCTGCCATTCTGACCTTTTCTCATCCGTTGTGACCTCCTGACCTCTGGAGTGTCTGTGTCTGACTGTAGCTTGCCGTAGCAACCGCACCCCCCACCCCACCTCCTGCCATGAACTCCCAAACTCAAGCAACAGAGTGTCTGGAGGCAGAGCAGCTGAGGATTTGAATAGATCTGGTCTGATGTCTAGACTTCTTGGAAGTCTGGTCTGGGGGGCTATACTGTACAGCACAGCAGCAGGAAGCAGAGATACAGCAGCGACTAAATATAGTGTTCAGGGGCAGAGACAGCGTCTTTTATCTGCTCATTTAATTATTTATTTGACAGCTCCATCCAAGTTGGACTCCTTGGTCATGGGTCATCAGTCTCAGTTGATCTGTCTGGGAGGTAAAAACCAGTCCTGACTCCACTGTCTGCTTCTATATCATCATGTTGATCTCCTTTGTTTGAATCATTTTCCTCCAGCTGCATTCTTTATGCAACAGAAAATCTTACACCAAGCTCTGCCTAATTGGAGAAATTTGAGCTGCTGTGTGGCTGAGGTTGACTTGCAGTGAGAACAGATCTGTGTGGTGCTGTTGCTCATATTTATAGACTGCATGAATCTTTGTAATTACCCCATTGCCATGGCTGTGTCTGTGAATCAGCTCTCTCCAGCCCAGTGGCCAGCAAGCCGCTGAAACAGGAATGCTAAATACATAGGACCAGAATGTGCATATGCCATTATAGGGCAAACCTCAGATTTGGCTGCAATTCCGTTGTAGTCCACATGTGTATTTCCTGCTCCAGACAAAGTCATTTGCATGACAGTGAGAAAAGGCTTGACTGATCTGCTTGTATCAAAAAATGGAATCATACATAAACAGGAATAATCATTCACATTGTTGATATGTTACCTAAAAATATCACACACATTTTTCAAATCAAGCTGAAAATAACACTTCTTTCCACATTGCTGATTTTCTTCAAGTAATGTTCAATTCTTTGAATGCAACTGGCTCATTTGCATTTACAATCACCAAACCCCTGTGTTAATTAACAGCAGCAATTTAAAAAATCTTGTCTGTGAGTATGCTTGTGTGAATTATCACAACAGTCCAATCAACACATTTCATGTGTTCTTCTATCACCCAACAAATACACAAAGAGCTGTGCATTGTTATAGAAGTAACACTGACTCTCCAGTGGCAGCATTCAAATAATAATCATTTGATTTCTTTGGTAACACTTTATTATTTCAGATATTCTGTCTTGTTTTTTTCTTGTCTTGTCTTCAGCTCTTCTTTTCCCCCCTGACACTTTACAGTAAAATAGGAAATGTATATTTCTCTTACTAGCTGAGATGTAAAGACAGGAAGGCCCATATGATGTAATTGTCCAAATAAGGGGCAGTACAGAGGGTGGAGAGGGCTCTTCCTCTACATGATGTCATGTCCATGCATCAGTTTGCTGACGATAAGGAAAAGTGCAACTTCACATCCACAGTTCTGGTTTGACTTCTCTTATCACTCCGTCCATGCACGGCGTGGATAAGCTGTCTGTTCTGGTGCAGTAAATATGTGTGGTGTACATGAGCCATTTTCTGGTTATTAATGATATCATGACAACATTCTGATTGAGGACTGCTCCCATATTGTATGTATCAGCATGTTCTTGCGTGTGATTGCGTCAGAAGCACGGCTGTTTTCACGACTAAAATGCCCCCCATCCCTGCGTAAACACTGACTGCATCCGCTCTCCCCCTGGCTTCTGGCTCCCTCATTGATCGGCCTGGACAATTTATTAGCCATTGTGACAGTTTCCTGTACAGCCAGGGTCGACAGGGGAAACGGAGAGGTATGCAGATAAAGTCCTCAGAAACATGGTGCACAATACCTATTGTGTTTTAATTGCAGGTTGAACTGTTACCTCGAGAATGTTTTCCAAATACCTTTTAGTGTGTGTGTGTGCTTGCTTGTTATTCCACATACATGTCCTGCTGCAAAATCTATTCCCTCAGCTTACTGAGTTGTCACAAAACTTCTGGAAAATGACAAGCTTAAGGCTGAAATGGTAAAAAAAAAAAAAAAAAAGGAAATACCATTGAATTCCACAATAAAGCAATGAAACCTTTAACAATGGCTTAGCGTCCTTGAACTGCAGCTTTCATCCATCTGTAAATGCTAAGTTCAGTCAACAGTTTCAACACTTTAATAGGAAATATTTGGTCAGAAATGTCAGCAAATAAATTCTAGTAAAGCCAAGTTGTCCTTCTGTGCAGCAGTTATTAAAAGTAACCAATAATATGGTGACAGTGCAGCCCAATTATTGCATGAGCTTGTACCTGAGAGTGACAAGGGCAATGAGGGCATGCAATGACACGCAGCTGTTAGGATTTGCCTGAGGGCGTTAGACAGCGCTGCAGCGGCAGTCTGAACGGTTTAGAATTTGACTGACAAGCGGCGGTCATACTAGGGTATGTAAATATGTCCAGTTTGTCTGGTCTGTGTTGGTCTTTGACAAGAGCAGCCAAGCTTAAGATGATGAATGTTAACAGCTACCATGTTCCATGAACTCAGCAGAGGTCACAGACTCACACTCACAGTTTAGGGTTCAGCAAATATCAAAAGTAAACACTCAAACGGTGTGCAAGTGTCAGAGGTAGACACTCACATGGTTGGTTTAACACGGTAACACATCACACAGACAACTGCAGGAGGCATCTGTGTCAGTTTTATTTATGAGGAGATCCTCTAACATATGAGAGAATGAGTGATGTAGGGTTCATGCTTGTGCAAAAGACCAAAACCGCTGGATTTCAGTCTGTGCTGTGCTCATGTTACATTCCTGTCACCTTCACCCTTTAATATCACACCTGCCTTTACCATGCAATATGAAAACTGATAATACTTGAAAGGAAAATGAAAGGCCTACTCTTAAAAAAAGAAGAAAAAAAATCAATGTATGGACTAATACCTGTGAAATGTAATTCCTTACTGGATATGAGGTGGTGTTAAAATATATGTTTGAGATCTGTTTGCATATTGTAGAAACACATGTATGGGACTGGGCAACATATTGATTTTGAGGTTGTTGACTCATGCTGTATTTTGTTTTGAAGAATATGGTTGCTCATAGTAATTACATTTTATCTCTCCTGTGTTTATGACTTAAGAACAGGTGGAAAAAAGGTTTTGGAGGGTGACTTTTTTCAGTCGTGTTTGTTGGTGTAATACTCATTTCGGCCACAAGAGGCTGAAGTGCACCGCTACCCCATGTTCTTAAATAGGACTAAAAGCATTGGTGCGATGCACTTCAGCCTCTTGTGGCCGACTACAACTCTTTTTTTTTCACCTGGCAAAACTTTCCCCTCACCTGTTTCACAGATGAAAACAAAAATTTAAGGAACTTAAAGATTATCCTGGCAAAACTTTTTTGTTCACCTGTTCTTCATAAACACAGGAGAGAAAACTATTTAGATTTAGCATTTCTTTTTTCTCACTTGCCTCTTAAGGCTTCCGTAGATGGGCGTCCACACATCAATAACATAAATAATGGAAACATTATCTATGGGGGAAAAAACACAAAATGTGAATTAAGTCAATAATTTTATGGAATTCTATGGAATGAAACATATAAGCTATAGATTTATTTTTCCCACCCCAGAGGGTGAGATATGCATGATATGATGTGTAGTATGTGTAGGTATGTATATATGTACATGCTTGAGTGCATATACAGTATATCTGTGTATATATATATATTTTCTCTTTCTTCTCCTTTTGTTTCTTTAAGTGTTTTTCCTATTGTCTGCCCAGAATAAAAGGCAAAATCCATAAAAATCTTAGTTCTAAAAAACTAAAAGACTAACTCTAACATTGCTGATGAATTACTTAAGTCATATCATTACAGGAAGATCAATAGATGCAACAGCACTGCCCAAGACACAGAGGGATGTTACTGTAAAGACCATTACTGTAAATCTGCAGGTTCTGTACATGCTGCCCTGCCGATGTTTTGGGCAGTTCTACTGGAGGTCCCAGTGAACATCTGGCAAATCCATTGTACCTCACTAATGGAAGACAACTGGGAGCCTAATGACTGCATTTTTACAGTAATGCAGCTGCGTCATCTAGTGGACACATTAAAAACAACTAAGAGAAAATAGACATTTATTATTTATTTACAACGGGTAAAATAAGTATTGAACACGTCACCATTTTTAGAATATATTTCTAAAGGTGCTATTGACATGAAATTTTCACCAGATGTTGGTAACAACTAATGAAATCCACACATGCAAAGAAATCTAACTTTAGATGTCCATAAATTAAGTTATGTGTAATAATGTTAAATGACACAGGGAAAAAGTATTGAACACATGAAGAAAGGGAGGTGCAAAAAGGCATGGAAAGCCAAGACAGTCAGTAATTAGAAAGCAATGCTGCCCCTTGTCAGTGCAAATTAATATCAGCTGATTCAGTCCCAACTAATGGCCTATAAAAAGGTGTCACAGAAGAAACATCCCATGATGGGTAAAAGCAAAGAGCGTGCTCAAGACCTTCGCAACCTTATTGTTGCAAAACATACTGACGGCATTGGTTACAGAAGGATTTCAAAACTTCTGAATGTTCCAGTGAGCTCTGTTGGGGCCATAATCCGGAAGTGGAAAGAACATCGTTTCACCATAAACACGACCAGGTGCTCCTGGTCTCCCAAGATTTCTGACAGAGGAGTGAAAAGAATTATCAGAAGAGTTGTTCAAGAGCCAAGGACCACTTAGCAGGTACAACTGTTTCAAAGAAAACGATAAGTAATGCACTCAGCCGCCATGGCCTGTATGCACACTCACAACGCAAGACTCCATTACATGTTGAAGCTTGTTTAAAGCTTGCTGCACAACATTTGGGCAAGCCTATGACATACTGGGAGAATATAATCTGGTCAGAGGAGACCAAAGTTGAACTCTTTGGATGTCATAATACACACCATGTTTGGAGGAGAAATGGCACTGCACATCACCTCCAAAACACCACACAAACAGTGAAGTTTGGAGGTGGAAACATCATGGTGTAGGGCTGTTTCTCAGCATACGGTACTGGCAAACTTCATATAATTGAAGGAAGGATGAATGGAAAAATGTACAGAGACGTTCTTGATTCAAAATCTGCTGCCCTCTACCAGGATGATGAAGATGAAACAAAGGTGGACATTTCAGCAGGACAATGATCCCAAACACACAGCTGAGGAAACTCGCAACTGGTTTCAGAGAAAGAAAATAAAGCTGCTAGAATGGCCCGGCCAATCACCTGACTTGAATCCAATTTGAAAATCTATGGAAAGAAGTAAAGATCAGAGTTCATAGAAGAGGCCCACGGAACCTTCAAGATTTGAAGACTGTTTGTGTGGAAGAATGGGCCAAAATCACACTTCAGCAATGCATGCAACACACAGGAGGCGTCTTGAAGCCGTCATTACCAACAAAAGCTTTTGTACATAGTATTAAATGAATTTCAGTGAGCGTGTTCAATACTTTTTCCCTGTGTCATTTAACATTATTATACAAAACTTAATTTATGGACATCTATCAACATCTAGTGAAAATTTCATGTCAATAGCACCTTTTTAGAAATGTATTTACTGAGAAAATGGTGATGTGTTCAATACTTATTTTACCCGCTGTATGTGTTGAATAGAAACAATCCTTACATTTTCTTGCAGTGCATGGACAACAGACAGTGAGTCAGAGTTTTGACTGAAGTAGGTAGTGAAAGCAGAATTAAGAGATTGATTTCCAGTAGCTGTTACAGAGAGTAGAGAATGGAAACCCTTCATCTTTAACTCTATTATGTGCATTTGTTGTGGCCCAGCCTGAGGGCCCCTCTGGTCCTCATTAGGAGGCAGCAGCTGCATGCTGGCTGGGACACTCATAGATGGAGAGGTTAATCTGATGATCGTCAGTGTCGATACTTGAGCAAATTCAGCTTATTCTGCCTAGAGTTTATGAACTAGACTGAGCTGGAGAAGGGGGGACTTGGGGGACCCTCCGTACACAGGAGTGTAGATGGTTGTCAGCAAAATTCAGGAGAATCATTATGAAAAGGAAAAACAAGTGGATGATAGTTCAATCATTTTGAAATTCTGGTGTCAGCAAAGCAATTCTCTTGGAGCTGGGCCATCACTTGCAGAAAGCTTAACACTCGAACTGCCAGGAGTCGCTGTATACCTAAAACCACCAACGGGTAAAATTGACCTGCCATTAGAATGCACTGATTTTGTGATTATTTCTGCTACGCGTTGCTCAAACACACTTTGCGCAGACATTCAGCATTTGGGTGTGCATTTCAGAATGTTTTACTGTGGCTCTTTTGATGCCATCCACTCCGTGCTGTTGTAGTAAAATTTTAAACAGTCTGAATTTAAATGCAGCATACAATTTAGGAAAAACTATTGACCACTGCAGTGTTTTAACAGCTCTACATGATGATGAATAATAATCTATGGTGTTCTTCCTGCTTGTTTGTTTCGGACTGGCGTGCATCCAAACAATTATGCATCCAAAAATATTTATTGAAAAGAAACAATTCGTATCAATTCCAATATTCAAAGTAGATTTTTACCCAACGACAAACTCTATAATGACCACTTTTGCTAAACATTAGGCCCGAAAACTCCTACTCTCCCCAGGTCAAAAACACATAATGAGGGAGCCTCACAACACCGAAAGGGACCGCAAAAAACACCTGTGTCAGAGGGAAAGACTACTTTAGACCATTTCATAAATGTTTATAGGCTACATTTGATAATATTAGTATAATAGTTGAGCCTCATTCGCTGCCAGATGATGAACCGTCAATCAACCCAGGACTCCTTTTCTTCTTTTGGAAGAGTTTCTGGTATTGCTTGTTACTGTACATTAATGTATTCAGCAAAAACAGCTGGTTGTACTGTAATATAGTTTAAAACTAAATGAAAACTTCTCTTTATGAATTAACCTCTTACCAGAACATTTTGATTGTTGAGGGGCTGATTACATTAGCCAGTGACATCAAAGTAAAAAAAAAAAACAACAACAACAAATGAACTAAAATATCTACTTCAAAACGTCTAGGCTAAATGTCTAGGTAACTGGCTAAGGATAGAGAGAGAGAGAGAGAGAGAGAGAGAGAGAGAGAGAGAGAGAGAGAGAGAGAGAGATGTTGGAAGGAAGGGAATGCTGAGTAACATTTTTGGTTGCAAATGTATTAAAATGTAAAATTTCCATTCAGAAAATATAAGCATTTATTTTTCAAGGATACTGCACAGCACATCTGAATGGGAGGTAATAATACTGTAACAGGTAGGCAAAGAAGTTCAAGTTTATTTTTCACTTTTCTTTTTCCTTTATTCTCCTGTGGGAGAGAGGTTTCGGTATGCTGTACAGATTGTAAAGCCATTTGAGGCACATTTGTGATTTGTGATTTTGGGCTATACAAATAAAATTGACTTGACTTCAGATGTAGAACATGACAACAAGGATCTTATCAGGGCAGCTCCAACATCATGTTGTTCACACCAGTAGTTTTTAACTTCACTTCAAACATTTACAGATAAATTAATTGCATGGTTGCTTTTGTACAGCTTTACTAATTTTTCTTGTTGTTCAGTTCCATGGAGGGCTCAGATGCAGGACCCTGCTGTGGTGGGGGATCTTCTGGTAACACACACACACACACACACACACACACACAAACATGTTTGAAACATTTTAATTTAAAGTAGAATGACATGGAAACTAAGTGACAGGTATGCACACACACACTAGCAGTGGTGGAATGTAACTAAGTACATTTAGTCAAGTACTGTACTTAAGTACATTTTTGAGGTACTTGTACTTTACTTGAGTATTTCCATGTTATGCTACTTTATACTTCTACTCCACTACAATTTGGAAGCCAAGATACTTCTTACACCACTACATTTATTTGACAACATTAGTTACTTTGCATATTCAGATTCAGATTATGGATTAAGCTACCTGACAGTATATAAAGTAGTTGAAATAGCCTCATCTTTACCAGCTGCAATATCGGTGATGCTTACACATTAATGCATCAATAATTATAATCTAGTGATGTAATATATATTATTCTGAAACGGGCCATTCTGCACAATGAGTACTTTTACTTTTTGTACTTTAAGTTGTAACAGAGTATTTCTACACAGTGGTATTGCTACTTTTACTTAAGTAAAAGATCTGAGTACTGCTTCCACCACTGCACACTAGTTGGTGCAGGATCAGAGGAGTTCATGTCAGCTCATGCTAAGAGGGAACCAGCTCCTACCTGCTAAGGTGATCCAACTAAGGCCCTGTTTACACTCATTAACATGCTTCCTGGGTGATCCAATCACAAGTGGACAGCTCTAAGTACAGCCGTACTAAGTGCATTGAGATCAGACCACATTCGGAGGTGGTCTGGCCACATTCTTTTAGCAGTGTGTACGCGAATGTGTCCTGGGCCACATTGAAAGACCGCCTACTCAACTGACATTCTCTGCAAGCAGAAGTCCGTACTCATTCACGCAATAACAGCGTCATATTAAAGTGCGAATCAACAAGAAGAAGCCACAACAACTGGCAAAATGGATTCTGGTGGATGGAGTAAGTTGCCCTGTTGGTGCAGCTGCCTAACACACCAATTAATAATCCAACAGAATGGAGAGAATGAGGTCAACTCATATCCAAACTAGAAAGACAATGTAGTCTTTATTAAGTTGGGCCCACCCCTGCGTCTTAGTTGCTAGACATACTAGCCTGCCAGTGTGTTATTGGGGCAGATTTTGTGCATATAAGGAGAATTTGTTCTTAACTGCATAAAGAGGTGTGCTATCTTGTTGTAAGTGAGTTGAATAGAGGACTATTGTTCAGGAAAGGCTGGACACTCCAGCATGTCTATGACACTGACATTAACAAACAAACACAATGGTGAGGACTTAATAATGCGCCAGTGTGTCATTCACACAAAAATCCTGCACAGAAATACGGAATTTAACATTCTCAGAAAATGATTTTAGCATGTTACCAAAGCTCAAAGGAACAGTAGAATTTGCAGTTGTTCACTTTGAGCCATGGTTGGACTGTATCACCATTCAGTTTTGGTGTTTTGTTGTTCACAAGAGAATGAAAGGACAGCAACTATTTATTTACAGTACCTTCAACCAATTGCATAGCTGACTTCCTGTCTTCAGTAATGTAGAGGGCAGTCATGAGGAAAAACAGTCCACCCACGACCCCGACAAATGGGCAGACCAGGAGGCTGTACTTCAGACTGGGGAAGCTCCAATCACGAGTTTCAGATTTAGATTTGATTATGGCATCAGAGATCTACTGGTACAAGTGTGAAGACAGCATTAATCCTCAGTGATACACAGAAAAAGTGCTTTACTCAAGCTTGCAGAGCTACTATTGATGAAACAGTACAGTTAAAAGGAAGCTGACTTCTCACCGCTCCTACTAGGTACGGACTCCCAGCGTCACCTAGGAGATGACCGAAAGTAATCTGGAGAGCCTCAGCTGTGGACCTTCTGGTTGGTATAACAACATACTGAAGTAAAAAGTAACACAAAACAACGGGTTGGCTTCAAGTTTCAGCAGCCTGTTTCATATTTTTATTTTCCACATGCACCATTCAAACTCACCAGCAGTATATCAGCCAGGACAGCCCAGTTCAGTGATATCAGTACTTCACCTAAGAAAATGAATACCTGAAATGAAGTATATAAACATTTAAGACACCCAGCAAGCAACTGATCAATTGATAAATAAATATCTCTATAATAATGTCTCTTGCCCTAAACTTTTGGACATTTTTACATATTCTTTATGAGCTTGCTCATTTTGTTGGAGCTATAATGGCTATACTGAGTGACGTACCCAGGTACCATGGCTGCACTGTCATATGAAACATCAGTTTTTTTCTTGTGCATCATGTTATCCACATTACCTCTAGCTCATTTGGACATGTTAGGTGAAACTTTAGAACTTTAGAATTTAAAATCAAATTCAGTAGATTTGAGAAAAATCCTTCTGAAAAACGGAAGGAAAACTTTCACTTTGAGGTCGTTGTTTAGGTCTAGTGCTTCGTGTTGACACCATTAATTACTGACCCTACAGCTCTGCTGGAAGAAATTCAAAAAGTCTACAACTGTGTTGTTTCTTCACCGCAGGTACGAGCAATTCAGACTTTTTCAAGTACAAGTTTTGTCCTAGACAAATATTTGTCTCTTACATAAGTGGCGGGAATGCTTGCTGATGCGACAAAGATGGCGATAAAGAGGCAGGGGGCCGATCCCAGCAGGCCTACTGCGCAGATGAGTGGGTCCGCATTTGGCACCTTGTCCCTAAACCATCTAGATAAAACAGTGCCAAGACACCCTCCCAGAATGCCCGTCACCACAGTCACACCTCCAAAGATATAACTGTATAGGCAGAGGCAGACAGCATTGTTAAAACTCTGTTGCGCTTTTGAAGGAAATTAAATATATGAAGGGTGATGCAGGTCAAAGGTCATGCTGCACCTGTCTGTGGGGTCGCAGGGCTCTTTGATGCACGCCGGTCGGAGTCCCTGAGTGACCTGAGCTCTGGATAGAAAAGTAGGCGTCCAGAAAGCCAGGGCTCCGGTGAGAAAGGCCGTAGCCGTCACTCCCAATGATGACCACACATAACTTTTACTAGAGTCAGAGTGACAAAACAAGATTAGCAAATATTAATCACAAATCTCTATGAACGTTAGGGACTAATGCAAAGTATTACAGTATTAATTAGAGCCTGACCAATACATCTGTCTGGCCAATTTATCGACTGAGGTTATTGCAGTACAGAAATGCCAAAAATATGTTTGAGATGATTTAGAAATAGTGACATCATTACATAGCTTGTCCACCAGAGAGCACTGACAGTTTATTTTTCAGTTGTAAATGTCTTGCGCAGTACACTGTTCTTTAATAGCCATATTAAAGGGATACTTATCAAAAAAATGTGTTTCTGTTATGTGTTCATGGAAAGAAATGAATATCGGCTAATATATCGTTATCAGATTTTTTATACGCTCAATCAATATCTGTATTGGCCTCAAAACTCCAGTATCGGCCAGGCTACAGTATTAATCCAGTATTAGTTTCCATGTCCTACTTTTTCAGAAGATACTTGACGTCCTCCAGGTAAGAGCTCTGCGCTGTAACTCCCTCTCCGTGGGTTTCCGCAGCACCCCTGGGTGGGTTAGGGCATAAGAAGACCAGCAAGACAAGTCCCACTGCACCCAAGATGGGAGTGATCTGACAACACCGAAAAAACCCCGATATCTATCACTCTATATCTGTCAGTGCTCAGCTAATCTACATATACTGATAATGAAAATGTTCTCACCCTGAGAGCCCAGCGCCAGTCCCCTGTGAAAGTAGCAATCCCTGCCCCTGTTATGTATCCAAGACCACTGAAAACACAGAGAATGGTGAAACCATTTGAGTGACCAGTTGAGTCATAATGACATAAACAAGCTTAGCAATATGGTAGACGTGTCCTTGTTCATCTTTCTCATTTGATTTTCCAGCAGCATTGTTTGTAAATGAAATGCTGTTCAGTTGACCCTCAAATCTTAAATGCTGGAGTTTCCCACAAGCAGGGAATGCACCATTCACAAGACGTGTCAGAACAATCCATGCTTAGACTGAGCCTAGACTGAGTTGGTTTCTAACCTTCCGACAGGGATAAAGATGTAGAAGACACAGATCATGACACTCCGCTGAGCCCCAGTAAAGAGGTCAGCGATGATGGTGGGAGCAATGGTGGAGTAGCTGGCCTCTCCTATCCCAACCATGGCTCGCAACAGCATCAGAAGCCAGAATAACTGAAGAGATCAAGACAAGATTCAGACCCAAATACCACAAGGATCCTCTCACAGTTTCACATGCGCCATTCTTACAGCCAAGAACAGCACAATTATTCAAATATACACATTTATTTCCAGAAGAAACTGCAGAATACCATGGTATTTCTCTATTGTACTTCATGTTGAGGTCCATGTTGTACACTAAACAAATAAAACAAAGTTTGACAGTAATTTTGTGGACTCATGTAATGTCAATCAAATGATAGAGGAAGAAAGACTAATTACAAGCAGCGGGAGGTGGCATCTTATGATCTGTTACTTAGTTTTTCTTGTTTCTTGCAAAGTGTATGTGAACACATCCATTTTGTCACTTACCGACTCAGTGACAAAAGAGCTGCCAGCTGCAGTCACAAGCCACACACTCAAACCACCAATCATGATGTACTTCCGGTTGTAGCGGTCCCCAAGATAACCAAAGAGGGGGGCCAAAAGTAAGAAACTGCAGATGAAGACTGCAAGTAAATTAATAAGAATTAATTCATTTTTTCTAATGTGACACGTTGACTTTACTTGAAGAAATCCCACTTGTGAAACTTTTCTAAATAAAAGACCTACCAGAACATGGACTATAGGTATCAAAGCATGGATCTCTGACTAATTTAAAACCGAAAAGTGCCATACACTTGTGTGTGTGAGTGTCGAATTTTATATTTCTGTCTTGAAATAACCAACAGTGTTCTGCAATTCACTTGCAGCACATGTTGCACAAGTTCATCTCAAGTAATGCAGGGTAAGATGGGGACCTTCAAAACATGTGGTAAGAGTTTTAAACATGAATCTCTCAAAGAGACGGTGTGTGAGTGTGTCTGTCAAGGAGATGCATCATACCTGTTTGTAGAAGTGCAGCTGTACTGTCACTTACAACAAAGAATTTCTGAATGTCGGTAAGGACACCTATATGACAATAAAAACAATTCATGTGTAAACCCACCAGAGGGAAACAGTAAATGTTGTTTGTTGATGGGCAGCGTTGTCATGCCTACACAAGAGATCATCTAACCTGCTATTGTGTACCGTTCCATGTAGTTGAGCAAGTTGATGTAGCAAAGCACAGCTACAGCTATATAGGCGCGTCTAGGTGGTGTGGCTGGTTTGTCGTCCACTGCGTTTGGTGTAAGTGATGAAAGGCTGTTTACAAAAGAGCCGTAATGTAGACCAGAGCTGGAGCTCAGACTCCATCGAGGTATCGGCCTGTCCTGGGGGGATGTCACTGATGCCTTTGGCTCCATAGCGAGCAGCTCTTTCTTCACCGGGAAATGTATGACCTAGTTTTAGAGAAATAATTTGCCCTCTGCACTCTCACCAAAGATGATAATGTCTGATTACATCACAGAACAACAAGTGACTGTCTCTATCCAGCTGTGCATTTATCAACCTAATGGTGAGAAGTGTAACACATTTCTTTTGAAGTCTTGTGCCTCACAAGTTTGGGAAAATCAGTTAATGCAGTTTGTAGAAACACTTTAGAAATAGTCCTTATGACACAAAAGGCAATTACACAACGGTGTAAGAACAAATTGTTGTAAAGAAAGTATGTCAACATGACAGAGAAAGGAGAAGGAAGATTTTCAGCTATCTTACAGTTCTTACAACACCACAAAACAGCTTTGTAACCAAGCCATAGACGGTTTTTGGGTGATTATATGTTTGAGAAAAATAGGCAAGACGATGCATACAGTCCTGACAAATATTGTCAAGTTAAAAACTACAGTATAAAAGCATGCTTTGATCAGATCATAAAGTAACAAGATAAGAAATGTAAAAGACATAATAATAAAAAGTAAATAGAAGCATTTTAGTGGGTCACTTCAAATGTGGTGTGTTTTTTTGCATGTTGGCTGCAGAAAAGCCCGAATGCATTCTGCCCTGGTTCGAGAGTCAGTGCAGTGACAACAATGAGACTATTGTGCATAAAATCTTTTCTCTAAACAACAAAGTTTTGGCTAACCTAAGACCTGGCTCTTTTTTATCAAACACACTGACACTGATACAGTAGTTGTTGTATTCATTTCACACAGGTATAACCCTTCAGCAATTAACCATCTCTATAAATTAAAATTTAGATAAAAACTGGACCCACGTACGTGTTGATGATGCCTTGTTTATGCTATTTTCTCAGGTCATTCCATATTTGCAGTTGTCAGAGGATGGTGTGGCTCCTGGTGTGTCTCTGAGGCTTGAAGAAGCTAACAGAGGCCTCAGCTCTAACATGCCTCGAGAGATATTAAGTTAGCAAAGGGACCAGCCCACTCTGGGTTGGTCATATGCTTTCACACAGATCTTCACTGTGATGCAATGCTATAAACAAGCCAGACATCATTAAACAATAAAACTATGATGTTGAAAAATATTCTGATTCATTGATAACTTTATACACAGCTTTATACACACAACTCACATAACAGAAGGACAAAAGGGCTGAGATAGCACATGTGGGTGTCAGGTGGTAAGCTATAAATGAATGTGCTATGACTTTCACAAGTGGTTACAGTTCTGTCGTTGTTTATGTATTTGGATTTTGAAAGAGAGATCTTGCCTGATACATGTCTGTCTGTCCAAATTGTTGGCGAATTGGGGAACAGATAATTAAAAGGTGGTACTGCCCATCACCCAAAATAACTTGGGATTTTTACTTTAAAAGTCTAACAAACACGTGCCCTAAAATACATTTGAATATTTCTATAGGATGGGAAATTTGAATTGGGGGATCGCCTCGGAGAACCAAGAAAACTGCTACTTTATTATTGTTTTTCCTTATGTCTCAGCGAAACAGTGGTCTGAAACCCACACAGCTGTTTAATTGGTGGCATGTCGTGACTGCTCTGGTAATTTATGGTCTGTTTGATATTACATTTCCTTGTATAAAAATAGTGTAAGCATTAATCTGCTATATGAAAGATTTCCACCAACATGTATTTAGGCACACTAACCTTATTCAGACACCCCCCCATCCCCCACCCCTCATGTGCGGTTATCACTAGATGAAAATTTGAGATTGCACTCTATCGATCGACTTCCTCATTAACTTTTAATGTATGTGAGAACATATGGTAAACTGGTCAGGATGTGAGATAATTTCTCACCTTTAGATGAAGAAGTAACCAGTGATATTAGTGTTAAATGAGAACACAGCAGTCAGCAGCAGTTAATATCATACTGTATCTCATACTACAAGATATGAAGAGAATAATGTGTGGGCCTAAAAACCTACACTTTCCTAAACAAATTGTGTGTATCACATGACACTTGCATTTGTATATGGTTTTATTTATTTTATTTTCTGCTTTTCCAAAACTTCATGTTTCTATTAGTATTTCCCCCCCAGTATTGGTATTATTATTGGTAGTAGTTGTAGAAGTAGTGCTGGTAATATTAAGTACAACTAGTACAAGCTATCATTTTGTAGAGGGCTGTTAGGATCAGGTCAGTTGTCGGCATCTAGTGTCTACTGTGAGCATTACAGTCAACACTAAGATCCAATATCAAACCGCTTTGATGAAGCTGAAAATGTTCATGGGGGTTCAGTGTTCATGCACGACTATAGCCTATCAGAGTGAGTCTCATCCTGTGAGCTAACTAAGTGATTTGATGGGGAAATTATAGGTGCAGCCCAGCGAATAAAACAAGCAAACACCAACTTACAATGTATCCACCATACAGGCACTGCCCTGATGTATCCTCACAATACACAAGTATGACCAGTATAAATGACAAACAGTCAAAACATCAGAAATGGTCCGACCTTCTTTATTTGTTTCATGTTCTACAGAAAAAGGATCAGATCCAAACTTTCCATCTCAAAGTGCTCCAATGTGTAACTGACTTTGAGAACAGAGGCTACAGGTGACTAACCTGGCAGGACACCTGGACCTCACTAATTTCTTATCTTAACACATCAAGGGATTTACCATAATTTGCCACAAGAAAATGCAGTCAGATACACTCACATTGTTTAAAGATTACACAACCTAATCCTATTTGAGAAAAGTTTAGCCTATTGATAATCACTCTTCAGTAGACAGCCATTGATTCAGAGCTATACTGACAATGACAAATCTTTCACATAGAGTGGGCACCTCTGGGACAAAATGTCATCCAGTCTTTGATTAATCTTTCATATAGTCAGATTCCTACATTTATTATTTGACATTAGTAGTGATGCCTTAATTATATATGGCTGGCTTGTGTGGTGATAGTCCAGCTTGAACAGGCCAATCATAGAGCGATGCTAAAGGTGGAAGAAAATAAATAAAGAGTGAGAGCCAATTCAAAATAGAGTTAATATGAGATATAGGGGGAGAAGTTGAAAATTGGAAGTAATAATGACCAGATTAATTTTAGGAAATGGTAATTTCAACAGCACACTGCACATTACAGGAAAACATCGGACTACTCTTGGTGAACAACGTCAAGAGTCATTCACAGGAAGAAAAGCATACTGGATTGAAGAGGTCAAAGACAAGGTAGAAGAAGTTTATTTTATTTTACTATATTTTTTGTTTTTGTGAAGGACAGCATAGTCTAAAATAATCTAAGAGAATACGGAAATCGAAGGAATATCCAGAAGATGGCAGTAATGCATCTATAAGGATGCCGGCTGCTGTAAAATCTCAACGATGAAGAAGAAGCAGCAGCAGTAGCAGGAGAAGGCGGCGGCGGCGACGACGACGACGAAGAAGAAGAAGAAGAAGAAGAAGAATGACGAGAATGCTAAACGGAAAATAGAGGGGACGGAGTACTGTTTGGTGAACGTTAAATTAACGCTTTTACCTCAAAATATAACCATTGAACATAGCTGCATTACATTCGCTAAACTATGACAGAGCCTCAGTCAGCGCTGTTACTCAGGAGACAGCTTGCAGGTAATTAAACCTTGGTGTTAACTGATGCTGGCTGCCTAACGTTAGCTAACGATGGCACTTGCGCGAACGCTGCCGTTAGCTGTGATTCAAACGATGGTGCGGGCGCAGACTGTTTTCTTGAACCTTCCACACTAAAACAACGTTAACGTCCCATGACAGATAAACTGCGTGGAGATTATAGCAGTGGAAGCCGACAGAAACACTACTCTCTTGCCAAATAAACACTTTCAGTGTGTTGGGAGACCAACTCATTTAGATGTCTGTTTCGACGTTGCATACTGATTTCAGTTGAAAGCCGCTGTCAGAAGTCCCAACGACTTTCTAGCTTCGGGCTAGCTAAAAGCAGTTAGCCCAGCGTTAGCCTCTAGCCGGCTAACTAAATGTTTACATATATTTTAACCGACATAACAAGTGGTGTTGAGCATTTTTGTAGACATGGTGTTTGCTAGTTATGTGATTTACGTAATGCTAGTTACTATATGTATGTATAAATTTAAGTAACTAGTTGACCCATTTTCCCTTGCTAACAATATTAAATTATTAACATATTTAGCCAACTCGCTACATCTGTAGGCTAAAGTTAGCTGCTGTCAGTGTTGTTAGCTTCAACACGCCGAGCTAACAAGCTAAATAATGTTAATCTCGCATTATCTCTATTTGTTATTTTAGCAGAGTCAGCTGCGAATAAAATGTTTCTACCCTGATATTAGCCGATAAAAGCAGCCGAGCCGAAAACACATATAACGTTTTGAGTTTATAGCACTAATGCTAACGTTACATTTCAGGTTTTGGTTAAGATTGTAAATTCCATATGCAACCTGTCAGGGACATAATGTGCGCCTTTATAGTTTTCGAGATATTCTCTCCACAGTGATGGGTAATTGACCTGGACCTGAATATGTTTTGAGTGGGATTTGATTGAAATTAGGTAACTAATTGTCAAAATATCTGGATCTGCATCACAGTACACATAGATAGACAGTTATACAGATTTTTGTAGAATCCCTAAGTCATTCCAGTTAATGTATTATTATACAAAATTTGAAATTGAATTCGACTCATGACCTCTGAGTTATGGCCAAATTGTTGCTGTAGAGCCAGCTGTTGGTGAAAGCCCTCCAAATCTTGCAGGATCTTGTAGTTGGTATGTGCACATGATCTATATTTGGTTACAGTTTCTCACTATTCAGTTCAAGAATTATGACATCTTATGGCATTTGCAATACCTATAAGAATTTTCATGGAATATCACAAAATTAATAACTTTTGGGGGGGCCAGACATTCAAATATGCTACATACCAAATTTGATGAAGATTGGATGGAGGAGTGGTGGCAAAGTGTGTGAAAATCTGTGTAGATGGTGAGGGCCTATATGGGTATTTGTTTCTGTAAACTTCTTTTCCCCCTAGATTTCTTGAATTTAGGAAAGATCATTTTTCTTTTATGCCTCACAGTTCAGAAATTATGAGTGAAACAAAATTCTTTATAAATCTATCGGAATCATCTGCACCAAAATTAATCAGTTTATCCTTGACCCATGTGTAACATTCAATTAAATTTAGTAGTAGTATTTGAGATGTCATGGTAACAGACAAATAGGACTGTCACACTTCCTCCCTCAGTAAGTTGCCTAAAAGTACCACACACTGATCTCTAACAAGATTTCTGATTTCTGGTCAGAATCAGTATTCTAACACAACCTATGTAAGTGGGTAAGGTATTTGAGTGTGTAAATGTATAAAGTTAGGCGTTTCAAAGTGCAGTATATATCTGGAGAATTGCAGTGTGATGCAG
The DNA here is from genome assembly GCF_020085105.1 of Siniperca chuatsi. NCBI lineage: Eukaryota > Metazoa > Chordata > Actinopteri > Centrarchiformes > Sinipercidae > Siniperca > Siniperca chuatsi. The sequence goes on from NC_058055.1 coordinate 6,243,681, forward strand.
AAAGAGTTGGCCCTGGACTATTAGGGTGGTGTGTGGTTTCAGCATCATACTGCCCCCAAGCAAGGCCTCCTAAGTCAAGGGTTATGTTGTCCCCTCAGCAGTCTTCAGAAAAGCAAAACGTCAGTCTGGTTAACATACTGTAGGTACAATGATAAGAGCCAATGGCGATTTCACTTTGGCATTTGTTTTTTTATCTAGAGCTGAACAAAAACCCAGTGGAAGGATTCTCAGCAGGCCTGATCGAGGATAATGATCTCTACAGATGGGAAGTCCTTATCATCGGGCCTCCAGACACACTGTAGTGAGTCCATTACTTTGTTATACATGAGATATAGTAGGAGAGATTCGGTATCATGTTGTGTTCTGTACAACTCGAATTGCTTCTCTGTTTTGAAACTTGTACAATATTTACGTATTATATTAATTTTTCTCTTTGATCTTTTTTGTTCACAGTGAAGGTGGTGTGTTTAAAGCTCATCTGACATTTCCCAAAGACTACCCTCTAAGGCCACCTAAAATGAAATTTATTACAGATATTTGGCACCCTAATGGTAGGTACAGGTGTTGCACATTGTGAATTATATTTGCCTCTGTTTGTAGCAAGACCTCTTTGAGGAAGTGGAAGTTACATCCCTCTCAAAGATGTAAATATATCCTAGTGTTCCATTTTAGTAATGTGTTATGTGAGATGTGTTAATACCAAGGAATATTTACATGCAATTCATTAAATAGGAGTTCAACTTAAAGCTCATTCCATGCAAATTCAGTGCATTAGTTCATAATCTTCAGATGCCTTTTTTTTTTTTTTTTTTTTAATTAAAGAAACATTCCGAGGAATACTTTTCCACAGCATGGTCAGTAAGAGTCTACCAGAGTCAACTTCAAACAGTTTAACTGATGTAACAAAAATAAACTCAAATGCACTATTGTCACCTTGGAGAAAATTGAGTAGCTTTAGGTTGGATATAAATTATATTTTAGTCAGTATTTCTTATAACATGTTAGTTTTACAGGTTGTGTGTTTATAGTATGTTGCTAGGTGATTTTTTCTTATGTAGTATAAGGCTGTCTATAAACAATATAATTAATCAGTTTGGTAGCTGACTGGCTAAATGTTATGTAAATTACTTTTGAAAGCGAGCATTAACATCCATTATACCATAGGAATAGCAAAAGCATTTTCTTCTTCATAAATTGTATTCTACATGTTTTTTTTTCCAGTTGACAAGAATGGAGATGTATGTATTTCAATTTTGCACGAGCCTGGGGAGGACAAGTATGGCTATGAGAAACCAGAGGAACGCTGGCTGCCTATCCACACAGTGGAAACCATCATGATTAGTGTTATCTCTATGTTGGCAGACCCAAATGGTGACTCACCAGCCAATGTGGATGCTGCAGTAAGTTTACTTGTTTAAAAACAGTTGATTAGAAATGGTATTTGAGAAAAATGGATGTGCTTTATATTCAAAACAACATCTGATAGTCATCTCATGCCTAAATGTTTGTCCTTTTAAAACCACAAATTTCAGTAAAATCAAGCAGGTGTGTGTTTTGGATGGCATTAAATAGTAAATATATGACAAAAATACATAATTAATTTATTCTTAATTAATTTTGATTTTATATAAAAACTATAAATTATTTTGAGTGATCCTCTAAATATAGTTATAGCAACTGAATTGTCTTTACCTTTTTTCCCCTCTGCAGAAAGAATGGAGGGAGGACAGACACGGCGCATTCAAAAGGAAAGTTGCCCGCTGTGTACGAAAAAGCCAAGAGACTGCGTTTGAGTGATATTTAGCAAGGATCTAGCTTCATGTTTTCAGGGCAAGTATTCTTCACTTTATCCCTTTTTAAACCTTTGGTTCACAAATCACAACTAACTTCAGCTGCTCAGAAATGGCTGCCTATTGCACCAGGTCAATTTAAGTAAAAATGTCTTGTAGTCCAAATGTAATGTGGATTGTTAACATAAAGATTTATTACCAGTGCTTTAAACTTAGAATTTACCCCTTGGGCCTCTCTTGCACCATTAACTAACATAACAATTACCACTGAGTTCAGTTAACCTATTACACTGTTTTAACATTTTTACACAATCAGCTGCACAATTGCAAAGGGCGGACATGTGTTGCTGTTATTGGGTTCACCCATTGTACTGTAGATTATGCTGTGGCTGTTAAGGGAGTGGGGATCAGTTTTAACACTACTACTACTACATAACAAACTTAATCTTTGATGTTTCTGATTTGTCAGTGAATGTCCTCTGTTTCCTTTGTTATATTAAGTACGTTAGATGATATTCACTTGACTGAGGCATAAGAAACAAATTTTTTCACAGTGTAACTGGCCATTCAGATGAAAGGGTTTGTATCAGTTGAAGTAGTCACACACTGTGTCATCTGACCCTGTGGTGCTACTCAACAAGTGTCAAACTGTATAGATTTAAAAGTAACAATGAGTATAGATTGACACCTTAACTTTGACTTGCACACTCAGCTGGTCTAACATACTGCAGATCTTTTGCTGCCCTTTTTATCATTTAATATTTGTTGACGTTATGACTTGTGTGATTGGTCTTGCTGCTTCCTAACAATTTTTCTGTTATTTATTGTGTGCTTTCCCACAGGTCTCCAATTGAAAATCAACATGGCACTGTTTCCTGCACTCTTCCACCCTGTCGTCAGGCTTGTCCTCCTTTATTTTGGCAGGAACAGACTGGCTACTGTAGGCTGCAATAGAACATAACAGTGACAACCAAGGCTGACAGAAAACCGCCAAGCAAGTGCCAACTCAAAAAAACACAACAACCCAGAAGATGATAAAACATTTTTCAAGTCTATGAACTGCTTCAACATTCAGGAAGATATTGTAAAGACATGTATATAGCACAGACTAAACTGGATAATATATAAGCTCCCTTTCCATCCATCAAGACACTTAGACCAAATGAATAGCGCTGGTTCAGATAGATTTATTTTTGTCCATTTTCCTTTCTCAAGTCCAGCATGCATTAGTTCTCTTCAGATTGTTTTAACAGGAGGTCTTAAATAGAAAGAGAAATGTGATGCTGTTGGAAGAATGTCCCCTGTGGAGAGCTTGATTGAGTCAAGTGAGACATGAATGACGTGACTGATGAAGGGTTTTTTGAGGAATACCGCCATATTAGAATACACAGCTGTGCTTGTGGGTTCTTTAACACTCTCAGAACTCAACATCATATGTGTACCTGAATGATTTTCTTTTTCTTTATCGGTTAGAAGTCTTACCATCCTGCTCAGATGACTTAAGAAAGGCAACATACCCCTTAATTTTTGTGCATGCTAAATTTTGTTTATCTTTTTTCAAAAGTGCCTCCTAATAAAATGCTTGGCCACTTCACCCTGCATTGAACAAGTGTTAAAAAATGTTGAAAAAAGATGGAGAAATTGTGTACCACCTATGTATGAATTTATTTAATAGCCAGTACACAGGGAATCTGTATAATTAGGGTATTGGTAACAATTTGGTGTAGCAATAACTCCCCTAGTGTGAAGTGTACACATTCATTTTTGATATCCTGATACAATTTGAAGTCCTCTTCTCCAATATTCTGTTATTTTAGCAGCCTCTCTTTTCCTTGTCTGTGTTGTCCTCGGTAGGAATTGTTATGCATGCTTCATCGTACTTTTCTTTGGGGGGGGGGGGGTGCGCTGAATGTTTTTGGATTTGAGAATGTTCGAGTGTTTGTGTATACCGTATGTTTGCCCATTTTGTTTTGTCGCTCTTTCCCCTGATCCACAATCTCATGATTATTCTGTTCACTGAACTATTGCAGTTTTGCCTAATGTACAAAGACAAAATACTGATGTATATTTTTCATGTTATGAAACCTGTCGCCTGTAGTGAGTTCTTCTAAAATATGACTTGTTTTCAATATTTACTTGTGTATTTAATTCAGGTGTGTTTTAGATACAACACGGATTACATATTGCTCATGACAGACAACAGAAACCTTTCACGTACACAGTGTTTTTTTCCAGTATTTCAAACAAAATGTCCACAAAATATTGCCGATATTTAGACAGTTAATATGACAATGTTTCATGAGCTTAAACTTTAATATATGTTTTGTCTGCGAGATCACTCTTAAAATCATATTTTTGTATAATGTTTCTTACATGAACTGCTTATCATGGATTTAGGGGCTTGTGCTAAGAGCATGTAGTTCCCTATTCTGCTAATTTTTTATAGACTCTGCTAGTCAACTGTTTATATTCACAGTTTTTTTCCTTCCTTTTGGGTGTAGTCACTAAATGAATCAAATGTTGCTGATGACAAACCACACAGCCAAATATGAGTCATCAGAGCTACTGTAACATCATGGCAGGTTAACTGTATACAAAATATATTTATTTGCGGTTCACAGACACCTGTAGGTGTGTAAATGGTTTATCTTGTCCAGTCTTGCCTCTCCACAATCACTGTCAACTAGGAAAGTTTTAGAATTTTAATTGTCACACAAACTAAATCCCATATGATCTCCCTGTTTCTTTTTCATTCACTATCAGATAAATGAGATGTGCCTCTTGCCATAAATGAGTCAGTCTTTGCATTTATTGTAATCGTAGCATTATGTATAAGGGGACTTGGATTGAATCCACTGTGTACTTCGATATCTTTGGAGCACACTGCCTACTGTGGAAATATGCCTGGCACATTAGTAACGTTACGACTTGTCATCTTAGAGTTAGCAGGGGCACCTGAAGGCAACATAAGTTTGACAACCGTTCATCAGTTTGAACGTATATACTGAATCGTTTTGGGTCAGAAACTCTTTTCAGCTCTGGTCAATGGAGACAGTCCTCCATATGAAATCATAAGAGACTATATGAGCTGTAATCGAGGAATTATGTTTTGTAAGTGACAGAAAATTCCTTAAGTTGTTAACATATTTTATCCTTTAGTATAGAAAGTCATCAGCGTCAGCGCTGGTATTAACCTGTTGTGAATTAAGCCACGTGTATACAACTAGCACCATAATAATATAATTAATTCCGTGTAAGAATAATAATGGTTATAGGTATTGCAGAACTACTTCACCACTTGAACGCAGCACCACTGCCTACTATCTACCTCTTCGTCATATCGCGATAGAGACCATCAGGCCACGGAGCTAACGCTGAGCAACATGGCGGAAGGTATGAGATTGGCTTTTTGACAATGTAGTACACTCCCTGTTATCCTCGTATGCTTGTTGAATTGTTGAACTGACTCAACTAGTGTCTTGGCAGGTGAATAAACCGTGCATTGTGTGTGGTTGAAAATACGAATCACTGCGACACTTGTCTTGTCATACTCAGCTTGCCAGTGAGCAAGCCTTGTCGTTAGCTCTCGTTGATGTTGCTAGCTGAATTTTATAGTTACGAGTTAGCCGAGTTACAAGAGATGTTGGTGGGTTGGACTGCGGAGAACATTTTTTTTGTTTAGGCAGATTGCTGGTTTCGTACTTAAGAAAAAGCCCTTATGTTAACTTTACAGAATTTGCAGGTATCGTTATTGATGTTTAGCTAAATGTCCACGTCATGGATCGCATCAAACTGGCTACATTATCTAACCTTATAATTTCAGTAACCGTTAACGCTTCGTTAATTGTCGCTGTTTATTTCGTGAAGACATACTTTAAAAAAACAAACATAATTTGATATCAGTTCGATGAAATGGACGGTAAAAACGGGACAGAAGACTTCACCGGAGAGGATAGGTGTCTCTCACTGTAAGCCATCATCTGCACCACCTGGCAGAAGTGCCATGGCCAAGGGCACCACCTATATTTGGCCCAGACATAAGGGAATGTCTGCTGTGTGTTCCTTCTTAAGGGAAATCTACTTACCAACTTGAATCCAGACAACAAACACTCCAATCCGTGGTGTTAGGGTTGTGTATGCATGCAGCTCCTCCATTGCTACTGCCTGTGTTCTGTTGTTTGAATTTTCATTGTGTCTTGTATTTACATTAAGTTATTGCTTTGAACACAGGTCCTGACGAAATGGAGTGCATTTTATACAAGTTTTGTTTATGGTGCATTGTTTTAAATGTTGAGAGGTCGCTGTATGTACAGTTGTCTTAGGATGAACTTTCCTGAGCATTAGGTCAATATTTGCTTTGCCAATGCATTAGTGATTCCTGCTAAATCCTGCAGAACGCAGGTGGATTTTAGTATATTATAAGGATTTGTACAGTGGCTGGTTAATTGGACCTAAGCTGCTGCTTCACCATATCGCCCTTCCTGTGTTGAGCTGATCAGGTGGTTTTCAGAAACACCCCCCTTCTGTTCCTCATGACCAGTAGCTGTGCCAGTAACGGTTTACAAGGGAGGACAATGTAACGTGCCTCCTCAGCATTCTTTCCTTACTGAAACTTTACTGGTTTAAAGGAAGGAAATGGGCCTCAGCGAAACTCTGTGGAATCTTGGCTGAGACATGAATTACTGTTGAAACATGAAGATCTGTAGAAAGTGTATTTCACTTAGAGGAAGAGGGAAAGGTTTGCCCAAACAAAAATACTCTTTAGATATGCCATATTCTCTTAAGATTAGGATATTTGCGTCTTGTATGCCTTATACAGGCAATGCTGAAAATCTTTTTCTGTGCAACTTAGGTGACACAGAAAAGTGCTTTTAAAAAGAAATAGGCCAGTATTATGAAAATTAATGTCACATTTCTCAAATCCAGTTCACAACCTTTTTATGGTATGCTTCTTCCCTGCCATATTGTCACTGCCATGAACAACAGATATTTTTGTAATAATATTTTCGAAAATAAATTGCGTAAAATAAGTCCCAAACACTAGCTATTGTATATTGGAACCATTGTACTTTGGACCACCCCTTTACTTTAAGGGGAAAGGTGCTTCACAGGGTCCAGTTTTAACCTGTGTTCAGAAATGGGTCTTTCTAACATACTTTTTGTATCTCTGTCTGTCTCCTTTACCCTGATGTGGGACAGAGGAGGTGACCAAGCTGCAGAAGCACCTGGCCCTGCTCAGGCAGGAGTATGTGAAGATGCAGCAGAAGCTGGCCGACACAGAGAAGCGCTGTGCCATGCTTGCTGCTCAGGCCTCTGGCCAGGGATCTTCCAGCCCTGCAGTTGCAGACACCTTCATTAGCCGTCTGCTGGACATCGTGGCCGACCTCTATCAGCAGGAACAGTACAGGTGAGGATCACGGTTGGAACGGATGGGTACGAGTTTTGTTTTAAGGTTTTGCTAATCCAGCAGTCCTGCAAATGTCATTATATAGTTGTGTGTGTCTGCTCTGCTATGTGCTGTGTGATACGACCAGTCTATGCTGCTACATTGTTGCAGTTGATGGGCTCACATAACGCCAAGAAAAGCATGTTGTGTTTTGAGTGCTGTTCAGTGTTCTAGGCCATATTGAGAGAATTTTTCTAAAAGTTCAATTTCAGATATTCATTGTTTCTTAGTTTCGACATTAAAGGCCTAGAATATGTGTGATGTATACTTACTTACTTATATACTTTTCAGAGATGAATGCAGATGAATTTGTTTTTGCAGTGACCTGAAAGTGAAAGTTGCAGGGGAGAAGCTCAGTGCCCATAAGTTTGTGTTGGCTGCTCGTAGTGATGTCTGGAGTCTGGCCAACCTGGCCTCCACCTCTGAACTAGACCTATCTGGTGAGCAACCCTGGTGTGATGTCACTGTGTTAAAGGAGTAGCTTAAATCAAAATGAAAATCCAGTCGTCGTTACCTACTCAACCTCTGTCAGTCAATGTACTTTTGGGTTAATAGATGATGACCGAATATTTATTTTGGAGTGGATTATGCAGACTGTCAAAGTCCAGTATTGGACACAGTTTTGCTCTGGGTAGGTTTTGGTCCCCAAGTAAGGTTTGAATTCATATAAATGTGAGCAAATGACTGCCTGAGAGAGGTCAAAGTACCCCTAAAGAGATGTTTTTGCAGAGGGTATTCCAGTTTTTCAAAAAAATTGATTATTTGTCCAAAATGATTATGTTAAGTATAGTGTTTGCAAAGGCTGAAAATAGAAATTTATCATCTGTCAGAATTTACAGCAAATAAGTAATTGATCACTCTTTGTACATTTCTGACTTTATGACCTGATGGATTTCCAGATTGCAAACCTGAGGTCGCCATGGCAATGTTGCGCTGGGCATACACCGATGAGTTGGAACTCTGTGAGGATGATGCCTTTCTTATTGATTTGATGAAGCTGGCCAACCGCTTCCAGCTTCAGCTGCTCAGAGAGAGGTCAACACAAGTCATATATAAAGACTTTTGCTTTGCAGACTGCAATTAAACTTTTAATTGTTGCTAGTGGCAGCATTACTGTTGCATGACATTTTAAAGAGCAACATATGTGGCTTAATGGCACGGAAATACATTTGTTTCTCCACTGGAACAGGTGTGAAAAAGGCGTAATGTCCTCAGTGAATGTCAGGAACTGCATTCGCTTCTACCAAACGGCTGAGGAGCTACATGCCAACACCCTGATGAACTACTGTGGGGAGATCATAGCTAGTCACTGGGTGAGTTAGAGATGGATTTTGAGGCTTCTATCTTTAGAAAATGGGACACTTTATGTTGACTTTTTCCATCATGGGCCAGTTCAGATATTTGACACTAACACTTTTACGTGTTTCATTGATTGTGTTATTAAGGACGATCTGAGGAAAGAAGATTTCAGCACCATGAGTGCCCAACTTCTGTACCAGATGATCAAGTCTAAAACAGAGTATCCTCTCCACAAAGCCATCAAAGTTGAGCGAGAAGATGTGGTCTTTCTCTATCTCATTGAGATGGACTCGCAGGTCAGCTTCCCACAGATGCCCTTTATTGGCTGCTTACTAACTAGTGTTTTTTTGCTTGTTACTGTGTAACCAGCATGGTTGAAAAAAGTTAAAATGTTGTTATCTCTTGTTTTCAGCTACCTGGCAAGCTGAATGAACTGGACAACAACGGTGACCTGGCACTAGACCTGGCTCTCTCTCGTAAATTGGAAAGTATTGCCACCACTCTGGTTAACCACAAAGCCGATGTGGACATGGTGGATCAGAGTGGCTGGAGCCTCCTGCATAAGGCCATCCAAAGAGGTGTGGGGGAGTCATTGTAACTACACTTTTTGTCACCCATGTCTGTTTATTGTAGTGGTGTCCAAATAAGCTTTTGGCTTAGCTGTCACGGTGTTCACTTCAAAATATACCTACCATGATACCCACAAATTATTCAATAAATAGTTAAATTTATATAGTTAAATTTCACTCTACCCATTCAGGGCTTTTTCTTGTACAGACTTGGTTACTGTGTGAACACTAGAGTTTGAAGTTAATATATGAAGGCAGAAAATCTTTCTCCATGACTGTTTCTTCCTCTTCTTCCAGGTGATGAATTTGCCTCCATCTTCCTGATTCGTCACTCAGCTCAGGCAAATGCAGCCACAGTGGGGGCGGTGGAAACCCCACTTCACCTGGTCTGTTCTTTTAGCCCCAAGAAACACTCTGCAGAAGTGATGAGCGGCATGGCACGAATTGCGGAGGCTCTGCTAAAGACCGGAGCCAACCCCAACATGCAGAACAGCAAGGGCAGGTAGGTCACGGGGCTCTCGGTTTATGGACTTTATTGGATTGCAAAGGTGGCTACCTTTTGCCTGCCGTGCAAAGTATGACGGTGCTTCAGCTTTGTCTTTTGTCGTTTTTAGAACTCCGTTGCATGAAGCTGTGGCATCAGGGAATGAGCCAGTGTTCAACCAGCTACTACAGTGCAAACAGTGAGTTACATTCTGCCTTCAAATGGAATTAGTAAGTTTGCTTCAGTCATGGAAAGTCACACACACAGCATGTATGGTGTTCAATTAATTGAACTCACAAGATCACCGTAGCTCACTAATTGACTAAAATGGATAATGTACGATTTTTATTTCCCTTTTGAAAATGTTTTTTCTTTTTCTCTGCCGTGTTGACAAACTACAACACTGTCATTTTTAAAAACACTAGTATACAGCTCGTGAATTTAGAACATTTTAATTTAAACATTTCTCATGAACACAACCCCATTTGAAGGCACAAATATTTAAGATTATGTGACCCTGGTCATCATTTAACTCTAAAGACAATCCTGCATGTAACCTGATGTAATCTGTCCAACTTGTTAGGCTTGACCTAGAACTCAAGGACCATGAGGGCAGCACGGCTCTGTGGCTGGCCCTGCAGTACATCACCGTGTCTTCAGACCCCTCAGTAAACCCATTTGAGGATGATGCACCAGTAGTGAACGGCACGTCGTTTGACGAGAATAGCTTTGCAGCCCAGCTTATCCAGAGAGCAAGCAATCCTGATGCGCCTGACACTACCACAGGTGCTGTTTAATAACCTCACATTGCAGTCATTTCTTGAATGGAATGATGCTTGTGCCTTTTGAACACATTTCCATCTCATCTCCCTTTGTTTTATCCCTTGTAGGAAACTGTCTCATGCAGAGGGCTGCTCGGGCAGACAATGAGGCAGCTGCTCTTTTCCTAGCCACTCATGGAGCAAAGGTCAACCATGTCAACAAATGGGTGCGTATGAATATTAGGCCACATAACAGCCTAACAATGACATAGTTCTGGTAATCGGACCCAGTGTGCAGGTAATATGTCCTTTTAACAGTTTAAAATTCTTAACTTTATTACAGTGTTCTTAGGTCAATCAGTGTAATTTTGTTCTAAGGTTAGAACATGTTACAACACGGTTAGTCATCAAATATGTCAACTCGGATATAACATTTCAGATAGCTGGAGAAAATTACAACTGCAGCTTTGTTCTCATCACCCCCATTTTATTCATGGGTAAAATGAGATAATATAATTAAAAAATGACATTGTACTCCCCATGTGAGGATAACTGTTTTCTTCTTATTATAGAGATCTCTTAGTTCATATAATGCATCACAGGTGTGGCACCAGTGCACCAGTAACATGCTGTGTAACATGCAGTGGACTTCAGTCATGAATCACGATCTGAGTCTTTCTTCATTTTTATATCTGCAGACCTTAAAAAGTAACTTGATAACTTATCCTTAAATCATAAGATATATATGAATTTGAATGTGTTACTAATAAAGATGCTATTAATCCCTTTACCTTCTTTCAGGGTGAGAGCCCGCTTCATACAGCATGTCGCTGTGGCCTGGCGAGCCTGACAGCAGAGTTGCTCCAGCAAGGGGCCAACCCCAACCTGCAGACGCAGAAGGCTCTGCCTGAGGACTCCCTTGGTGTGGCTATGCAGACCCCCCTCCACATGGCCATTGCTCACAACCACCCAGATGTGGTCTCTGTCATCCTCGAGCAAAAAGGTCAGCATATGCTTTGGGAGTTTTATACACTAAACTTCAAACATGGCAATGTGTGTTAAGCGATTTCTGCTTTACCTCACTACACATGTTATCACTAGTCCTCAAACGTCCTGAAATTGATCCACTTATTTCTCCCTTGATGGCTCTATTGCAGCCAATGCACTTCATGCCACCAACAACTTCCAGATCATTCCAGACTTCAGTCTCAAAGACTCCATGGACCAGACAGTGCTAGGCTTGGCCCTCTGGACAGGTACACAGCACTACACCTCCACAGGGAAGTTGTAATACAGTCGATTTAGCATTATCAAAATGATCTTTGGAGTGCCATAACCTTGTTATGTCATGTGACGTATAACATGTACAATCTGTCCCTGTCAGGTATGCACACCATAGCAGCTCAGCTGCTGGGCTCAGGGGCTTCTATCAATGACACTATGTCCAATGGACAAACCCTTCTTCACATGGCTATCCAAAGACAGGACAGCAAGAGTGCCCTCTTCCTTCTTGAGCATCAGGCAGACATCAATGTTAGGTAACGCCTGGGTTATACTGCAATTGTAAAGCATTTGTGCAGCTAGAGAGTGTTGTTTTATTTTTTATTATTGCTTTGAGCATTGTATGCCTTTATTAGGTAGCCAACAGTAGAGAGAGACAAATTAATTTCGGGCATTATTTAAGCAATCTCCCAGTATCCAGTTACGAATTTTGAGGGGAGAGTTTTTAAATTGGTCTAGAGTCTTCTGTATCTGTATGTCTATTTTTTTTCTCCACTACTAGGACCCAGGAGGGACAAACAGCACTACAGTTGGCCATCAGTAACCAGCTGCCACTGGTGGTGGATGCCATTTGCACAAGAGGAGCTGATATGTCTGTGGTGAATGACAAAGGGGACCCTCCCTTGTGGCTGGCTCTGGAAAATGGCCTGGAAGATATTGCATCAACACTGGTGAGACAAATGCATATGCAACCATTTTAGAGATAGTAGTATCTGCTTTGTTCCTCATTGGTATACTGCCACTTGTTAACTGTTGTGAAACTTTAATTAAGATAAAATCCAACCTTAATAAGATGACGCCTCAGGGATAGATGCATGTGTTTGTCTTTTTGGCAGCAAACATTCCCAATCTTGTTTCTCAGGTTCACTCTTTAGTTTGGACGTGCATGCAATTATCTGCACTTCTAAGTACTTTTTATATTAATCAAGTACTTTATTGATAGAGTACAATTTCCCGTGGGTTACAATTATAATTGGAAAAAAAGGACTTACGTCAGCCTTCATCGGTCTATCTTAGATTCTCTTTTTCTCATTTACTTGTGTGATTTTCCTCTGTACATTTTGTATGAGCATTGTTGGAGGGAGCCTGAGAACAAGAATTTCATTGCCAATGACCGCTTCATTGTAATTGTTGTGCCTATGACAAATAAAGACCTTAACAAAACTTAACTTAAGTAAACAAGGATTGGTTACCAAAAGGAAAAAAACAAAACAAAATGACTGTAAATCACTGGTGTTCTGAAGCCAAACAGCTGCACAAAACCTTATAGAGACCTGTATTCACACCTGTAGCACTTAGTCTGCATTCAAGCCTTGTTATAGGCTGCATAGATGTTTTATAGATTTCTGGCTGGGAAAGAATAATATTTTCTTGCATCTTGACTGTTTGAGTCCTGTTTGTCCCACCTAGGTCCGCCATGGCTGTGATGCGACTTGTTGGAGCACAGGGCCCTCTGGCTGCCAACAGACCCTCCTGCACAGAGCTATTGATGAGAATAATGAGGTCTCTGCTTGCTTCCTCATCCGCAGGTCTGCCAATCTCCTTACCATTTAGGTTTGGGAAACCTAATCCTAGCTGTTAATACACATTTGTGTCCAAACTGTGCATCTTTTGCAAATGGGCAAAATATTGCTAAGAAAACCTCACAGTTTTTAACAGTTTTGCCAATTTAAAGTTATGGTGCAGATAAAAATATAATCTAAAACTAGCAACCTGTCTGCTGTGTTAGTGAGATGGATGTAGCTACCTGTCTTAACTTACTGTCTGCCTTATGTGTGTATAGTGGTTGTGACGTGAACAGCCCCAGGCAGCCAGGTCCTAACGGCGAAGGAGACGAAGAAGCCCGAGATGGACAAACGCCCCTCCACCTGGCGAGCAGCTGGGGATTGGAGGAGGTGGTGCAGTGCCTTCTAGAGTTTGGTGCGAATGTTAATGCACAGGTCAGTCCTGTCACATCAGTGGGTCCATTTTTGTCTGATACTACTAATACTTTTTCCTGCCACTGCAGCATACAGCTAATGAGAGATTACTAAGTGAGTTGTAAACATGCTCTTTTCCCAAGTGTTTAATCCTGTCTCTTTTCATTTTTGTCAGGATGCAGAGGGCAGAGCTCCCATCCATGCTGCTATTAGCAGCCAGCACAACGTCATTATACAGCTCCTCATTTCCCACCCAGACATCCGTCTCAACATTCGCGACCGCCAAGGAATGACCCCCTTCGCCTGTGCCATGACACACAAGAACAATAAGGCAGCAGAGGCAATCCTCAAGAGGGAGCCAGGTGCTGCAGAACAGGTAGCGCTGACAAAAATGCACCAGTTTGTCTCACTGTAGTGCTTAGAAAAGTGATGTACAGTTAAAGTATTAATCTCTCCTGACCTCAAACTTCTATTTCTGTCCAGGTGGACAACAAAGGGCGTAATTTTCTCCACGTGGCTGTGCAAAATTCAGACATTGAAAGTGTCCTGTTCCTCATCAGTGTCCAAGCTAATGTCAACTCCAGGGTTCAGGATGCAGCCAAACTCACCCCTCTCCACCTGGCTGTCCAGGCTGGATCTGAGATCATTGTCCGCAATCTGGTAGGAACCTCAGATTTTCTTGGTCTTCTGCATTTACTATTCATGCCAAATTAAGCGTGATTTAAAGAGTGGTGCACTTGATACTGTTTTTATTTTGCATTTTTCTGCTTCCAGCTGCTTGCCGGAGCCAAAGTAAATGAGCTGACCAAACATAGGCAGACAGCACTACATTTGGCTGCTCAGCAGGACCTGGCCACTATATGTTCTGTGTTGCTGGAGAATGGTGTAGACTTTGCTGCTGAGGATGAGAATGGCAATAATGGTACCTTTTTTTTAATATTCTTTATTATTATCCAATTTCCAGTCTAAACAATAATGAGATTACAATAATATTCAATACAACAGAACAGTTTAGTTATCAGTCCTTAGCCAACATAAAGTGGGATGCCTTCCAAATACCAATATTCACAGTAAAGATTGTCATTACACAGCAATTTCAGAAAGCTCACTGAAAGTATGTTGAGGAACTGTACATCTTTATGTTTAGGGAAATCATTCAATCATTATCATCAGTGACCAGAATAATAGAAACCCCTGTCCCTGAAGTGTCTGACCACCTTTGACGCAGCTGTCATATTTTGGTGCAATGACTCAACAAGGCATCTATAGTAACTAGCTGTGTTGAAGCTGACCATGCAAACATCAGTAATTTGCACACCTGCAATTGGTGGATGCTCCCCTCTGTGGCTGTTACATGTTAAGTTCACACCAAACCCTTTTTACACAATATGGTATGAGTTACTCATAGTAGAGTACAATAGAGGACTGTCCTAACGGGACTGGTTTTAGTCTTGTCTGTAGATATTGCTTTGTTCAAAGGAGTCATTGATTTGAGCTTTAAAAAATCCAGTTGGAGTTACTGTTCTCTGTTGTTTAGTTGATTATTCATTATTATTCCACCACCCCAACATACCATAATCCTTGTGAATAACATTTGAATCTTTTTGTCCGTCTTTCTTGTCTCCCTAGCTCTGCATCTGGCTGTGATGCAGGGCCGCCTTAACAATGTCAGAACCCTTCTCACAGAGTCCAACATTGATGCTGAGGCCTTTAATCTCAGGTACACTCAATTTCTTTCACAGTCAGATGTTTCCTTGAGATCAATAAGTTCAAACTTTTCGGTCATTGCAGCAGCAACACTAACACGATAGAATGCAGAAATTGCGATAGACACAAACAGAATATTACAAATGTAGAAAGTGTAACTTTTTTTAAACTTACCAGATAACCTTTTGTAGACTATAATGTCAACTTGCCTGTCTCCTTTACATCGTATTATGTCTGCTCAGGGGTCAGTCACCAATGCATGTACTAGGCCATTATGGGAAAGAGAACGCCGCTGCCATTTTTGAATTGTTCCTGGAGTGTATGCCTGAATACCCTCTGGACAAACCAGATAATGAAGGGAACACGGGTACTGTAGCTTGCTTGATTATTATTGTTAACAGTATACAAATAGAATACTAATACCAGTGATACACTTGTGAAAGAATGACTGATTTGTATTTTATTGCAGTTCTGCTCCTGGCCTACATGAAAGGAAATGCAAACCTGTGCCGTGCCATTGTGAGAGCTGGGGCTCGACTGGGCATCAATAATAATCAGGGCATCAACATTTTCAACTACCAAGTTGCAACCAAACAGTTGCTCTTCCGCCTTCTAGGTACATTTTCACACTTCATTAGCCATCAGGCAATATTAAAATGATAGCCCCACATTCAGTGACATACTCTGATAGGGTGATCTCTGGGTTAATAACTAAGTAATTGAGTTATTTATTTTTTTCTTAATTTGTTTTAGATATGCTGTCCAAAGAGCCCCCTTGGTGTGATGGGTCCAACTGCTATGAATGTGCTGCCAAGTTTGGTGTTACAACACGGAAACATCACTGGTTAGTAGTATGGCTTTTTATTCTTAATTCTTCTTTTTATTATACTTTATTCATTTCTCTTGTGTTTTCATTTTGTGTCAAACTGTATGATTAATCCTGCGTCTCCTTGACTGTTAACTCTAGCCGCCACTGTGGGCGCCTGTTGTGCCACAAGTGCTCTATAAAGGAGATACCCATCATCAAGTTTGATTTGAACAAGCCGGTGAGGGTGTGTGACATCTGCTTTGATGTATTAACTCTGGGTGGAGTATCGTAATGCAGTGGCCTGGATATCTTCCACCCTCTGACAGTGGCCATGCCAGGCCCAACTTGCCACAGTTATTCAGGCACACCAGGAGAAGGGACATCAGTCGCAGGACATACTAACAAGAGATTCCTGGACAGTTATGGACCATCACCGTTATACTCTTCCATTCTATGAAAAACTATTAATGTTCTAGGGGGACGTTTCAAATAGAAAGTGAAACATTGTCTTTTTGTTTCTGTTTTGATCAAAGAATCTTAAAGTGTTTATAAGCAGCTCTCCAGCTCAGTGATGGCTGGACTGAGTTTGTTAATCGGTTTCCCAAGCTCAATAGTGTTTGTAATGATTGGTTCTTATTATCACAAGCAGGTAGCTGCTGTATGTATGACATTTCAATTCAATGATGAACATTACAATGATCAAATCAACTCTGGGGGTTTTCCTGTTCTCTGTTGGGATAGTTCACCATCAGCAGCCTTCATGCTATGTGACATGCCCAAAGACAAAAAAAAAATTAATGCTACAAAATGAATACTTACATTTATATGAGAGCTGAGTAAAACTATAAAATGCCCCAAGTCACTAGATCTACAAAGACTGAACTATCAGCATGTTCTCTGTAATCTTCCACTGTTCTGTCACACCAATTCTGTATTGACTGGATAAAGTGGGACAGACAAGGGGGATTTAAAGGGAAAGCAACTCAACTTATTTTTTAAATGACCATTATTTCCAAATGAGATCTAATCTAGCTAGATTCGGATTTATAACACTGACATTGTATTACTTTATTGTTAGAGGTGAAAGATGGAACAACTGGACAAAAATGAAATTACTCATGAAGTGGGATTGTTTCTTTCCATGATTGGTACATAATCTATCATGTGCAGGCATCAGTAGCCAAATTAAATGGAATGCTTACTTTTTAACATGGCAAGTTGGGAAAATGTGACCTGAGAAAGCCTATTTTAACATGATGTGGTCCCCAAAACAAAATTCTCTCAACAATCCTCATCCTCAGTTACAGAAATGTCTATTATGCCAATGCATGTCATTTAATTTGTAGCCTTTACATGTCATTGTCATAATCATAAATCATATTTCAGAATCAGTCACCAAATGATTACATTCCATTTTTGATCTGCCATGAGGATCCTCATAGGAAGATCATAGGTCCCCACAATGTTGCCTCAAGTCAAGTTGTCTTAACACATCGCATTTAACGCTTCTTGATTTCTAAGCCTAACAGGTGCACTTTATCAAGATCACATGGCATTTCCGATCATTGGGGAGAATGTGGAGTAGAGGGACGGCCAAGTAGTGGGGCCTCTTTAAGTATTGTTAAATTGTACAGATAAATGTGTGATATTTTTGACCACTACACCTGTTTTGTACTTTAATGCAGTTTGTGCTTGTCATTGTGACAAACCTAAATCTTGCCTCTGTTAATCTTTTATGCACATTGTTTAATCTTTTATGCACATTATATTGTATCTGTATGCTCAGATATCTAGCCTGTCTCTTCCTGGTGTATCCTTTTAGAGAAAGGGAGGACAACTTTACATAAAGGTCATCAAAAACCAATGCATTGAGTTTTCTTCATTCTACCTCTTTATTGTGCATAAGTTCATCGCTGTGATTTACTGGCAAAAGTCCCCATGTTTTCCTGAGTTTTGTGCTGCTAAAAAGTAGGCCATGAATAGTTCAATCTTCTGGACTGGCCCTGAGACTAGTACTCTTCAACAGAGCATGAGTCAGCATGTGGAGGGCAGCTGTCATATTTCTGCAGGTTTGGGTCTTCCTCTGCTGCAGCTGGGTCTTTAACACAGACACAACGAACACCACTGGAGCCTGGAGAGAAGAGCTTCCGCGGGACACCCGTCCAGCCTCTTTCCACTCCACCACTGGAGAGAAAAAAAATCGAATCAGTCCAGTAAATCCTTATATATACCAATAACACCCACCAGTGTAAGACATGCTCTATTACAGGTAAGCAGTACATCACAACATTGCATTGTATGCCCTGTAAGTTTATTAATATTTGACTAGGCCAGAACTATTTCCATACCTCTTAGTGGAGCACCAGACTCTTCCTCCCTTGGCAGTGCTCCACTGTGAGTTGCAGGCTGGGAAGCGTACCATCTCAATCTCAGACTGGGCCTTGATTCGCTGGCCCTCTGCTAGTGATGCTAATACGTGCAACAGGGCCTCTGTGGGCTGCCCAGTCTCGCTATAGAACTGGCCTATTACCAGACCTGAAATTGAACATAGGAGAGGCTGGTAACTTACTGAAGATGATGATGGATATCCATTGATGAGGTGAAACACCCAAATCAGCAACGCTGAACATCAGTCTTAAGCTATTGCAATTCAAAATACTGCACAAGCTGTTGCTCTCCAAATTTAAACTCTCCAGGATATTTCCATGTGTGGACCCATCTTGTGACAAATATGGGGAAACAGGAGCTTTAGTAGCTCATTCAGCTATTCTGGAGTTGTACAAACATTGGTAATACTGGCTTAATTTTTATCAGCCTTTATCTGACTTTTTGGAAGGACCCATTCATTGCAATTTATGTCTGGTGTTAAGGCCCCTAATGTATGGAGGATCAGAACGGCCAAAATCAAAATAAATAAATGACTCAATATATAATTTTGGCAGTTCCGGCCCTCCATAATAATGTAGTACTGTTGAAGAATCAAAAAATGATCTTAGCACCTGGTGAGGAATTTTATGCAACACATTAAGATAATTCAAATGTTAGAATCTACACTACATGTCAACAAATTATTTTAATAAAGCTGAACTGATATTGATATTACACGATGCTTGGAAGGTAACGGCTGCCTAATTTTGTTCAGGACGAAATGCATGTGCTGTAACAAAAAGTCAAATTAAAAGAGCTGGGGGACAAACATCACATACCTACACTTTGGTATTCCCTCTGATAGAAGGACAGCCAGTCATAAAGGGCCACCACCTGCTGTGGGGACAGACTGGACACATCATCTGTCTGGCCACTTTCTGTGAAGTCCCCACTGATGAAGGCCAGTGAGGCATCTTTGCCTGAAAAACGAGACAGACATAAACAGTACAGGATACTAATGTAGTCTGCTATAGCTTTTTATGTGCTATTATTAGACTGGAATTCGTGTTCCTGATTTAGGCTTGTTGAGGGATTGGGGTATCATCAGACAGTGTTTAACCAGTGACCTACAGTTAAACATTAAAATATCTCTGTTGTTTAATATTGAGAGCAGGTCTTAAAATTAACACAATATAGGCCCTATAGGAGAAGCGGGGAATCACCTGCCATAAAATGATAAGCACCATCAGGTCCATAGTGCTTGTGTCCCTTGTGTACATCAAAAACTTGCCCCACTATAGCCAGGTAAAGGCCCTTGCTGCCTTCTTCCCCGTTGTATAGTGATAATTCATGCCTGCTCAGGAGCCGTACAGGGTGCCCCTGGGTTGATTCATTTCCAAATTTAATGGACCAGTCGCGAGGAAGGAACAACACTGCCAGTGATAAAAACGCGACACATACATAGCCGAGCATGCTGTTCATTCAAGCGTTTTGGTATCTCATACATTTACATCACATCGCATTCCCTCTAACTGAAAAATAGTGACAACAACGCAGGTGCTTCCGTGAACGGGAACACCACAGCGCGTGCGCAAAGTAATAACGCAAAGTAGGACGTTTCAGGCAAGCTGACGTACAGTACGTCAATGCGGTAGTAGTGAACAGCAGAGTTCTAGCTGTAGGTTAGAGAGGTCTGTGTACAGACCGGTACTACCGTTTCAAAACTGACACACAGTAGGCCGCAGAGATTTTTGGGGGAGCCGTAGGTCGGTGAAACAAACATGGGGAACGCAGAGAGCGGCTGCGGTGGAGGCAGTGGCGACGAGGAAGACATAGAAACGGAGAGCCCCGGCTTCGCGGAAGACAGCCCGGCCTCTGCGGCCACTGGCGTCGGTGTCGGAGGCGGTGGAGGCTCCGGTTCTGGAAGAAGCGGAAGGGGATCGAATAACCTGCCCGTGCCCACCGGTGGACCACCTAACCCCGGGGTCCTCTTAGAGCAAGTGAAACTAAGAGAAGCGGCGGCTCGCATTAGCGACTCAGGGGTCACCATTCAGGAGTCTGTCCTGGCCGGGAATGAGGGTGTCCTGGTGCGGTGGCTGGAGGACCGGTTAAACAGAGGAGAAGAGTCTGTCAATGTGGAACAATTTTGTGAGATGTTGGAGAGCAGAGATGCCCCGAGAGATGAATGTGAAGAGGTATATAGCCATAGAAAAACAAACGTGCCTCTCACAAGTGATGGGAAATGTCATTATTTGGTTTGCCATATATATTCCTGTCCGTGTCCCAGGTATGAGGATAGAACGGTTTATAGTTGTAATGTTGTTGTTTATGAGTAATTAGTAAATGTGATTGCCTAGTGAGGTCATGAGAGGGGAAGACATGATGTTCTTTAATCTGTTTAGTAATCTTAAGGGTGTGCAATGAATCAGACAAATGGGCTGTCATGATGTCACCTTTGCTTGTCAGGTTTATTGTCACTGGGTTTTCAGCTTTGGCCTCTTGTAGCACAACACGCTGCTTTGTTGTCTGTTGGCTGACATATGTTGTTTAACCAAAGGTTGCAGATGAATGGGTTAACTAATGAATGTGTATTTTAGTCTGCATTTGGCTTTGTGTGGGTAGACATGGAATGCCACTGCTATACTTTAAATACAACACGCTGCATTGGTTCATTTAATAATCCAATCTCTATGAGAAGCAGAGCTGCTGTTTGCCTTTTTCATGTCAAAAGATGACTTGTTAAACAGACATAAAATATATGTCACTTTAATAATAACCAATAGAGGTAGAGCAGATTGTGTGCCCCATAAATGAAGGATACCAATTGTTGGCCCATTTGTTTTTTAAGTTATATCCATATAGGTTTGTGATGGTGTACAGGAATGGGAGTGATTGTGTCAGTATGTAAAGTGTCACAATGTGTATTGTCTTTGTCCCTGTCTCAGGCCTTTGGACAGTTCGATGCAGAGGGGGATGGGGTGGTAGATGTAGAGAGCATGTTGATTGCTCTGAAGAACTCCAATGGAGCTAATCTAAAGGGAGAGCTGAGTCATGTGATAAGACAGCTACAGGCCTGCTCCCTAACCCCAGGTATGAGATGTGATTTGTTTACCAGTATGAGCAAGGTCAACCTTATTTGAATAGGTATTGTCAGCAGGTGGCAGAGAAGTTAACCTTAAATATCTTTCCACCATTTTTCTTGTATTTTTTTCACAGGTTTTGTTGACATATTCTCCAAGACCAAAGACCGGTTAGGGGCGCATGCCTCTAAGATCCTTAAATTCTTACACAGGAATCGTATTCCCAGCAGTGCCATCCCTTTCCCTATTTTAGAGGGCTACAACAGTATCTGCACCATGAGGTCCAGTGTGGTCCAGGACTTCTTGGAATTCCTCTTGCAGAAGGAGAAAGGTGAACACCAGAGCTTCGGATGAATAAAATGGCGGGCTAGTCCTGAATAAGGGGTTTTAACTGTAAATGTCTGAATGTTCTCCTGTGTATTTTAAGAATATAGTAACACTAAGACATACTTAGAATTGTATCTGTCTCTCACTACCGCACACCTTTCAGACAGTCATCCTATTCTGTATTTGTTTCTTTCAGATTTAGATATCCAGTACAGAGCAGAGCTGGACCGTGATCCAGAGGTGGACAAAGTCAAGGTGGTCACACAGTGCTACAGCACAATAGAAGCTTCATCCAATGTTGCAGACATTTACAAGATGACAAATGGGGAAACTGCATCTTTCTGGCAGTCGGACGGCAGTGCACGCTCCCACTGGATAAGGCAAGGGCATCTGCTCTGTAAAATAGGACTCGAGGCTTTGCAGCTGATTGTCATGTGTGCCCGATCCTTGAAGTATGGTCCATATGTGTATGATCACTTTTAATGTGGAAACTCATCTCTTTTCTGTTCCCAGGTTGAAAATGAAGCCAGATGTGGTTTTGAGACGTCTGGCCATTGCCGTGGCCTCTAATGACCACAGCTACATGCCTCAGCTGGTCTCAGTTGCTGTTGGGAAAAACCGGCGTTCCCTGCAGGAGATCAGAGATATCCGCATCCCCAGTAATGTCACAGGCTACGTAGCTCTTTTGGAGAATGCCAACATCACACACCCCTGTGAGTCATCACCTGTCAGTCTGTCTGCTTAGTTCAGTGTTTATTTATCATGTGCTTATGTGTTCCTTCACTGATGCTTGTAGAGAAGCTGTCTTTCTCAATTTCACCCCTCCGGTGAAGACAGAGCATTATGTCAGCTACAGAAGATCACTGCTGGGTTCTTAAGTGGTTAAGTGGCTCACTTTTGAATCCGCATGGAAGCTTCCATGAGCCTAGGATTGAATCCAGGCGTCAAATTCAGGCACTGGTGTGTTGTTGTTAGGGTTTTTTTGCTGCTGGCAGGGGTTAAACTCAGGATCTTCTGCCTCAGGTCTTAAAGGACCATCTGTGTAGCCAATAGGCCACACATCCACCTTTTATTAGAAGTTGTCTAGCCACACAGAAGCTGGGCTAAAACTAGAGATATATGTATGAATGAGGATGAACAGTCAAATATTAGCAGAGGTTCAAATAATGGTGACAAATTCAGCAATGTAATTTGAAAGCAACCCTGTGATTTGCAGCTCTAGCTACAGGCTGAATCAATGACCGCGCTGTATTTTGTAAATGATAATATGCTTTGTGGCTGTGAATGATCTGCTAAATCACAATGAGCAAACTGAAATGAACTGGCTGGCTTTGCATGGATTTAACTTCTCATTGTTATTAGTAGAAGTGATTCATTTTATTTGTATCTCCCTTATTCAACATCTATTTTATTTCATTCTCAGAGGATGAAGCAACTGATTATGGCATTTTTGCATGATGTATTCCATCAGTCTGCTAACTGCATTATCTCCTCACCAAACCCCAGACATCCAAATCAACATTAAGCGGTGCCTGAGCGACGGATGTGACACGCGGATTCATGGGTTGAAGACACTGGGCTATCAGATTACCAAGAGTAAAGAGGTGTCTGTTTCGGATGCTTCAGCCATCTGGTACCTGTCTCTCCTCACCTCCTTGGTCACTGCATCCATGGAGACTAACCCTGCACTGGCTCAGACTGTTCTTCAGAGCACACAGTAAGATGCACTCCTCATGCTTTTACATATGTATGTAAAAAAGGGGGGGGAAAGTGCAACAATTTTTGTAAGATGTATAATGTTTCAGTTCTTATTGCATTGAGTTAAGTGTAGTGATTTGTCCGGCACTTCTGAGGGCTTTTTTTGTGTTCTCCTAGAAAAGCCTTACAGCACATGCCACCGTTGTCCCTGACGCCATCATCCACAGAGTTCCCCAAGTTCTTCTCTTTGAACATCCTGGAGGAGGTGGATGGATTTCTCCTCAGGATAGCAGAGTAATGGCCTGCTGGGATTACATCAGCACACTCAACCATCTCTGCCACACTGAGCTCATAACGCTGATATCATCACAATGAAAACAGGCTAAAATCGAAGTATTGATTTAGTGCGGCGATGACACACTATTTCCATTCCATTTGATGTACTGTAGATCCTTCAGTGGTGGTCAGGGTCTTTATCAACAACAGCAGCAACAACATGACTGAAATAATCTCATCAGTTAATTGTCAGTTAATTATCAAAAATATTACTGTAGACTATGTTTATTCACACATACATTCAACATGGTTAGATATACACTGTGGTCAGTATTGGTCTTTACTGGAGTTTTTGCAGTTAATACATTAACACACGATGGTGGTCAGATGATTCCTTAAACCCTCAAGCAAAAAGCATTTTGCTTGAGAGATTTTAATTAGTTAAACTTCAATTTGTTAAATTTCCAGCAAACAAATGTTGTAGTGAAAATAGTTTGCCTAGACATTATTTGGTCCAAATGCATGGACAATGGACCCCCGGGCACAGACATGTAAAAGGCCCCCACCCCTCCTACATCAGTGTCTCTTTGTAGTTGTTCTGTGTCTCTTTGTTGATGTTTGGATTCTCTTTGTAGTCACTTTGTGTCTCTATGTCGTCATTTTGCGTCTCTTTGCGGCCATTGAGCGTCTCTTTGTGGTCGTTTTGCATCTCTTTGTGGTCCTTTCGTGTCTCTTTGTGGTCGTTTTCTGTCTCCTTGTAGTCGTTTTGCGTCTCTTTGCGGCCATTGAGTGTCTCTTTGTGGTCGTTTTGCATCTCTTTGTGGTCCTTTCGTGTCTCTTTGTGGTCGTTTTCTGTCTCCTTGTAATCGCTTTGCGTCTCTTTGTGGCCGTTGTGTGTCTCAAAGAGACTGTAGTTGTTTGAGGAATAGGAATTAAAATGTTTCAAAGCCAGATTGATAACTCAGGGCCTTTTTCACTTTTCACATTTACCAAATAAAAGTAATCTATATTGTTTCTGAGTAATCTTTTAGCCAAGTGTAGTCACAGACAAATCCTCAGAGTTTAGTCATGCTTTATGGCTGGGTGGCAGCTTTAAAGAATAGGTTCACATTTTTTAAGTCATGCCCATATGTACGTTGAAAGGGTTTTTGGTTGCTGTAATTGTTCCTTCCGTCCATACCGGCTGCAAGAGATCCCTTCTTAAAGCATTTTTAATGTAAGTGATTGGGGACAAAATCCAGAGTCCTTGTTTCGTGCCAAAATGCATTCTAAAGTTCAGTTGAAGTTAATCTTGCATCAACAGTCTATGGTAGATAAAAAATGCTTTGCAGCCAGCATGGACAGTAGGAACAATTACAGCGACCAATAATGCGGTCAGTGTACATATAGGCATGTATTGTTTTAAGACTGACTTGAAAAAATGTAAACCTGAGTGAAACGGTCCCTTTCTGTGAAACTGAAATAGAGACACAAACGCTCGTTTAATTTGACTAAAAGCACCCCAAAACTAACTTGTTTGTTTCTTTGCTCCTGTGTAGCTGCTGTGTGAGTCCTGATGCAGAATTGACCCTCCTGGCCTTTGCTTTGGCCAGAGGCAGTGTGGCAAAAGTTCTCCAGGCCCTGTCCTGCATCAGCGATCATTTAGAGACTGAATACAAGGCCTCCTCCCTCATCGTGTCTATGGCCTCCGTTAGACTGCGACTACTTAATCGCAATGGTAACGTGACCAGCCCTCCTTTACTCTAATTCACACGATTACATTTGCAACCATGGACCTAGGAGAGAAAGTGCTTAGCCTACAAGGAGGAGATGGATTAGCGGACTATGCAGTGGAAATTTGCTAATTCTGTTACAAAGCTGCTACCTCCGAGTGTAGGAATGAAATTATAGCCCGTGCGGAAAATTATCAAATGACTGATTATGATGTCATCATGATTTATGTCTCATTACAGGGAAGCCCCTCCAGTTGCACCTACAGGCCTGTGATGTGAAAAGTAAAGAGGAGAAATCAGGACCAGAGAACATGCTCACAGAATCCTCCACTGGAGACGGTACAACTGAGACTATCCTCATTCAATGAGAAAATAACAATAACATTAGTAATTTAATAACATGCCCTCATGTATAACTGAATGTTTTTGTTGCTCCAAAGGTTTTCTTACAGAAAGTGGCAGGAAGAAAGCCAGTGTGATCCTGTCGACAGAGGACCAGAGTAACTTCCAGGTCACTCAGATGAAGATCAAAGTGAGGCTCCATTTGATTTCACCGTATCACTGAGAACACCGACAGTGATGGAGGATTACTGTACATAACACTTACTCTCTGCTTTGTGTGATAAGGTGCGAAAAGGAGCCATTGGATCAAAGTGCGGCTTGGTGTTTGCGTACAAAGAGGAAGACCCTTTTGATGCAGAGAAACATTTCAAGAGGTTCAGAAAGTATGACGCGTGGGATTACAAGGACTACAAAGAGTTTGTACAAGACAAGTAAGGATCTCTTTATAGTTGATATTTCAGTTTAGTGTATTTTAGTGTTTATCGATTTACAAGTTAACGAGCCCTTAATAAGAGAAGACAGCTATGATTAGCACATAAGAGTACTGGTTTAAAGAGTACATGTAGCACTTCAACAAACCATCCAATCTAATAAGATAATACTAATATAGTATAGATAGTTTGCCTGAGTTATGGAACCCCTCAGCAGTGTCGGGGTCTGACTTGGGGGTTTATGTAAATGGCTGACACACCATGCTGTCATCTGACCTGCAGTGTGAGGATTCCAGCACAGTCAGAGGACGAGCCGATTGGCTGGTTTGAGCTTGAGGATGACTGGAACGATGTGGACATCAAGCTGCAGCAGTGTCGCGTTGCAAAGGTACATACTGCATCCAGTTAAAATTAAGACACATTTTGTCTTTCTTCTATTCTCTCTACACATTAACCTCATTATTTAACCCCTCAACCAGTTATTCCTTAACACTGTGTTGTGTTACTTGAATTATGTTTTCATGCTGCAAGACATTTTGTTATTTATTTATTTTCCTAAAAACAGTACTACTATATACTAAAGTATGTTAAACGAAGGCCATTGTTTTCAATTTGCTGTCATTATCAAGTCACCACACCTCTCATTCTTCTGTTTCCTTGTCTTCCCAGTTCCTGATGGTAAAATTCCTCTGCACCAGGCAGGACTCTGCTGAGCGCCTTGGAGTGCAGTCCCTCAGCTTCAGTGGCTATCTGTGCCCCGGGGCAGAGAAGCTTGGAGACCTGGACGACCTCATCCCGGAGGGAGAGAGCTTCGACTGTGATGCTGTCACTGGCCTTTGTCTACTTAACAAGACACTATTCTTCATACAACAGCTTACACGAGACATGGTAACTACTAATCACTATTACAGTAATCACTAATCATTTACATATCAATAATATTACTCTGATTACCTTGAAACACCTCTATCGCTGAAAAACATTGCAAGCTTCTCAAAACACTGCATTATATAATGTGTGCCAGCATGTTATATTTGTAGGAAATCTTCCAACATTTTTTCCCTCAGTTGTAAGTAGAAAGTAGAAACATCCTCTTGGCAGGAAACAATAAGATTTATGAGAAATATTACCATTTAACATACCACTGGCCTGAGATAGAGACTTGACTGTGGTCTTGTATTTATAAGACATTTAATTTGGTAAACAAACTTATTTCTGTATGTGTTTTTTCTTTACTCACTTTCTTTAACTTTCACTACATTCTTTAATTTATTTATGGTGGGTCAATCTGCCCACTTGTGGCCATTAGGAGACATTGCAACTTCTCCTTTTACTGTACTGCTGAACTGTGGAGGGTGAATGGGTACTTCATATTTTCTTTTTGTTGTTGTTGAAGACTATCATACAGTTGCCCTCTCTCCATTTCTGCAGGATGCCTCTCACTTTAAGCAGAAGTATCTTCTGGACTTCAGCGGTCTCAGCCTGAACCTCTTCTGGAACTTCTACAGTAAACTCAGGGAGATGTGAGTAGTAGTACTGTTGCTGCTGTTTTTTGGCTGTTCTCACTACAGCCAGTAATGCAGCAC
Source organism: Siniperca chuatsi (assembly GCF_020085105.1). Lineage (NCBI taxonomy): Eukaryota > Metazoa > Chordata > Actinopteri > Centrarchiformes > Sinipercidae > Siniperca > Siniperca chuatsi. The sequence continues at coordinate 6,271,564 of NC_058055.1, forward strand.
TAATTACCATTTAGCATGATCAGGCTCATTGGTCAGTAAGTGGGACAGTCCAGACACATTAGGGTCTCACCTGTAATTGATCATACGTCTTTGTCTTAGTGGGGGAGAGGAGGTGTTGAAGAGCAGAGTTCTGCTGCTCCAATTGATGCAGAACTGTTTCCCCATGCTGCCCAACCCACTGGAGCCACGGGGCCCAGAGGAGAGCAGAAGGCCAGATGAGGGAGCCACAGCAGCAGCTTGTCCATCTACGTCCAGCAGTGCAGAGCCTCCGTCAGACTCTGTTAGGGCTGTCTGGGAACTCTACACTCACCTCTGCCACAGTAAGAACCTGTTAGCTTTCATATAACTGGGAGTAATAAAAATAAATTTGGTTGAATGGTTAAATTTGGTACATTTCTCTGTAGAGATTCCTTGGACAATAGTAGCTTGTAATGATTGATTTCTAAGAACTTGTGAAAATCTACATAGCAACAATATTTGTGATGTTTGTGTTTCAGTTGTGGATGGTCCAGAGGGTGAGACATTAGTGGAAAAAGCTTTGCACAAGGAAGCAGTCAAGGCCGTTCTTAATGGAGCAGCTGTTTTCTTCCCTGATAAAATGTCAGGCGGGACAAACTCTTCCACATGATGGTGAGTTTTTAAAACTAATTATAATAATATAATATTAGTAATAATGATATAATATAATAATATGCCTTTTTGCAGAAAAATATTACCGAAGAGGATCAGCCAGAGTCAGTGAAGGTGACATTTGAATCACTTTGTAATTACTTCAGGTAAGCATACTATAGATATACAAACACATTCTCGTACACATCCAGATCACAGTGGATCAGCAACAGCTGGGTTTTCTCTGTGTGCAGTGACCAGGATCCAAGTGGCCTTCTCCTGCTCCCACCTAAAGGAGCTCCCTCAGACTTTGACATCAGCCCCATACTGTCAGTCATGGAGACGCTGCTACTGGTGGCAACAAGAGAGGTGAGACCTCTGTCACACACACAATGTCTCAACTGTTTCATTATGTTATTTACCATTTATCAAGAGCACGCTCTGTCTCTTCGTGTCTTGATGTGAAATCACATGTTTCTATTTACTTTTCTGATGTTCCTCTCTGTGTCTCCCATGTCTCAGTGTGAGGTTATGATGGTGGACGAGAGTGGTGGAGCCAGCAGGACAGTGTTGCTGTCCTTGTTCTGGGCTCTGCAGGGTAGTCTGCTCTCCTGGTGCTACCTGCAACTCAAAGGAGGAGCCTCCACCGCTATCGCTATGGAGCTGGCCAGAGACATCCTACTAAAATGTGAGATACAGCGACAATGTTGCATTGCTGACACAAATTACCTTCTTCAGCTATTTTCAGGGTTAGATTCTGAGCACGCAGCCTGGTGCTGATCAGTCAAATGTGATAGTCCAACAGATCAAAGAATGTCTGAATAAGTTGTATAATGGTTAAACACAGAGTAGAATTCATTGTTGAGTAGACAAGAGGATATGCTTTCAGAATGACTGAATGTTTTATTTGAATAGATGTGGATCAGTTCCTGGGAAGTATCAAAGCTATCCTTGGTTCCCTGCTGAAGAGGTACACTGGTGCTGAAATTACTGACAAACTAGGCAGCTCTATCCTAGCCACAGTCTTCAGACAACTGGTAATACACTCTTATCTCATGATTTTGAATTTCCTTCATGCACGATTATACAGTTGACCGTGCTGATATTTGTTGGTCCTGGCAGATGATTATACTCCTGGAGCTGTGCTCTTTGGACATCCCTCACAGTGTGTTGCTGAAGAGCTTCTCCTCTCTGGTCGAGCTACTCAAAAGCCTATCCAGTGATACTGGAGACATCTTTTCTAAGGTCAGTCCACTCTGCCCTCACACCTTGTGTGTACCAGAATTTATACTGCCTCTCATCCCAATGTATGAACGGAGAGGTGAGGAGTATTTGGGCTGTGGATGGTTGTGAAGTACAGCAACAAGCAGTGGTGGTAGAAGTGCTCAAATTTACTTAAGTAAAAGTAGCAATAGTGCAATATAAAAATACTCCATTACAAGTAAAAGAAAATGTTACTCAAGTAAATATAGGTAAGTATTATTAGCTAAATGTACTTAAAGTATCAAAAGTAAAAATACTCATAGAAATGCCCTCTGTGAGTGTGATACTATTATATATTATTATAACTGATGCATTAATGTGTAAGTAGCATTTTATTGTTTTAGTTGGTAGAAGTGCATCATATTTTATAAAATCATCATATGTTCTGTATATACAGTATATTGTATGTATGTATATATCTGCAAAGAAACCAGTAATTGCAGGTAACTGCAGCTGTCAGATAAATGTAGTGTAGAGTAAAAAGTACAATATTTACCTCCAAAATGTAGATGTAAAACATGAGCACCTCAAATGTGTACCTAAGTACAGTAGTTGAGTAAATGTACTTAGTTACATTCCACCATTGACTGTTACAAACATTAATTGCATACCATGTCACTGTTAGGTGGATCAGGAGAGCTGGCACCAGCCCCAGCAGCCAGTGGTGCTGAGGACCTGGAACATGGAGTCCCCTCACAACTATGAGAATAGCCGCCACGAGACCAGCATCTTTGCCTGCCCTGGTGCTAGCTCCTTTGAGGTGGAGTTTGACGAACGCTGTGAGACAGAGAAGAGGTGACTGATGGAAAATATTAGATATTCAGATGTTGTTGTTTTTTTTATCCCTAGTGAGAATTTTTATAAACATCATCATCTATCCTCCTGATATTCACAGATACGACTACCTAGAATTCACAGATTCTAGAGGTGGCAAGGTCCGCTATGACATGAAGGTTGGAACTGAGAAGTGGCCAAAGGTAGGATATGGGAAATCATTCATTTGACTCCATATGAAATACTGTTGTTACTGAATTCCTTTACACACGTCTGTTGCTTCTTTGCTCCTTCAGAAGGTGACGTTTGACGCTGGCCCTCAGCTTCAGTTCCTCTTCCACTCTGATAGTAGTAATAACGAGTGGGGTTACAAGTTCACCGTGACAGCCATGGGCCTGCCAGATATCACTATTTCTTGGATGTCAGACCTGCAGCTGCTGGTGGCTCGCCTGATGGGTCGTCTTGCTTCCAGAACCCTCGCCCTGAAATCCCCTCACGGTGAGACTGTTTTCCAAAACCTTTATCAAACAAAGGTGAAGTGTTTCTCTGCGAGAATCCTTTCTCAGTCAAAAGTTTGGGAATGACTGTGTTGGGCCATAGTTAGAATCTTTCTAATTGTGTACATTTGAGGCTTACATAAACAGATCTCACGAAATAAGGGATTTATTAAACATATTTGATTTGGGTTACTTTCAAAAAGTAATTTCAGACCGTTTCAGAATAATATCATGCTCAAGCATTTTTCAGACCCTCGATGATAGATTGAAATGCTGATATTTGTGGGTTGCTGTCTATTCCAGAGATACGTACTGTTAAGGAGCTTCCACCAGGGAAAATGTCCCATGTTCAGTCTTCTCCTTTATGGAAACCCATTCTGCGACATGGGTTGTGTGAAACCAGGGAGACGAATCGGACTAAAACACCCACAGGCCAGGTATGGTCAAATCTGCTTAATCCAGTTATGTAGAAGTTCCATTCTCAGGTTTATATTATTCCATTGCTTTTTGACCTCGGCAGCTAGGTGGTAATCTAATACTATGCTTGTTTGTTTTTCTGTGTGGTAGACAAATACGTGGACTCTTGATGAGTTAATGAGCTTCCTGGAGGAGTTTGCCCGTTGGAACCCTTCCCAGGAACCGACAGACAGTAGAACAGAGCTGATGAGGACCCTCATGCAGTCCTGCAGAAAACAGCCAATGAGGAACGAGATTGCCGCTGGGTCGAAGACAGACCAAGCAGTGAATGCCATTTGGGCAGCCATGGTATACCACACACCAGCCCTCAACCATGCCCTGAAGACCTATGGTAATGCTTGGCTATATTCAGTGGTCATAGAGAAAAAAGCTGTTGTATTTATTCAGTTTCTTGCTGTGTTTAATCATGGTAATTCTGCATGGTTGATTAACTTGGTTGACTCACTTCTGATTTCTGATTTCTCCCTTCGGTTTTGTAGTTAATCAGGACTGCAAGTCCTGTCTAAGTGAAGACTTTGTGCAGGTGTATTCATTTGCAGACAGCATCAGAACATGGATGGTGAGTCTTGCTGACAGGATTCATATCTTGTTGATTGTATCTTGTTGTTTGTCTGCTACTGAGTTTATATATGATCATGTTACTGAACTGTTATGCTGATGATGTCTTTTTTCCTGTCAGTTGGAGATGAAGCAGAGATATTTTGTTGGCAAAATGAATGTTCCTGACGAGAAGGAAGGGGGTAATGATGAGGTTACCATGGAGACACTAGGTGAGGACTACAGCTAATGTAAAGCCAAATCCCACCCTTTCTTTTCATCAACTCTGTTATCTCTTTAATATTATTTTGTTGACTTCTGTTATTTTCTTTCTCTCTAGCTGATATGTCCATTGAGAAGAGCCTCTTGCTCTTCAGATTTACCCCTTGTGGAGTACCGTGCCAGGACAGTGACTCTTCCAAAGCTGCAGAGGGCAGCAATACTCCACTCCTCCGCTCAAGTTCGATTTCGGAAGGCGACTTCCAGGCCAGCTCCTCTCTGGGACCTCAGACTGCAGGGTCTGAGGAGGTCGTTGAGGCCAGGGCAGGACAGAGCCAGCCCTCCGATGCTCAAGCCCAAAACTCATCATCTTGTGGTCACAGCAGGCGAGGCCACAGAGGCTCCACAGAGAGCCTCTCCTCCCAGCCAGGGGAACCAGCCTCACCCTCCGCCTTCCCCCGTAAAGCCCCATTCAGTAGGGCACGCCTCCGCCTCCTGTCCTGTCGATCTATAGAAGAGCCCCGCATGACCCCCTCTGTCAAGGATCGCTACCCAATACTTAAACACATCCTAAACTTTATAAGGGACCAGGCTCTCACAACAGCAAGGTGACAGACCTCCAGTCTTCTATTTTGCATTTTTCATTTGTGTAATTGTACCATACAGAGTTAAGTCATCCAAATCTTCCTCCTGTAGTATTCTGCAGACCCTGTCGCTGAGCAAAGCTCAGGCTCTGAGTGTGTGCAAGGTCCTGGAGATGGTTCAGCAGTGTTTACATTCCCTGGGAAAGCCACACCTATTCCAAGCCCCCTGCATCCTGTTCCTGCAGGAGCTGCTGGCATGCCAGAAAGACTTCACCAGGTAAATGTGTTGAAAATGTTTTCAGTTCAAGTGGAACAACAGTGAATTTGTAGTCTTATAAGTCTCGCACAGTTCAGTAAATATTTGATTTTGAATAACAGTATAGATTTGTTTCTTAGATGATAAACAGAGAGGGATCGTAGTTATTCTAAAATAGATTGCTCTGACCTCTAATAATTTGTATTTGTGGTGCTAAATGTATGTTTCTTTGGAGATTGTTGTTAGTATTTACCATGACAGTTCCAGACATGAATATCAGAAATAAAGTTTGTGTAAAAAAAACTGTATGCTGACATACAACTGTACAGTAGTATTTTACTCAAGATTTTCTTTTGCTTTGTCTTTTTTAGTTATTTCTCTCAGTTGTCAGACAGTGGGCAGAAGCTAGGAGAGGAGGTGAGGCGTTCCTACCATCAGTTGGTGCTCATGCTGGTGGAGGCAGTACAAGGCTTCAGCAGCCTCAATGAGAAGTAAGCTCTTTTTCTTGTAACGCACCATGTTCACACATAAAAAAGTGCTTTCACCAGTAATTAGTGTAATTCCAAGTGTGTGTGCAGTAGTCTAACCTGACCCTCATCACTGCTCTCCAGAGCCCTGCTACCAGCTCTATCATGTGTGCAGACCTGCTTGTTGCACCTTCTAGACATGAGCTGGGAGGTACATGACCTTCCTCTCTTCCTGAATATCAAGCTTCCTGACCTCCTGCTCAGCATGTCCCAGGAGAACATCAGTGTTCATGACATTGCCATCAGGTAATATCAGACTCATCTCAGAAGGCATCGCTCAGTGGAAATGAAATGCCTTTCCTAGTAAAAGACACCGCGTTAATTTTTACATTTTTATAAATCAAGAGAGAACTGTTTTGTGCTTCATGAGTCTATTTCAAATTTCTTACAATATGTTAAACAGTGTCCAAGCCACTTAAATTGCAGAGAATGATTCTTTTTGTGGTTTCAATTCATCTTCAGTCAGTGGACAGAGGAGGATGAAATTGCAGACTACAAGAAGAACCAGGAGTGGATGGACGAGTGTATGGACGGGATGTTTGAGAAGTGGTATGACAAAATCGATGAAGAGGACTCCATGGAGGACAGGAGAAAGGTACACCATACATACATACATAAAAGACGTGAAAGTGCAGTCATTAGCAAACAGTGTTTAAAGGTTCTATATGTAACTGTCAGAAAACCCTTGTTAATAATGACACCTTTGGTCGTTAAGTGAACTGCAGTCAGCATCCTGTTACTCGCACTCGCACTCTGTAGGCACGAGCGAACATCATCCTAGGCTTTGCCCAAAAGTTACATACACGAGACTGAACACTAAAATGAACACTGAATGCTGGAAAATAAATTACAGTCATATTTAGGATAACGTTATTATATGTAATGTAGCTCCATGATACTAACTAGCTTGCCGTTTGCAAATCACCTCACCAGCCAACACCACGAAGTAACAAACACCAGACCCACACCGCGCAGCCAAGCCACATCCAGCCAGCCAACCCCATTGGCCACTCCTGCCTTGCATCGCTCTTGGCTAATAGAAAGCAATCGTTATACACCTATGCTTTGTACCGTTATATCATTTATTGTTGGCTAAAATCAACACTGTTTGTCTTAAAGGTCCAGTGTGTATTATTTAGACGCAGCTTTTGGCAGAAATGGAATATAATATTTCTAAGTATGTTTTCATTAGTGTATAATCACCTGAAAATAAGAATTGTTGTGTTTTCATTACCTTAGAATAAGCCGTTTTTATCTACAGAGGGAGCGGGTCCCCTTCCACAGAGGTCGCTATGTTGCACTGCCATGTTTCTACAGTAGCCCAGAACGGACAAACCAAACACTGGCTCTAGATAGGTCCTTTTTGCGATTTTGCAAGTTTTGTGGTCACAGAATTTTCTCCTACATGGGGAGGGTGAGACGAGCAGTATTCAGGTGGTTGCAATCTGCAGTTTCACCACTAGATGCCACTAAACTTTAATACATAAGTTAGTATCATCGATCACATTAACTGGTGAAGTAATTTGGCAAGCTAGCCAAATAACATATCCACTTAGATAGTATTTTGCTAGCGATAAAGTTAGTGAGCAAGCAAGCTAACGTTAGCCAGCCAGCTACAACCCAGCCACGCTGCATGTACCAAGACTTTGTCTTGGACTCTGTGTTGCAGTGTGTGCCGGTCATTTGTTGACATTAGCAGACTCAGTTTTTAAGCTAACGTTAGAGAGTGTCACAGTCACATACTGTTGACACTGTGAGGAAGCTGAGAGAGAAGGCACTCTGGAGCGCGCATAAGTGTCACATTCTTTAGATTTTCCTGGAAAAACGGACCCGAGTCCTTTACATAGAAATCAGTACACAGGCTGTTACAGGTAACCAAGAAAGTTGGAGAATGTAAAATAAATGCAATAAAAAGTGATTAATACATAAAATTAATACGGTAAATGCTTCAGAATATTACATATGGCACCTTTAACCTGACTGCCCCAAGTGCTCTGCTCTCTGTTTTCTTTCCTGTGCAACCCAACAGTAGATCAGATATATTCCTGCAGGTAATTGAAAGACAACCTGCAACATTACAACCTTCCATTTAGAAAAGATGTTGGTGTAATATCAATGGATATGTCTAACATATGTCATCAAGGTTATAACAAGACAAAACAAACAAAGTCTACAGCCATGCTAACAGCTCTGTGATGCTGTGCTTAGGCACAGCAGTTCTGGGCCCTATACATAAGCAGTCTCTGTGGGCCTCCTTCCCCTCCCATGTCTCTCACGCATCTTTTGAAAGGAAATTACAAATAATTGAGCCAACAACTGTACACATGAATCTGTAGTAGTTATTAGGGTAGTTACTAATGAACTGTTCATACACAAATTTAAACAAGTTATAACAATCTGTGATATGTGCTTAAGTCCGCATGAGTCTTGAGTTTGCAGTGCATCTGTTGATACCAAACATGTCATGCTAGCTTACTGGGAAAGGGGCTAAATATCGCTCCAAAGCTGAACTGCCGTTACCATGAGGTCTGAGACACATCAGATGCTTGCTTGTAATAACTTTTAGCCACATCATGAGCTCACCTTGTCTCACCTCCTCAGTAGCCTGCTGCTTCTCCTCTGTCAGTGGCTGTTTTTGAAACTGAGGGCAATGTGTGTCATGATGTTGGTAACGTTGATAGCTACAATGTCATATGAGATTGTAGTTATGATGATGATGATGATTAATTTGTGATACTGATTAATTTATGTTATACAATGCAAATATGCTCCAAGCTAGATTCCTGGCTGACCATTCTTAAACTGTGTTAGTTGTGCTCACCTTTCCTTTGAAAGACATTAGTTTTCCATCAGTTTTCTTTTCTTCTTTTTTCTTTCTTTCTATTCTTTTTTGGCACACTGATTTCCCTTTCTTGGGGAAAGACATGACTTACAGTGCACTTTGGTGCTCCAGCATCAGCAGCCACTGTCTCAATCAGTATTGCCAACTTTTTTCCAATGAAAGTAGCTAGCATTAGCTCCAAAAGTCGCTTAAAGTTGCCAGATGACATCATACGCTCATTTGCGTGTTGATGATGTCATCACACATTAATTTGCATACAGCTTAGTGCAGTGAGGGAGAGATCACCTTAATTTAAGACATATAAAATGTAGATAGAGAAATCTTTGGCCAAATAATCACAAACTCACCACAGGGACATAGTGTATTTGAAGTAAAAATTAAAAATTCTACAAAGGGAGGGAGGGATCAAACGAACAAATTAAATATTTACAACTTGTAGCAACATCTTAATCCAGAGAGCACGAGTGAGAGAGAAGCACAAACGAACTATTTACATTTTTACAAGCTATAACATTAATCTGGAGAGAAAGAGTGAAGCTGCCCCACACGCCACACACTGCCTGCGCACAGCACAAGAAGAGAGGAAGAGAGACACTGTTGGCAGAAGAGCCGCAGCAGGCACTGGAATGAATTACAATATAATATATTTAAATATATTTCTCACCTATCCCCTGATGGTCTGAATAAGTCCCTAATTTTGTCTTTAGTCGCTTTTTAGAAATAAAATTGCTAAGAGGGACTGAAAAGTCGCTAAATCTAGTGACAAAGTCGGCAAGTTTGCAACACTGGTCTTGATTAGCTGCATTTAGAGATGAATCCTAGTGCAGGGGCGGACTAAACCATTTTGTAAGGGGTGAGAGAGGCCTCTGAGAGCCTCCACTATTTTTCTTTTGGATACAAAGTTCAGTCTCTCAACCGATTTATTCAGCCAAGTTTAATTTAGTTATGAAACTAAACTAAAAATTGCAAACAAAAACAAACTTTTCATTCCAGGCTTTTTGAGGGCCCTCCACCCCCCCATTGGAGCCCTGGGTAGTCAGTCCCAGTACATTTTTCTTTTCATGTATGCAGTGTGTCTTTGGCCTACATTCAGTCAAATAAATGTCATGTAACAAAGAAGCAGAAATAACAATAATGCTTATTATTATTAATAATAATAAATTAGGTGTGGCTCATGTTTTGAGGACACCTCAAAACTGGTGGCGTATTATAATATTACTGTTATATTAAACAGTATTAAAGTTTTAAAAAGGGAAAAAGCACTGGTGGTGCATGCGTATGTCAAGTCGATGATATTAAGCAAGCACCAATACCAGAGGCCAAGCAATCGGCCCATTGGAACAGGCACATTTTGAACAGGCACTGCACTACTAGATCAAAATAATGGTTAAGACTGATAGATACTGTAATATCTATTTCCTGTCATAATATGACCCAATCCAAAATAAAAATAATGTCTATGATGAACTTTAAAATATTAAAGTAGAGTAAAGTAGATTGAGCTAGTTTGATGATAATAACACTGTGTACTTTAAATAATTTACCTGCTCCTATCCACAGATGCATATGTTCATTGCACGCTATTGTGATCTGCTCAATGTTGTGATCTCCTGCGACGGCTGTGAGAGGATGGCACCTTGGCACCGTTACCGATGTCTGCAGTGCATGGATATGGACCTCTGCAAGACCTGCTTCCTCAGTGAGCTCATACACTCCACTACACTACTCTCATAAATAAGTTAGATAAGAGCATTAGAGAAAGCCCAAATGTGATTGTGTGTGTTTTTAACCAGGTGGTGCCAAGCCTGAGGGCCATGAGGATGACCATGAGATGGTGAACATGGAATACGCCTGTGACCATTGCCAGGGACTCATTGTAGGCAGCAGGATCAACTGCAACGTCTGTGAAGACTTTGACCTGTGCTTTGGTTGTTACAATGCAAAGAAGTATCCCGACAGGTGACTAATTTCAAATTTAATCTTATGCTGTTAAAATGCACTTACTTTTTAGTGGTTTACCTCCAAGTTGTTAACTTAAATTTTTTACGTTCCCATCTCTAGTCACCTGCCCACCCATCGGATCACAGTGTACCCCATGGTGACCATACGAATCAGTGACCGTCATCGCTTGATCCAGCCCTACATCCACAACTACTCTTGGCTACTGTTTGCAGCTTTGGCCCTCTACACGTCCGAACTGAGCAGTGAGAAGCAGATGGAGGGAGAGTCTTTGGGCAGCAACACCTTGAGCCAGGTCTCAGTCCTGCAGACATGCTGCTCCCAGCTCATCACTGATTGCTTGCTCAAGGGGCAGACTGGCAAAGGTAAGTCCTTTATTTGTCTCTTTATTGCTTTTATTGTTTCCATTTGTTTTTATTTCCATTGTCAAGCCAATTGTTTTTATCTTGTCTTGTTGTAATTTTAACTTAATTTTGTCTTGCTTTGCTTGGTATTTCTGTTTGGCTTTCTGCTGTTATACTGCTTTCTGGGTATTCTGTCTCTTTGACTTTGACTTGTCTGTCTTTGCAAACTCTGTTTTAAAGGTGCTATATAAATAATGTTATTATATTTAAGTTATTAAGTCCAATACAGAATTTAGTTTTTAAAGGAATTATTCAACATTTTGGGGAATGGTTTTATTTGCTTTCTTGTTGAGATCAATACAACCCTCCTGTCTGTTTGCTAAATATGAAAATAGAGCCAGCAGTCAGTTAGCTTAGCTTAGCATAAAGATTAGAAGTAGGGGGAAACAACTAGCATGGCTTTGTACAAAATAAATTTAAAAAAAGAATAACGTGAGAATCACCGTGATGACAAGACTCCAGGAATTCACTGCACTGGCCATATCGGGTTTTGTACGGATTAAACAAACAAGATACTATAACGTGTTAATTAGTGAGCTTTAGAGATGCTGGTAGGCAATTTTTTTCCCTTTTGGATAGAGCTGGGCCAGCCGTTTCCCCCTATCATCAGTCGTTATGCTAAGCTAAGGTAATCGCCTGCTAGCTGTAGCTTCATGTTTAGCTATAGCTTCATGTTTAGTCTTAAGAGTGGTATTGATCACCACATTAAACCCCCGAAAAGAAAACGAATAAGCGTATTTCCCAAAATGTAGAACTGTTCCTTTAAACAAAACAATGGCCTTGGGAGAGATAAGTTTCCTGTATCCATTCATTTTCACAATTTGATGAACTTGGGTTCAACAATACATCTTATCAATATTTAGTCTTTTCAAAATGACTGAATTGTTAAAGCAGGGTGTTTCATTGTTTATCTATATGTCACATGGTATCTCAGATTCCTCTAACCTGTATTTTTATGTATTGCCCTTTTGTGGTAAACCTTTCTATGCCGTCCTCCACGTAGGTCTACGTTCCTCAGCCTTGCTCGCTTTGCTGTCATCCAGTGAATCAGCTTCTGATAGTGAACTGTGTCCAGTCTCTCCAGAGTCCTCTCAGGAGCTCAGTACAGCCACTGACACCTCCTCTCTCCCTGGCAGTACTGCAGCAATCTGCTCCCCGTCATCTCCCAGGGACAAGGTGAGGAACAGAGGTCATGTTATAAGATAATATGAAGATTGAATGATCTCTGTTGGGGTAGTGGATCTTTACAGTGACAGGAAGTAGAACACTACAAAAACAAATAGAGCAGATATTTGTACCATACACATCTATAAATATTGATTTTTATTGCAAGAGTAAGTGTGGATCAGCAGGTCACATAATTAGATTCACAGAAAAACATGTCTGGAAATATTCTAGCTGATGCACAAAAATAGGTGGAGACACATACATGTACTTGTTACGTCTATAATGTAGATAATACAGTATTAAGTATTCTAAGAGTTGAATAACACTGAATTGTTGTGATCCTTTCACCACTAGAGTAAACTTCAGGTAACTTCAGGTAAGGAGAAAAAGGCAAAGGAGGTGGGCTCTCCTCCCCCTGCTCCTTCAGAGGTGTCGTCCCCTCCAAGCACTGGAGAGGGGGAGAAAAGGAAGTTGGTTACCCAGGACACCCTGGACTCCCCAAGCCTCAGCCAGACACCTTCTGTGTCCAGTGAGGACCCCCTCTCTCCTGTGGTCCGACGTAAGTACTGAGATTACCTCCACCAGGCTGATTACAGCTCTGATTTTGTTCATTAGTGGTTGACTATCCCTTAGCTGTCTGGATCAACCTTGTATGTTTTGTTTTGTTTTTTGTTTTTTTACCATTCTCAGCTTCAGAGTCTGGTCCAGGAACTGTCAACTCTTTAGCATCTGACGTTATCAAGGAGACAGATGAGAGGCTGCCCCAGGTTCCCCTTCAGGAGCATGTGTTTTCAGAGTGCTCCAGAGAGAGGATTCTGGGACTACTAGCAGCCATGCTGCCACCAGCCAGACCAGTACGTGAAACCAAAGACCAGTTTTTAGGGTTGAGATTCTATGTTCAACAACCAATGGAGATTCCAGGAATCATAGTAGTGTAATTTTTACACTTTGTGTTTTTTTTACAGATTAAACAGGATATAACATGTTAATTAGTGAGTTTTAAAGGTGCTGCAGAGCCAGGCTAGCTGTTTCCAGTCTTTATGCTAAGATAAGATCTTCAATGTACAGATTAAACAAATACACCAAAATCTATCAACATTTTGTCAAGTTCAAACACTAAATTAGTTTGTACCCAACTTGCACTCCTGTTCCTGAAATGTTCACTATTCACAATATTGCATCAGCATTGAGCTATCTACAGATACCATTTACATTGTCTTTCTTGTATCCTCAGGGCAGCACCCTGTCTCTGCCTAGTCTGAGCTCCATCCTGCCCCAGCTTTTCAGGGCAGTCATTTCCAATGCTGGCTCTCTCAACGAGACCTACCACCTCATCCTGGGACTACTGGGTCAGCTGCTGCTCCGAATCCCTCCGATGGAGGCCGACACTGCTGTCACAGAGGCCCTGGCTGACAAATATGAGTTGCTAACACAAGGAGAGGCAGCCACTTCAGACACCCAGGGCTGGAAGACCATCCAGCTGCTTTTCAGCCTAGGAGCCGTCTGTTTAGACAGGTAAAAGAAGGAAAACCTGAAGATACCAGAGAAGTGTATTATTATTGCAGTTTATAGATCCATATTCTTGACGACACAGCTGCAGATATTGATACTATGAGTCTGTACTTGTTAGTATGTACAAGGTTTTAGCTAATCCAGACCGACCATGTGAGATATTTTCCTAACCACCCGATAAAGTTATCAACAATGTCGAAGCAACAATGTGGTTTTTACTTTGTATGGTCGCACGATAAAAGTTACCAATGTGATCTTAGGCTGCATGTGTCGTCATGGCATTGGATTTTCCATCATTAATAATGTTGATAATATTAAAATGTATCCAGTGTTTGTTTAGCTTTCACTATTACATATTAACTCCACCATAGTGTAATAAATAATGTACTAACAGATCTTATTTGCCAGAAAGCTGTTTCTTTAGATGTTTGCGCCATTGTTTGTATGCTATTGATAACCACTGAAGAAATATTTGCCACCAGGTCAACAGTATCAACATAGTAACACATTTCTGACCTGCTAAGAGTACCTCTGCCGCTTCAACAGAATTTGCCTGGTGTTTCCTTTGTATTAGTTGTAAGTTTAAAAAAAAAAAAAAGAGCTGTCATTTCCATGTGTGTGTGAGCAGCCTAGGAAGTAATTGATACAATCAGTTGTTATTGTTATTTTGAGATGTGAATAGTCTTTTCTTTTCCTGTCTTTTGCAGTCGTATTGGTCTGGATTGGGCGTGCACGGTGGCAGATATTTTACACAGTCTGAACGCCTGTCCTGAGTGGAGCACAGTCATCGCTGCCTTCACTGACCATTGTATTCAGCAGCTGCCACAAACTCTCAAACGCACCAACCTCTTCACCCTGCTGGTGCTGGTGGGCTTTCCTGAGGTAGGTAGAATCCACTCCACTGTATAGGCTTGGACACTGTGCTCCCTGACTTTCTAAGCTCAGTTGTGATTCCTTTGTGTGTCTGTCAGGTGCTTTGTGTGGGCACACAGACAGTGTTTATCGACAACGCCAATGAACAGCACAACATGATCTTGCTCAAACACTTCACGGAAAAGAACCATGCTGCAGTGGTGGATGTTAAGACACGCAAGAGGAAAACAGGTTAGCGCATATGTAGCACTACTAGCAGCTTTGCCAGTGTTTAAAAATAAACATGGAATTAACCCTCTGTGTGCTTTCACCTCTTTCTAGTGAAGGACTACCAACTCATCCAGTCTCAGGATTCCACGACAGCCGGTCTCCCAGGGCAGTCAGAGGGCCAGGGCTCTCCAAAGACCCTGCTCAGTCGTTACCTGAATAATTTCTCCTCTATCATTGGCCACCTGCTGCAGACCAGCCAGGACAATGGCTCTCCTGATGCTGTGGAGGCCTCCTGGGTTCTCTCTTTGGCCCTTAAAGGCCTCTACAATACACTAAAGGTACCTGCCCTGACCTAGGAATCTGCAGTGGTGGAGTGGTAATGTATTTCATTACCACTCCAAAATTTGAGATCTTGTTAGCGATATCTGGAACTAGATTGAGAACAATTGGCTTAGATAATATAGAATTATTCAAGAGGTGGTTTTCTCACTCTATTTTGTCCGCTTGTGTAGAAACATGGAGTAGAACAAGCTCAGGAGGACATCCAGCAGTCAGGGCTGACCCGGCTGCTGGTGAGGAAGTGCAGCAAAGGGACAGGCTTCAGCAAACTGTGGTTACTGCGAGATCTAGAGATTCTCTCCATCATGCTCTACTCCTCCAAGAGGGAGATCCATTCCATGGCCCAGGACCCAGAGCGAGACCAAAGAGAGCAGGACAAGGAGCACGACTCTGACCACTCCAGCTGCTGCGCTGACGACACTGACGTCAACAAACCCGACCCATTAGAGGGTCTCGATGAGGAGACAAAGATTTGCTTCCAGGTGATGAGGGATATTATTCATAATACATGCAACAAAATATAGTATGATATAATAACCTGAAGTCCCTTTTTTTCAATGCAGATCACCCACGATGCCTTAAACGCCCCTCTGCCCATCCTGCGAGCCATGTATGAGTTGCAGATGAAGAGAACTGACTCCTTCTTCCTGGAGGTGCAGAAGAGGTCAGCGTGATTTCTTTTTAATTTACTTTCTTTATATGATCCACCATGGTAAAGGTCGCATTTTACAATTTAATATTGCCTCTCTGTTATGTGTTGTGCCTTTGTGTTATTTTCAGATTTGATGGAGAAGAGATAAAAACAGATGAGACGATCCGTACTCTGGCTCAGAAGTGGCAACCTACGAGGCGGCCTCGCTCTGAGGAGAGGAACACCAAGGCCGTGGACACTGATATGATTGTGGTGTCATGCGTGGTGAGTTGTTTAAAAATGCACCCTGAAATAGCATATTTTATGATGATTTGCCAACAACATTTCACAGAGGCTTTGAGTCAAAAATTCGATATCAAAAAGCACTATTTAGAAGTGGCTCTTTGGCACATTACCAATATTAACATTAATAACAAGAAGAGATAAGATACTTTGAGAAAAAATTTGGAGGTGATGTTTTTTATATGTCAGTATTCTGATATATCCCCATCATCGCCCTCCTCCCACAGTCTAAACCCAGTCACTGTGAAAAGGCCACAGAGGAGATCAACGTAGTGGCCCAGAAGCTCATCACAAATTCAGAGAGCGACTTACAGCTCAGCTACGCCAAACAGAGACGCACCAAAAGTTCAGCTCTCTTGCACAAGGAACTGGATGTGCGCAGCAATCGAGCAGTTCGCCAATATCTGGTGAAGGTCAACCAGGCCATCGCCACACTGTACGCCCGTCACGTGCTGGCCTCGCTGCTGGCCGACTGGCCTGCAGAGGCAGCGTTGAGCGAGGAGGCCCTGGAACTGAACGGTGCCTCACACATGGCCTATATCCTGGACATGTTAATGCAGCTGGAGGAGAAGCCGCTCTGGGAGAAGGTAGGCAGAAGGAGAATGTGGAGTTTGTGTTGTGTGTAAATGGTACAAAATGTGATTTCCACATATGATGCATTATAGGTGTTTTGTTGATTAATGTGATTGTGATAATCCATTAATGATCAGATTCTCCAGAGGGTGCTGAAGGGCTGCAGCCAGAGCATGCTGTGTAGTCTGTCACTCACTGCTTGCCAGTTCATGGAGGAGCCAGGTATGGCCGTGCAGGTCAGAGAGTCCAAACACCCATATGACAACAACACCAACTTTGAGGTGGGCAAACTCATAATTACTTAATTAACAGCCATAATTGTTTTAGAGAAGTTTAATATTTCCTCATTTGCCATCTTCTCAGTTTCAACCTCTGAGCTGGTCACAAAATGTATATTGTCTAACTATAGTCGAACTAAAGATTTAGAGCTGGCTATTAGTACAGATCAGTGTTTGAAAAGGAGCATGTGTGAACTCTCCATTTAGTTATAGTTTGAAGACTCTATTGTGTTCATCTTCTCTCTTAAGGACAAGGTGCACATTCCAGGGGCCATCTACCTGTCAATAAAATTTGAC
Source organism: Siniperca chuatsi (assembly GCF_020085105.1). Lineage (NCBI taxonomy): Eukaryota > Metazoa > Chordata > Actinopteri > Centrarchiformes > Sinipercidae > Siniperca > Siniperca chuatsi. The sequence goes on from NC_058055.1 coordinate 6,288,695, forward strand.
TCCCGCTGCTACACAGAGGAGGGCTGTGATGAGCTCATCATGTCCAGCAGCAGTGATTTCCTCCAGGATGTCCACAACTTCAGTGGCTCTCCTCAGAAATGGTCCGATTTTGAGATTCCTGGTGAGGAATATTTTAAAAAGTAGTTTATTCCTTGCATCTACGTGTGCGCATTTCACATAGTTTGGCTGTTATGTTTAAATCATGTTTATTAACATGTGTCTTGTGTGTGGGTTTCTCTCAGGAGATACCCTGTATTACAGATTTATGTCAGACATGAGCAACACAGAGTGGGGCTACAAGTTCACCGTTACAGGAGGCCACAGAGGACGTTTCCAGACAGGTACTTTACACTAGAACAGATAGTAGAAAAGGTTTCAATTGTAGTCATCTGGACACTGTTTTCAGAATCAAGACGTTTCGGCTCCCATCCGGAAGTCATTCTCAATTGTGAAAATGGTCTGAGAACTCAGAAATTTACATTTCTGAATTTCTGAGGATGGGAGCTGAAACGTCTTGATTCTGAAAACAGTGTCCAGATGACTACGACTGAAACCTTTTCTACGATGGAACAGTCCTGGACGAATGAGGGAACACACCGTCTTGATTAGAACAGATACACATTCCTCTTACATTTGTATAAAATTGCTTCATTTGGTAGAGAGCAACTCTGCAAACAACTTAGTAAAATGCATATTTACCCCAAAATGAATCCTCAGGTTGGTCAGGTTGTCACCCTCTCTGCACTTTTGCTGTCTCTAATTAGGTTTTGAGATACTGAAGCAAATGTTAGCAGATGACCAAGTGCTCAGTCACCTGCCACTGGCTGACATCTGGGAGTGGCAGGTGGGCGTGGCCTGTCGCCAGACTGGGAACCAGCGACTCAAAGCCATTCACTTGTTGCTCCGCCTCCTGCAGTGTCAGTCCCAGACGTAAGAGTCTCGCCTTGCTTACATTTCTGTCTCTTTCCTTCTAATTCCCTTCAATGCTTCTCACACTTTCTCTCATCAGTGAAGGCCTATATTGTGTGTATGTATAGACACTCAAAGTTATATGCAAAATCTTCTCACTTGGGCATAAGGCCCATCCACCTGGACCTCAGGAATGCTAATTTGAGTAAGAGGACCCGCCGTACATTTTCACTCACAGGGTTCCCACGGGCCCTTGAAATCCTTGAAAGTTTGTGAATTTAACGGGGGGAAATCAAGGCATTGAAAGTTTTTGAAAATAGACATGGGTCACTGAACACAGCAGAATTGAAACGTGTTCACACATTCAAGCCTCTCTCTTCTTTTTAATTGTTGTCTGTGAGCTTCTGTAAAGCGTGCTAGTTCTTTATAAAAAAAAATATAAAAATTCTCAATGTTGTAACAGTAATTAATCCATGTCTCAAACTATGCTGTTTTGGGTCCTTTTATTTGAGGGAATTGGGCCTGGAAAGTCCCTGAAAAGTTTTTGAATTTGATGTTTAAGAAGGTGTGGGAACCATGCACACAGCAGTGTATTTTCCCTAGAGGTGCAGGATTGCACCTCCACACAGGGTTTGCATAAACGCCTTCATAAATCCCTCATGCCCTGGTAGTCACCACGAAAATAAGTAAAGGATATGTTTAGGAGTTTTCATATGTGCAGACTGGCTCAGCCTCCATCTGGTCACAATGACAACATCACGCAATTTATGAAAAGGTCCTCACACAGACAGCATCGACACATTGTTAAAGCTGAAATCTAGGCATTAAGGCATCCTTTACCGAACTTTAAAGTCCCCCACCACTCAAAAATGTGTTTTGCTTATTGTTACTTCACTTGGATGTTTCACTGTGCAGAATGATGAATGTTTGACACTAGAAGCACACAGAGCAATAGTTGCGGAATTCACCCACAATTGAACCAGAATTTAAAAGTAAATTGATTGCAGCTGCAGATTGTGATTTCAGTTTTCTCAACACTGTCATCTTTAGCTTCCACCCACCATAACCACTTCATGTCACAGAATTTTTATACTCTGTGATTGAATGTTTCTTGCCGTAATGCACCTTGGGAGTTATAGTTAACGTCTACCTCGATGTTTTTATGTACACAAGCTTGTACCTTCGACTTCTTATCAAAGAACCAAATATTTTCTAACACAGTTCTTAATCTTTTGTACTGATGATTTAACCGGGAGAGTTTCATGCTGATCCAAGGTGTAGAAGTGCTAACTGTGTGACTCACGTAACATCATCTATGGGAAAGTTTTTACCTCTTTTACCTCTGGAAGGGGCACCCTAAATAACTCTTCTTACTTTGCAACTCTATATGTGGTGTGGAAACTTGAGGCAAACTAGGCATCTTGTGTCCAGTAGTTAAACTTTTGAAAATAAAAATATTTGCATATTCATAGATTCAGGACAGATAATAAATGTTTTTGTGGAAAAAACATATCAGACTCAAATTATTAGTCCAAGCATCTTTAAACATATCTGGAGGGGATCTTTAATTGGCATTGTCCACTAGGATACACATGAGCTGACGAACCAGGACATAGCAATCTACATTTCTTTTTAGAAGAGTACAGAGAGCATCTCTAAACGCTGTAAATGTGAGTAAGTATGTGCATTACGATACTTCACCATTCAGATAGATACAGAAGGGATTTGTTGTAAACATTCCAGATTTATCAGCATTAATAACATCCCACAAACACTCCATTCTTTCTTTTTTTTCTCCTTTCTTTTTGGACCAACTAGTCACAATGAATCAAGTTTTTGGTTTATGGCTGTTGGAGGTTACTATTTAAGTCATGATAAATGTATGAAGTTGGACTCTCGTTTGTTTTTCATCCACAGCTTTGCTTTTCTCAGAATGTAACTGTTCTACCTGTGTACATGTGTGTGTTCGTCTAACTATCGATTTGTGTGCACTCCAGAGCCTGTGAGCTGGTGCTGCTGCGACCTCTGTGGCAGCTCTTTATGTCTATGGAAAACAGCCTGAGCCAGGATCCCACCAGTATTACTGTGCTGCTGCCTCTTCACAGAGCCCTCACTGAACTCTTCTTCATCGCAGAAGCCCGTGCCATCGTGAGTGATTCACACAGACACACACATATATTCAGGCCACATAAAAAAACAGGCCACATCTAGTACTGTATAGGTGTTGTTGTTAAAGCTGGAGGTGTGGTTAAGTGACATTTTAGGTATTTGTTTAGTTGTGTTGGTTGTTTTTGCTGTGATGACAGCATTATTGATTTTGTAGGTTAAATATAGAATAGATTCAAAAAGGATGATTGTGCAGAAACCATTTTTAGTCTGCCTTTCTCTTTTGGTTTGATAACATATTCAGTATGAGGCAATTTGAATGAAATGAGAGTAAAATTTACTCAACATTTTATTCTTTACCTCAAAACCCAAGGACCCCCCTCCCCCCTCTGTGAGATGAGCATGTTTATCTTCCACCCACCTGTTCTCTGCTGGGCTCGGGGCCAAAGCCCAGCCCTGCCATCTGCCAGACAGTACAGTGCCACTCTGGCTCCCTGCAGACTGCTTGAGAGAGGAAGAGATGCTATCCATTTTGTGATGCGTATGGACTCTCTCTCTTGAATTATTGATTAAGAGAATTCTCAAGGATTATGAGCACGCCGTCAGCCAGGAGATTCCCATCTGTAGATGCAATTGAACCAGGCAGTCCCAGAAAAGCCCTTCCTGTCCTGTTCCCTTCAGGTCTGGTCGGTGAGGCCTGAGGCTGCTGATCTGACAATAAAATTACATCAGTTGACTTGTCATTCAGGATGGATTCTGTGCTCCCATCTGCACCAACTGAATGTTGTTTCATGTGAGGGAGAATGAGACGCTCAAGTGGAGCAGTATGTGTCGACAAACACCAGGGGGCAGTAGCAGTACTCAGCAGTTTTGTCTGGGATGCCCTTAATGGACTCTCCAGTGTTGTGGTAGCAAAGACACATGTTGTGGCACGTCCTAGAGCCTTCATCCAGCAGAGCATCATCACAGAGCATGACTTGTCTTTTATCAACACACATGTGGCTGGGATACACAGGCGACAACTCGGCTCTGTGTACCAGCTAGATTAGATTCAAGTGAAACTGGATATACTGCTGCTACGATGTTCCAGGACTTCTTCACATCTGCATTTGTTCACAGGATATTATAATGACGCAGGACTGGTCCGAGGCTAATATACCATAGAGGGGAAAAGTCGCTATTTAAAATCTATCCTGAAATAGACATAAATATTGGAAAACCTTCATCAGCTGTAAGGATCAGTGGTCTACCTACAACACAGTGCACCATCTGTCACCATCCTCCTAAAAAGTAAGGATTAGTGTGGATTAAGGTTGGTGGCCCTCATGTCATGTTGACATATGAGCTTAGCTGCAGTGATGACATACAGCCGAGTGCAACAGCTCCATGTTGACTCCACTGTAAAATCATGGGAAGCTAATGAGTGACTGGTTACATCATGTCCTCTGTGGCCATGTTAGGTCTGAGCCTAGAACCAGTTTATTTTAAAGGTTTAATGGCCAGTGCTGTTCATATTTCAGCATCAGTCCTCGTTTTTGGAGTTCACAGCCAGGTCCACTGAGATTCAGTGAACTCTCTATCCCAGGAAGTGAAAGTTATATTTAGGAATCAAAATGGTATGTCATGCACTACTGACTGTACAAATCATCCTAGGATGTTCCCCAGCATAAACATTCGGGGTGCTGCGAGATGGATGACGGACCGGGGCTCTGGACTGTGTCTCCAGCGCTGTAAAAACTCCATTTGGCCAGTCTCAGCCCATTTAGCTGCTATGTAGTCTTATCTGTGTTCCCCAACTCCATGTGCTTATGTAACCCGAGGCATGTCACTCCCGTAGGGCTTTAGTGGAAGCGCTCTTCAGTTTGTTTATAATTTTGAATGAGTATTCCAACATTCCACTGTTCGGTTTGATGCTGAGATGGAGATGAAGAGTGGTCATGGAACCAGGCCTCATTTATAACTGAATTCATCCCTTATGTAACCTCTTAGGGTAGTCTGTCTGGGGAAGTTCCTTTTATTCATGACATTTATCTGGCCTGTGAGGTTATCTGTTTTTCTTTGCAAGCTGCATTTGGAAACGTGGCAGACGACACCCTTTTGATGTGTTTTCCAGGCACAGGGCATCCTCCAGGAGTACTTGTTAGCCATGACCACTGACGAGCAGCTCCTCAATCACACTGCAATGGTAAGACTTAAACTGCTGTTTTATTTTTGCATAATAACCACTGATGACTTTTTACATCTCTGCCTTTTTAAATTCAAAGTGCTGCCTTCTGCCAGGCTCTAGGTCATCTTTGATGTTCTCACTTGTGCTGCCTGACGTGGATGATAGTAGCTCAAAGAAGTTGTGCGTGCACCCTGAAGTGTAATGTTATGCAACTCTCTTCCTTAAACACGCAGTCCCGTTGATTGAACGGTCTTCAGTCGCTGTTAGTCAGCTTGCGGCTGGAGTCTCTTCTGCTAGTGAATCACCAAGCTGTTGACACCCAGCAATTCCCTCGGCACCCCCCTCCTCTTGTTTTAAATATGTGTGGGCCTCACTCAGGACTAATGTATTTGGTAATTACAGTCCATTAGCATGTGTGGCAGAGGGAGCCACAGCATTCTCTATACTGTGGCCCCATAATACAGTAGAGGAGCTTGAGGGCAGTTAAGAGGAGCACAGGATGCAGGGTGGTGAAAACACATTGTGGGTGGTTCTGTTGAGCAGTTACCTAATACCTGTCAGGTTGAAAACAAAACCATAGGTGACTTGGCAGCAGTCATAACTATTATGATAACAATGATGCAAAGTCCAAGAGTAAATTGGCCAAGGTTCATTTTCAAAGCGCTGGAAAAATGTTCCAAAGCCATGCAAAACAAAGTGGTTTCACTTACTGAGGACTACGTTTTCTTTAAGTTCTCTTGAAGGCTGAAGGCTTTACCTCCTCTAGTGGCCTGTTATTTTTTGATGAGTTTATTATACCACAACACAAGTTGCACAGTGTTCAGACAGAGGATCGTGTTCACTCCACTACTCCCTGGGTTTTATTTATCCTGTTGTTCACTCAATTAAACACAGATAACAGTGTGTTTTTGATATGACATTTGCAAAGGGATTGCCCACTAAACCATCTGAGCACAAAGTACTGCTGTGTGTCGGGGCATTATCTAGAGCTGTGTTGGACTTCTCAGCTCCAAGGAAATCACTGGGTGAAGGGTACTTTTTTTACATCGTTCAAAAATGACAAATTATTGAAAAGCCACGAGAGTGAACATGCAGAAAGGAGCATAATCATTTACCCTCAGACCTGAAAATAAATAGATTTGGTCTCTTCTGCGGGAAACTTTGATAGGCAATAACAAAATATTTTAAGTACCACTGAGACAGGAGGCAGCTGCTGTAACTGAGTTACCATGTACTGTATATCATGTAATGTATATGTAATATCATGAAGTTAAAGCTGCACTAATCAATATTTTATTAACAATGGATCAAATGACTACAGTTCCCCTCAGCTCTACTGAGCTTTTCAGTATCTTTCAGCTCATTGTTTTGTTTTATAGGCTGCAACTTTACTGATTTGGTTCAGTCATGACAGCAGGCAGTTGTTTTCAGCAAACATGCTCTGATAAAATCACTCTAAGCTACCTGCCCAGCACTAAACAGCAGACAGTTAGAAGTTAGCAACTAGCTAACTATCCATCCAACAATATTGTCGACAATATCTCCATTATTATTTTTAATGATTAATAAAAGCCAAAAAAAAACAAGTTTCGTCTGGCTACGGGACTGCTCTGGGGACTCCACAGTGAATTTAATTGAAATCTGGCCGTTTTTCTCAGATAAATGGTCTTTGACCAAAGTTTTGACCTGATAGTGGCACTCGTCAAACGAGAGACACCTGACCAAAACCATGAGAAACCCTCTCTTGGAAAACCATACCAGATTTAATACCAAGAGAGAGAGAAAAGACAAACAACTTACTGATATCACCAACCTGCAGGTAGCAGTGAACAAATGTCAGTGGAGAGAACAAAATCATTGAAGGCAGTACAATCTGTTAAGCACTTTGGTTAAGTAAGGTGACGTAAACTGCACAGAAGTCCTTGCATCATCAGTTTGGTCACCCTCAATTTGCCTATTTATCATCACTCAACATGCAGTGCACAGCATAGGTGAAAAACAAGGTTTCTCACGTCTCATTTTATAAGTTCACTCTGCTCCATTTTCTGTCCCTGCACCTATTCTTCTGTATTTCATTCACATACTTTTTTATTGTGTAGGCTCTGAAGAACATTGCTGCCATCAGCTTGGCCATCAATTACCCCAATAAATCTACCAAGCTACTCAACATGTCCCCTTGAGAGATCAACAGAGGGGAAAGGAGGAGAACAACCTGAAGGGGACACATCCTGACTCAGCTGGTTCACTTTGAACAAGGAACGGAGAGGTGAGGGAGAAAAACCTCCCTGACAACCCCTCCACTCCAGTAACTCTCCACAGTACTCTGGACATGAGCTGTGAAGGGGAACTCAAAGAGCACTTTCACACTTACTCACAATCCTTTTTGCCTTATGTGAATCCAGTATATCAGCATGTGCATTCACTGGAACAGGAACAATTGCGGGGTCTTTTATTTGTTTTTGTTTTTTGTAGTTTTTACTTGAAGATGCCGTGCTAAAGGACATGCAGTGTGCCAAATTTGTGACCTTCAAGGGGAAGTATATTCCTTTTCTCCCCGCCTTTCTTCCTCCTAAACAGCAACCACTCTGGGTTACATAGTTGATCATGGTGAAAACAGGTCACCTTGGCGACTTGAATGTCTCAGTGGACATGTAGAGCATCCTAAAAATACTGTCCAGGACAGTGGAGTCTCATTAGTCACCATGGGGAGAAAGCACTGACCTACTAGCTCATTCCACTCCTTCTTTCCCTCCTTCTTTGGTTTTATCTACACTTCCTTTCCTACTCACCTTCTCTCCTTCTTCCTTCCCTATTTACTTCTTTCCTTTTCAGACAACAGGAGTAGATGATTTTACTTTTTAGCGCTGCTGTTGAAAGGTAGGATCAGTATATCATCATAGATATCCTAAACATATATCTGATCTGCAACTTTCTGTCATGATGACAAGTGTAATGTGCATGAAGACCCATTTCAGAACTGATGACAGTTTGGTCAGGCTGAATGGGATTAAGATGATACTCACAATAGCCATAGTCTTTGCATATGATGAGAATTAACATTACAGCTGAGGGAAAACTGTGATAATATACTATTGCAATGCATTCCTCCATGTTATTCTATCAATATGTAGAAGTATTCTCACTCCATTACTCCTGAATGAATGAATGAAAGACCATTATGATGTCAAATGATGTTCATGAAAATGAATAACAGCTAAAAAAAATGTAATTGAGAATCCGTGAATCTCTTAAAGGCCTTCAGTTTTATCCACTTTATTTATTAACTATCATTATTTTATCTGATGTATAATTAAGTTCAACACTTTATGAGGGTCCTGATTTATTTTTCACAGCAGTGAAAGAAAAGCTGAATCATAAATTATAGTGTATCACACTCATGTCCTCATACCTTGTGTGTCGTAATGAATGTGAGAATACACAAATATCTATACAGAGCAAACACTGCTGATGCCCACTCATACGCAGATGGGCTGTGTTTCCCTCACATCTCTTATAAAGACTTAATTGACTGTCATTGTTAAGAATTGAAGTTATACACTGATAAACTTAAAGGTGACTGTAAAATAGACATATTACCCCATTTACTCACTAGTAACACAAGAAAGTTGGATTCTCGAATCCTGAATTACCTCATCTTTTGTAATTACACAGATTGTTGTGATGCTTCCTTAAATGTTTAATGTGACTTTCAATCACATCACACTAATCCCACATTTTAATAAAGCTGAGATCCACCTGTACTCACATCCACAGAGATCAGTCATGTACGCTCATGTTAAAGAAGGCATCAAGTTTTGTATGTTGACAAATCTAAACTCCAGTTTCAAAGAGAGTGACTAGATGGGGGCTGTTTTCCAATCATTACTGTATTAATTTCAGATGAAGAGATTCTTTTAGTTGTAGGAAGTCATGGTGGTTTATACCAAAGAAACCAATCATTGTGAGCCATGAAACATCTCTAAAAGAGCTCCTGGTAGAGTTCCTTCTCTGTTTATCACATATCAGGTAGCTACCCTGTGAGAAGCTGGAGCAGAGGAAACCTTTAGACATTGTTCTGTTTTTTTCTTTCTTTCTTCTTTTTGTTTGTTTGTTTTTTCTTTCTTTTTTTTAAAGTGGTCCCTTACAAGGACCGTAGAATAGCTCGGTGGTTTTGTTTACACAAACATCAGCTGCAGTGAGGAGAGAGGAAGAGATACATGGCCTCCATTTGGCTTCTACGATGCCTCACCTATCTACGACGTGCCTATGGTTAAAAATGAAGCAATCATAATTTAACTCATGTTAGTGGAATACTTAATTATATTTTAAAAGAGAAATATAGTGTTTAATTTGAAGTTTTTTGTAACTTTTTACTTTTAATGTTGATTTCTTGTTGCGAGGATGCTTGATATTTGAGGCTGACTAATTTGAATGTACATATCTGTGAATATTAATTGCACAGAAGAAAGATTTTGATATCAGCCCCTTACAAATATAAACTTTATTGGGCACTAATAGATGGACACTTTGATTCTGATTTTGTATGCATGGCACATCGAAGGTTTAAAAAAAAAAAAAAAAAAAAAAAAAACCCGTACTGCTTGGGTTGAAATGTGATCCATTTCTAATAAAAATAGAAATGACTTAAATACGACTTCTGCTGTCATCTTTTTGTGTGTGTGTCGGCTCAACAGAGAATTTCTGTGCAGCAGCAAATAATGTATTGATCACTCTTGTCGGCGTTGATTAGAGCTCACATACTCACTCCCAGCAGATAGTGTAGCTGCTCAGTGATCCAACACCATCAGTAGTTCTCTTTCACGCAAGTACAAGAACAAGAAATGAAGTACACTTTATTACAGACATCCCACATATTCAGCCAAATAGCTCCTTTCTGCAATCCATTTTTCTGCAATTTGTCCAAGCAGAACATTGGTATGCCTTCTGTTTATTCAGTCTCTTCTTGTACACTGGGTTTTACCTCAAAGGCCCCTCAGCCCCTGGTCTGTCTCTGCCTCCTCTAGCTCTCCCCTGCCTGTAATCTGGAGTCTCAGAGACTGCGCTGATGATGGGAGTGATGATCGCTGGGGCGATAATGACATCAAATGGAGGAAATATTTAATAAGGCCCTAGATGATTCAGTGCCCCCCCTGCGCCACCAAAGCCCCCACACTGGAGTGAGTCAGCTCTCCTGCCTCTCCTCCTCTTGCTCCTCTCCCTTCTGCTTTGTCTCTGCTTCTTTTTGATTGTTCACCCAGGATCCCTGTGCTCTCATTTACCCAAGGTGAAAAGAAGCAGCCGTGAAGGGAGAGAGAAAACCAAAAGCCCTGCAGTAACTGTAATGTTATGAAAGGGCTGATGCCCTGGTAAAGCTGGGCGATGCTTTGTTGAGAATAGAAATGTGTGGTTTGGTTTGAGTAACATCTTTCCCATTACAATTACAATTTTCTGAATGTGTAGCATTAGACTGTTCTAGCAGAGTGAAATGCAAAAAAATCAATGAATCCTACTTGTTAGATCAGCATATCCACATTTTCATGTGTTTAATATTTCTTCAAACTATGGCAATATTACATACTATGGCGCCCCAAATGTTTAATATTAAATAAATAAGGAACTAATTATAAGATAGATAGTAATATGAAAACATTATGTAAAATATATAAATGAAACAATTTGTGAATCAATTTAAGAAATTATTAAAACTCAACTCATTATAAATTGCTATCATTTTCATAATAACAGAGTTTTATATTTATTTCATATTAGACATTTTTATTTCAAAATGCCCTTTTTCAAAAGTCTGTTTCTATTTCATAATGGCATTTTTCCAAATGGCACTTTTATTTCATGCAACTTTTTATTTCATGTCACTTTTCAGTGACAGTGGCGCTCACCTTTCAGCCAATCACATGCCCCCTGCTCTTAAGCAAGCAAGCTCAACAATGCTACCACATTTAGCCAGCTAGCACCTGGTAGCTAGAGCAATAATGTCAAAGGAATTCTGAATCAACTATCAGCAGCTAATGTTAGCTAGTTTATTCAGAGTTTCCTCGGCCACATGTTTCTAAAGATTCTAAAGATGTTCCTCAGAGAAAGACACCACTCTGTAAAGAGCTAAAAGGCAGTCTTTCTCTGGTTGCTGTAGCCAATAGGAGCTAGCTAGCACTGGCTCTTCACTTGCTGAGTAATAATCTTTATATGTATATACACTGTGTATATATATATATATATATATATATATATATATATATATATATATATATATATTTATATACACACATCACTAAAATGTTAACAAAATGAAATCCTTTCCATTTAATACAAAAAATATCAGTTTTTAGCCAAAGCCCAAGAAGAACAAAGCAAATTAATTTGAAAAACAGAAATGTTTGACTAATTAAACTGTAATGATCCATATTTAAAAACCAAAGGCAACAAAAGTCAGTACACCCTTCATTAGTGAGATTCCATTCTTATTTTTTTTATATTTTGTAGCCTATGTCCACCTTTATTTTTGATGACAGATTTGATCCTTCTGTATCAATGATAGATGTTCTGCCATTCTTTACAGAATATTCTTTTCAGCTGCTCTATGCTGGACGGGTTTTGTTGCTCTACCTTCCGCTTTAAAATACCCCAAAGGTGTTCTATTGGATTCAAGTCAGGGGACATACCTGACCAGGTCATAATTCAAACTTTTTTCCTCTTTAAAAACTTGTTTGATTTTTGCACTGTGTTTGGGATCATTGTCAGACTGGAAAATGCCTCTCCTGCCAAACTTCTTGAGACTGGGAGTCATCTTTTCATTCAGTATTTGGGTATACAAACTTGCATTCATGGTGCCATCCATAAATGTCACCTTTTACACTCATGCAGGCCCGTGTCAGCACACTCCCATCTCCATGTTTCACAGTTGGCACTATGCAGTCACTGTGATAGTCCTGGCCAGGTCCACACCCAACATGCTGGACCCCATCTGATCCAAACAAATTTATTTTGGTTTCATCTGACCAAAAAATGTGCTGCCAATATTCATCAGGCTTCTTTTCATGTTTTTTGGCAAAATTTTATCTTGCTGTTTTGTGCCTATTTGTGAGCAATGGTTTTCTTCTTGGACGCCATCCATAGAGGTTGACTTCATGCAATGCCCTTAGCACTGTCTGAGCAGTCACTGAAACACCAATTTCCCCAGATAATCCTGGTGCCAAGTCAGAAGCAGTTGCCCGATTGTTTTTCAATGCAGGGTTGCATTGATGTTCAGTAGCCTATTGATGCTCTTGTACCCTCTCTCATCTTCATGAAGTCTCACAATCTGGTTTCTTAATTGTTCAGGCAATTCCTTACCATGTGGAGCCATGTTGCATTAGACACAACCCATAAGGCCAAAATTGAGAAAGCTGTGGTGTTCACAAGTTCTTTTATAACCTATTCATGCAATTCGTCTTAATTGGAAAGCACAGGTGAATCACCTTTGTTGCAGTGATCACAGGTAAAGTGTTGCATTGAGTTTGTACTGTGGGGCCCGTATTTTCAATGCTGTCTGTCTAACCTGTTTGTTTTTAATTGTGCATAAGATCAAATACCCTGCACTTCAATTTTAAAATAATAATTTTTTTGTAGATGATACAGTTTTGAATCATTTAACATTTTAGTGGCATTGCACAGGGGTGTACTCAGTTTTGCTATGTACTGCATATGCGACTGCAGTGTTAACATAACTCCTATAATTAAAGTGAAGTTAAAAAACAAGATTAAAAAAGGATTAAATTCAGAGCTTGTTTCATGAGCCCATATGCACTGAGCATGACATCAACATTATGTCTCAGACCTCATTTGCTTTTCATGATCATCTCCTTCAGCTGTTTACACTTATGAATCACAAACCACCATGAGCATCAAATGAATCAGATTGTTAATGTTTTCCAAAATGTTGCCTTTAGCAGTAACACAGCACCCTCCTACCCGTATCCCTAAATTTATATGCTGCCCCCCTTGTCTCACATCCTTTTCCTGTTACATCATTCAGATAAATTAGGCAACTACAGTATGACTCCTATTATCAGGTCAGCTGAGGGACAAGTTGCCCATTTGAATCATCTGTATCCTTTCGGTCCCCTGCTGTGGATCTGCCCTCCTTCCTCCCATCGAGGGATCTTTGCTGTCACCAGACATATGCTGTGTGTGTCATTTGCGTCATTTTAGAGGCACACAATCAAATGCCTCCTCATGTGTGGTCACTTGTTTTGATTGCAAATTGTGTCTGTCATAATACTGGCAAAACCTCATCCTCAAAGCTCCACTCTGGTGTGGCAGTCCTCTGTTTTCTGGGAGTTTGTTATCTCTTTTTTACTTTTTGTGTGTGTTAAAAGGGCGTGTTTGTGCCTACTGTCACTTTTATTTTTTAAATAATGCAAATTTCAACAGTTCAGGCAGTATAATATACAGGGCCTTTAAAATGTATTCACTCCCCTTGGAAGTTTTCAGGTTTTATTGTTTTACAACATGGAGTCAAAGTAGATTTATTGGGGATTTTTACACTGATCAACAGAAAATGACTGTTTAATGTCAAAGTTTAAGAAGTCACATCATTTGTTAATTAGTTAGATCACCTGTTTGTAGTCAAAGGGTTTCAGTTGATTGTAGTATAAATACACCTGAATCTGGTTCCAAGCAGCTCTGCAAAAAAGTGACTGAAAAGCCAATGGATAGATACAAGAAAATTTGTAAAATAAATAACATAATAGAAATTCAGTCTATCTCAGTAGGACAAAATAAAAAGCAAATGAAAATTTAAAAAGCTGTTTCAAACAATAACTCTTTGATATTATTATTATTATTATATTTGACATATTATATCACAAGATGAAAATCAAATTAAGCTACCATCAATTTTATCAAGAATAAAGTGTCTTAATTCACATTCCAATAAAATTTGATTTTTTAGATTAGATTCAACTTTATTGTCATTACACATGTACAAGTACAAGGCAACGAAATGCGGTTTAAGTCTAACCAGAAGTGCAATAAGCAAGTGCAGGATATAAAGTGTGTGCATAAATTCAGGATAGAGCAGTATTATGAAAATATTTTACAAGTGGTACTATGGACATTATATACAGATGGCATTACTATAAACAGAGGTATACTGATGGATATGTACAATAATGAATTGGACTGGGCAGAACAGCAGTGCAATGAATGTAAAGTAGTGCAATTTATGGAAATAGTTAACAGTGCAGTAGATAAGTTATTGCAGTATACATAGTACTGGAGTGCAAATGATGCAGTATAGGAGTGGAAATGATGCAGTATATATATAAATAAATAATCCGGTAGTGCAAATGAACATGTGGTACATGTAGCAAAAACAATATCAATATAGCAGCATTTAAAGTTAAGGTATATGAGGGGACAGTGAAATCAGCAGGGGGCAGAGTTCAGTAGGAAGACAGCTCTGGGAAAAAAGCTGTTTCTCAGTCTGCTGGTCCTTGTCCGGAGGCGCCTGAGGCGCCTGCCGGAAGGCAGGGGAGAAAACAGTGTCTGGGCGGGGCTCGATGCAGACAGCGTTTCCTCTGGATGTCCTCAATGGCTGGAAGTGGAGTCCCTGTGATGCGCTGGGTAGTTTTCACCACCTGCTCCAGTGCCTTGCGCTCTGCAGCAGAGCAGTTCCCATACTAGACTGTGACACAGTTGGTTAGGATGCTCTCTACTGTGCAGCGATAGAAGTTGACCAGGACAGCTGAGGACAGTCGGTTCTTCTTCAGTGTCCTCAGATAGAAGAGGTGCCGGTGAGCCTTCTTGACCAGGCAGGAGGTGTTGGCGGTCCAGGACAGGTTCTCCCCAGGAACTTGAAGCTGGACACACGCTCAACAGCCATCCCGTTAATGTGAATGGGGTCATGTGCCTCCTCTCTCCTTCCTGAAGTCCACGATGAGCTCCTTTGTCTTGGAGGTGTTAAGGAGCAAGTTATTGTCTGAGCTCCATGTGGCCAGGTGCTGGACCTCCTCCCTGTAGGCAGTCTCATTGTTGTTGCTGATGAAACCAATCACCGTAGTATCGTCTGCAAACTTGATGATGGCGTTAGATCCATGCAGTCGAGTGTGAAGAGGGAGTAGAGGAAGGGGCTCAGCACACAGCCCTGTGGTACACCAGTGTTGAGTGTGATGGTGGTGGAGCAGTTGTGGCCTGACCTAGCAAGCTGAGGTCTGTTTGTCAGGAAGTCCACTAGGACTAGAGTGTTTCAGCACTTGCACAATGCAGGTGGATTTAAAGCATGCTGGCACAGCTGCTTGGGTGAGGGACAGGTTAAAAATATCCGTAAAGACCCCAGAGAGCTGCTCTGCATATGCCTTGAGTACGCGACTAGGGATGCCGTCTGGTCTAGCAGCCTTGCACGCGTTGATCCGGCTCAGTGCAGTAACTGGAGAGACACTGAGCCTCACGATGTACATTCGCCGGCATCTTGGTCGTTCGTTCGTAAAATAAGCTTTAGAAGTGTTAAAAACTATGATTGACAGTTTCTCTTTGTTTTGAAAAATCTAAAGTTAATTTTAAAGTTAACTTCCTTAACCTTGTTAGGAATACAGTATTAATAGAGATATAAATTCCTGAAGGCTTGAGTCTATTATTAGAGTGAATTACCCCTTTTAGACTTATTAACACACTCACTTTTGCTCTGTTATTTCAGTTTGGGTTCACTGGTTATGTTCTTGGTTTGTGCCATGCGTCCTCTCTGGTCATTTCTCAACCCTTTCTTGTCTGTTCCTTGTGCACCTTTGACCCCATCTGAACCCACAACCCTGCTGATGAAACTGCTGCCATGCTGGAGGAAACGCCACCTCCAGCTTGTCATAATGAGACCTACTTCCTCTCACCCTCCTGGGACAGGGGGCCAGTGTGGGTCACCTCTCATGAGGCTCAGGGATAATTGGATATTTTAAGCAATCCAATGAGAATAAGACACACCGAAGCCCTACACCCATATTTAGCAGCTCCACACATGCTATTGTCTGATTGCACTGGGAGAGAGAAGCTTGCTGTTTTTGATCTAATTTCTTGCTTCTCTCCTATCTGGGTTAGAGGCAGGCTGTTATTGGAACGGCCACCTGTGGCACCAGGAGAAGGTGGGCTATAATGTATAACTGGGGGTTCCAACGTGACAGCCATGGTGCCAAGGCTGTTAACTACTCTGGATCATTAGGACGAGGGCTGTGTATGACTAAAAGGAGATAGTGGCTCTAATGTGATGGAGATGAGGGGAGATGGACTGCCCTGCCATGCCCCGAGCCTGTGACAAATGGAAGCCCGTATGTTTATTCCTGACCCGGGCGAGCAATTGGTCACTAACAGCCAAATTAGCTTGAGGACAGACTGACTGACTGACTCTGGGTCAGGGCCAGTGTATAAGAGATTTTGGATGGCAGCCTACCTCACCAAACCATGACTTTGACTCCTTATGATATATTTCATCTTCACGTCATTCTAGTAAGCCAGCTGGCAGGCACTACAGTTCATTCAGAAACACTTTATGTCATGGAATTGACGATTTACAGCCAAAGGCTCTAATCTCTGAGATTTAATCTCCCCTTAATAAACATACCTGAACATTAGATCATAGTTAAATCAACAAAACTAAAAACATATCATATAAGGAGGAGGTTGGGGAGGTGGAGGGAGCTGCAGCAGCAAACGGGTTGGCATGAGTGTATCAGCACAAAAATAGTGAAAAGTGTCAAGTTGTAATGGCCGCATGAATATGATTGGACGCTACTAGTCGGCTGCCACACAATGCGGACAGTCTGTCTTAAATATCTGATTTGAGAAACAAATCTGATTTGCATGCAGTCTGAACAAAGTCAATATGTTGTTTGTTCAGTTTTTTATATGTTAAGTGATTGCATCGCTGTTCAAATGCACAGAGTTATCACATAATTTTTATTTATGTGGCTTTCGTGGACTTTTAAAAAGCTTTTAACCGTATGAGTACCATGTCTCAAGGCTGAGCTAGCAATGATGCTTTCAGTCACCAGGGAGGGGAACTCCGCCGCTAAAAGCTATTTGGTCAGTGACATTGATGAGTCAGTATAGTAAGTTCAGTTTGAAGATCCAGCCTTAAAGATTTGTACTGAACACCTCTAGAGCGCTATGCTCAATATGCTCTCCAAACTCAGAAGTGCAACAGCAACTAGTGCACGGAATACCAACATGATCGTGGACAGAATGACAAAGGAACACTGGCCTAACAACATCCATTGGGTGTGGACCAGGAGTCCTACTCTGAATAAGCTCTGTTTAATGGGATAGGATGTCACAGGTAAACATAACAAGGCCTTTAAAGAGTTATGCAAATGTCCTTGAATCCTTTTGGCATTTTGTCCAAGGAGGAATTTGATTGCCTCTGCAGAGCAGCTGGTGTGAGTGAAAAGTTCAAACATATAAATACACAAACAAGCTGTGAGTTCATTTCTTAAAATGTGTGCTGCTGCTGCTTGTTTGTTATCTGTTTATGTCCAAAGAACTTTATAGACCTACTCATCCTGTCTCTTAAAAGCAAGACTTTTATATGCTTATTTGCTTTCTTGTCAAGAATTAGCTTAGCTTAGCACAAAGACTGGAAACGGAGAAACCTAGCCCTAACCTCACTCTGTCCAAAAATTAAAAGAAATCCACCAACCAGCACCTCCGAAGCTCACTAATTAACACATTATATCTTGTTTGTTTAATCTGTACAAAAACCGAGGTGTAAAAAAGGTTTTTGGTGGTGGTGGAGCTTCATCCATCTCCTGGTTAAACTTCACATTTTATGCATAGGTATGAGAGTGCTATGGATTTTATCATCTAACTCTCAGCAAAACAGCTAATTAGCATATATCCTACTGACTATTCCTTTCGGCTTGTGAGAGATCAGTGTGTTCTTTTTAATTCACATGCTAGCAGCCAAGCTAAATGTTATTAAGCCAGCTTCACTCCTACAGTGTGTTGATTCTCTCTCCAGCCACAGCATAAACACGGCTCCAGAAGAAATCGGTGACTCTTAAACCTCAAGTGGGCCGTCACTGGCTTCGCCTTTTGTTTTCCAAACACACGTCAGTCAGAGTTGAGTTTGTTCCTCCTTTCTGGTGGAAAACATCTCAAGGCTTGTAACAAGAGTAGCAAAGATCAAGTGAGAAATATCCTCGGGATACAGCGCCATAAGCTGTAGTCTCTCCCTGCTTCTCTCTTCACTGCTCATCTGTGACACAGGAGGCCTGCTTGTTATGATGCCATTTCTTGTAGGAGGCTGTCAGGTGGAGAGAGATGGCTGAAAGCTGGTAGAGAATCATAAACCCTCCATTAGTCCCTGTTGTGTGTCTCCATGCTGCAGAGCCGGCTGCCCACGCCCGGTGAACCTACCAACCTGCACGCCTGGAGGACAGCAGTGTCTCTCCCTCATCTCTCTCTTCTCTGCTCCTTTGTTTTTTTTTTTCTCATGCCGCCCTCTCTCTTTTCTCTCTGTCTTTGTCTTCCTCTCCTCTTTTCACCCTTTGTCTGTATTCTGTCATTCTCAGCAGCTCTTCTGCGACAAACAAATCCAGCTACAAACATCAGGGGTTTGTACAGTACGTCATGAGAAAACATTTAACTCACTGATCCTTTAACTTTGTTGTTGGACTGAATAAGAACACTTCACTGCTTGGGTCCTGTTACTGCACCACTTCCACATGTGTCTTCAGTTATTCGCAGACTAAAGGATCTTATTAGTTTAAATGCACACTTAACTGATAAAAAATGTATGTGGAAGAAGGGTGATGGCATCTGTGACATTACACATATGCACAGAGGTGGAAAGTAACATTTACTCAAGTACTTCTATTTCTATTTTGTGCTACTTTATACTTCTACTCCACTACAATTCAGAAGGAAATATTGTACTTTTTACTCCACTACATTTATCTGACAATTGGAGTTACTAGTTACTTTGCATATGTAGCAAATTATTTTTCATTAAAAAAAAGATGTATTGTTCTGTGAAAAAACCCACATTTTTGTCTAGTCATTTTAGTCTAGAATTGAGTACTTAAAGTTTTATTTTCTTGTGAAAAAAACTCTGCCAGTATTTTAGGATAATTTCAGCCTGTTTTCTGGTGCAATCAACTTGTTTCAAGAATTTTCTAAAATCATCTTTTTCATTTCATTTCTAAAATAAAGTTTTTAGGACTCAACTACAGACAAAAATGTCTTTATATGATCAAGGTTTTTGCAGATTAAACACTTAAAAGTAGTTAAATTTAGCAAAAACACTGCTTACACATTCATGCATCAGTAATAATATGATATACTGTATATGACACTATGAAAGGGGTCATTTGGCATAACAAGTTATTTAACTTTTGATTCTTTAAGTACATTTTCCTGACAATGCTTCTGTACTTTCAATTTAGTAGGATGCAGGACTTTTACTTGTATGAAGTATTTTTACATTGTATTACTACTTACTAAAGTAAGGGATCTGAATTTTTCTTCCACCACTGCATGCAGTAAACAACCACTTTTACAGTGTATGTACACAGAAGCTGCACACATGCACACAGTGTACTTTCATGAATCCAGAACAGATGCTTTTGGGAAGAATTTGGGTGTTCCATTAGAGATCTGCCTCCTGCAGGGATAAAGCTTGTTCATCTGAGCCCAGGGGATTAGCAGGATACTCCTCACCCCACAAAGCCACACACTGGGGTTTATTAAAATGATAGATAAGACAGAGCGACAGGGAGAGGAAGGGATGGTGGGTAATAAGGAACAGAGTGTACATTATGCAGTAGAGAATCCCAGCCTCTGCTCTGCAAGGTCGTAGCTGTTACACTATTGGGATTTAAACACACAAGCACACGCACATATAACACTGAAAAATTTGAACACACTCAGCTGCCTAATTCCTCTTTTCCGGGAGACACAATGACATAGAAGCCTGTCATGGTGGTGGGAGCAGCAGAATAGGATGCATGGCCCAAGCCATGTGACAACAAGGACCTTTGTTTTATTACACAGTAGTTAAAGTGCAAGCCAGGATTTGAATAAGTTAATAAGCTGTGCACATCATCAGTGATCTTGCCTTGGTCTCTTACTTAAGTGTGTGTTTTATAGAAGAAAAAATACACTACACTTGCACAAGTCGGAGCCGATGCCAGAATGAGAAGTGTGTCACTCACTGTCTGCATCGACTTATTTTAGCTCAGGTGCTCTCGGTTTAAATGGAAAGGTCAGACACGTGCAGGTGCATGCACGTGGGACCGACAATCTGCATACATATTCAGTTCATACATATATGTGATTTAGACTTTGATATGGAATTTCAACCCATGAAAGCTGACAAAATGTTACAGCATGCCGCAACTCGTGCCTCGCTTGTTCCACATCCACTTGCCCCGGATTCAGGTCACACGCTGATGCACAGCAATGTGCTGCAGCGGTCTACTTGTAACTCTATCATTAACTCATAGCCCTGCAGCACAATGTGATCTTCTTAAGTGTTCACTGTACTAGAACTCTTTCAGGTTGAATGTGCACGGTCCAGTGGAGTCATGGCCGAGAAAGATGATATTTTAATTCCCTCATTTTTATAGAGCCCTCCTGGCTGGGTATCCTTTCTCACCAGCTGACCTTGACAGACAAAGAAGCATCAGCATAAATGAATAGGAGCTGGTTAATAGTTAATGGCCATCTCTGTTATTACTTGAACTTGGAGCAGCAGAGCCAGTATGCATGGATGTTTTTTTGTGCTATGTTATGCGTGTGTGTTTGTCCAAAAAAACATGGTTTTGTTTTTGCTAGGAAGGAAACGTTTTTGTTTACAGATGACCAAAGGAAACGGTCTTAAATTATTGTTACTTTAATAGCTGGAAATTATTGGAAATGTCAATGTCAGCAGGAATGACTCTGGAAAACAAATCATTAAAAAACTGAAAGGAAAAATAACGCTGGGCAATGATTTCTTTGGGATTTCCCTTTTCCAAATTGTCATTGGAGTAAATGTACTCACGCTGTAGCAAGCAGCTTTCTGGCTATCTGTCAGAGGCAGCTGGTTTGTCACTGCATTTAAGAGTCGGGTGTCTCAGCCACCTGTGTGAGAGCCCGCATATAAACTGAAACATTTTCCATTACACATGCTGTAATGGAGTCCAGGGATAAATAGTGCAGATGGGGAACTTCCTTTCAACGCATCTTTATACTGAACTTCCTTTTAACACATCTTTCAAGCTATCTATTCCCACAAGACATACTGTATCCCATCAAATGGGCTCCAGCCTGTTTTCGCAGCGTGCTACTATGCAGAATTTATTCCTGATTGTAAAGGTGGCCTTGTGCCAAGAATGCTGCTTCTGAGACGACTTCACATCAAATCATCATGTGATGAAACCACTGCACTCGCTCATTACTATCGCACTTACAGTCTGATAACTCCAAAGCTAAATTAGAGCCTAATATGTCTCCATACTTCTCTGTAGAAGACTCTTCTCATCTCATCTTCAAGTGCTGGTTGAAGACAAACACAGATGCATGACAGAACAACAGAGTAGTTTGCATAATAGGAACAATGAGCTTAAACACACATTTCTGGAAGTGTATCAGAATTTGACTAAAAGGCCAAATCCAAAAATTGTCACCCACAGGTGTCGTTAATATCTTCCAAAAAGAAAATTAGCCTTTGGATGTGTTTCATTATCTGAAATTCTGCTTGGATTTGGTCCTTAACAGATGTTTTATTTATTCTTAATGATCATGCCTGCCCTTTTTTTAACCTTCTTAGGTAAAAGCCATAATGAACACATTAACAGTGTGTGTGACACAGAAACCAGCCACAGTCGCTATTATCTCAGCCTCGTTTGCATCCAGTGTCCAATCCTGCTTGCCATAATTTGTTAGGCAAATACTGCACATGCTTCAGGTTGATCAACCTTCCCCTAATGTCCAACAGACATATGTCACGGGGCGCACAACAGTGAATACATATATTCTTGCTTCCAGGCTTGGTGTCATGAAAAAGGTATTTTTGTTTGTTTCAAAAATACACATCTTAAAATGTCTTAAAGGGGTCGTCTACTTCAGCAATGTAACATTACACTTCCATAAAGTTGTGGTAAAAAAAAGAAGGGTCAAGATTCATGCAGCAGGGGCTGAGATATCTAAACATGCTTGACCCATACTAGTACTGAGACCAAAATGTATCTTCCAAAAGGAATTAACTCATATATTCAAAGCACTACAGAGACATCAGAGCCAGCGGTAAAATACCAAAGGGTTTGCAGAGATGCTGCTGTTCTCCCTGGTTTGACAGTGGATGTTGACCGGCTGAGATGACTGGTCCTCACATCTCAAAAAATGCCAGAGCAAATTTTCAAATAAGCAAAAATTAAAATATGGATTGTTTCAATAAATCAACCGCATTAAAAATCTAACTGGTTACTGTCCCGCATGAAACAATATCACAACTGTTGTAGGTTGAAAATTATAGCAGTCCATAGCAGTTATGAGCCTGGCTCAAACGCGCAGCTAAGCCACTGCTTGTGCTAGATGTGCAGTGCATGCTGCATACTTGTCTCGCCATGTCCTCACTTATCAGCTCCCAGTGTATCCTCCATTAAATGGGTGGAGCAAGAACACTTCTGGTCATTTGGACTGTACTTGGCTAGATGCAGATTTTGAATTGGAACAGTACTGATGACATTTTTGACAACACTAGTACAGACAAGAAGATTGAGAAAGGCATCATGTCTTTCAAACTCCACACTCCCAGTTTGTAACGCAGGCTTTTTGTTAAAAATTTGAAGCCGAGCTGCAGCTGAAGCTGAGATAACCCTGATGACATCACAAGGGGGACATATTTCAGGCTGAGTAGTACTCCTTGTGTTGAGTAGGCTGAAGTGTAAAGTCGGTGGAGTGCCCTTTTCAAATATTGTTTTCCTGAAATCAAGAGACATCCGCCAGTGATTTTGATGGTTTTGCCTAAATGTAATGCAACTTTGCCTGTTTTACCTAAAACAAATAAAGTGGATTATTCACTCAATTCAAGAACTTTTAAAACTACCATTTGATTTGCATTGAAAACAGGTGAAATCATCTCACTGCACTGGCAGATTTTTATAGTGTAGGTGGTGTCTTTGACAGCTCACTATAGGCTCACTATACTGTACCACTCCCACTCTTATTTGAGTTTTGGTGTTCTCGCCATCCCGTCTTGCGTCGTGTTGCACTGCACCATACTGTACTGGGCTGGGCTTTGCATCTAGGCCATGTAGGCAAGCTGCCTTCTGCTGCATGTGTCTGAAACTGAGCTCTGTGCCGGGAAGAGAGCAGTATAATCAGGGCAGTGTTTTATTTAAAGACGGTAACGTGGGCAGCAGCAATTCTCAGGGGCTTCGATGCTTCACAGCACAGCTCTCATAGAGGTGATCAGACCTCCTACTAACTTTTAACACCTCAGCCCTTTTCTCTACCAACTTCGAATCTGATGCAATCTGGAGCTGGACAGCCGCTTTCTCCAGAGTGCGTGATGGTTTCTATTGAGCCTTATGAGCGATAGAGAAGGGATTGGCAAGAGATGGAGATATTTCAAGCAAAAGAGGAAGACAGGGTGGACATCTGTTTTGCATACTACTCCATTTGTTACATGTGTGTGTATGCGCAAGGTCAATGACTTTGTATGTTTCATTAGTACTGTAAACATGTGGGTGGAAAAGTGTATGTCATGTGCACAGCGGCCGTGTGTGTTTGCTGATGTGCCTGTGAAAACATGACAGGGAGGTTCATTAATCATTTGTGAGTAGCTTTTTTCTGTGAGTGTGAGCCTTAACGGAGCGAGCAGTTCTGTCAGTCACCGAGCTCTTTGTGTGTTTCAGAAGGTGACGGCAACCCAGCTACGGCAAGAACAACAATAAAAACAACTATTACAGTAAAACAGCTAAACAGCTGCAACAACACAAAGGACAAACTGACATGGAAGCTCACCAAGGAAGATAATTATGTAATGGCGAGTGGTTTTATCTTTAGAAATTGTGTGTGTAGCCAAGGAAGTTGATTCTTCATGGCACAAATCACACAGCTTCCACAAGACCCATAACTGAAGACTTCCCGCCAGTAGAAGGACATAGATGCAGACTCAAAATGTTGCTCCTTATGGCTACACTACTGCAAAGGAGCCAGGAAGAGACTGTAGTGTCAATCTTAAAGCCTCCGAAAACTTGGAGTATTTCTTTATAACAGTTCGTATTCATGACTAAATAAGCAACAATTAAAGTTGAAATTTGAATTTGAAATTCTTAGGTTTTATTTATTAAGTTTAACACAAAAAAATCAGCTAATCTGCTTCATCAGGACTGCGTGGGTGTGGCTTCATCAGATTTGATTGACAACATTAAAAGAGTACACCACTGATGTAGTATTTCACTCCTATAACGTTGTCGGACTCACAAGCACAGGAAAAGAAACAAACACAGACGTTTGTCATGTGAAATAATCAAAACTGTTTAAACTCTGGCAGCATATATTGTGATGTGTAATTCCACATGAAAGACACTTAGCTCCCTTGCCTGTTTGCAAGATTTGTAAAGGTGTTGGAAGGCTTTGCAAAGCCTCTAGTTTGCAGCATTCACACATCCACAGAGCTATTGACCACACAGGTAAACAGAGGGGCAGAAAGAGGGAGTGTGGGAAATGTGAGAGGTTGAAAGTATAAAATATGAGATAGGGAAAAGCTGGATTCACAGAAGTGCTTAGAAGATTTGAAGTTCTTAAAAAAGCCTTTGGAATCTGATTACACAACATTTTCCCAAGAATATTTTATTTTAATTGCTTGTTAACGCTGTCATCAGCAACGTGCTGGCCTCGTGGTGCCAGGCCGTTCCCCACACTACGTCTGCACTTGTTTTTTAGAGCTGATTTTACCAGCTAGCTGAAGAACAGTGCCCAACAAATCTCTGGGTGATTAGAAAAGGATTCCCTATGTGCATTGCAACATTGTCTTTTGATCGAAGTAGTATCTGATTTTATTTCATGCCAAAAATACAGTATTTTGACTTGAGGAGTTGGTGTTAGCAAAAGGCTGCTATGTCCCAAAAAGCTTATGCAGCTCTGTTTTATTTGTGATATTCTTCATCCTTTCTAGTACAAAGCTTCTCTGATAATTATAAAAGGCTTGAGTTCAGTGTGCTGTCGATGCATCTTTACACCACAAGCAATAGAAGAAAATGTACTCTTCTCATTTGAATTGCATGTTTGTGCTGCAGGACATGATTTTAGTTAAGAAAAACATTAGCATGCCTATTAAATACAGCCTTTTTTTCTTTCCATGACGTCTTCGGTGCTATTTCTTTTCACATTTGGTAAACTGAACCTTCCCTTTGGTTCCTGTGTTTTGCACATTTCCCCCTCTTCTTCAGTGAAAACAGTAATTTTGCTTTAAACCTTACGTGACACAGAAAAAGAGACACTTCATACAGAAACATATGCAAGACTCCTGACTGCTCGGGTAAATCACTGACTGAAGTGAAGAAGCACCATGTTAAGAAAACCAGATCTGGACATTCAGATTGTTCCAGTGGAGATCAATAAAACAGGGCTTACCTTGTTCTCACGGGAGACCTTTTCTCTGAGTGTGCATATTTGTGTATGTATATGTGTGTGTGTGCATGAGCCATCTTTCAAGTGGCTTTATCTTGCTATCAGATCCTCAAGAACTTGTCCTACTTGAAGTCCCCCACCATTAAAAAATGTATTTTACTAATTGTTACTTCACTTGGCTGTTTGAGCTTCACTGTGCAGAACAATGTGTGTGCAGAGACATTAGAAGGTTGTTTTCACATTCATCTGCTGAAGGGGGAAAGCTCTCACTAGACATCACTAGTTTGGAAGCCAATCACAGTCCAATATGTAACTGTGTGATGTGGAAACTTGAAACCTCCAGTGCACATACATTGAGAATGGACTTTACAGTGAAGTAGGAGCTGGACACAAAATAAACTTTCGAAACGAAAAATATTTGCAAATTAATAGATTCTGGATTTTTCAACGAAAGAACAGATGGAATTTTAAGGATGTTTAAATAGTTAATTGAACTTTTTTGTGGAAAAACCATATGAGACACAAATTCAAATTCAAAAGTGGAGTATTTTTATATGTGCAACTAACTAGCACAAGACAGACAAGTTCAGCTGTATGAAATGTATAGAGGTATCCTCGTCCTGACCTTTGTCTTTCAACACTGTTAACACAGAGAGCAGGATGTGTTTATTTAGTCCTTTTGAAATTCTGCTGCTCAGCCCCTTTTGTCAACATCATCCACCAACTTTATGACAAGAAAATGACATTTGGTAGCCAGCAAGGTTGCTCTCATACAATCCACAATGGAAACTGACACAGTCAAAGTAAGACTTTGATGAGCAGAACTGGTGGTACATCCTTCAATTAAAGGTGGGGTATGCAATTCTGGAGAAATCCAATACCATGACAAATACTATGATATAGAACGAACAACGACACAGCAAGTAATGTAACTAACGTTAGCTCGGTTGTGGGTTTTCAAACTGTCCCTACAGTTGCTGCTGTGAAGCTAACAGCCAGAGAGGACGAGACGGCTTCCCAGAGCCAGCACAGCAGCTCCAGACATACTCACAACTCTCCTGCTACTATAGCTAACATCACAACAGCAGCAGATCTTGGCAAACTAGAAAGTAAGCCGAATGTCTGTGGGCAAGTCATTTAACGTTACCTGACACACAGATCATGGCTGGACTAGTGTTGTGTGGCCCGGTCCGAGCCACTTTGTTTATTTCCCATTTACAGATCCAGGGCTGTGTACAAACACCAGAGTTTTTTCAGTGCACACACTGAACGGACAGCTAGCGGACCGTGAGGAGATATTCGCTGAATTTGACAAAAAGACATGTATTGGATTAGAATCGCATACCACACCTTTTAAGTGGCTCCTGTAAAATTACTTAATACTGAGCCCCCTTTGAAGAGGGGCCCTGTGTCTAAATGTTGTTAAAGATGAATAATTTTGCATTTAATTTTAAATTTAAATTGTAACCAAACTAACTTGGGGAGCCCAGGGGGGAACGGGCGTTTGGGACATCTGATTAGGGGCCCCTAGTGGGTTAATCCAGCCCTGACTGTTGGGTGGTTTGATCTATAGCAATTCACCATATTTTATAAGCTCATCGCTGGTTTTGTATATAAAATCTTAATGTGCAAAATTAGCTAGTAACTATAGCTGTCAGAGACATGTAGTGGAATAAAAAGTACAACATTCCCTCTGAAATTCAGTGGAGTAGAAGTATGAAGTTGCATAAAATGGAAATACTCAAAGTAAAGTAAAGTAAAGTAAAGGCATCTCAAAATTATACTTAAATACTGTACTTGAGTAAATGTACTTTGTTACTTTCCAGCACTGATAAGGAGCATAACCAGACTAGAGGAGCTTGTAGAAAGTCTGACACAGTCTGTACAGTGTTGAACACACTGTACATCCCAATTCGGGATGTGTAGCCAACCAAAATGTGAGGACAAATAAGTGGAGGATATAATTGGATTTGATGGAAAATGACTGTGTTTATGTGTCTGTGTGTGTGACAGAGGATGAGATAGAGAAGTAGGATGTGAGCTGTGTCTGTGTTTGAGTTTAGAAGCTCCAGCTCAGCTCACAGCTTGTAAAGCTGGACTGTCTGCTCATCTTGTCCCACCCACAGACAAGATGCAGCCTCTCACTGTTCTTGTAGTTTGTGCGTCGCTATGCCTGTGTGTGTGTGTGTGTACAGTATGCACACACACACACACACACACACACACACACACAGTTCACATCGGTGCTTCTATGTGTGCTTGCTGCTTTTTCTCACATTCCATTTGTGAATTTCTTTACATAACGAGTGACTGCATATTCCTCCTCTTGTAAACTTTCTCTTGATATATTCTTTGCTGCAAAAAATCTCAAGTGATGTGTCATGAATGCCAATGATTCTGCCACGCTGCCTCCTCCAGGGAGTCGAACAGAGAGTGAGAGTCAGTACATGTGTAGGGTTTATCTGAACAACCTTCCTGGCCACTATATGGGAAAGTCATTGGGAAAGCTCAGTACTTTAAATACAAACATTCGCATTATGTTGGCTTTCTTTTAGAGGAAGAAAGACGGATAGAGAGGGAAATGAAATGTAAAAAAAAATGAGGTAACAGGTGGACTGTATGGGATCTCAGCAGCTCCCTCAGCCTGACCACTGATACTATAAAAAGATTGAGACTTCCCAGAGGACCAGCACTCCGTGAGGAATCAACATCCGCCCTCCTAATCTCTGACCTCCATCATGATCACCCCTCCTCTCTTCCTCCTTTTCCTCTCCTCCATCTCCTCATACCTGCAGCCAGGACACATGCAGATTACATGCAGATGTCAGCTAGAGAGTGGAGCATGAGCACAGAGTCCACAGCGAGGCACACAGAAGAACCTTCCAGTGATATTATGACATGACAAATGATCAAGGTTAATTATCTGTCTGAGTCTGATGGCGTGACAGCTCATTAAAGCATTACAAGGCTGCATAATCTGCTCTGTCCCCCTCTTTCTCTGTTAAAATTCAGTCTGTGTTGCGAGGCCTCTGACGGGGAGAAACATCACAGAGATGATGAGCTGAGCATGACCAGACAGGCACGATCAAGAAGCGAAGCAGGTACAAACTCACCTTCATAACTGAGCATGCACTGTCTCTATAGACAAAACAAGGCAAGAGACGATGGTTTTTTCCACCATTGAGCTGTTATTTAATTTTGCTGTGCAGCTCCATAAAGAACAGATGAAAAAGATGACTGTAAAAGCACTTGAAATTGTTTTATGTGTAAAAGGCTGTATTTTCTGGTTTGGAAAGGACAGCAGCAGTATAAATTAATGACTTTTTGATTTACAGTTGAATTATTCTGGCAAAGTGTTTATGAAGTAAATGTCCTTGTCATTCTGAATGGAGCAGCTCCTGAGTGTACTAATTCAGTGTGTGTTGAGAAAAATGTGTAATATACAACAGCAGCAAAGGGCCATGACAAAGTGATGAAAACTTTCTTTCCACAGAAGAACTTGGATAGTAAAAGCTAAGTTGTAGATGAAGTGAACTACAGTTTCAGAGAAGAAATGACAAGAGAAGCAGCTTAATAGGGAAGAAAAACATGTGCAGAGGCAAACCATTTATTTATACTAGTTACAAAGACAAAAGTACAAATGATCTGTAAGAGAGGAGGAGTAAAAAATAGCATCCAAAAAAGTTCAAGGGAAGTAGGAATAATGCACTCAAGATGCTGCTGATGAAATTAGACAACCGTTTATTTGTGTCAACAATGCAAGCAGCATTTCTTTTCATTAAGCAGCCGACTCTCAGAGTGATTCACTTTGGATATTAACTATAAACTGTGTCTCCTAAAAATTTTCAGCATATTTTATCAGTTTCAGCATAAACTGCTTACCGCTGGCCTGCACTTGCCTAAAGCAGTGAGGTTTCCTCTCTGTCAATCATTTAGCATAGCTTCAGTGGTTTTCATGGTGATTTTTGTAAGTGGCTGTATCTATGACAAGCACATAAACCATTTTCCACCCGCAGTCTAGTGGAAACTGGGGTTCTTTAGATAAAATATGACACTATTAGGAATGCTTACATTGTTAAAGACTATTTTTTCTGAAATCCATTGTATTGTCTTTAGTTTGCAGCCTTTTAGTCTGTTTGTATTCATTCATGAGCAGTCTCAAGGTTGCTTTGTCTCTTATGTTTCAGCCATATTACATTCAAATTGGACTTTTATTTCCTTCACATTGTGGCAAAAATCACTTGCCTTTCTTATATTAAGGTTAAAAAAAACTGACCACCGAACACTTCATCTTACTTGTTCCCTCTTTGTCAACGTATGTTAATATGAGAGCTGCATGTTTGTCCTGAATCCATGATGGAAGGTTTGTTTTTGTTTACGTGGTTGTTCTATGTGCATTAAAGACACTGCATTTACATTTGTCTCCATTTGACACCTGGTATTAGTTGCCTAAATTGCAGCTTTAGAGCCAGATGATGGGCATTACATCAACCCTACAAATATTAATGTGTTTGCAGCTGATACTGGACACAGTAAAATCTTTGTCTGTATTTAAAGCTCCCCTTAAGTGCTCACCTTAAATCTGAATTTAAGACGTGGACGTATGAGCAGGATTTTGTGACATCACTAGTTTAGAAGCCAGTCACAGTCCAATATGTAACTTACATAAGTGTGATATGGAAACTTGAAACCTCCAGTGCACATACACTGAGGATGGACTTTACAGTGAAGTAGGAGCTGGACACAATATAAACTTTTGAAATGAACAATATTTGCAAATTAATAGATTCTGGATTTTTCAATTCTGCCATAACAGAAAAAATACTACATACCTGTAATCAAATAATCTGTTCTTCAGAATTTTGAGCCATTTCTCAAACTGGTCTTTTTTGCTTACTAATTAATGTTGTTGTTAATGTTCACTTCTACATATTTTGGCAGAATTTTACACTGCACAGTATCTCCTCCAGGACGCTTAAGCACAGGGTGGTAGTTAATGTCATTAGTCAGTTTCTAAGGCTTCAAAGAAATAATTAAATGTTCACTTTCCTTCCTCTATGGGAGCACACAGCATATCCTCTGTGTCTGATATTTCATGGAGGTCAGTGGGGTAAACCGACAGGAGAAACGCGTTCTTACAGTGTCCCATGAATAATCAAACCCAGGGGAACTCAGTCATGAAATCTGTTGTTGCTGGTGTTTGAGTGGAATGAAACCTGTCCCACAGTGGCACTGCTCTATCACTCCCACTCTGTTGACAGAGAGGCAGGACTCAAAGAGAGGAAGTGTGTCTGTTTCAACTCATTTGAATAAGGTCACACATGTATTCTAAAAGGGGAAGTGTTGATATTCAAACTGAAGAGTTACTATCCTCGCCCATCTGTTCCATCTGACAGTGTTCTTCATGTTGCATGAGTCCCAAAAGTCTGACTCATCTCTGAGTACAAACTAAACAACACTCCTGTATTTTCGCTGGGGAGGGAAATGCTTAAATGAAGGGCCATGCACTTTGTCACCAGAGCTTTTGTTATTAAGCCGCCATTGTTCTGCTTTGCGTTGTTACACTGTAGACTGATGAAGAGATGATGAACGGTAGAGGTGCTGACAGAGAGGAGCCATCTGTCCCTCATTAAAAACGATCAGAGGGAGTGGAGGGGAGCCAGGTCACCACTGGACACAGCAGTCCTCATTCAGGCATACATGCAGCCACACACACACACACACACACTGTGAGAGAGAAATCTTCCCTGGGATGCCGGATCAAGGATGACATCCCAGTCTGCCATGGCAACTTTGAGTGCGGAAAGACTAATAAGAGTTGCTTCCTTGTTAGGAAGCTTGAACAGTGCATGTCAGGAGATGTGTCTAAAGGCCCTGGCTTCTGTCTCACAGGAGTATGTGCGTGTGATTTGCATCCTGGATTAGCTACAGGCTTTATCTGCACCTTATTAAAACACCTGTTGGTGATTTTGCAGGTTTTGATTCAAACAACAGCCCATGTGAATACCACATGTTGTTTTTATTGTATATTCTGGGGCCAAAGGCAACCATTTACAGTAAAATGGGTACATTTTCTGTATTTAAAGTGCCTATAAATGATATTTTTGTAACAAAAATGGATCAAATGACTATGTGTTATGTGGAAGGTGTAGCTTGAAGTGACTAACCCACAGAGAATTGTTTTGGTTTTCCGGACCGCAACTTTACTGTTTTGGTTCAGTCTCACCAAAACAAATGGTTTTCAGCTGCAGCAGGCAGTCCCTGTGTGAATGCCAGCTGAAGCTAATATTATGAATGACAGTTAACCAGGCAGAGGGAGACGTCAACTTTCCCTTCTCTAAACTTTTGTTTTTCACCAAAGTGGAGAAATTACACTGCTTTTCACTCAAAGGTAAACCGGGTGCAGGGTGTCACCTGCGTGGACAAAGTGGAGAGCGAACCGACCTAAACTCTGTTTACCCATCTTCAAAGCATCTGATGGGGAAATAATTGTCAGCAGCTCTCAGTGCTCTGATTCATTTGGATCTTATGTTGTTGTTTTGTGCATTGTGCGTCTCCTCTCTGCCTCCCCCTCCCTCTGCCATGCCGTCTATTTCCCAGGTCACTGATTGGTAATTGGAGCTGTCTGACAGGAAGTGACAGCCTCCGTTTTTGTTGGTGTTCATTGGTCATTTACATAAATCCCCTCAGGGGAATGGGCGACCCGGCACTTGATCCTCTTTAATGGCCCAGTCTGTCCTTGGTGATGATCAGTGTGGAGAAATGATTAGAAGAGGCAGGGGACCCACTTTAGAGCACAAGTGACTTTCGAGAAACAATTATTATTGCATGAAGTCATTTTTCAAACCATCACTTCTTTAATTTGTAGTACAATCACTTACTCTTTTTGTAACCAAAAGTTGGAATCTTCTCCATTTTTGTCTTTGAATGTTCCTGACACGACTCTGCCCGGATATTTATACCGGCAGCAGTAATGTCATGTCAAAGCCCAAAGTTCTGAAACCTCTGTACTTGTTGGCAGTGTTCCATGTTGGAGTTAATTGGTGTAGATGACCTGTCAAACCAGCAGCCTCTGGCTAACGCTGAGGAGCACAGGAGGAGATAGAAGGATGTTGATCATCACTGCTATTAATAACATCAGATGGCTGGAGCCTAAGACAAGCAAGACGAGCAAATCCTGAATGCAAAATTCAACCCATCACCTGGGCAGGGGAATAGCACTGACATTTCGTCAAAGATAAAACACATCCGCTCCACCCTGAGTTTGAGTTGCTCATTATAGAATACACCTGGCAAAGAAAAAGATCTACAATGGCTTTTATCTCAAATGCAATTAATGTGGTCAACAAACTACAGTAAACTTAAATATGAGAGTGCAGGCTGTACACCGTGGGTATGAATGCACTGACTGTTGTATAATTGCGAGATCTTTGTTCTGTTAATGTGATGTTTCTATCTTGTGGACATGTTTGTGTTTACATTTTCCTGGGTGAGACCAAAGACAATGAAGTGTATTATTTTCTTAATCTCTGCTCATGCTGATTTACAGCTCTATAAAATTGGATTTCAAACTGATCGAAAAGGTGACTGGGAGATTTTGCAGTGATTCAGTATGGGTGCATATCTTTATGTTTGAGATTGGTTATTACTGCTATAAAAATCAAGTGCATCTCAATGTTAATGGACTTTGTATGCACAAAGTAATTCTGCCATTTGTCATTACCAGGATCAGTTCAAAGCTGTACGTCTCTGTGACATAAGAAAATTAGATTCTTTGAGTTTTTGGCTTCTTACTAAAACTGCTCAGATTTATTGATTGAACTGTTTGGTGACAGTTAATAATTTCTGTAGCGTCTGAAGTACTCAGTGAGGGCTTCGACTAGGGTGAGGACATCTCTGGGGTGTCCAAATACACAATAGATTTCATATAAGGAAAATATTAGACATAGTCAATTGGCAGGGTCGGTACAGCTGAGAGCCTTTAAAACAAACAAACAGACAAAGTATAAGTGATGTGTCAACAAATGTGAGGAATCTTCCTTTCTCTCTGTAGCTGACATATTTTCCTCTGATATGTGTTTCTTTAACTCAAATGCATGTAGCCTCTACAGTCCATTAACTAACCATACAAAGTCTTTTAGGGCTGTTTGGCAGTGCTTTAACATGGCACAGGCTGCTTTAGAGGCCAGTGATTTGATTGTGGGCTGACTGGATTGCGGTTTGAGCTCCGAGGCACAGATACGGGAATTATAACACTGTGCTATAAATGTCTGTCCCACCACTTTAGGACTAAGACACTAAAATGTTGCCAAAGCAGTAAAACATTTTTTAAAGTATAAAAGAAGAATGTGCACATGTGTATGTTGGACTTTTTCCTTTAGCCTGTAAAAAGTCAGGAAATAATACATTGGATGTCACCAGAGTTTCTTTTATCACTTGGGGGCAGCGGAAACTAGTTGTGAACACAACGCTGACATATCATCACCTTTTAAATTGATATGGCGAACGAGTTGAACTAATCATTATCTAATAATTCATTAATATAGTATCTCCCAGTCTGTTCTCTAGTAACTCATCATTATCTAATATATAGTCCTAGATTCTGAGTCATTCAGGAACTACTTATTAACGATTCATTAATTATCAGGTCGTTCCTGATTCGTTCCTCACTTGTTCCTTAGTAACTACTTACAAATTTGTGTACTGTGAAGTGTTACCAAATACTGGTTATAGCCACTTTAAGTAACATCATTATTAAATCATTTATTTTGTCTGAACAACAGTCAGAAACTGAGAAATATTCAATGAATGATGACGTCAAACTCATTTGAGAAGTTTTTCATTATTCTGCCCTCGCATGTACGACGTCTGCTTTGTACAGCTAGACAGATAGTTAACAGCAATGAAGAAGAGAAACTCCATTTGTCATTTTGAGGATTGACGTTTTATCTTTTGTTCTTTTTTTTTCTTCCTCAGTTTTATTTCTTAATCTTTTCTCCATTTAAGTCTGTAAGAAGACACATATTTGACCAAGCTGTGTAATGAAGCAAACTCGTGACTGATTTCTGCGCTATTGCTCTAACAGGTCCGTCACTGAAATGAGTCCGACTAGAAACTATAACTAAACGCCAGAGGGCAGTACACTCCTCGCCTGGTATATTATTATACCACTATCAATATCTTTTAATTACTCAAAGACTAATCAACCAAATGAATATACAATCTATCAGTAGTTACATTTATGAACATTATTGTCATTTATCAGAATGCCCTTCAACTCATGAGTCCTTAGACATAAGAAAAACAAGTTCCGAGATGGGTCTGATGTAAGTTTTTGTTGATCCTTGCCTCACAACTTTAACTTCAACCTTGCGGACTTTGTTGTCTTTGCTAGGCAATGTCCTTACCACAAGTCCAATTGGCCAGTCGTTACGTTTAGCCTGGCTGTCTTTCATCAGAACTACATCATCCACTTGTATGGTAGGCTTGTCATCAGTCCACTTGTGACGTTTCTGCAGAGTCACCAGATACTCCTGTCTCCAACGTTTCCAGAATCTCTCAGCCAGACACTGCACTTGTTTCCACTGATTTTTGTGAAGATCCTTATGATCAAAGTCACCTGGAGGCGTTGTCACTGACATCATCTTTTGCGTGAGAATCATCGCGGGTGTCAATATAGACGGATTGTCAGGGTCAGTTGACACTGGAATCAATGGCCTGGCATTTAGAATTGCCACGACTTCTGCCATCAGTGTCGTCAACACTTCATGAGTGAGGTGTTTCGTGTTAGATTGTAGTAACATCCCTTCTAGAATACGACGTGCTACTCCTATCAGTCTTTCCCAACAACCTCCCATATGAGATGAATGGGGAGAATTGAAAGTCCACGTACATCCTTGTTTGTCAAGGTAGCTTGTCAGTTCTGGATCACTGGTGTTGAATTTCAACTCTTTGCACGCTCCAATAAAGTTTGTGCCTCTGTCAGAGCGAAGCTGTTTGGGCGGCCCACGGATAGCAAAGAATCGTCGTAAAGCATTTATAAAACTTGAAGTAGACATGGATTCTAATACCTCGATGTGTGTCGCTCTCGTGCTCATGCATGTGAATAACACCGCCCATCGCTTACTGTCAGAGCTACCTCCACGAGTGCGCCGAGTGACAATGTTCCATGGCCCAAAGACGCCCAGGCCGACATGAGTAAAGGGGGTTCTGCAGTGAGTCTGTCAGCTGGTAGTGGTGCCATTTTCTGTTCCATTAACTTTCCTCTCAGTTTTTGCAGGTCACACAGTTATAGAGGACTCTAGACACCAGACGTTTACCTCCCACTATCCAGACTCCAGCTGACCGGACGGCTCCTTCAGTAAGATGGCGCCCTTGATGGAAAACTTCCTCATGGTAATGTCTCACTATGAGAGTTGCGATGTGATGAGTTTTTGGCAGTAAAACAGGATGTCTTTCATCTCTGGGTAAGTCAGCATTAGTAAGGCGTCCTCCAACCCGAAGGAGTCCCTCCTCATCGATGAAAGGATTTAACTTTCTCAATGGACTCTTTTTGAGAGTAGTATCTCATCTCCCAAACATTTGAACTCTTCTCCATAGAACTCTTTCTGGACACAACGAAAGACTACAGTTTTAGCTTGCCAACGTGCATCAACAGCGCCCACTTTTTGAGTTTTGGCGTGTGTTCTTGTTACTTGAATAAGTTTTCTGATGGCTTGCAGCAGTCTCTTCCAGCTAGAAAATCGTTCAAAACGTGCTGAGCTGAACTGACCTTCTGTAGCTTTGGTGTGATTGACAGCAACTTGGGCCCGAACTTCAACATCAAGTTCTGGGTCGACAAGATCAAAGCTGTTGCTTTGTGGAGGTTCAATGCCGCTTTTCAAGAATTCAGGGCCTGAGAACCAGTTAGAGGCTCTGAGGATGTCAACAGACGTTGGTCTGGTGGCATGATCTGCCGGATTCTGTTCGGTGGCAACATACTGCCATTGTTGTGGATGACTTGATTTCCTGATGCGATTGACTCGATTAGCAACATAAACATGAAATCTTCTGGAGGTGTTATGGATATACCCGAGAACAATCCTGCTATCAGTGAAAAATCTCACGGCATGCATCTCAATGTCCATCTCACAGCAAATTGTGTCCGCCATCTCGGCTGCCAGGACAGCGGCACACAACTCTAAACGTGGAACGGTATGGGCTGGATGCGGTGCTAACTTCGCTTTGCCCATAATGAATCCTACGTGGCACTGGTTTCCAACATTGGTGACACGCAGATAGGCTACTGCAGCGATAGCCTGAGTGGAAGCATCGGAGAATAAACAGAGTTCTCGACTTTGAGATGAGACAAGGGGGATAGGCACATACCTTCTTATGATGTGTAGCTTCTCTAGTTCCAGAAGAGACTCTTTCCACAACTTCCAGGACTCTTGCTTGTCTGATGGGAGAGGATCATCCCAATCATATTCTTTGGACGACAGTTCTCTGATAAGAGCTTTTCCTTGAACTATGATGGGAGCTACGAAGCCCAGTGGATCATAGAGGCTCTGAACGGTTGATAAGACGCCTCTTTTTGTGAACGGTTTCTCTTCATGGGATACTTGGA
This sequence comes from Siniperca chuatsi, assembly GCF_020085105.1. Lineage (NCBI taxonomy): Eukaryota > Metazoa > Chordata > Actinopteri > Centrarchiformes > Sinipercidae > Siniperca > Siniperca chuatsi. The sequence continues at coordinate 6,326,080 of NC_058055.1, forward strand.
AACCGAAACTGTCGCTCTCCAGATTCCATATCATTCCAAGGCTCCGCTGAAGTGGGAGAGGATCTGCACCGAAGTCGAGGTCTTTTAAGTCTTTGGCAAGGTCCTCGGGAGCAAATGCTGACATGACCTTGCTGCTATTGGAAGCAATTTTGTGGAGTTTTAAGTTCGATGCTGCTAACATTTTTTGAGTCCTCTTCAGAAGGCTGATAGCTTCTTCTTCTGTCGGAACTGACATCAAGCCATCGCCCACGTAGAAATTCCTCATGACGAACTCCTTGCTGTCTGTGCCGTATTCATCCTGATGTTCTTGTGCAGTTCTCCTTAGACCATAAATGGCAACTGATGGTGAGGGGCTATTGCCAAATATGTGCACTTTCATTCTGTATTCAGTGATGTTATTGTTCAAGTCGTTATCCTTGTACCAAAGGAACCGCAAATAATCACGATGATCTTCTCGAACAACAAACGCGTAGAACATCTGTTGGATATCAGCGGTGACTGCGATGTTCTCTTTCCTGAAACGGATTAATACACCAAGCAGATTATTGTTTAAGTCTGGTCCGCTGAGCAGCACGTCATTCAGGGACACACCATCATGTTTGGCACTAGAATCAAAAACCACTCTTATTTGATTTGGTTTTTGAGGATGGTAGACCCCGAACAGAGGTAAGTACCACCTTTCTTGATGATCCTCAAGTTCTGATGCTAGTTCTGCGTGGTCATTCTCAAATACCTTTTCCATGAACTCCAGAAAGTGTTTTTTCATGTCTGTGCGTCTGTCTAGAGTTCGTCGGAGAGATAAAAGTCGTCGCAGAGCCACCTCTCTGTTGTTCGGAAGACGGCGGCGTGGTTTACAGAATGGCAATGGTGCTACCCAGTTGTTTGCCTGATCCATATAAACCTCTTTGTTCATGATGTCCAGGAATGTTTGATCATCGACTGACAGAGCTACCTTTTCATCATCCGGGTGGCTGTCGAAGACCGTGGCTCCAAGTTTTTCTGTCTCCTCACATTTTAATTCGCATTCCAGAATTCTTGGTTGGTGAGGGTTGTTTCTCTTAAGTGTCTCTTTCACTTGAATTTTGTTAGGACAGGGGCTTAACATGGATGTCCGTCCATTAAGCAGTGTGTGTGTCTTATACACTCTGACACTGGGTGGTTTGTGAGCCCGGTCTAGACAAACGTCTCCTACTATAACCCACCCGAGATCGAGACGTTGGGCATAGGGGTCTTCATGATCTCCGTTATACTGCTGCCTCACTTTATGCACTCGCAAAATGTCTCTCCCTAGCAGGATAAGGATCTGCGCATTTTCATCGAGTGGTGGTATCTTATCTGCTACATGTCTCAGATGGGGAAAATGGCGAGCTATTTCGGGTGTGGGAATTTCGGTTCGGTCATCTGGAATCATTTCACACTCAATAAGGGTTGGAAGCTTGATTTTTATCTTTCCATCATGGGATTCCACCACAAAGTTTGTTGCTCTCCTCCCTGAGGTTTCCATAACACCAGAGCAAGTCTTTAATGTATAGGAGATGCTTTTTCAGAGAGGTCAAAGTGGTTGAAGAACTCAGGGTGAGCAAGTGACCGATTGCTCTGGTCATCTAACACTGCATACGTCTTAATTACTTTTCCTGGTTGATCCTCAGGGTAGACTTTCACTAAACATATTTTACAGCAGGATTTGGCGTTGGTGTTTCCCCCACAAACCTCAGTACATTTTGATGTTACTGCAGGGAGAGTTTCAGGAGGAGTCTCATGAGTCTCCTTCTCCTCGCCTTGATCTGCTGGAACTTCTGAGAACCAGGGTGCTGGACCAGAATGTAAAGCTGATGTGTGAGTCTTGCTGCCACATTCTTTACATACTATTTCTTTGTCACAGTCTTTTGCTCTATGTTGAGTCGAACTACAGCACCTAAAGCAGATGTTCTTCTCTCTAAGGTAGGTTTTACGTTCCTCTATTGGCTTGCTACGGAAGGTACGGCATTTTCTGAGTGCGTGGGGTTTGTTATGCAAAGGGCATATGCGGTCTGGATCTGTAGCACCTTTTTCGACACAACCTGTAGAAGCTGCCTTAGCCTCGGAAAACACGCCAGTCTTCCTTACAGCCACTGATGCTTTATTGTTGTATTTTGTGGGTCTCTCGGACTTGGTTGGACCCGGGTATTGAGCTTGAGATATCATAAAACTAGGGTCGTTTCTGATTTTGGCTTCAGAACGAATAAATTGTGAAAAGAAGGTGAAAGGCGGATAGGAAACATGGTTGTATTCTTTGTACTTAGACCCTTGTGAAATCCACTTTTCTTGGAGACTAAATGGGAGCTTTTCTAATATGGGTTTCACTCCACGTGACGTATCAAGATATGCTAGACCAGGAGGTATCCTCCTTCTTTTGCATATTCGAGTTCAAGCAAAAGGTCTCCAAGCTCTCTTAATCTCACATTGTCTCTGTTTGAGATTCTGGGAATTCCTCTATCCTTTTCAGAAGTGAATGCTCAACTGCCTCTGGGGTTCCATAGATCTCTTCTAGTCTTTGCCAAACCATGTCTAGCCCTGCAGCTGAGTTGTGGCTGTGTATGGCTCGTATTCTTTTGCTTGTTCCTTAGATGTTGGCCCGAGCCATCTAATCAAGAGGTCTAACTCTTCTCTTGGAGTTAAGGTGAGTTCCTCAATGACGCTTTGAAAGGAAGTTTTCCATGCCCAAAAGCTTTCCGGGTGGTCGTCGAACTCCGTTAAACCAGATGTAACCACTTCTCTTCGCATTAGGTATTTCGCAACATCTGGCGTGGCTGCTGTATGCTTCACGGAGCTGACAGGGTCCCGCCTCTGCAGTGCAGGCTGTCTCAGGTCAGTTGCATCTACATGTGGATCTAAATATCTCTTTTTCTGTGTCTGTACAGAAGGAACGTTTCCAGGAATATGTTGAGTTGTGTCCACTGCTAGTTGAGGTTTCATATTTTTAGGAGCTATTTGTTGATGAGAATCTTCATTGTCGATTCTGAGGTTAATCATTTCTCGTTTGACTGTTTCTACAGCAGGTTGTAAAGATGTGTGCATAGATATGGGTTCTGATGCACTACAGCTGTGTTGCCAAACATACTCACTTGTCCGTTGTGCAGCGTTGGCTGGCAAGAGTGGTAAGTCAATGTCATGGCGAGAGTCTAGATCTGGTTTTTCCACAGCAGCCACGAACACTGCTTCTTCTGCGGTGGCTGTAGCTGCCTCCTTTTCTTTCTTTAGAATGTGCATTTTTGCTTTTAATGTTGCTTCTTCGACCATCATCTCTGCTTCTTTCTGAGCGAATGATGAAACCTGCATGCGAGCAGCTTCGGCTCTGGCTCGAGCTCTGAGTGCAGCAGAGCTTGTTGTTGATGATTTGCTACTTGCTTGGGCGATGGATCTAGTCACCAAGGACTGATGCGTTTCTTCTGTGTTACTCCGTTCATCCATCCTGGTTGCTTGGATGACAATGGGTCAGCAACGCTGAATCAGTGTAGAGAGTTGAACTGCTTCGTGATGAACTTAGTGCATTCGTGTCTTCTTACTATTCTGCCCTCGCATGTACGACGTCTGCTTTGTACAGCTAGACAGATAGTTAACAGCAATGAAGAAGAGAAACTCCATTTGTCATTTTGAGGATTGACGTTTTATCTTTTGTTCTTTTTTTTTCTTCCTCAGTTTTATTTCTTAATCTTTTCTCCATTTAAGTCTGTAAGAAGACACATATTTGACCAAGCTGTGTAATGAAGCAAACTCGTGACTGATTTCTGCGCTATTGCTCTAACAGGTCCGTCACTGAAATGAGTCCGACTAGAAACTATAACTAAACGCCAGAGGGCAGTACATTCATGATAAATTATTTAATCATCAACAACACGTGGTCATTTTTTTTTGTTGATCAGCTGTTATGATAATCAACAATGTCTTCCAGTACCCGAAGGGACAAACAAGTGATCTGTTCTATTGATAATGATGATAAGTCATGAGCATAGTTTCCATCTTGTCCTTTCCCTCCAGGAGCAGATTTGGTTATGTGTGTGTGTGTGTGTGTGTGTGTGTGTGTGTGTGTGTGTGTGTGTGTGGGACCATGCATTCAGCACAGGCCTGCGCTGGGCTGCCTATTAAACACACATCATCAGTGACTTGGGTAATTGCTTCATATGCAGCATTTGATTCCATTACAGTTAGACTGATTGACAGGGTGAGCCCCGTCATCGCACAGTGACTCATCCTGACCAAAAATGATGGAGTAGCAAACTGTGCCTGGATGTGGTGGTGATGATGATGATGATGATGATGATGATATGTGTGTTTGTGTAAGGCAAGAAGTGTTGGCTTTGAGGAGAATGGAAAATGAATAGTGACAAGTGTAGAAAGAGGGCTGTCAAAGGTTGTGCGGTTTAATCACATCACACACAAACATCAACATTAATCAAGGCCAATAGAATAGCTCTGATTAACTCAAATGGTTTATTTGAGCAATGTTGGAGGGAGCAAGAATGACAGACAGACTAATCAAATGTTCACTTAAACCACCGTTCTATTAAAATCACTGATGTTAATATGCACTTTGAGTTGAACATTCTCTAACTAAATTAGTTTCCCTCAAAACACCAACTGAGACCACCAAAAGATATGGACCAAAAGGCAAACTTAACCTTGAACTAACACATTCATTGTCTTGAAAAGTAAAAGTTTAAGTCCTAAGCAATAAAACACACCTTCGCTATATTCAGTATAATCAGGGGTATATGTGTCATTATCTTCTGGTGAAAATGGTGAAATGCATTGCACTCCTGTAACATTGTCAGACTCATGATGGACAGTTTAGAACAAAAAGGATCAAAACTGATGCAGCAGAACCAGAGATATTGTTTTTTTTATTCCACGCATCATTCCTCATTTGTCAAAACATGCTGCCTACATTACCCACAATGCAACCCGACTGCTGACAGTTGGGTCAGAGATTTGGGTAATGTGTTATGCTAGTAGCAGCTAATCCTCAAGCCACTAGCCTCAAACAGAGATGGGGAGCGGGCTACAGAGGGTAAGCTAACTTCTTTCTAACTCCACATCGCCAGATTTTGTTCATTTTCAACCTTGTAGTCTTCAGCTCCATCCCATGTTGATTGAAGGGACATCACTTTAGAACATTTATCAAACTTCACGCAGCTTCTTCTGAAGACACAAAAGGCTTTATACAACTTTTTTCACATATGCAGTAGCACTCCCCAAGGCCTGTAAACAGACTTTAATGTGTAAAATCGGTGGGGGTCCCCTTTAAATAAACTTCTGGTTCCAACCAGATGCAAAAATCAATACCTCCAAGTCAAGACTGGACTAGCAAGGCTGTAATATCTTCAACACAAAGTGCACTGACCATTGAGCTGGGTGCAAACAGGGAGCATGAGAATAACAGGTTTATCTTATCCATCTACACAGATATAGGCTACCCATCACCTCTTTAATACTGGATACAGCTATTTCAAACATCCTTCGTGAACTGTATTGAAAATAAGACAGCATAAAAGCAGACAGTTCTCCCCTGACATAAAACATTTCCCTTCTCTTCCTGGGGCTGACAGGCTGCGTGGCATCCTGCTGCGCCAGACTGTGAAATGATGACTTTCTCACAGATGTGCAGAGCCCCCGAACAGGGAAGAGTGGAAGGAGAAAGGGGAAAAGAGGAGAGAGGTTTATTAATGGCGAGGCGGCTGGGTGGTGTTGACTTGCCACTTGGGCTGCTTGTCAGGTTCAGCTGCTCCAGACTGTTTTTTTGAGTCGCATCACATATCCTTGATTCAAAGTCAATGGCAGCAGCAGCTGTTTGTCCCCAATGCTGCCGTCTTTTGTACAGGCTGCAGAGAGGTTTCAAATGCAAAAACACCCTTGAAAAACAGCGAGGGTGGCTGTTTTTCAGAGTGACAATGTCATGTCTTGTCTTAGATGGAGGTACAGTAGGTTTGTTATGCATGTGCAAGGTGGAGGGAAATATCTTTTTATGCTTTGGAGGCCATGGCTCATTTCCCTCATGCAAATGAAAGCTGCAAGCAAAATGGCAAGGCAAATGCTACTGGAAGGCTGACAGTGCTGTGTGGAAAATGTTGTGTGACTGGCGCTGAGACTAGCACAGTCCCCCAGTGTGTGTGTGTGTGTGCCACTGAAGGGAAAGAGGGAGTGAGCCATGGAGGGGGTCAGGGGTGGGGATTTCCTTTTCATAAGAGCTTGGGCATCGAAGGGGTTCTCTCGAAATTTATGTCACCGTGAGGACTGATGCAAAGGCTTTAGCTAACACAGATGGACACTCACACACACACAAGTTTAAAGAGAACTTCAAACCATAAGTCGATGATGACTAACGATTATCTCACTGACTGTGCGTGTGAGTGGGCAGCGAGCAGAATAAGTGGAGCCTGTGGTTGTAGCTCGAGTGTCTGCTGGGGATCTGTGGATAGCAGTAGTGAGGTCTGGTTTTTAAAATAGAAATCTTTGGACCTCCAAAGTAAGTGAGAGGGCACTTGTAGGCACTTAGCATCCAAGAACTTCATGTAGCCAGCTACCATCCTCCAGACAGCAGTTCTAGAAGTTACGTAAGCTCCAGATATAAATATGCTTTCTTTTTGCTGTGAGAGAAGAGGCCAGCTGCGAACAAGGACAGAATTGGAGCACCTTGTTCCTTTTATACTTTATGCCCAACGAGGTCCCAGTCCAGCGCCTGTGATCTCCAACAGTAGACCCATTTCAGCGTCTGCATACTGTGGGGAGATTGTGCTGCAGTAACCTTACACTCAGGATAAAGTGATGGAAGGGAAATCTGGAACACTGGTTTCCCTACTTGCATTTAGTTGGCTGATTCTTCCCCAAGTCAATGATGAATGGGTAAATTCATTAAACTTCTACCACTACATGAATAAACTGCTGATTTCCCCCCTGTAGGCCAACTCATGGTGCTCCACATTCATTAGCTGTAAGGCATATTAAATAGTAATGTTTCTTTAATAAACAATACAAGTTTATAATAGATTGAGGTAGGCTAGACTTTGGGAACCATCATGTACCCAGAAGGGTGAAGGGGCAGTCACATGAGCAACCAAGGAGGGCGCAGCAATCATCGTCAACAAATGTTTAAACCAATAGGATATTAGATAGAGGGAGAGAAGGAGTTTGCTCGTGGGCACAGAAGAACGGGGTTGTTATAAAGGGTGTGATGGTTTTATTCGGTAGAAGTTACACCTATTGTACATGTCGCATGAGATCACATTACTGTTTTCCAGGAAGTGACGGTTTTCCAGGAAGTTCAACTCCTAATGGGGTCTTAGTAAATGATATGCAAAATAATGTTTTTGTGTACACTAAGGGGAGACTGGCACTTGTTTCTGATGCTATGAAGCACCCATTTAGCCAGAAAATTTGTAATTTTAAAAAGGAACACATTCAAGGCACTCAAGTAGATGGTAAAAAATAAAAAGCCTTTAAGGGCTAGTAGGTTATTAAAATACGCCAATGTATAAGCACACTTGCCAACATGCGTTGTTCTTAACCATCCACCTGAGCGCCTTGAATTAGATTTTTATGCTACACCTTACCCATGTATGAAGGTATATTTTTTATTGTACTACACTTAAGTACAACTTTGAGGTACTTATACCTTGAGTACTTCCATGTTATGCTACTTTATACTTCGACACCACTATATTCCAAAGGGAAATATTCTAGTTTTTACTCCACTACATTTATCTGACAGCTGTAGTTACTAGTTACTTTTCAGATTAAGAATTTACATTAACAAATATGATATAGAATACAATTTAACCCCCCCCCCCAAAAAAAAAGCAGTGTCTAGCTGGGGCTCCTGGTCACATTTCAGATGTGTGTGTATGAGTTGTTAGTGGTTCCACCAAAGAGACAATTCTCCTCTGAAACTGATTTACGGCCCAAAGAGGTCAAATCATCCAAGATAATTAGAGAAAATTTCCAAAAAAAAATCACTACAAATTGATGTACCAGAACTTTGTTTTTTCTTCTTTCCTCTCCCATTAAACATCTCACAACCCCTCAGATTTATCTTGTGACCCTTTGGAGGAGCCCGACCCCTAGGTTGGGAACCACTGGACTATAAATACCTAACTGTATATACAGTAGTAAAAAGTAGCTCCACATCTACCCGCTACACCAGTAAAATGTTACTTATGCATTGATGCATTAATATTAATAATTAAATGATTTAATGTATGAAAATATATCAGTTATAGGGGCCATTTTCTGCAGAATGAATACTTTTACTTTTGATACTTTAAGTACATTTTGCTGATAATACTTCTGTATTTTTACTCACTATAAGTAAACTTTTGAATTCAGCACCTTTACTTGTAATGGAGTATTTTTACATGAGAAGAATTACTTTATTAATACCTCATTGTTATATTGGTTCCTTAACTTACATAGTTTTCTTCCACATTGCACGTTTCTTATTGATAGATCATGAAGTAATCATTTTCCAATGATGGTTACTTCATGGATGTTGCAAGAAAATAATAACTGTACAATATTTGCATTTTTCACTTCACTTTGCACTTCAGTAATTGTACAGATGTGAGTATACCTGTAATTCCTATAGTTAACAATGACTTCCTGGGCCTTGATGTATTGTGTATATTACATGGGGAATTAAATGAGGCAGAAAGTTGTGTTTTGTTCCATTTTGACTTAAAATGAACCTCCAACTGGACTTCCTGGGTTCAGACCCTGCGGCGGCAAACATCCTCTGAAGCAGCATTATTCAACCTTGGTCCGGAGGACTCAGAGGCTGTTTCTCAACACCAGGACAGCCAAGAATGGGCTTGAGAAGGGTGTTCTTGCCAAGTCTCCTTGAGAGAACAGTCTGGCAAGATTGCAAGGACGGAGAACACAGCTGTCAGAGTTTGAGACATTCTGTTTAGCTGCTATTGTGCAGCTCTGAATGTCCAGCTCATTTCAACGTTGACAGGACAACACCACCATCACATTTGATTGCGTTTGTATTACATTTATTTTGTTGTTTTACACTGCACATTCTACTGCTTGTACTTTTTATGTACCGGTATGCTTACTGCTTTAATTGTATTTTCCTGTTTGTAAAAATTATGTATCCTGTATAAATATAATAACACCACAGTCAAAACTTGAGTTCTTAAATGTTATTTGTAAGTGTGTTGATGCCTCTGCTCTGTAAGAAATCAGAACAATCTTAATGCCTCTGCTCTTAGTGAGCATCACAACACTGGCTGCAAGCCAATTACCTGCCACTTGGAAATATGCAAACATTCACCAATAACCGTATGTTCCCTTTCTTCTCTCTCAGGACATAAATACACCAATTATTCAAAATTAGAACACAATAAATTTGGATTGTCCCTTCTGCCATGCATTGACTTCTGGGACATTAGGGGCAGCTTTCACAAGTATCGGCTTTGATAATGGTTTAGATCTAACAAATAAGTAAACACTAGACAGCTACAGTAAATTCACTGGCTGCACAAAGCTGTCTAATTCCTGACTATCTGGTACATTTCAGTGTATGTAAATGATTTACTAAAAACATACTGACAAAGCTATTAGTTTAAGCTGCTCACCTCTCTTCTCTTGAGCATACAACTCTGGAAGATTTGAATAATAGCTTGAAGGGTAGAGTTGCTAGCTCTATAAGCTTGAAATTAGTCCGTCTTATTTTTGCCTGACATGCATTAGACTTGTCTTGGAGCAAAACTAAAACTGGCCTAACTGGCTAGAAGAACCTAATCTTTGTGCAACTGGCCCCAGGGCTGCTTTGGGGACCCAGCTCACACTGTTATGTGCAGTGCATGCAACTAGTACTGTAACTCTGCACTGCTCCCACATTAACAGCTGTAGTCTGGGTGCTGAGGGCTTGAACACCACTGTTTTCATGGTGTCCTTGAGCAAGGCACTGTGTCCCCTTCAGCTCCAGACTGTGCTAAAGTCTACAAGCAAAAAGATCATTTCTCTATAAGGAGTAATGAAATGACGTCACATGACAGCATTAACTACAACCTGACTGCGAGTTAACAACTTGCACTATATCAAACATGAGCATTGACAGAGCTTTGTGTTTCCTGTGTAAAGGAAGGTGTTTGAAGTGGTTGCATGAGGCAGCTGAACCCTGCGCTCAGGTACACGCAGCCAATGGGAGCGCAGGAGGGAGTGCTCAACAGCAAAGAGGCGGTCCGCCCCGGCACAGGCTCAGCACACCTTCAGATGGAGACGAAGTAGTAGCAGCAGTCGAGCAACAGAGCACCAACAGCGTCTGTACCGCGGATCCGCAGGCTTTTCTTCAGGGGGGACAGGTGACAGAGCAGACCGACCGAGACTCAGCCGCTTCAACGTCCATCGGAGGATATTACTGCTGTTTCACCCCCCCTCCCCCCCCGCACACCCTCCGATTGCCACAATATACCCAACTACATGCATTTCGATCTGATCATCTAAGCCCAGTCCACCAAGATGGAAAATGCGCACACTAAATCGGCGACTGAAGTTTTAGACAACTTCGGTGTGAATGAAAACACAGGGCTGACTCTGGAACAAGTCAAAGGCAATTTGGAGAGATATGGACCGAACGGTGAGTAGTTTTATACCTTTTTTTTCATCTTGTTGGTGCGTATTACAGCGTGTAGCATACTCATCTGGCAGGAAATCCAACTACTGCCATTATATTTCAGGCTGTTGCAAATCGTGCGCGTCATATTCCCTGTGGCGCACAGTCAGTGGAAATGTAAGTGGCACCTTCACTGATGCACATGCCTGTATTGAAATCAGCCCTTGCATATCACAGTAGTTAAAGTTGACACATAGAGATACATCTGCACAGCGGAGATATCAATGCAATTAAACAAATTTAATTAAACTCATTGAAATTATCCAGAGCGACTGTGAATTCAGCTCGTCCACGGAGGTCGCCTCATGTCAGGTCTCGTTTGAAACAAGTAGGCTATGTCAAGTGGCATATACAGTAGTTCACTAAAGAAAGCTTCATTCTCATCGAAAGCAAACCTGCAGCCCTCCCTGACCAAGTATTGACACAGTAATGTGCTGTGTGTGTGTGTGTGTGTGTGTGTGTGTGTGAAGACAGACATCCCTGACTGACATCTGGATCCTGGATCAGGAAGTGCAGAGCAGGCAGGCTCAGGCTACTGGAGTGGAGGAAGATGAGGTAGTGAAGATAATGAAACAGAAAATCTTGAACAGCCTGTTTTCACTTTCAACAGTTGTTCTCCACATGGTTTATACTTTCCTGTTCGACTTAGAAGATAACAGAGGGAAATAGATATGTCAAGTCATTTGAAATTTTAGAGTGAAAAAGAACACAAAGCACTAATCTCTACTGCCAAAATAGTATCAGTGCAAGTAAAGCTTCTATTTATCTGGTGACTTTTAGGTGAAAATGTAGCTTCTTTTGAGCAGTGTGGGCCATGCAGCCGCTCTCACACACGAGCCCCCCCTCCTCAATCTTCATCATCTTTTACACTCAGCTGGTGTTTAATGAGTGTTTATGTGTTGAGCTCGGACCTGACATCACCACACCTTTCCCTCCTGGCCTGTCATTTGCATGTGTGGCCAAGCTGTGGAGTAGAGCGGCATATTGTGCCAGTCAAACAGTAGCCCTTTTGTTGCAGCCAGCCACTCTACCCAGGGGCTTGTGATGACTTCATGGAAAAAAAGCAACGTCTTGCCACAGATAACATCTCTTTCAGTTTTAGCTGTGAACTTCCTGCCTTGTGCGAGCGCTGAAGGGAGGGAATGCCCTTTTTTCTCCCTCTTTTTGGGCTGAATGCATAGGGGTCATCCACTCTAGCTGCTCATCCACAAGCCAGCATTAAATGTGGCTTGTTTACTGTTTTAGTACATTGCAGAGTGATGTACAGCTGCTAAACGGCTCCTTCCCCTCTGCTCACACACCGCAGACTTTGCAGTTGACTGCACGGACTCGGTGTGTGTGTTTTGTTCCATGGAGCGTCCGTTCAAAGCTGTTTGCGGTTGGTATGCTTACCTTATTCCCCCTGACATGCACGCACCGTGTTTCACTCTGAGGCATAGTTAGCAGGCTCTCATTAACAGCAGAATCATTAACCTAAATCAGCATGTCCACAAACAAGATCTCCACTGTGCGACCACACTCACCCAGTCAGTGTTTTTCTTGATTTGGACAAGAGAAGGCAAAAATGACATGAAATTGACATGATCTGCTTTCATTTCACCGTCAACGCACTGCTCCAAGTGTCTGCAGGAGGAGGACGATGTGACATCAACCCCACAACTAAACTAAGAGATTGTGTCTTGCCTCATTACTTCTATAGATAACTTGGAAGTTGAAAATGTTGTGAAACTGCTTTCAGATCTGATGTTTTGGCCTGGTTATCTGCTTTTTTTTTTTTTCTTGTATTAGTACACAAGGCAGCATCCATTCAAACTTAAAGCTGAGCTGTCTCATAAATTAGTCTTTAATGGCAGAATGGTTTTTGCACTCTTGTCTTATTAAGGGGAGATTCAACTTATTGATTTGACCTGGTTCTTTATGGTATAGCTTCTTTCTTTTTATGATGTTTATAGTTATAGGAAAGCACATAAAATGTTGCCTTTCAACGCCACACTGTAAGTAATGACAGGTGAGTGGTGCCTATGCTTCCTGGCTTTATGTCGGCACTTTTATGTGCTGTGACAGTAAAACCCCACGGAGCAGCGTCAGAGTTTCTGATCCTGTTCTGCGATGATGGAAAATTAGCTTAGCCACCACATCTGGACAGTCTTTTCTACAAAGCAGTCTGTGATGCAGGAAGGAGGCAGCTGACCTTCAATACAGACACGCACACACACACACACACACACACACACACACACACACACTAAAGAAATCTACAGATTATCACTTTCATTGTGAAAGTAGTTGGTTCTGATGTAGCAGAGGAAGTCACAGGCCTCTCTCTCTCTCTCTCTCTCTCTCTCAGTCACTCACTCACTCACTCACACACACACACACACACACACACACACACACGCTCTATGTGTGCACCAAGAATGCACCAAGAATGTTTGTGCTGTTACAGCTTGCGGTGCTTGATGATTGTGTCCTGTGCACTCACAATCTCGATTACAAAGGCGCAGTCCACTCAGTTTTGGAAAGTGTCAGTAAAAGGACATATTGAAGGTAGTATCCAGGCTTTCCCACAGGAGGGGTTAATTTATTGATTCCTCTTCTTTTTTTTTAACATTTAAGATCATTTTGAGCTTTATAATCTCACAAATGGCACTGTAAAAGTTTAAGTTATTTAGACTTTAGAATAATAAAGTATAGTTGAATTGAGTGACGTTATCAATCAAAGCATGTTAAATACAGAACTCTTTCGGCTTGAGAGCCTTACAATTTGCCTAGCCTAGGTTGTGTCACTTGACACTCCCTCCAGGAGAGTACAATTGTGCAACATATTCAGGTTAAACTACCTAGCAATGCATTTCATTGCACCATTGTAATACAGTACCCAATGTTAATTACATGTTGACTTTCAGCCACAATATAATACAAAAGCTTTCAGCAATGTCAAAGACGATCTGCCCAACAACAGCTGGTGACAATAAAGACAAACATATCAGCCTTTTCATCTGTTAGTTAGTGCACTCTGCACACACGCTCTACTGGGCTTCTGTTGAGCTCATAAACATTAAGTCATTTTAATTATTTCATTGATTTGATTATTAGACACGTGAGCTTGTTTTCCAAAAGTGGAAATGCAAAAACCCTCTGGCACCTAAAAGGTGTTTTGTTTTCTGCCACTGATTCAGACGTTTCTGTTTGTGATTATTAGGTGATACCCTACTTAATAGATTATGTTCCCGCACTCAACTTCCTCTAGTGGGATCTCACTCAGTGTTGTTTCTCTTCCTGTTCTGCAACTTGACATAAAAGCAGCCTGACTTGCTCGCTCCTGTGTTTGAAATACAAGAGACGTTCTGCCGTTTCCGGCTCCTCCTCCTTCATACCGACACACTCAAGATTGCACATTACAGTACTCGCCTCAATCAGGGGTTGTCGGCTTCCACTTTACTGTCACTTGTTCTGAAAATTGTCCAGTTGAGAGTTAAATTGCGGTAAAAGTGTTGGAGTTATGTGGGCTAAAAAAGGAGAGTTAAGTCCTTGGTGTGTTGAATCAATTCTCTGTTCTAGTGGGCCCTGTGTGTGCCTGCCCAGCTGCCTTCAAAGGAGCTGTGATCCTGTTCTAGCTTGTCACTTGTCTTGCATTCTTCCCTCCCACCTCTGCATCTGTCAGTCACCATCATGCCCTTATGGTAAGATGATGTTGACTCACCGGGCTCTAACGCACTGCCTCTGCCGTCTGCTGCCCGGACGCTCAGCAACAACACGCTCTGGTCCACTCAGGCGACGTATACTCAAAGGTTGTTTCAACGAGTGAGCAGTGTGCGTGTGTTGTACGGTAAATATCTGCCTTCAGGGCATACCCTAAAATGAACACGAGGTATTCAGAGAGAGATGAGCTGTGTGTACAGTATAATAAACTGCATGTAAAGTAACTTGTGTACCTCATTAGTGTCTGGAAAAAAGAGTAAAAATAATAAGTAAAGTCATGCGTTTGGATCTGATGGAAAAAACAAGTAATAATGAAGACACCACAGTGTCAAAACAGAAAATGACATGAATGTGTTATTTAATTCATTATTTCATAGAGAATAATTAAACTAATAATGCCAGATATTTTATTCATGGTGGTTTTATATCCAAAATCTTTTACTTTTACTTTTCTAATTTGGATGAGTATTTTTTTCTAATGGTTACTTCATAATTTATTTCAAGCTATTCACACATTTTTGAACAATTTCCATCTTTTCAGACCCCATGATAGCATCCCGCTTGGTGTGTTTTATTCATTTTAACTCTTATGACCAGTCCCTCCTCGTGTTTCGAGATTCTTCACAGACAAAGACACCATAAAAATGTTAAATGAAAATTAAGTTATGACTTTAACTTTACCTTGCAGAGAATTGATAATGAAATTAATAATTCCACTTTTTAAGCCAGCATGGCAAAGTTCAAGATATCAATCTTCTGAGGATTTAAAGGATAAGGCTGGAGATATTCTGTATATTTGTTATTGTCAACCAATCCCATAAAAAGGCCAAAAGCAAAAATGTGTTAGTCTGCCTCTCTATACTATCCAACTTCCCTATGCTGTCTGTGGCTGTCAGCCCCAAGCCCATTGTGCCTCCTGAAGATGTAAAGCTTTAAAACAGGTTATAAATATACAGGCTACTCTGTCTTTTTCTTTTAAAAAGGCTAAATAATTTCATAAAACACTTGTTTTTAGCAAATGTTACTCAAACAGTATTAAATTATTTATTATTATTTATTTTATTATTTATTGGGGACTATTTTCAGCAACGGTTTTGGTGCTCTAGTGAGCAGTGTGTGTGTGGAATTGACTTAAAATAATCTACAGTGCCCAGGTTCGTCGTAATAAAGGAACATGTCACCCAGTGCAACAGTGTGGCTCGCTGATGTGTTTTCAGTAGTTTTTAGAGATAA
The DNA here is from genome assembly GCF_020085105.1 of Siniperca chuatsi. Lineage (NCBI taxonomy): Eukaryota > Metazoa > Chordata > Actinopteri > Centrarchiformes > Sinipercidae > Siniperca > Siniperca chuatsi. The sequence goes on from NC_058055.1 coordinate 6,341,666, forward strand.
CAATTGAGCTGTATGGCACAGAGGAAGAAGATGTATCAGGCTTTGTACACACATACAATACTTGTTAGTACGATCAGTTCATTGTTGGTTTTGTTCTTTTCATGGGAAAATAGAGAATATCCCCAGACTTATCCTTTTCATTTTGGCAAATCAAAGAGGACATTTTTAAAGTCACACCATCTTTTACAGTGACATATACATCTAGTGTTAGTGGGTGTGTATGTGTTTTTTTTTTTTTACCATTTCTAAAATAATTATACAGTTGGAAATGTTCACTAGTTTGAATGGCCTCCATTACTGCAGAGCTCAGATCAGTAAAGTTGTACTGTACCAGGCATTTGATTGGATAAAAGTGTCGCTCTGGTTTCTAAACCTAGAATAAACCCTATATATAGCATGATGTTAACACAGATATTTCAGTCTGCTGTTCGGGGGATTGCTGACTATTTTTCACAGCATTCAGCTCCTCCAATCGGCTACTGGGTGGCTGGGTGCCATCCTCCCCCCTAGCCTGTTGGGATGTTCAAAAAACGGTTCTTCGCACAGCTGTGGCCTTAAAGAGGAAGCTTCGAGCCCTGACGAGATATCTGTTCTGTGCTAATCACCTCATGCATGTCCTGCTCAGTTGACAGGCCCTTTCCTTTTCCTCTGTCACTCGCCAATAGAACTCATCATACTATGAGTGGTAAAATGTGGAGCAAGGCGCTTATTTGGTGTTTATTTAAACCTGAATCTAATGTGCAACAAGCAGTAGATGTATACAGTTAGAGACCAGATGTATACAGTAAATGCATAAACACAGATCTCTCATATTTGCTAATCATCATCAGTTTTGGTTTGTACCAAATGAAATTTCCTAATCAAATGTGTTTGTTTCAAGATTAAGGGGTTAAGAATATGCTTTTCAGTAAGATACGGTTTGGTACTATATGTGAAAATCATAAAGATATGCAACTAAAGTACACATGCACAGGTAGATTCTTAGATACTCTCACAGGACGAATATGAGAGTGATGCTGCAGTTTAATTTCAACATGTGCTATCCTGTGCAACATCACAAGGAAAAAATCCAGTCTCTTTTTCCCTTACCACAGCTTGATGACGTCAGAAACAGTCCAGCCAATGGGCAGCCGCAGCAGCCATTGAGCTGAATCCCATGCCATTTGCTGTCTTAATTGGCTTCAAAAGATAAATTCTCCATTTTGAAACCAACTCCTTTTCTGAAACGGCAGCCTCACAAAAGAACGTATCTCAGTGCAGTTTTGACAGATGATGGTATTTCCTCTCCGTGTCCCAAGCATGGAGAGGGGTACAGGTTTGATCAGTTAATCAAACATAGCAGCTAGAATAATATACATTTTATAGAACAGGACATCTCATCATTCCTTTCCATTAGTCTCTTTTTGTAGTCTCTATTGAAATGAAAGCATTATTTCCTGTCTTTGTCCAGAGTATGCAACACTACACTAAAGTCAGAGTCATTTCAGCTTGGGCGTCTGGATGTGTCAGCAGGTTTTAAACTTTTGCCTAATGTTAGTTGGGAAAATGTTACTGCAGCTTGAGGCTCATCCTGTTGCAGTGAATTGAGAAAATCTACTGTGGTTTAAAATTACTTTTTAAACTATGCTATCACTTTATAATACATAATTAGTAACAAAGAACCTCAAACCTTTTGTGACATTGTAGGAGAATTTTCCAAATAATTCTATAGCACTATAATTATTCCTCCTTATTACTAATAGCTAGTTATAAACTGTACTGTACATCACAGCTAAGGGATGGAGTGGCATGAAATTTTGTACACACATTTATTTATGTCTCCCTCAGGATGAATTGTAATAACTTTGATGACTCCTTAGCTTTTCATCTAGTCAGATCATCAGGTCAAAATTGTTGATTTTGAGTTGGTCAAAGCATGCTTGCGCACTAAACTAAGATGATGAACATGGTAAACATTATACCTGCTAAACATCAGCATGTTAGCATTGTGAGTATGTTAGCATGCCTACCTGTATGTTAGCATTTAGCTCAAAGCACCACTATCAGCCTCACAGAGCTGCGAGCATGGCTATAAACAGCTTTAATGCAGCATGTGAGGTTTCCAGGCCTATAATGACTGAAGAGTAGCTGCATGTCAGGGCTTCATGTCCTGGTTTCATTATGCTGCAGAGAACTGATTAGTGACTTGGTACCACTTCCTCCTCTGCTCCTGTTCTGATCCTCAGGGTGGCTGTTCAGAAATTGGTGGGGCTCCCAAAGATAGCTGCTGACACTCACTTGACATAGTATGACTTCCTCAGAGAGGGGAAGCCCTCCATTGACATTTATGTAAATGGAGGAAACATTGACTTTGTCAGACTGCAGACGTCTCTTCTGCAGTTACCTGCGATGCCTTCTGTGTAGCAGAGATAATAAGGTTAGGGAGGAGAATGGGGTACATTTATAATTCACATTTGATATGGTTAATGCATTCAGACCTTTTCCAGTGGGAGGATACATTAGGAAAGTGAGTGGATATAGGAAGCTATAGTAGTCATTAGGGGTTACCATCATGGTATTTATAGGCCTGTTTTACATTCTCGTGGTGTTTGGATGGAGCGGGATCCTAGAGATGGAGCCACTTAGCAGCACAAGTCTTACTACTTTAACTCCATGCACCCACTCTACCAATGCCTCCCTGCTCACACTTATCCAGCTAGCTGCTAGCTGTTTATTTGGAGAAGCCTCTACCAGTTACCACTCATGCTAACTGTGTATTAGCAGCCTTGAGAAGCTAGAAATGAGCTTGTTCACATCCAAATGTGTCAGGTTTTTGATGCCTGCAGTCACAGTGTGCTGCATCAAGGCCCTGCTGATTGCATAACAGTTATTCTTGGTAAATTTTGACAGACACTGGCACATTACATCGTGAAACATTAATTTTTCAAGGAGCCTTCATGAGCCAAGTCGCCATGGTAACTGCTGAAAACTTTCTCATGTTTGTAGTTTAGACAAGAGGGCCTGAACTCTTTCTTGTTAATACTGCTTAACCACACTCAGATGTGATGTTTACCAGGGGTCCTAATAATCTGGGCTGTAATTTGTTAATGGACTCAGTCAGACTAGAAAGAGAAGTGCACGAGGATCTTGCAGTGAAAGCTCCTTTATCAGCAGATCATTTGCAGTGCAGATAGGTAGATGGCCAGTTTCCTGCTTTTCTTCCTGACTCTCTGGACACAGAAACCAGCTCCCCGCTGTTGTTGGCAACTGTCTCCAGGAAGTGTCTCCCCTCTGCTCCGCGCTGCTCACTTTTCTGCTGCGTGTAAACAAGCTCTTTTATTCATTGTCTGGACTTGGGGGTGGGGGGCAGGGAGGTGCTGTGGGGACAGAGAGCGAGAGGTGAAGTCAGTATTCAGGAATGTGCCTGGGCAAGCCTTGGGTTGACACAGCCCAGATGACTGCGAGGGAATCCTTGGCAGGGGGAAGCCGGGGAACCCCGTTCATCACCTCCAACCCTTTCACTCCCTCCCTCTCTCTTTCTTTTTCCTTCCCACTCCCTCCCTCTCTCTCTCTCTCTTTCACCTTTCGTCTGTCTTGTCCTTTTAGTCAATCCATCTTTGTCTTCAGCACTCGAGTCGCAGCCAGCCTGTCTGCCATAAAAACATTATACAACCAGGGAGGCACAGTAATGGGGAAACAGGCTTATGTCAGAGTGGTGGAGCATGGAAAACAGCAGAACCCACTTCTCCACATTTCTTCTACTGCTGCTGCTGCTGGCAGAGTGCAGCCAAAAGTCCCCCGTGAGTTCAACCGTGTCCAACCTGAACTCTGAAAACCCTCCAGACAGCCAGTTTGAAAAGCTATTCACAATGACTCATCAGCTATTATTACGCAGGATGAGGATGGTCATTCATGGAGCTGAGAGAGGACTTTTGCACCAGGGTCAGTGTTCCCAAGAAGGTTGTTTTCTAATAGATTATGCAAAACTAATAATATTCAGCAAATCATTTCCAGGTTTGACTGGAAGCGTTATCAAATCAAAGTTCTGGGCTTTAATGCCTATTTAAGAACAGTTGTGTTCTTTAATAGCTTGTTTGTACAGCTACAATCGGTTTCTCTCCCCCTGGTTTTATTACAAACCAAATTAAGAAAGTTATTCCACCTCTAACAACTTTTGCAACTCCTTAGGCAAAGCCAGAAAAATTTCCAGATTGCTCTCGCTGTCTTTTGACCACTGAAAAACACATATTGAAGCCCTGGGACAATTGCAGAAGTCATGATGTGAAATAATTAATTTTTCTGCTAGTGGCATGTGTAATGTGAATACACTCACACTCACGCTCCCTTCTTCTTTTAAGCCTTTCTCTCCACAGGGTCACGCTGGATACTCGTGTAGCGTGGTTGGGTCAAAACACGAGGATTCCACTGCTTAAAGTAGAAAACCCACTTTTCCAGAAAGAAATCATGACAAAACCAAGACTTTGATGGCAGAAAAGTGCATAAAATCGAGCAGAAATTTGCAGATTAGATGTATGTTATCATCACTCATCAAGTTCTTCAAATGTGGAGGATGTTTGTTACACTGGACCTGTACGGTCGTAGCTTTGCGTTGGACTTGATGAGGACCTGACAAATGCAGTGACTAAGCACGCCTGTGTCTCATTGTGGTGACACTGATCAACAGTACTTGTCAACTGGAATGTTTTTAGAATATGACTGATGTGTTTTCTACTCACACCAGTGACTCATATGTGTTGTGGGTGTTGCGTTCTGTTAATCAAATCAGAGTGGATAAGATGCTCCGCTTGTCTAAAAATGCCCAAAAGAACAGCTTTTCCTTTCAAATGATCGATGAAAAATGACAAGATCACGTGAAAGAAAAGAGCAGTGTGTTTTTAATCTTGGTTTTGTCTTTGTGGGAGCTTACCCACAAACCAATGTGTGTGTGTGTGTGGGGGGGGTTGCGGTTGCCGTGCCCTAATCGCTGACACTGAGAAATAAACTCCCGAGAGTTTAGTGACTGAGGCTGCAGCATGAATGTCAATGACATCACCACAGTTCTGATTAAGGAAATGTTGCCTGGACAAGCTAACAAATGTTACCTTTATTCAAAAAGTCATTTCAGATGGCCTCAACTATTGATTATTTTCATTGCTTAATCTTTCAATTTTTTTTTCAATTCATTGAAAATGAGACGACATTGGTTGAAAATTAAAACAACTGCTGATTCTCATTTAGCTCGTTATCAACTAATCGGCCGATCTACCATTTCTAGTTTCTCAAATGTGAATATTTTCTGGTTTTATTAGTCTTCAATTATATTAAACTAAATATCTTTTTGTTTTGGACCATTTGTCAGACAAAACAATTGACAAATTGAATATGCCAGCATAGCCTTTGGGAATATATGATGGGCAATTTCTAAAATATTTTATGGACCAAACAATGAATTGACATAATAATGGACAGATTAATCAGTACTGAAAATAATCAGCTGCATCCCTAAAATATTTAGAAACGCTTACAAGAATAAAGGTGAACATCCATAGAGAATAGAATTTGTATTACAGAGAAATATGATCTGAAATAACAGGACTGAGGCTAGTTTTGACAGCTGAGATGTCCATTCACTTCATCGAAGTGACCTTTACAAGAGCAGAAGATGAGCAGTCACACTGGTGTCAAAGACCTTGGTTAGGTCCTAGAAGCTGTTTGTTTTTACAGCTAAAGGTACTGAAGGTGCAGTTTAAAACATCCTGAGCTGAGAATGCATAAAGGATCATTTGTCTCAGTGGCATATCTTAGACTTGGATTGGTAGTTAGTCAGTAACAATACAACAGCGGATAATATTTCTCAGCTTGAAAACAACAGTGTTGCTGTTCTGCATTGAGCATTTTATCCTCATAACCCAGCAGAACGATTCTGCAGAGCAATTTGTACGTGTCCATGCATCTCAAAGTCATGAGTTAATCAAATGTATTAACTGTTTTTTGTCTTTCTCTTCCACCCTCCACCCCCACCCTCTCCACGCTCTCCGGCCCCGCCAATTCGATTCCTTTACAACCGCCGTGGTGTGACATCCACAGAGCTCCCAGCTGAAGAAGGTAAATATTGATTTTTCCAGTGAGCTGAATCCTCCTCCCTTTACTACCTGATTAAGTGTCTTGAGCCCGGATCTTTTCTTTTCTGTAAACTGAGGGCTAAACTTTAGGAGCGTACGCTACTGCAGCTTTCCACCCATGAACACACACCACTACTCTTAAATGTAAATACAGGGATTGTCCTTCTTTACGACTGCTTATCAGTACAATGAAACTAATGTCAACACATCTTACAGATCCTTTCCCAACCTTAAGTAGAAGGGCACACTTTGAGTCCTTACAGCGGAAGCCTCAAACTTTAAATTGAGTGTGACACATAAAAGTGTGTAACGTGTACTTGTCTATGCATATTTCAGGGAAGTCCCTGTGGGAGCTGGTGATGGAGCAGTTTGAAGACCTCCTGGTCAGGATCCTGCTGCTCGCCGCCTGTGTCTCCTTTGTAAGTACGACCCAGCTAATTAAAATGCCAGTGGCCTTCATCTTATTTGTTCTTGAACTTGATTCTCAAATGTACCCCTGCAGGATCGGAGACCCAAATTGGACATTGGCCAGGAAATTGCCACCTAATAGACTGTTCCATTAGCTTTAGGCAACTTTATTTCCCTTAGAACACTGCTCAACCTAGTTAGTGGTCCCTTTTCATGTGGAAACTTGTGTATTACAGGCTTTTCCACCCAGTGTTGATATGGTTTCAGTGAGAGGAACAGGCAGAGCACTTCTGCTGAACTGGAAACAAAACTATCAATCAAAACTCCCTCTGCTGCAGAGCCTCAAACTGTGACCCTGGTTGCAGTCCGAGGGTGGTGAAGGTCGGAGAGGGGTGGAGTGGGGGAATCCTGACTGCATAATAACTTATTTCCATCTATTACAGCACGTCCCCGGTGTCTCAGGATGGAATTGCTGTTGCTATTTCTGCAAGTAGGAAAATTGCTCTAAAAATGTATATGACACAATATACCTCCTCTAACTGTTCTTGTGTTAGTGAGAGGCTGGGAGAGCATGAGTGGGCTGTAACTGCAGGACTCACTTTTCCTCATGTAAATCAGGCTTTCCTTACTTTTAAAAAGGTTGTTTATAGTGGAACATGGCCCCTGTTCCACTGCCGCACAGACCCTAATGCTTTACAATGTCATTTTTGCCTGGAGTGGTTTCAGCTCAGTAACTAAAGAGAGGTTCCTTGTGACCTGATCTGGCTAAAAATCACAAATATATTACACTCCAGGGCAGCTTTTTCTTTTCTTTTCTTTTCACACCAGCTTGTCTGTTGATAAATTACATTCCTGTAGTCCTCTATAACCTTTTAACTTTTCTTTGCTCACTGTTTTGTACGTCGCCAGTGTAACCAGGGAGTGGCTAAAGTACTGAACTGGAGTGAAAGTTAAACCTCATCCTGGGACTCATTTGGCTGTTATTTTGAATTTATTCAAACTGAGATGATTAGACTCTCCTGCCTCCTTTGCATGACACAAGAGTTAAGCTTATCAGTCAAAACAGGTCAGGTTAGGCTACTTCATTATATATATATATATATATATATATATATATATGACAACACATTTACAGCTAAAAAATGGGGAGTTTAATTCACAAACAATTCAGTGAGTAAATATCCATAATCTTGTGCCTCAATTTATCAACCCATTTTATTATTACTTTTTATAATTTATCTATTTTCATTTTGCTGAAGCTACAAGCTGATAGTCAACTCTCTGGTAGGGGTTTGATAGAGCAGAGCCACACAGAAAGCTACACTAGCCACCTTAAACAATCAGTGCACTTCCTCCCTTTGAGTTGAAGGAAGAGAGAGGGCTGATCTTTTATTTGGTTTTCCATGTCACATGAAGCTGAGTTAATGTTGGGGAGTTTAAGAGAGCACAGGAAGGGACTTAAAAAGTCAAGTGACAGTTGAATTGGGTTCAAGCCTCCTTTGTTTACAGTACAGTTTTCAATAGGTGACCTTTAAAGAGTGTTTTTTTTTCTGATCAATTTGATATGAATAAAATGTGTTTTTCCATTTTGCTTAGCACTGTGTGATGTTCCAGAACTCTGGAGACGTTCAGTTATAATGGGCCATCTGTCGGCATGTGTCTCAGCGTTTCAGTAATGCGTGTGGGGTGTGAAGAGTGCAATGTTTATGTAAGGAGAGGTTTATTTTGGTGATGAAGCTTTGATTTCAAAACCCAGTGTTGAATCCGAGCTTAATTTCGTCTCAGATTGCCAAACGCAAGCAGTTAAATTTCCCCCAGATTCCCTCAATGAGTTCTAAAACCCAAAAGAAATCCTACTCCTCTCTCCATTTGAACTCCTATTCAGTGTGAAAGTAGGAGTAAGGTATTCAAACCCCTCTCTGAATGTCTGCTGATTATGTGAAGTGTCTTTTTAACCGTCCTTACTGAGAGGACTGCTATTGTTGCCCTCCAATCTCAGCTCAGTCAGAAGAGAGATTTACCGTCCCAAATGATGTGGAATGATGAGCTTTCGACCAGGCTCAGGCTGCCATGACGTACACTCTGGTGCTCAATACTCTGCGGAGAATATACTCTTTTATCATTTGATGAGCCCCATCAGATCATGGGAAAGCAGATCCACTTTATCTCTGCTGCTTTTGTTGTGCAGTAATTTTAGTTTCTATACCTGCCATTGATAAAATAAGTGTTCTGTGTTGCAGTGGGGAGCTTTTTCTGTTATGATCTCCTAAAGAAAAATGTACTTTGTTGCTTATTATAACCGCTAACATAGAGTAACTGCCATCACAGAATCCCTTAGTATTCAGCTGTCATCATACTATATCTGACTGTGGAGAAGTAGCAAAAGTATAGTAATGTAAAAGTGATTGCATAGAATATTTGCCATCTGGAGATGTTGTTGGAACCAGTCCCTTTTTAATTTCAGGCAAGTAAAAGTGTTTTTAAAATAATTTTCTATTTTTACTGTAGCTTATTATGTATTGTATGATAGTTTGATTTGACATCATGCAGCCTTTTTGGAGCCATGACTTAAAAGCGTCTATAATCAATCTTTTGGATCACGTGACTTTTATCTGAAAGATGTCGCTCATAGTGATGAACCTACAGAGAATTATTATCTTACTCTGCAGTTCCCTTCAGCTCTGTGAAGTTTTTGAGTGACTTTTAGCGAATTGTTTTGATTTTCTGGCCTGCAGCTTTTCTGTTTTGATTTAGTCTCACTGCTTTCATCAGAGTGTTGTTTGCTGTTTTCAGCAAAAAAAGTTCTAAAAAAACCCACTGTACACTACCTGCCCAGCACCAAAGAGCACGCAGACAAAGCTAGTGTGTAGTTAGTATACTAGCTAGACACTAACACTATAGTGGAGCATTCAGCAGCTGAAGAGCAGGATATTTCTTTCAGGAGTTGGTGGAGACCAAAATAAAGTTAAAAGGAGAGTGAGTACTTGACTATGATGATAGTGAGTTGTTAATATCACCACTAGATTGACACCTCTCAAATAAAAAAAGAGGAGGAATTGCTTTGAGTCTACAAACAGCAGAATATGCATCAACATCTGAACAGAGTAGGTTGTACTAAACTTAAGTGCATTGCAGAATAAAAGAGGAATATGTAACCAGCTTCATGTCCAGGAGCTGAACTGCAAAAAACAATTGGGATGATTCTAGATCTCTAATCTCTTCAGATTAGTTTAAGCATTTAAGACGTTAATTACATGGTAAGGTCGAAGATCCTTTACATAATTAATTTAAAGTAAGGATATTTGACAAGAAATTAATTTAATATTTGTGAAATTCCAAATTCTTCATTCATTCCAAATTCTTTTTAACGTGCAGGTAAATGAGCATATGAGTTTTCTTTGGACAAATTTCAGCCTCACTATTTTAGCTGTTGACTGTCTTGTCATTCAAACCACTGAAAAGTCATCCGAAAAGACACAGCACCGCAGAAAGAAGTAGATCCCACATGTAAATGTTAATTTGTGTGAGATTTTCCTACCATCCAAGAGCTTTGGTGTACTGGATGTAAACCGTTCTATAAAATACGCTCCTTCAAAACTGGGCTTCATAAGAATGACAGTGTTTAAAATTTGTCCAGTTCATCCAGTGATTCTCTTTCCCCAATGATCTAATTTCCTGCAGGATTAATTTATTGTTATTGCCCTTGTCAGTGTAGGCATCATCTTGCTGCTCTTGGCTACTCAACATATAAACATATCATTTTTGTGTGTGTGTGTGTGTATACAGTATGAGAATTTTTTTTTTTGAGAATTTATTCTGAATGATTTTTTAAAATCATGCCCTTCATTTGTTTAAATTTAGTTTGCCATTTTTATGAGTATGAATTAACTTGCAAAATGAAAACTTTCAAACTAAAATGGACACAGTCTACTGAGTGGATAGAGAAATGCATATTAGACTAATTAGAACTGCATCATTTAATTGTATAAGTTTTAAATGCACAGTTACTGTTTGAGGGGGAAAAACAAACACAAGCTTTTCCTGCTGGATATGAGAAATGTTAGCTTTTCTTGTGTGTTCACTCTGCGCTGTAGTATCTTGCTCTTGCAGTTTTCAGCCTCTAACTGTATTTACTGCAGAAGGAGGGATCTGGAGCCTCTGGCCAGTTCCCAGCCTTTCTGTTTCGAGTGCTAGGATCGTAAATAGAGAAGGCCATGAGTGGATCGCTCCTGTATAATAAATGGTGCTGTCTGTCTGTCTGTCAAGTATTATTCATGGCGAAAAGGTTCAAAGTAATGGATAAATGGTTGAAATATTCAGCTTCTGCCACTCCAAGTGTAGGATGAATGCAAACTTAACCATACTGAACTGTATGAAAAAAATGTTGTACAATACCCACTTTTATATAATCAATAGTGTTTAATAATGTCCAGTTTAAAATCAATTCAAATGAGCAAATTTCGAAAACGGTGGTCCTACTGCCAAAGGTAACACACACTCATTGGAACGGAGCTGCAGCTCCTTGGTCCAAATACCATTTGAGTTTGGTTTTCTTTCTCCATATTTTCCTGCAACAACATTCAAGCATTTTCTCCCTTTCAGAGTAAGCTGTCCCTGCAAACGTATATAACTGAGCTTCCATGGGACTTAATGAGTTGCAGTATAAAATGTATGCTAAGGTAATGTGTACTGTATGTTCATCCAGGTGTTGGCTCTGTTTGAGGAGGGAGAGGAGACAACCACCGCCTTTGTTGAGCCTGTTGTAATTCTTCTTATCCTCATCGCCAACGCTGTTATCGGGGTCTGGCAGGTGAGATCCACTCTGAATACTGTGTCTCTGTGTAAAGTGTACATACAGTACACACAAGTAATGTTGTTTCTTTCCACAAGTTGTTCACATGGTTTCAAAGGCTAACAGTGGATAAGAAGACGGTAAAGTCAAAAAATCTTATCCTGTCCCCCAGCTTTTGAAGGATCTATTCACCTTTAGTGTCTTTTTTTAATCCGTGTGCTCTATTCAACCATTCACCATGTGCTAACATCTGTATGTCCAAATACTACTTTGCAATGGTATGAGGCTGTCGTGACTGGAGCAGTTGAGTCTGTGCGTCCACAGAGCTCATGCGAAATGTCCTCTCGGCTCATTTGTGTCGAAGAGGAATGTTCACTTCAACTCTTCAAAGTGTTGCCAAAATTTCTTCCTTGCATATTTTGTCATGATGCCGTAACACAGAATAACCTGTTAATGCAAGTGACTGAACTAAATTTATTGTAAAACATCAATTTACCAAGAAATTAAAAAAAATTGTCCTTGGGGTGACTTTCTCTTTTCCACATCTCTATATAGGAGCGGAATGCTGAGAATGCCATTGAGGCTCTGAAAGAGTATGAACCAGAGATGGGAAAGGTGTACCGCATGAACCGCAAGGCTGTCCAGAGGATCAAAGCCAGAGACATCGTCCCAGGAGACATAGTGGAGGTGGCCGGTAAGCTGCGGCTGCACCCAGCGAAACTCTTACTGTCACTCTCTGAGACTAATTTATGCTTTGTCTACCTCCAGAGGACTCTCACTGCTGTCATCTAGCTGCCTGTACACTACTGCTGCCACCGACATGCAACACACACTCACACAGCCTTTGCCACCCATTCATGAGTCTGGAAACACTATTGGAATATCTCTAACTAGATTACATAAGAGTCTTTTCTCTGGATGTGCAGGTGCCAGGGCTGCTACCCAGTTGTGTCTGTTTGTGTGTGTGTGTGTGTGTGTGTGTGAGGTTCTGTGTAAGTGGCTGTGGTCACCCCTTGTATTTAAGGCCCAGTTTAATTTTCCACAGCTTTCCCCCGTTTCCCTTTGCTTTCCATGCTCTCAGTCTCACCACCTGGACGCTGCTGGATGTTTGTCAGCTCCTCACTCACACTCCCCCACATTACATGCACATACACACAATTCCCCTGCTGTAAACTCACCCATGTGTGGGCAGCCTCGTCTAAAAATAGTCTTGTTGTCACTCCGGTTCCAGAACATCTGTGTATGCCAGAGTTAATGTGCGAGCACGCACACATGCAGCACCAAGGAGGTCACTTCACCATCAACATGACTGGTTTTGAGAGCGTAATCCCCACACGGTTTGGAGTGATGTGAGGGAAAGGAGGGAGAGCTCGGGGGGTGTGTGAGCGATCACGGCGTTCATTCATAATCCCAGCACGGAGAAGCAAGGAGAGGGATTATACATGCTGTGTTGGTTACAGTGATGCCTTGGTGATATGCGATTTCAGCACAAGGTTTCAAAAATGAAAATGAAATCATCCTGCTAAGTAACTATCACTGAGGATTTCTGTCACCGGCTCCCCTCAAATTCACTAAACTGTTTCCCCTTTCTTTTACAGAGAGTTTAATTTACATTACTTGCGTGAGAAAAGAGGAAATACACCTCTTGTGTGTGGAGGTGTGTGTGTGTTTATGTGACAAATAGCACTTCCTTGGAATTTGGGCTTGTTATAGCCGGTGTCCTCCATCACACATACGTGCGCACACAGCCAGACGCAGACAAGCCCACACAGGCAGCAAGCACCGAAATGACTCTTCTCAACCCCCACCTACCACCACTACCATCACCGTCACTGTCAACACCAACACTGTCACCATGACAACGCTCCGTTCAGCTCATCTCTGTGACGATGTGACAAAGTTCATAAGAGGTTGAGGTTTTAACAACACCTGTCCCATTGTGGGGGTGGGGTGGGGTGGGAGCGGGGTATTGCAACAACACTGACTACTTTTTTTATGTTTAATGTTGTTTTATTCGTTTTTTAGTGTGCCTTTTAGATTTCAAGGCTAACCTTTCTATTGATAGATTAGCATTGTCGCTGACAAATAAAGTGGTAATATACAAATAAAATAAATTTAGAAGAGCTTAGAAAATGGACCTTAAATTATTTAGGTATTGTGCATTCTTTTTTAAATGTCCTTCATTGTTGTCCGTAAGTACTGTATATGGCATAGAAGGTGAGGATATTTTCTTTTGCAGCCAGTAGAGATGGCTGGATCTAGACGTAAGTGTGAAACTCTCTGTTGAAGACGAGGCGCTAGTCGAAGTTAAGTACAGAATGCATTTACTGTCAAAGTTTACTTTAAGACGAGGTATAATAATGGTGTTATGCACCCTGCTGCATTTTTCTAAAATATACACACATATATTAAGCGTTTCATTTGGTCTGACATAATCTTGTTGCTAAGCAGTTTTAAACAAGGGTAAACAGCTGAGGTAGGTGCTGCACCACACTCTCTTCTCACTTAGAAAATGTGTGTCAGGGATCTTCAGGCAAACCTTCTGACTGAAACATGCAGGGATATGGTGACAAGGAAAACCTCCAACCTCCTTTTCCCTCCATTGATTTCCCAGGCTTTCCTGTACTTCATATTAGCCTGTGGATGTTCCATGGGAACCTGGTGCTAGGGGGTAAAATAAACTGTATGGAGGTATCGGAAAAGGACACTGTTGACCACAAGTGCCTTTTTGAGGAGAGAAAAGAACATAAATATATTTACTCAGGTTTCCACTGCTGCTGCCCGCCTGCCTTCTTGTAGGTACATTGCCGGCGATGCCAGCCACGGTTACGACACAGTTGTGATTTGCGCCTCCACTGGAACTTTCCTGGGTTTTTTAAATGGAGTGCAGTGGTCAGGTTGTCAGGAACTCTGAGGGTTTACACAGGACCTGAAGAGATGGAAACCTGCACTAAGCCATTCCCAGTAACGAGTCACGGTTATCCTGCACGTGAATGAAGACCTCTTTGCCAGTATATTATGCAAGACATTCAAATTTAGTTTGGAGTCCAGTTTTACCAAATGGAAGGAGAACTCCGGCTGGCCAAACCAGCTGACCTCCCGAATTTCTTTTGATCAAATGTGCATGTGCTATGTTCCAGTTTATTCATGAATCCTGAGGTCTATGCTAATTTTTTTGAATTTTTTCTTGCTTTTTGATACTCAAAGCACTACAAATAATAGTCAGACAAATTTAAGATCTTTCTGCTATTTAAAAGACTGCTTATCTGAACTCAACGGGGCTGTATTAGAATTTAAATTTCTCCTCTAGCAGATGGAGAGCATCTGTGGGAGGCCGTGGCAGAAAGTGGAGGTTGTTAGGGGAGCAGGAGTCTGTGGGTAGGCGTTTGAAAGCCTCTCTTTTCTGCCCTCGGGCCAGTCCTGCTACAGTGGACCTGTAGCCCCCAGCCATCTCCCACACAAACACATCACACAATTCTCTCCCCTTCCACCTCTCCCACTCTTGTTCTCTCACAACCCATTGGTGACAGACGGAGAAATGTAGAGAAATACGGACATGGAAGTACAGGCTTTTCAGCTGCATATAGTACGGCCTCCTCATCTCTCTCACCATCTCTGTCCCGTCAGAAAAGAGACAGAAAAATTCCCCTCGAGTCTCAGAACATTGAGCAAATGTCAAGAGGAGATGATGGAGCTCTGAGAGAAATGGAGAAAGAACAAGAAATGAACACTCAGAAACTTATCAGCGTGAAACCACTTTGAAAAGTTTTCACTGTGAAGTTTGCCATAGACGACGTCCTGCCTGAGTGTCTTTCAATACTTGTGCGAGGAAAAGCAGAAATTCAACACGATGTCCAACCTTATTCATGTTGAAAAGCCATGGTAGAGTCCTTGTTTTTGTTGCAATTAACGTTGAGAAGCACTGATGGCTGAGGACTGTGAGTTGGCATTAATGAGACGCTTATTACACAAAGTAATGATCAGGCCTTTTTCCTTGTCTGTCATGCTGGAAAGAAACAACTGAAGAATATTACTGTCTGCAGTGTTTGGAGCAATTTCCCACTCCTCTGCTCTGAGATCATTGTCATTGACTACATCAAACGATCCATTTTTCACAAGCTAGCTCTGTCCTGCTATTATGAAAATATTTTCATTAAATGTTCTTTGTCGGGCTCTGACAAAGAGGAAGCAATAACCATTTTGTTTTGGGGCATTAGATACTTATAATGCTCTGGCTATGAAATACGAGTTTAATATGCAGGCTTAATAAGCAGACAGTGGAGAAGATGAAATGCATTTTGATGATTTAATGCAGGCTTCATCTGTAGCTTATGTCGGACATATGTAAGGAAATGGTGTACCAGAGGAACAGAGAGAGCTGTAGAGAGTGAAGAGAGAACAAAAGGGAGGGGGAAAAATTGATCATTTTAAAACAGCAACGTGACTCCATCAAGGTTATATCGAGCCGTTGTTTACCTGCGGCTGCAGCCTGAGCTTGGGCTGAATTCGATGATGTCTCTTTGTTCAAGGATTTATTGTGAACACGGACATTCGATAGGGTGTAACTGAGTTCATCTGCAGCTACACTTACAGGCACAAAGGGACTTTCCTGAAGGGTCCAACACAAGCCAAACTTCTTAGTAGAACATCTTGTCCTCTTAACTTTCCTGTTTTCTTTATACTCCTGTTAGCTCCTGTAGGATGGTGTTCTGGTCATTTTTAACCATGCTAGCAGCATGGCTGTAGGGATTACAATGTTGATCTGTCAATATCTTATTCAGTCCACCACTTTGGTCCAGACTGAAATATCTCAACACCTACTGGATGGATTGCCATGGAATTTTGTACAGAAAGTCTTGGTCCCCGGAGGATGAAGTCTCATTAATTTGGTAGTCCCCTGATCTTTCCTGTAGTGCGAGCAGGTTGACATTTATGGTTCAGAGTGACATATCTTGAGAACTATTGGATGGATTGCCACAAGATTTGTCACAGATATTCAAGATCTCTAGAGTATAAATTCTTCATGCTAACAGGCTGAACCAAGATAGTGAACATAGTAAACATTATGCCTGCTAAACAACAGCGTGTTAACATTGTCATTGTGAGCATCTTAGCATACAGTACTGACGTAAGTACAGCCTGCTGCTAGCATAGCTTAGTCTTGTTGAACTTCAACAGACTTACCTTCTTTTTAATATTTTTTAACATTCATGTTTGGTAAACCCAGCCTGTTGAGTTCTATTTTTGTGTGTTGTTTTTTGTTAGTTGGTGACAAGGTGCCTGCTGACATCAGAGTGACCTCTATAAAGTCCACCACCCTGCGAGTGGACCAGTCCATCCTCACAGGTATTCCTCATCTCTCATCAGACACCAAACCATCCTGCTTCAAGGCTTTCACAGAATTCAGATAGAGTATGCTCCCTTGCACCTTTATTGCATGGACTTAGAAGACCTAAGGTTATAGGCATTCTACAATTTTAGGCTCTGTGACAGTACTTTCTACCCCTTTAGGCTTGGAGTTTAACTTTGTTCGGCTCTGTTACTGTCGAAGCATCCCATTGTTGGTCTACTAATCACCTCATATCTAATCTTGTACAATTATTTTGTACAATCTTTTCTTTAGGGGAGTCTGTGTCCATCATCAAACACACTGACCCTGTTCCTGACCCCAGAGCTGTCAACCAAGACAAAAAGAACATGCTGTTTTCTGTAAGCACATCCCCCTGCAGCTTGCTGAGTCATGTTTATCTTCTGCCTTTATATCAGAAATGAATGTCTTTATAGACAAAGCTATACAACCCTGACTTTTGGTCACATGGTTGAACGTAGTCACTGCAGTTCTCAGAGAGGTTATCACTGTTTATGATTCATTGCTCTATTAGATGGAAGCTCTCTTCTCTTATGTTCGGCAAAATGTCTTTATAATAAATAATGATGCTATAACCGATTTGGTCAGAGAGATGAATATGAGGCTTCTCCAATATTCAATTTGACAGATTTTTTCTGCTTCACTTCCCCGCACTCATTTCTCTTTTCTTTTTTTTCTTTTTTTCCTCAGGGCACAAACATTGCTGCAGGCCGCGCCATAGGTGTTGTCGTCGCTACTGGTGTTGCCACAGAGATCGGTAAGATCCGTAATCAAATGGCATCTACAGAACAAGAGAAGACGCCGCTGCAGCAGAAGCTGGACGAGTTCGGCCAGCAGCTCTCCAAGGTCATCTCCCTGATCTGCGTGGCTGTGTGGGTCATCAACATTGGCCACTTCGGAGACCCCGTCCACGGCGGCTCTTGGGTCAGAGGAGCTATCTATTACTTTAAGATTGCCGTGGCCCTGGCTGTGGCGGCCATCCCCGAGGGCCTGCCTGCTGTCATCACCACCTGCCTGGCCCTCGGCACGCGTCGCATGGCCAAGAAGAACGCCATCGTTCGCAGCCTGCCCTCAGTAGAGACCCTGGGCTGTACCTCTGTTATCTGCTCCGACAAGACGGGCACCCTCACCACCAACCAGATGTCCGTGTGCAGAGTAAGTGGCAATCAGGAAACTAAAAAATGCTTTTGTGCAGTTATACAGTTTAGCCTATAGACCAACGTATTACTGCATTCCTTTAACACAGCTGAATTGGTTCAGAGCAGAAACTGAATCCTAAGTATTTAATTTCTGCATCCTGTCATTTGATTGACACTTCATATAAAGCTCCTGGGAATGTCCTTTTGAAAAAGTGTTATGGAGGTGAATTCTACAAGAGTTTGCTGTTCATTATTGATCCCAATCTCTGCAGTTAATCCATCTTTGAGATTTCTCTTTTTTTCCCCTTGTGGTTTTTCTTTTTTTCTTTTCGTGCAAGAGGGATGGAAAATCCTAGTGGTGTTGTAATGTTTACTTCCATTTGGCAGGTTTGAGATAGCTGCTGGTGGAGTAGTACAGGCTGGCATGACCCAGCAGCACCCAGAGCGCTACAGCATATCACCAGATCAGCTCACACATTCGCAATGAAGGTTTCCAAAATGTCACATCGCCTGAATAAACATTTTTACAGTGATCCATATCATGAACTGTCCTTTAGGTTTCAGTGTATAAATGGTCTATATATAATTACATTAGACAAACACTGAAAGATTTAACCACAACTATTCATGAGTATTCCTGTAGCACATAGCCTCACCCTTTTCTTTGTTAGTGTTTGTGTGTGTGTGTGTGTGTGTGTGTGTGTGTGTGTGTGTGTTGCTCGCTAGTCGTCTTTGCTCCAAGCACAGAGTAAATGCCAGCGCTGCTGTTTGTTTTGGCTCCTGTTAAAGTCTCTAGCTCTACACACCTAATCTTAGTTAACACCTCTTGTCCTTACATCCTCCATCTCACCTCAGCTGATGACCTCAGAGGTACTGGCCAGTATGTGTAGGGCAGCACTAAAGCCATGTCCACCGGACTACTGTCACCGGCAGTGTTGGCAGCTCATTCAGTGATTTCCAATAGAAAGTCTGGATGTCATGCATTAGTTTATTGATTACTGAAAGGGGACTTATTACTGTTTTCATAAATAGGTTGCTTAAAAGACATTTTGAAGTCTACTGTAGAGGTCTTCACGGGTCAAAAATCTTGGACCCCATCAGAAATGAACCCGTGGAACCCAGTGTGCATAAACAAGTTTTCAAAACAGAGAGACCCTGTTCGAATAGACCTGAGGATAATTAGACCCAATCCAAAATGCAGTTGACCCGAACAGCCCCTAATAGAGAGAGAACAACAACATCAATTAGCTATCAATTAACAAGGTCGAAAACAGCAGTAATATAATAATGTCTTAAGAATGAATGAAAAGCCACAGAAACTTCACTCCAAAAATAATTTATATATTTGCTTCAAAGACTAATTTATAGTATAATACTTGAAAGTCCTGCCCCCCCCCATACCAACAGTAAAATATTCTGTAGCCAATTTTGGAAATATGTAACTTTTGCTGAACAGTGAAAA
Organism: Siniperca chuatsi; assembly: GCF_020085105.1. Taxonomy (NCBI): domain Eukaryota; kingdom Metazoa; phylum Chordata; class Actinopteri; order Centrarchiformes; family Sinipercidae; genus Siniperca; species Siniperca chuatsi. The sequence goes on from NC_058055.1 coordinate 6,360,936, forward strand.
CCATGTTTTAACATTTACCATTATTCCGTCATTTGTGGCCACATTGAACAAAGTCATCTAGTTGTGATATTTAATGACTGTAGTTAATGCAGAAGCTGATTGTCCCATAAGACTGCATGTAGTGCTTTGGCTGTGTTTGGACATCACTTATTCCAGTCAAGAAAAGCCAGGAGAAAGAATATTTTGACTTCTATATAATCCTCTTTGTCTCTGCATATGCATTGTATTTCCTTGCTTTTTCAAAATGGAGTTAGCATCGGAGGACTGTGCATTTCCTGTATGGCACTCTTGTTCTTGCTGTATAAAGGCCCCTCCCTCCCCTTGCTCCCCGAGATGACGTGGAGTGTCTGTGTGATTAATGCGTAGCAGCAGGGAGTTCCCTCTAGCAGGAGAGACATGGAGGAGTGATCTCACCACAACCCTGAAACCCTCCCAGAGAGAAAAAGAGCAGGCAGGCTGCTGCTGGTAAATATTGACTTTCTGCTTCCACCTATATTCCCTGGCCTGCTGCTCTCAGCTCTCTGGTGGGAGATAAGAGGGCACATACACACTCATACTCTCACAAATAAAACCTAACTTCCGCTTTGCAGTTTTTTTCTGTTTCCTGGAGATAGTCATTTTCGTGGTCGCTTAAGTCGTCACTTCTCGTGTTCGTTGTATGGTTGTACTGCTGTGTCTGCTCTGTTTTTCTGGTTTTTGTACATCAAGGTCTAATGCCCACATGAATGTTTCCCCAGGCTTATCCATCTGTGCTTATTCTTGGACTGGTCTCCAGCCAATGACCCTGATAGCTCCATGTGTCTCCCTTGCCTCGGGGGTATCCCCATATCCACAGGATTTCCAGGGATTCCCTCTGTATCCTGACACCGCACTTCCCTTTTCCCTTCGCACACACACACGAAGAGACACGACGAACACATGCACACATTAAAAGGGGTTACTAACCATTCATCCCCACGCAAGCTCAGAGGAAGTGAGTAGAAGAACACAAACTTGTGCCGCTACCACTGAGTCACATGGCTCACACTGTGCCTTGTTTCCTTGGAGACCACAGCGGATCACATAGTGAGGGAAAACTGACCACAGATGAAAGAACAATCTTATTTTATTCCTTTGGCCTTGCTCTGTGTGTGCTGTATGTGCTTTTGTGTGTTATTTGGTCCTTTAGTCACTGTTGATTTGATATAGAATAGCGGAACAGAGTGTACCGAGCCTGATGACCTTTGTGAAATTAAGAATTGAGCAGAAGGGTGAAGCTATTTAAAAGTTCTTTAAAGGGACAGTACCAAAATGAAATGAAAAATCAAACAAAATATAGGGAATGATTGAGTGCTGTTTGGACGATGTTTCAGTGAGACATTTGAGGCCAATTTCAGGATATCTTTTAAACTTCAGTACTTTTCCCGGGCTTTCTACTGTATCCAATGTGGCTTTTTGAACTTAAGGTTACTCATATTTAGTCCTGGCTTATTTGGCTACACCCATACTGCAAGTGTGGTTTAATACTACAGCAAACACTCCTTGAGCAACCACTTTGTCAGAAATACAACAGAAGAGCAACTGGTGTATTTCATTACAGTGCAGCCAAGCAAACTCATATTGTTTTAATAAAAAAAGTCAGGCAATAATTGGCCTTTTTCCATTATGCCATGAGTGTGAGTAGTTTTCCACAAAACAGCATTGCGCAGTAAAGTTGGTTACCTAGCTGAGAAGTTGGAGGTGTGCAGCTCGTCGCCTGCAGCTCTTCATCTAACAGCTCCCTGCGGCTGCTCCTGACTGCTCCTCTACTCCCTGCAATATTTCAAACCGATCTGCTGTCAAACTCTGCTGAAAATGACAGCTGTCTTTTTTTGTAGATGCATTTTTGACGATTGCGGTCAGTGATATCCTTGGTGACGAATGCATTGTGTTTTCTGTGACTGCTTCACAATATAAGCCACTCAGTGTTTCCACAGTTGACTGTTTTTTAATGTGAACTAGCAGGGCCGAACTAACGAGGTAGAAAGTGAGCTGTGGGCTGCTGCGTTCCCAAAGTTGGTTTGGTTAGAAGTTGATTAAGCGCAAATTTAAGAACATGTACCATGTAAGCATAACATCAATTGAAATTAAAGGTATTAAAACTTGGTTTTGACACAGGGTCACGAGATTACTGTAGGCATTAATGCAGGAATTGCCTTAAGGCCCTTAGAAGTTTAGTAACTTAATACAGCTCTGATGCTGTGTTAGGAGAGTGAACAGAAAACAGTGAGGCTGATCTAAGAGATAAACAATATCGCTGGATTACATGCATGCATCGTTTTCTGTGAATCCCTTGTGCGTAGGCAGGCAGTTTGAATCTTGTGTCAGAATGGTGAACTCTGCCACTAACAATGAAAACTACTACTTTATGAAGGGGTCATTTGTAAATCCATTTAATGGTTATTCCCGGAAAAAAATGACGGCCATAAATAGTATCAAAAATGTGGTTCGATTTCATGAAAATCTTAAAGTGGCAGTCCTTAAGATTTCAGTCCTGTTTGATTTGGCAACACTTAGCCACTGGTGCTAACAGAAAATGTGGTTTAATACTGAAGGTCACAGAATTCTAGGGGCAGCAAAACAAACTATTGTCGTTTTAATAAAGAAGTCAGAAGAAGTAATAATTGGCCTTTTTCCATCATTCTGTGAGCAGCATGATCTGATTTTATGCTGCACACGGCATGAGTCTGCCAACAGCAGGGCCCAGTGAAAGGAGTTGGTTACCTGGCTGAGAAGTTGGAGGTGTGCAGCTCGTCGCCTGCAGCTCTTCATCTAACAGCTCACTGCGGCTGCTCCTGACTGCTCCTCTACTCCCTGCAATATTTCAAACCGACGTGCTGTCAAACTCTGCTGAAAATGACCGTTGCCTTGTTTTTTGATGAACGATAGCAGTCAGTGTCAAGCTCACTGAAAACGCATTGCATTTCCTTTGACTACTTCATAATAAAAGTCAAGTTGTGTTTTGCCAGTTAAATGCTTTTAATGTGAAACTGCGTCAGTAGGAAATGTTCGGTTTGCATTCGCAGTAACTTAATACAGCATTTTTCCCGGGAATGTCGCCACAGACACCCAGTTCGTAACACTGCAAATGGAAGGGCTTTCATATGTTTTTGTCAGTGGGCCATTGGCTCAATCCATCAAACCATTGTGTTAACTCATTTGGCGAAAGATAGCGACTAGTGAACAGACATTTATTTAAATGAAAATCTTTGAGATTGCCACTTTAAGGATTATAACTTTAAATTGCCTCTGATATGGTGTAAGTAAATAATGACCTTTTTATACCCACAATTTTATCTCAAGCCTGTATTTTTTGGATTCAAAACCACATGTCACAGAAATTGACACATGTACAGCTGAATGAAACTCATTAAGCTACAACTTCAAATCTCCCTCTCAATAGTGCCACTGTTTATTGGAGTAAAAGAAGGAAAATGTCAACACTGTTGATGACAAAAATTACAATTACATGTTCTCACAAAAGCTATAATCTCACGGAGGCTATAATCATGATTCAGTATGCCAGTTATTTATAACTGACTTTCATCGTGTCCAGACAAGACTACATCATCAGACTAAATGTAGTGACCCTGATGCAGCAGAGAGTTGTTAAAGAATAATTACTCCCATTGAAAGGGTAAAACGTACCTTTTAAGGCTAATGTGCTAGAGGGACAACAGCTACCTCTCATCTGAAGTGTGCCATTGATTTTGTGTTCCTTTTTAAATGGGTGGGTGCTGGTAAGTCATCGACACACATACACACACACACACACACACACACACACACACACTTACTGACAGAAGACAAGTTCAACCAAATTGCTGCTTCATTAATTCTTCAATCAGTCAGATTTAATGGAGTTAAGCTAGGTTGTGGGGGTGTTTTCACTCTGTGTATGTGTGTGTATTTGCTGAACTTAAGTGTCAAGTTATTAAAAAAGCTGAATATTAATAAAGAAATAGGGGTCAAGGCCAGTCTTTGAGCATACTGTAAATGTGTTTATGCCATTCAGATAAGGAATTTAGATGCACAGAGAGGCCTTGGACTGTGAATGGTGTTGTATCTCAGTCTTATAAACCACCAGCCACAACACTCGCTCCTTGTTTTTATCGATATATTAGTATTACCAGTGCATCATGAACCGCCCTTCCTGGGGGGATTACAGGAAAAAAGATTTGCCAACAAAGCAGCCAACAAAGCAAATCCTTGGACAGCTCTGGGACTCCAGCTCTTTCTCCTACTTTCTCTGACTTATGCTTTGTTTTCCAGCAGTTGACTGGAGCGTGTATGGCAGTGTGAGTGACTGATGAAGCTTTACATCAAGACATGTGAGCAGTGCAAATCCCATGTTGCCTGCATGTTTGGAAACACTAAAGAATCAGGGAAAGAGGCATCAATACAGCAACTGCTGTACAAACTGGTTGTCAGTGGGTGGAAAAGCCTTTTCTTAACTCTTGGTCGCAGTTTGAACTCCACCTCTCCAGTGACCCTTTTTCCAGACTGCAGAGTACTTCCTGTTTACAGCCACTATTTGGTTTTCAAATGGCTTTACAATCTTTTATTTACTTGGAGTCAAGAAGTAAGGCAAGAATAATTGGTCTTTTGTGCATCCTGCTTCTTAGTATTTACACAAGATACAGCCGTCATTGTTTATCTGAAGTGTGTTTTGACACCATAAGGCTGTGTGTGAATTGGAAGATACCGCCATGGCAGCAAATCACTTCTGGCAATTTGATTGCTCAGGATGTACATCACCACTACATTTCCATGTTGGCATACTGTGACAAAGGTGTTATATTACCTCTATGGGCAACTGAAGGACATGCCCACACCTCAGAGCTGTTTTCCCAAAATGAAACATTGGATGATTAACCTCTTAAATCATGTTTTTCAGCTTAACCCCTTAACGTAGGGCTATGTAACTTTTACAAATGAAAAGTTGAATTGATAAGTAATAAAACGCTTGCTCAGTTCCTTACACTCAGGGGTTTTTCTGTTACAGCCTTACTGTTCTTCTATGAGAAGCTTAATGTTAGCTAACATTAGCAAACTTTAGATAGATATTGCTGTAGATATTGAGTACCTACACTGACATTATGACTCTGCTTTTGCTAATGTTTTAGCATATAATATTATTCCATAATTGTTCCTTGTGGCCACAGTGACTGCCGTGCAAAAGTCACATAGTCTCGTTTTAAGTCACTTTTAAGAGGCAGTTTATGTAGACAAAATATTTTTTCCACACAGTATGACCATATCATATAAATATCATGTATATGTTTGTTCTGACACTTAACTGAAGCTACGATGTACTCTAACTCAAAATGCCATGGTGTACCATTACACAAAATGTAAATATTCCAGATATCCTGTGCATCATTTTATAAACATTTTCCCACATGTAAAGACCCAATCTATAATTTTTGACCATGTAAATTACAGATATGTTTGCATGTATAATGGAAGAGTTGGACTTAATGATGACAACTTAGAGAGAATATACTTGGATCTGAACAATGTTTGCCCAAGCAACATGCTTTAATTGTGAATCCACTACAGGGTAGAGAATAAAGGAAAAGTTTACTTATTATAAATATTTACTGTGGTCATTAGTGTGACTATCTACTTACTTGACCAATTAGCTTACTATACTGCCTTTGTTTGTGTTTGCCTTTTCTCCTCTTCAGATGTTCGTTGCAGACAAGGTGGAAGATTCAAGCTGCACCCTTCATGAGTTCTCTATAACTGGTTCTACATATGCCCCTGAGGGACAAATGTGAGTGTCACATTTTAAAGATGTATTACTTTTATTGGGGAAAGTCTGTCCACACTAATACCTCATTATGTGAAAAATGTCTGTAGTCCTTGCAAATTTTACCAAAGCATTTTATGCGGAACTCAAGAAAGAACTTGTTCCTCTTTCCCTCATCCTGGCTTTGATGAAATTAAAAATTTTCAAAACTAGATATAATATAAATAGATGTAGTCAAGCAATCTGTGATGTGGTCTGTGGTCCTTGATTTGTTATATCACGGCTAATGATTCCCAAAAATTGTTTCTAGCTGGACTTTATGTGTTGCTTGGTCATTTCTGCGACAACCAGGGAAATAGTAATCCTGGAAGCTTCTGTTGCTTATTGTTGTCTATGCAAGAAAAATACACTCATAGTAACAATCATGTAAAACCATAACACCTTCAAGCCTAAGCCGCATTGTATTCCTATTGCATTACACACCCTCTTGGTTATAATAGCATGAACTTGGGCAGATAAACTGAACAAAGTGCCATATCAGAATGTTTTAGCAAATATGTGTTTGCGGAGGAATATAGGTAGGTGGCTAGTCATTAGGTAGGAGAAGGATTCTACAGTTCATTGTGTATTCATGTTGTTTATTTTGCTGTTTGGTGAGTACAGCACTCTGACTGCACGAACCTGTCGATTTCATAACAGCAGAGTGTGGGTTATTGTGTGGGAGCTTCGCTAGCAACGGTTGCAGTCTCTACTGGGAAGGGATCCATGGTTGTCATGCAATCAGCGCTGCTTGTCGGGAACACACACACGCACACGCGCCCACACACACACACACACACACACACACATATACACTGTTTACTACTGTACAACCACTGTTTCTTCAGTCAACTTTGGAATGCTAAACAACTGAATGTCTTCCCCACTCATACATATTGATGAGGTTACTGTGTCTGAGGTGTAGTGAACTGTGAAGTGTTTTTCCCTTGTGTTTTGCTGATGGAAGTGACATTTCTGTGTGTGTGTGTGTGTGTGTGTGTGTGTGTGTGTGTGCGCGTGTGCGTGTATTTTCCTTCCAGACTGAAAGGAGACAGGCCCGTTCAGTGTGGAGACTATGATGGACTTTTGGAGTTGGCCACTGTGTGCTCTATGTGCAATGACTCTTCATTGGACTATAATGAGGTCATTAACACAGACACACACACACACACACACACACACACACACACACACATACAGATAATTGTAGAGAATTTGTTTCCTCTTCTATATTTGACATCATTTTTAAGAACCATCATTTCTATGCAAAATAAACCCATCTGTAACACATACAGCATTGTGTAGGTTAGGTTTCTTTGTAAATCCCCTCATGCATTTACAGTATGTATATACACACTGCAGTGACTCCATAAAAGGTAGAACTGGAACACACACACGCTTCAGAAAGCCTTCTCTTCTTCAGCTGAGCTAATTTTACTCTGATGTATGATCTTTTTCTCTGGTTTGGATTGCTTTTCTCACCTCTTTGTCATCACCGTGGTATCATGGTAACCATGCTGAGGAGAGAGGCCAGGGATAAGGCGCCTCTCAACTCCCATGTATCCTCCCAGACTAACTGTTTCTGTTCTTGTAAATGGTCGTTTTGCCACCAATTTTGCACGTTTTTGAATAAAGAGACTGAATGTGAGATCAAAGTGTGCTAAACCAGGGGGGAGCTAGGTGTTTTATTGCTGTCTATGCCCAGTCACACAAACAAATGATGTGTGGTACGCCATTACTGCTTCATCTCACATACTCCACATCTCAGCTGGCAAGGGCTCACACTTAAAAACACTTTGCATGTATGACTCAACGTTTGCGGAGGCAGAGGTGAATGACCTACTGATTTGCTGTGGAGTCATTCTTGTGTCATTTTGAAGAGGGTCGTTCACATTTAACAATGGAGACAGTGTATGGGTGTAAGGCTGTTTCTCCTCACATTTGATCTAAAATGTGTCATTATAAAGGCGTCTGAATCAAATGACTCAATCACTCTTCAAATGCTTACTGTATCCCCCGGCATCTATAAAATACTTTCTAAATCCAAGAAACAGTTCAGAAGAATGTTTTGATGTATTTCTGTTCTCTCGTAGGCCAAAGGGGTTTATGAGAAGGTTGGTGAAGCCACAGAGACGGCTCTCACAACCTTGGTGGAGAAGATGAACGTCTTTAAGACGGACCTGTCTGGACTCAGCAAGGTGGAGCGTGCCGGGTCCTGCAACTCGGTGAGCTACCTGTGGAGATGTGTGTGACCCTGCAGTGTGATGTTTGTCTGTATTAACGGGGAACTCCACCGACTTTACACATCAATTGTTGTAAAGAACAAAAATCTTTTGTGTCTCCTTAAGGAGATAAATTGAGACTACAAGTTTGAAAATGGGGGGGGGGGATCTGGGGGTGTGGAGAAAGAAGTCAGCTAGCATACCACACCCGAATCTCTGACCCAACGGTGGGCGGTCGAGTTGCATTGTGGGTAATATAGCTGCCAGGTTTTGACAAGGAAGAAGAATACGTGCAATAAAAAAGCTGAATTTATTCTGATCCTTTTTTAAAAAACTGTCCATTGTGAGTCTGACAATGTTATAGGAGTGCAATGCTGAATCTGTGACTTACAACAGTCAACAGGTCAGGGTTCAGTGTCTTACTCTTAAACTGTCTTGAACTATTTAATGAAGCACCAGGTTGTTGATAGAGACATATGTTTGACTTCAGGGTGTGAACCTGTGATTGTTTAGTTAGGAGTTAAAAACATCACCCACAAGAATATTTAAAATGTAATTTAACAAAAGCTGTACAAAACAGCTGAAGAGACAGCAAGCCCGCCTGCTGCATTACTTTGAGTTTAGGTCAGTTTTGCACAAAGCTAGCTGCAGCTTATCACAAATTAAGTGCTTGATCTCCTGTAAGAAGATGTCAGGTGAACTGTGCATGAGAGTATGTCTTAGTGTCTGAACGACCAATGGATCACTAAGCTGATGTTGGTGTTCCAGTGCCGAGGGGCCTGTCATCCACTGTGTTGAAGCCAGTCACCTCTGGCTCGGAGCCTTTTCACTCCACTGTAGGATAAAGGTCATTAAAATCCCTGTTGGTCTCACTTCCAGGAAGAACAAAGCTTGTCAGTAACAAACGCTTTGGAGTCTCAGGTGAGATGAGCCTTGTAGTGACAGAAGTCAGAGGGGTAGAGAAGCAGAACTCTTATTGAATGTTTTCTGGTTTTAATGCAAACCTCTGAAAAGGCCCAGTACACCTGCTTAATGGATCAATGCTTAACAATAACAAGCCTCTCAGCTAATTTTAGATGAGATGACCTTAACTTTTCCAAATCTCTGCTGGGCGTACACAGCAAGAAAACAGAAGAAAGAGGAGGAGGATGATTTTCCAGCATGCCATGCTGAGACAAACTCCCATTGCTCTCCCTGTTTGATAGAGAGGAAAGGTTTGTCACATTGACAGATTTCAGGACATCCGTCAGATGTTTGAAGTCCCCTGTCAGGGTGTGTGTACATCACAGCCGTCTGGCTGGACAGAGAGCATGATCAGTGTTATCAACACAGACTATGAGATCGAGGGACACCTACTGGTAGAACAAGACATGACACTAAATGCAGATGATACATTATGTAAGGAATAGGGATGTATTTAGGCTGAATTTTGTGTTCCTACAGTAAACCTTCAGTATTTTGGTCTGCCTTCTCTTTAGCATTTTGCTATTGTTCTTCCAGTTGTTGTTGCTAACTGTGCTCAGCCAGGTCTATATTATCATCATGTGCTGTTGTACACAGACGTATGAGGCAGCAGCCGGGCATCCAGACAAGGTGGTTGAGTGCTTGGTCTAAAGTGTCATCCTTCAGCTGTCAGAAGCTCAGCCAAACCTCTCAGTCACCCACCAGCTGCCAGCCTGACTGCTGTCCAGCTACTTAGCTCAAGTAGCTGTCACTTTCTTCTTCTTCTTCTTATTTCTACTTTTTTCTCCCTCTTTTTCATCCATCAGGTGATCAGGCAGTTGATGAAGAAGGAGTTCACTCTGGAGTTCTCTCGTGACCGCAAGTCCATGTCTGTCTACTGCACCCCCGTCAAGCCGGGCTCCCAGAGCAAGATGTTCATTAAGGCATCAATGAATAATACAATCACAAATACACAGATATATGTACTTTACATCACTTCCATTTGTTGTCATTGTTGATTGATGTTCTTCTCTCAATTAAATTCCTCCTCACAGGGCGCTCCAGAGAGTGTGATTGAGCGGTGTCAGTACCTGCGGGTGGGAACAGGGAAGGTGACACTGACACCAGCCCTGCGTGACCAGCTGATGTCTAAGATCAGGGAGTGGGGGACAGGCAGGGACACCCTGCGCTGCCTGGCACTGGCCACTCATGACACCCCGCCACGCAAAGAGAACATGGACTTGGAGAATTCCAGCAAGTTTGTGGAGTATGAGGTACAGTAGAGGGCCGTGGTAACATCAGAAGTTTAGCTTAGGAATCTATGTTGTTCAAATAGGCTCACATTAAAGTCTTTCTTTTTTAAATAAGCACTCCCATTTTCAGAATTTAAAGAAATTGTTTGACATTTTGGGAAATATGTAATATATTATACATATAATATATATATGTGCTGAAAACTGCAAGTTGTCCCTTTGACATTTTATTTTTTTGTAAAAATTAAACAAGTGAGCAATAGAGAGCCGAAGTCACGATGTCACGTTCGGGCTAGCTTCTGTTCCACTAGCTTCTGTTACTCAATGCAACCTCTCATTCAGCATTTCTTTCATCGTTTTTTCTGTGAAAGTGTGTTTCTGGGGTTTACGGTCCATATAAGACACTCGCCCATGGACGACATTTGTCAAGCCATAACATTAACCCCCAATGGTCTAGGACTAATGGAAAATGGTGTTCCTTAAAAGCCGCTAAAACATAAATATTGACTAAACAATTATATTAGATCGATTTAAAAAAATAAAAATAAAATAAATTTAAGTATAGTGTATATGTGTATGTATATATATATATAGTATTTTTCGTTATTTGCAAATTACAAATGTCAATGTGATTTTTGAATGAGGTTTTCTTACTTCTGGAACAGAACCGAGAAGTTACGGTTTCACTTCGGCTCTCTATAACGTGTTAATTAGTGAGCTTCAGAGGTGCTGGTAGGCAGATTTTCTTTTTACTTTGGACAGAGCCAGGCTTGCTGTTTCCAGTCTTTACGCTAACTGTCTCCTGGCTGTAGCGTCATATTTAACAGACAGATATGAGAGTTGTAGTGATCTTCTCATCTAACTCTCAGAAAGAAAGCAAATAAGTGTATCTCCCAAAATGTTGAACTATTCCTTTAATGTCATCTTTGCTGTTGTCTGTCCTTTGTTTGAACCACAGTAGTGATTAAATCTTTATCCACTTGAAGCATAAAGCTTTTACACTGGGTTCATCTTCCCTGAAACAATTCCTTTGTTGTGTAGAAAGTAATCTATTTGATGTTTTCAACAGCAGTACAAATAAAAAGAGGTGACTTCCATTTCTATCAAACTGAAGGGAGATTTTGTTTTGTTTTGCAACATAATCCTCTCTCTTTTTTTTTTTTCTGTTTCCATTCAGTTGGGTCTCACGTTTGTTGGCTGTGTGGGCATGCTCGACCCACCCAGGAAGGAGGTGATCGGTTCAGTGAAACTGTGCAACGAGGCAGGTATACGTGTTATCATGATCACAGGAGACAACAAAGGCACAGCTGTGGCCATCTGCAGACGAATTGGCATCTTCGGCGAGGATGAGGACGTGACGGGAAAGGCCTACACAGGCCGTGAGTTCGATGATCTCCCGCAGGAGGCCCAGAGAGAAGCCGTGAAACGGGCGCGATGCTTTGCCCGCGTCGAGCCAGCCCACAAGTCTAAGATCGTCGGATATTTGCAATCATTCGATGAGATTACTGCCATGGTGAGGAGAAGGGATGATGCAACTTGCTCTAATTAATTCTTACTAGTGTAAATCTCTACTACTACTTCTTCTTCCTGCCCTACACTGGCACCCACCCATCCCCTTCAACTTTTACACTTTTTGTATTTTTCCTTTGTCATATATTTCTTTATGACTGTTGCAAGGCAAAAAAAATGCTTTTTCTCCATCCTTCAACTGCGCGTTATGTGAATGACTTGTGGAGAATGCATGAGAAGAGGCCAGTGAGGCGTGACATGTTTCAGGTCTCTCTGAGGCTGCTCTCTCAGACACTGCTATCAAAAGCTGTCATCCCTGGCCCGCTCTGCTGCTTCCTATCTGACACACGTCTCAGAAGAGGGGTTGATCCGAGGGGAAGATGGGAGGGAGGGAGACAACAATATCACCATTTCCCTGTCAGACTAACTCCACCATTCACTGCAGTCTAAAGCCGCTTTAGGCCGTGACAGATTAATATATCGCACTTGCTCAGGTTTAGCTTAATCCTGTCTGGATCTGAAACGATAATGAGATAGAGGTTCATTTTCAGTCATTATTAGTACGTTAGACCAATCTCTGTTTAAAGAATAATTTTCTCTAAAAATGTAATGTGGGCTCAGTATTTTAAGAATGAACAAGTTGAGGCAAGAGTAGTAACAAGAGGTTTATTCAGCTTTCTGCTCCAAATATTCCTCTGTTACTTGAAACTAGTTCTTAATACTGTTGCAGTGTCCTTTAAAGTCCGCCTCTGTTTACAATTAATGTTGCAGCCTCAGAAAAAAAATCTTTTTGAAATGAGGGGTCTTTTTATTTATATATACATATAATTAATGTTTTGGGATTGTTCACATAATCAGGAATTCAAATACCATCCTGTGAATCAGGTTTTCTGATGCATTAATGACACAAGTAATCTTTCCCCGTCACAGACAGGAGATGGTGTGAACGATGCCCCGGCCCTGAAGAAAGCAGAGATTGGCATCGCCATGGGCTCCGGCACAGCAGTGGCCAAGTCAGCATCTGAGATGGTGCTGTCCGATGATAACTTCTCCACCATAGTGGCTGCCGTGGAGGAGGGCAGAGCCATCTACAACAACATGAAGCAGTTCATCAGATACCTCATCTCCTCTAACGTGGGAGAAGTAGTCTGGTGAGGAACGGAAACATGCTCAGATACAGCCACCATGTGGGACTATCTTCACCTTCAATCTGACGTCCTCAGCTAATGTTTGTGTGTCTTCTCACTGTCCGTCTCCAGCATCTTCCTGACCGCCATCCTGGGTCTCCCTGAGGCTTTGATTCCAGTCCAGCTGCTGTGGGTTAATCTGGTGACCGATGGCCTGCCTGCCACCGCCCTGGGCTTTAACCCCCCAGACCTGGACATCATGGACAAACCTCCCCGCAACCCCAAGGAGCCTCTCATCTCTGGCTGGCTCTTCTTTAGATATCTCGCCATTGGAGGTAGTATAAGCTCTGACCTGAACACACTTCTGTGAATCAATGTGCAATTACATCAGAATGTAGACGGGTTCCTAGTTTACAACTGAGAAGGCGTGCACAGTAAGAGGGTTGAAGAACAGTTGCTACAATGTCATGGTAGCTTATATATGGACATTTTCAATATTTAAAAATAAAGAAACATGTTGGAAACCAGTAAAATTACTTTTTAGAAGTGAATAAACAACCCCAGGTTAAAAGCGTATGTTAGCATACCAAAAAAAAACGTTAGCATATATGAAATTCCTGCTATTTGCCTGCATAAGTTAAGAGCACAGATGTCCCAAATATATCAACATCAAAATCCAGATGTCAGGACTCCAGATGTATTATCAATTTTGAACTCAAACTGTGTCAACACAGGATCATGAAAAGAGACTCTGCACACCTGTTTGTGATTTTCTTTTTCTCTAAAATATTATAAGCATAACAACTTTTTCCATCCAAAGCCATCAGTCTGCCTCCAAGTCCCACACTGAAACTCTAAACGCATGTCAAACTGATCACCAAAGCATTGATCACAGAGCCTAATAAAGTTTTCCACTAAACAGACATAAACAGGCAATAATAATCTGAGTTGTCTTACCTTAAAACTGGTGCAAAACCATTGACAACCTTGTTAAAATCCAGGGCTCTGGCCAGATCGCTACATTTAAATATCCAACTATGCATTCTGAGCTAACAGGGAGGTTTCCTGTTTGGGATCTTGAATATTTTCCACCCATTACTTTAGTGATTCATGCAGCACAAAAATAATTTCTCATGTTAATCTCCCCATTGCATGAGCACAATGACATCATTTGGAAATCCATCTATAGTCTCTATAGTATAGAAACCAATTTCCCTCCTGGGTATAAACATCATCTATGTATATAGTTATAGCAAGCTTTGACTTTTCTTTTTCCCTGACAGCTGTCTGTGACAAATGTCATCAGACGGCATCTGGTGTGAATATATGTCTCTGACTGCTTTTCCTGTAGGATATGTGGGTCTTGGAACAGTGGGTGCTGCCACATGGTGGTACTTGTTTGATGAAGAAGGCCCACAAGTGTCTTTCTATCAGCTGGTGAGTTGCAAAACATTGCTCTGCTAAGTCTGTCTTCTTTACACACACAGTCCCATCCTCAGAATACTGGGGGGTTTCTGTTGTGTTCTGATATGTACCCCCTCTCAGCCTTCTTTACATCTGCCGCTGTTGGACACAGTAATGTTTGGTGATCCCAGCAGTGTACAGAAAAAGGAAGGGAAGTAAGTCCTATGTGGTTCGATTGCATACAGGATGGGAATGAAGCCAAGGTTCAGCAGCTGTTCCCCCATCAGATCTGAGCTCCATCAAACCAGGTCGCAGAGGTCCTGGTGACAGCCTGATGACACGCATGCAAGCGCAGACACACGTACACATACACACACTAACTCCTGTCTGTCTCTCTCTCTGCAGAGACACTTCATGCAGTGTACTGAGGAGAACCCCATGTTCCAGGGCATAAACTGTGAGGTGTTTGAATCCCGCTACCCCACAACCATGGCCCTGTCTGTGCTGGTCACTATCGAAATGTTCAACGCACTCAACAGGTCAGTCATCCTCTGTTGTGAAGTCAGGGTAAACACTCCTTAAATGTCACGGCTGTCAGATATTTATTAAAAAGAAGACACTGTCATCCAACAAGACAGCACTCCCTTTGAGAAAGAATTACACAGCCGTGTGATGGATAACAGCATGGTTTCCATGCCAGAAAAACACATCCATCACAAACATTAACTCTTCTGACCGCTGAAGGACTTAATGTTGCTGTTTATAATGGCCATATATTTTAGATTCGGCATTTGGTGACTGTGGCAAAGGAATCAAACTTAGCCGCACATCTTAAGAAATGGAATAATGCTTATTTGGGGAGGCAGAAAATAAAAGGAACAGTGGTATGAAGGGAAAACTCCCCATGTTTTTGCCAGGATTGCTCATGGAGCAAGTCTGTCAGTAGCTCCCTATAGCAACAAATGCTAATGTCTCATTTAGGAAAGAATCTGAGAAAGGGAAGGTTAAAATAAAGAGCCGCCTGACTGATGAAAATGTTATCCCAAGCCAAGACAGTCAGTAAAACTGACAGAGGGGGACGCTTGTTTACATGATTGCTATCACCCATATAAGGGGGGGGGAGACTTGTTGTTATGATGCATTTAATATTACATTTGATGAATTGCAAAGACATTCTAATTAAATGTCAGTTTATTTCAATTGTAATTTTCAATTCAATTTTAATTGTAATGTAGTTTCTTACAGGAAACTAATGAAATCTTAAAGTCTGTGAGCTTCCCACATACTCTCGTTTGATCTTTGCAACATGATAATAACTTCCATGTAAGTCCCTAATGTCAAGCTGAGCAGCTAAATTGCTAACATGTCTTGATCTATTAAAACTTCTCCCCGCCAGTTTGTCTGAGAACCAGTCCCTGGTCAGGATGCCTCCCTGGGTCAATGTCTGGCTGCTGGGAGCCATCATCCTCTCCCTCTCCCTCCACTTCTTAATCCTCCATGTTGAGCCTCTGCCGGTGAGTACTCATCTATGGGACACTTGTAGACTCTGTCATTGAGCCTACTTTGGATCTATGGGTAGTTGTGAAAAATGCATACTGATTATACTCGTACACATCATGGATGACACAGACCTTGTTGTGAGCGGTTTCATGTAGCAACTATCGGTAGAAAGCAAATAGTTCCTACATGAAACTGCTCACAACAAATCTGTGGATTTTCTTGAGTAACCGGGTCATGATTTCTGGAAAGAGACATTGCTGTTGAGTTTTTCAAATGTATTTATTTGGTGCTTTGAGCACCACAAGCCGAGTGCCATCTAGTCCCATTATATTCAAAAAAGGCAGATATCTCCAAAACTCTGCACCTCACACCAAAACAATCTAGATGGATAAATAGCACTACAGGTAAGAGGAACAATATGTGTTTTTGATTTCGGGTGAACTGTCCCTTTTAATGTTGCAGTGTGGTGAGCTGTCAGGGTCTACCGTAGAAAAGGCTTCATTGCGCAGCCTCTACTGTAGCTCTGTCCATTATTAGAAGAGTGTCTGACTTTTTGATTTCCTCTGTCCTTCAGTTGATCTTCCAGGTGACCCCTCTGCGCTGGTGCCAGTGGATCATGGTCCTGAAGATTTCCATCCCGGTCATCCTCCTGGATGAGGCACTGAAATATCTGTCCAGGAACCATCTAGAAGGTATGCTGATACCTGTTGGTCCACTTTTCCAATGAACCAACCCATAAAAAGTGTGGTGTAAATAGTCTGAAATAGTTAAAGTTGGTGAAGTTTATTAAAATCAATCTCCTGTGATGTTGAAAATCAGATTTTGCTGACAAGTTTCTTCTGCTCTTTTTTCTCTCCTGCATTTCTAATTCAGCCTAAATTCTTTTTATCTCACCTTCTGTCAAAAGGTACTCTATTTCCAACCTCTTCATGCGTTCTTCTCTCTCCAGTAGAAACTCGCAGCTTTAGACCGATTGCTCTAGTTATTATGTGTTTTAAATGATGTGTTTTTTATCCCCGGCAGGTGATGAGGAGAAGAAATATCGGAGGAGATGGCAGCTGAACTAAGACCTCTCCCTCAACACACTCACACACTTAGACACACGCCTACCCTCTTCCCTTTATGAGCTAGGACCCTTTTCTCTCCCCTGTCCTCATTCCCCACTCCTGCATGTCCAACAAACCACCACTAGAAATGAGCAGGGCTTGCATGAGAATGAGTGTGCAAGAAGGAGAGCATGCGTGTTCCTGCGAGCATAGCTTTGTACGAGTGTGTGAGTAAATGAGCACTGTGTGTGTGTGTGTGTGAATGTGTGTGTGTATATGTGTGTGTGAACAGGCAGATGCAGGCCTGTCTTTATAGTTGCCAGAGCGAGAAACAACCGGAAAAAAAAAAAAGAGATAAAACTGCCCGGGGCTCTGCTTTTTAATGATTTCTGCTCATTGTTTTTTTGACTGTACAGTACAAACATAGTGGTGCAGTAACAGGACTTTGGGGAGGGAAGGGGAGGGAGGACAGGGGAACGGAGGTTGATAATACTGGGTGGGAGGAGGGGGTTGAAATTAGCACAGAGACCGAAAGAGAGATTGAGAGGCCTGCCATGGAGAGGAGACTGATGTACACACTGGCAAAGGAAGAGCATCAGCAAGAATGTGGAAGGTGAAAACAGCCGGCTCTCGAGGCGGCACGACCAGTGTAGAGAGCCATCGTACCTGTGTGTGTCCACAAAAACATTACCTGGAGGTACCGCCCAGGCTTCTGCTACCCACACTACTGGCACTGAATTCCAGCCAGCTCTGCAGGAGCACAGCCTCGACAGCACAACACAATTGTATCTCTGGCCAGTTTGTCACAGCGCTGCTCCTTCATCACTCTTCGTCTTTACTCTCAC
The DNA here is from genome assembly GCF_020085105.1 of Siniperca chuatsi. NCBI lineage: Eukaryota > Metazoa > Chordata > Actinopteri > Centrarchiformes > Sinipercidae > Siniperca > Siniperca chuatsi. Next base: position 6,378,596 of record NC_058055.1, read on the forward strand.
CACATACAAGGTCTGACTCCTGTTGATCGTGTTTTATGCAGAATTACTCTCCTTTTGCCTGTCTTGCTCTCTCTTTCTCGCTCTCTGTTGAGGAGGCAGCTGTGGGCCCGGGGTCGTGACGTTATCAGGCTCTTGAGTTAAGAGTGTGGAGATGTCGATCCACCTAAAGGTGTGAATAGCTTTACGCTGCTTGGCCGCTTCCTTCGGCTCTTCATTCGAGGAGCTGAGGTCAGCTCACAGACTTGGTAAAAATAAAAAATAAAATAAAAATAAAAATGTCAAACAGCAACCAAACCAGCATATCAGTAGAGTAGTTGTCAGCCAGTCCACCCAGCTGGTCCTGTTAAGCCTCACTTTAATGTCCATCTTCTGTGCTGCCATTGGAGTTTTCGTTGTCAAATATTTAAAGGGGATCGGCACAACTGGATGAAGCTCCATGACATTTTGTGCAGAATAATTGTCCTGGAGCATCATGTTGTTGATCTACCTTTAATTTATTCATTTGTAACCCTGCACCAGCGCTAAGGTGCACGTGCATACAGCCTTCCTTGAATTCATTTGTCTAAGTTGACTCAATAGGCTTTTCAGTCGTTGAATCGCACAGATGATGTAGTTAAAGTAAGTTAAGGATTGGCAACTAAACTTCTTGATTGTCTCAGTCTCACTTGCTCGTGAATCATTTATATATTAAGCACATTTAACACCCATGCCTCATACAGCCCACTGTACCTCCACATTGAATATGTGGTCAAAATGAATGTGTTTCTGCTAGCCTTTAATTAGCCTTTTACCAACCGCCACCACTCTCACTCATACGTGCCCTAACAGTGATATTCATTCTGATCACTTGAGGTCTTAAAGACTCTGAAAGTCCACTTGGTCTAAGGCATGTTTAATAGGAAACCCTTTTTGCTGTGCTTTGTGCGCTGCTTCCTCAGCTCCTCTTGCTCTCCTAATGCTTTAGCAACTCACTTGGGTATTGTTTTATAATGACTAGATAGTAATGTAGTTGACTGAATGAACCCACAGGGTTTGGATTGTGTCTTTTAAGTCTTAATTCTGGGTTTTGTGTTGGGTCCTGGTGCTCTGAGGACCGGTCAGCGGTGTGTTTGGTCTCTTGTTGCTTTCACATAGGACAGAGGAGAGTGTGTACATTCAAAAAAAAAAACAACAACACTTTTTAAAGGTGCTGGATGAAAAACGGGAACAGGATCTGCGTACTAAATTAACTGGGTGTTATTGACACACTGTGCAGATCTTTTTCCTTTCTTTTTCCTTCCTTTTCTTGCCTCCAGACCTGATTTTAACAAGCGGGACTGATTTCTGCAGTGTGACATAGAGCATGGTTTAGAATCAAAAGGAAAATCCATCCTTAAACACTTCAACATCAGTGACCAATCTGCTATTGCTTACAGGACTGTATGTAGTTGTATTCATCTATTTTGTTGCCTAGTGATGTTTTTTTCTTACTCCAGGGGATAACTAGCCAAATTTAGATGGCATGACATCATCGACTCCAGATATTTCCAGCTCCACATGCTCTCTGGGGTCATTCTTGGAAATGTACAGTAGGAAATCACTCATTTAAGTAGAAGTTGATGAAGGAAATTGAGGGAAAGTACACTGAAAAGTATTAAAATACATCACCAGATACAAAAAGACTTAAAAGATTGATTCCTTATCATTTTATACCAGAAGCTGGATTTTGTCACAAGTAAATAATGGCTTGATTTTGATTATAATTGACATAAAGCAGCAGTTATGTTCAGTGACTTCTTCAGTCCTTAATTAAGTTTTTTTTCCACCATCATGAGAATGTGGCACCTCTGTCCAGACCAGCAGACCTCCTGTCCCTGTCTCAGGTCTCCATGGCTCTGTAACATGCTGGCACTATGGCCACCAGGCACTATAGGTCTGTATAGCCTTGTTATTTACTACTGAATCCTCAACTCTGTACAGAAGATGAGAATACGATCGCATGGAACCTTGTTACTGTAATAATAACCTATACAGTATATAATATTTAATTTTTTGATAACTTACATCAATGAAACCTACTTACCAACAAGAAACAGACTTGCGAGAAGCCATTTTTTTTTTCTTTGAGCACATGGTATCTAAGGATCTCCTTTTTTTGTTTTGTAGAATAGAAAGGTTGTTTCTTCATTGTTCCCGTTTGGTTTTTACAGTTGCCGGGGGTTTTGTGTCTTTTACTGTAGGGAAAAGAATATGTCGTTATCATGTTTAAGATAGACAAGAATCAAGCTTACGCTAATTAATGATGATGATGCTGATCATTTCAGTGATAGTTATCCAGTGTGAGAATGTTCAAGAATTTGTGAATGAACTGTGTCTGGTTTACACTGAGCGATAAGCAGTGATGAATCCTGGGTTATGAAGTTTTATGACTGTACATTGAAGGGCTTGGTGTGGATGCAGGCTCTAGAGACCCGTGACAATCCTATTGGGTCTGACAACGCTTCCAGCATGGTACTCAAAGTCCTCTACCAGCTGTAAAAAAAAAAAAATAATAATTTAAAAAAAAAGATAAAAAAAGACCTTTACTAACAGTGAAGGAGTGATCAGGTTCATATTAATAACATCTGACCAACAGTTCCCTTTTTCTTTGTCTGTATAGACAAGTAAACAGTCTCTAGAGCCCCAGTTCCACCTCTGAGAAATTAAAAGGATTCTCTGTATTGCCTTGTTAATATTAATTGTGGACACATAATTTTATAAATGACAAAGACGTGGAAATAAAGATAATTTATCTTGTTATTTATCCAGGGGTTGTGTTTTTTTCATGTACCATTTCAATTTATTTTTTTTTCTCTGTGTGAACAGTTTTCTTTGGAACTACTTTCTACAGAAGAAATAGTCCCACTGAAAACTGTTGACAGGGAGGTTTATTCAGATTATCCTGAATACCCGGGAAAGATCTGTTTCTGTTGTGTATAATGTCATTTTTCAATGCTTTAAGGAACCCCAAACAAAATTCCATTCCAAGGGAAGTTTTTTTTTTCCTAATCCCACCCTTTTCCCAGGGTGAATGCAACAGTAGAAAGATCTTGGTCAAAGTGGGTGTTATGCAAGTTACATCTTTTTCTACCATCATTTTGATGCAATGTTAGAAACAAAAGGTCTAGTGTTGCGAATAGTTGACACAGACACCAAAACTGTTTCCATTTGCAAAACAGCAAGTGTATGCTCCAGAAGGTGTCCAAAAGGTCCAAAAATCATCTACAGCTGCTGGATCAAAAAGCAAACTGAAGGCAAAAGATTTGCACACTGTGCTGATAATCAGGTCCCAGCTAGTTTAACTTTTGGATCTAACAGAGATCTTCATCAGGCATTGTCAAATAACCATCACAAAGCACGACAAGCGATATGTAGCCACAAACACATTCCTCACACAGGTGGTGGTGATCTGCATGATTGAGAGCCAATCTACTGTCAGACTGGACCAATCAGAGAAGAGTTCTGCCGCAGGACAGACAGGACAACATTCAACACATCATAATAATAATAATGAAACCATCATATACATTAGAACATATTAAAATACACAAAGTATCATAAATGTAAACGATTAAGCTACAAATGATATACCTTTAAGTGCAAATCAGAAGTCAAATAACCTAAACATCTTAAAATATGCAAAATACCACAGATAATTACAAAGACAGTCGTAAAGTAAAAACAAATTGCACCTTAAAGTGCCAGGTTTTCCATTCAACAGTGGAACGACTTGTTTTAAAACAAGTCGTCTGTTCCCTCCCAGAGGATATTTCCTCAGACAGAGCCATCTTCATCATCTGAGAGTCATCTTCAACAATGTTTAGAGCCTTTTGGGGAAGCCAAATTTTACACATTGAAGAGAGAGACTGTAGGGAGTGGCCCGTCATTTTAGATGAAGCATTTGTTTCAGCAGTAGTCCGACTACCAAATCAAACTGTGATAGAGAAAGTTAGCACACTTTCAACAACAGATGTGTAAAACTGGACCACAGATTTCCTTAAAACCCCAAATATCCTGAGCTTCCGCAGACAATATTATCCCAGATGAGCCAACTTTACAATTTTATGAACGTTGCTTTCCTCTTTAAGGTTTGCAGAGACTATAGTGCCAAACTCTGTCACATGTTCAACTGGTTTCCCGGCAATTTCAAGAGGAATGTGAAATGTTTTGAAAACCATGCTTTCTATGTGATAGCTGTGTAAAAAAAGAACCATAAATCATTAAAAATTAAGTAAAGTGCCTTTTTTATGTTGTGGTCACTACATCACAGCACTTCTGGTGTTAGAACAAAGTTGGCAGAAGTGCATTAAATCAATGGCGAAAAACTGTAACACCATCTGTGCATTGAACCTTTTGAACCAGCAGGGGGGGATGTTACACCACCTTGCCTGTATGTATAAAGCTATGAGGTGACTGGTCATGTAAGGATGTGTTATATGTACCCATCCTTCTCAAGTAGAGGAGGTGGGAACTGGTTTTGTTGTGTAATGAAGAGCAACCCAAGGAGTCTTTACTGCTTTTGTCTTGAGCTCAGATAGATGACAACACACACAGATCTGCTCAAGTGGAGGAAATGAATCTTACCATTCGCCCTTAAACACCACTCTCCTTCACTCAGCCTTTAGATGTTTTAATTGGCTGCCTAAATACAATGACATGCACGTACACCTGCCTGTCTGACTACCAATTACCACACAGCCATAAGTACTTTGTCATGCTTCCTCAGATCTCACATGTGAGAATGACACACACCCTCTCTGGGGGAACTTCCTGGAGTGAAGGTGAGATCCCACGGGCTGCAGGGAAAACAGAAGAGGATCTCATTAGTATCAGTGCGTTATTTCCACCGTGAGCCTCAGAGGGATGCAGGATAGGGAAAGTCAGCAGGGGCTCTGTCCCAGTGAAACACACACAAACACACAGGCTGGATATCAGCTGAGAAAACTTGACTCAATGAGGAACTAATGGAAAGGTCACACAAAGGTGTTAGGTTCTTTTTGTCTACATTTTAATTGAAATGGATTCTCTGTCTCTTTATATTGCATTAACACTGCCTGTAATAAGAGAGCAAAACTTCCTCTGTGCTCTGCTAAAGTCACAGCAACATATCAGACAGCGGCGCTCCAAAAGCACAAAGCATGAAAAGTGTCTGTTATAAGGATTATTTGGCAATGAGGGGGTTTTTTTTGTCATTGATTAGACATGTTGGTGAAACACAGATAAAACACAAGAAAAAATACTGGACTTTGTGCAGGTGAAATGACAAGATCCTGAGGACTTACTTTTAAAATGACAAGCACAAACAAAGGTTAAACTGAGCTGAATGATAAAACAGTCTGCAGAGAGAAGAAAGTAAATGAGGATTATTTTATGACTGTTCTGTTTTTCTTTCTCTCTCACACACTGATGATTCACACATTTCTTTGCTTTTCTGAATCTGACTACTGCTCTTATTGATTATGAATTGTTTACCTGTGAAAAAAATGTTGGTGGTTTCATTATGGACTCCCACACAAGATGTGAAAGTTGTAACACGAGCACGAGTCACAGATGATAATGATCGGGTCACGCACCATGCCTGCATTAGACTAGTCTGATGTGGCTGGCCTTACTATGCACATATAAGGCTGTGTGGCGGCAAATTTGCACTATGACTCATATGAGAACAAGCAGTAGACTGCTCGCATTGCAGTGGACTCTGTGAGGACACACATCTAGAAAACAGCCTTGAGACAGAAAAGGCTGGAAAATACTTTAAATTTGGGGGATTGTGGTGAGAGGGAGAACACTCAGCCCCTTACCCCGTGGTGTCAGCCAGTGTTGTGCTCTGAGGGTGAAGCTGTTGCCAAGAAACTAAATGAACTTGCAATGAACTTCCCCCACGGCTGCGACAGGAAAGAGATAGTACTCTCAAAGGCTGCAGCACCCACTAGAACCACTGTCTCTTTGGTCCACCACTTGCTGCAGTTTTACAGCTGATAATCACTCTAATATACCATGCAGTGTTTACAATGACTATAGATTAAAGCCGGTGGTGAAATGTAACTAAGTACATTTACTCAAGTACAAAATAAGGTTCTTGTATGAGTATTTTCTTTTCATGCTACTTTATACTTCCACTCCACTACATTTCAGAGGAATAAATAGCACTTTTTTCTGCACTACATTTATTTGACAGCTACAGCAGTCACTAGTTACTTTACAAATAATAAATATATTTAAAAATATTTTGCATACAAAACATAGGAAGAGCTAAAAGTACATTTTCATTATACTTACATACCTTTGAGTATTTTTACAGTTACTGAACAGAACTGTGGACTCATCAATATTTGTCTGAACTCTGTGCAATAGGAGACTGCAGTAAAATTTACATTTCAAATTCAGTAGGATATCTTGACTCAGGATGTTCCTGAATGACTAATACAGCTTTAAAGTCCCCTTCCACTCAGGTTACTGTTCTTCACTTGGACATTTCACTGTGCGGACTGATGCGTGTGCAGAGTTTGAAATAACCGGAAGCCAGTCCTGGTCCAATATGCAACTAACATAACCATAAGTAAACATAAGTGTGATGTGGAAACTTGAAACCTCCAGAAGGAGAATGAGTAAATGTAATTGTAATTTTTGTGGAAAAACTGTATCAGACACAAACTATTAATCCAAGCAGGGTATTTTTTACGTCTTAAAACATATCTGGTGAAGCTCTTATAAGCTTATACTTCATATCTCATACCACATAAAATGAGCATCATGCTTTCACATAGAAGAATGTCTTAGCCAGCAGCAGAATGGCTTTTTTATTTCCCTCTAAATCCAGTCTCCCTTATCTATCGCTCCACTGGAGCAGCTCACTGTCTAACAGTAGGAGAATACAGTATAATTCTATAATTCACCAGGCAGCTCTGAAGTGTAGATGTATGGAACTCTGAATGCGAGGTATAGGTCCACTGCTCAGCAAACATCCCTTGGGGAAAAAAACGTTCAAGTATCTACAAGGAATTAAATTGAATTTGATGGCCATAGCTGATGAATCTATTGCCTACAACATGTTCAGTAGCTTACAGTGCAGTCAGTAATTAGATTGTTACCCTCTGCAGTCAGGAATGACCGCTCTGCTTATCTTCACTAATTACTGAGACGTTCATATGAATTTTGTCAATTGGGAAATGAAATGGGAATATGGCCAGTAGAGGCGCTAGCTGTACTTTTGCTCCATAAATTCACTGCTTATTAAATCCCATCTTTAGTGGAGGAGCAGTACAGAAAATTCCACATGTGGCACCTGTGGTTGAAAAACGTATAATCTGATTCCCTGCCCGTGTAATGCCGTATTATAAAACATAAATCAGAAGTTGTGAAAGTGTACTGGGCTATATAATAGTGCCTTGAATAATGGACGATAGTGGTCATGCGGTCGGAACAGGGCGGATCTTAGGACCCATGGTTTCATTTCATGTAATAATAAAAGTTGGGGTTGTCCGCTGTCGACATGCAACAAAGCCCTCTCAAAGTGTTTGCGGCCAGCCTTTCTGCTGCTGGGTGCACATTGCAGTGGTGCAACAACAGCCAGCTGCGGGCTGCGTACACGTTCAGCCGCTGGGTGTCTTCACTCTGTGGCTTCACTGTAGACAAGAGAAGAGGGTAGAGTGGGCTGGTCTGTCCGTGTTTTCCGGAAGAGAGGGTGTGAAACATGGGACACAACCCAGGTCAGCAGCTGGTCCTGCCACACATCCAGCACAGGAGCCCGCGCGGATGCCACTCTGTTAGTCTGTGTTAATAATCGGCTGTGAGTAGAGTGAACCAAACGAGCACCGTGCGTCCAAACGGGACATCCCTCTGGATCCCTTTGACTGGAACGCGTAAAGGGGCTCAAACACGCCCGAGCACTCATTTGGGTAAGTGAAACTTTTAAGATCATCTCGTGTCAAGTGCATTCATGTTTAGCCGTGGCTCGCAGGGCCAGTCGGTGTAAATATGGGAGGTAAAGCTGAACATGCTCTTGTGCAATGCACAGTGGATCACACTGCACGTGTTTCCTCGTGTTTTATTGCTGTTCAGTGAATTGCTCGTAAGGACGTTGAATCCTCTGCAGTTGCACTGGATTTGAACGACTTTACGCGCGCGCGCGCGGGCACGCACTTTGCACCATGAAATTGAAAGCTGCACTGAAATGCAGCATGCATGCACGCCAAGAATGTGCCGTTGATCTGTATCATGCACCTGTAGTAAAATGCTGTTGCTTCATACTCGACATAGGACATTTGTTAAGTATTTAACTGTAGTGCTTCACAAACTGGGGTCCGGGGCTCCCAGGGACCTCTCCAGGCGACCTAAGTGGTCCCCAATAAATTGAGGATTTTCTTATTAGTGTGGTCTTTAGTCCAGCGACATACATGGATGTCTTGTTTGAGCACAGGTTTCCCTCTAAACCATAAACATGGGAGTGGGGTCTAGTGCTGAAATGATTCATTGATTAGTCAATGAACAGAAAATAAATCAATCAAAAACAATTTGGATTATTGATTAATCATTCAAATCATCAAGAAAAATAAAGCCAAACAAACATATGCTGGTTCTAGCTTCTCAAATGTGAGAATTTCTTCTATTTTTAATATTGTAAATTGAATATCTGTGGGGTTTTCACAGTTCCTTGGACAAAATAAACAATATAAAGATGAGCTTTGTTTAAAACCAATATTTTGTCATCAAACCTTTTTAAACAATAGATAAGAAAACTGGACTTATTCAATAGTAAGAGTGGGCTAATTGTTTGTTGCAGCCAGGATGAACATGATTAGGGAGCCCTGGCATAAGGTTGACCTGTCGGAATAGACAGTATGACTGTAGCAGTAACTGTACGGTTGTGATTTTCATTAGGCCTACTTTGTGAAATGACCTCATTCAGCAGAAAGTTACTCAGGCTTTCTCAGTTTTAAGCCACAAAACAAAAACAAAAAACATGGTTTTCACTGCTCTAAAGTGTCCTGATATCTAATTAAAACAAGTGGTGGCTTCATGTCAGCCTCAAGTGGTGCTCGTTTTACCCTCAGTTTAATCCCTCACTCATGAGGCACGGGGCTGAATTGTTCCTTTTGAAATTACTTGAAGGATGACATCAAAATGAATTGACTCTCCAGTGCTGCACCTTGAAAAACAGCGAGTACATGAATGACATGCAACAAATTACTGTAGCTTTTTTTTTTATTAACCCCCAACTAATGAATTGGTAGAGTCTGCACAGTGTCTGCTCAGCAAAGAGAAACCAGTGTTAGTTCAGCTTTGTTTGGTTGACTTGACAGTGTGATGATTTGAATATTCAAAGGCCACTATTTAAAATGAGCTCTGCTGAAATGGCCAGAAGCTGTATTGCAACTGTACTGATGTGAATACTGTTGCAAAGGAGTTCAACTTTCCTCTTGTGGGTTCAGATTATGTTTTGTATGCAACTCTATGAGCATTAAATGCCAGATATGAGACTTTGATGCATCATATGACAGGCTTGTATCAGGACTAAGAGCAAGATTAAATAAATGGTTTTCCAATCTTAAAAACCTGTGGCTGCCTTGCATTTTGTCCTGTTGTACCTGTGCAGTTGCTGAATACAGCAAAATTGTGGTTTGGCCAGTTATGTGAAAGTGGAACAAAAAATAGACAACAAAATGTTCCCTAAAATGTAATTGCCAATAGCTGTTTTTTTTTTTTAGCATGGATTTTTGTCTGGGTGGATTTTCCTTTGAGGAATCCTCCAGAAATGTACAGTCTAAGGTGTGTTTTGATGGAAAAGAGCAAGGTTTACATTGGTGTAATGTCTGGAGTCATTTTGACTTGCGTTTGCACATTTTATATTCCAGACAAGTGGTTTGCTTGGTGTAAATCAGCAACGCCAGCATCACCTCTGTTTCTCTTGTCCACTTTCTGTTGCTGAATGTGGTGACGGCCGTAACCCCCTTAACACTTCTTCATGTGGGCTTTGGTAATCATACCAGAGCTACAACCCAGCTACTGAAAAAGAGGACATGTCAACAGCTCCTAGCTCCTTCAGCCCCTCTGGGAAATCACTTGAGTAGGGCGGGGTAGAAAGAAATCGCCTTCGTCTGTGTTTATGTGTGTGTATTCTCATGTGAATGTGTGCAAGTTTGTGTGTATATTGTTATTACTATATTAGTGTCTCTAATAAATGTCATAAACAGTTTAACATGGAGGCCTGGACGTCATTCACCCAAATTATGCCAAGTGCAGCTAAACGCTGAGAATCAGAGAATAAACAGGGAGCGTCTCTGCTCTTCAGCTGGTCCGTACTGGCTGGTGAACACTGCTGTACCCTGCTGCTACAGTCATTGTACCAATTGATTGTGATCACTAAATGACTGTAGAGCTACATACAATTTGCAGGAAGTGCTTTTCTTTGATAGTCAAACCAAAAGACCTTTTATACTGTATTTGTTTGATGTGTAATTACTTGATGTATCATCATCAGTGGGCTGCACCTCTGGATGCATCTTTGTGTGGGAGTGTGTGTGTGTGGCTGGCCATGAAGACAAATTTACAGGCACTCATAATGGATGAAAACTGAAATCTGTGCATGACCTTGACTTAGATGGGTTATGTTTTGGTAGGGTTTGATGCTTTCACGTACATCCATTCAAAGGTATGAGAGTTTTCACAAATGGTGTACTAACATACAGCCTATAATTAAATTAATTACATTTTCATTTGTCCTTTTGTTTTTTGAAGACAGCAGCCTTAATGAGTCATGTTGAAAAACACATTTGCAGGAGAGCAGTATAAATACTTTCACAGATTAGTTTCCCTCAGAGATGTAAGACAACTCGTAATGTGTGACTGAACTGTATTTTCCAGTCTGGAGTGTTAAGACGCTCAACACTTTGGAATCCACAGTGAAGAGCTCTTTATTTGATGTCTGACGGGCTTTCATATTACAGCTGTAAGCAAAAGAGTAGCAGCTGTACCTGCTGTAGTGTTTCTGTTACAAAGGCACTGTTAGCGCTGCATCCGCCACTTCCTCTGTGGAATCAGCCTTCAATTCCTGGAAGCTCTCATGGTGTTTGTGGAGCTCCACTGTCATGGAAGCACTCTAGTGTCTGTTTGCACTAGGTTTTAGGTTTGATCAACACACCAAGTTAACAGTATAACAGGCACGCTTTCTGTCTGAGATGCGATGATGAGAAAGCAGGTGAAGAGACATGTGTAAACTTTACAAACGATGGCCATGTCATTATTTGTGAAGGGTGTTTATCTTTCATGTGTTTTTGTATATTAGGGAATCTGAACTACTCTGTTGATGCACCGCATCAGTGAGCTAAAGCACCTTGTGTTTTGTAGCATATTTTCAAATGTGGCTTCAGTTCATGGTCTAGGCTATATCCAGTCCTCATAACTTAAAGGAAAAAAAATCTGCCCTGTGATCCTGTAAAGGGACACAAAGTCTAAGTTTACTCGTTATGTTGAGTACCACTCAGCCTGTAATACAATTGTATAATTTCTTCTGTGGCTCTGGGCGGTTTGAAACCTGCCTTTAAACCGTTAGCATAAATGGTGGTTGCATAAATCTTAGTGTTACCTGTTTCTGCGGGTAGCTCAACATGATCACGCTGTGCCATTGGTGGTAAAGGTTGTTAGTTCAAGACCTGCACAATGTACATCTTATCAGTAGTCATCAACCCTGCTCCTGGAGAGCTACTGCCATGCATGTTTTAAGTATCTCCCCACTCTAACACACCTGGTTCTAATTATGAACTCATTATCAAGCCTTTGACAAGCTTCAACTGCTTCCACCCACGTTTTTTGCACAATTGACACCAAACTAACAAATGGCTTCTCACTTGGCAGGTAGTTCAGCAAGATCATGACTTGTCCTTGGTGTCTAAGGTTGTGAGTTTGAGCCCTGGATGATGCCGAATAAACATGCTAACGCTTGCGTGGATTAGAGATTCAGGGTTTAATAACTTTGGATGAATTGATAGGAAATTTTGTTCAGACATTCATGCCCCCCTCAGGCAGCCTGGCATCACCAAACTAATTTTCAAATGCGTATTAGTCTGGAACCTCCTTAGTTCATTTGCGATGTAAGGGACGTTATCGACGGGCGCAGACCAAAATGCCTCTGGACACAATTGGAAAGACCTACAACCAATCAGAGCAACAAAACGTGCTGAGCGACACATGCAAGTTGGGGCAGTGCTTGGTCCATTTTCAAGCACAAAAAAAAATGGTGGCCTGGTCACAAACTCTTAAATTACAGCTAAACAGTACACTAAAATGTGTGTTTCTGAAAACATTTGAGGTGGCAAATAGGGAATGCAGTAACAGAATCTTGATTCATATTTGATCAGTGCTGCCTAGTTTGATATGAGTTTCGCTGTATCAGCCAATCAGAGCAGTGAAATCGACCAAATCCAGGACGGGTGGAAATCTGTCTGAATGGGAGAGGGACCAGATGTATTTGCCAGAGCAAATGAAGCATGAGCTGGGCAGATTTGTCTGGTTCCCAGGCTACCCCTCAGGTAGAATTCTAATAACTTGGGTGATATACTTTTCATCTAGCGCCAGCATCAGGCCAAAATGTTTTTTCAAATTATTTCCTTGTTCCTAGTTATTAACTATTAACTAAACTCAACTTTATAAAAATATCCTCCCACGCAATGTGAGCGGCAAACAGGTGAGTTTGTTTTGGTTCCCACAGAAACGGAAGCAGAGTTGTTTACTACTCGGTTTCGCAAGAGTAGTTGGGATCACTTCCAGTGCAGATACAGGACCGCGATGCTAATCAGTCTTGCCAGTTCCGGCAACATTGTTGTATTAAAACAATTTCAACAACACATACCATGTTTAAAAAAAGGCAGCAAACAAAGCTATTCTGTACTCGGGATACAAAATGTGCAACAGGAAATTAAAACAAGCGACGACAGTTGTTTTCGTCAAAGAGTAGGTAAATTAAGAACAGCCCCACAGAGCTACAGATTTATGAGAGACCTGATACTGCCTACTACTTTGTATCTTTATGTGTGAACACAGCGTTAGTCTGTCTCCCTCAAATCGCCTAACGTTTTACATGTGTAATACTTAATTGCTGGAATATCCCTTTTAAATAGAGCCTTGTCCTGATTGTGCCAGAGTCTGTCTCTTGCCAACTCTTTCTTGCCTCCCAGCTCTGAGGCAGTATGCACCTCATAAATTTTGTCTACCTGGACACAAATCAGGCCGTCACTTATACTGAGTAATCCACTGAGGCGCACTCCAAAAGCGTATGCACATTATACAAGCAGTGTTGTTAACCTCATACTGGTTGCCATTGCTGCTATGGACTTCGTCTGTGCACTCATCTTTACATTTTCAGACTTTTCCATGTCAATAACACAAAAAGATCTTTGTCTTCACTACCTCACCACCATAGCTATATTTTTGCATTATATTTAAAAGTATTATACTTTTCCTATCATTTTATTGTTGTTTTTTATTTTGTTTCCTATACACATGGGCAATCTCGTTATTTTAATAACAATAAAGGGAAGGAAAGGATAAGGTTGAGGATAAAACTTTTTTTGAATATTTGTGGAAACCGCCTCTCAGCGGGCGTTTTCCATGGCAGCAATTGATTGACATTTGAAAGCCAGTGTTTCTAGGTGCAATATGGTGATTATCATGGTGTCAACTTCCGTAGTTGTCTACTGACCAGAGAATGTCATAGCCCTGTATAGGCTATGAATGTTGACACAGGACACGTTTTTCAAAAAGCACACAAAGGTATGAATCGTTAGAGATTTAAGGTGTCTGTCCCTTTTACAACATTTAAGATTTCGGAAGACCCATTGCACGGTTAAGTTTTTATTCCCCTCGGAAATAAGCTAGCAAGGCTAAACTAGCTTCCCTTTGGAAAGTGGAAGCCTAGCTTGCTAACGTTAGCAATGATTTCAACAAGACGATACTTTTAGGTCATGTTATATCAACTCCTGCTGAATCATCGGCAGCACGCATTATACAAAGAAGGGGGGGTCTAGCATTGGCTGTCTCTGTTTCATGGGTTCAACTGTAGTGACGGCAAATGATCAGACTGTTAAAACTCACAGCAACAGGTAGTCTTTTAACCCCAGCACTTTGTACATTACTCGGTGAATCATTGACGGTGCGCTATTGCCCCGAAGGATTACATTGCAGCAGCCAACACTGGACCAATTTCAAGAATTGTTGTCCCCATTAATCACTTAGACACAAAAACATGGGAAAATATGGTGTAGGTTGAGGTTAAGTGTCCCTTTTTAAATTTCTGATTTTTGTTATGTGCAGTTTTGATATTAACTTTTTATTTTAACATAAAAACAAACCAAAAGGATGGATATATACTGTATATAGAATAGCTGAGTATAATGATAAACTAGGATGGCAAAACATCAGCTTGTTAACCTTGACATTGTGAGCATGTTACGATGCTGATGTTAGCATTTAGCACAGAGCACCATTGTGTAGTATAGCCTCAGAGCCGCTAGAATGGCTGTAGACTCCTTGTCGTGTTAGAATATATTGAGAACTTCCTTGTCAATAGAATGTATGAAAGGCAAAGTCACTGGAAAATGGGCTTCCTGCTGTAATTGAATGTTACCTTTCACACTTGCATTGTTGCATCCTATTCCAAATATGATTCAAATGTGAGCTACACTAAAATAAACATAATTATAAAACTTGAAGTGAGACAAGTCAGTTACAAATGTTTTCTTTTTTTTATAGAGAGTGGATACATGAATACATTTCCAGGTCCTCATTAGTTCATACTGTGCCAGGAGCACAACCACATCTGCATATCGACCTTCATTATTCAAAGCACAACCAGAGAGGACTCTGGGGGTTCTCAGATCTTTTAGTTAACCTCATCCAAGTGCTATCCTGCACTCCACCCCACTTGCACTTCTCCCCCGTTCCCATTAGCCTGTGAATGAGAGACACCAGCATGAATGAGACCCTTAGTGGGAACCCACACCAGTTAATATATTTTATCAGAATTTTTATTGGAGCATGGCTAAGCTGTAAGAAGGTCGAAGTAAAAACAAAGAAAATAAAGTATTCAGGAATGTGTTCCTGTTGCTTGATTGAGTTCTTAGCCCTACCTGAAAGGTTAGGGTTGGTAATCTGACTGCACCCTCATTTAAAATAAATCTTAATTTTCCTAAACAGTATTTTGGCTGGGTAGTTCAAAATGACCAATACTTGTTAAAAAAAAAAAGAAAAGAAGACAATGTTAATGGCATTGTCAGGCTGTGAATTTGATAGCAAAAGTGACATTACAGCAGTTTTATGGTATTTTAGTCTTTACATAGACAAGTAAACCTTAAAGGTGGGGTATGTGATTCTGGAAAAATCCAACACCGTGACAAATACCATGATATAGCGCGAACAACGACACAGCAAGTAATGTAACTAACGTTAGCTAGGTTGTGGGTTATCAAACTGTCCCTACAGTTGCTGCTGCGAAGCTAACAGCCAAAGAGGACGAGACGGCTTCCCAGAGCCAGCACAGCAGCTCCAGACAGCGATACTCACAACTCTCCTGCTACTATAGCTAACATCACAACAGCAGCAGATCTTGGCAAACTAGAAAGTAAGCTGAATATCAGAGGGCAAGTCATTTAACGTTACCTGACACACAGATCATGGCTGGACTAGTGTTGTGTGACTCGGTCCGAGCCACTTTGTACACAGCCCTGGATCTGTAAATGCTAAACAAAGAAAGTGTTTTGTTTTTTTCAGTGCACACACTGAACGGACAGCTCCATGAGGAGCTATTTGCTGATTGTGACAAAAAGACGTGTATTGGATTAGAATCGCATACCTCACCTTTTAAGTCTCTTTAAATTTTCTACCGAAATGTCTTATCCTGTTAGCTCAGGATGTAATTCAGCTGTTTGTCCCCAGAGCTCTGCTGTTATGTCTGGCCGGTGAGCTAACTGAAATAATTGATGGCTTGTTGAGTTTGTGTCTTGCCTCTAGAGAAGCTTGCCTGTGTGCAGTCCAAAACTCTTCCACAAACCCTGACACTAGCTTTTCGTGTGTGGCTGCTTGTCATAGTGGACTCCTCTGGGTATACTGTAGACAGCCAAAGTCCTGCCTCCTTTCCAGGTTAGCCTCTGTTCTACACTTGAACATCAATTCATTTCCTTCTGGAGGGGATGACTGTGCAGAAAGATATTGATTTTAGCTTAGATAATAAATAGTTAAAAATAGTAAATTGTCTCTGTGAATGCCCACACACTCACAGAGGCTTTTGTAGTTTTCCACCCAACCCCCATGTGGCAACTATCTGATACATACAGTAGTAATGAGATATGCATTAACAGATGGTATTTTCTTTGTTTACATGTGATTCGAGTGATACATGGGTGGACTTGTTTAATTGTGTAGATAGTTTTTGTGCAAGGACCAAGGGGGTGTGCAGCATATATATATATATATATATATATATATATATATATATATATATATATATATATATATATATATATATATATATATATATATATGCCTAGTCAAAGTTCTGACCTGAATCCTATTGAGATGCTGTAGCATGACCTTAAAAAGGCAGTTCATGCTCGAAAACCCTCCAATGTGGCTGAATTACAACAATTCTGCAAATATGAGTGGGCCAAGATTCCTCCACAGCGCTGTAAAAGACTCATTGCAAGTTATCGCAAATGCTTGATAGCAGTTGTTGCTGCTAAGGGTGGCCCAACCAGTTATTAGGTTTAGGGGGCAATCACCTTTTCACACAGGGCCATGTAGGTTTGGATTTTGTTTTCCCTTAATAATAACAACCTTCATTTAAAAACTTAATTTTGTGGGGGGGGGGGGGTTGTGTATGTGTGTATACGTGTGTGTGTATTCCTCCTCTACATATAAATGATGTGTGCGTTGGTGGTGGAGGAGGCTCTGGCAGATTGTCTACTAGTGCTTAGCAGTCACAGCGTTGCTGGGGGAGGAATCGGCTCTCATGGCTCCAAAGACAGGTTTATGATTTTCAGTGAGTTCTGCCAGCTAAAGAGAAGGAGCTTAAACCTCCGCTAAGATCTCTGCTGACAGTACTCCCCTCTTCTGTATATGACATGCTTTACTATTTCTGCTCAGGTCTCTTTGCAATAGGCCCCCTAGAAATATCCCTTTGTGTGGATGATGGAATTGCATGAAAGAGCAAAGATGGTAGTCTTTTTGATGAAATCCTGGAGGAGAGAGAAGCAGAATTTGACTTTGGGCCAGCTGACCCCAACGCTCTCCTTTTGAGAAAGCAACCTATTTTAGTGAGAATCGACCAACCTTGGCTCTCCTCTCCTGGCTCCTGCATCTAAATTTCTCTTTGTAGCTTGCACCAGGGTGGAGAATAAGAGACTCTTCAATGCTGCTGCTAACATTATTGATGAAGGGAGAAAGAGGCTCACAGCTCAGAGGGCTGAAATTTTCGTATTTGTATTCTGTTGGAAGAAAAACATAACTGGCACATCTGATGAGGTCTAAGAAAAAGCTACTAACATTAGTCAGTAATTGCTGTCAGTGAAAGTAAAAAGCCAGCTTGCAAAATGGAGAAAGTGAGTGTTGTGTACTAAAGTCATTTTTTACTGTGGAAAATGTAAGATTACATAATTGTAGTTGCCTTATGCTCCTCTATGGTAGCCTAGACAAAATAATAGTTCAGTAATAACAGGAGAATGTCATGTTGAGTCATTACTTGTGTTTATAAAATGAGCTATTTAAATCCAAAACAACATCCTTGTGGTCGGAAAATAAATAATAAAAAAAGGTGAAAATTTCAAAAATCATCTCTACGTGCTGTATATTCTCTTTGGTCTTCTGCAGTCTTTGTAAGAGCTAATTTTAATTACAGTTAAAAACTGACTTAAATGACTGATTGATTAATTATCAAAATTGTTGCAGATTATTTTTCTGACGATCAATTTATCTATTAAACGGCTAATCGTTGCAGCTCCTAGAATTAAGAAGATAGAATTATCAAATACCTTTGTCTTGTCAACTTTTGTCTCATTTAAAAAAATCAAACAATAATTGCCAGCGTCACACAAAGCTACAAATATGCTCAACTTCATAATAAGAAATGTAGATGATGATTTTTAATCAAATGATCTGTAAATAATGATCCTCTTTGTCTTTTGGGGAGTAACATCTTTAGTACGAGTCACCAAAGGGCTGCTGGGCTAAACATTTGCTGCTGTGTTACCAGCAGCTTGCTAATGGTGATGCCTCCGTAGTCCTCTGTGACCTTTCCCCAAACACAAAGAACCCAGCCTTGAGTCTGATTTTGTTTCTGAGAGGTTTGTTTTTTCAAAAAAAAATTTAACCATCAAAAGCACATTTAGGAACCTGTTCCAAAGAGATAAGAGCTCAAAAAATTAACATTTTGTTTTGATGTTTTAAATGCTGTGAGAGACGGATTAGCTAGAGGAAAGTGCTGTTCATCCTCTTTTGCAGTGATGATTCTCTGAAATACAGTTCAGGAAGGAGCTTGCACTTAAAGCCGGTACAAAAATTGACATGATTGCATGTGACTTACATCAAGGGTCAAACCAAGTTGCAGAGGAAATGGCTATATTGAGTCAGATTGCTATTGATAGGTCATTTAAAATAACTTGCCATAATGCAGCAAGTGTAATTATGTGACTAATTGTGTTTGTTAGATCATTATCCACAGTCAGAGGCTGTGAACATCATCTTGTTAGTCATGTTGCCGTAGATACTATAATCTGCACCTGCACGACTTCATACACACATACACACACACACACACACACACACACACACACACACACACACAGAGTCAGGTTGTTGTTGTTAGACCGTAAACACACACGTGCATAAAGACACACTGAGGGTAAAACACCTGTGGCTCTGTGCTGTGTGAGGAGAACATCTGGGTTCATTGAGTGTGCCACTGTAGATCATCTTGACGGTGTGTTCTCTGAGAATATCAAGTCTGGACTTGTGCACCCAGTGAAGGGAGCCTTGTGTTGTGTCTTCATTGGCAGTATTTGTTTCAGCTTAGTATTAGCTTTGAGACCGTTTTATAGTTTTAGATTACTTGGATTACCATCCAGATGTTTCTGCAAACCTGTAGCTATATTTTTCATAAAGGAGTGACTTTGTGGCTTCTTCATTTTTGGCGTGAGATTTGAGTTGTCAACTTTGCTGTCAATGACATTCTCATCAGCCTCAGTGTTTAGTGCTAGTTAGCAAATGTTAGCATGCTAACACACAACTAAGATGATGAGCATGATGAACATTATACCTGCTTAACTTTAGCATGTTAGCATGCTGATGTTAGCATTTAGCTTAGTACAGCAGAAAACTGTGTTCCTTTACTCTTGGTCAGCTAATGGACACACTGATTCATATATGTATCGTATCACCTCAAAACTCCAGATAAACATTTTTTACTATGTGTGCTTATGAATTAGGTTCAGCACTTGCTTATATAAAATGCATTGTTATTGTTGAGTCTGCAATGCTCCAGCTCCAGCCTCAGTGCAACAGGACTGACCTGGCAGCGTACCACATGACCACAGGTTTCTAATGGTGATGAGAAGGGATCACTGGGATATTCTGCCTCTGAGGATTTAGAGGGCAATGAGTATCACTCCCAATGGAAAAGATAGATGGCTTCTCTTTTTCAACAGCAACAGATTAATCCTCTGCAGCTTCACATCATCACAGATTTCCAGAATCATGATATTGAAAGCTTTGAATGGGAATTTTGAGGGTCAATGGAAGATGGGCTGCACTGTGTTTCTCTTCTATATTAACTCTTTCAGCCTCTCTTGCTATCTCTTCCCAACTCAGCCCAGTGCTACTAACTCCTTCTAAAAATAAATTCAACTAGTAGCAGGTCCAGCTACTGGACAGCCTGAGCAGTGTCACAAGGACAGGGGGTGGAGCCACCATCAAGACCTGCCCAACCTGAAAATAGAGAGTCATCTACAACACAAATTTGTAGATCGGTTTTCATATGTCCATTGTCTGGAGTGGGGGGCGATCATGGACCAGTCTGTCCTTGTTAGAGGGACCCTTGTCAGGGGAGATTTCTAGGATTCCAGGAAGGTCAGCCATGCTGGAAGCTGCAGCAGTGTGAGTAGAGGAAAAATAATTGGCTCATCCAACTTGCCAGTTTGCACTCTTATATCCTGTGTAATCCTGGGCTTATTATCGCCTGAGGCTGCCAACCTCAGAGAGGGTGGCCCTGGATTTGGTTTGGACTGTCCCAGAGTGTATTTCTGCCCAGTCAAATTGATGTTCATGGACCCTGTGTCCAGTGTCTAGCCTGGGGAGCAGAGCTGCCTGTTTTCTCCATCACATCACATTGATTGGCTATACAAGAATGTGTTTAACAGGTTTATGGATACAGCTAGTTGTGTCTCGCACAGTTGCCTGTTAATCCTGTGGATTGAGTTAAAGAGTTCCAGGGATTAGTCTGTGACAGGTGAACACACAGGAAAGTGTCTTCTACTGGAAAGTACTGCAATTATGGTGTTTGTTCCTGTGTGTTTAAAGCTAGATTTTGTGGAGGAGGTTTGGTTGACAGACATGAACTGCCTGTGTTGTCAGGTGTAATTGTTTATCATCAGCAATATGAAGAATCTTTGTGTGAGCCAGGGCCTGGGCTGTATTTGCTTTGGGTATTTAGCACTTAAACTGAAGCAGTGGTTTTTAATTTTCACGTATTCCTATTGTATTCCTGTGTACATACTGAATGTTTTCACTTAACGCACCCTAGACATGACATTCTTATATAGTCCTATAAGGGAATTTAATGTCATTAATAATTTTTTTTTAAATATATGTAGACATGCTTACAAGAAATTAAGGCATCACAAGACTAAATCCTCACTTGTACTGTACTCACTAGTACTGAGTGGTTAGCTATAGTGGTATTCCTTGTAGTGTGTTTTTGGCAGTTTTTATACAGTATGTGTAACATCAACAAGTGTTCCAAATTAAACGACAACTTATGTGGTTGGTCCATGCCCTCCAGAACGACACACTGTTTTCTGATCTGACGCTGCTATCGACAGGATGACATCACTGTTTCAAAAATAGGTGTCTGATTTGACACCTAAAAAAAAAACTACAAGTTTGAAAATGAAAACAATCTGGGGGTGTGGAGTTAGACAGAAGTGAGTTTACCAGACCTCTGTAGCCTGCTCCTCATCCCTGCTACATTACGGCTACATTAGCTGCTACTAGCATAACACACCCAAATCCTCTGACCACACTATCGATGGTCGAGTTGCATTGTGGGTAATGTAGACGCCAGGTTTTGTCCATCGTGAGTCTGACAATGTGCAATAGAGTGCAATGCTAAATTGGTCGCGTACTCTTTTAATGTTTGTTAGGTTTCAGCACAAAAACAACTTGGTTAGGTTCAGGGAAAGATCATGGTTTAGGTTCAAATAACTACTTGGTTAAGGGAAACATTGGGGTTTGGGTTAAAATTGCTACTTTGTTATGGTTACAGTTATAACCACTTGGTAATGGTTAAGGAATGACCAAGGTCAAGGTTAAAAGAAACCAACATGGGCTGTCGGTAGGAAAACAGGAATCAAACAGCAGTCTGTTGGGCTCTATAATAACATCACACTGTTTCCTTCTTTGCTCAAGATGGAAGAGAGTCTTAATTACTACGGCCGCTAGAGGGCTCTGTCACTTGAGTGTAAACAAATGTCGTTTTTGGGCATTTGCTGAAACCGTTGATGCTCTTGTTTTTCTTGGAGAAATGTCAACTAACAAACCCAAATCACAGCTTACTTTTCATTAAAACATTAATGTCTCCACAGCGAAAACAAATCATTTTAGTTGATTTATTACAGGTAGAAAATTTGACTTCTTTCCAGTTCTGTTGTTGACTAGTTCTGAAAAAGCAAGTGAAATGAACCTCACCACAGTGGATTTTCTTCTCACTTTGTTCAAAGTTCATTTTAAGTCTCAAAAGGCACTTTCAGGATGATGTTTTTTTTTTTTTTTTTTTTTTAGCAAGTGGATCACTATTGTGCTCTGGGTGCTGTAATCTGCTCTCTGCAAACGCTGGTTGAGCGGTGAGGCATTTTAGCCACCGATGTATCATTCTGCATCTGTTGGCGCCTCTACGAATAAGTTGTCTTTGACATTAAATATATTCATCAACATTTGTAGTGCTGAGAGTTTTCCTTGATCACAGTTGATATCTGATTACTATGCTCTCTCACTGTTTCCAGAGGCCCTTAAGATCCTGTACACTCTGCTCCATATGAATGAGGCTCACTCAGTCAAAGATGATGAGGCATAATCACGGCCAACTGTTTGCTACCACAACAGGAAGAACATGAGGAAATGCTAATTCTAGTGTGTGTGTGTGTGTGTGTGTGTGTGTGTGTGTATAGGGGGATGAAATGTCTCCCTTAATCATTTTTCAAAAAACAAAATCTAGTGTGTTTGTGTGTGTGTGTGTGTGTGTGTGTTCGTGTGCAAATCCAAGCTGTTCCCTAGGCTCGCTCTATCATCCATCAGGAACAGCCAGTTGATGTTCCTGCTGGGCTTTTTACCCTTCCCTCTCCTGCATTTTATTTCCCTGGCAGTTAATGTGACCTATCCTTTGTTTGAGTTTGATGAAGTGTGACAGGAGAAGGTGACAGGACAGAAGGCTGATCAACCTGTGGGCCCAGGGAGAGTGGAGCAGCAGGAAGGAAAAACACTTTTAGTGTAAGAGGTCTGATTTGATATTAAGAAGACTTCTGTATTGGTTTTGGGCTGATTGTGGCCTTTAATTAAATATGGGATAAGAGCCAGTGAGAATGATGTCTGTAGTCTGTGAAACCCTGCAGTAAAATAGTCTCTTCTTTATTGAAGATGAACAAGATGCTCACTGCCTAAAACAATTTTATTAGCAGAGATTTGTATTATCGCTTGATTGCATAAATGCTGTTTCCACCCAGCCAAGACTACGAATACTGGATGGGGAGCACTTAATCCTTGTTATTTAGCAATTAACTTGACATTAAAATCGTCACAAATTAAGACAAGGTATTGCTTATGAGGATGTTTGTGACATTATATCATAACGTCTGTACTGATGGTCGTCCTTAAAAACCTGTACTGGTCAAACTGTGTTAATGTGCTTAAATTGTCTATTTAGTAGATTTCATAGTACAAATGAAGTTAATTTAATAACAGTGCCCTTTAATTACACAAACAATTATCCCTGACATTTGTCCTTTAATGAGCTTTGAATGTTTTTTTTCTTTTTAATGCTGTGAACAGCGGTGATAAAGCTTTGTATAGCCACTGCAGTGCTAGTGTTGAAGTCCACCGTAATGGTCCTCCTGGCTCTGAAATCAACTTTTGATCTTTACAAAGATGAAAATGGCACCATGCAGAGTTCAAGGCCATAGAATACACAGAGATTCAACAGTCTAATGTATGTATGTCTCTGTATGCACACTGCCTCAGCATGAGTAGGACTGTAAATGTAAACATATGTTAACGTTTGTTTTTGTTTTTTTTAAAGCATGACAACGATCAATCCCTAACCGTAACCACGTTTGTTACTGTAACCAAGACGATCAATTTTAAGCCAAAGCACAATGTTTAATCTTAACAAAGAACTTACTGTTTTGGTCTATGAAACATCAGAAAATAGTGGAAAATGTCCATCATAACATAATCTTGTTTTCTGTCCGAACAACAGTCCATTCTGTGCAATATCTTAATAATCTCAATAAGCTACACGTAACTTCCACTGCTTATTACTTATTACTTATTTTATTACATTGTATCATTATACTGTATTATCATCATCAACCGGTAAACCCACTTGGTACTTCACACTTATTTTATCTTATACTTATACCCACCTGGTTCTTAATTTATTTTTCAGACCTGTTTTTATAGTGTTTTATAGTGTATTATATTTTTTTGCTAGTATTTTCTCCTGTGTGCACTGACGTAAAGGCGAGCTACTGTAACAAAGAGTTTCCCTTCGGGGATCAATAAAGTATTTCTGATTCTGATATCCCAACATTTTCAGTTTACTATGCTGTAAGCCAAGGAAAAGCCATAAATATTCCCATTTAGAATCTTGAACCATCAAAATGTTTGGCACTTTTGCTTGAAAATGTACCTAAATGATTAATGGATTATCAAAATAGTTGATAACTAATTGTTTCAGCTGTGATTGAGAGATTGCGTACAACCAGTGCATCCATCCTTGTTTCTTTTTACACAAGATTTGATGTGGAAGAGTAACAATGTAAGTATCTTTTGAAGTCTATTAATCCTGAAGAACTTGCACACATTGCATAAAAGATCATAGTTGACCAAATCATCCTAGTGGCTGTATGTCTCCACGCTGGTCTCTAGAGGAGGTGACACAGGCTTGGACTCTCTCCCACAGTGCTGATGAAGTTTTTGTATCAGTACATAATACCAAGAGGATTACAGTGTAATTCTCCCTATAGTGCACAGTGATTACCTTTCAGATATTGTTCCATGTCTGATCCCTGCTAAGGTTAATTCTTACTGGGGAGAGATTGTAGGCATGTGGCCACAGTATGCTGTCCGTCAATATGTGCTCTGTTCCACATCAAGAGTTCACAGTTTGTCAATACCATCATATGAGCGCATTTGATGATCTTACAACACAGAACACCACAGAAAACCTGACAAAATGACACACATTATGCATTATCATGTATCATGCAAATGCAAAAAGAAATCTGGTTTGGTTTAACGTCATTGCAATGCAGACTGTCTTCCAGTCGCATCTTTGTAATCAGTGAACAATCAAAGTTGATTGCCTTTGATCCTGTTGAGCAAGGTGGTGCACCTCACTTCAACTAATCAATTTCACAGTTGATGATAGTTTGGATGAGAAGACAGTGAAGAAATTCACTACTGCCTCCCATCAAAGGAAGAGAGCACCAAATGTACGCTTTCAACATACAGCCTCGCCCCCTGATCACAGCGTTTCGCTGTATACTGCAGTTACATGGATAAAGGCTGTATTTTTCAGAAAACATAAATCACTGCAGGTCTGCAAGGTCAGATGCTTGTATTAACTAAAGTAGGAGGCTTTGAATATGTACTGTAGATGCTTGCTCTTTGCACCTTCTTTAGGACCCCAGAGGAGGTAAAGAGAAACATCAAAATACGCAGGACCAATATATATGAACAACTTGATGAATGATTTTCTTTGGGTGCATTAGTAAGGTTTGTTACAGGTTTTTCTGCTTTTCTTGTCGGCAAATAAAGGATTTAATTTGGATTTTGGCCTTGTATGTCTGTTTGCTGTCTGCACACAACAAGATGATGATAGAGACAAATACAAGCCAGGTTAGAGGTGGAAGTGGTTTACTAATGGAGCCAAATGGATTCATTTGTTCACCCTCTACAACCCACTCTCTCCTCTTACTGTAATTGGCTCTGCTGAAGCTTCTTTCCATGTAAACTAGTTGAAAGATTACAGCTTTTGAAAAGACTTCATATTCAGATGTGGTTCTCAAAGGTTCTCGCTGGTTTAACCTATCCATTTTCTTTTTCCTCAGTTTGTTTACCTAATTAATGAAAGATGTTGCACAATTATATGCTCTTGAAATATTGAAATTTGCTACTGCAGCAGCACATTTTGTTGAGAAAGCATCAATCTGCTTAATTGCTTCCATTAACAGCAGAATACTGAGCAGTTCCAAATGAGCTTTATTTCATCTTGTTCCTTTTGTGTATCTCACTTTTTAAAATTTTTTACATAGATTATTAAACATGGAATTAAATTGATGTAATAATGTATAATAGAAATTTCAAAAAACACCTGTAAAATAGAAAAAGCTTCAAATAGGGGCTTTTACTGAAGTAATGTGGTGGCAATATGGAAATTAGGCATTTGGACAGATTGCCAATTCCACTTTTACAGTACACATCTATTCTTTCATTTTTTTTCTTTATTTTAAATGAATATATTAATTCATTTAAAAAAAAAAAAAGCATATGAGGAAGGGCCTCTTGGATCTGACAGCAATGTAACACAAAACAAGTGCTGCTGATGCACAGTTAGTCAATCAATGTCCACAAGAAAGGAGAATGAATTCCCAAAAAAAGTCAAGACACACTGCTTCGTCAAGGTACAAAAGTCTTTATTATAGTGGCTGCATGATTAAAAACAAGAACAGCACAAATATTGACCACACACTGGCCTTCCTCAGGGATAAACAATCACATGTTCAAACAAGTGAATTAAGTACAAGCTTCAGTCACACACATGAGAATTTTCACAGCCACATCCAGCTCTGTCATTACACCTGTACTCAATAAATAAGCATGATGTCACAGATAATAATAAAGAAAATATGTTTGAATAAACACTGTTAGTAGTAAAGAAAACATTTAGTAGAGACGACATGTACACAAATAAATAGTCTTGAAACCATGTACCACCAACATAACAGAAGGGAGAGAGAAGAAAATTGTGGAGGGGGAAATCAACACCTAATTCATTTCATAAAAAGGTGAAAAATCGTCATTGAGGCCAGACTAAACAGTGGCATTAAGCATACAAATCAAAAAGGTTTTCCTTTGTAATAGTCTTTTCAACCTATAACCAGCCCTTACAGGGTTAGGCTTCACTGACTATGGCTTTAAAAGAGTACTCCACTGATTTAGCAATTGACTTCTATACATTGTTTGACTCATGATTGACAGTTGCAAAAAATCTATAAAAATTGATGCAGCAGAGAGTATTGGAGCATTGCTGGTAGATAGTACTCTTTATTCCTTAATTTCCTGGTGCTGTCAATCAAGGTTGAAATGAAATTACTCAATTACTCCTCCTCCCTACAGTATGCAGTTGAAAAACAAGACTGGATCTTTAAGGAAATTCTACATATTATACTATTGAAGCTTTTATACGAAGATATTTAACAGTTATATCTTCTATGACAGTGTGTCAGTCACAATATGTCACAGATGTGTAACATAGTGACGGCAAAAGTGTTTAATTTCATCTCAAACATTTGTACAACAAGATGGATGGATGCAGTGGAAAAAAAATATATAAAATAAAAATGTCCTCCATAATGAAAATGTGTGGTTACCTGCTTCTATAAACAAATGAAAGTCTAAGTGCAGCTGAAATTAATCACCAGACCACGGCTGCTCCTCCGCCTCCCACATCTACCAGGATATTGCTCACATAATCAGCTGGCTGAATGGTGTTGCAGTGGAGAGCCACCCATTTAAAGAGACAGATAATTACTAGTTGTGATAAGAATTAGCTAAATATGACGGTTCCTTTTTTTTGTTTTTGCTCAAATGAATCAGGAGTCAAAAATACATTCCCCCTTTGCTGCTGACAGTCAAAAGGTTTTTTGCATTCGCAATTTACATAGATTGAATAACAGTCATTTGAAATATGCAAATGGCTAGTGGGCAAATTCTAAGGGTGTGTGTGTGTGTGTGTGTGTGTGTCATGGGTTATCAGTGTCCCTGCCTCATGACACGCCATTATACTTGTATGAATAGGGAATTCATGGATATTTTTGTAATCAAACAGTTATGGATGAAACCTACCATTTTGTCACCAGAACACCAGCATGTAAGCTTATCACTTATTATTAGTAGTTATATTACAGGTGACATGACTGTGCCTATGTTAATGCCTGCAAATCACTCTACTCTCTGAGAAAGTTCAGTTTTTGTACTGAGTTCCCCATGTCACTGTGCAGATCGGATGGCTTTTGTATTTTAATATATGTACCAGTCCACTACAACCCTGTATCCAAAATATTACTACTACTACTATACATGTTCCCTTAATTTTTCATTTAGCGCCATCATCAGGTTTTAATTTGTCCAGGGCTTTGGTTTCTGATTAAATACCTGCAAAACTAATGATATTCCCATTAGCCTCAGCTGTACTTTGTGTTAAGTACTAATTAGCAAATGTTAGCATGCTAACACGCTAAACGAAGATGATGCACACGGTAAATAGTATACCTGCCAAACACCAGCATGTTAACATTGTCATTGTCAGCATGTTAGCTGACGTTAGCATTTAGCTCAAAGCACCACTGTGTCTAAAACTGTGCTACACCTCTATTTTATACTACCACTATGTACTATTTATTTGCTTGGCCAGTTATGTCTTTAGGCAAATGTAATTTCTTTCGAATTTCTTTTATTCGAGTGAACAAATTGCTACATTCTTTTACTGCATGGAAGTCATGGGGAGGTGGTTGGGGTGCCTAAACATAACCATAATAAATCATGCTTTAGTTATGAGCAGATATTGTACTGCAAGATATTGTTGGGGAAATTTGTTGACAATGAGAGTTTTGCAGAATGTGTTCAATATGAACATTTTGCATCTTGGCAAATAAAAACAAAACGTAATTCGGGCAGCATTACGTTTCTCTCAGAACATATTTGCTGTTGCAAATTGTTAGTATACTACAGTACTAGCGCAATTTTTAGGAGACAGGGTTGTAAGCACAGATAGAGCAAATTCTAATGAGTTTGAGGCTGTACTTAGGTGCGTGAGCTAATTGCTAACATCAGCATGCTAACATGCTCACAATGACAATGCTAACATGCTGATGTTTAGCAGGTATAATGTTTACCATCTTAGTTCAGCGTGTTAGCATGCTAACATTTGCTAATTAGCACTGAACTCAATGTACAGCCAAGGTTGATAGGAATATCATTAATTTTGTAGTATTTGGTTGTAAATCAAAGTATTGGACAAATAGTTTTGATCTGATGATAGCACCAGATGAAAAGTTATGGGGTCAACAGAGATCGTGTCCCTCAGGGGAACATGAATGCCCATACAAAATTTCATGGCAATCCATTCAATAGTTTTACTTAAAGCCACCAATGTCATCCTCATGGTGGCACTAGAAGAAAAGTCATTGGATCACCAAAATTATTAGGATTCATCCTCTGGAAGAATGTCTGTTCAAAATTTCCGACCAACAGGCCGACATTGCCATCTCTAGAACCACGCCGGCATGGCAAAAAATGTGATACACATTTTGGTACAGTTGGTATTGAGCCATGGCTGTGCACATGTATGAATGAGTGTGACCCACCTGGACAAAGTGGAACGCTGTGTTATTTTTTAAATAAAGCTCTACCTTCCTGACACACTTTAGGAATAGCATAACATGGCCCATTTACTGACCACCGACTTTGTATTTGGCTCCATTGTTTCTCTTCAGTCTGTCTCTTTTCATGGCATATATACAGACCCAGGTGGCTCCTCTGGGGAGAAAACAAACACTTATTCCTCTTGATTCCCGCTGTTACATAGATGGATACTGTTTGAGGATTAGGGATTTAAGTGCCCTTTTCCTTGGATGGCTGGGCATAGGCTCACTTTGCATATCAGTGTTCTTCCATCTGCCAGATGTACTAGATAGCTTTGATATTTTCTGCCTGTGGCAATCTGCTGCTGGCGTATTTTTTTAATTGGAGATGAAAGGGGAAAAGCACAATAAACAAATCCCGCTAAATGTCTGGGTATATACACACATACATACAGTAGGTGTGTGTATATACACACAATACCTTCAGTCTTTTTTGTGTGTGCATTTCTTTGTGTGTCAGTCCACCCACAAGCGTTTGATGTGGATACAGGGAGCCTTGACCAAAGGCATAAAGCATAATTAGTTTTGCAGCATTTGGGGAGACATTTATTTCAATTTATGAGCGCATGTCTACTGTAGGTAACTTGACCCACCAGACCACCCACACACAAACAGATGACATTTTCTTTTTTATCTGACTGGTTGATTAAACTTCAGTCTCACAGGTGCTCTTGCTGCAAGATATGGCCAGCCAAATATCTGTGATAGAATGCAAAGGTTTTAGTTTACATGTAATAAAAATGTAATTTTCACATCGATTTGGGTTGCCAATATGGACAAAATCTAATTTTGCAATAGCTTTTACCATATAAATCTATACATTATTATAAAGAGACAATACTATTGGGGAGACAAGCAGCTTTTAGACATGAGACAATTCTGAATAAGAACTGGCTGCTGAACTGCCTGTAATATGGATATGATGACCAAGATGAGCCAGTTGCGGCAAATGTTATTGAACTAAAACAATTAGATAAGCTCAGAACATTGTGTCACTTAACTGTAACAAAGCTTTAAACACCACAAAAAGACAGCATTTAAACTAAATCACAATATCAGATCTAACATCACAATATCCATTATACTATCTAGTTCACAAAATTATAGATTGTGAATTACGTTATAAAAAGAGAAGAAATTGTTAGCCACGGTAGCGGTGTAGCTCGAGGGATGGCAATTTCGGTCAGTCCACTACTTTGGTCCAGACTGAAATATGTCAACGACTATTGGATGGATTGCCACAACGTTTTGTACACAGACATTCATGGTTCCTAGACAATGAATCCTAATGGCTTAGGTGATCCCTTTACTTTCCCTCTAGCGCCACCAGCAGGTAGATATTTGTGGTTTTCAGTGAAATATCTCCATAACTATTGGATGGTTCACCATGAAATTTGGTGCAGATATGTATTTCCCCCATAGGATGAATTGTAATAACTTTGCTGATCCCCTAAATTTTCATTAAGGCCATCATCAGGTCTTAATTTGTCCAGCTGTTTGGTTTATGACCAAATATGTGCTACATACATGAAGGGACTACAAACTCATTTGGTTGTACAACCTTGTGTTGTAAAACGATAAATAAATTACCTTGTACCTTGTAATTATTACATGTTATCATGCTAGCATGTTAAACAAAGATGGTAAACATGGTAAACATTATACCTGCTAGACATCCGCATTTTATTACTGACATTGTGATGCATGTTAGCATGCTGACGAAAGCATTTAATGCAAAGCAATAGTATTTCCTCACAGCGCAGCTAGCATGGCTGTAGTCTTGTTAATTGTTAGAAAAAACAGCACTGTACCTGTCAGTCCAGTTTATGTAACACGCATTTGACACCAAGATGACTATTAGAAATGATTTCTCTTGATTCAAATATGGATATACTGTAGCTCAACTCCTCTTGCTGTAGCTGACTGAGCACACAGCCTCTCTTTTTGTTTTTCCAGCTCTGGTGAGGCCCTGAACGTTGCGACCGCAGGCTGGCCCAGGTCACGTTGATGCAGGTGGGCGCTCACCAGTACTGTCCCCGCCGCCTGCTTCTGCGCCGCTCCCACCTCCCCACCCACCATGGCTATGAGCAGTGACCCTGGCTGCGAGAGGCTGGACCCCGACTCTGACAAACAGACCAGCAGTCTCACAGACATCATGGCTGCCATGACGACAAAAGACTCCGCTACCAACTGCATGAGGAATGGCAGGGCTCAGAAGGACGGGGCTCAGGCCAAGAGGACTCATCCGTTGCGACCTCATCTGACTGGGAGGAAGTTGTCGCTGCAGGAGAGGGGCACTTACCTGTCGTCAGGCTCCGGAGGAGGCTACACGCATATCTCCCCTCGTGTGGCTCGCAGGCCCACCGTGGAGTCTAAGCGTGTGTCCATATCGGATTCTCAGGTGAGGAATTAAATTATTGAAAAGGCCTTAACTGCACAAGAAATTTGCAAAAGGTTAGCAGCAGCAGTACCAGTGTGTATGAGATAAATAGATAAAGATATTAAGGCAGATACTGACCACACTGTTCAAAGATGAGACATGTCTGGGAAGTGGAGTGCAGAAAAATCCTATAAAAATCTAAAAGCTTGAATCTTTAACCTAAAACACCTTCTAAAATGTCCTTCATCTGTAGTACTCTGAGTTGGACATTTGCTGACATGGATTTCTGCAGTTGGGTGTGACAGGTGGTACCATAGCAGGGAGTGAAACACAAACTGAGAGAAAGCAGCTCCATTGTGCTTCTGTGAGCAGTTGTCATAACTAGATACAAGCACCATTTAGCTCAGTATCTCTGCATTCTCACCAAAGAAAGAGGAGCAGAAGGCCAGTGGACAACATCACAGGAAGAAGGAAGAATTAGAAGGTGTGTACTTTAGTCTCCCATTAGCACCCATCATGGAAACATGGCTCTGTGTATTAGCTGATTTATGTTAATGCATCATTTTCCCAGCTTCTATCACGGATGTCCAGCCTATAAAACACTCTTTGCTGTGCGCTGTGAACAGATGTGTGTCGTAATGACACGTGAGAGTGTGTTCTGCTGTTGGCTTTGACAAGAATACTTTTGAATGTTTCATCAGACAGACATGAAATGCATTCTGGCCAGCAATGTGCTGCTGGATACACCGTTAAAAAAGCGAGGGGTGGGGGTGGGAGCAGCTAATGATTTGCCATGGTGAGCATTTCTACTTGTGTGTGCATGTCTGTTTGTATAAATGATAAAAAAAAAAAAATTGATACAACACTGGTGACAGCTAATACTTTTCCTATTGTATTTTACACAGTGTAGCTTTAAATTTAGGCTGTTCAGGTTGTTAGAAGTTGCACAGTCACCTCTCATCCCCAGGCTTGGTAAAGGCATTCCCCTTGCTGGCTGTTATGCTGGAAACGTCACTGATATTTTTAACTGCACAATCAGTAAAGAAAATCAGTGTCAAACCTCTGACTCTGCCTTCATCGCCTGCTTTCCAGGGTTTTAGGGAGGCAAGAGTGAGCTGACAGACCCACAGTAATGGACAGACCAGATCAAAACTGGAGGTGCACTGGATGCAGCCTTTAGCCTATAAGTTTGACACATTCAATGTGGATACATTTTGGTATTGTATATTAACATACATTTTAACAACTACAAACAATTAAAGCTACTCGACTCTTCTTGGGTGCTTACTGTAACAGGTGATTGTATAATTGATGATCTACATTATATCATATCAGGTTTTTAGATTCTCTAAAATATTGTTTTGGGGTTAGTTTTATGTCACTCATGCCTGTAACACTTTAAAGGAATAGTTGGGAATAAATAAATAAATAAAATACACATTTACCAACTGTGGTAAGAATAACTATACTGCCAACCAACATTGCAGCTCAGGTGAATTAGACAATATTACTTTTGCTAGCAACACAGAGGTAAAACTGATTTCTGCTTGACATCACTATGGATTGTTGTGATTTCTGGTGTGAAATAAGATGGTTATTGTGGTGCAGTTATCTGCAACATTTTTAAACCATTTGCTTTACATATGTACCTTTTTAAATGTGTAAAAATCAGTCCTGACCCTACAGTGTCTTTTCCAATGTTTAGTTCTTCTGCATCTATGGCACTTATCTTTTCTCCTGTCCCTGGGTGTGTGTGCGTGTGCTCTCTGTGGAGCCCCTCTCTGAGGGGTTCTAACGCTCGTCCGAAACACACTGCTTGTCTCTAAGACTTCAAGTCTATGTTTGGCCTCTGAAAATGTCTTTGTCTGCAAAGCGAAATCATGGATTTCAAGGATAGTGGCTATACTCGGCAATAAGCAGTTCATTAGAGTTTGTACTGGTAGTGGTTCACATTGTTCCATCTTTCCCACGCTAGATTTCCATTGTTTGGATTAACATTCATTTCAGCCATTTGCAGCTTATTCTTATCAAACGACCCTTCATACGGCCATTCAGCCTTTGTCCACTTATACATGAGCGAAGTAAAAGGAAACACAAAATTCCACCCTTACTGCCTACCCACCATTCCAGCCGGTGTGTGTGAGGAGAACGTTGCATTGTATTGTGACGTAAGATCAGGGACATTCTGATTTTGCGACTCTGTTTGCCTGATAGTGGCAGATTGATTACCCATACTTACAGTGTTATACTGATTTCAATAAACACTGCTGCAGCATCAAAAGTTTCCACACTCATCCTCTATCTACGTCAGCAGCTGGCCGGTTTGACAATCTGAAGTGAAATCTTCTTGAGGCTGTGAACCACGTCAGAATGTAACATAACAGAGGCTTGTTGTTCCTCTAGACAGGGCATTTGCAAGTTTAGGCACTAACGTTGGTATTTATTTCACAAAGCTTCATCCTGCTTTTGACTTCTAACTGTGTCCTTCCTGGAAATATCCTGGTACTGGACTATTTTACTCAAAGATAAAATTACCAGTGTAAAATTGCACTCAGAATACATTTAATTGACCTACTCCTTCCCTTTTTTTCTAAGTAAACATTACTACGTTACAATTTTTAAAAGGGAAGTGCCTATTAATGATGATAATGTTGTATGATAGTACTATTAATTTAAAGAACACATTTAGGCTATGAAATAAAATCCATCAACATATTAACATATACCCTGGTGAAACTACCAGTAATAATAACAATAAACTCCTTTTCTATAGACAAACATTGGCAGACAGTGTATACAACTGCTTATCATCTGTACAACCGCCTTTCTCAATAAACAGAAGACAGTACAAAACTCTTGTTTTACACAAAAAAATTGTGTAAATAATTACACAAAATGAGCAACAATAAGTAAAACAAACATATATATATATATATAAAAGATTGCACCACTACATTTCTGAAGAACACAGTGGTTGTGTACTTTGCACAGTGAGAGGCACAACAAAATAACTCGCTAAACAATCATAGCCATTCACAAAACTGGTATGTTCAATTTCAGTACAATTTTTTTCTGTTTTCCACTGATAGTATTTTTCAGCATCCAGAGAGAGGTTTTTATGACACTTATCGTCCCCAGACACTGATCCCCTAACGTTATTCTGATCTCAGATGCCTTACAGCCCAATGCAGAAAATACACAGTTCCTTTACGATTCCGTCAAGAGGCACACAGGATAAGAAAAGCAGAAGAAAAAAACTCTTGTTTACTTACCCAGTGTCCGTCTGTGTTGGAATCCTGTCCTACAATGCCAATTTGTTAAAGAAAAGATGTACTGAAGAGATGGTCCTCAGTTGTCCTTACATGAATATATGGATTTATTACAAACACAGATCTGTCGACAGAGAAGCATTGGGGCAGCATGTACACATGGGCACAGCCAGCACAATACTTCAACTACAATACTACAAAGTTTCCACTTCTTATACACAAAAAGAGGGTGGAACAACAGATATCATAAATCAGTAGAAATAGCACAAAGACTGTTTGTTTCAGTGCATAACTATCAGTATCTGGAGTCCCTGAGGCCTATCTCAAGGTCCAGCTTATCAGTAGCTTGGACATCTGGCACCTAGTAACCCAAAACAACATAATCACAGAGTCCTGTGGCCTCCTTTTGTAAAACCATCTGTTTGTCTAAGTTTCATAAATTCTATTACACCCATAAAACCCTTTGGTCACTTCTAAATTTCTCCAACAGTAATTAACAACCGCACCATGAGATTGCCAGGCAACCAGTGGAGACTCCTGAAAATCACTGCATGCGGCCAAGAAATAGTCCTGCAACATCCTGTAAAACTGCAAAGTATGGTTTTTACATTTGGGTTTTTGTATGCAATAAGCAAACAAAATATAATTAGCTAGCTTTAGAGGTGCTGGTAGGCAGATTCTGTTACCTTTTGCCAAAGCCAGGCTAGCTTTTGTGCTAAGGTAAGCTAACCGGCTGCCGGCGTAATATAGACCAACATTTGCCAAAATGTTGGACTAATCAATAATGATGAGTGTCATTATTTATATAACATAGAAAACATGCAACTGAAAACATGCATGCATCTGTTTGTGCTAACCCATGAAAACTGAGTATCGTGTAGCAGTGGGTGACTCCCAAATCTCCATTTTCCTCTTACTTTCTCCAATTCAGAGTGAACATTAAAAATTCATGACATCTGCCAGGATGTGGAACCCCTCTGAATTTAACAGACTGCTGCCACAGACTCACAGACCTGTCATTGTGTCCTTTCCTATCTGAAAATGGAATTGCAGCTCTCGCACTAAACCATAAAAAGGACTCTTGTTGCTTATATTTCCCTGCTCTCACTGGATCTACAGTATGACACAGCGGAGAGAGAGAGAGATAGAAACATTTCTTGCTTGCACAAACATCAGTTATGGCTGACATTTTGAGTTTCTTCATTGTTACTTAATATAACAGCAGTTAAATGGGAAAATGTATAAGAATGACTTACACGTATGTTTTCATAACTGGTGTCAGTTTCTGTTATCTCCACGCACTCATTATAGACAAAAGAAATGTCCTCCCTGACAATTAGGGAAGTCCCATGCTAAGCCACATGAGGAAATACTGTGTGTATAGCTTACATAATGGTTTAACTAAAGCACAGAAGCGTCTTACCTCTTTTGTTTTCTCTGTGTGTTGCAGGAAACTCTTCTTCTTTCTCTCACTCCTGACTTTCTCAGCATTTGTGATTGTCTTTCACTCTATTATGTACGCATAATGTATATAATTTTCTCTCCCCTTGGGAAGTGGGATGAATTTTAAAACACATTCACTTCTCTATTGTGTGGGTTAAAGTTAGGATTAAAAAAATCCAGAGAAAACGACACCAAAAATACAGGGTTAAATGTTTGCCTTCCTACTCGGGAGCATAATGATTTGTGTCAAAACAGGATATCAAGTCAAGTCTGTTTATATAGCCATTAATCACAGGGATCTACAACACCCATTATGAAATAATAAATGAAAATGATGACCAAAAATGCCCCCCAAACCTCAAACCTATTAATGAGAACAAGGAAGAGATCCCACAATAAATCTAATTAAATGATAGGTATGCATTTTTAAAGTATTTTCTTAAATACTTTAAGAAACATGCTCTGATGTACTTTGAAAGAACTGTTGCTTTAATTGTTCATTCTTATCATACTGGCCGCAAAGGGATCCCTGCTAAAAGCAATTTCAATGGAAGTGATAGGATAAATTCAGTCCTTTTTTCTGTGCAAAAAATTAATTCCAAAGTTCAGCCAAAGCTAAAATGAGGCTTCAGCAGTTTGAGAAATTAAAGCATTTTGTACCAAATTTCATATTCCATATTCCTCCACCGCAGCTCAGCAAGGAAACACAAAGAGGATAGTTTGTAGTTTAAGTTTAGAAGATACCCCAAGATAGCCTCTTTTTAGCAATCATCATTAGGAATCTTCATTCCAGTGTGGTGAAGTGGGTGCTGAGAGTGGGCAAATAAAGATTAAACACTGAGACACTTGGTGGATGTCTGAGCCAGTCAAGTCACCATTTACATTGAACATCATCACCGTCAGCCCTGAAGGATGCTGAAAAAGAAATGGGAAATGCAACTATAGACACACTAACATGAATGCTGTATGTAAGGAAATGTCCATCAACAGGAAACTGTTCTGGAAACACTTCTGTGTGTGAACTGACTGTGTGAACTGTGAGTGTTTACTATTAGAGCATCTACGAGTCTCTTTTGGAAGATTCTTCTGAAAGGTTCACACAGTCTTGTACATTGTATCTGTCATGTCTGACTAACTGTATATTAAAATTAGCAGCAGAAGAAATGTGAAAATTAGTAACTTTGGCAGCCACTTGAGCAAAGATGAATGTTACTGTCTATTCATCTTCAGTGCATTAGTACAGTAAATTATGTGCTTATCTCGATCCTTGTCAGGTACAGCAGTAGGTGATACTGGACACATACAGAACTGAATCAGTGTGTGTTTATTTAATATTTCATCTTTAAAAAAGTAAAGTGAAGCTGTCATCTCTCCTGTTTTAGTTGATCATTCTCCCTTGTGCCATAAGTTAATTCTTCACATTTCTTACATTTGCACCAGATGCAAGGACATATAAAACAAAACAGAATAAGCCATCTTCTTCTGCAATGGTCTCATTTAGCTAGAGCCATTATTCCATTCTATCAAAATTCATTTTAAACTGACGGGTTGAGGAAACAATTTTACACTTACAGGCTTTAAATACTATAAACACTATAGTACACTACTATAAACTTCCCTTTTTATTACTGTACATACTTCCTGAGGCAGGCATGCTCATTATTCATCATATGACTGAAATGCATGGTCATTGATTTTGAATAGCACAGTGACAGTGATCTATTTGTTATGCACTGATATTGATCAGTTGTTGAGTAATGGATGGTGAGATGTGGAGAGTTTGGTACAGATCAGACACAATGGAGTGAGATGTGAAGGGAAACCAGGAGAGGAGAGGTAGGTGTGTTGCATACTGAGGGAAGACAGCGGGGCTGCACTGTAAATGTAAAGCAGTAGTCTAACGTGACAGTATGACCGAAAGAGCCCTCTAAAGATATATTGTGGCCCAGTGAAGCATTTGAGTTTGATTCATGTGTGCGTGCATGTGCATATGTGGCAGATGTATTTAAGGCTTTCTGCATGGCCCTCTTTATCCATCAGTCCTGACAGAGCATTAACTGCAGTGCAGCGCCCACTGAGCATGTGCCGGCAAACTGTGAACCCAGTGGAAGTCCTCTCAGACAATCCCTCCTGCTGCTCTTTTCATTGGATTCTCCTCATTTGCCTTTCCCTTTATCCTTCACCGCCCTATTTTCTTTACTCTCTTTATCTGTCTTCAACCAATCAAGTTCCACTGCTTGCTTCACCTACCAAAGCACTCTTCTATTCTATCTCTCACCCTTTGTCATAATCCCTGCCCACAGTACTTAACACCATCATACCCTACAGTGCATAACCCTCCAATGCCCAATCCTCACATCTCCTGCAGAACCAACAGCAATGTTCGGAGCCAGCTACATAACCAGCATATTATGTAACCTGCTATATAATGTCATATTTTCTAAAATACCTTGCCTGGTGGCGAGTCCTGCTCTACGCCATGAGTTGGTGCAGTACTTTCTGTTTTGTTACATCTCTGTTCTCCTACCTCCTCTCATCCTGTAAACACGTTCCAGTATCAAGCCTCAGGCACTGGTCCGGCACACACACACACACACACACACACACACACACACACACACACACACACACACACTACGCCACCACCTCCCCCAACTGTAATGTAAGAACTGCTTTCAATCCATTTTCCTCCACAGCTCCAGCTCCTTCTTTTTCACACTTGTTTCATTGCTCACTTTCTGCTCATTGACTTTGCTGTCTTTGCACCCCCTCTGCCCACCCCCGTGAAATTCTCCCCACCACCAAAATCCCCATCTCTGTGGTCTGCTCTCCTCTGCTGTGCCCCTGGCTGACTCTGTGCTATAGCAGTGGTTGCTATGGAACTGCAAATCAGCCATTTAAGCAGTAGCACTCTAATGGATTTGCAGACAGTAAACAGAAACTACAGACTGCATCGTTACCTACATCTCAGAAATAAATGACTTTCAACAGACACACACACACACACACACACACACACACACACACACACACACACACAGCGGGAACATTTTGTTCCTATACCAAAGAGGGCCCTGTTTCTCTTGCCCTGCTGTAGATGAAGAAAGCATTCTCTCTGGTACTGATCATGTTTATGTTGATGATTTAGTCGCTCATGTCTCCACCTTTTCTCTTCCCCCTCACAGGACTGTATCCAGTTGAACCAGTATAAACTGAAGAGTGAGATTGGGAAGGTGAGTTTATCGCTTTTCTGCCATTTGCCTCTGTTCAATTTTGAGTGGTTTTGGGAAAAAAAGCAGCAGCTCGGAGAAGATCGACCCTTTGCTCAATTTATCTGTTAAGTGAGAAAATGGACACCAAAATCATTTATAGCATGTGCACACTAAAAGGTCTTTATTATATGGCTTGCAGATTCATAAATTTTACACCACCTATCCATCCACTGTATAGTTAGCCTTAGTTATATAAACTAGCTAGTTCAAAACAGACCAGTAATGTTATTTTTATTCTAGAAACATGCTAGTATTCTATCAAACAAGACAGAGTCTGCAGCCATGCTAGCAGCTCTGTGAGGCTGTACTTAGGCACAGTGGTGCTTTGTGCTGAATTCTAACGTCAGCATGTTAACATGCTCACAATAACAATGCTAACATCATTACTAAATCTTACAGCACACCAGATCCACTCCCAAGTTTTGCATTTAAAAGTAGTAGCGCTTGGAGATCAACACTTTGTGGTTAACATATGGGGGAAATTGTTGTGGAAGCAACAGAGATGAAAATTTAGAAACTGCCAAACTGAAAATCGTAAAGTGCACATAATTGTAAGCATTTAAAGAGCATTTAGGGCTCATTAACAGTAGAGATATTGTTAGATATTAAAGTGGTAGATATAAAAGAGGGAAAAATTGGTATCAGATTGATATTTATATGGTCAGAAATTAAGTGGTATCAAACCATCTCTCTTAGAAAACACTGAGAATTTTAGGTGATTTCACATGATATGCTGTGGAGAATGATCTACAGGGGACATATGAATGATTTAGATTTTAAAGCAGAGCCATTGTTGTGACATTTGTAAAACTTTGTTACATACATTTGACCGTAGGCTGTATATACAGATGGATGACGCGTCTCCACTTCCTCCTACTGTACAAAAATGAAGCCAAAATATACAGGAGCTGCCATCTTGCGCTGGTGACATCATTTGGAGCCAGAGTCTGCGCAGTAGCGATCGGGATTAGAGCCGCAGTATCGAGATCCCGCCCATACACCCTCGACTCAATCACAAGCCGGCCTCAGCTGTCAATCATAATGTGAAACCCCCTTTTTATAGCATCAAATAACTAATTAAAACAAAACTTATCAGAAAAACGAACACTTGAACATACATCAGCGTGATAAGAACTACCTAAAATGACAGAAACCATCTTTGGGAAAAATATATTTGACATATACTTTGAGTTTTTAGTTTGGCTCACATTCTATCCGCTAACATGGAGGGGGCGAAGTTTATGACCTATACTGCAGCCAGCCACCAGGGGGCGATCAAGATGTTTTGGCTTCACTTTAGGGGCGCTGACATGTCGTCCATCTTTATATACAGTCAGTGGTGTTGACCCACAAATGGATTTTTGTCTGTCCATAAGACAAATTTCTTCTAAGGACGAATAAATCCATGCACGGAAAATGATGGTAAACACACATCCTGGGGCATTGTGTGTGTGTGTGTGTGTGTGTGTGTGTGTGTGTGTGGGAGGAGCCACTCTGTGCTGCCAAAGAATGGTTTGTTTGAATAGAAACAGTGCTGCTTTCAAAACATTCTGTCAGTATGGCGTTGTTGTCGGTTCTCAAAGTGATGCTTTAGGAATCTTAACAGAATCCCTCACAAGTTTAGTTGATGAACCAGAAAATGTGGGTATAGCACTGAATTGTCACTGAATAATGTGTTGCTGTGAACAAGCAGGTTCACATATGAAAATGAGTCTTTGTTGTATTGCAGGGCTCCTACGGTGTGGTCAAACTTGCCTACAATGAGGATGATGACAAACATTATGTAAGTCAATGCAGTCATTTTACATTTCAGAAATGTCTTTCTGATTTTAAAAACTGAAATGCAGTCCCTCTGCCACATAGCCACAGTTTCCATCAAGCCTCTCAGCCTCTATTGTCTAGACAGAAGAGCTTTACAGGATCTCACCAGTGCTATTGATTTTTTTTTCCTTCCACCTTGTTGCCTGACTGTGAGTTCCATCCACCCAAATTGCATCAGTTGCCTTGGAAGAAACTGAAAGTGCAACTAAGACTTAATTATCTATCTTCAAAGCAGTGCTGCTGTTGCTTTGTGTATCAGGTAGCTGCTTTGAGGTCAGTTCACAACGGGGAATCTGGATATGAGCCGGCACGCTGAGATGAGGTCATTTTAGCCGTTTCCATCAAGGTGATTTGTTCCTGTAAAAGCTCTGCAAACTCAGCCCCTCCAAATGTAAGCTGTCTTATGTTTGAACATAACTAAGCTGCCCTGTACAGTAACAACAATGAAAGTCATGTCGACTTAAGCTGCCAACTGTGGATGGGTTTAAGATGTACTTTTGAACTGGAGCCAGTAGGAGCTTGGAGCTAAACACAACCCAATATTAAAATGGGAGTTTGTAAATGGACTGATGCAGAATGGTTAACAACAGGAGTTTATGTAAGGACACAGACGAGCCCTATAAGATGAATGGAATATTACATATTATAACAAGGGAATGATTATATAAACCTTCCCTCTGGAGTGAAATAATGACATGCAGCTTTAAATAATGCCGACCTGCAGAGCTGCTCAGACATGCAGCAGTATGCAACCACCGTCTCCTAGAAATTACGTCTATATACTACAAATTAGCAACAGCAAAAATGTGTTGCTGCCCAGACTGGATTTTTTATCAACATAATGAGGACGTGAGATTATCATATCTGGCAAGTAGAAAAATGTTGATACTTAACGTACCAGCAAAATGTTAACTGACAATGTATTTCATTTTTCAGTTTTCCTACAATATTTGCTTATCACAACTAAAGCATGATTAAACTTTTTATGATTATGTTTAGGCAACTGACAGCGCTTGGTTAAGGTCAGGGAAAGATTGTGATCTTAGTTTACAGTAATATTGGATATAGTAAGTCGACAGTGACCTGAAGCACGAGACACAATGTGTTTACTTTACAAATATTTGACTGAAACCACAATCTTTCCCTAGCCTTAAAGGGGCCCTCCTCCAATTGTACACATGAAGTTCACTTTACTCTGGACTGAGCTCTCTAAATGTTGAAAAAATAACCCTGATGACATCATCGGCTTGTGTTTGAGACTTTTTGAGGTATTTTACTGCATCACAAACTGGAAGTGTAGGGTGTGGAATAAGTTGGCTTTTAGGAGGCATGGGGAGGTCTAACAAATAGCTATCAAGTTGCATTACGGGAATTATAGGCTGCAGCGTTTTTGGAGTTAACTCCTACTAGAGGTTAAAGTTCAGCAGATCTCCGCCTCTGCTGCTTAGATTTTCTTCATCTATCTCTCATAACCGCGAGCGACAACTAGGTGAGAGGCAATTGCGCTCATTTTGATTCCCACAGAAATGGAAGCACTGCGTTGTTTACTACTCCACTCCACAAGAGTAGTTGGGATCGCTTCCAGCGCAGATATAGGAACGCAATGCTAATCAATCTTGCCAGCTCTGGCATCATTGTTGTATTTGAATATTCAACAACACATACCATGTTACATAAAGGCCAGAGACAAAGCTATTCTGTACTCTGGGAAACAAACTGTGCAACAGGAAATGAACTACGTTGTGCGTATGTAAATTAGGTGCTCAGCACAATACTCACAGAGGTGCAGCTTGATGAGAGGCCATAAACTGCCCACTACTTTGTATCTGCTTTGTATCTGTATGTGTGAACGCAGCCATATGCAAGATGCAATGTCTCCCGTCCAGTTTGTCAGTACAAGTTTCTGCACCAACTCTTAATATTCACATAACAGTAGTGGATGGAAACTCATGTTAATTAACACTTTCTTTTGCAGTTTTTCTGGAAATTTGATAAAAATTTTGATTACATTTGGATGAAAAACCTGACTAGTCCTCTGTTTTGTACACCCGTCATCCACCCCGACCTCCTCCCTACAACTAGTACACGCTACATAAATCTAGCTTTTCCCACATTAGAAATAAAGTTGCCCTTTTTAAAAAGGAATCAGCAAAGCATATTCTTATATAAGCAAATTTTCTAGGAGATAGTGTTGCAGCATGGGCCTCAGAGATTTTCTTTTTGTCAGAATCACCCAGTTGGAAACAACATGTTCCTGAAAATGAAATTTGGATTAAGATATGTCCAATGCAGCTAATTTTTTCTTCTTCCTGAATCTGTCCCATCTGCCTCCAGTTTTTCTGTGTGTGCATACGTATAGAAAAGCTTTCATGTTTGCTGCACATGTGTCTACATTTTGTTTTCTAGTTTGCATCTTTGTTTCTGCTTTGTGTGGAAGCATTCTCATATTTGATACAGATTGTTGACAGTGATGGAAAATGTTACCTTCCGGGACAGACTGCGGGTTATTGCAGCCTGACTCAAATGACAAACACATCTGAAATAAC
The DNA here is from genome assembly GCF_020085105.1 of Siniperca chuatsi. Lineage (NCBI taxonomy): Eukaryota > Metazoa > Chordata > Actinopteri > Centrarchiformes > Sinipercidae > Siniperca > Siniperca chuatsi. The sequence goes on from NC_058055.1 coordinate 6,422,522, forward strand.
AATGACAGGAATCAGGAGGAGAGGAGATGAGTAATGATGGTATGGAAGGGTGATTCTATTTTCTGGCAATCTCACACAAAACTGATTGGATTTTTGTACAGTATGCAAAAATATCATTGCACGCATACCATACTATATACAAGAAAAAGAAAACAAGAAAATCTAAACAAGAGAGGGGTCCTGTAGGCTCTAGTAGTTCGCCTGTGTTTACCTGGTTACCATGGGCTTGAAAATCTTTAAAAAAAAGATATAATAAGGCAGTGAATGTTTCTGAAAAAGAAATTACTGTTTTGAAATGATTTAGTTTTTATATTAAGTTGTAGCACTTAATTCAGTTCTCAGCATTGGCATCAACATAAGGAAATCACTGACTGATACTGGCTGATAAAGCAGCAGTGGTCAGTTTTAAGATGAATGAAAATGGCAGTTTTTGACTTGACAACCACGGGATAAAAATAAATTAATATGATGACTAACTCTTACCAATGTTATCTTGTCCAAGTGAGTGTTGGAAACCAGGTTTTATTTTCCTAAATCGGCATCAGCAGAAGGTCTTTGAATGGTGCATGTGTTTGTTGTGGCATCCTTTGTCGTATAATTACCATGCTCATAACCTGATTGGCAGGCATCCAATTGTGATGCCTGCCAATCAAGCAGGCCATTTATCAGACTCAGGGGTCCAGAGTAAATCTAATTGTGCAGCATTCACTCAACTTATTTCAAACTGGTTGTGGACGCGCGCACGCACACACACACCCACACGCCAGCTGTAGAAGCAGTATTCTGGGACTTTGTTTTTGTGAAACAAAAAAATAAAGAATATAAAATCCAGAATATACAAAAAATGTCAATATGTCATCATGCCTGTGTGCACATAATTGAGGAATTTTTACTCTGTGGAGTAACAGGTCAGTTAATCGCATTCCCTTTAAAATATCTTGAAATATTTGTCTTTATTGCTTCTGTAAACCAATGCTGGATTGCCAACAGGGCAAGATGGGCAAAGCAATAAGTTTGTGGTAATTTGATTCATTGCAGATTTGTTTGGTAATATGAACCACTAAAGCACAATATAAACTGAAATAGTAAGGGCCTTAAAATTATTATTAAGATTTTCATGAAATCAAATTCCACTACTATAATACTATTTATTGTTGTCAGTGGCAGAGTCCGCCATTCTCGCACTAGATTCAGATTGCCTACCTAAACACAAGGGATTCACAGGAAACAATGCAGCATGTAATCCAGCATTACTGTTTGTAATTTACTCTCATTGATATCAGCCTCATTGTTTACTGTTCACTCTGCTAGAGCCGTATCAGAGTAGTAGTATTAAACTGAACCTTTTGTTAGGTGGTGTCGCCAAATCAACCAGGACTGAAATTTTAACAATTACAACTGAAAGGTGGCTCCAGCATTTTTGCCTTTAATGTGGTCTATAATTATATAATATTAAGGGTGTGTATTACACAGGTACCATGGGTGTAAATCTAATTTTAAGAATAAATTAATAATTAAGAATAAAAAATAAATAAACAAACTGACATACAAATAGATCCCTGGCATCCCCTAGGAGGTTAATCCAGCCTTGTTGCCAACACTCAGTAAAGGTTAGCTCACTCAGTCGTTATTTCTTAAGTGTAAAATATTAGATTTTTATCTCTTGGCAAAGTTGGCACAGTGCAGAAGTCTTGTTTACTTGCAAAGACTTGTTTGTCTACAGATTAGAGTGCTGAAGAATTCAGAAAAGGCACAATGGCACAGTGAGGGAACAATATGGTGACTGAAATCATACTTAACCTTTTTATGTTCCACCTCCTACAAAATATAGTTGCTGCTGCTGCACTTTTGGCTTCCTTTGATCACCACTCACCTGTACCTCCTTAGCACATAATCAGAAACTGAACTCGCATTAACTTTTGATTGTATCTTTTGAGTTCACAGTTATTGCCATACTTTGTTGAAAAGCAAAATATAGTCATTCCCAATTTCATGTTTGGTAAAGTACATTTACTGCGAGTGAAACTGCGATGAAGCACCTACACAGTCAGAATTTATCTTTTCAGATGGCAGCTATTTACTGGAGCTCTACCATCAATCCCAGATTTTATAATGAACTCATGAATAATTCCATTTTTTTTTTAAAGATGATTTTTGGGATAGGAACAGCTGGAGAGAGACAGGAAAGGGGGGAGAGAGAGAGGGGATGACATGCAGCACAGGGCTCCTGCTGGAATCGAACCCGCCTGTATGGCGACATAAACTTTGCAACCGAAAACCTGCAATAAATGTTGCATGACGATTTTTAACTGTCTGAAGACTCTGTGGTTGAGTCATTAACCACCCTCACACAAGTCTACATACACACACACACACAGGCAGCACACCATGGAAACTGTACAGGGGAAGGACTGCTTTCTTGCCAAGCCTGGTTTCTGCACAGTCATAGCCATGGTGACCACAGTTTTTTAAAGTAAATTACTGAGCTGTACATCACCAAAACTGTTTGTGGTGTTGAAGTAGTAGAAAATGTTCCACCATAACATGAATTAGTGATCAGTGAAATCACATTGATATTCTGACAGCATAGTAGTTCTTGTATTTTGGAGAAATGTCTGACATGCAGTGAATGTTATTTACTTTATCTCTTGTTCCTTGTAGTTTTATTTTCTTTTTGGAATGACTGGTTCTTTAGGCTTCACTTTACTGTTTATACTACCTATATGTGAATACACTGTATGATCAAAATCATTTCTTTCCTAGGCCATGAAGGTGGTGTCCAAGAAGAAGTTAATGAAGCAGTGTGGTTTTCCACGTAAGTCCTATTCTATTCAGTTTTTTCTATTGAACAAGAAATTAGTGAAAAATGACTACCTGGGTTAAACTAATCAATGATCAGCTACAATGGAACATGATTCCTGGGCAATCATAACCTAAATGCAATGATGGTTTGTCATTTTGGACTAGGCCAAAACCTCCATCTAATACCAGATAAACCCACTGGACACCTTGCAGGATTTCCTTCAGACCAGCACACCTGTATATTGTTTAGTAACAGCACTACAGGTTCCTGAAAATGAGAATGACCCACACCATTGAATGAGACATATTTGGCCATGTACATCAAGGCAGTTACCAACACTGCCATGAAGGTGTGTGATGTTAGGTTGAATGCCAGTAAATGACAGCATTTGTGAGCTACAAAAGAGGTCTGACAATCGGCACATTGATACGTGACTTTTCAAAGCAGCATGAGACAACTAACAGAGCTCCTAAGAAGTTAAATCATGGATGGCGCTGGAATGCAGGTCATTGCAAAAATGATTTATCATGTTCATCAAGGGGAGCAGATTTCAAAACAGTGACAAACTGTGGCAAATGCCTAAACACAAACAACAACAGACACATTTCATAGAGAAAGAGTAAGCACAGTTACAAAACTCTCCAACATGATGGACATGTAGAGAATGTAGTGGGCTGACAAATGCTGCTAATTAGCATGCAACTTTCATTTTGCCTGCGCCTTGAAGTTTCAAGATTGTGTTAAACCTGAACTAGATAGGCAACAGTTGGTCTAATGACATTTTAACATGTTTTGAATACTTCCAGAGCGATGTTATGCCTAGTCACAAGAGGTGGTTGATTCCAAAGGAGAAAAATGCTCTATTGTTATAAATCCTGCCAGCTTCGTGAGGATTGGCAGACCAAAACCTAAATCATCTATAACCTAAATGTAACCATTTGAGTAGTCAAGCTTGTTGGGGGGGTAGTTTTTTTTTTTTTTAGCCATCGGGGAACACAAGGAGAACAAAGCATATTGCCAACATGACAAAAAAAAAAAAATCTGCTCAGTTTCTTTTTTATAACAGGCAACTTTTATCATTTTTACATGATCCTTTTGACATTATAACAAGATGTTGTTATGGCATATTTTCTCATTATCGCTAGATACAAAAATTCCATTTTTACACAAAACCTTTCTTCTTATAACAACATATCACTTTATCTTGTTACACCGCAACATTATCGTACTACACAAACACCAACGTATCTCATTAAGACATAAAAAAAAAAACATTTTCTCAATTTTTAAATTTACCATGATAGGTAGGGTACAGCCTTGACAGATCACCAGTCTGTCACAGTGCTGACACAGACAGACAGACAGGCAGTCATACGCACATTCACATCCACAGGTAACTTTTAGAGGCATTACTAGTTACGTTTTAGTCCAGATTAAAAATTAGATGTAAAACTATTCACCGAATATTTTAGGTTATTACATTTGCTACATACATTGAAACACAGGCATATAGCCTCATGAGGTACAGTATGTGGTCAGGCTGGGTAGGCAGGTCTTATAGACAGAGGGTGGGACACTGCGCTCGGGTGCTGATGAGAGAGAGAGAGGTGCATTTAAGCGCACTGTCATCCCTAATGTCAGTCACTCTAGATAGGTAGATGTCCATACTTGTTAGATATTTTAACATCTGCGATCCGGTGTCACTGCACTGACCGGTACCGAGTCATAGTCCAGTTATTGACCATCACTGATGCTAAATACACACACAATTATTACACACAGGTGCACAAACAAAACAAAAGCAACACACAGCCATAATACATAAAAACACCCTGCCACATGTCTAGATCATCATGATAAATGATCGCTCAAATTTGTCTTATTGTAATTTTCCTGTTGCTCAAATTTGAACACATACAGATATAGAAAAGTCTATATCTGACTCCTTGTCGAGACGAATCGTGATCAAATGAATCATTTAGTAAAGTTGTGTGTGTGTGGTTTGTGTGGTGGTCTGCAGGTCGCCCACCCCCAAGAGGACCCAAGGTTGCCCAAGGAGAGCAGCCCAAAATCTTAGGACCCCTGGAGAGGGTCTACCAAGAGATTGCCATCCTTAAAAAACTGGACCATGTCAACATCGTCAAGCTGGTGGAGGTGAGAGTATTTTTCTTTTGGTTGTTATCGAACACATCTAGCAGGTTGTTGCATTTGTGTATGTTTGTGATCTAGAAAAGAGAAATAATAACAATATTTGCAACAAATGGGAATTAACATGACATTAAAAGCAACACGGCTATTTACTGTAGCCTTAAATCGATGTGCACGCATTCTCATACCTGGCTTTGAAGAAAATCATTGAAAAAAAACATCTTTCGCAGGTATTGAAATTACTGCCCACGAAATACTAAACATTGTGGAACATTACTGTAAATTACTTTACATTACTATTCATAAACACAATGGGAACATTGAAGTCTAACAACTAGCACACTCAAATAACCAGCACAAACAGCACCCTTCCTCACCAAGTAGGCAATTATGAGCCACTTAAGGCTAAATCAGTAAAAGACATGCAACAAACATGCAACATACAAAAAACAGCCAGAATTGGTGAATGAAAACACTATTTTTTTTAAATCAAGCGCCATCATCAGGTCAATATTCTAATTTATCCAATACTTTGGTTTATGACCAAATACCTCCAAAGCTAATGACATTCCCATCAGCTTCAGCTATACTTAGTGCTAATTAGCAAATGTTAGCATTTGCCAATGCTTAACTAAGATATTGGACATGGTAAGCATTATAAACATCAGCGTGCTAGCGTGGCTGTAGACTCTTAGTCTTGTTATATGAATTGCCAGCACAAATTTTGTAGTGAATCATGTTCTACACTTGAATTTCTGTTTTGCTGGTATTTGGAGTTAAATGACAAATGGCATCTTGCAGTAAGGAAATGTGTCATTTCATAACTGTTCCTCTGATAATAGCATGTGGACATCCATAACAGGTTTAAAATCCACTGTGGTCAGGATTATCCTTAACCCCTGTATTTTCAGATAACCTTTCTTGCTGTGTACCCTGACTCATGCTTTGTATTTATATCACATCAGTTTATGTCAGACCAAAAAGGTGGATAAACCCTGTGCTGCCAGGAAACTTGTGGGGAAAATAAGATAGGCTTACCCTCCAGCACATCCATTACACTTCTATCACTGGACCTTTATGACATTTCAGAGATATATTCTGGAAAAACAAAGCTTCCACCCTGTAAATGGATTCTTATATTCACAACAGCCAACGCTCTCAAACTGAGTTGGGGAATTTTAAAGATGGATAGACTTTCAGTTTCTACAGAGGCGGTTGTTTGTGAAAAATGATAGCCGATTTTCAAGATGTGACTCGAGAAGCCCGCCACTCCCTTGCGATATCATCAGAGTGTTTTTCAATCTTGGCCAGATGGCGGGGGCACTGCCGTCGTGGTCGGGAGTTAAGCTCAGGGAGTCAGTCAGTAGGTATGCTGTCTGGCTTGCTTGGGTTTAGTTTGCCAGAAATACAAAAGAGTTTTTAAGTAAAAGCCGAGTACTTCTGCTCCTGGGTGCTCGCTCCAACAAGAGAGTGAAGACACACACATACACACACTCATCTCTTCCCTTCTTTGTCCGCCCTCACTCTCACTCTCCTAATGGGCATATGTGGGCAATGGGAAAACCTGCTTTCCTCCTCTCCATCTCTCTCTGTTCATCCTATTTTAAATTGGCTATGCTTGGGTCAGGATCACATTCATTATGGCTCTCCAACTGATTCCTGTGAGACTACAGTCCAGTCCATCTAATTATGAATAGACTTTTTCTCTCGTTTTGAAACATTAAAGCAGACACCGAGTGGAACAGATTAAAACTGATGAAAGTGACATGGTCATTTGTCACAGATGGTTGGCAAGAGACAGTCAAACCGGCCCCATGCTTGCCAAGACATGCAGTTGTTATGAGAGTAGACACTTAAAAATGCCAAGCTCAATTTATTTCATTTCCCTATAAGTCAAGATGCCCTTTTAATGCATCTTAGTCACTGCATTAGTCAACAGCTACAAATAAAATGACTAGGCTACTAATGGTTTGCACTTCGTACACAACAAAAGCTCATTTACTGTTTATAGCTTTTTGTGCTTTCACATAGAACAAAGGGAGAAAAAAATGTATGATGCAAAGAGAACAGTATTTATTTAAGCAAACAGGTACGACAGTATGAGCAAACATTCACCAGGATGTTGTATTTAAACATGCTCCAGGTGGACTGTGTGTCCCGTGGTTTGTGGGAGCTGTGAGCAGTTGCCTTGCAAAAGCAAATCATGGGCATGTAGTCTAGTGGGAACACCTGTTTTCATAAACCTGCCCAAGTCTAGATTATCAACTGGGCAAAACGGGCAACTGCCCTGGAGCCCCAGAACTCCAGGGGCCCCGAAAGTTCCATGCCTACTCTGTGTCAACTGGTTTGTGTTAATCTAATTTAACATTTGTGAAAATATCTCCACTAAAGCACAATATTAACTGACATGATGTAGTCAGATGTACTCCACCAATTTAGCATTGCACTCCTATAACATTGTAAGACTGCACACATTCTTCTTCCTTGTCAAAACATGGCACCTACATTACCCACAATGCAACTTGACCACCTACAGTTTGATCAGAGATTTGGATGTGTTATGCTAGTAGCAGCTAATATAGCAATGAGCAGCTAGCCTCAAGCAGAGATGGGGAGCGGCTACAGAGGTCGACACAGAACTCCACACCCCTAGATTGTTTTCATTTTCAAACTTGTAGTCTTAAGCCACAACTGACACTTTAATTTCTTAATTAATTTATCAGACTTCACACAGCTCCGTCTGGAGCCACAAAAGGCTTTATACAACTTTTTTTCACATATGCAGTAGTACTCCCCATGACCTGTAAACAGACTTTGATGTGTAAAATCGGTCTAGTTCCCCTTTAACCTTGAGACCCTGTCTTTGGTAGGGTTTTTGTGTCAAAATCTAGTTTTAAAGCCAGTTAGTGTTCTTCTACCTGGAAGAACACTAGAAGCTGTACACACTGTACAGAGCACCAGAGGAATTGGGGTTAAAGGGGGCCCAACAGCTCACTTTTGCTTCGGGGCCCCATAGCAGGTTAATCCGGCCATGAACCTGACCAACTGAGCTATGAATTTTCACAAACCATGCCAAGCCAGTGTTTTAAATTACAACTCCCACCAATGTCCTAACTGTTGAGAATTACAAGCAGCTTTTATATGACAGCAAAGAAAAGGCCTAAAGGTCATTTTCAACCAGTTCAAGGTTTAGTATCAAGGCTGCTGTCATTACAATTCTCTCTTATAACTCTGCTCAGTCCTTTCTAAGGAAGAAAAGACTTTTACATTGTGCAATGTTTGGGTCCTGAATGCATACTGTCGACTGTAAATGATCACATGTTAGTTTTTATATTGTTCACACCCACCTGTACCTACAGTATAGGACCTTAAGGTTTTCAACTAGAAAGTCTTGGTTCATGATGATTATGTTAATGTTGCAGGTGCTGGACGATCCAGCGGAGGACAACCTTCACATGGGTATGCAGACCATATTTTCTTTGTCCAAATCTTTCACACTATTTTTGCCCTCTCTAAGCCTTTGACACATATGCCACCAACAAGTGTTCATATAACTTATTCATAATTCATATCATCTCTTGCTTCCTTCCACACCACCTCAGGGCTCACACATTATGCAGAAAACTTCCATCAGCAGTGCCAGGTCACAGTTAGGGCTTAATGTGGCACACTCAGCTAATTCAGTGCTCCTGTAAATGGATAATGTGTTGCAGTGGTCAAACCCAGCTGAATGAATGAATAAATAGTTTGGTCTTACATGTTCCTATTTCCTTCTCCCTCCCTTTTTCTGACAGTGTTTGAGCTGATGCGTAAGGGGTGAGTAGTGAACATGTCCTTTTTTAAATAATTTAAGGCACATCCCCTCTGTTCCTCTACCTTCACCTCCTCATTTCTTCATCCCTCCGTCCCTGCCTCGGTCCCTGCAGTGTTCTCCTTCATTTTACTCCAAGCTGACACAGTGCTGCTGTTTGTTCCATCTCAGGCTTCAAAGGGATTCATAATGTTCTTAGGTTTTCACAGTTATTACCAGTGGCAGTCAGCTGTGTAAATGTTTCATGTCCTGATGCATGAGTTGTTCCTTCCTACACCACTAACAATTTGTGATGATCTAATGATCAATGTTATTATAAGCAAATGGAGGTGGGAGGGGATAGCTGGTATCATTTTACTTATGTGCATAAATAAGTTATGTTTTCCTTTTTAATAAGAAGACAAGCTTTATTTTTAGCTTTGTCATATTGAGAGAAAGTGTTAGCTCTCTTGTTGCCCCTGGCAGAAAGATGATCGACAGTTGAGCTAATTAATACAGCTGCTATGGCTTCTACTACTCATAAAGACGATAACTCTTTTTATACCACGTCTTTCATTCAAGTGCTACTACTGCTACTACTGCTTTACTTGCCTACATAGGAGCAGTTTTAGTTGTTAACAAAGACATGAATAAACACTTAAAAATGTCAGTTTATTAAATATTTATATACTGATTATAAATGCTAAATGGAGGTGGCGTTAAAATTAAATTGAAATGAAATTAATCATTAATTGGCAGCCCTAAACGCCAATGTATATTTTGTATAGCTTTTGGCAATACAACATTATTTAAAGTTAATTTGCCTATATGCCTGAGTATATCAACATACTGTAAGAATGAAAAAAATCGTCTCCTCTTGGACCCAAGAGGTTGTGGTGGATATTCTGTTTAAAACAACAAACCCACACAAAACCATTCAGTGTGCATTTTTGGAACAGATCCATGGTGCTCAGTACATGCCGTTATTAATGGTATAACCTTAGATTGGTTGATCTCTGCTTTAAACGACAAGAATCCCTTGTGTTCATATATATGAATAAAAGTGCAGTGGAGGGATAATAACAATTGAATTTCCTTTTAAGCACAATTAAACCAGGTAACTGAAGTACAGTTTCTAGAAGCTGTTTGGAATAGTGAGATAGTGGTTTATTTATGTCCTGTACACTCCAAACAGATAATAAGCTATTTTTGGTGATGTTGGGTTTTGGATCTATACAAAGAAGACAAAAAATATTTCTCATTATCACAGATTTGAGTATCAGTGATGTTTGATCATGATGTTTATTTCTGTGTATGTGTATCCCATTTGAATGTCTTCACATTTGGAATCAAATTCCTGTGCTAATAATGAAACAACTGATACACATGATCTGTGGATTTGTCTGTCTCACTGTCTGTTTGTTTTTTACACTGCCTGACTGGTCACCTGCATGGATTTGTAGTCCAGTGATGGAAGTGCCCACAGACAATCCTTTGTCAGAAGAGCAGGCGAGGTTATACTTCAGAGACGTCATCCTGGGTATTGAGTACTGTAAGTATCCCAGGCAGTACGAGGCCTGTCTTTGAGTCTATGAAACATATGTGTGTGTCTTTCCAACAGTATGCTTTCTCACTACTCTTAAAAAAAAAAAAAAAAAATGATATGGTAGCATTTTCCTTTATTATCTAAAACAACAAAGTGTTGTTGACCCTCTGTTTCCATGCCCCTGGTATTCTGGCTGCAGATGTGTGCTGTCCACCTCATCAGTATTGAGCCTCTGTTCAGTGAAACGGATTTTCTCAAGCCATGTCCTCATTTGCTGTACTAGATCCATTTCACCAGGCTATGAGCCTAATGATTGGTGATCAATGCTGTCTCTTTCTGAGCTTTGAGGTCCATCTTCGAAAACAAGGCTACAGAGCCTCATAGAAACAACCACATACATACACTGTACATATACACTTTTGGTATTTTCACATGTTTAGTGCTTACACCTCATGAGTCATACTGTAGGTCAGCTACATTTCCTGCTCAAGGGTACTTCAGCAGGGCAGATGATTAGCTTTTATTGCTGACCCTCTTGAAAAGTACAACTGTGGACTCTGGATAAGATACTACTTGAATATATTGGTATAAAGTGTAGCTTTACAATAAGGTTGAATTTCCAAACAAATATTGTGGTGACTACAAACAATGAGACCCCAAAGTGTTCAATATTAAATAAATAAAAAAGACATTATGAAACCACTAATCATATGAATTCATTGTGTAAAATAAAAAAATTAACTGGTCATTTGTGAATTAATTAAAGAAATTACTAAATCTCGACTCAATACGAAATGTTATTTTATTATTCATTTTCATAATAATAGTTTTATATATCATTTTTATTTTATTATGTATGGAAGCGTATAGGGAGCTATATTAAATTGATGTAAACTTGAAAATGTAATTCCACAATAGCATTATAATTTTCCACATGTGCATGTATTATTTCATTAAATGAAAATGGAAAAGCTGTTTTACATTTCATTTTCAAAGTCGTACCCCACTATACAGTGGACAGTATTCAAATGTTAATTAAAATTTGAAAATGAAATATAAACGATGTAACCTGGTTTTACAATTATGCAAGCAATAGTTGTGACTTAAATAATGCTTGCACAAATGAAAAATTAGGCTGCATTGTTTATATTGTATTTTAATTTTCAAATTTGAATTAACATTTGAACATTGTCCACTGTACAGCGGTGTACAATTTAGAAAATTTAATGTCAAACAGCTTTTCCATTTTCATTTTACTACGGTCATAAAACGCCCATACAAGTATGTGAAAATGAAAATTGGATTATTTAATTTTTACTCAAATAACACGTGGAAAATTATAATGCTATTGTGGAATTACATTTTCATTTTCAAGTTTACATTATCATTTCAATTTAGTCCCCTGTACGCTTCCATAAATATGGATATTCTAATTTCAAAATGCCCTTTTTCAAAAATCTGTTTTTATAATTGTATATATTATTAAAGGTGCCATATGTAAGATTCTGAAGCATTTTATGTATTCAATTTATGTATTAATCACTTTTTATTCCCAGTTTGTCAACAGGTTGTAATTTAACTTAAATTTAACTCTTAAAAAATTAGACATTCCTTGACTTTCTCTGTTGCCTTTAACAGCCTGTGGACTGATTTCTGAATTGCTAGCTAGCTAATGTAGCAAAATACTGTTTTGGGTGGATAATGTCAGCTAATTCATCCAGACTCCAGAAGCTGAAGCTATTAAATTGGTTGGCTTGCCGTTTGCAGGTTACTTTGTCGGCAGGTGTTGTGGGGCGGCCGGATACGTGCAGCATGGCTGGGTTGTAGCTGGCTGGCTAGTTAGCTTGCTTGCTCGCTAATGTGGGTATGTAATTTAGCTAGCTTGCCAAATTACTTCAGGTAATATGATGCATGATACTAACTTATGTATTAAGACAAACTGTGTTGTTTTTAGCCAACAATAAATAATGTAACGGTACAAAGCAAAGGTGTATAACGATTGCTTTCTACTAGCTAAGAGCGGTTCAAGGCAGGAGTGGCCAACTAGCTAACTGTAACCTAAGATGAACTGGGGTTGGCCGGCTGGATGTGGCTTGGCTGCGCGGTGTGGGTCTGGCGTTGCTTCGTGGTGTTGGCTGATTTGGTGATTTGCAAATGGCAAGCTAGTGAACACATTTGTGTCCAAATGTAAGTGAAATAGCATGTCTTCTAAAACCTAAATCAGCCCAAATGATAGATATCATTAGTCATTCTGTAGGTCATTGACGGTGACATGTGTTACTGTGTTAATTGGAGTTATTAATGCTAGCAACGTTTAATTGCCAAGGCCTTTAATAAGTCAAGTGCTTCCTGTTTTAATAAGACCTCCTCAGACAAGAAGGCACCACTTATCCAATCAGTGAAGTATCCAGGGCTTAGCTCCAGATGGCTGTTAAGTGTTAAGGCTCAGAGATGTACTTAACTTTCAGTCTTAGATGAACTTGAGTTCACAGTATTCACATCATTCTTATGGTAAATGCACTCCGTAACCTTCTACTGAAACAAAAAGCACAACTTACATGCATCTGTCTGCGTTATTTTATATATAACGCATATATGTTATTGTATTTTATGTATGTAATTGTAGTGTGTGTGTCCATATTGAACATATTAAATATGGGGACACCAGATGGTTAGTGGTTGGTCAGCTGGTGTGCTTGTTGTACAGTTTGGCATAAACTGATTTCTTGCAAGATATCTTTACAACTGATGTGGATATTCATGTTCCCCACAGCATGATTCCTTAATGATTTTGGTGTTTCCTGACTGTCCGCATGGCACCATCTCGCTTTAAGACAAGGTATCTCAAAAACAAATGGCTCAGTTTCCATGAAATTTGTTGTGGGTATTATGGTCCCCCGAGGATGATTGGGAAGAATGTTACTGGCAGATTCACACTTCCCCAGAGGATAAACCTTAAAAATTCCATTTTAGAAAGTCCTTTAGCTTTTCTCTAGCACCAGCCTGAGGACGAAATTTTGTTTTTTAGCCCCACTTCTGGTAAGATTCCAAGAATAACAAAATCACCAGGATATTGTTCTTCTGGTATTTGGCAGTTTAGAGGTTGCAGCAGTTCTAAAAATTCGACCGTTTACTTTCTCTTTCTTATCCTCAGTGCACTACCAGAAGATTGTCCACCGGGACATCAAGCCTTCTAACTTGTTACTGGGGGACGATGGCCATGTAAAGATAGCAGACTTTGGTGTCAGCAACCAGTTTGAGGGCAACGATGCTTTGCTGTCCAGCACTGCTGGCACTCCTGCATTTATGGCACCAGAGACCCTTTCAGACACCCGAAAGAGTTTCAGTGGAAAAGTGAGTTAGCTCTACATTCATACATAAATGCGAATTGATTGATCTGTACCAGTCTGGTATTCAGTGACTGTGCCTTAGTACCATTAGTAACTGTATTGAACTGTACTGTGGCTACAGCAGCTGCCGGCTTAAGTCTTAACCTCATGATTTGAAAATGAGAACCATTAAACCAAATGAGTTTTCAGACCTTTGCTGGCCTGCTAATCCAAGGATCAAATTGTCATTTTCAGTCTTTTCCCCTGTATGTTTGCTGGTTTTTATAACTAGGAAGCCAGTAATACTGCTGAGAACAGCACCATTACCAGAGTCATGAAATGGAATAAGGTTTTATATAACTGATATTGATAATTTTACCATCAAGCAAATATCAGTCATGTTTGTCAGTGATAAACCGCCATAATGATTCAATTGATTACCACCTGCCTCTACAATAAATCTACATTATTTGCAAACCAGTCAATCACAAAGTTTGAATTTTTTTTATTTCAAGTTAAAGAAATGATTGACGTAATTCCTCCATAATTCTTGCAGTATGAAAGATCTGTTGAGGATTGTGAATTAACCCTACCAGCTGATTTACGAACAATTAACAACCAAGAACCCTTCCTTTCCATCACCAATGGCAGACTGATGGATTTGCTCAAGGAAGGACCTTTCCTGCCCATGAAAGAGGGGCCAGAATAGAATATGTGATTGCAGACAGAAAGCATGTAAGAGGCGTTCAAGTGCCTCAACCTGCTGTTTCCTCAAGCTTTCAAGAAATATATGCAGTCATACTGGCCCATTTTTCTCTGATTAGTCTTGTATTCTTCCTGATTTGGATTTGTTCAAGCCATGCTCCAGAGAGCTTTGTGTCCGTTATGCACCATCATTTGTGATTTTGGTATAAATCAGCAATGAAATGTTTAATATCTGACACTCATATGTCACTTAAACCCCCTCAGCAAATCTGTGGCATTAAGATAGATAACGCAGGTTCAGAGGGCAAGTTTTATCATTTCATATCTATCAAGGAATAGAAATGGATTTCTAGGAGAGCTATTCATACAGGGAGAGAGAGGCTGAGAGAAAGACAAAGAGCCTGATGGATAGCTGTGTGCCTCTGCTATCTGATCACATCCATCTCTAAGGTATCTGACAGTACACATGCCCAAAAAATAACCTTAAAATGTACCATAAATCAGTCTGACCATGTCTGTTTGTGCAAGTAGGTGTCTGGATCATTGCAGTGTGTTTCTAAATGTATGTTTTTCAGTCTGTTTGCCATTATTTCACATCTAATGTCACTACTGGCACTTTCTTAAAGGCGCTGGACATGTGGGCCATGGGAGTTACTCTCTACTGTTTCGTCTTTGGGAAGGCAAGTCGGCATTTTCTGTCTCTCCGTCACTTATCAACATCTGGTCCACAAAATATTAACAGTAAAGGCTGGGATAAGTGTTAATTTCACAGACTCCTATGCTTGTTAACAGCACCCAGTAGTATTTCAGTAGGAACACTCACCAATTTTTTTGTTTGATACGCAGACGTCTAGTGGCATCATTTATTTTAATGAATGCTAGAAGCTGATTATTGCTTTTGTTATCTTTAGGGATACAGATTTTCTCTGGCACAGTAGTAATTCAGTGTACCTTCCTTGTGTTTTTCACTGTCTTTCCTCTGCTCCACCTGCAGTGCCCGTTTATTGATGAGTACATATTGGCTTTGCACAGTAAGATAAGGACTAAGCCTGTGGATTTCCCAGAAATGTAAGTCCATCTCCTGCATCCGTCCCTCTCCTCCACTTTATTAAAAGAGACAGCCACCTCCAGTCCACAGCTGTAGTTATCATCTTCCCCGTTTGCTATCTTCTCATCTGCATCTCAGTCGAAAAACCATTTACTTATTTTTTCCAGTTACAAATTGCACCTACAAAAATATGAATAGCTTGGCACAGCAGCCAGTGCCAGCACACAGTCAATGTCACCTGTATGTGATCAAACCAAATATTAAAAAAGCAAACGGGGGCATCAGCGGCCTGGACACATACAAGCCACTGTGCTTCCCTTATCTTCCCTTTGCCTAAAAGGTTAAAGAAAAACATGGAGGTCTCCTTGGATGAATAATGCTGAAAAGCCAGAGAGAGAACAAGAGATAGGGAGCTAGGAAGAGGCTGGCAGTGGTGACAGACTGAGGGAACACACTGAAGTATAAACATTGCACATATGAAGGGGCTATTAGTGGCAGTTGGAGTATGTGTCAGGACAGGGTGTTATATTGTTAATGATAAGTGTCTTCGCCCAGTGGGCTCAAGCGACTCCTTGGCTGTGCAGAAAGCTCATTCATTAAACATCATCCTCCTCGTGAACAGAATATCACATCACCTAGTGGAATCATCTCCACACAGTACAATCAATGACAGTTAGCGGCACCTTGTTGTCAGCACTGATAGGGCCATTATACTGTAGGTGTAGTTAATTTAATGTTGCCACTGTCATTATGATCAGTGGCTGAGCTCACATAAACTAATTTTACTGAGATACTAATGACCTCTGTTCCTATTATGCATTTGTTCCTAATTTTATCAGTGTCAATGAAATGCAACATGCATCTTCATAAATTTGGTAAACTCTGTTATTGTTGATATTACAGGTTTTATCTCACGGTTTCAAATATTTTAGAGCACTGACTTCACTTACAGTAGCTAATTAAGTCCTAAGCAGGACAAAATGTCCTATAAATCAGTGGTTCCCAACCTTTTTTGTCAGACATACCCTCACAGCCCTGTCAGATGAAGTCCCTGAGTGACGAGTGAGTACCCCCTCATCAACATCACCATTTCTTTTAACCATTTACCGGTATCCGTTATTTTTAGCTAAGTATTTCAAATGTTTATCCATTACTTTTAGCTAACTATTTTAACTGTTTATCCATTACTTTTAGCTAAGTATTTTAACCGTTTATCCATTAATTTTAGCTATTTAAACCATTTATCCATTACTTTTAGCTAACTATTTTAAATGTTTATCCATTTCTTTTAGCTAACTGTTTCAACTTCTCTGCTTGCTTGCATCTGAGAAAGCATATTTTCTTTGGTTTTTGAATTGCTTACAATTCATAGACATGCGCAACCTGTGCTAAGGGGTTGCAAGTAGACATAGCTTCTTTTTAAGTGGTCACAAGGTTGTAAAACACTGTTGTAGGAAATCAGATATCAATCTGTTTTTAATGGCCTCTGGGCCTGCCTTTTTATTTACTAAAGAGTAAATGAAATAACATACTCAACATTGATGAAACAACCTGATCTAAATAGGGCCATGGATGACTTCGGTGTCCATGTTCTCATCATGTAACACATGTACAAACAAGCCGATCTCCAAAACATTTTTCCCAAATCATTATCTTGTGTTTTGCGCAGACCAACGATCAGTGAAGAGCTGCAGACTCTGATCTTGCGGATGCTGGACAAGAACCCAGACACCAGGATCACCATCCCTGAGATCAAGGTAACATAGAGAACAAAGCAGATGTAAAATGAGACCATGGGGTTAGTCACTTATTGTTCAGGATGACAGGCAGCTAACTTGAGCATGACCATAACGAGGATTTCATTGTTCATGTTCAGACACAGCACGACTGTGCTTTTCTCTCCTGTGATTGGCTCAGAAGACTCTGACCTGACTGTGGTACATACAGTAGGGTTCATTAGACATGCTGTGTTGCTTCAGGACATGATGCAACCTGTTTTTCCCTATGGAGGGATGCGCTAAAATTGAGTCAGTAGTAGAGGGACAGGGAGGTCCAGGACCAGCTATGGACAGATGACATTCCCCACCCCCCACTGTGTTTCCATGACACAATCTAATCATGTGTCAGTGAGTCATTTTCTCACCAGAGACTCTGTTTGTGTTTATGGGACAAGAGATAATTAGGCTGCCAGGCATCATGCACAAACACACGCTCACACATGCTCACATCTCTTACTTGATAAGAGTTGCAAAATGCAGCTTAGTAAAACCCTTTAAAGTCGAAAATTCTTCTGTTGTGTTCCTGGATTGTGGGAATTTTTGACTGGGATATTGAAGAAAATGAACTTCCCAAATCATAATTTCGGAAGGAGCAGCAATATCATTTGTGATGTTAATGGTTGATGATAGATTGTGTTTATAGAGCTTTAATGTCCAACAAAACAGCATGCAATTTTTGTAGTCATCTTGGACGTCCTCGATGTCAGAGCTTCACAACTAGCACATGAATGCACCATGACATTTTATAGGATAAGTCTGGAGATATTCAATATGTTTCTTATTGTCAACCAATCCCATGAAAAGACCAAAACAAACAAAAGTATAAACTCATCAATGAGCCATTACACTGGGTGGCATGTTTCTTCATTAGGATGAACACTGCAGTTTTGCGTCAATTCCAGAAACACCATCCTCCTACCGTAAATATTCACAAGCACAGCAAATCCCAGATGGAAAATTGTTCCCAAACAAATGCACTTTTTACTCCTGTTTGAGTAACGTTTTCTGAAAACCACAGTGCCCAGCTATTTTATGTTTTAGAAATTAAAAAGTTTATATTTGTGATCTATTTTTTTTTTTTAAAGATTTACGCCTTCAGAAGGAATAAATGGGCTAGATCTGAAAGCCACAGATAGACTAGGGAAGACATCTCACAGTCTCTTTGTGAGATTTGTTGACAATTACAAACAAATATATAATATCGTCGGCCTTGTACTTTAAATCAATGTGAGCGTCAATGAAGTAACTTTGACAAAAGGTCACTGTGATGGATGATTTGTCTCAAGCAACTGTTAAGTCTTCGCAGTTGGGTTTTTGTAGCATAACACTATTAATCAAAACAGATGGCTGCCTGACTGGTAGAAACATGAAGCCACTTGAGAGACAGACTTCCTATAAAGATGTACAGTTGCAAACTACTGTAGTTTACCGACTGCGGATCATATTATTATTCCAGTTTATTATAGACTGGCCGTCATGTTATGACATATGTCATGTTTGTCTGTCTATGTGTTTGTTTAGATGGACCAGTGGGTGACCCAGGGAGGCACTGACCCCTTGCCTCTAGAGGAGGAGCACTGCTCTGTGGTGGAGGTGACAGAGGAGGACATCCAGAACTCAGTCAAGTTTGTTCCCAGCCTCTCTGCAGTGGTAAGTAACCCTGGGTGTCCTCTATTCACCAAGCACTTTTGTGCCAAATTGATACATTTACACTCATCATTTCCAGGAGAGGTGAAGCCCCAAGAGTTGCTACTCCTTAACAACTGCAGTCCTCTGTTAACCATAAGTGTGACAAAATACAGCAACACAGAGGGATTTTACATTTTGGATGGCAGCCTTGTTCACTTTCATAGAGGACAAGGTTGCCTCTTAACTCCTGTTCAACTCTGAAATTAAAAAAAGCACATCGATGCCCCAGTTTCCTGCACTTTTAAAGCCTTTCAACCCAACGATAAGGTTAAAACTCTACTGTAGTTGCAGGTATTATTCACATAATTCATAACACAGCACTGCAACGGAAGAAACATCCCTGAATGGGGGAAGCCAGATTCTACACCATCTGGCTCCATAAATGCTATAATGTTCTAATGTTGCATTCATTTAGAAACAAGCTCACATAGTGGCATACGCATGCACAGTAGAGCTGTGCCTCATAAAGGGCACAGAATTCTCACATATTTAATTTAATTTCTTCATGTTTTTTTTTTAAGAAAACAAAACGTATATAACTGTGTGATATCATCTTTAATATGGTAAAAACACCAAGATTAGAATTAGCACACTATAGACAGGTTTCCAGTTGAGGCCATTGGGGGGAGGTTAAGTATTTAGAAACAAAGAAACACGCACGGAAACCAGTAAAATTTTAGAGGTGAATTTGTATGTGGCACTTGTACTCGCATTTCTAAAACACTCTTGCTAGCCAACATGAATTCCAGTGAGAAACAGCAGCTAGCAGCAGTGATAACGCTACCCAAGACTAGCAAAGTTAGCTCTTGCAGGTAGTAAGAAAAGAACCGAGTAGGTCCCAAACCAAATCAATGGATATCACAGGTTAAAAGCATAGAAGCCTGTTAGCATTAAAAAATATTAGCATTCAAAAAAATGTTAGCATATGAAATTCCTGTTCAGAGCACAGAAGCCATGACCTTCCTGCAGTTTAACGGCAAAATATACCAGACACTAGATATGTTAATGTTGCGCAAAAGCTCAAATACCTGCAGTGTATACAAGTATGTATAACTAATAAACTATGTCACTTCAGGGTTTAATAAGTATTATTTATTGGCTGCAGGGGATCATGAAAAGAGACTCTGGACACGTATTTGTATTTTCCTTTATGAAATATTAAAAGCTTAACAAAATGTGAGGCTTTTTCCATCCAAAGCCATCAGTCTGCTACCTCTATCAGCTGTTACCAAGTCCCACACTGAAGCTCTAAACACGTCAAACTGATCACCAAAGCATTGATCATAAATCCTGATAAACTTTTGTACTTCATTAAAAATACACAGTAACCGTACGAGCTGTCTTACCTTAAAACAGGTGTTTCTTCCTCACCAGTTTCTGTGCCAAACCATCCACCACCTTATTAAAATCCAGGGCTCTGACCAGATCACTACATGCACATAGCTAATAATGCACTCTTAGCTAACCAGGAGGTTTCCTGCTTGGTATATTAAACATTTTCCACATGGTACTTTTGAGATTCTTGCAGTTTATGGCACAAAAACTTGCTTGACCCCCTGCGTTCAAGTCTCACAATGATGTTTCTCAGATAGCCATCTACTGTATTCTCTGTGCAGAACCACAGGCACAAAACAGAAAAGACACCTTTTGCACGTCTTTGTAACCATCCTGTGTTTGTGAATGTTTCAGATCTTGGTAAGAGCAATGCTGAGGAAGCGCTCCTTCAGTAACCCCTTTGAGTGTCCGAGCAGGAGAGAGGAGAGGTCCATGTCTGCACCTGGCAGTCTGCTCATGTAAGCACACACAGTCCAGCTGCCTGACAGTCATACATGTCCAGATCTCCCTTGTACACTTAATACTTGCATATCTCATCCATGAAGATAAAACACAAAAATAAAAACCACACAGGCCCATTCTTATTGCAAAGATTGCTTGAGATTCTGACAAAGATCGGTACTTCACACCTGTGTCCTCTTTCTGCTGTATCAGGTTAACTAGCATTCATTCCTGCAGCGGCAGCAGCTGCTTTGGGTTGCCATAGCACCATAATTCATTCTTTCATTGTATGCAGTGGAGCTTACAGCTTTTCTAAGTGTTTCTTTGTGT
Source organism: Siniperca chuatsi (assembly GCF_020085105.1). Taxonomy (NCBI): domain Eukaryota; kingdom Metazoa; phylum Chordata; class Actinopteri; order Centrarchiformes; family Sinipercidae; genus Siniperca; species Siniperca chuatsi. Next base: position 6,443,464 of record NC_058055.1, read on the forward strand.
GTTGCTTTCAGCTTTCAAGGGTAGAAGGATTCAGAGTGACAGAGAATGACACAGATCCACCAGTGCCTCAGGCTGACCTTGGATTTTCAGTTACATGGATTGAAAGCATCACAGGGGAAATGGCCAATCGTCTTATCCCATTGTGCAATATTCAACATATATAGCCAAGGGCAAATTGGAGCGTCTATAGCTGCTCCCTGCTGTACTGCAGGTGCCTTTGGGACAGTAATCTCCTGTCCAGCAGACATCGTCATGAAGATGGACCACTGTAGTGCTGACTGTGGAGGAGACTCTAATCTCCGGTTTTATTAGATTTCTCCTGTAGGCCGAGGTTTCCCCTGTTATACTCTAGGCAGTCACAGAGCTGCTATCTAAGGCGAAGGTGTTTTCAGAGGACTTGTAGGGAGTTTAAAACAATACTGCCCCCTGCTGGATAATGAAAAACCAAGGCTTTGTACATCAAAGGCTCACAGTAGCATGAAGCCCTGAACTGGAATGTTCAGTTTGTACATTAGCTCATTGTTTCTGATTCTTGTGCTTCATGTCTCCATGAATAATAAACCTTGTTGATTAATGGAAGGACTATAAAAAAAGCCCCATAACAAATCCCTTATGGCTTACACGTAGAATTTTATTATCCGTTTCAGCTATTTTGCAACATTATTAATGTACACATATGGGACCTTTGACAACAACATGGGCAGCTTCTGAGAGCCTCAAGAGATGCTCTACTTCAATACCCAACTGCTGCTAAAGCGTTCAATTTTTTTATGAATGGCAGTTGGAAGAAGTGAAATGTCTAATAGTGAAAGATAATTAGCAAAATACTGTAATTTCCTCCAAAGTAAAGTGAAAAAGAAAACAACTACGGGCGGAGTCATTTGTAGTTTCCAAATCCAAGCTGAGATAACCCAAATCAAAATCAAAAACACATATTGTTTCTCTTACCTGTAGTGCTATTTATCCATCTAGATTGTTTTGGTGTGAGTTACTGAGTTTTGGAGATATCAGCCGCAGAGATGTCTGCCTTTTTTTGATATAATGGGACTATGTGGAACTCAGCTTGTGGTGCTCAAAGTGCCAAAAAATGTAGGAACTAAATAGTTCTTACATGAAACTGCACACAACAATTCTGTGGATTATGTTTGGTAACCGGGTCATGATTTCTGGAAAGAGACATTGCTGTTGAGTTTTTCAAATGTATTTTTTTGGCACATTGAGCACCACAAGCCGAGTGCCATCTAGTCCCATTATATTCGAGAGAAGGCAGACATCTCTGCGGCCGATATCTCCAAAACTCGGCACCTCACACCAGAACAATCTAGATGGCTAAATAGCACTACAGGTAAGAGGAACAATATGTGTTTTTGATTTTGGGAAGAACTGTCCCTTTTTAATGTTGCTTATTTTGTGTTAGCAGTCAAAGTCCCAAAATATTTTATTCATATTGGTATGAAATAGAAAACCAGGCAAATCCCTCACATTTTAGAAACAGTAACTTAAGGTACTTAACTTAAGGTCTTAAGCATTTAATCAATTATCGAAATTGTAATTAATTATTATTCTGTGCTGGTTATTTCAGCACCAATATTGAAGCAACATATCGCACCTTCATGTTGAGGAGGTGAAGTGTGTAGAGGGGAGGTCATTTCCATCAGCGACCATGTCTTTGACCCCCTTAGGTGACCTTTGTCCTCTCAACTGTGACTTTTCCATCTTTTCTCCCACTTTGCTGCAGGGACTCGTGGCCCTTCCGGCCCTCTTTAAAACTTCACCCCTCACTCAGGTAACACTTTGTGCAATACAGTCTGGCACGCTGTCTGTCCAACATCTACCAGCCGCTGTGCCCATCACCATCTTAGACTCCTCAACTCTCGCTTATCCCCATCATGAGACATGATGGAGCCGCCCTTCCCCAGCTGTCATCTCAGAGTTTTGTCATCTCCCTGCTGCTGTCATTTAATGCTGTGTTGCATTGATAAAGCATTTTTTTGTGTTTTTAACATTCATCATGTAATGAAAATGGGCAAAGAGCTTCTCTGGTCACCATGCTGCATTTGGAGAGATAAAGCACAAGCTAAATGGTATAATTATGTAGATCTCTGTTGTGACTGCGGTTGCCCAGCTTGAAATCATAGAAAGAACTGCTCATATTGACTGCTTTCTCTCTCTGTCTCTCTTTGATTCCTTCTTTCAGAAAGGGCAGCACAGGAGATGGACCCAGAGAAGCAGAGTTGGAGGACCTGCATGAAGACGAGCCCTCCTCTTGAGTCTTAATGACGCTCCAGTCAACAGAACTTTGTCTTCAACTCCATCCTCTTTACGTCCCTTTGCTTGAACCATTGTGTTCTCACCCTTTCATCCACACATTTCCCTCAAATCAGTGACATGCACATTCTGTACACTGGAGAGACTCAAGGTTTTGAATCTGATATTTTGCTTGTGTTAACATTCAGACTTGTATGCTCAGGCTTGCTTTTGCTTTTGCTTCCTGTCAGCCTCAGATTTTCCTTTCTCACTCCAATTTCCCCCATTTTCTTTCTCCAATGTGGCACTAAGTTTGATCTACAATGTTGTTTGTCTTAACTGCTCAACCACTAACTGTTGTGACTGGCATCAGTGAACCGATGAGAGGAACTCGGCTGAATTTCTGCATTATTAACAGTTCAAATTATTGTTGCGGGAGAAAGACATGTCTGTCAGCTGGCATTACACTGTAATGTGGGGAGAAAAAAACTGTCAAACTCAATTTTCTTTACCCTTCTGCATGATGAATTGTTAGGCCTCATAACAGTCATAGCCAGCCTGACAAAGAGGAAAATAACCCTCTTCAATAATCATCACAGACTTCAGCATGTAAATGACACTATATTGTCTCTTCAGTGAACGACAGGGCTATTTATTTCTGATCAATAATCAGTCATTTTGATATTGTACAGTACATAGATGTCTTGAGGTATCATAAGTGTTATTGTCTCACAGCCCTATTCTTGTATCTGTGCCGTCAGTAGCTTTTATTTTGGAGCTGGGTGATAAGGTTTGAAGTCCTTCCTGTGTTGCCTTCACAGTCCACAGGCCCTACTTCTCTGGCAGGAAGGAAAGGAAGTCAGCTGTATAAGGGTGATCACACAGAAAGGACAGAGACTTTGCTATGAACACATTTAAAAGTGACTTTTGCCGCAGTGTGATGTGTAATTATTTTGTTAGAAGTAATTTCACGCTTCTTCTCCTCCTCTGTAATGTGTTGTTTGTCTGATGATTTCTGTTCTCTAACGCTGTCTCTTTCCTTTCGTATCACACTGTACTGTTTGATTTGATGTGAAGTAATTGTGACAGGAACCGGAGCATTTTGAAGTGCATGTTGTTTTATGGCGAGTGTGAACAGACTGAAAAAAGGGCCGTAAACTACTCAGATTGCCTATACTTTTCCCCCTCCAAATTAGAATTTATTATTATGCAACATTCTTGGATGCAGAGCTGATTTAAAGTCATTAATAATCTCATTATCCAAGTTAAACATCAATAAGTGTACTTACAGAAGCAATTGAATCTAGTCGTACAAAGTGATCCAGGCTTACACATTTATTTTTCCCATGACACTAAATGTTATGCCTGCCAAAAGTTATTTTTTTCTGAGTCAAGGGTAGGGTCTAAATAAAATATTAATAATGCTAGGAATGGTCATGCAATTAAAAAAAAAAAAAAACCTGCAATATAAGATATACTGTAACTCCCCTCCCCACTGCAGTAATTTATGTACAATCCCTAACCTAGACGAAGTTGCAACTAGCCATGCAAGTTTGTAGAGCTGGGTAAGCTAGTTAGTTAGCACACTATCCCTGTGAGATCACAAATGTTGGGATCATGGATGAATTAAATTTATTTTTGTGATTTGAGTCCTTTGTTTGCCATTCAAGGTAGTTGGCTAACTTAAAAAAAAGCCAAATCTGTGGGATGTTTTGCTCTCCGCAGACTCAAATCAATGAGAACATTTTGCTTCCACAGAAGCTCTGCTTCAGATAAATGTTTATATAACTCCATTTTGATTCTTTCCCCCTCTTCTGCTGGCCAGGCGCATCACCCTGTGAAAGAAAGCGTGTTTGGCTGGCAGAGTGCTCTGATCACTTGAACCGCAATGAAAAGGAGCATTTCAATGTCATGATTAGGCCCAGGCTGACGACGACAACAACACTTTCCCATCCACTTCAGTGCTGTCGCCAGCAGCATGGCTGATTAGAAACGGGCAGTGTGGCTCTTTGCATTTCCTCTATTAAACTTTACCTCAGTGTCCTCCAGTGAACAGAGAGGGATTGGTAGAATCTGAACAGGAAAGCATTTCACATACTGTTATTGAGCCTCTGTGTTTAGGGATTTATGTTCACAGAGGCTGGGACTTTATGCATGAAAGTCATGAATGCTGTTGACGTTAGATTGTCAACTTTATTACCATGTAGGTGCAGGAGAATGTAAAGCTTTGTATCTTTATTTTATTGTTCAGTATAAGGGTTGGTAAAAGATCTATTTGTATTGGACAAATGAATATCTTTGTCTGAAATGTTGTATATGCAGTTTGAAATTAAGGGTTGTGGTCATCCTTTTAATAATGCGTTTTTGTTCCTTCTCTCTGCTGAGGATCATGCAAGGGAAAGTGGGTACCGATGTCTGTTTGCAGGGTAACCTTCAATGAAGGGCTGAACCAAAAAGTGTGAAATGGTGTGTTTATATTTTATTTGCTTAAAAACACTCATAACATTCTTATGGGTTTTTTTAATCTAGGTGTTTTCCAGCTTTATATTTGTGTGTTTGTACAGACATTTGTCAGTGTTAGGTGCAATATTGTTGTCTTTTTTATCACTGGTACATTAGGCCACTCATCATGTTATCTGTATTTAATTAAAAAAACTAAAATACTGCTTATATTTAAATATTTGCACTATTCCACGTACAGATACATAACAAAGTTAATGTGATTACTTTTAACACTACTGGCACCTGCCAGTTTTAACATTGTACAGTTTATGATCAAGGAAAAAACTGTGTAGTTCACCTGTAAAAGACCATATTTACTGTGTATCGATCTGCATGTCACAACATTGCTACTTGGTTTTTGAGAATTTTTACAAATGAAACTCAAATATGTTTCCATTTTCCAGTAACTTATTCTCCTGTCTGTGTCAAAATGCTGTAACAGCTGAAGTAACAAGATAGGTTGTGAATACTTGTTTTTGTTGTGCATATCCATATGATAATAATTGCTAATGTTGTATAAGTGGGGCAAGGGACTTTTGGATTTTACTGCTGAAATGATGCATAATGCTAAAACACTGTAAACCCTATTATATGAGCAGAGTTCAGAGCACAGGAGCAGCCTGAAATAGCAGCTTTGTGTTCAGGATCTTCTCTAGAGACAGTGATGGATGATCACTAGCTGCCCTCAAAGATGGAACATTTAACCCTCCGACAGTCTCTTCATGCCACCGAGCAACCACTTATTCAACAGTTAATTGTTTTTTTTAGTAATTATTATCTCTGCAAATGTTGTGTTTTCTGTCCTATTTTTCTGTTGCTCTGTTAGTTTGATGCGCATATCCACATTTTCTAAACAGACTTCAATTACATTTGGTAGAAAATTAGACAAACTGCTTTTGGTTACCATGTGGTAATTTACAACGCTTTAGAAAGTTTTCATGTTATAATTCCTGAATGGATTCTTTTATCCTGATTCCTTAGTCCAAGATGTGTCAATCAATCCATATAGGCCACACCCATTTCTACCTACATAGATTTCTGCCAGATTTCTTTTGCAAAACCACTCCTCCTACAAATTTCTGCCAATCTTTGCCAATTTGATACATTTAAAAATCTTACTTTTTTGTAGTTTTTGTACACATACCAGTCATAACTCAGTGCAGTTGCAACTACTGTACATTTAAATGACATCTGCACATAATACATCAACTCTGATCGAACCTGCTAAATTTTATTGAATTTTATTTGAATTTTTGAAGGTGGTACTTCATGTATGATGGTACATGATACATTTAAATGGCCGTAACTTAGTGGCCGCCTGTATGACTCTCTTGCAATGCAGCACAATTCATCCTTGTAGGAAGTCCTAATACTTACAGACTTTAGTCTACAAAAAACAGCACAATTGTCTATCATTATATGATGCAGATCTGGATCCACTACCACTATTTTGAAAATATCAAATGTATGGGATTGTGCAGCCTTGGCAGAGGTTTGCTCACTCTAAATGCTTTCTAGCTCAGTGTTGTTACTGTAGTGAAACAGAAGAAAAATCAATGGGTGCAGTTTCCACAGTCGCAGCACAGGAAGTGAGTGACAGGACTAATTTCTCATGATTTCAGGTCATAATTATATCCAAATCTGGAGGACTGTGGGAGAGTGACTTTGTACATAATATTAAGCCAGGGACAATTGGATTGCTGCTGTGTATCTTTTGTGACTGTCCTGTCCATGTGTGTTGAAGGTGCCTGCTGTCTCTGTGTTTCTGGATGTCTGTCTCGTGTTGTCTTGTGCATTTCTCTGAATGTACTAACTCGGCTATGTCAAGTCGCTCATACAAAAACAGAAGCATGGCACATCCCTAAGGAATGCAGTTGTTACAATGTAAATATGTACCAATATATATAAAAAGCTATTTTTTGCATGCTTTTTGTACACAGACATAATCAAAAACAATAAAAAAGAAAATCTGAATTATTTTGATATTTTTCTGTATTCCTCTCTGACTACTTGCACTGTGACACAAAAGAAAAACACAGTAATGTTACTGTACATCTTTTATTGAATTCAATTGTCGATCACAAGGTGCACTCGGGATGAATCACTCTGACAGTATGACAGCCACATGTGTGTATATCTTGCGTTGACAAGGCAGTGGCAGAAGTAATGGATGACTTATGGATGATTTGTGTACACACGGGAGCACCGAAGGGCCAGAAATATTTACTTCACCTGTATGGACGTGGAGGTTACACCCAAGGTATTAACAAAAGCAAACTGAGCTACACCCAAAAAAGTACACATACAGCTGAGCTATGCTATACGATAGGAAGAGTCAGCCTCAGTGGCTTTAAGAGAGGAATGATGTTGGTACAGTTGAAGATGTTGCTGAAGATCAAAAAGAACTAGAAGACACGTGAAGCAATGTCATTTGACTGTGTCCTTTCCAGTCCATATAGAGTATGTGTGTGTGTGTGTGTGTGTGTGTGTGTGTGTGTGTTGTCTTGCAGGGTCTATTGCAGAGTTCCAGTGCAGCACACCTTCAAAGTAGCATCTTATACGTTTGCTCCCAGATCACTTCTACACAGGAAAAGAAGATAAATAAGACATCAGCCACCAAAAAAAAAAACAAAGCCAACAGGCTTTATTGTTCTAAGAAATATATGAATGTCTTACTTTAGATACCTCAGTCTCTGTGCTACCTGCCTCTGAATCAGGGTCCTGTAGGATGAAAGTCAAGTCCAATTTAGACCTCTCAGGTAATGACAAAAAGGATTCTCCTCATCATCACATAATAGAATACATTTAAAAAATTCTACTCTACTGTCTTCTACATGCACTCACGTTGGACTGGTCAGTGCCTTGGACTTGTCTTGCATTTGCTTCAAGGGTGTAATAGACGCTTGTGTCTAAACCAAGCGACTCGCTGTCATGCTGTAAATACAAAATGGTCTGCCTGCTTCAGTTAAAGAGGGAAACTGGGGGGGGGGCTGTACTGTACCATGCATAGATGGTTCTGCACTGCCCATGGATGTTATTGGAATAAACATAACATTAATCTGATGGTTACTGAAGGTCATTGCTCCTGTGTGCTAGTGGGGTTTCTAGTTTTGATGTATGTAAATACTGTTGATGTCTGTTCTGTCTGTATCTGTTATTGTTAAATGCCTCTCTGCTGCCATCTTGTGTTCAAACTGATCTTATATTACAACAGAATTGACATTAGATTATCAGTTTATATGCATCATAGAGCTTACCTGTACATGTGAGTCTGTGTATTTGAACTTCATGTTCTTGTAAAATTCTCTTTTTGGTAGCAAATAGAGCAGCACCAAGTCACATACTACAGTTGCCTGAAAAAGAATCAGAAATATATTTGTCTGTATACAAAGTATTCCACAGACAATAAACAATTATTGCAGATATTAGTCAAGCTATAACATACCACTCCAAAAATGCCCACTCCAGAGCCTATAGCTGTCAGTGTTGGGATGATATCAAATTGTCTTGCCTGTGAAGGACATAGTGCCGATGATTCAAAATTCTCTTTGACTATTTCTCAAGTCAGAAATTCATATAAATAAAAATATTCAAATATATTTCTTACCAGTGACTGCACAATGATATCGATCCTGATCCCAAATACTTTCAGAAGGGTTCTTTTCTGAACTTTGTCCTCCATATAATATTTTGCATACCTACAAACAGCCATGGGATTCATCACATGTTAGGTAGAATGTATTTACCAAAGCATTTCTCCCACAAAATAAACTTTTGTAAAACATGAGGGCTTTTAAATCTTCAGCATTTAACCAGTAAAAAAACAAAACTGAAATCTTAAGTCACATCACCTGGTAGAAAGGAATAAATTGTTTCTAATTCATAAAAATGGTGATAACAGTAATGGCATGGAAGACTTCCCATGCAATTATAGTCAACACCCCTAAAGCAAATTAGCACTACCTAAATAATATCCTACTAATGACTAAATCATAAACTTCCAGCAGTCTGCATTGAGTACAAACTTAACAGACCTGAAGGAGGCCTGAAGCAGAGCAATATCAGTAGCACACAGTGAGTTCAGTCCAGTCCATGGAAAATGCAGTGAGCAATAATAGTAAATACTGGATATGGTGACCGTATATCAACATTAAAATAATTATTTCCATCAGCAGTATTTTGTTGATATTTGTCAGGCAGTTAATGCAGATTGAACACATTGAAAATGAAATACTGACTCCCACCAGAGCAGATGAAATAGAAATTGCTAAACAAAATGACTTCAGAGTATTCCGTACCTCCATTAAATAAAAAGTTCAACATTTTGGGAAATACACTTATTGGCTTTCTTACTGAGAGTTAGATGAAGAGATTGATGACACTCACATGTATGTGTAATATGAAGCTACAGGCAGGAGACGGTTAGCTTAGCAAAAAACTGGAAACGGGGAAACGGCAAGCCTGGCTTTGTCCGAAGGTAACTCAGCACCTCTAAAGCTCATCATGTGTAGTTTGTGTTTAAATCGTACAACTGAAGTGTAAAAAACAACACTCTGTGGTTTTATGGGGCATTATTAAACAGAGCCAGACTAGCTGTTTCCCCCTGTTTCCAGTTTTTATGCTAAGCTAAGCTAACCGGCTGCTGGCCTGCAGCTTCATACATAACGCACAAACATGCGAGAGGTCTCAATCTTCTCCTCTAACTTCATCTTCCCAAAATCTCAAACTCTTGCTTTAAGCAGCAGAGATAGGACCAAGAGGTATTTCTGCAGTGTAAAAACATCTGAGTTTATGTTCATTCAGTGAAGTAAACACCTGAAATTGTAGCCCACTGAAGCTCTGGCTTTGTCTGTCTCATCAGGGTTTCCGTACAGACCGTGGAAGTTGTACTTTGGTTTACAGTGTTTTACATCCACATCTAGGTTACACGTCCAGTCGATCACAATACCAATGGCCCCTCCCTGTCAAGACACAAGCACATAATATGCGATACAAGTCTCCATTACAACATGAGAAACAAGTTTAAAATTGTGATTAGATGGAAATCTGCCTCTCCACCTGAAGAATCATCCCTTCAGGGTTGAGTAAAGATCTTATGCAGCTAACTTACCACTTTGGCTATTGTTGTAAAATTGAAGCCAGACAGTTTAACTATGTCTCCCAGTCTGAATATGGGACACAGTGGAGAATCCTTTGGATCATAAAGGCATTCGTTGATGTACACAGCATCAATACCCTCCACCAGGTTACTCCTGAAAACACAATTCGTCATTATAAAACACAGTTATACTCTAAAAAGAGCAATTTCAGTGTGTTCAATTTTGTCCAGGAAAACATAATAAGGTTGTCTGCATGATTTCTTATGATTTTTTAAATCTTGTTAACTGACCATCTGAGATTTACTTCTTTGCACAATTAAAAGCATAAAATCCTCCTTTATCTTTCAGCATCATCTACAGCATGACTAAAGTGGAAAAAGTAATTTTAGCAATTATGCATTTAAGAGATGTATTGTCTTTAAACATTTAAAGACAAGGTGTGCTTGTTTGCTTTTACCAACAACATCAGTTTAAACCCCAGGTATGGCAAAACTTTCTAAATTAAAGGGGCACTCCAGCGATTTAGTGTCGCACTTTCATAACGTTTGGGGACTTGTGAGAGACAGATTTAAAAAAAAGACAAGTCAAAATCAGTGCAGTAAAAGCCGAGATATCCTGACTTTTGGTTCCTAGTATGAGTCAAGCTCCAAAAACACTGGATCCCACAATTCCCATAATGCAGTTCAGTAAAAATCTTTCATTAGATCTTACCTGCCTGGTAAATGCCCTGGTACATACACTAATCATGACGTGTAAACTGACCTATCTGTGTAAAATCAGTGGAGTGCCCCTTTAAGTGTTTTTATTTATCATTATTTAGCTTAGGATAAAGTTGTAACAACATATGCAAAAACCTGGCTTATTTCTATTTACTTATCTATATTTGGAAACATGTGTGGCATCTGCTGAGCTAAATTTAATTTGATATGAATGAGGTCCATCACCTTGTGACGCCAAATAAGGGGAAAGTTACAGAATTTTTGATGAACAGTGTGTAGTTCTCTGCAGACATCAACAGAGGAGGACTAGATGGAAATAAACGGAAGAGAGAAGAGTATCAAATTCAGTATGTGAGGATTATGATGAGCATAAATCATCAACAATATATATCATGTACAATTATTTAATCAAGTTAACAGCACAGAATCATTATGAATTCAATCACCAGATGCATTGCAATTCAGTATCAGCTTGCAGTATGAATAATTCAGTGTTTACACATACTCTGGTATGTTCTTATCATTCTCAATAGGGCACCAAGTCAACACCTCACAGGTCTTAGTGTCATTCACACAGACTCCCGTCATTTGTCCTTGAAATAAAAACATATTGGAGTTCATCATTAGAAACAAAACTTAAAACTGGAGCAAGCATTAAGCAGAAGTACAACATGTGTTTTGAGCAGCAGAAAAAGAAAGACGCAGGCTTTCATCATCCTATCTTGAATTAGCAGCAAGCAAGATATAAAACTGAAGCAAAGCAAATGCTGAAATAACGGTTTCCTTTATCTCACCCTGAGCCTAACATATCATTTCTTACCATGTGATGAGCTTTGTTGGTTATCAGTTTCTCTCATCATGTGCTGGATGAGTTCACATTTTGTCACCCAGCTTCACTCTCTGACCCTTCACTGGAGCCCACCAGTCTGTTTAGCTACAGGGGCACCCCCCATGTTTACTTGTCTACAAGCATAGAGACAGCATGCCGCCTCTAAAGAGATACTGGCACCTCAAGGTGAATTTGACTGGTCTGAAACAGACAGATGAAAAGCTTTGGCTAACATTGGTCTTATTGAAGTCGATGTGGGACACAGAGGACTTGAAAGGCTCAGAATTTAACCCTGGGACAGAAAAGGACAATAAATTTATGTAACTGCTCTTTGAACTCGTAGACAATACTTTATATGTTTGGACCTATTAAAAAAAGCCCTTGTCTGAATGGTTATTTGTTTTTAATGTCTCTGTGTGCTCATGATTTACTCATGTGAGTTACTGTGACATCTGTGGCTGTGCTTATATTTACATGCGTGTGTCTACTTGCTTAAGGCAGGGTTTTACTTGCACGCTTCAATGATCAATTAGCCATAATACGAACACACACACTATGTGTTTGGTCGCCAAGACTTAGGTTGTTGATTTTAATGTTGATTTATTTAATTTTTTAAGTTGGTGCTGGACAAGTACAATGCATGAATTATGTATAAATGTTTACCTTAGCAGCGACAGTGATGAGTCAGATCTGGAGTTTTTTAGTTTCTACTGAGTGAGCCCGTCCTATAGCAATTCTCACGATCCACATCCCATTTTGCAAATACACTGCTCCATAACCTGACATGATCCACTGGCTTTAATAAGTTTAAGAAGGGCTTTTGTTTTTGGCAAAGTAAAACAAGATAATAAAAAGTCAAAGATCTAGAACGATTTGAGTTTAGTCACAGAAAGCAGGCGGTTACATAGTGAGGACTGACTATCAGGCAGTCAGGATTTACCATGTCCCGTACGTTTGATTTGCCCTTCTTCACAGTCACCATCTGAGTTGCAGTTGTTCTGGTCTTGGAGCTGTTATAAACAAGAGATTTGGGTCAGTGTGTGTATACAACTGTGGAATGTGGATGTGAAGAAACCAGTACATTTTGAACTTGAAAACAACATGGCAATGTGAAAATAAAGTTTACTTTAACACAGAAACTGCTGTTTATGTCATCTTAAGGCCATAAAGTTTAGAAAGATTTTTTTTCTGCTATTCGACAGCTACACAATTACCCAATTACAGAAACAGTCTTGGAATGAGACACAATTTCCGTTTAGTTTTACTATTTATGGAAGTGTATATGTCCGAGGGAGAAGGACCAAAAACAGAGAGGAAGAGGAAAGCACGGAGGAGACATGAAAAAGAAAAATGGGAGCATTTTCACCCACCTCTGGACACTTTCCCATCTTCTGACCTTCAGTTATGATGTAGTTTGTCATGACCACAAAAGATGAGTCTCCCTGAGGTTAAAGAAATAATGTGTTATGTAAAATGTTTATTTAATTTATTTAGGCCATAACATTTCATATTACAGGATGCAGTAGTTGTTATGCAACATGCTAAAGTTTATTGTAGGCAGCCTGGTAAACATTCTTCAGTTGCATCCCACTGGTGACTGATATCACAAATCAACATCAAACAAAAACTTTTATATGCCAAAAAGTCACATTTTGTTTTATGGTCAGTTGTCAGCTTAAAGGAATAGTTTGACATTTTGCAAAATAGCTTTTTTGCTTTCTTGCTGAGTATTAAGCTACAGCCTGGAGACTGGTATCTTAGCTTAGCATAAAGACTGAAAACAGGGGGAAACAGCTAGCCTGGCTCTTTTTGAAGATAACAAATCCACCTACCAGCACCTCTAAAAGCTCACTAATTAACATGTTATATCTGGTTTGTTTTATCCATACAAAAACAACACTTTGTGGTTTTATGTGAGGTATAACACCCCGTAAAACAGAGTCAGGCTAGCTGTTTCCTGATTCAAGTCTTATGCTCTGCTAAGCTAAGCTAACCAGCTGGTGCTGCAGTCCGTGTTGATTCTCCCAGCCAGTATACCAACTGTACAGATGTTAGCTGTAAGATAGCTAGCAACGGACGCACCAACCACATCTGTAGTACTGTGTCCATGGTACTGTGTCTGTGCGTGTTTGTGTGAAAGCTCAGCCTCTGACTGAACTCAGAACTCAGCAGAAACTCCAGTTCTTTGTCTCTCCTTTTTCTCTCTCGTCTTCGCTTCAATTTCACGCTGCCCCAGACAACTTTGCATCCAATTGCGTCTTTCCATTGACTTTGTATGTGTCACAGTTTGCCTCTCTGTCCCTCCATCCAGCCACATTCCACTTCCTCAAACACATTCATTGTCACTCTCCACTAATCCACCAGATGTCCTTGGAATTTTCTTGATGTAAGGTGGTATCATCGATAATGTTACACTGTAGACAAGATGCTGGATTCTACACCACAATATGCCACTTTGGTGCTGTTGACCATAAAGTTTATTGCCACAGAAGTCATATTCAGAGCATAAAGTATGGCCTTTTTGATGAAGTTTCTCTCAAACTAAACCATTGCTACATGAAAACATCCAAAGTGATGAACTCAATTAGTAAAACAACGACTGTCTGGGGAAATACTCACAGACAAAGCGGTGGATTTCAGAATAAAGATGAACTGGTAGTTGATACCTACCTCATCAAAGCGTGAGACGTTATACCAAAGTGACCTTTTCATCTTGTTGGTTGGATTTATCATACCAAAGTGCCAAACCCGCTCTGAATTAAAAAAGGCCCACACCCAGACCTCAAAGCAAACATGACAATCTTCATTGTATATCTTTACCCAGCAATATTTTAGGTAAACAAAGAAATATATTTGAGTCTCCCTTTTGAAGGATTGTTTGCTCAGTATTTTACAGGATGCATGCAGTTTTGAAAAGTACGAAGACACCTTGATGTTGACAAAGCCAGATTATCATCAGGGTCAACAAACCAACAGTGACTTTCAATCTGTGTGTACTTTATCCTTGTGTCGTCAATGATTAGATCTGGCATAAAATCAAGCGAACACGGATGTTTTAAAAGCATAACTAAACCTTGATCACAATCTGACCAGTGACCAGCTCAGGGAGCAGGTAAGAGTTTTGACGTTGCTTGTCTGACTCAGCCTGATGTTTTTTCACTCTGACGGTTTGATGCATGGACTGTGGATGCTGACTTCATGACATCTGAGTCGGACACAGATTTACTATAATACAGAACAAATTCTTGACCAAGTAGGAGTCATGTTATACACACACATATTAAATGTTCCTGCATGCATGAAAGGCTTCAGCCAACCAGTCACCAACCTGCGGGGGGAAGACGTAGTCGGCCACATCCCAGACCATCTCATTTCCACTCACATTGGTATAGCCCACTCCTTTCATTTTGCTGAATACGGAACTTATGGCTGTATCTGTGGACTGGTAGCCTTTCTCGTAGATGAACACCCACCTGTAAGAGACACAGAAAGCATCCTGTCAGCCCTGTCAGCACCTCAGACTCCCACTCCGCCGCAGCCAACCATCCAACCCCACAGGCAAGGGCATGTACAGTGGTGATGTCGGCATTTTGCACAGCAATCCCAAATGCCAGAAGCATACCTCACAGAGACACATGTGCAAGTGACTGCGGTTGTGCAATGTCATGGCGGTCGTACTTATCCCTTTACCGCCACTAAGACAAATCGGACATACGGAATCTCAGTATGCAGACATTTACTAGCATAGTTTTCAAAGTGGCAACTTCCCAATTTCAAAATATGTTACATGTCTGTTAAGAAATTTAAAGTGGCTCAAGTAGAAAGTAAATAATATGCTTTCTCACAGTTGTGGTTTAGTAGGGATACAGTAACTTTCCCAGGTTATAGCACAGAGCCACAGATTTCTAAGGAATCTGGATGTCATATTAAAATGTCAGCTTGCACGTTTCAGAGGGAAATATTATACGTTTTACACCACTAC
The DNA here is from genome assembly GCF_020085105.1 of Siniperca chuatsi. Classification (NCBI taxonomy): domain Eukaryota; kingdom Metazoa; phylum Chordata; class Actinopteri; order Centrarchiformes; family Sinipercidae; genus Siniperca; species Siniperca chuatsi. Next base: position 6,458,842 of record NC_058055.1, read on the forward strand.
ATTTATTTGGAAGCTGTAGTTACTATTTACTTTTCAGATTAAGATTTTACATTTTAAAAAAACATATGATAAGCTTATGAAAGGTAATGCATTGCTAAAGAACCTGTGGTTCTCACTGTTTTTCGCTTGTTGCCAGTTGGGGCCCCTTTTCACGTTTCAGATGTCTATGAGACGTTAGCAGTTCTACCAAAGAGACATTTCCCCTCTAAACTTCTCACATGATTTCATTTGAATAACTGTTTTAGGCCCAAAGATGTAAAAGTATTCAATGTTTCACAAAAAAGCAAAGATTTGATAAAAGCAGAACTGTTTTTTCCTCTTTCCTCTCTCATTAATTATCTCATGACCCCTTACATTTATCTAGTGACCCTTTGGAGGGGCCTGATGGCTAAGTTGGGAACCACTGGACTAAACTACCAAATTGTATATAGTTCTACCTCAACCAGCCACAACAGTAAAATGCTGGTTACACACTGATGCATCAGTATTAACAATCTAATAATAATATGTCAGTCACAGGGGCCAATTTGATGTAGAACAAGTACTTTTACTTTTGAAACTTTAAGTACATTTTTCTGATAATACTTCTTTACTTTTACATAAGTAGGAATTTGAATGCAGTACTTTTACTTGTATTTTTACATTGTTGTTTGGTATTTTTACTTAAGCAAATGATCTGAGTACTTCTTACACCACTTTTGATAATCTATAAAGAGATGAGAGGTCCAGTGTAGAACTTCCGGTTTTACAGCATTTTCTCTTACGCGCCAAATGTTAAATATTCCATGTTTGTTCTGCTTGTAAAGACCAGTGGGAAAACTGCGGTTATGTCAAGTTGACTAAATTAAGAGCAGGTGCCCGAACCCTTCGTCACATGAAAGGATTCACTTCAAGCAAAAACTAGCTTCACACTCTGGGACTTTCTGATCTCATTGTGTTGCTCTATCTGTGTGTCTGGCCAGGACGTATAAACGGGTTAACAGCCGGTGTGCACTGGGAAGATACTGTATACACACACACGCTCGCACATGCAGAGCTATTTTATATAGGATGTGAAAAGCAATGGCAGAAAGCCACAGGATGGCGTGTATTGCAACATGAGTTCATTTGTTTGTGGACAAGCACCTCACAGCAACACGAACAGAAACATCTTTCAAACTGCAGACTGAAACAGGCTATGCAAAAAGATAAAAGCCACGACTTCTATCAGTTAGGAAAATCTAATTATGCAAGTTGGGGGCTACATTCAAGAAGAAGTGGAGAAAAAATAGAGCACATTAATGGAATAGAGAAACCAAAGAGCGTGAAATAATGGAAAGATCTTCCAAAACAGCAGTCTAAGTGAGATCTGTATCTGCTGTGACAGAAGGAGGCACGGGAGAGGCTGCGTGATGTGTGGAGGGCTTTTCTTCCCACCATACTGTCGCGCTGAGATTAGTGTTCATTTTGTGAAGACAATCAGAATGAAAAAAAAAACCTTCAACTAATCACTATGAAAACAATGTCTTGGCATTTTTGTCAACTTAAAAGTGACAAGATGGGAATTCATTAAAAGAATAGTCATTGTGGTTTGCTGAAGCTGCTGTTCTCAATTAAATGAGTATTTGCCTTTTGACTTTCTTAAGAGATTTACTTTCAATTGATATATAAAATATTTTCAAAACCATTCATGCTCAAACTGTAGCTGGCCAAGGATTCATCGTTTTTCATATATGAGAATAAAGTTGAGATAATGAAAGCACAAAAATATATCCATAAAAGTGTACCAAAAACTACAATACAGATTTATTTTGTGTTGATTTAAATTACAAATGGGGAGTCTTAATACCAAAAGAGACTAAACCTTTGTGGCTGCTCCCTTTGCACAATGCAAACTAAAACCAGATTTCACAGTTACCTCAGCTTACGGTTTTTCAAGGTTTGAAATGAAAGAAACAATCATCCACCTATCATTTGTTGTGATCTAACTCAAATGATATGATCTTGATGACTGTCAAGATTAAAGCACCATGATGAACGCAAGATCTGGAGCACGAAGAGGAAGCAAAAGTGGGGTGTTTCCAGTCAGTTTAAATCAGCTTGCTGTTTCCCTTTAAAAAAATAACCTTACCATTAGCAAGAGGAGATATTCTTAAATTTGTCTTTATCACATTTTTGGTCACCATCAATCAACCAGCAGAAGGTAATATGTCTCTGTGCCGTTTGGCAGCAAATTGGGCATCAGTTGATTGTTATCTGTGCTAGCATATGCCTCAGCGTGTTCATCACACACAGTTCCTCAGGTTCTGCTGCTCAGAGGCTCAGAGACATAGTAGATCACATGCACAAACACAGACAGTCCATGAGTAATTTCAAGCTAACAAAAGCAGAAACCTAGTTGCTGTGCTGTGAAGTGAAGCGAGACAAAAAACAGACTCTCCCTTCTTCAGCGTGAATTTCCAGAGAATGGCTCCAACATGTCCACGCATGTGTGTGGAGATAGCACGCGTAAGTTAACAAGCATGCTGTATTTTTTGTCTCAACTTGAGAAGGGCAGATAATAAGAGTTATCAGTCCTCTGATCTCACAGTCTTGCCCTTTCTGTCAGCACTCAGTCAGCCTTTACTTTTACAACAGTTTGTTTGCAGTGCCTATTTGCTTTGTAAATGCTACCTGACAAGTTACAGTATGTATCTCTGACCCTTGGTAGTACGAAGTCAAACAAATTGTCTTCCTTTGAATTTGATCAGTACATGATGCTTTTTTTGTCATGGAGTGCAACATTAACATCAGGGTTATGTCACTCTAAACAACCCAGTCAGCAAAAAAACTAAAGTTGTTGAAACAGGGTCACTGAGAGGTCATTTTGCATCCAACTGTGTCACCACAAGCAAGCTGAGACATGCAAGACAATGCAAACCCTCTCTGCACTCAAGTCTACCTGTTCCCCCTCTGAAAAAGGATGAATGTGTGGGTCTTACCCGATGATGTAAGCCAGGACCCCCAGCTGGATCAGACGGCACACCACTCCCACCCTCCTGTTCCTCACCAGCACCTGGCGCGGGGTCTCGTACTCAAAGAAGAAGTCAGAGAGGGCGTTGGAGATTTGGCTCTTCATCTTCTCTCATCGGCTGACCCACAGAGAGGAGGGTCTCTCTCTTCACCCCACTTGCATATAAACACCCAGATTCTCCTCCTGGTTGCCTCTGCCTCGTTCCTCACTAGTGGCGAAGGTCCTCTGCTTCTTCTCATAAGTAACGTCTGACGTGCTTCATGAGAAGTCCTGAAGTGTAGGACTTCCTCTTTTCCACATACTCTCTCTCTCTCTCTCTCTCTCTCTGCAGAGGGTCACTCTCTTTCTCTTTTCAGTCAGTCAAATTGGTGCATCTTCCCATTCACATCACTGCATCTCCTGGCTTTTCATTGCCTCTCTCTTCTCCTTTTTTGTTATTTGCAGCACACAAAATAAGTCAAAAGACATTATAGGAATTCATTCTTGACTTGGTGGCAAGTTCAACTAACAGCTGCCGCACAAGGACCGGACCTCCTCCTCTCTCTGTGCAAGCAAACCTTATCATTTCCACTGACGCTCTCTTCCTGCATGTCAGGCGGAGACAGACACGACATAAGCTCAACACAAACACACAGTGTGTATGCCACAGTTCAGCTTGTTTGCCTACTCTCATATCACCATTTGCAGACATTAAGCCTTCTTATGTTTTATCATCATTTTGTTTGGGGGCACACGGAGAAACAGTTCACTCTCCGTCCTTTCATATACTGCGAGGTGCTTTGCATTTCTAATCTTCATTCTCAGAGGAAAGGAAGCAAACAAACAATTATAATATAAGTGAATGATTCCATTTCAGTGTGAATGAAAGTTGAAATATTAAGAATATTACATAAAAGGTTTCCCATCTGGAAAATGTTTTTCTCACTTGTGTGCAGTGCTTTCTAATCTCTAGAGATTAGCACATGGAACATCTTATTTTGGAATCATGTTTAAAATCCAAATCTAAATCTGGTTGAAGCCTATTTCCAAAAGACAAATGAATATACATTGGAAATTGGCACAAAATGGCCATGCCTAGAATTTGGTCGGATTGCAAGGATTTGGCAGGATTGTAAGGATTTTGCAAGGATTGCAAAAAAATGAGCTGTATGACAATCTAAATAATAACCTAAAATGCTCTAATAGAAATAATGTAATATGTGCCAATTGGCACAAACTGCTATTTTTAAAGGGACAGATAAATGATTATCTGTTGAGAAACAAGACTAAGAGTCTACAGCCATGCTAGCAGCTCTGTGAAGCTGTATAAATGCACAGTGGTGCTTTGAGCTAAATGCTAATGTCAGCTTGCTAACATGTTCACCACAGGGTTACTAACTTTCAACATCCAGCTGGATGTAAGCCAATGTCAGGCAAGGCAGGCGCCACCGCTATAAAATGCTGCAGCTTTAATGCAAGTTTTGGTTTTATTTGTCCAGGTTTTGAAATATTTGCCTCTGAGATTTCTGCCTCCACCCCAGTGCAATGGAGGTGACTGGAAATTCCACAGACCTCACTTTGGACAGTTTTCAAAGCGGCTATTTCTCAATATTTCTTTGAATGTTTTTGTGTGATTTTTTTTATGATGTGAGCACCACAAATTAAATTCCATTCACCTCATTTGTATTAAAGGTGGGGGCAGAAATCTCAGACACAAATATCTCAAAACCTGGTCAAATAAATTCAAAAATATCTGCATGGATAGATGCCACTAGAGGTTTAAAAAAAGAGGCAGCGTGAGAGCGTGAGAAAGAGCTGGCAGATATCATGTTTACCATGTTCACCATATTAGTTTAGTGTGTTAGCATGCTAACATGTTCTTATTAGCACTAAAATAAAAGTACAGCTGAGGCTGATTGGAATGTCATTAGTTTTTCAGGTACCAAAGTACTGGACAAATGGATGTGTTTACCTGCTGGTGGCACTAGATCACTAAAGTTATTAGGATTCATCCTCTGGGGACAATGAATATCTATACAACTTGTTAACCACAATCCATCAATTTCAGTCTGGACCAAAGTGGTGGTCCGACAGACAGACCAACATTGCCATCCCTAGAGCCATACTAGCGTGGCTATAAAGGCAATTCCAGTTATATCAGAGAAGAAGGAGAAGCCCAAAATCTCACAAACATCAGAAGATGTTAGGAGTGCAGAGCTGCAGTGCATGGCTTCAGCTTTCCACACAAGCTGAAGTTGAAGCTCAGGTTGATACCTTGGTTGATATTGAAAGTGTATAGGCTTTAAATCAGGAAATGAGTCAATTGGAAGAAGAACTGAAGGTTACTGTAAAAAACGGAACAACGTGTCAGATTGGTTCATTATTACAGCAACTTGTGATATGCTGCAACAAGACTGAACATCCTCTTTGTTCATGTACAGCAACATTTCAACACAGACAGTCCAGTCAGGACATAAACTGTCTCTCACAGAAATACCAAGGATTTCATTTCTTGAAAGGAGAAATTGAATATACTGTATGCTGCTTTACCTGTTGGGACTGACCCAACAATACGTCAATCACATTACTACACTTACGGATCACAATTCCTCTGAAACAAACCATTTCTGCTTATGTGGGTACCAAGTTACAAAGCAATAGTGTATTACTAAATAACCTGTCCTTCTACCAGAAACATGTTGGTGCTTGAACTGTTTCCTCAAATCTGACTAAGTCTTCTACGTCTTCCTGCCGTGGTCGTATGATGCCATGTAGGCGTTCGCTGCACTGCCTGGACCATTATGGAGGAAATGTTTTGTACTGAGCTATTTGAGGTCATTTTCTTTTCCTTGCTCCCGATGTAAATGCTGTTGATAAAATCAAAACTGTTGACACACTGACCAGGAGCAGGAGAGGGTGATAATGACATGTCTAATTGCTATTAATTAAAGAACATGAGAACATAATTACACTGTGTGTGGAGCTCAAGAGCCTAAAATATTTGGGATTCTAAAAGAACACTCATATACTTAAATAACAACTTTAAATCTTAAATTAACAGCCACTAATTTCCAACCATAAGGCTTGAAATATTCCCATATCATTATTAGTAGGGCTGGTGAATAATTCAAAATTATAGGTAGTCGATTTTTAGTGGAATCGTGTGATATGATCATAACGTGTTATCATTTTATACTTTTCTGTGGTGTCCTCCAGGAAGATTAGGGTCCACTACCATGCCTAGCAGTAGGCTAAATCCACCATCAAAAGGCTGAAATGAATCAGAATCAGAGATGAACTGTGAACAGACCATATGCAGCAGACACAGAGACAATCTGCATCTGGCTCTCGAAGCTGATTTACAGTATGTCTGATTGTGAGGTAAGTGTTGCCCTCTGGTGGCTGCGTCAAAGATAAGCAACACAGTCGTGACCATTTTGTCAGGGCCCAAAATGTATCAGATAAGATTTAAAATGCCTAAACAAAAACAACTCAAACAAAGAAATAAAGTGACATACAAGACACATTGTGATATGCATTTCATTTTTATGTATGCATTTACTTTGTCATAATTAAATGAAAAACATATATTAAAATGAAAATTATTTTGCTTTTCGTCTTTAATAACTGAATCAATTGTTTTCCACTGTGACATGAATTTTCAATGGCACAGAAATGGATTGTGTTGCTGGAAGCTGCTCAATCAGACATTTAGAGGCATCTTCTGGGCGGAAGTGCTGACAGCTTGTTAGTGTTAGCTAGCTAGCATTAGCCAACAATAAACACTGACCGGTTTAATGGAAGAAGATAAGCTAATGCTAATAGATGCCCGCAAGGACTACTGACAGTCAACTGTCACTGTCATTTTTGTTCTGACAACACAACAAAGTACTAAATTTCAGAAAATTACAGTAAGAAGAGACCTAATGTGAGTGCCCTTTTGTATCTGTAAGTTATTTATTTAACTGGCAAAAAGTTCTAGACTTTCTGCTTTTATTAATAATAATAATGCACTGCAAAATTCATCCATCCTGCAATCTCACATTCAGCCTTTCAGCCAGGCAATTCTAGCATTAACTTGTCCTCCTCTATTAAACCACTCAGTGTTTACTACCTAACACAAGCTAAATAACACTAATTAGCTGTTAACACTTGATGAGCCATCAGATAATCCCTCTAAATGTCTGTTTATACAACTTCCTGCAGCACAATCCATCCCGTAAACCTGCAGCTGAGTCAATTACATATGGAACTAAATGTACAGTAAATAGAAGTGTCCATACAGCCAGTAGCCCACAGGAAGCTGTTGTAATGTGAAAGGCTGTCTGTCAGGGCCATAGACTGTATATAAAGATGGACACATGACAACTCCCCAAAAGGAGTTGGACAGTTCATTTTGGCATTCACAATGCATTTTCACTTCAAAAAAGAAAAAGCTCTCTTGCACCCATAGATCTATTAAGGAGAACTGTGTTCCATTCATGAAAGTTCCTCACTAGGTGCTAAAAAAGCCTCCGCGGTCTTCCCATAGACTGTATAAGTGTCTTCTTCATGCTTTTGTGTTTTTTGGCCCATGGAGCATGCGCACTAGAGTCTAACTCCAGCCAAGCTGGTTGAGAACATCATTAAAATGTATTTGTTTTACAGACACTACTTTTTCAATGATTGTGCATAGTGTATGGGAAAAATGCTCTCTGAGCCAGTGTGCGTCACATGATGATCCCGCAAGGTGCAATACCCTGTGTGGTCACTAAGCCAAAATCTAAATAATTCAGTGGGGCTTTATTGGCATGGGAAACAGACTTGAACATTGCTTAAGCAAGTGTAAAATAAAAAACATATACGTTTTCAATGTTGTGATTTGATTTTAAGTTGGCATGGAAAATTAATGTCACCACGAAAAACTATTTATTCAGTTATTAAAGACAAAATGCTAAATAATAGTCATTTTAAATTTGATTTTTCATTTAATTATGACACAGTAAATGCATACATAAAAACAGAAATATATTGCATTTCACTTTATTTCTTTATGTAATTAGTTTTTATTTAGATTTCAAATCTTCCGTAGAGATGGTTAAGACAGATGAGTAATATTTCAGAAATTAATATAGTAATAACATTGCAATCAAATGGTGTGATTGGAACATTATACACCACCATGAACAATGTGCTTGTATGAAGCAAACCTCCGCGATTTACCTGTGAATGTACCTGACAGTCCTTACTCGGGTGAAATTTCACATAGTGACCAATGACGTCAAACATCTGCGCCGAATATTACCACGTGGGGACGTTTTTGCAAAGGTAGCAAAACATCCGCAGTGACGCTTGCTTGTCTGCCAGTGAGCATGGCATGTAAAAAAACTTTTTTTGTTTGCTTTTGACATTAAAAGAATTTCAAGAAAGAGCCGCAAAGGTTTTGCTAACGGAGTCACTTTTTCTAGACCATGCCCCACGACCCCGACCCTCCTCCGGCTAAAAAATTCAAGCCGGGGTCTGTTTTTTTCCGTCTCGATAAGAATAAACCTGGAATGCTGCTGCCTAGAAAGGGAAATGCAGCCACTCCAATAGAAGTCCAGAGGAAACAGCTTCCAATCTACCAGGCGAAACCTCAGCTACTGAACCAGCTGAGACAGCTTCACAATGCTATTCTCATAGGTAATACCCTCACAGCTACACAGCTAATACTATTCGTTAGCCGTTGATGTGCGACTTAATTAAAGGGAAAATCTACTCTGAAATACAAGTATGTTGTCTGCTCTGTAATATTGTATAGCTCAGATTTTAACTTATAAATGTCAGCAAATATCTGTCAGATTCACAGCAGTAAACCCTATTTAAGTGATTGTTATAGCATGTTTGAAGCATGTTTCCAATAAGTGCCCTGTACCACAGCTAGGTGAACATCTTTCTCAGAAAATGTCAATTTCTACTCTACAGATTTATAGTGTAGCATCTGTTTCTAACTTTTAGCCATTCTCTCTGATACACCAGGGGAGACCGGCTCTGGGAAGACTACTCAGATCCCTCAGTATCTGTATGAGGCCGGCATCGGACGACAGGGCATCATTGCCATCACTCAGCCCCGTCGAGTTGCTGCAGTCTCTCTGGCAGGAAGGGTGGCAGAGGAGAAGAGGACTCAGCTCGGCAAGCTGGTATGCACAACAGACAGATTTCCCACATACCTACTTAGTCTAGTCTTTAAAATATAGGCTTAAAGGTGCCCTGTGGGGGTTTCTTGACAAAAAAACAAAACAAACAAAAGTTATGTTTACATTCATTTTGAACATTTCAAATCCTGTATTGTTTTCATCTATGTTCACTAGCTTGCAGTCTTCTTCTTCCCTGCCTTTGTTGGCACATTCCTACATTTCTTGGCGCATTACCAGCCACCTGTGTCAGTGGAATAGTGTGAAATGGTTGGCAGGAATTTGTAATCGTCACCCTCGTGCGTGCGTGTGCATCCTCGTGCACGCACACGGAATAAACAAAACAGGGACCCACTCATAGAAAAACAGCTGCATAGCACTACTAGAGGTCAAAAACACTGCAGGGAAACTTTAATCAACAGTATAATAATTTTCATTGTATGTATGTTGTATGTTGTTGTAATAAACTTTGAACTATTCTGTGGCACAAGCTCTATACTAATATGCTGAATGCATTTTGATGATGGGTATTTGACTCGATATAGTAGTATCAGTACTTAATAAGTTGAAGTCGTACTGGGCTGTTTATAGTAAATCAACAAACCTTCTTTTCAGGTCGGTTACACAGTGCGCTTTGAGGATGTCACCTCCTCTGAGACAAAGTTGAAGTTCATGACAGATGGCATGCTTCTGCGTGAGGCCATCGGAGACCCCTTACTGCTGCGCTATACTGTGGTGGTCCTGGATGAAGCCCATGAGCGCACCGTGCACACTGATGTGCTGTTCGGCGTGGTTAAGACTGCTCAACGCAGGCGCAGAGAACTTAATAAGATTCCCCTGAAGGTAGGTGGACAGTTCCAGTTCCTGGCTTCAATGAGATATTTGACTTTTATAGAAAACACTGGGCTAATCCCTTCACTGCATCTGCTCATGAGAGAAAAAGCTTGCTCTCCATGAATTTCTGTGAGCTCATTTCCTGCTACTGCTGTGTAGATCTGTTTAAGCATCTCCTTATATTCAGTCAAATCCCAAAGTGCAGCTTCTTTCTTCTGTGTAACCTGCACAGGTCATAGTGATGTCAGCCACAATGGATGTGGATTTGTTCTCTGAGTACTTCAACAAGTCGCCTGTGCTCTACCTGGAAGGCAGGCAGCATCCCATTCAGATCTACTACACCAAGCAGGCCCAGTCAGACTATCTGCAGGCTGCTCTCGTCTCTGTCTTCCAGATCCATCAGGTAGTCTTCAATATTTGTGGAGAGAAAACTCTTGTATTAATTAATTGTTGTACTGGGTTAGTGATGTCTTAGTTTTTCTAATGTATTGTATTTTTTTATTGCAATTGAATGCAAGGGACCCTGACAAATACGATTTTTCTTATTTAAGCACAGGTGTGTAATCTGTTGTATTGCCAAAAAAATAGACTATGCTTCCTTTAGCAGTATAAGAAACACAAACCTGTGGGCAAACAGCGTTCCTCGGTGCATGCTCATGTATTGTGATGATTCTTCTAGACACTGTAACAGAACGTGGTGTTGTTGTTTGCGCACAGGAGGCTCCTCCGTCCCACGATATCTTAGTCTTCATGACGGGTCAGGAGGAGATCGAGGCTCTGGCGAGGACATGTCGGGACATCGCCAAGCATCTGCCTGATGGCTGTGGTCCCATGGTAGTTATCCCTTTGTACGCGTCGCTGCCCCCAGTACAGCAGCTCAGGGTCTTCCAGCCAGCTCCCAAGGTAAAGGCAACAGTAAACATGCAGGAGATACAAAGTTCCACAGAGTAGTGTAGACAAAGAGACATGTTTCTGAAAAAATAGCCTCATTGGTTTCTGAAATCTGTGCACTGCTGTTCTCAACTGTGTTTCTGTTTCTGAGATGTCTGGCATTGTTTTAGCTTTATTGCTACTTTAAAGTGCCACATAATAGTGCCTTGTTTTCTTGTCAGTGGGGAGCTATATGTATCATAGTCTAATTATGCTGTATTATTGTATACGTCATACAGAATGTTATCTTTTCTACCTTTTTCAGGGATGTAGGAAGGTCATCCTCTCAACCAACATTGCCGAGACGTCAGTCACAATCTCTGGGATCAAATACGTCATAGACACAGGGATGGTGAAGGCCAAACGTTTCAATCCTGGTTAGATGATTCAGTCATCACACACAGACACACACACACATTCTCATTTCAGTATTAACTTTAACACAGCATTCTATTGGAATATCATGAAACACCTAATAATGACTAGGGCCTTTAATCACAGAAAAAGAGGCAACCAAGTTTTGATCACAGGCTGGCCGTTATTTCCTTTGGAAATACAAAAAAAGCAAAGATTAGAGAAAAGTCCAAAAAATGAATCCAAATTTGTGAAGCAGAAGACTAAACACAAGCTTACCCCTGGACTAAACTAGCTAACTGTATATACAGTATTTAAAACTAGCACCACCTCAACCAGCTACAACAGTAAACAACTTCTGTACTTTTACTTCAGTAATGCAGGACTTTTGCTTGTAATGGAGTCATTTTATATTATTGTATTGGAACTTTTAATTAAGTAAATGTTCCAAGTACTTCCTCCACCTCTGACAGTAGCTAGCATGTAAAAGTGATACAAATTATTGCCATTCTTATATATATCTTAAATTATTGAGCTGCACAAATGTATACGATTACCTGGTTATAACTTTACTCTACAAATCAATTTACTCTTCACGAGATTTCAATACGTGTACAATAAGTGTTTAAAATTGGATCCCTCTTTTAACTGTAACAAATACCTAGCAATTACAACCTCCAAACCATAACAGCAAAAATGCATTATATTTATAACACAAATAGTATCTTGTTGTTTTTTATTTAGCTATTTTGCTCTCATCTAATTGTACCTGTGTTCTCAGACAGTGGGCTGGAGGTGCTGGCAGTGCAGCGGGTTTCTAAAGCCCAGGCGTGGCAGCGAGCGGGCCGGGCTGGCCGGGAGGACTCAGGCTCCTGCTATCGTCTCTATACTGAGCAGGAATTTGACAACCTCATCCCTATGACTGTGCCTGAGATCCAGAGGTACTGCAGTGCTCCTTTTTTCTTCGTACAGATCATAAAGCTCACCTAGTGCTGATCTGCAGGACTCTGAGTCTCTCCCACATGTTGATTTATTTAGGTCAGTGTGATTGAATGGCCTGTTCTGTTGTTTCTTTTCCTGTGTGTGTGTGTGCTGCAGGTGCAATTTAGCCAGCGTGATGCTGCAGCTCATGGCTCTAGGGATTCCAGATGTGATGAATTTTGATTTCATGTCCAAGCCTTCTCCAGGTAAATGCTATTGATCATGAATCACTATGCACCTCAGGTCATCCAGGAGCGTTGCTAGGTCGTAGTAACCTGTTGTGTTTATCCCAGAGGCCGTTCGATCTGCTGTGGAGCATTTAGAGCTGCTGGGAGCTGTAGAGAGGAAGGAGGGGCAGGTTTTCCTCACTGCTCTGGGAAAGAAGATGGCAAGCTTCCCTCTGGAGCCTAGATATGCCAAGGTAAAAAAAAAAGTGCTGGAAAACGCATAGCATTATACGAATAGATACTGTATCGTGGGGTTCTGACAAAAAGTGACAGCCTGTAGCCCACAGACACAGTGCCACATGGGTTACACGCGTAACCCAGATAGAATTTAGTGTAACACTTCCCTGCCTTGTTTGCTCCGTCTCACAGACCATCCTGTTGTCTCCCGACTACTCCTGTTCTGAGGAGATTTTGAGCATAGTATCTCTGCTATCAGTGGACACTGTACTGTATAACCCTCCTGCCCGGCGGGAAGATGTGCTTGCTGTGCGCAAGAAGTTCAGCTCCAGCGAAGGAGACCACATGACACTGCTCAACATTTACAGAGCGTTCAAGAAAGTCAGTGGTAATAAGGTGAGTAAAGATGGATGAAAGGGGAAGAAAATGTATGTCACTAAGCAAAATCCAGAAATCAAATTATGTTGCTGAGCTCCCGCGTAATCTGTTATATGTCTGCTGTTAAAGGAGTGGTGTCGGGAGAACTTTGTCAACAGCAGGAACATGGGTCTGGTGAAAGAGGTCCAGGCACAACTCAAAGATATCTGCCTTAAGGTACACATCTGAAAATCCTTATGAATACTGTGTGTGATGTGAATGTTCTGTGTATGGCTGGGCAATATCAACTGCAATCAATATCACAATTAATTGTCACATTTACCTCAGTAACAATTAATGATACAATATCTTATTAGATACAGATTCTCCATCTTTAAGTATTTGTTAAAAACACTTACACAAAAACTTTTGCAACTATCAAAATAAGTCATATCAGGCTTATGAATAGATATGAATAACACTTTTTTATGGCTGCTATTATCTCATTCCATCTGCGGGATGTTTTAGGGTGTGGAGTGACATTATTATAATAATTTCAATTGTGTAATGAACTGCTGCGTCAGCCTCCAGACTGTTGTCAGGAAGCACAGTGGAGACTCCTTTACTACTCCAAGGCGATGTTTCTTTTTTGTATACATATGTGCATATGCCTTTTATAAGAGAGCGAGTCTGAGAGACAGTAGAGAGACGAAGAAAAGATGGAGGGAGGTCTCTAGCCGGACTTGAACCGGGGATTTTGTGGTTCATGGTTGGCATCTTAAAGGGAAACTCCACAGCCTTTTGTGTCTCCAGACGGAGCTGTGTGAAGTCTGATAAATTGCCTCAATGTGATGTCACTTGAGTCAGTGTCAGTTGGGGCTGAAGACTAGAAGTTTGAAAATGAAATAAATCTGGGGGTGTGGAGATAGAAAGAGGTGATCTTACCAGACCTCTGTATCCCGCTCCTCATCTCTGCTTGAGGCTACATTAGCCGCTACTAGCATAAAACACCCGAACCACCGTCCGAAATATTGGTGGTCGAGTTGCAATGTAGGTTTTGACAAGGAAGAAGAATGTGTGGAATAGAGAAGATGGTATCTCTGGTTCTGCTGCATCGATTTTGATCCTTTTACCAAACTGTCCATCGTGAGTGAGTACTCTTTAAACCCCTAAGCCACAGGGATGCCCCTAACTTTGGGTTAACCCCCTAACTAGCATTTATTAGCTCTAGCATTTATTTTCTGACAAACTGTACATTGACTGTTACATTCACGGCTTACTGCTAACTGACTCCACTCCAACCCACGTGGTTAATTACTTTGCTTAAAACTGCTAGGTGGTACAATACTTACTCGACTTACTAAATCAACCCACACAGCAAACGCTGACTGGTTTTGTTCTTAGGCCTATAGATGTAGATTTGTTGTACTTTCAAGGTGTAGGCCACAGCCTGTATGAAGGACTGAATTTATCGAACGTACCGATGTGACAGAAGTTAGGTCGGGGAGAGACTCATAATGTCGGTTTCAGTAAGTTTTCGATTAATTGCCCAGCCCCAGTTCTTTGTGCAGATGATGCACCATGAAAGTGACTGTGATATGAAGGTATACAAAAAGTCTTCTAAACATTTGTGATTTTTATTTGTTTTTTATAAACATGTATATTTGCTTCATAAAACAGCCAACAGTGGCACGATATCAAGTTCTTATGCCAGCAGTTGTGGTGGAACTAGGTCTCGTTTTGGATCCCAGCAGTACAGACAGCAGCCCATTTGACCCTATTGATAACTAAATACAGTAACACGACCTGTTCTGTGTTGATTTAACCAGCTGAATTTGAAGCTGGAGTCATGTGGAGCGGACACAGGGAACGTTCGCCGCTGCCTCGCCCACGGGATGTTCGTCAACGCTGCGGAGCTACAACCTGATGGCAGCTATTTAGCTCTGGACACCCACCAGCCTGTGACCATCCACCCCTCCTCCGTCCTTTTCCAGGCCAAGCCAGCATACGTGGTCTTCAATGAGCTGCTGCACACCTCCCGCTGCTACATGAGAGACCTGTGTTTGGTGGATGCCGACTGGCTGCTGGATGCAGCACCAGAGTACTTTGGCCGCAAACTCCGACCCACCAAGAGCTAACCAACAGAAAAATAGGACTGAAGTAAATCTCTGCAAGGACATCTTCCTCAAATCACCCAGTGACGATAAACCTGGAAAATATATTCTCTTCACAAAGCTGAATTTGGATAAAGACATTTATTGATTTCATACAAGTGCAAATTAGAGCAGAACACTTTCTGTGTAGTAAACTCACTACCTCCCAGTTGACAAGCATTTGGCACGTGTCACTGCAGCAGAAATCTGCATATTGAGGCCTCACTACTTTGACTTCCTGTAAGACTGTCATTCAGATTTTATAAACTGTTTCTTCTGCCTGATAATATTTCATTTTGTCATTTGGCCACCTGTTTAATACCTAAAAAAAAAAAAAAGTCTTTTTGAGGTGCCATGCATTAATTCTTTCAACATTTGCATGCATTTTAACAGCCCAGATAACCTCACAGGAGCACAGTTCTTCAAATAAGCAATGTGTTAATTTCACAAAATATTGTACTTAATTGTTAAGCCACCTACCCAACAAGATTCAGAAAACTTTAGTAGGCGGTTGTTATTTTCAGCGTAGTTTTGAATAATAGTAAGGATTTAATTTTATTTGCCTCTGAAATGTTAGCTTCTCAGAAGCTAAGAAAACAAGTCTTATCTTGAGCTTTTCCAATATATTTTTTTTGGTTTATACAAAGTGGTCTTAAAGGGTTTTATATATGCAAGGATAGTAGATTTGTCTTAATCTATGAGGTTATGTAATTATAAAAAAAAAACATGAAAATCACCAAAGTTAAAATGAGGTTTTTACATGTCACAGTGACATGATTTCACTTTGATAATTACTCTACATGCAGCACCCATCTTGTTATCGTGTGCATGCCTTTTTTCACATCCTTGATTATATCACCAGTTCCCCAAATACATGCACATCAGGAGAAGTAGCATGCCTTATTCTCCAGGTTCTACTCTTTGTGATTGTATGTTACCTCTGTACAGACTAACTACAGATGTATGCTGACAACAACTGTATGCAATGCATGGAGATTATAGTTAAGGATCTGATCCCTCAGGTCTTTGATACTTTGTAGAATCATCACCATGTTGAGGAATAGGATGGATGCTCCTCTTGTCTTTTTTACGCTGGACTCAGGATTGTACAATATACACTGTAACCTGAATAAATAACAAACAATTTCTAACTTTTAAAAATGCCAAACAACAAATGCATCTGGGGTTGCTGTAGAGAATCGTCAGACTATGTTATAAAGAGGCTGTATGTTCAGTGTTTGAATCTCTGACAGATCATGCTGCCCATGTCACAAAGGAAAAGTAGACAATTTAAGATCTGCATGTTATGAAGTTTGTAAGATTAAATGCACGCCTTTGATGAATTTATTATGAGTATATTTAATATAATTTGTTGTTTGTCAAGTATATAACCACTATTGATATAATTTGTAATAAAAATCCAGTCGAAATGTGGAGAGTAAAGATTCAGAGGCACAGTAACAGTCCCATAGATCTGTGAGTGTCTGTTAAAGAGCTGCTGGAACACATCAGACCTGAAAGCATTCAAAATTAGTGTTGGAGAGTCTTTTGGATGTTACAGAAAGCATAACACTCCTAATTCCAGCCATTGTTATTTAGTCATAGTTAAATTGACACATTTCCAAATTATGCAACATCAGATTAACAGACAATTAATACTTTAGTGCGGTGTATTGATGAATTAAACAGAGCACTGAGATGTATGTTCAGTGTTTACAACAAATCATACATCATCGTTTCCATGATCTGATGACAAATGAGACATTTCACTGATTTGTTTTATTAGGACAAAGAACAACTTACTTTTGAAGTCATGTGTACCAGGTGAAACTCAGGAGGGGAAGATGCAGAAATGCATGACCCGACACATGATGGCCAACCATCCAGCAGTTGTAATTAAATATTGTTTTTAATAAAAGCCCTGGGTTAGTTGTTTGAAAACAGCTCCATCTTCTGGCAGCAGGGCGTCATGCCTAAATAATGCAACCGATTCACCTCATTATGCTGAAAATCAAACTTTACTTGGAATGATGCAACCCTTTCCTCTGGGATGTCCATGTGCACTTTATCCAGAAACTGATTTTATGTCATGGATTTTGGATTTGATGGTGTAGCAGATCACTACATGAGACAGCCTGTCCCTGTTGTGATCATGCAGACCTTATTTAGATCTATGTGTACTCTCGTCTCTTGTGGACAGATGCTGCATTTGCTTTTTTATCATAGGGAGTCATGGGCTTGTGGTGTTGTTTCAGAGGAAGAGAGACAGATATAAAACCTATGGCCGTCCTTTTATCAAGCCACAGGGGGCGCTATAGGTTTGACATATGGACATATCATCAGCTATACCTTTTAAAAATATAATTTACTCTATTAGATTCGATTAGACTCGTCATTCAAATGATATAAATACCGTCGTCTTTGGGATTTTCTTAAGATAAAAGCATTTATTTATTTCGCTTTTAAAGTATTACTTCCGGTGCAAATGTGATAGTTATGATAGGTCAATGTGTCCTTCCACACGTGTTTTCTGTCATCTTCCAGAAGCAGCCGTAACGGGGAGCTAGGCGGTTTTTGTGAGCTGTCGAACTAATTTATTCTGTCGTTACACGCCTTAATATTTCTATAAAGTCATGCTAAAGTCAGTTGTCCGTGCGGTGGGAGCCGCTGTTCGCCTTTCTTCAGCCACCACGTCCACAGCCCGAGCTCTGCCACTCAGCTGCCCGACACTGCGCTCTCCAAGTTCGGCAACAACCCGGCCCTTCACCCGGTCTCTCTGGATGCTGAATAACAACGGAGCCTCGTCAGGATACAGGCCAAAACTGTTTAGTTCAAAAGCGTTGAATCCCTCAGTATCGTGTGGATGTGGAGGACTGCACACAGAAGGTAACATTTGATGTAGAAGTCCTTATATAAGCTAGCTAACGTTAGCTTGCCTCGTAACAGTGCAATGTTGCATGGGGAGAGAGCAACACGCTTAGCTGTTCAGAGAAGACCTCATGTCAAAATGTTACTCAGTTAACCGTGACTATTTTCATTTCCTTGAACACAATTCATTTGGGTCTTTTGCCTGACAGACATGAAGTCAGCACTCACATCTACGACCCAAAAAACAGCGTTTGAATCCTCTCACTGCAAACAGCTAAGTTAGCATTCACCTTGAAAGATACGTGCAGTGGTCGTCACCAGAAGTGAAAAGTTAATGGTTAAGCTAAAAAAACAAACAAACAGCAACAACAACAACAACAAAAAAAACATTTGTTCAAAGAAGCTGTCATTTTGTGTGGTATGGTGTTGACATGTGAATTAGCATGATGAGTATCCAGGTTGAGGTTTAAAGGTCAACCACTGGAAGACTGATGAAAGTGATGGACGTCAATGATGTTTATATTAACAATTTTAATTACACCGTTCATTCTTCTGCATTCTATTAAGTTGATCAAACTAATCATCAGCCTGTGCTTATCATGTTGAACAGTTAGGGGTGGGTGATATGACCTAAAAATTATATCACGTTTTTTTTAACCTTTTTATTTATTGAGGGAAGTTTAACTGAGAGGACGCCTCTCTTTTGCAGGAATGGCCTGATCACATTCGCATTTCTTTACGGTGAAGGTTTTGTTACAAAACTAAAAGGGAGACTCTACTCAAAACATGATTCTACCTCTTTTCACCCTATTAGCAATGTAAGGGAACATATCTTAAGAAAGGGGGGAAAAATGTAATTTAAAATTTTTAGTGGCTCCAAATAGGAATGAAAATGAGGAATAGTGTGGTAGGTATATAGGTATGTGTTTTGGGAGGAGTAGCCTGCCTCATAATGGAGGTTAATTAGTAAATGTAATGTGATTCATTCTCAGAGTTAGACAAGGGGTAGGATTAGGCATCTCAACAGCATTTATTTGGCAGAAAACCCAAAGTATATTATATAAGTACAATAGTCAGTGTACCACAGCAGCAACAGACACACACATACAGCAGCGGCTGTGGTCTGCCTCTGTAACCAGATTACATCACAGCCACCTACGAAAAAAGACATTTAATCAGCTGTTAGGTGAACACAGCGCGTGCACGTGTATGGGAACCAGTTAGTTTGAAAACCAGCTGGGACATAACACCGGCGAGAGCAGAGGGGGCTTTCGTGTACCAACAAAGCCAGCTGAGCTTGCGATGCAGTATGAAGTTCCACAAAAAGCAACGGGGGGAAAAACAGTTTCCCACATCCAGCCTACTACTCTGGTTATTTAACTGGCTTCAAATGAGGCTCCCAGCCTGGGGGAGTACAATAGATGGTAGCCACATTAGCCCCATGCTAATGCCAAGTTCAACAGGCTAACCTGCAAAATATACAGTAAAGCAACATAAAAATGGTTAAAAAGCTTTCAAGTTTAAAGCTGGTATCGATCCATCCCTGAGCTTCAGTTTTGAAGCGAATCCTGCTTTGTACTGGCCCTCGTTGAGAAAGCACTCCAAAGTGAGATGGTTAAGTTTGGTTAACTGGCACACCCAGAAGAGTTTTCCAGTTGTTGTGCGTAGGGCTGCACTTAACGATTATTTTTATTTTTAATCTAACGACTAATTTGTCGATTATTCAAATTTTTTAATTACTTGAGTATTATAACAATTAAGTTACCCAAAATAAATATCAAAAACTTGTCTCATTAATATTTCAATATTTTATTCAATCATTTTCTCTTAAAAACAAACAAATGTAACAAGAAACATTATGCACTGCAGGGTATCATTCTGCAACAAAAAATATATTTGTCTATTTAAAATATTATAATATTTGAAAGAATAAATTAATATATTACCCCATTTCTAGTAGGTTATTTCTTATGTCACCATTTTAATTTTACTTAATTCACCACCTTATTTTAGTGTTTACTCACAAACTACTTTAATCTTTTTGTGTTGGTATTTGCAGCCAACAACAGAGAAATTGGCGTGCTTTGCTCGTAACGTTACGTTCCACATCTTCATGTTACCGAAGTCTGCGTTAGCGAGGAAAATAGTAGTTACTGGATGTAACTCCAGTTCTATGAGTACGTGCGTAGCCCTCTACCTGCATGTTATCGCAGCCACAGTAAAGCACATTACTTTTAATATGCTAAAAGATTTATCACGGTAATGACGGTATTGCAAAATCCATGGCGTGGCAGAACGTGACACCGGTGACGAAACCGGTATACCGCCCACTCCTAATAGTTAAGTTTCTTCTTTCAGTTGCCCAAAAATGAATTAAGGTAGTAAAACAAAAGCTTAGTAGCATTGTGTGCACTGTGTGGTAGTAACTACATGATGAAACGCTGGCAAGGCATAAGCCAACATCAGGACTCGCAGTGAAAAGTTACACATTAAAGTTGTCAGAGAGAAATAAGTGTTCTTGGTATAAACTTGTCAAACCAAGAGCACCTAATAGAAACCTGGGAATGTTGCCGTGTAGGCATGCCAGCTGGAGACTGAGAGGGAAGGTTTCCTTGAAAGCTTTCTGAAAGCAGTTAGAATCCAGTGACTTGGGATAAAGCCGAGCTAAGGAAACTTCAGGATGCTTCAGGAAGAGTAAAACTGGATTTTCCACTACACAAATTTTGTCATAAGTATCTAATCGGTTGTACCTTTTTTAAATAGGTGACAAAGCATTTGGCGATTTCCTGTCTGATGAAATCAAAGAGGAGAGAAAGATCCAGAAAAGCAAAAGCCTTCCTAAGATGTCTGGAGGATGGGAACTGGAGATGAACGGCACAGAGGCTAAACTCACAAGGAACGTTGCTGGAGAAAAGTAAGGCTGGCGCAGTTGGTGATTATCCAATCCTTGTTGATACCAGGGCACACTAATGAGCTCCTGGACTGTTTTCTTCTTACAGAGTCACTGTCACATTCAACGTCAATAACAGCATTCCTCCTAACTTTGAGGAAGAGGTAGAACAAGGACAGCACAAGTCAGCAGAAGAAGAGGTGAGTTACAACAAACCTGATGGTTTTAGAGATGTATGTAAAATGTAAGCAGTGATGATTGCATTGGCCTGGAAAATTGTGTTTTAAAACAGAAAGACTGATTAAAGCTGTTAACATTAAAATATGAACATTACATGATTATAATTCTGTTTCTCTTTACAGCCAGAAATTGTGTCAACACCCAACTTTGTTGTTGAAGTAACAAAACAGGCTTCGAAACATTCCCTGGTGTTCGACTGCCATTTTCCTGAAGACGAGGTAAGCATGTGAGATGTATAATATTGACACCGACAGCATGTCTCTGAGCTTTCTCTCTGACAGTTAAGTTTTTTGAGTTAAATAGAAAAGCTGGATTTGCATTTTGTAGATGAGCCGTGGTGAAGGAGAAGAGGAGAGCGACATCTTTGCCATTCGTGAGGTCAGTTTCCAGCCTGAGGGAGATTCAGACTGGAAGGAGACCAGCTATACCCTCAACACAGACTCTCTGGACTGGGTACGATCTGAGACTGGAAATAATAACACATAATAACAGTTAAGCTGATGATGGCTGTGTTTAACATCATTTTAACTGGTGACACCTTCATTGTTGTTGTTTCTCAGGCCCTGTATGACCACCTGATGGACTTCCTGGCTGACAGAGGGGTTGACAACACCTTTGCTGATGAACTGATGGAGCTGAGCACCGCCATGGAGCATCAAGAGTACATCAAGTTCCTGGAAGACCTCCAAGGCTTTGTCAAATGTAACTAATGTTAGATATAACCTAAATTTCACCTTTCTTTGATACAGATCCTGGCAAAGTTGGAGGTATAAATGTTGCAGCATTGATTGATTGATTGATTGATTGATACCTTTGGCACTCTAGAGAGACAGATGGTTACTTGCTTTAGTGTCTGTCACAGTGAGCCATGTTGCCAGCAGTTGTCACATTAATACTTGCAAATGTGTTCTCTTTGTCAAAATGTCAGTTTATTTTTATGTAACTTAAATTAAATATATGAAGACCATAAATAATGCAGGTCATGACAATGTGCAGAAACCATCATCCTAAGAAATGTCTCTCAATTTCAGAGATCCTGTCTGAAGTGCAGTGGATTGACATGGTCCGGTCAGTATTTGTGAATGTTCAACTATCCTAAAGCCAATAACAAGAAAATTTGTCAAGATGTGAAATCAAAACCAAAACTCAGTTTACAAAATCAGTCCTCACTTACAGTAAATGTATGTAACCGCTTCTGGTTTTACAACTTGACAATCCTGCTTTGAGTCTTACTTGTAGTTGGCTTGGCAAGGGAGTTCATGTTGACAAATATTGATTTGATTCTGTAAGACTATAAAATGTGGAGTCTAAATTTGAATGGCATACATCAGCATGTCTTCAGAGAAAGAAGGTCAATGTCCAATAAAACAGTTTGATATTAATGGATGATTTTATGTGTGTTTTTTTTTTTTTATGCCAAGTAAATCAGATCAAATTGCATTTGTTAGAACACAACGAAATACTAAAACATCAAAACTCTATGAATTTAGCCTAATTTGAGACTAACACAGTTTTAACTTCTGGGTTTCAGGCCTAAAGGAAACAGAGTGTAAGCTAAAGTTTAAAAATATATTTTAATCATATTTATGTTGTATAATATTTCTATATGATTAAGGGTAACTTAGGAATCTATGGAGGTTAAATATTTAAGCCAGGCCAGTATCTCTAAATGTTCAATTTGCAACATTTTCTCTGTTAATCATGGGTAAAAGTAAAAAGAAAAGGATGCATTGCATCTCTGCTCTACGGAAGCCCTGAGAGGCAAGTGAGACAGGAAAAATAATTCCTGTGTTTATGACTTAAGAACAGGTGGAGAAAAAAAAGGTTTTGCTAGGAAGTTACTTTTATTAAGTGGTGCACGTCAGCCTCTTGTGGTTGAAATGAGTATTACAACAGCAAATACTTAGAAAAATGATCCTGACAACTTTTTTCTTTCACCCTGCAAAGCTTTTTTTTTTTTTTTCTCAACCTGTTTCACAGATGAAAAAAAAAACATGTAAGGAACTTAAAAAGAGTTCTGGATCACCAGAATCATTTTTTCCTCACTTTCCTTTCTGGGCTTCACTGCTGTCAGAGCAGTCTGTGACTTTGGAAAGGGATCAGTGTGCAAAACACATCCAGCTGCTGAGTCCCCCCAAAAATATATTTTTCCTTATTACATTTAGAAAGAGTACAAAGTTTTGAGCCCAAATTGGCTCATCATCAGGTCCAGGATTGAAAATTCTATAAATCCCAGAGAAGTCCTTATTAACAACCATAGCGAATCATCAAAATACTTATATATTAAATATAAAATAAATATATTAAACAATTTTAAATGATGGTGTTAAAAAACGCTATATCAAAATAGAGGAAACAGTCCATTGTGGCAGAAGAAACAAATATATTAAATGCTACCATCGAAACCCCCTTACTTCTATAAAGGCTTTAACAGAATATCCTTCCTGTAGTCCTCGGGGGCCCAGTTTGAAGCTCATAAGTCCAATATAGTGTCAGAGGGAGAACTCCCCACGGACGAAATGGTGACAGAATTTTTCAAAGAGTGTGTGTGTATCGTGTATATATGTGTGTAGTTTTCATATTACGTTTTTATTAAGAAATTCCCTCTCTGTCTCCCCCGACAGTGTTTGTTTGTTGAGCTGCAGTGGGGGCATAGTAACACACAGAAGACATTTTGTAATACAAAGACTAACTTTGGAAGGTCATGGTTTAGAAGCCTCATATCAAGTTTGGATAAACTTTGAAATACATTTTTACACAGAAGACTGTGGGTTTTATCCCCCATCACTTCCATTTGGAAGGGGTCTCTTAATGGCCAGTAGGCTATAGACAGGAGGGCTGATTACAGCAAACAAAACCTGTTTCAGTGTTCATGTGGGCCCCTGACTATTGTTTAAAGACAGATTGACAGTTTGTTAACCTATCCTTCAAGTACAATACTTTAGTAAATGTACTAAAAATGCTATAGCTAAGAATAGCCTACAACGCACTTTATTATTATACTACAAACCTGAAGTATTACATAGTAAGTATGAAGTCAATATTGAGGATTTTTTTTATTTATTATAAATAATAATAATCCTTCCTATTAGGATTGGTCTATTAATAATTACCGTCCACAGTGATTGGTGGTAAGAAGGACTTTACCACCATAGGAAGTTGACATATGATAGTAAGCTCTTACACAACAGTCCACACATATTGTTGTCCAGAGCAGTGCTGGTGAGGGAGACAGTTGTCTCTCAGCTGACATGTGAGGGTCCTCGCTGCTGTCAGCACGCGGCTCTTCTTTGAGGAAACACTGGAATATCTGAAGAGAACCGCAGGAGGAGAAAGTTCACTGCTTGGCGGACAGTCAACACTGATTGAAAACGCACCATGGCGGGCAAAGGGAGAGTTTGTTCAGCCGGACAGAGCCAGCTCCAGGTCTCCTCAGACTCGGACTCGGAGGCGGAGGGGGGACCCGCTCGGGTGGCCGGTACCGGACCGTCCGCCGTCTCCTTCCCCGGCACCCAGGTCATCCACAGCGGTCACTTCATGGTGTCGTCGCCCCACAGCGACTCTGCGCCGCGCAGGAGGAAAAGCGGCGGGTCTCTGAGATATGACTTTGACACGGTGAACAGGACGTGGTGCCAGACGTACCGGTACGGCCCGCTCAGCTCCGGGAGCCTGAGCATCGACCCCACTCTGACCCGCCTGTTTGACTGCATGTCCCTGGCCTACAGGTGCGTCCCTAATATCTAGTCAGGGACAGGAGGACAAACCCTCAGATCAGTTTAGCTGCTTCAGAATGTGCAGATTTCCTGCCTACAAATGAGTTTAGTTACATCTACAACGGCCCTTTTATTTGCAGCTGTATCCTCTTCAGTTCAGGCTCCTTTCATTTGCAGGAAGATCTGTATGCTGGATACCTAATTTGGAGCTCTGTAATATGTGATCTTCATATGGAAGTTTCCTGATGAAATAGTGCTCCAAGTATTAGAAAGTGCAAATTATTTAGAAACACCAACCTGCAGGCTATACTTGGTATTTGTTTCCCCCTGCAGTGATGCCCCTCTGTAGTTCATCATATATTTTATGAGCCACAAACTGCGCCCTGTACACAGAGCTCCACGTAAAAATATCAGTTTTCAACAAGTTTCCCTTTTAAAACTGATAGTTAGGGTTCGGTTGTAATGTGTGTGGATGTGTCTCTTGCGCAACAGCTTGGAAAATCTTCACTGAAAAGTGGACTTTGATTCTAGTTGGCAGCACTGGAAAGATTATAGTGTAACTGAGGGAAAGGAGAGAAGATCCTGAAATGATGCCACTGGCTTATTTTTTAGAAAAAAGTTAGTTCGTTGCTGTGACTTTACACCATGTTTATTTGAAGTGTTATTGCTACTGTTATTATTAGAGTTATTGCACACAGACATTGTAGAATTAGAGCTGTAACATCCAAATTAGCATTTTAGTTTTATTCAGTGCTATGGTTTTAAATTGAGTTTGTTTTCTTTTCGTCTGATTTATTAAAAACTGAGTGACCGATATCCCACACAGACCTTGAAAAGAAAGCACTTGTTCTTGCAGGAATGTCTTTCTCTTTGACTGCATAAGAGTTGCCATCAACCTTTGGCTCAAAGAAGACATTTCTACCAGTAACTGTGTGCCAATTTTGTATTTTTTATAGTTTGTTGATAGTTGCACAATAAACCCTGAGCCCGGGAGGGCTACGAGTACAACAGACCACTAAATTTAGAAAATATAAACTCTGTACAATGGTTTTTTTATTTATCTAAGTGCCATGTGTGATGTATATACAGTATTATGCGTAGCAGGTAGACTGTGTTTGCACAGTATTTGTCATTAACCAGACTGGTGTTAATTGGTTCTTCTCCTAATAGGTTTTGTTCAGTAATATACTGTTTGTGCTGTTTCGGAGTGTGTGACATGCAGCGATGTCACTCCATTAAAAGCATGTTGAAAATGAACGCTTCCTAGCAACTCCCAGAGCACCACACATTAGGAGGCTTCTTCTCAGCACTCAGCAGGCTGAGGGACACTGGAAAAAAGTGCAAACAGCCCGGTAGCGTACTTGTGAATAAGCTGATTGGGCACAATTAGTCAAAATCAGGACAGATTTCCAACAGGGATGAGGCAGTGAGGCTACTGATTTTTTTTCCACTGTGTCCATTTTCTTCTAAGGAGTATCTAGTAATTACTGCATTAAGTCCCTCTCTCTTTATTTGCAACAAAGGGAAAAAAACAGTGCGTTAAACATTGCTCATTTTCCATTTAGGATTTGACAAAACAACAACAAAACTGTGATTGTGTGTGTTTGTTTTTGTTTTTTTTGCAGTGGTAAGATAGTCTCTCCCAAGTGGAAGTCTTTTAAAGGTCTGCGGTTGCTGTGGAGAGATAAGATCCGTCTGAACAACGCGATCTGGAGAGCTTGGTTCATTCAGTGTGAGTCCACCACTCTTCACCTCCTCTCTCTGCTGCCTACATAACATCTCTTTAACGTCTCTCCAGTAATAATGAAGAATGGCATTACTGCCAAATGCAACAGAACTTGTTAGACAAGAAATCAAACAACAAAGTGACTAAACATAAATAAGGAGCTGAACAGAATCCACTTTTCCCAGCTGCGTTCATTAAGACACCTTGGTCAAGAAATTTTTTTTTTTTTTCTGCTCAAAGAGCTATAAATGTGTTGATTTTGTTGCTCTGTATCTGCTGTGTTTAGATGTGGAGAAGAGGAAAAACCCAGTGTGTGGGTTTGTCACACCGCTGGAGGGCTCGGAGGCCGATGCACATCGAAAGCCTGAAGTGAGCGTTTTGTGTCATAGTGGAATGTGTTTTTAATCGAATCGGGCTGGATTCTTTTTAAACTGCACATTATTCCAGATTCAGTGGACAGTTAATAACACATGGATGATTTTAGTATTGTACACTGATGAGGATGGGCATGTGTATGATTTACTCTGTACAGAAAGTCTTATGCTTGGCATTTCTGCGTCATGTCAACAGGCAATTGTATTAGAAGGCAGCTACTGGAAGCGAAGGATTGAGGTGGTGATTAAGGAGTATCACAAGTGGAGGATTTACTATAAGAAGAGGGTGAGCACTCGTTTTTTTTTACAGAATACATATTTCATCTCTTGTATATTTTTAGCCATGCTAGAGACATGGCCATGGATGGCAGTGTTGGTTGGTCCAGACTGAAATATCTCAACAACTATTGGTTAGATTGACATGGAATTTTGTAGAGACATCCGTGGTCCCCAGAGGATGAATCCTACTGACTTTGGAGATTCTCTGACTTTTCCCCTAGAGCCACGAGCAAGTTGACATTTGTGGTTCGTGAAATATCAGTGAAATATTTTAACATTATTGGATGCAATGTCACAAAATTTGCTACAGACATTCAAGGTCCCTAGAGGATAAATTCTGATGACTTTGGAGATCCACTGACGTTTCCAGTAGCACCATCAGCAGGTCATCTACAGGACATCTACGCCATGGATTAGCACAAACGTTCGTACAGATGTTCATGGTTCCCAGATGATATATCCTAAAGACTTTGGTGATTCCTGACTTTTCCTCTAGCGCCACCTTAAGGTTCACATTTGTGGTTTTGAGTGAAATATCTCAACAACTGTTGGATGGATTGCCATGCAATTTGGTGCAGACATTCATGTTACCCTCAGGATGGATTGTAGTAACTTCGGTGATTTTCAGCAACATCATCGGGTCAAAATTCTAATACTGTCCAATGCTTAAGTTTATGACCAAATGCCTGCAAAACTAATGACATTCCCATCAGCTTCAGCTGTATTTTGTGTTTAGTGCTAATTAGTAAATGTTAGCATGCAAAATCGCTAAACTAAGATGGTGAACATGGTAAATATTATACCTGATGTTAGCATGGCTGTAGACTCTTAGTCTCACACTGTTTCTCCTCTTTTCTTTTGCAGCTTCAGAACAAGAAGGATGATATTCTATCAATGCTACAAGAGGTATGACAAAAGTCCTGCTTTAATATTATCCTGTTGTCTATCTCTTTCTATACATTTTGGAATAACAATAATGTAGACAAATATTGATTTTGACCTTAGAAAACTGAAGTTGGCCGACCCAGGCTTCAGTGTGTGTGTCGGTGACCTGCGAGCATTGTTTAGTTTTGAATGCAGCTGGACCTCAACATATGACCATCAAAGTCCTCCAAGTGGCTATTTTTAGCACATGGATTTAGCCTCCCTCGGTTAACTAGAGAGGAAAAGAGAGGATAAAAAAAAAAGAAACAGAAACGTGCAAAACAACTTGCGTCATGGCCTGGCATTTGTAGGCAATTGACACATATTGATTGCCAGCAGCGACAATACCTCTAACACCCCTGCAGGCTTTATCTTTATTCAAGTGAAATAGCTGCAGAATTTAATGTCATTTAATCAAACCTGACCCACTTCCAGCAGCGCTTTGTAAAAGTTGAGCAGCGGAGGGGCAGCGAGTATGACAGTGACATCACGGTGGCAGAAAGAGACAAAATATAAAATATAATGAGGGAGAGGTAGGCGAGAGGCAGAGAGAGGGAGGGACCCTCGGGAAGCACCTCATTCATGATTGTATTCACATGAGAATGGGACGTGTACCCTCGCAAGTCCCCGCCCACTGTGCGACTGTCCCATCCCACTATCCCCTCCCCTCTAACTGAGGTTAAAATTAAGACCACTGCAAAGATAATATCTGACTGTGTCTGTAGCCCAGACTGTTCATGTATTGTACTTCAAAGGGCACATATCACCATGTAGTTGACAGGTCAAAGATCACTAAACCAGGTTTTTATGCTCTGTGTTCCAAAGTGTTATCTCACCTTTCTCTTAACAGATTACATCCAGTGGCTGGAAAAAACACCTCAGTAAAAGCCAAGGGTTGTTGTTGTAACATTAGTGTGTATGTCATATACTTTGTAACAGTTTTCAGCTCTCAAAGCCCCAATCTCAAATTGAATTGGCTATATAATTTCAGCCTCAGCCCCATTCTCATAAAATCTTTCAACAATTTGATTTGTGAAGGGACAAGTAGCTTTATCTAGTGTAACCAGGCATCATTTTACAAGAGCATTTTGTGTGCAAATCTACCCTAGACTCAAATTACATATTATACTGTCAGTCCTCATATTAAAATTCAGTCAGTCAGTTTGAGAGTGAAACAAAGTCGTGCCAAGTTACCAAATCAAGTCATAAATAAAGGCAATATCAGGGGGGAGTGGACTGTGCAATCTATGAGTCTGTACTTTGATAAACATAGAATATTACCATTGGCTTTTAGCCACGCAAGCGGTGTGGCCCTAGGGACGACTAGGGTCTGTTGGCCGGTCGGCCCACCTCTTTGGTCCAGACTGAAATATCTCAGCAACTATTGGATTTATTGCCATGACATTTTTTACAGACATTCATGATCCCCAGAGGATGATTCCTACTGATGATCCCCTGATTTTACATGTAGCGTCACCATGAGGTTGACATTTGTGGTTCAGAGTGAAATGTCTTGACAGCTGTTGGATGGATTGCCATGAAATGTGCTATAGATATTCAAGGTCCCTGGAGGATAAATTCCAATTACTTTGGTGATCCACTAACTTTTCCTCTAGCGCCATCATCAGGTCAAAATTGTCAAATGCTTTGATTTATGACCAAATACTTGCAAAACTAATGACATTGCCCTTTAACCTCAGCTGTACTTGTGTTTTATTCTAAGTAGCAAATGCTTGCATGCTAACATGCTAAACTAAGATGGTGAACCTGGTAAATATTACCTGCTAAACATCAGCATGTTAGCACTGTCATTGTGAGCATATTAGCATCCTGATTTTCTTTTAGCTCAAAGCACTGCTGTGCCTGTAGAGTCTTGATGTATGTGTGTCCTCATCTCATCTCTGCCGTCATTTAGTTTCATCTAATCTCTATTAACTCATTTCTGCATATTTGATTTATTTTCGTCTTGTCTCATCTCACTTCATCTCTGCTTATCTCTGTTCATTTCACATTAAGATCAATTTTATGTAATACTAGTTTCAGGAAACCCCACAAAAAATGTAAATAATGCCCATTGGAAGTGAGAAATTGTGAGGCGCTCATATGCATGTATATTTTTTTTCTTAACTGAGACCGAGGCAGCAGCAGTTTGTGTTGGTAGGGGCCTCAGGTCTTCCTGTTTGCGCGCACGTGAGTGTGACTGCCAGAATTAGGTCAGGGACAAAAGGCTGCTGCTCTTATTGAAATGGTGAGACATCAAAATAAAGAAATGAACAAAGCCGACATAATGATAACCTGTAAGGGGCTAGTGTTTTTGAACAATATGTCAAAACTGCTTTTTCATCATGCACAGTACGAACACACACGCACACACACATGCATATGCACACAACAATCTTACCTCATTTCTACTTGTACACTTACATTCTCCCTCAAAGAAAACAAATCGAGAGGTAAATGAATAAATTATAAGAGTGGATGTCGTGTGCTTAGACGTAATCAAAACAGTTTCCGGCTCAATCTGGGCTTCCCTATAAATGTGGCCTCAAACATAGAAGTGGAGGGTAAAAACAAGCAGATCAGGGTGAAGCAAAACATCTCAAACAGAGGGAAAAGAACGGTCTGGAGCTTCATTTTCTGTGAGTTTTTTACTGGGTTTTAAGAAGAGAATGGGCACTTGGAAAAATTTGGCGTACATGTTTCTGGCTGGCTGGTTTTCTACTAACTAGATGTGATAGTGGAGGAGATGCAACTGCTATACGTGTGTCATTTTGTTTTTGTGTAAGTGGATGTAAACTGTGTTTGACCAACAACTTATTGAACAAGGAGTATCTAATCATATTATATAGCTTTTTGGTGTTTACATGCATTTCTCAGTGTGAAAAACATGACAGTTTTTTTGGGAGTCATTACCTTTTCACACTTTCTTTACAACATCAAATGCTGAACATATACAAATGGGAAGAACTAAATTCCATCAATGCATCGCTTTGCCTTTTCAGTCCTATTTGTAGGAGCAATCTAATGGATAGATCAGGGATTGACTTGGTATGTCACTGGAAGTTGATTTGAAGTGTTTTTAAACTCTGGCTGATGTGCTCCAGGGTCAGATCTGCCAAGCCAAGCTGGAGAAATGGTCCAATCAGATGTACCAGGAGCCTGAGGCTGCGCCCGTGGAGGCCCACATGTTTGACCTGGACTGCCTTCTGTCTGACATCTCCGACACCCTGTTCACCATGACACAAAAGCCATGTCCATGGGCCGGTGACCGACACGACAGTGAGTAGACTTTCAGCTGTGACATTGCACTGGTCTCTAACCAGTCTCAAATGCAGCATCAAATGATTGAAAGTGCTTAAAATAAGGATGGACAACTAGTGGGCTGTGAGCTGCATGACGAGATTAAATTGTGCATTTATCATTTGGATGCATCATTTGGCAGAGAATAAATTCCCGGGTCTATTTATTTTCCTTTTTTATCAAATAACTGTCAAAACTCATAAACCTAGCTTCATGCCATCTCTGCCATGAACAGGAGCCTAGAATACAGAGCCAGTCAGTGTCTTACTATGAGTAATGTTTTTTTCACATGAGATATTTTTGTATTTTTTGTTTTTGTTTGTGCTCTTCTCACTGGTTTGACATGGCCACAACACAATGTCACATACTTCAATCAGGATTTGACAATATTTGAATCAGACAGCTGTGAGGTTGTTGCTTATGTTGCCAGGTCACTGTCAATCAAATCTGATCAAACTACACCCACACAGTCCTGTGCTTTTGACTGTTAAAGTCTTAATAAAAATATAGTAAGGATGTTCTTTCCAACTTTACATTCGGTTGTTGCTTATTTAGTCATGACTGTTTAAAGGAAAAGTTTGCCTTTTTGGGAAATATGCTTATTTGCTTTCTTGCTGACAGTTAAATGAGAAGATCAATAACACTTTCATGTCTGTCCATTCAATATAAGGCTACAGCCAGCAGCCGGTTAGCTTGACTTAGCATTTAGACTGGAAAGGGGGGGAGGAGCTAGCCTGGCTCTGTCCAATCTTTGACACTGAATGTTCAAACTGAACTGACTATACTGAATCACTGTCACTGACTGAATCAGTACCTTTTTAAAAAGTGAACAAACTACATAGTGACTACAAATGTTTGAACTGAACAAAATGATTCAATTAAGCAATGTGATTCAGAATATCCACCTCTAAATAACAGAGCCTCTAATATTTCAGAGCCATGGTCGTGGGCCATGAATTTTACCTTGAGCAAACATCAGTCAGAAAAAATCTCAGTGAGTCAGGCAGACTATAACATATTCAACTAAACAACCCCACTCTCTCTGCTACTAGGGGATGGAGAGGGGGGATGGCAGGTAAACAAGGGGGGTTCATTTTGGTCATTTTGCTAACAAGGTGGATGGCATCCCCCCTCATCGTCCCTCACACCGCCTACTGCTTCTACTCCACTACATCTCAGAGGCAAACATTGTACTTTGTACTCCACTACATTTATTTGACAGCTCCAGTAACTAGTTACTTTTCAGATCGAGATTTTACAAACAAAACATGTGATCAGTATATAAAATATGATGATGTGTACCCAAACGTACAGTATATAAAGCATTTAAAATTAGCTCCACCTCAACCACCTATAACATTAAAGTACTGTTTACATGTTAATGCATCAATAATAATGGTCCAGTAATATAATGATATAACACTGACAGGTCCCGAAATTTTGAATGCAGGACTTTTACTTGTAATTGAGCATTTTTTATAGTGTGAAATCTCTATTTTTGCTTAAGTAAATGATTTGAATACTTCTTCCACCACTGTCAGCAAGTCAGCCGAAGGAACCCGCCCTACAAATAAAGAAATGCCCTATGATGAAAGATGTTTTTAAAAAACCACACACAATAAGACAGACACATTGGCCGATGCACTCACACACATTTCTCCCTCTCTCTCATGTCTGATATTGTGTTCCAGCGTACACAAGCAATGCTGATATAATCCAGCCAGACCTGACTCCACTGCAGCCCAACCTGGATGATTTCATGGATATACCAGGTACTCTCTACCCGTCCATACGTCTGTCTGTCCGTCTGTCTGTTTGTCTGCCAGTGGCATCTTCACATGTTGTCATAGAATGGCAGCAGATCAATTGATTTTCCTTTATCTGAGTATCCTTTCAGTTTCAACTGTTTGTTTTTCCAACATAGTTAATTATTCAATGACAGTGTGCTACATGTGTGGGTACACATGGGGTAGGTGTGCTTGATTTGGTGCAGAAAAATATATTTGATAGCTGATAGAAAACGTCAGAACTGATCCTGATAAGAGGTATCAGAGTTTTAAAGTCCATTTTCAGCCTGAGAGTGCTGCAGTGTCTGCAGTAATTACTTGGTCCTCAGAGGTTAAAGGGGGGTCAAAGACAGGGTTGAGCCGAGAGAATGGGGAAGTGGAAGAGGATATATTTCACCATGACCCTTGGCTCTGACACCACCTAACAGGCCAGGGGAAAATAAAGGCAGGGGCTGGGAGATGGTGGAATTTCCTTTTCCAAAAAAGACATCTTGATGACCTCTGTTCAAAGTCCTTAAGAAGACAGTTCTGATGATTGTCTAAGAAGATTTTAAGAGTTGCTTCATTTTGAAGCTTGACTTTGTTTGTCTGAAGTATTTGGTTTAACACTAGATACATATACATGTTCCTGCAAGTAATTATGATCATTAATTAAAGCAGCCAGCCTACCAGCACCTCAAAAGCTCACTAATCAACACTAAAGGTGTCCAGTACATCTGCGAACAAATTTTTCACACTGAATGTTCAAACTGAACTGACTATACTGAATCACTGTCACTGACTGAATCGGTACCTTTTAAAAACTAAACAAAATGATTCAAATACACAATGTGATTCGTAATTTCTACCTCTAAGTAACACGTTGTGCGCATTTGTTCAATTTGTACAAAAACAAAAGTGTAAAAACGACATTTGTGGTTTTGCTAGGTGTTATGTGCAGGACTATTTCTTGGCTGGACGCAGTGACTTCCTGGAAAATTAATTAGTGAGCTTTAGAGGTGCTGGTAGGTGGAGTTTTTACCTTCAGACAGAGCCAGCCTAGCTGTGTCCAGAATTTATGTTAAGATGTTAAGCTAAACTAAAAAAAACTCCACAAGGAACCTTTAAATGGTTGTTTTCACTTCCCTCAAGTGGACAGAAAATGAGTTAATGCAGGTTTAAGTAAACTTCCTGATCATATGTTGGAGCAGAGGTTAATTTAAAGAAAATCTGGCCAAATATGTTTTGGTGCAACATAAATAATTCACTAATTTTATGAATTAATACTTGATAATCATACGTCCCTTAGAGTGTGAGAGGCAGGGAAAGTTTTACGCCCAGGGCTAACAGCTAGCCTGCAGGAAGACACATGGAGCTGAAGAGCTTCAGACAGGAGCAGGGGAGCAGGTTGGAGTTTAGTTCCCTGCTCAGGGGCAGTGGTTGTTTTGGCCTTTGTGTTACTTTCAGCAATCCAGCAGCCCTGTGGCTACAAGTCAGCCTTTGTAACCCACAGACAACCTGCTGCCCATTGCTGTAATATGTGTGTGTATGTGTGTGTGTGTTGTGCGTGTGTTTGTTCTCACAGCACTGGCAGGGTCCTGAGGGATCAGCTGTCTGCCTCTCTCTTGGTCACAAGGTCAAGGGAGCTAGTAAGTGTCTGTCAGAGCGACACGGCCCTGAGTTTTATTTATGCAGAGTGCTTCTCTTTAACGGAATACACAACACTTGTCTGAGGCAGCATGTTATGCCAGTAGTTTCTTCTTACTAAGATGAAAACGCAAACATACTGGTATGTATTTTCAGATTGTGCCACACTTTTTGCCTTGTGTACTGAGTGTGTTAAAGGTTATATTGATAAAAAAATTTTATGCAGATGAATATTAACATCCACAGAGCTTTTAGAAAAGTGCGGAATAAAAAGTATGCTTTCCCAAAAAAAAAAAGAAGAACATTGTGAATTAATCATTTTCAATTTTCATCAATTTTGACGGGTCCAAAATTAATGTTTTGTTTATCTCTGTGTGAGATGTCTGACGTTTGGTTCCTGCTTCTAACAAGGCTTGTGAGCCAATAGTATAATGACGTTGGTATCACGTAGTATAGTTGCCAGTTAGTGCGGAAAAAACATATTAGCTATCTTAGCTTAATTGTCCGAACAACAATAACCCATAAAATTTCAGTTCTGCATATTTAAACAAAATAAACAACTACCGACAGTCATAGTCCTTACACCCTTAACTAATGTGTTTTCACCGGTTGGATTTTCAAAATTAGAAATATTACAGCTTCAGTCCCCGAGGAGCTACTTTAGCATTACTGACATTATAGTTCCCTCAAATAATGCAACGTTGTAAGGAAGATGCGTATCAGAGGGGATTTAGAAGTGGGCCAGGGTCTGACATAACCGATGGCCAGTACAAGTTTATGCAGGGCAAGTTGATTGACCAGTCACTGGTCTGTCTGGGCCAGTGGCGGACTGCTCCGCAGTAAATCTCCGAAGGTAAATTAAAGTTCTGAACTACTGTAAATCTGCTCATTATAGTGTTTAGACCCAAAACATGACTTTTTATTGAAGGTGTCATCTCATATAGCAGTCTAACATTAACCCTATTATGAGACACCTTGATGAGGTACTTGTGGCAAGCTAGCCATGTAGCCAGCTGCGTTGAGCTCAACTCACGTTAATATAAAAATCAGAAAATACTGACATCAGATTATACAGTCGTCCTTTCTCCCTGTAGCCATTGTTGCTGTGTGGCGCTCAGCTGTTTTTTATAATCTGCTGTGAGATTTGTTTTCAGCAAGTAAACACTTCGACTAATGTTAGGTCAACACTACGCTAACACTAACGCTAGCTAACTTCACCTTTTACTGTACTGTCTAGTGTTGAATATGGATTTTAATAGCATACCTACAATGTACTGAAGTTACTGTATTCTTTGATTGGATGCCAAAAGTAAATATTTACCTAATGTCTTATAGTGTAAGGATGACTGAAATGTCATTTTACCTTAAATGTTGCAATATAAGGCCCCTATAATTATTAAATGATGGTGGGAAAGGGTTAGCTAGCCATATCCTAAGATTACCATAGCTAACTTTACATGAAACACCACCGCACAATGTAACCCAAATCTGTAGCTAATGTATAGCTACATGTTGCAAAATGATTACTCTATCACGAAAGATTCATCACTTATGTCTGTCTCACTCCACACGACCATGAAATATGCAGATTGTGCAAGGAACTGGCAACCAATGGAATTGGAGGGGGAGTGTGTCATCTAGTGGCTGGATGTTGTCAATTTTATCAATAGCACCTTTAATGACAGCCGTTCAGTTCCAAAAAGCTCAAATCAATGCTTCATTGACCGAAGCAAGTGAGTGCATTTGTCTCCTCAACTGTTTTTAACCACAGATGGCAGATTGCCACAGTCAGTTGCCAGCGTGGCTCCAAAAATGACCTGGCAGATACGAAGCAAATACCGTGAACGGCCACCACATACAGAGAGCTTCTCAACATTTTGGGTGGTGACTTTGATGTTTTGGCTCTGTGCTCTATTTTTCTGTTTTGTTGTTTGAATTTTTTAAATGAAGCCGTGACTGTAATATCGAACTGCAGACTGACAGTGATAATTTCAGGAGACTTTCAGCCATTTCTGTTAAAGAATTAAAGCATTTTGTGTATGTGGTGTCACGTCATTTGAAGGGGCAAAAATTAACATACTAAATTGTCTACTAATTGTAAAATTACCTGTCTTTCATTTTTCATCAGAATCCTTTAAAAGCTGAACCTTTGTCTTTTAGCTTAAGTTTAATACCAAAAAAAAACAAAAACATTATTAGCCCTTGGATCTAATATTCAAGCATCATTTTTGCACTTTTGTCTTAACTCAGCTATGCATACTGGATACTTTTATGGAGTTTAGTTAAATTACTCAAATAAAGACATCCCACATCTAATGTTTGTAGTATGGACTCAAACGCCAGTCACTGGCCAGATATTTCTGGAGGTGACCGTACAGTAGATTACATTATCTCATTTGGGCTAGTACAATGTGACAGTTTTCTTGGCCTGTTTATGTATTGTATTGTATTTATTGGCATAACTTTATATTTATGCCCCCTTCTTGGCCAGGTTCTCTTGAAAAAGAGATTTTAATCTCAGTGACAAACTGGTTAAATAAAGGAAAGAAAGGAGACGATATTCCAGTACTCTGTGTAGACTGAGGTGACAGCTTATGTTGTGTTGTCAAAGCTTGATTTTGCAATTCATGTTAGAAGAAATATGAAATTTGGAGAGTTTTGAAGGATAATTGTGTTAAACTCATACCAGGATTCCTCATCTTCACGCCCTCATAAAGACTGAGATTTTGTGCAATTTTCTGAAACAGTCGTTCCAGCTCTATCAGTGCTCAAAGTTTCTTTGTAACTGACAGTCTGATTAAGAGTGTGTGTGGTTTTCTCAGATATCTTTATGAACTACCGGGGCCAGCCCACTGAACAGACTGGTTTTGTTGACTGTGGCTATTTTGAGAGCTCATCCAGTACAGCGTTTCCTCTACTTCCCTCCCCTGTGGTAACAACTCCTCAGCTACATATCACCACGCAGCTGGCTCAGGTACTGCTGCTGTAAACAGCTCTTCCTGCTTGTGAGATGTACTGCTGCAGAAATATTTCATTTGCAACTAATAGTGCTATTGTTTAATCAGTAAAATAGGCTGAATCTTTCCTTTCCAGCCCAGTCTGTCATCTGACAATTTGCCTCAGCCCTCCTTATCCAATACTCGGCCAGACCAGACCAGGCCGGGCCAGGGTTGCAGTGAATACCAGACATCTAGCATCATATCAGGTGCCATGCCATATGGACAGTCATACCCTGATCCACCTGTTTCTATAGCATACACCACCAGCATCGAGCAGCCGGCCTCTTCAAGTGTTCCTTTTTTATACCCACTGCCATGTCACAAGTTTGGTTACTACACAACGACTAGCATGACCCCCACTGTCATCACTCACACCGCATCCACCGTGGGGGCCCAGGGCTCTGTGCACCAGGCTCATGGCTACCCTAACACAGGAAACACATACCCCCAGGCTCCCTGCCACTCTCTCAGTTACCCGGCGGCCATGTCTGACCCGGTCCACGCAGCGCTGCCCTCTGTCACTGCGTCCCACTGCTTCTCAGTCCCGGAGCAGGTGGCTGTTGCAGGGGTCAGAGGGAAGCACAAGCAAAAGACAGGAGGAGTGAGGACAGTTGGTCCCCCTGTGGCTCCGTCTGGCCCCCCATCCACTGCACCCACACCCACTAGCTGCCTGGCTAAGCTGCTCTCCTCCAGCACCCGTGAACGTGAGTCAGTTCTGTCCCTTCTTCTATCTTTAACAACAGCTATTAAT
The DNA here is from genome assembly GCF_020085105.1 of Siniperca chuatsi. Lineage (NCBI taxonomy): Eukaryota > Metazoa > Chordata > Actinopteri > Centrarchiformes > Sinipercidae > Siniperca > Siniperca chuatsi. The sequence continues at coordinate 6,497,455 of NC_058055.1, forward strand.
CTGAAAAAAAGTAGGATCATGTTTCTGTCAGAAAAAATGAACCAACTGTTTTTTTGTGCTTTCAGGGAAGCCATCGTTAGGATTTGATACTACTCTAGTGACAGCCAAAGGTCAGAGGTCATCATCTCCCAGCTCCTCGGTGAGCCTGTCCTTTAGTATCACAAGAGCAGTGTTCATTTGAGTTGATGACTGGCTTGGCACAGCATCTCAGCAACAAATAATCGATTAACTTAAAGAAATAAGTTGACATTTTGGGAAATATGCTAATTTGCTTTCTTGCCAAGAGTTAGATCAGAATCAGAATCAGAATCAGAATCAGAAATACTTTATTGATCCCCGTAGGGAAACTCTTTGTTACAGTAGCTCGTCTTTACGTCAGTGCACACAGGAGAAAGTACTAGAAAAAATAAACACTATAAAACAGGTCAGAAATAAATTAAGTATTAAGTAGATGAGAAGATTGATACCACTCTCATATCTGTACGCTAAAAACAAAGCTAAACAAAGTCTTTGTGCTAAGCTAACCAGCCGCTGGCTGTAGCTTCATATTCAGTGTACAGATAGGAGAGTGGTATCAACTCTCTGTAAGAAAGCGCATTTCCAAAAACATAATTTTGCTCAACTTAGGACATAGCCTTTGATGGTGAAGAAAATCTCTTTTTAGCAGCAGCACCAGGTTCAACAGTTCACAATATTATTGTACCCTGTTATTATTGAATCTCTTGTCCTCTTCACTTTTTCTACCTTTTGTTATTGCCATTAGTAAGTATTTTTTTAGAACTGTCTTACTAACCGTAACGCTGTTTGGGGTCCTGGAGACCCTGGGTCTTTAACAGCTCAAAAAACATACTTAACTTGGTTTAATGACTTTGATACTTTTCTTAATTTTATGAGAATTCCTTATAAACATGATTTTAACATGATGATGACACGTTTCAGTTGTCTGCTACAGAAAATTACAAATTACTTATGTTTGGGGTCTCAGAGACCCCAGCTGTAAATATAGTCAAATACAATAGATTTTCATATGCAAGTATATCTGACTGGTGTTGGCAGTACATTTTACAGAGACTTAGACCTCTCTGGGATCAATATGACCCCGAACACGTAAGTAACATCACCTTCATCAAATGTGAAAGCCCTGTTTGTGGCAAAGGGAAGGGTTATCAATTCAGTGGTTTCCTACACATTGGGTTTTAATAGGGTCATAAGAAAAGAATAAATGTCTTTAAAGGGGAAACTAATTGTTACACAGAGCAGTGGGCTCTGTGGGACCCCAAACCATGTAAAGGCAATCTCAATCTAAAACATTACCAAAACTGTTAAAGATAATCAAAAGCTTGAAATTTGTGGTAAACACTCATGAAAATACAGTATCCGTTCCACAACACCAAATATTTGTCTATTAGAGGTTCATAATCATATATGAAGTTGTCTCAGGGTTGCCTACATCTATATAAATGTCTAGTGGAACTTACAGTATTTTTAGAAAACTCAATTCTGATTAACTTGTCTAACATCCTATTTAAGAAAATAAAACAAATTGAAAAGGCACTTCTAAGTAGAGATTGTGTGTTGTTTAGCAATCCAGCAGCAGCACGCATGTTGGAGGCGCTTCATCGCAGCTGCAGCCTGGAGCTGGTTGGTCTGCAGGGATCCCAGTGTTGACACCTCTGCACAGCCAGAGTGCCACCCTGGGTCACAGTGGACCCCATGCCAGCACCTCCAGAGGCTCGGCGGTGTCTGCCCTGCTCACACATGGCTCCACACCCACCGGCACAACCCTCCTCATTCCCAAGACTGAGAAACTATCTCCTGTCCAGCTCTACAGCACGGACAGGAGCAGCTTAACAGGTAGGCCCTCAGTGCTCCAAAACACTCAAGAGAAACAACGTCTCGCTTTTTCCAAATGCTTTTAGCAATAACCTCTTCTTTTAATTGGTGAATGATAACATGTTCAGTGTCAAGGAATACAATGTAAAACATCTTTGGGACATTGACATGCTAAGCAACCTTGTGATGAGTTCATAGACACCAAAATGATCATGTATCCCTGGTAGATTGGTGGCTCCAGTGCTCTATGCTAACACTTTAGCATTCTTCTGTGAAATATTGAATAATTTGTCCTCTTTGGGCCTCAGACAGTTATTTAAATTAAAGCATGTGAGAAGTTTAGAGGGGAAATGTCTCTTTGGTGTAACTGCCAACAATTCATAGACATCTGAAATGTGGCAAAAGCCCCAACCAGACACTTTTTTTGTAAAGGGTCTCAAGCCAAATGATTGGGAACTACTGGTGTAATCTTAACGATGTGTTGTATTTTATAAGCTTATCACATGTTTTATTTTATGTAAAATCTTCATCTGAAAAGTAGTAACTAGTAAATATAGCTGTCAAATAAATGTAGTGAAGTAGTAGTAGTGAATAAGTACAATATTTCCCTCTGAAACGTAGTGTAAAGTATCATAAAATGGAATGCTGCAAAAATGTAAGTGAAAACATTTTAGATATGAGCTTTGTTTGGCTGCCAGTGCAGAGGATGAAGCCCAATGACTTAAGTGATCTGCTGACTTTTCCCCTAGCGCCACCAGCTTGCCAAAGTTAACCTTTTTTTTTTGTGAAATATCTCAACATCTACTGGATGGATTGGGACAAAATTTTGGTCATGATCCCCAGAGGCTGAATCTCAACTTTGGTGATCCTCTGACTTTTCATCTAACACCACCATCAGGTCAAAATTTAAGTTTATGACCAAATATCTGCAAAACTTCTGACATTCCCTTCAGTGTTCGTTGTACTTTATGTTTAGTACTGATTAACAATGTGTCAGCATGTTAAGCATGTGGTTTCTATTACTTTTATATATACTTATATTATCAGAGAACAATGTTAAGTTTAATGGTTATTCTGAGATCGGTTTGTATTGTATTGAACGGGATGACAGTCGTCTGAGGCACTATTGTTGTCACTGGAATCTGACAGATTGAAAAGAATGAACTCGTGCGAGCAAAAGTCTACATTTTGAGATTTGATATTTTGTTCCAAGATAAAGTTGAGAATGTACTGTCATGCAAGACAAAAGACTAAAACTTGAAATAAGATGTTTTTGTCTTGAAATACATAACAAGCGTCAAAGCACACTGGAGATCCTGTATCTAGCTTAACACAACCCCAAATAAGAGAAGAGAAGGCAAGTGACGTTTACTTGAATTAAATCAAATAGCCTTGCATAGTCAGCACTAGATAATCCAAACTATTCTCAAAACTCAGACTAGATTTTAAAACTAAATATAACATTATCTCACTTACTTAGTAATAGTTTTTGCAGTGAAATACTCAGGCAGATGTACCTTCACCTCAACCGAATACATAAATAGATAATATTGTTAGGTAAATAATTAAGAATGTAAAAAGAAACATAAATCTTTATATTTTAAATGTAACCTCCATAAAAATAAGCTAAAAGCCTTTCTTTTTTTTTCCTTTATCACCAATCAGTTGATAAATTAAAACTGTGGTGAGGAAAATGGGAAAATACATGTAGATAAATGATTAAATATGTGCTAAGACCAAACAATTAGGAAAATGAAGGCGTTGAAAAATAAAATGAGCTAGTAAAACATAAGGTTTTGATTTATTTTATCAACTGATCTGTAGTAAAGGAAATAAATATAGTTTTTACCAACTAAGTGGAGGTTAAAGGAAAAGTATACAGCTTTATATTTCTTTTTACACATTTTAATTTACACATATTTAACTGACAATATTATCTATTTATGTATTCAGTTCTATTTTTGCATTTATATTCCCATTAATTGTGGGTGAATCTAGCAAAAAGGTAGGTCAAATAAAGCTTGTAGTAGAAGTCTAAACTAAAATCCCAACTAAGTATGCCAGCATCCACATCCATTGTATACTGTTATATGGCCAGTGTAACTTTATAATTTAAATCACATTATTGACATGCAGAGAGTTTGCGGTGCATATGAGTACATGATGTAGATAAGTTGTTTGTGCATGGGAACATGTGTACGTGTAGAGGTTGTCTAATTTCCCTGCAGATGTAATGAATAGATATTATCTGTCTTTCTTTAAGTTAATTTTCCAGGACATCCAGGCCAAACGTCACCACCAAACCTTTTAGATAAAGCCTCCAACCCCGAGTCCTCACACTCAGGCTTCTCAGTACATGGAAAGATAGAATCAAATAAGGTAGGACACACTGTCTCATTTAATTTACATATACCTGTATTTTTATATAGTACAGCATGGTATTGTTTTTTAGAATATACATATAATCACGTCCTTGTTGAGATTAAATAAGTGAAAGTGAGATATATAGGAAACTGATTGTTGATCCAGTATGTGAATCTGTGTGATGTACATTTTTCTGCGCTGTGTTATCTGCAGCAAACAGAGACCAGGAGGATAACTCACATCTCGGCAGAGCAGAAGAGGCGTTTCAACATCAAACTGGGATTTGACACTTTACATAATCTTGTGACAACGCTCAGCTCTCAGCCAAGCATAAAGGTAGTATGAAAAGATGTGCAGCTGTATTTCCGATAGATGTGCTGAAAGGTCGGGGTGGAGAGCAGTTGAGTTGATGCACAGTTTAACTAGAAAACTATATGTAGATGTAAATGCAGCTAAGGAAACATCTTCTATATACGAATGTAACCACAGTAATATTGAATATTTGTGAATAATTGTGGCGTATTGCTGACATGTGGTAATCCCTCTGTCTGCTGGCACAGATCAGCAAAGCCACCACGCTGCAGAAGACTGCAGAGTACATCAGTAAGATGCAGCAGGAGAGAGCTCAGCTGCACGAGGAGGCTCAGAGACTCAGAGAGGAGATCCAGCTCCTGAACTCTGCCATCAAGTGAGACCTTTAGCTAGGCTTGACTTCTGCATGTAAGTGTGTGTGTGTGTGTGTACATGTGAGTGCATGCATATCCACTACGAGTGGATGGATATTTTGGTGTGATATTATATCAGGGTGATTTAATTTAAGGGATAGGTTCACATTTTTTGGACCATCACTTCCATTGGAAGTGCACTAGGAAGCCGTCTCTTAATGGCCAGTATGAACAGAAGGAATGATTACAGCAAGCAAAGACTGACTCAATGTACCTATGGGCACCTGACTATTGTTTTAAGACAGACTTGAAAAATTGTGAACCTATCCTTTAATATCACATATTGGTCTTTCCCTGCTGATATGAAGATGCACTGCACTGCTTTGTTGACTCAGTGTGTCTCTTCATGCAGTGCGTGCCAGCAGCAGCTACCAGCCACTGGCGTGCCCATCACACGGCAGCGCTTTGACCACATGAGGCAGAAGTTCAGAGAGTACGTCCAGGCACAGACACTGCAAAACTGGAAGTTCTGGATCGTATCCTTATGAATATAAATCTGACAAAGGTTAATTAGAATATCACACTGCCACAAACACAACTTAAAAAACGTACTTACTCTGCATAAAAAAATCGAGTAGAATATGATCCAGGATTGAGTACTAAATGTACCCATCTATTCCTGTGTGAGCTTCTTATGTTTCTGTACTTTGCAGTAGTTGGCTGCAGCATAAACTGGCTTCTTCAGACTTTGGAGGAATATCAAATTATATTTTGTTGCCTAAACCTTTTTCTTTGAATCCAAATGAACTAATTATGCCAATCTGGATGGATACAAAGAAGGGTAGGAAGGGTTTTTAAAGTGGAGCAGGGAAAATATCCCCTGAAATGGAGCTTTTACTTTGGTGCAGTACATATGGTAAGTGACCAAAACCTATTTTTTGCACAGATTTAAGTATAATTACGAGTTTGAATTCATTAAAAGCATATTATTCATCTGGCTTGTCTCAGTGTAATCAGACAGATAAAATAAAAGCTTGTGTGTTGCAAAAGCCAGCTGCATAAAGAAATATTGCAATATTAATCCTTAACTCTTTCCTTAATAATCACCTAATCTGTTACTGCTGCCTTTATCGTGCAGGCAAGATAAGAAGATTAGATTATGATTTTAGCATCTTTGTGTGTTGCACAAAAACACCTTGAGGGTGCGTTCTCTCTATGAATATTAAGGTATTTTCTATGGTTCCTCGAGAGATTGTGCATTGATCTAACTGCTGATATTCTAAATTGACATCATATGAAGTTCTCCAAGTGGATCTTTTCTCTTTACATAGAGGCAAGATAGCAGCGTTTACCGTATATTTGACTGCTGATTTTGTAGCCTCTCCATAGGCAGTGCTATTCAACAATGAGAATTGACTCATTTAGTTTTTTGTCGACCACTAGTTTAGCGCTGCTTCCAAAACAGTGAGTCGGTGTTATGAGTGAAAATAACCGTTAAAGAATAAGTCTGATGATATTATATGTTTTTCTTATCGTGAACAAATTCCAGAAAAGACCAAAACCAACAATGAATTGATTCTACTAACAACTCTGTGTAACCGAATGCTGATATATCTTATTCCTCTGAGCTATATGTTTCAAAAAACTATTAAAAACACATCAATGAGCAACACTGTTGCACTGGATGACATGTTCCTTTACCACACACACATAACACACACATACACTGTCCTGCTGCTGTAAATACTCACTAGCCACTGAGTGCCACATAGAGGGTAGGGAAGTCGGAAAGTATTGTAAGACGGATTAACACATTGTTGGTCTTGTTCCTTTTTGGGGATTGGTTGACAACGAGAATAACACCAGCCTTTAAACACTATAAAGCACTTTGCTATGGACATCATTTGAGACAATATGCAATGCTTAGTAATAATTCAGAAACGTTAGGAAAACAAGACAGTTGAAGAATATTCATGAACTGACTAGCGTGTCACATTTGAATGAGCCAGATTTCTTTCCTCAACTCAGTGTCAGTTCAGCATCATCATCGAGCCGCTGTTTGAGTCCTATAATGGAATGGTGTCCACTGCCAGTGTGGAGGACCTGTGCAGATCCACTCTGTCCTGGCTGGACCAACACTGTTCCCTGCCTGCCCTAAGACCCAGTGAGTCCAGTCAACTGGTTCCTCAATGCAGATCTAAACCCATATTCTTACAGCAACTAACCATAGTTTGATAGTATTGCTATCATCCCATATGTTTCCCATTGTGCTTTCACATTAAACTGTAATCTGTGTTCTCCGTGTCCCCTCAGTGGTTCTGAGTTCACTCCGTCTCCTGAGTACCACCACAGCCATCCTGACAGACCCCAGCCTACTGCCGGAGCAGGCCACCCTCGCTGTCACCCAGGGCGATCCCGCTGCTGCCCTGGACCACTCCTTACAGCCCGCCACTCGGGACAATATACACCCCATGTGACCATGAAGAACAGACTCGGTGGAAACTTAACTGGAGTCCACCACAATGCTCGGGAGACCACAAGTCAGAGGAGAGCCTGTGCAATGATTAAAAAAGACTCAACGCTCAGCTCCAATACAGCTCACAAGCTGCAAAAAGAATGTATTCCAGTACACCCAAAAATCATAGGAACTGTATGTGATCTACGCTTAAATTCTGATAAAGGTATAACATACTTGTACTATATTCTTGTAATCATTTCTCAACCTCAAAATCATTTTCTTTGGTGAAGCAGAAGTTCAGATGAGTGGAAGGAGATGTCAGTCACTGTGACTGACTGTGAATTAATTGCTTAATTTTCTGTTTTAATAATTTGGTAACATCAGTTGACAACTGCATTTATTCTCAATTCCATTTACATCTCAGGATATCTTTTCTGTGTATATTATTGTCTTCAATTACTGGCATTTACTACACCTCATATTTGTGTTACGCTGTATTGGGTATCTCACACCAGTGCCAGTTATAGGAAAAGGTAAGAGAAAATGAACAGCTTTAAGTTGACAGGGCTTATTTTGGAATGTTAAGTTTAGCGGTTCTCAAAGTGGAGTCTGCAGACCACCAGGGCTCCTTGAAGGGGTCCAGATGGTCCCCAGTAAAATGAAAGATAATTAAATTATAGTATTACTTGCTCATTATGTCAGCATGTGAGAGGATGGCTGCTTTGACTTCACTCTTTCAGTTTTGTAATTTTATGCTAAATAATCAATAGTAGGAAAAGCACAGGTGTTACTAACATTAACTATGGCTGTGATATATTCCAGTGTCCCAGTATGCAATGACAGTGAGCCAGCATGCAAAATATCAGGACCCTGAAACCAAAGCAGTTAAATAGAATTCAGACAAAAATATATATTATTTACACTGTGCTTTTCCTACAGTGACATGTCATACGTCTTTCGTGAAAGAAGCCTTTTTGGGGATATGATACTCACCAAGTGAATGATAATCTACATAGTGAACTGCCCCACTGTGGCCCGTGCGTAGGACAAAGTCTCTCACAGAGAAACATTGGGGAATCACCACGCTAGGTGACGCTATCCCAGTGCGCACTTGACCCCATGCCGTTCTGGGCTGCAGGCGCTCCTCCGGTCCGACAGAGGGCGCTGTGCCGCAGGCGGGCCCGGAGAAGCTCAGTGTGGGGTTTTTGTTCCCAGAGCTCCTCGGTGCGCTGTCCACTTCAGCACCACAAGCCGAGCAGAGGCAGCGGGCTAGCTAGCGCTGAAGAGGAGAGACTGAAGACACGGATCAACATCAGCACCAGCAGCGACCCGAGTCCCAAATACAGAAAACAGTGAAAAATACCCAGCGATATCCGCCAGAAACGCCGACAACAACGAGTCAAAAGACTGCAGAAAAGGTAAGAGTTTTCGAAGAAGCTCAAATAGGATCAAGTTGGTGGAGGCAGGGATAATAACGTGCATCACTGAAGAAGAACAAGCTCCCATCCCCTTCCTGGTTCATAAATACTGTATGGCTGTACTAAGGCGTTGTTTACGTTAGCTTCTTGTTCTGTTTGTGCTTCATATTCATCCCGTGGTTAGTGTATTAGAGAGAAAGAGGGAGACGCTGCACGGAGAACGGGTTTTTGCTGGGCAGCCTCTCCTCGCTTTGCAGATGGTGGTGTTTTATAACTCGTCGATTTCCGATGCTACGCTGTGGCCAGCTGCTGTGTCTTTATGTCCCCCGGTCCTAGCTGCGGGGCATTTAATACCCCCGTCAGTCTTCTAATATTGTTGCCATTTATGTGTGTGTGGTTAAAGCCGCCTCCACTCCACTCCAGTTTACACACCGTGTTCATTTGCGGGATTACCCAGCGTTTTAAGGCTGACAAACACAGTAGTACATTTATTTATGCATGTTAGATGTGTGAAATAGGATTCTCTAAAAGAAGCCGAAATTTGAACTCGACAAAGGTGGTTAATTATTATGAGCTGGATAGTTTACTCATTTGCATTGAACACGTTATGAGTGATTGTGAATAGTGTGTGAATAGACAAAGAATGAAGAGTTACTTTACCCTGTTTTATTCTCAAGTGAATCCTTTAAAATCAGACTATACTATACACTCACTGTACGACTCACAGAACATGAACATCTACATTGGTGATGATGATGTTCTATTTATAATTGAGGCAGTTGACAGGGTTCACTTGCTGTCATTTTATTAACAGTGTGTGAATCCTCTCATCCAGCGCTGGTGGGCTACAGTGTCAGGTCTCTTGAGCTACCAAACTGTAAATTGTTCGTAAATATTTCCTGACACACAAAACTGTGTACTGAGGGAATGGTGCTGTTTTTTTTTTACAGCTTCTGGTTAAGTTGAAACTTTGATCTGTGCAGAAAGAGAAAGAGCACATCTTATAGGGATTTGTTTAGTTTTTTAAAGATAAAACATAGATCACATTTTAATTGAGCTTACTTAATTTAACTCCTTTCCTGTAGCGGCTTTTGCAATCTTTCTAGGCTATGTAAGATCCCTTGGACATCCCAAGGTAAATTTCAAAACAAATGTATAAGGAAATATAATATTTTATTTGAATATTACAGAAATGGTGATGTAGAAGATTAAATTTCATTAGAATTCATAATACACAGTAAATCTCCACAGTAAAGTGTTTTATTTATTTTCAATAGAGAGGACCTCAGTGCTTGTGACTAGCTCTCACCTGTCTCCTTATACATGGAATATTATATTGTAACACAAAATATTGATACTAGAGCTGAAATGATTAGTCGATTAATCCATTCGTTGATTTGCAGAAAATGAATCGGCAGCTGTACAGTTTTATATCATTATAAATGAAAATCTTTTTGGATTTGGGACTGTTGGTCGGACAAAACAAGCTATTTGAAGACTGGGTTTTGGGAAATTTTTCGTTATTTTCTGCCAATTTATTAACCGAAGGATTCATTGATTGAGAAAATAACCAGCGGATTCATTGCTAATGACAATACTAATTAGTTGCATCCCTAACTGATGACAAAAACTCACAATCCATCACGCTGCTTGCTGCAAATCACATTGCGACATACAGCTGTGTGACAAAACTCACAAATGCCTACTCCGGTCCATGCCGACACAGCAAATGACTGTTTGGCTCAGTCTTTATGAACAGCCCATGAATCAGTAATCAGTGCTCAGTTCGTGACATGCTGCTCGGTTAAAAAGGACAAGTCAGCAGGAGCTGTGGGAGTGACAGGACATTGACAGTGCTGACCAAATACTCAGCTGCATGGGACTTGAGCACCACTGTGCTGGTCTGGCCAAACTAAAATACCGAGTGTATCTTGGAAAGCAGTCTTCCATTTTGTCACTGCGCTGCTGTTGGCGAGATAAGCCCAGGTGAGGTAAGAGGCTGATAGAGGGATTAGCTTGCATTAGGATGTGGCTGCTCATGGAGGTGTGAGAGAAATGTCAGTCACTCTGTCTGTCTCTCAGCCTCTTTCTCCACAAAGCATCTGTCTCCTGCCTGCTCTACATTCACATTGTTCCTAGATGAGCAGTGATACCCTCCCCACTACCACCACCACCTCCACCACCACCACTCTGCAGCATCTCAGTGGTTCTCCTCGCTTTCCCTCCTCGCCACATGCAGCCTTTGCCTCCCTGCGCTCTCCTCTCCTCTCATCCCTCTGGCAGACACACACTGCTCCTCCTCCTGTCCTACTTCCTTCTTCTTCAGCTCTCCTGAAGGGTGAAGCCTCGAGGGGGGAGAGAGAGGGGGGCAGTTCAACGGGTGGCGGAGGAAGGATGGAAAGGTAGTTTTTATCAGGCTGAAGTGTTTCCGGCAAGTACCATTTACCAAGTGTCAAAGCACAATAGCCTGATCTCATCTCACGGTGTGGTCTGATAGTGTTATATTATAGTGTATATATGATAGTATTATGGTCTGTGAATTGCTGCATTGTTAGAGCACAGCAGGGGTGTCTGTGCTTATTCAAACAAAGCCATGCCAAATAGATTCGGATTTGCACGAAACAGCAAACTCAGTCTGAAACATTACTTTCTGATTCTCCTTGAAACTGCGCTTCAGTTGGCGGGGTGAGGACTGCAGCGTAGCTGGGCGGTATGATTTCACTGTAGGTGGTAATTCCTTTATGTTTTATTTAAAAGGCTTGTCAGTCTGTGTTCCTGTCTCAAATCCAAATCCACTGAGGGAGTACTTCTAGCTGAAGAGTTGAGTTTTACTGCTGTATCATTTGGGTAGAGTGGATGTGAAGCACCCTTTAAAGGAAGTTGTGTTTTATTTTGGCTGTTTTTTAAGCAAACCTGCCACAGTGATCAGAGTAGGAGATTGAAGACTTTGCACCACCAATGGGAAATTAGACCCCCTCAACATTTATTACAAAGTTATTTGAGACATTTCATACTAAAAAGAAGCTTAAATTTGTCAAAAGAAATTACACCGTATTACTTTTTGTTCTGTCAGTTGTTTCTGCACTGTCAGTAAAATCTTTAAATTGATTTGTTGTTGTTATTTTTTTACCCTTTTTGTTACACTGTATTTTTCCTCATTATTTAGTCGCAGTGTGTTCATGCTTGATGGTTGGCTGTAAAAGATCTCTTACAGATACATGAACAAAGCAAATAAGTATGTCTTATTAACAAACTGAATTCCTGCTAGTATCCCTCTAAAACAAAATGAACAAATACCAATATACAGAAAATCAAATAAAACATGACTATAGACAGGCATGGCTTTTACAACAAGGCTACATTAAGAAAGTAAACATCAGATAATAATAGATTAAAAAATTGGGTGGAGGAAGGTTGATTTTGAGATCACTTAATTTATTCCAATCACTTTGTTAAACTACAGTAGATGCACACTTTTTAAAATAAATTTTATACATTTTTATAAATCTTTCACGTTTTCACTTACTATAGCTTAAAGGATAGGTTCACCATTTTCCAAGTCTGTTAAAACAATAGTCAGGTGCCCACATGAACACTGAAACAGGTTTTGCTTGCTGTAATCATCCCTCCTGTTCATACTGGCCATTAAGAGATCCCTTCCTATAGGGGACAAAATCCACAATCCACAAATCTGTGTAAAAATGAATTCCAAAGTTTATCTGAAGTTAATACGAGGCTATATTATATTACAGTAGCTTCAGATAACTTTGCAATACATTTTTGCTCAAAAGTTAGGAAGTTAATATACAATTTCACCTCCTGTAACCTCCAACCATATTGTACTTGAAGAATTAGGCTATTAGCAGCTGCCATAAGACCCTGGACTGATATAGATCGACACCCGGCACACTCTACACTGGCTGTGGTCCTTGAGAGCCTGTTATGAGCTATGTGCTGTTGTTGTGGGGTGTTGTTGCCATCATCAGAACCTGCAGCAGCCCACTAACAGGAAGAATGCAGCACCTTCCTCTCTTCCATTAAGGCTACCTGAGATGAATTAGCCCCGTAAGAAAATCCCCCACCCCTCTGGCTTTGCAGCGGGGCCTGCTCTACAGCACTCAGGCTGACAAAATAGCACGCCACTCTTCCCATGTTAGAGTGCATCCATTTTTAATCCTCCCTTGAGTACACACAAACAGACACACACAAACAGGTACTCTCTCTCTCTCTGGCTGATTCTTTTTGGAGTTTGCTTTTGATGTTTTATCCCATTTCTCACAATCTCGCAGTAGAGCACATGTATCATCATGTGTGGGTTTTTGTTTTTTTGGATTTCCAATGCTTGGTGAAGCAGTACTCAACTCACTATGGGAGACTGTATTATTTGTGTTCCATTCTGCATCTCTGTAACTCTAAGATAGCTCACACTGCATCCACTGTACCTTGTAAACAAGAAGTACAATGTTGCCATTGATTCAGTGACTTAGCTGTGGGCTACAACTTGAGCCCTGTATCTATATCTGTACCTAAATCTGTTTACATTTTGGCAATTTTGGCACCATTGAAAGTATGCTGAATTAGCTCCTGTTTGCAATGTACCCATGGATGTACAGACAACTATTACTGGATTACTTTGATACTGAAGAAAACTTAAAAATGTGATGATACTCAGGCAAGTTCTGCAGCTATAAGGGATTTCTATGCGGATTTATGGATGATTATACACAGTGGACATCATCATCATCATAATGATATCCACGGTATTCACTCAGAGAAGGAGTGCCATTTTTGAGGCAAATTGTGACAAACAGGCGCTAAGGGTTTTAAAGGACTTTAATTGCCTCTGAGCTTTGTGTCACAGCTGCTGCTGCTGCTGCAAGTGCTGACCACGATGGCGAGCGTGCCAAATCAGTGGACCAAACTACAATAACTAACTTCCAGTTGTTTTTAGAAAACTGGCGTGCACCTGTCCCCTTTGCCACACATCTCTCCCTCAGCGCCTCCTTTCAACTCTCCCGCGCCACCCTTGGGAGGTGCATCTCACCGTTTGAAAACCACTGCTACAGAGTATGACTCATCTTGATAACCAAATCAGACTGTAAATGTCTCATATGGGGATAAAGGCGCCAAGATTAGCCTCAGCTCATCTGTTTAGAGCCCTTACTCCTCTCATGTGCTCTTGAAATCACACTTGACATTCAGAGGTGATTAAGTTTTTCTTTTGATAGTTTGGATTTGGATTCTGTATGTCTGTAATGTAACTCTAGGTTCGAGGTCAGGCTCCCGCTGACAGTATTTAAGCAACTTGGAAGATCAAGAGAATGCCTGCTTCATCTCCTGATCAAAGGGATCTTAGCCCCAGATTCATCCTCATCAAGAAGCAGAAAAACATTAGATAAAATTTAGATCAAGGACCACAAACTGAATAATTCAACCCAACTTTTTTTGTGGGGTTGGGGGCTGTTTCTAATGAACTTTGTCCTTTATAGCTGATAATTGTTAAATAAGAGAATGTTTTATTCATTTGTTTCCTCAGATCTATTATTACTAAATTAAATATTAGCCTTATTATCCATTAAAATCAGTGCATTCTTTTCAGCCAGACTGTACAGATGTGTTGTCTATTAGATGTGGAGTCTGCGTGCACATGTGTGTGCATGTCGGTGTGTGTGTGTGAGAGAGAGTGTGTGTGTGTGTGTGTGTGTGTGTGTGTGTGTGTTTGGGCAAGAGATGTGTGATAAAACAGGCACATGAAACTGCATTATTGAAGTCAATACAGTCATGAGAAATGGCTGCGCTCTTTTTGAGTCGGGCCCATTTGAAGCTGTCACATAGTTACTGCTCAAAGGGCACTGTTTGACTGCTTGTTAGCCATCTTTGGCTCTGTGTGTGTGTCCTCTGTGTGTGTTTGTGTGTGTGTGGTACTGTCCCCTAGGGATCCCCTTCCTCTATCCCACTGACTTCAGAGCTGCTTTGAAGTTCTTCCTCAGAGGAGAGGTGAAGGGGAGGGAAGAGGGGGTCGGGGACTGAGACAAAGAGGGGTGGGGGGAGGGAAAACAGTGAAAATGCTTCATTTTTATTCCTGCACTCACTCTGCTCATCGCTGAGCTATTTCCCTCATAATTGGAGAATGATGTCATAGGCTGCATGGTGTTTTTTGTATGACAAACTGTAGCTGCATTTTTGAGTGAGTACAAAAGCACAGGAGAACTCAGAGAGAGAGCGGTCGATGCCAGGAGAGCGCTGTGTTAGGAATTTACAGCATATTAGGGTGGTCATGTAGCTGCTCTCGGTCAGCTCATGAATAATGGAGGGGATCAGTGTCTAGTTCCATCAGGTGATCCCGGTGTACTTTTCAGGAGCGCTGTGTGTGTTTACGTGTGTGTGGGTGTGAGGGTGAGAAGAATAGAGATAGGCGCAATGAGAGCAGCTGCTGCGGCCAACACACCCTCAACACAAAACCATCTGCCGTGCGGACTCCAGAGAACTACTACTATACACACACACACACACACACACACACACACACACATCATACCCTATTCTCTCTTTAGCAAACAAACACTGCACATACAGACAGATCTGTCTATCTATCTATCTATCTGCAGTTTTTACACTCAAAGACATATAGAAAATATATAGAAAAATATGTTTCATATTTTTTTTCTGTGTAATTAGGACTGTGTAAAATAAATAATTGAATTTGAACTACTTAGAAATAGCAGCACAATATTTTTACATGGGAGAACAGCGCTCCCAGTTTTGCAATTATGTGGAAGAAAATTATATATAAGCTAATTAACCTTCTGTGTGTAAACCATCGAAATTAATGACTGAACTATGTTTCAGTTTGGAAGTTTGCTTTATCCAAAATCCACTAAAGACATGAAATTTAAATTAGCAGCCTAAAGCCAAACTTGAGCTCTTTAGCTGTGCCGCGAGAGATTTACTCACAAACACAATCACCAAACACACATAAATGCTTTATTGATGATGGTGCTTTATTGCACACACATATGCTGTGACGGCAGGTGTTTGTTGTGCAGGAAATGACTGTTTTTGTTCCTTAGTATTCCTCAGAAAGCCTCCTGAATCCTATTGCGGTGATAGATACTGTAGATAAAGCAAAAGAGTGAGTGGGAGCTCTCGGCAGCCCATCCAGAGCTGTCATAATCCTGAGTGGGTGAGGTGGTGGAGAGGATCGGGCAAAGATAAGATGATGACTCAGGGAGCAACTCTCACATGAGGAAATGAGACAAAGCCTCAATAATGGCTTGTTTGGTGAATTACTAACCTCTTAATAACATTTATTTGGATCACGTACAGTCTTTTGAATAAACAGCATTTTAATTACTCTGGATAAACAGTATTGTTAGTGGGTGTGTGAGTGACAGTGGTTCATCGTGAGTGAAACCAGCAGACAAAATGTCATCAGTGCTGAGCTGCGTGGCAGAATTCCATTTATTTACCCCAGAGAGATGGGAAAAAGGCCAAGGACGCAGAGGAATATAAGCAGGAAAAGGTGGTGCTGTGAGCAAAAACTGTGCTGAAAAGAAAAAAAGATGAATGCAGGCTCTGACCTTTTCCATCGTTTTTTTGCAGAGCATACTGGGAATTCATATCAGCCTTGCCTGCTGCAGTCCTCAAACTGCCTTCCCCTATTTAGAGCAGGCCAGACCTAAAATAACAGTTTGTTCCCTTTATCCTCGGCTCAGAGCCGGCGTACTGGCGGATGCGTCTAGCAGATTGACCTCAGTGTAAAATCTATTCCTGCGCTTGGGTTTAAGTTACACTGTTATTTCCGTCTTTGTGTGTTGTCAGAATGGTGTGTGTTCAATTCACTCCCCCCTGTCAGAGAGAGTCATACAGCTGTTATGGGGGAGGGGTGAATCAATCATGCTCTCTTTCTATGATTAGGTAAAATTGTGTGTATGTGTGTGCATGTGGTGGTTGAGGAATGTCTCTCTCTACAACTCAGTGTACTTATGGCTGTGTGTGTGTCTGGCTGACTGAATGGTCATCCATCTGAATCCTTCATAGTCAGGTTGTTAGGATTGTGAGCATTATGTCCAAATGGCTCTTGGTAAATAATAAATAACGTGTTTAACAGAAAGACCTGAGTACCAGCGCGTGTATCATTCACTTCTCCAGCAGCTTGAGATTTACTTTACTCTTAGATTGCTCTCATAACTTGGATTACTGGCCACTTAACACCACCTGGACGCTATATTTTAGGAATAACAAGTGATGTTCAGACACATTGAAACATGTGCAAATACATAAATGTTAACAATAGTTAATGTGACAAGAACAGTGGCAGTCATGTGGGGATTACACTGCAACCCAATCTGAAAATGTAAACAATATTACAACACAAAAATCAAGTAAAAAGTGGAAAAGTGGTCGTATGTTTATGGTTATGCTGTCAAGATTTAGTATTAGTTTGCCCGTGGAGAGTGAAATCAAAGTACAAGGGTTGAGGACGGGATTACTAACCAGAGCCCGTTTCAGATTTCTAAGAATTCCACTTACAAGAATGCTCCAAAGAGACAATGTAGGAGTAAAAGTTATTTGCTGAGTATAAGGAATAAGACACATTTATCAAGCAAATTACTCCTACAGCAAAGTGTAAAAGTAATATTTAAGAGCAACTCTCAAATGATCACATTATTAAATATATGTGAACTGAGCAGGAATAGCCAGTCAGCGAAAATAATTCAGCCCACATCTGCCCCATTGTTCAGTCATTAAAAAATCTTACATTTTGCTCAGTGATGTGTTTTTTCTGAAAACATTTTTTTTATTAATTTTGTGTGAAATCCTTAACATCTCCAATTGGAATTAACATGTGAAACTAACAACAATCTAATATATTTATAATAAATACTAAGATATAAATGAATGATGAAATAATAGGAAATTGGTTTAAATGGAAACAAAAAGAAAACTGGAGCTGATGTACGAGGTACATCAGAAATTTAGTATCACATTGACAAGTGCAGACAATGAAGATGTGCAGAAAGTGATTGCAAACAAAATCAATGCAGCTTTAGTCATGTTGTTTGCAGATAAAACGGTGTAGTCCCTCATTCTTGTGTTCATTCATGTTCTATCGTAGAAAAGGTTTCAGTCATAGTCATCTGGACACTGTTTTCAGAATCAAGACATTTCGGCTCCCATCCGGAAGTCATTCTCAATTGTGAAAAAATGGGACGGGAACTAGAAATTTAAGCTACTCTGTGTTACATAAGCCCTGCCCTCAGGAAGGAATCTGCCTGAGTATCTGTTAATAGCTAGTTTCACCTGAAACTGACCTAATAATTCCCAAGATGGCCCAGTAATCAGTAATCAGGCCTATTGTTTTCTGGCTGCATCTACCTCATCACTGTTAAGTACCTGATTAGCATATGATTGGCGTGACCAAGGTGCTAATACACTGTGATAGACTTTGGGCAGATTGAATCTCAGACCACCTTTTCTGTTCAAAGAGGGGTTCTCTTTTTTCACAAAAATGGCTTCCTTGACACCCCGTTCAAACCAACTCTTCTCTCTACTCTACTTGGTTTGTAGCTTTTAGATGCAAATGCACGGCGCTCTGTAATCCTGAGTTAGCGTGTCGTCTGTGCTGATAAAGTCTTTTGTGAAGTGGCTGTTTGGTCTCGCCTATGTACCGTTCTTTGCAGTTTTCCTCACTGTACTGAATGGAGCAGACTACATTACACAAAAACAGAGCAATGTAGTCGGTGAAGATGGTGAACATTATATCATTGTAAACATGTTAGCATGCTCAAGTTAGCATGTAGCTCACTGCTGTGCCTAAGTATGGCCTCACAGAGCTGCTTTTATCTTTCACTTATTTCCAAAATGTTATTTTTAGCAGTTTGATAAATACAGGCATCAGCTTATATGCACACTTTCACTGAGCTTTTGATAAATTGATATTGTGACAGTTTCTGATGCTATATTATATTGTTCAAACAACTGTAGTTTCTGTGTTTTAACACATGCTTGATTGGGTTGTTTTTCCAAAAGCACCAGTCAGTTCCTCTAAATAACGAGGCGTCCCACTGTGTGCGGATATTCATATAATACGCCAACTGATTTTACTACCAACGTTCTTACAAACACAAATTGGCAGCAGGCCTGTGTTAAACTGGGCAAAATAAGTCACTCGCAAAGAGAAAGCAGGGCAAAAATCTCTAGCAGAGAACATCCATTGTTTGTGAAATCGCATCCATAACATGTACGTCTGTACAGGCAGACACTGAGAGAGCCTAACACGGCTGTACCCATCAAACAGCACGGTAGCCTGTGTGTATCTATGGTAACTACTCTCTTCTGAGAGAGAGTTTACAGGTATATGGACATGGATAGTGGATAGTGAATTATTTAGAAGCTCTATCAGACAGTGTCTACCAGACACAGCTCCAGACTGTGAATTCAAACCCGATATTGGACTGCAAGGAGGGAGAGATATTAGGTGGCAGCCCCCACCGAGCCTTCTATCTCTTGCTTGACAGAACCTCTCAGTGGAAAATCCACAACCTATTTTTGAGATTAAGCAGTACGAACAGATCAGTGTAAAGTTGCATGCACTGTTTTGTTCTAAATGTTGTAAATAAGGTTATCATACAAAAGCATGTAATTTGTAGCCAGTTCAATACAGAATTCGACATCATGGTTGAATGCTTTTATTCCAAGAACCTTTCAGCAGCACGACTGCAATGCATGGACGTCTCACTGGGAAACTCTGACTTATATGTCTGCACACTGTCATGAAGGTTAGGTGTAAGGCTGTGTGTATTTAGGTGCAGTCTGGTTGGTGAGAGTAATGTCAGATGTGTTGTGGGTATTCTGCAGACATGTTAAAGTGTCTGTTCTGCTGAGTGGTACATTAGGCATGGTGGAGTAACATATTACTGCTGTCAATAGAGGACATCCTCATAACATCTCATACTGTCACCTCCTTTTATGTCTCCAAACCTTTGTCACCACTTTGATCACGCAACCACAAGCAATTACTCAGACTTAATTGTATCCAATTTACAGAGTGAAAGCATTGGCAGCATGGGAGGCCTGTTCATTAAGACCTCTGAAAGGAAAATTAGCTGCCACCATCGGCAAGATTCTGTTCATATTACCTTTCAATACATTTTAACAGTGTCGGTATTGTGCATACATTTGATTTGGTTTGCAAAGAAAGCTGTGCCAGCAAATACCAGTGGTGGAAATGAACTGTTTCACTCAAGTACTAAAAGGTCCAGTGTGTATTATTTAGAAGCAGCTTTTGGCAGAAAAGGAATATAATATTTATATCATTAGTGTATAATCACCTGAAAATAAAAATCTTTGTGTTTTCATTACCTTAGAATAAGCCGTTTGTATCTACAGAGGGAGTGGGTCCCCTTCCACAGAGGTTGCCATGTTGCACTGCCATGTTTCTACAGTAGCCCAGAATGTTTTTTAGCGAGTTTCGCGGCCACAGTAGTTTCTCATACACGCTTGGAAGGGGAGGGTGAGGCAAGCAGTATTCAAATGGTTGCAATCTGGAATTTCACCGCTAGATGCCACTAAATCCTACACACTGGACCTTTAAGTACAACAGGTACTTGTGCTTTACTTAAGTATTTCCTTTTTATACAATTTATTGTAATATTTTCTCAATTAAATTTAATGACACCTATAGTTACTAGTTACTTTACAGGTTAAAGGAGCTGTATGCGACATTCACTGCCACTACGGCCAGATTCAATTGAGAAAAACAATAATTTTAGCTCTCAGATCATCGTAAAACACACTTCATTCAAACTGGACAGAAACAAAATAAAACTCACCAAAACCGTCTTTGTTAGTCTTTCTACTGTTCCAACAATCACCAACTCTGGTTTGGTCAAAATAAACCCTTTATTCACCGCGTTAGATGAGAAAAGAAACAGCTGTTATATTGCTCTCCTCCATGCCACAGGACCAGTTTCACAGAGAGGAACTCACATGCACTAACATGCACGCGCGGCTGGACTGGCTGCCAAAACAAAGAATAGAGAAGCTTGAATGACAACAGATATGAAGGGAGTGTGATGTGACCTTTAAGATACATAAAAACATATGATAAGCTTATAAAATACAATGCATTGTGAAAGATTAACCCAGTTGTCTAGTTGGGACCTTTTTTCATGTTTCAGATGTCTGAGTTGTTAGCACTTCCACCACAGAGACATTTATCCTCTAAACTTCTCACATGGTTTCATTTCAATAATTGTTCAAGTCCCAAAGAAGTCACATTGTCCAGTATTTCACAATAAGAACAAAGAAAAGTCAAAAAAATGAAAACACATTTGTGTAGCAGAACTTTGTTTTTTCTTCGTTCCTCTCCCAATAATCATCTCACAATCATTCAATACCTGATTATTTACAAAGTAGTTAAAGCCAGCTCCACCTCAACCAACTACAACAGTAAAATGCTGCCTACGTATTGATGCATCAGTCGACACATGTCATATATAATAAATATATCAGTCACAGGAGCCATCTTTCTGCAGAACAAGTGCTTTTACTTTTGATACTTTATGTACATTTTAATGATAATACTGCTATACTTTTTTATGCAGGACTTTTATTTGTAACAGAGTAGTTTTAGTTGTTAGTTGTTATGTTTGTACTTTAACGTAAGTAAAAGATTTAGATACTTCTTCAACCTCTGGCAAAAACTGACCCATGCAACTACTAGGAAAACAGGAAGCCCCTGATTAAATAATATTCTTGATACATATTGATTCAGTATCTACTGTTTTGTCATTCTTTAATCATTGCGACTCTGTAACAAGTGTATTTAATCTGGGCAGGTGCTGCTTGAAGTGAAATCTCAGCTGGTGTATCATTATTCTGTTTGTTTCTTTTCACTTTCCCATGTGTGCATGCTCATAAATAAAGGAAGTAAGTGTGTTGCTTCAACTCAGCACTAGTAGCACTGTCAGAGTAGTTTCTGTAATAGTTAGCAGCTTTAAAAAAAAAGTCCAAAAAAACAACAACAATTTGCAGACTGAAATCATCTATTCTGGAAACATTGTGCCAATATAAAATCATAAAATAAAACAATTGCATGTTGTAACTGAATACATTTTCTTTCCCTTCCCAGTTATTACCTGCCCAAAGTATTTATAGTCATCTTTTAGGGAGATATGGTGGAGGTTCTTCCTGTGGGATTTCAATAGTAAACTGTCCATTTTACAATTTTATTATTCAATCTTTACTAGCATACTCATCAGGACTTCCAAAATTTTCCAGAGACTTGTTGAGTTGAGTCATGTTCTCTTTTTATAAAATAGGAGGTACAGTAGTTCAGTATTGGGCTATTGGACTAATTCACCGGCAGTTGGATGATGGATGGTATTACTGTAATTTCCAATCGTGATTCAAAAGTTATGTCACTTTAAATTCTTAAATTATATTGTAATTTTCGGAATATTAACATAATAGAGATGTATAAAATAATCATTCTAAATTGTGATCATCTGTAATACAGCAGTAGTTTTAATTCCTCTATCCTACCTGCATAACTTCTATGACACTGTTTGTAACAGGCTTATAACTACACTTTGCTGCTATCTCCGCTATTATACACAAATGCTCTCACTATAGCAGCTCCTTTACTGTTTTTTTTATGCCATGCCATTATCAAAGTTTCCCAACTTTGATTTAGTAAGCAATGTAAACTTCTGCAATCAGTAGAATTTGCACTTCAATCATAAGAGAAATTATGCCATTTCCAGTGCCATATGCTAATAACGCTGATTAAACTAGATGAAATCAGTTTCCAATTGTGGCTGCAGCCACGGCAGAAATCCTTTCTGTATTGGTTAAGTAGAAAAAAAGTTCTGCTTAATCTACATGCGTATTAACATTAGACTCAAGAGAATACCATGCAAAAAGAACAGACTACTAAGCAAGCCAACTAGAGACAATAATACAAAGAGCCTCCAGTTCAAATAAAGAAGACATAAACACATGCTCAGTGAAACAGAGCTGTTCTGGGAGCTCACCAAGGCCAAACACCAGTAACAGGCTGCAGCAATTCACACAGCAGGGAGCCGGTGAACATTTATGGACCCTGGCTGCCAATTTCTTTTTGGGAGAATGTTTGGCTTCATTGCTCTCTGTGGACCTTTACTGGAAGAATTCAAAATGGGTATGTTGTCTGAGGCAGACGCAGCTGTATGAGGTGAGAGGATGTTGAGGCACTGCGCTCCTCGGAGGCTGCTGCTTCGCCCTTGTTAAGTTATGCGGGCTGTGACAGCAGGCAGGGGCTTCAGCGAGAAGATGGAGATAAAGTGGGACATTTTACTATTGCTATTGTGTTTGAGTCAGAGCATTTGTCGCTGGCAACACATCAGCGCTATTTACCACAGGGACCCACTTATATTAACCAATCTGATAAAAGAGATGCACTGACAGCCTTTCTATCTCTGAGGCTCCCAGTAGCCATAAAAGAGCTTTTGTTGACTCACATTTTGAGCTGTGTTATTGTGAAGACTTTCTTAGCAATAGGAAGTTACA
Source organism: Siniperca chuatsi (assembly GCF_020085105.1). NCBI lineage: Eukaryota > Metazoa > Chordata > Actinopteri > Centrarchiformes > Sinipercidae > Siniperca > Siniperca chuatsi. The sequence goes on from NC_058055.1 coordinate 6,520,746, forward strand.
GGCTTTATAGCCTTCTTACATCAGCAGTGTAGACCTTTTTGTCATTTGATACTCTGCAGTACTGTTATTGCTTGATAATTGTTTTGTAGCAAGGAGAATGTGTGGCCAGTCTCATCTCCTTACAAGACACAGAGTTCAAGGATTCACGAGGGAGATCAGAAAGAAATATAAATGTTTCTCTTAGAGAGGCGCAATTTTTAAGCTCTTAAGAATTTCTCTATTATAGATCTCTATTTTTTTATGTCAATAACAATCTTGCTGGCAGAAAGGTTTGGTGTCAGCTGAAGATCTTTTCAAACATGAAATTAGCTCGACCATCATGAAATGTTGGCGAGCACTTGAACTTTTTGTTCCTCTTAAACATAAAAAAAATCTATTTTTTTAAAGGAATGAACTTTAACAACAAATATCACCACTGTGTGTTTCGCAGAATATTCTACTGTGCGAATACTCTTTTAGCGGTGAACAGTGTACTGTGTTTTTCAAGTGACCCTGGCCTCCTCCAGAGCTGTGCTACATGAAAAGTGTCTGACCTTTACTTGCTCAGTGAAGGCAAGTGGCCCTTGGGTGCCAGGCTGGGGCTGAATGAATGCCACTGCCAAACTGTTCGGCACCCTGGCAATTTTTTTGTCATGTTCCACAATAGGAAATATCCATTTACAGGCCTGGAACTCTAACACAGATATGTTGCAACCTGAAAAAAGCAGGCACGAATCACGAAAATTAGAATTTTTAGATTTTCCACAGCTCTGTCAGATGAGAGGGATAGAGTTTGGCTTTGTCTGATGATGTGTCTTTCCTTATATGCACATCTGAATCTGACTCATCTGTATTCTCTCCCCAGTCCTCCAACATCATCGATTAACCCCACAATATAGCAGATCTTTTGCTGGGTTTAAAGGAGTCAGCTGTCAGGGGAAATTTCATGCCCAATGCCTTTTCCATTAGGGAGAAACAGGAGAATCCACCTCCTTGGGGGCATGCAGCTAAAAGTTGTGGACCATGAATCCTATAGGTTCTTTTAAAGCGCACATTATGAATTAGAAAGCATGTGAGGTCATACAGCTCACTAGAGACAGATAAAAAGCAATGCAAAGTTCTATGTTCAGCCCATCTGCAACTGTGCAGTTGCTTAAAGGGTAAGGTTTATGAGGATGTTAGTTATTTATTCGTGGCAACAAATAAGATTAGCAACAGAAAATGGGAAATGTGGGAGATGGACAGGTTTAGAGTGAGTGAGTAAGGAAAGAAATGGATCTGTGATCTAGTTACCTTCAGGCTAAGTGTGTTAGAATCTGACACGAAATTTCTGTTCACACTGTGGGTTGACGGAGATGGGGGAAACTGAGCCACGGCTTTGATTGGCTGGTCTTCTTCTCTATCTCACTACCAGTCTCATACCAGCCCTCTGCTTTCTTGCAGAGAGTTAGATGAGAAGATCGATACCACTCTCATGCCTGCTCCATGAATATGAAGCTGGAGCCAGCAGCTGGTTAGCTTAGTTTAACACAAAGACTGGAAATAGAGGGAAACAGTTAGCCTGGCTCTGTCCAACGGTAACAAAATCCACCTACCAGCACCTCTAAAGCTCGGTAAATAGCATGTTATCTTGTTTGTCTAATCAGTCCAAAAAAACTGAAGTGTAAATATGACCATTTGCCATTTTACGGCCGGTAATGTGCCAGACTATTTCTTGACTGAGAGACGTTGCCTGGCAACCAGCAGAGATTCCAGGAAGTTTCTAGTAAGTTACCTCCCCCAGCCAATGGCACATAATCCCCAGTAAAATGGCAAATGGTCATATTTACAAATAGTTTTAATACTTTGGTTTTAGTGTGGATTAAACCAACACGATATAATGTGTCAATAAGTGAGCTTTAGAGATGCTGGTAAGTGGTAACGTTTCTTACCGTTCGACAGAGCCAGGCTAGCTGTTTCCCCCCTTTGTGCTAAACTAAGCTACCTGGGTGCTGGCTTTAGCCCTATATTAAGCGTGCAGATTTTAAAATGGTATCGATCTTCTCATTTAACTCTCCGCCAAAAAGCAAATAAGTCGTATTTCCCAAAACTTTTGCTTTAAATTACTTTCATTTTCTACCTCAATCTACAAGGATACGGCAATGGCAACACACATAAGATTAAAGGCAGAATTCTGATCATCACACTTTACAAAAAAAGCAGCGTGCATCTCTGACTCCTCCACCCTCATTTAATCTAAGACAATCCAGAAAAAATCTAACATTTGAATCCTGGCAACTTTAAATAACTGCCTCGTAAATACAAGCCCCAAAAAACAAAAGTGTGTCACCTTTGCAGCTACTGTAAGAGTAGCTACAGTAAATTGATATAATTTGCTTGTCAGTTGTTTCTCAAAAACACTGTTGCTGGATTGGAAATGGGGCCCCAGGAGACATATGGGGAGAGAGAGAGGACAATTTGGATTTAAATAGCAGCCTAGATAAACAGTGTACATTGGGCCCTTTTTCAATAAATTAACTTACTGACAGCTCTAGTATGCAGGCAGCCATAACTGTTCGGTGTTTGAAGATTTGAGTTGTGGCTCCCAACAGCATGAACAGAAATGAAAACTACTCTAATTTAAAAATGTTCTATTTAGCATTTTTTTTAAATCCATTTTTTAAATCCATTAAATTGACAAAATGAATCTAAAATCTTACCCTGATGATCTGTTAGACATTTTGGAAAACTGAATTCTGTTATGTAGTTTTTTCCTTACAAAAAATCAAACTGATAAACATTACAAGGCAACCCAAAGCTTTTTAGTGTAATTGACTGAACTCACATTGAACTCTACTTGCAGAAAATCATTCAGATGTACTGTTAGTGTCTACTGTGTATTCTAACCTGAAGATTATACATGTACATTTAGAGCCTCTGTGTAGTGCTTGACATGTTGTAACGGCTGATTGGGGCAAATTTTCTAAGCGAGCCAGAAGAACAGGAGGGACCAATGCTCAGCAGGGACTTAGGCCAGAGTGCTGGGCAGGAAACAGATGGCATTGGTGGAGGGAGTGGGGGCGGGCGGTGTACAGAGAGAAGCAGTGCCTGGCCAGAGGATATTACAGCAGGCATGGACACACTCATCCTCTGTTCCCTTCCTCCCAGGGGATTAATAAGCCCATCATGCCTGCAGCCCATATGGGGAGCCACAGAAGGGATGTGACACTGGGGGGTTGATAGTGTGTTGATAGTGTAACTGGTTAGCCATTTTGTCTTATAATGTCTCACTTTGACTCTGTAATGTTTGGGGACCATGTTATTGTTGCAGATGTTACAATCCAGGCAGCCTCACTTTGTCTAGTAATGGAGGGCAGAGGATAAGAGTCAGACAAAGGTGAGGGCTGTGACCCACTGAGAGCACTTAGAGGCCTGCAGGTGTTCATCATTTCGGTTATTTTTCTACACCAGCAGAGCCAAACAGGTGGCCAAGCTCATGATTGGCATAAAACCAAGGAGGAGCACCCCCTATCTGGTGTATTCCTCTAACCTGGCCTCCACAGAAGGACATTTTACCCGCCACCTTGACTGAAATGGCTTATTAACAAAGAGCTGTAGCATTCTGTGTAATAGCTGCTGTGTCAGTATCGACTTTGTCTGGAGCTGTATTGGTGTTGGTGACATTTCTTGTATTCTCACATCACCTCCGGTGCGGCCGAGGGCTCTGTCTAACCTTTGAGGCACCAAGTGGTGGCCCATTGGAAGAGCAGCAGCCAGCTCCCCTGACTTTTTATGAGTGCTTTCACAGTGCCCCCCACCACCCCACCCCTCTCTCCAGCCAACTCTCTGTCTTCTGGCTCCTCTAGACCCGGGTGTCTGGTGCTGACAAGCTGGATCTGCTGCTGTCCTCGGCTCCCCAGAGAGCTGGCTGGCCTCTGCAGCCTGTCTCTAGGTATAGGCTTTCAGACAAGGATGGCAGAGGAGAGCAGACAGTGCAGCTTGACATCCAGACAGTGAAAATAGATAGTTTTACTGCAGATAGGCCAGGGACTCCTCTCTGCTGGGCTATGCTCCATATCATTGTTGATCTGTAAGTGTGTAAGTGAGTGACTAACAAAATCCTTTCAAACATGTGGAAAAAAAAAGGTTTGTCACAACCACCTTTAACCAGCCATAAATTCATTGCTTTGTCATGAAATGTGAAAAACAAAATCATTCATTACATAAATTAAAATTTTCTGTATGAAACACACCTTTTGTATCCTCATAGTGTAAAAAGTGTTACATGTGCATGTGTGTTGTTTGGGGCTTTTGTTATTCAGTTGAAATGTCAAAGAAGGCTTAGATGAAGGTGACCTCTTATCACAGCCACCACCGCAGGTCCCTAAGAGGAATTAAATGAAAATCCACAGTAATAATAATAATAATGCAGCCTGCTACGTGAATGCATTTCTTAGGCCCCGACTGAGCAATTACAATGCATTATGATTTTCCTGGAAAAGCCCATTTTCTAACCCTACCCACTTTATGTCCGTAAAAAGATGGTCTTAATGTTATTCAAATCACTTCCACTTCCTTGGAGTAAAAGTTAGCTCTAGGATTGATATTCACTTTCACTGTCCCTTACTGGCTAATTTTCCTTACTGATCAGCTCAGTTCATGCACAGAAGGGATCCACAACTGTCTCACTTCCCAAACTGTGTATGAATATACACAGTCTGTTGTTTGTACAGAGGCTGGGGATTATAGCAAGATGCCTCCTCTGAAAGGTGCCTTAATCCTGCTCCCAGTTTGCAGATTAGAAGCCCCTGCTTTTTGAAGATTTAACTCAATATCAGCTCCTTCCCCCGGCATGTAAACACATTTCAACACTGATTAGCCCAGAAACATTGCTTAGGACCCCCAAAAAATACAGTCCTCGTGAGATATGAAAGGCATTACTGCATTCATATATGCATGCGTGTGTCGTCTCTCAGGCAGTGTGGTGGAGCCTGTGTTAATGCTGGAATAACTGCCGCTTCATAGCCCACTAGCATGTAGTCCTTTCTGACAGATGGCCTGAGGAGATGTGAAATCTGAGCAGGCAGAGAGAGGTGGGATGTCTGTTGAGGCATTATGGTTTGTCTCATGTTATCTCCCTTTTGCCACGACCCGGGCGCTTCACGCATGGCCGCTGTTATGGGAGCGCCGCAAATTGAGATGTAAAAGCACGGAGAGGGGTAGGAGCAGCACAGCGGAGCAGGGAGGAGTGACCGATCTCACCTTGACAGATTGAGGGAAGCTGCTAAAATATATTTTTTCAATTCATCTCTCTCCAGCTGCAGGGTCGTCAGTTGTGTATGTGTATGCGCGTGTGCACCCGTCTGCTTGCCTGTCTGCAGGGCATTGAGGTGTGTGAGGAGCTGATGACAGATGGTCATCATCACTGTCAGCAACATATCTGTCAGTGTGTCCTCGTCTCCACCTCCCTCATCTGCTGTTGGAGGCCTGTTTTTCTCTCTGTGAGCTTTTTTTTTCTTACAATGTGGAGATGGGCTTGAGGTCACAGAAGATCAGAGATGATAGGGGTGACCTGTGTGTTGCCTCGGTCTTCCATCAATCAATCAGCCAATCAGTTTTTCTTTCACGGCCCCTCCTGTTTGACATTCTCTCTCAGTCTTTCTATCGCTCTGTCTTCTACAGGTTCTGCTTTCAGTCAGTCAGTATCTGTGCCAGATTAATCTTGTCCTCATCTGGTGGCTGTTTGGTCTGTAGTTTCTGTCTGCACAAGCAGGTTCAAATTTAAGCTTTGCATTTTTCAGTGGAAGCCATTACTGAGAAATCCTTTCTAAACAGGGCTTTTTGCAGGTTGACCTTGATTCAGGAAGCTATCTGTCCTCTAATGTCAGTTAATCACTGTGTCTCTCCTTGCTATGAAGAGAATGCTTCCTTATCGTGACAGGCAGTGGACCTGTCAGTGATTGTGGTGGTGGTGGTGGTGGTGGGACACACACACACACACACCAACTGAGGCCCAAAAATATTGGGAAAAATGACAAAACCTTCCCTAATCATTCTCCTGTGGTGCAGCATCAGACAGCTTTCCTGATCTGTCAGCAATCTCTGGTGCGGTCCCAGTGGACGCCCTCCATCCCCATCTCCACACATACAGAGTAGAAATATACAATATATACACTACAAATGCAGAGAGAGAAGAAGGCGCAGTGCGCAGTACTGTCTCTCTGCTGTGAATGAACTGCACGTATGAGGGCTGAGAGAGCAGAAGGTAAGAGGAGAAAGGTATATTTGTGTGTGTGTGGGTCTTATCTTGGTGAGGAGAATGGCAGTGTATGACAGGCAACATAGTGTACTACCTCTGCAAAGCCTCCCCCAGTGACACTTGTTCTCTCTCATTTCTGTGTCTGGTCTATTATTGTTGTGGAAGCCGTCCTCGGCCAGCGGCAGGGCCTGAGTCTAGATGTCACCAGCCAACATCTCTAATTGGAGCACAAATGCAAATTATACCCGTGTTTATTCTTATAAATGATTACATCCACATGCAGCCAGCCGTGAAATAGAAACCTTTACACTTCAAAGTCAAGCTGGAATTTCAATGGACAGGTTACACCCTGTGTTTATTATAAGCATTTGACCAATGAACAGGCAAGCCCTACTTTTTCACACTGAGGGACTACTACAAAAATAGAAAAAAATAACCACAGGTACTAGACAAGCATTTTTGCCATCATCAACCACACTCAAATAAATTATAGTTGCAGATATATTTAAACGGTTGCCTCATGATTTCAAGAGTCACACAGAACAGAACAGTCTTTAATGGACTGACATTTTGCCCCGTGTGTTTTTTTTCCTTTGAAGATGGAATGAAGCCTCCGCTGTGTGCTCGATTTATAAAAGCGCTACTGTCCAAATGAATTTGAAATGGAATGTCGGGGTTGCCTTGGAGACACGCTGAGGTGGAAGCCAGCCATTGTAAATCACCTGAGCTGTCACAGGAAGGGGCGCCTCTGCGTTTTAAGAAATGAAATAGTCATTTCATTGTGGGCCGAAGAGGGTGAATAATAAAGAGAAATATTTTGGATTTGTCATTGCCATTGATTTGTCAAGGCCTATCTGTATTTGCAGCCCCTGCTGTATTTTACAACGAAAACAAAGGGTTGCAGACCCAGTGACAAAACACATAACAGACCATCAATGGTAATTATTTAAAGGCCCTGAAAACTTATTTTCTCAATCCGCTTCTATGAGGGATGGGATCCTACATCGACACAAAACATTCAGCACCAATCAGTTTTGGTTATTTCATACTAGAGAGTTCTGTTTTTCTTACTGGTAAAGTGGGCAGGTGTTAGAAAAGGGTGATGTCACATCATTTCCGTGCACCAATCAGGATTTAGCAACAACTGAATCAGAATCTGATGACAGTTGATGGGTTGTTTGGTCACTGTCAGTTAGGGCTGCACCTAACGATGATTGTCATTATTGATTAATCTGCCCATTATTTTCTCGATTAATTGAGTCTTACTTGAGTCCAAGCTGATGTCATCAAATGTTTTGTTTTGTTTGACCAACAGTCCAAAACACAAAGACAATACATTTACTAAAATGTAAGACAGGGAAAAGCAGCAAATCCTCACATTTGAGAACCTGGAACCATTAAATAGTTATTAATAGTCATTTTTACTTAAAAAATTACTTAATGGATTAATCGATTATCAAAGTAGTTGGCAATTATTTTTCTGTTGATTAACTAATCAATTAATCGACTAATTGTTGTAGCTCTACTGTCAGTCAAATCTTGATGAAGATTAGCTGAGTTTAAGTGTTGAATACTTAATATTATAGAGAAATACTTCAGATTTGAAGTTTTCAGGGGCTTTAAAGGATCGTGCCAGTGTTTTTTCAAGTTTTAGCCCATTTACTACAAACCACATGTACTTTTTTACAGGTTATCATTTTGCAAAACATGCTGCTGTGTTTTAAAATTGTGTATGTATTTGCATATTTTTTCATGACTTTGCTAATAGATTTTCGTACCATACTGAAATGAATAGAAACCAGTGGCCGCTTGCAATAGTAGGAAAAATACACTTAAAACTGTATAGAATCCATTTGAAAATGGATCCATTTGAATTCTGTCGCTTTCAGCAGGTGTTTCTGCCTCCAGAGCTGCAGAGTCTGGATCTGTGGTTGTGGGTCTCTTGCTGCCCCTTTGTTCCTGCTTGACAACTGCTACTACAGTTGTTGTTACTGGCTCTATTACTAATACTGTCATTATTTTCCCTTTAGCTGTCATTCCTATTATTATTAATTTATTAATATTAACACTACAATTACATTTCTACTATTTAAACATTTTTAAAAAAATGCATTGTCCCCAAATGCCCCACAATTCATGCTCCCAAAACCTCTCTCTCTCTCTCTCTCTCTCTCTCTCTCTCTCTCTCTCTCTCTCTCTCTCTCTCTCTCTCTCTCTCTCTCTCTCTGTCTGTCTCTCTCTCAAAACCTAACACAGCAGCGGCAGATGGCCGCCCACCACTGAGTCTGGTTCTGCTGGAGGTTTCTGCCCTCTTAAAGGAAGTTTTTTCTTGCCACTGTCGCCAAATGCATGTTGGGATTTGTTGGGTCTCTGTAAATAATATTATAAAGAATTTTAAAAAGAACTTCTGTTATGAATTGGCGCTATATAAATAAAATTGAATTGAATTGAAAATGGTCAGCAGACATGTTAAGTATATATCATTTCCAGTAAAAACTGAAAGTTACAAACATATATGGTTCTTTAGCAAGGTAAATAATTAATTTGTGCTATACTTCAATGTGCTGATCGAGGAGGTCTGCCTAATGAATCATGTAGCTCTCATTCTAATTAGCTTATTGTTGCTGTGTTCTTTCTCATTGCTATACTTTAGCTCACTACTCTCTCAGGCCTTTCTGCTGAAAAAAAACCTCCTAATTAAGAGGAAATGCAAGTTCGGCTTGTTAGATACAAGCTCCAGTCCTATCCTACAGTAGCTTGCTGATGTTCCAGATGTCACAGTGTTGTTGCAGCCTTACCTTGGCTTACTGAGCATCTTCCTGTGTGTAGCTGTCCCCATCTTACTGGCTTGTCTCACTGTTATCCAATTAACTAGCTATCAAGACAGTGCCACTAGCACTACTCCAGGTGTTGGCTTTAGCTCTGACAGTCATTATTAATTTTAAAAGGCATTGCGTAAACTGCTCCTGCTCCAATTCCAACAATACGGCAAAGAACAATAAATCTTGTTCTCTGAAGGTGTTTTATTGGAAAAGAATGTTCTTGCTCTCCCTTTGATTCACTCTTTTCTCATAAACTGCCATTTTCTTGTTCTCCTTTTTCCATTAAATAGTTCTATCTTCTGTAGCAACCCCCAAAAACCCATCTTTTCTTTTGAGTCTTCTCTCTCATGTGTGGTCTTTGTCTCGTTTAGCACACACTGTTCTTCCCCATTATCTTTTCGTTTCTTTATCTGGAGCAGCCTGGTGGACCGTTGCAATACAGTATGTCGTGCTTGTTCAACTTTGTATCTATAGCCAGTAGGTCTACTGATCCTCAGCCAACGTGGCTCTAACTTTCTTTTTGTCTCCCTCTTTCTGCTTTTTTGTGTTAAGTTATCCTTACATGAAAGTTGGGGGAAGAGAAAACTGCATCTGATTTGCGTGCAGGCTCATGGCTCGAGAGCCCTTGGCTGACAGCTATGAATGCCATGACTCAGAGGACGAGCCAACAGCTCATGCCTCTTATGAAGTCTGATTCACCCACTGAGCAGGGAGGCAACGGCCATTGGGGGATCTGTGTGTGCCTGTAATTAAATGAATGGCATTTCAATAATTACTGGATTGCAGGATTAAATCCATCTTCATAGAAGCTGATGTGAAAGTTGATTTAAGCTTGATAGAGTCATTGTTATGATTAGAGAAAAGATCGTTACATTAATGTAGCTTGAAACTGACAAAGGAATCATACATTTCCTCTCTCCCACTTACTGCAGTAGATGCTGCATTGTTTTTGAGCTACTCTGGTGTTCTTCTTCTTGTTGGCCTTGAGGAATGATTTTTAAAGCTTCTTCCAAAAGCCAATTTGAGTACCATAAAATGTTTGAAAAGAAAATCATTTGATTTGCAGTTGTACTTCTTTGCAGACACTACAGCTTAACATTCATTATTTCATTACCATAGCAACGAGTGCACAGAATTTAATTTCTAAGTATTAAAAAAACCACACGGTAGAAGTCAGTAGTTAGCAGCACACACAAAGTATAATTATGGCTATTATTACAACTTTTAATATGAGTACAGTGATAAATTATGGAGATGCTATTGTTTATTGGAGAAGATATTGTTTACGCCTTGAATCACTCCTCTGTTAAATCAAGTCCAAAGCACCTGATTGTCTGGTGGTCTTTTCTGACAAGAATGGAGATATATTCTTTGCTCTTTTAAGATGTTGGCACCCGATTTTTCTTTTTTCTTACCTCCCATTATTTTAAGCCCTAGCTGGGGAGCACTGTTCATATTGGAGGGCTCATTGTTGTCCATTATAAGCCCTATGTCTATAAGAACAGTACCATCAATGAATTTAACATACCGGGGTTGCAGGAGGGGTGATATGCTTGCTTTGGGGGATGGGCTCATAAATGGTTTGGTCCAGTCTCGACTTCCTACCTTTAAAAAAATATATAAATAACCAAATCAATATCTACCATTCTCATGATTGTAGGTTTCGTTTTGATCAATGACAAACTTTGGACATTATTTGCTGAGGTTATTCCAGATGTTGCAGTTCAGGCTCAAACATGCATAATGTAGTACTCTGTACTAATCAAATTTCAGCTCTTATTTACTTTGCCACAAATGGTTTTGACCACGCTGAGTAGCCCTACATCAGCCGGAAATGTCTGGACAGAATTGTTGGATATTTTTGTATCTATTTGATTCATTTTCCTAAAAGGTAATGCATGTCATTGTTTTAGATCTAACAGTATGCTAAAAAAAAGACAAGACATTATTATTAAAGCTTGTAAACATGTTGAGGGCCAAGAAACCATATAATTAGTCAGTGCAGGAGGTGGTGGTACATATGCATATGGCACACAAGGCTGTAGCTATAAATAAGAATGTGTCGTCTCAGTCCACATGCCAGATTTAATAAGGACTGCATTGTTGGCAATGCTCCACTTGGATTAATATGTTGTACTCGTGGCAGCAGATGCGAGTATTACATTCTTAGTAGTCTGCATGGAAATGGGGCTAGCGACGTGGTTCTATAGATGTCAGTCGGTCCACCACTTTGACCCAGGCTGTAATTTCTCTGGATAGAGGCCTACTATTGGATAGATAGCCATGACATTTGTGCAGACATTTTAAATTCCCCTCTGGATTTTAATAACTTAGCCTCAGCTGTACTTAGTGTTTAGTGCTAATTAGCAAATACTAGCATGCAAACACACTAAACTAAGATTGTTAACACTGTTAACACATCGTTAACACTATACCTACTAAACACCAGTATGTTAGCATTGTCATTGTGTGCATGTTAGCATGCTGGTGTTAGCATTTAGCTCAAAGCAGGCTGTGCCTAAGTACAGCCACACAGAGCTGCTAGCATGGCTGTAGACTAGCTGTTTTCTAAGACTGATAACTATGGATTTTTAAAGGTAGTAATTCTGATACTCAGAACTCATATTAATCACATTAAGATATTTTTTTATTAATCAAAATGTTAGGACCACAAATGAGCAGCAAATTTGCTCTTTTCATTTTACTTTAAGCTTTACTTGAAACTGAATGATATGCTAGTAGCGTTAAAAATAAAGGAAACAAAAGCCCTCATACTGTATTACAGGAAGCTGAAATCTGGCTGCTGCTTGAACATTTTACCATGTCAGTAAATTAGCTTAAATTGAAGCTCATATTCACCACTGTTTATAAAGGCTTTGTTTACATGGTCTGCTACTTATTGCTATACAGTACAGTTTGACACAGTGTAAGAAACTGCCATGATTTTGGTGCACAGTAGTTAATCCAAATAGACATGATACAGCGTAAAATGGCTTTGAGAGTCAATAAACAGCTTGGAGTGTCCTGTTACATCCCAGCTGTTATAATTTTAGATGTAAAAGTGCTCTTTGAAGCAACAGAGAAGCAAAACCAATCAACACAGCTAGGTTTCTTTTGGCCTTGTGCCTTCTCATCTGTCCTCGCCTCTCTTCTGTCGGTGTGGGGGATTGTTAGATGTCATACCTCACTTAATTAGCTACAAGGTTGTATAGTATCTTGAACCATTCATGCCACATGCATAATTATATTTACCACTATAAAAGTAAAACTACTAAAACGAGAATTGTTAAAAATGTGAACAGAGAATGACATTTAGCTGATCATAATTATATGATTCTACTAAATAACATTTTTACTCAAGCAGAAATTACCTGATGATGATCAGGTCATCATGCTGATCACTACAGCTCCAAACTGCTCATTTTGCACTGATAAATGAGAAATGTTATGAGTTGTTTTCAGTTTTTATTAATCAGTCAGAAACATTTGGGTCTAATAACAAAATCATTTGGTTCATTTGCCTGGAGCTAAGTGACAGAGAGCCTGAGTCCCCAGTGTAATTAACCAGAGGTTTGAGCAGGCTGCATGATTTTTGTTATGCATAAAGTTGTGTGACAGCAGTCGAGGGCCGCTGGCTGGTGATTACAATCCTGGAAAAGTGTAGGCAGCAAACCTGCATTTAGAATCAGCCCTTTGGCTGCTCTGAGCAAAACAATACCTCTTTAAACTCCTGACAAGTTTTATTCCTGTGGGAAATGAAAAGGGGCATTGTCTGAAAGTTTGAGAGATTTTGTTGTTGTTGTTTTGCTATGATTGGTGGAAGGTGGTTGTTATGTGGGATGAAATGTTGCTGCACTTGGCAGAGGTGAAGTTTGCTTTTATGCAAAAGTCTCAGTGGGATGTCCCTGCAGTCCAGGGGTGATTGCAGTCAGGGAATGAACGTCTGCTGGTAACTGACAGGCTTCACTTTGTATCAGGATGCTGATCGCTCTGCGCTCCAGAGTGCTGTGTCAATTAAAGATCAGCAGCGCAGGCAGGTGGAAAAGAGGACAGCCTCGTTTCTGTGCTGCAGCAGTCTCGAGATTGGCTTCAGATTGCTGCAGGCACTGACTCTATTCAGCCAACTCTATCTTCGACTGACTCAATCACCCATACACAGCAGGCGGGTGGATAAGAGAAAGATTTCATCCATATCAATACTATGTCTTCAGATGTCTTCAAAGCATACAGTGTTAAAACATGATTAAATAGGTGGAGTACTTTGGAATACTGTGAGAATTCTTCACTGTGATGAAAATGAATTTCTGTTTGTGTACATTCCTCAGGGATTCACTGCTCAAACTGTAACCCAGACCACTCCTTAGTGACCCTTTGAGGAAGAACCTCTGCCACTTTTAAGTCGCCCTATACCCAGAGCACTCTACTAACTTTTTAAATTCGATTTTTCTTTGAAGCTGACTGTGCAGTATAAGTTGTAAGTTACAAGTGCTCCAGCATCCTTGCCTCTTTGAGAAACCTACAATGAAACGGTCCCGTTCTGTCTGAGACAGAAGTTGTGGTTAGTTTTGATCAATATCATACAAGTCTGTGGTAATTTCATGGCAATATTTATGGATGAATAATTGTAGCTGATAGGTTTTATGAAGTCATGAGTTTAACTATAGGGGAATAATAGTTCAGAAAGAGGAAAATATGTGAAATGAAAATGATGTTGAGAGATCATTTGAATTCGTGAGAACACATCAGCCACTGACTGCATGCACAGAAGCACTTGCTGATACGGTATTGAGCTAATTCAAGCCTAGCATGTCTGCTGGACATTTGATAAATTCTATAATGGATGGTCGGTTTGGATGGGGCAGGCTAATCTCCAGATGGCTCTCTGACATGAGGGAAAGAGGGCACAGTTGAGGAAATTGCTCTTATCTTTATCCTTGAGTAAAGGAAGGTGATTTTTTTGCTTAAATTTTACTGTTCAATTTCTGCTGCCATCTAAGATGAGTGACATGGAGAAGTTTGGCTGAAGTTTTGCGTACATCATTTTCCCTCTGGGATTAACTTGCACTTTAGAAAGAAAGAGGTTAATTTATAGCCTCATTCTCAAAGTGCAATAAGACTCCAAACTGAGTTTGGGAAACGGTTTCATACATTTTTATTCCTACAGTAATTTGTTGCAACTAGATTTTCAGTTCACTCTCAGACTGTGGCAGTATCAGAACAACTGCTTTGTTGGCTAAAAGAACTTTGAGGCTTATAGAAGTGGAACAAAAGGCCAAAGCAGTTGATGAAATCTGAACTGCAATTTAAGATGTATCTGTAATCTGTAAGCAAGGACACATGATAGAGGCTGAATCCATTAATACACTCAACATGGACTATACTGAAATGACATCTCAAAGAAAAGCACAATCTTTTTTTTTTGTAACTTATTTAAGTTTAGTCTTCAGCCTGCATGTGTCTCTGAGAGGAAAAGTCAGATTACACTTTTAATGAGATCTGTTCACTTTTATGTAAATTGTACTGCAGGGACAGAGGGGTTATTATTCTATAATTTAAGTGGCTGTGTGGCAGATTTAGAGAAGGCTGAGTTTGAAAGGCTATAGAAAAATCATATAGGGCTTTTGTAGAGCAAACACATTTAGATAGGCAGGTGTTTCTTGCATTGAGTATGCCAAATCTATGGATGTGCTGCTTTATTGTTATGTTATAGGTAGTGTTGGGCAGTATTGCATTACTTAATAACCCATTAGAGTAATGTGATTACTTTTTTCTGTAACAAGTAGTGTAAGGGAGTACAATTTGAAATTTAGTAATTACATTACAGTTAATAATTCCAGCAACACTGCGTTACGTCAACAGTTTAGGGGTCGGCTGGTTCACGGTCTTACCTGGAGTTTAATGGAGGGTTGATATCAGTTTGGTAGTTTTGCTAGAACCTACCAAAAGAGGAGAAATGCGACTCCCAGTAACTCCAAAGTCATCGTGTTTATATGTTTTGTGTTAGCTGGCTTGCTAGTGTTAGCCACTGGTAATCCTACATTTAGTTTTTTTTCTGTGTTTTTTTATGGCCAAATCTGGACCAGATTATTTGAAAGGATAAACTTGTGTGTTGTTCCACAATTCCCTGAAAAAGCCTAATTTACTGAAATGAACCTGGTGATCAGAATTTGGGTCTGCAAAGTGACTTTTTGTGCAAATTTTTTGCACCCGCTTTTTTTAATAGTGACATTTTGCCAAGGAATACATTTTTTAAAATAAAATAATTTCATCGCACTTCTACGATCATGTTTCTGTCATATAGAAGAGATTAGAAAGATAATTAAAGATGATTTGGAATCAATAATCCTACATGATCAGTTTCCTCTTTATTTGCCCTCTAGAATTCTACTCAGTGTTTGCACAGAGGAAGATGTGTTGTGGTATGTAGTGTACCGACAGGCAGGGACTGACTCAGGCACACAGACCTGAGCCCATCTCTCCCCTGCCAGTGACCCCACTAATCGCATCAGAAGCAGCCCTATGCTAATCATTTCTTCCCTGAGACATGGCACATGGCAACACCGTGGAGTTTATGAGTTTGAGCAGTGTGACTGTAGTTACGCCATGAGCCAGCTGGAGCAGACGTAAACCTGCTTTAAAAATGCACAGTTTGATCCCTGAGGAGCAAAGCAGGGCAAACTATTCAAAGCCCTGTTCTGAGGTCGAGCGTGTATTCCTCCGGATTGTCAACCCACATCTGAACCGTGTGCCAAGATGAGCCCAGATGTCACCTCATAGACAGCATCTCGTCTTCCTCTGAGGTGACTCGCAGTATTCTCTCTGTGTTGAAAATGGGACAGGGGTGGTTTATTTATGTCACACACACATCTCTGAGGTTGCCAAGGATGTTTCTCCACGAAAGGCCAACATTTTTTAGCCGCCTTCTCGCCTCACTCTATCTCTCTAGTACCTCTCATTAGTCCAGAGTATGTTGATATGTACTTTTTATCATCCTGTGTGTGTTATCGACTTAGTTCCAAATTATGCATACAGTGGCTCTCAGCTATACAGTTGCAGCCGCACTTTTATTTCACTCTGTGCTGCAGTCAGCTGAATGATGGGCTGTGTCTGGGCATGAAGTTACCAAATCAGAGCAGCTGTTGTGTGAAAATGTGCCAATGTCTCAACTGAAGTCTGTCTCTCTAGTAGTGGTATTTTGTATGGTCTCATTGGGATGTGCTACATTGTACGAAGTGGCAGAGCTTTGATAAACAGCAGTGAATAAGAAATTACATGTGTCAGAACTTTTGATCCCCCATTTAAACTTCAAACAAGGCCACTGTGCACGATTATTCCTTCCTTCATTTCTATTACCATTCCTCAGACCTCTACTGCTCATTTTGTATGCACCTTCCATCCAACTACGGTTTAAAAAAAAAGAGAGAGAGAGAAAAAAAAAGTTGAGGCTGCTTGTTTCCCGGCACCCAACAGCAATCCAACGTGCCTGGAATGAAGACAGCTGACCTTGGGAGAGCTAAACACATCCTCTGGGTGCCAAAGTGCTAAAAACAAAACACAAGCTTCCAGCCAAGGGGCAGATTATTTTGGTGGAAAGGTGTGATGGAAAGCTGGAGACAGGAGACAGACAGGGGGTGGGGGGACTTCAGTGAATGCTGTCGGTGAGAAGAGATGCAGTCAGGTCTTACTAAGATATTGGCACACAAAGTACATCCAAAACACCAAACCTTGACTCAGAATACTTCTCTTTTCACAGGGGGAATTTCTTTTGAGAGAGATAGCCACCCATGATGTTTTTTCAGCGTCTCTCTGCCAGTCTCAGTCAAGGTCAGGCCCCCTGTTACTACCACCCTACAATCATGGTTGAGGTGCCGCCACCGCTGAGGGAGATCCAGTCATTGGACCCTTTGTGCACAACACAGAGTGACCTGACATGCTATGAGAGAAGGGCGAAGGGTTAGAGAGGGAGAGGGAGTTGGCTTTTAGAGAGGAAAGTGGCTCCAAGGAGACCAGTCCCACCTCTCCTCTTTTTTCTCTTGACTGTAGCAGGTGAAATGGAATCCACTTAAACAAGCGTAAGATTAAGCATGCTGCTGTCTTTGTGTGTTTTCCACTCTAATTGCAAAGTCAGTGCCATTAACCTATATTTAGATTTTAATTAAGCATCAAAATAAGAGGCAGAAGATATGATGAGATGGAACAAAAATGATTCCTGCAATGAAACTGGATTGTTGCAGTGGCCAGCTGTAATACAGCAGTACAGAGACATTCCTACCTTCCTTATTGATGTTATGTCAGTGATGGATGATATACAAATTAATGTTGGCTGACACCTTCAAAACCCAATATTCATTTAAAACTGATATAACGGTATAAACTGCAAAGATTCATTGCAGAATAAAAAAAGCATGTACAGAATCTGTTGACTCTCTACTGTCCCTCTTCTAGTAATACATACAGGGCTGTATCTGCAGTATTTACATTAACAGAACTAAATGTACAGATGGCCATGCATATGTTGTGTGCTAAAAGCAACCTGCTGTGTACATTTATCTTATTAAAAAAACTGCAATATGTTAATTTTTTCAGATACAGAAAACATACTGTATAAAGAACGAGTTGCACATTTTCTACCAGCTTTGATGGAGCTGATGAAGAATGAATACTGCCAAATTGCAAATTTTTTCTTCATCAATACAATTGACAATTATTACTGATCTGTTGATGCCAAGCTGCAATGTTTCACATAGTAATTGGTTTATAGACAGAAATGCTGCATTTCATGCCATTTTATGGCAAAGAATTGGACAAAATAAAATCTTGACCTGATGATACGCTAGATGGAAATAACACTAAAGTTACATTTACAATTTATCATGAGGGGCGCATTAAAAGTCAAGTTTCCATCCAAATGTAGCCCAGATTTTAACCAAATTTCCAGATAATTGTTTCGATCCACTGCTGTTATGTGAATATCACAGACTTGAGCGCATCTAAATAAACAGTTGGTGGCGCTAATTCTCCAGTCAGGGCGCAGCGACATGATATGATTAAAAGATTGCCAGTCAAACTTCTATCAATGTAAAAACATGTGGAAAACGTGATGGATATATGGCATTTCGGTTTGTGTAATGTATTAATTTAAGGAACGTTACAGTCTCCTCATCAGTCCACACGTATCTCTTGTTTTTGTCTGCCTCCATTTTTCATTTCTTTACATCAGGAGATCATGAAAGTCCTTTCAAAGTCACGATTCATCTTGTGGGCACCATGGATATCTTTGCCAAATTCCATGACAACCCATCCAATAGTTTAGTTATTTCATTCCGGTGTGGTGGATTGACCGACCGACTGATCAACAGTGTCATCCATAGAGCCACACTGCAAGCCTCGTTAAAGAAACTGTGATATATTGTAAATTGCACGTATATTATGATGTAGACATAGTTATTGTCATAGTAAAGATGTTCAGTAGGTTTCTCTCATCAGTAAAATGTATTGCAGTGATAGATAATGTCATTACAAACAGGAAATCATTGGCCTGCTTTCTGCTTTCCTTTCTCCCAAGGAGCTCCTGAGGTCAATTGCTTGTGTAGATTTGCATCTAATGACGTAGACAGTCAACTGGTAATCTGTCCAAAGAAGCCGACAGACAAAATAATCAAATATCCCAATAGATTGCAGCTCACACAAATTATGTCATTTACTGTTTGTTAATGCTATATTTAGATAAAATCCCATGGGAAAAATGTTTTAAAGTCACTATAAACACACTGTGCAATCCCCTCTCTAATGTCTCATTAGCCTAATGCAACATTATATTCCTAATGAGACTACGATTTTTTTCCCTGTGGCCACAGCGAATGTTATCCTTATTAATTGTGCTTTAAGTGTGTCCATCTACTAGATGTATCAGATGAGTCAGCCATGTCATTGAGAGTTCACAATGCTTGTATGGAAATTACAGCCACCCTTCAACATTGAGTGCGGACCGGCATCTCACATCCAATATGATTTGGTGTTATTTTACGCTACGGGCTTGTTTTGTTGTATAAGATGGGATGTTAGCAGAAGACGGGCTGCAGTGCTGACACAGCAGAAGTCTCTACAGCAGCAGCATCCAATCAAGCACAGGAAACCACAGGCAAAGGTTAAGAACAGACAACAGGAACCATCTTCTTGCACTCGATGTAGAGAAGGCATGAGCTAATAGCTCTTTTATATGTAACGGCAATCAGCATCATAGCTCTTTGTGATGTGAAATAACTGATGGTGACACTTAGTGCATGTGGCTAAATAACTTCACGTAGCATAATGACTAATTACAAACAGCGTTTGTTGGGATGTGACAGCCTTATACGCCCTCGCAATAATAGCAGAATAGTTTGGTGCCACCATTAATACAGTAGCTCCAGATAACCTTCAGTCTCTGTAGAGGACTCACACACAATTAGCTGTGTGCTCTGCTGCCTTATCAGCTCACTGACAAGCCTGCCTTTCTGCTCAGATTGTTTTCATTACACAATTAAATGATTTAGTTGTCTTAACACCCCCTCCCCCGGGAACAAAAGTAATGACTGTGGAATGATGCAATAGTATAATGAGATGGCTCGATATTTACAGCATAGTTTTAACACAGTCTGTCGCTTGTGGAGAATTTCATTTGAGATGGGAGGGTCCTTTTCTGTAGATTTTCAGATGATATCTTCAATTTATTTAAGCTCATTACAGCTGAATTTCAAACAGCTTCCTATGTTCGGTCGGGTGCATATGGTGAAAGTCATGGGGTTTGACCACCTGGCCTAATTAAAACAAGAAGACAGGAAGCAGGAAGAGCAACCCATTGTTTCTGTTCTGACATTTCGGCTCAGTTAATAGAAAACAGGATCATATTAATTGACTTCCCTCCAATCTCATACAGAGCTATGTTGCTCCTGTCTACCTGAATGTCATTTTAAAGTCAGTTTAGGACTAGGGAGAGCTTCTCTCTAGAATTTTCTACAGAGTTAATTTGTGAGGAGCATGTGCGGATGAGAGATTGCTGTCATGGAATATCAAGTGCTGATTTACTGTATAATAGATTCAGCGATGATGCCTCCTGCTGTCCTGCCACCTGTTCTGTCAGCCGAGAGCCGTGTCGCTACGCTCAGATCCACGGCTCGTTTACCAGCGCGCAGCACTTCAAAAACAAGCACATCCCTATTAACCAGTCAAAGACTTCGAGAACCAGCGCCAATAGAGAGAACCGCCTGCCTACATGGCACAAGCTGCTCGCACACTCACAATGATTAGATGAAATGCGTTGGGATTAGATGCGATGCATTGGTTGTAGAGGGAGAGGGCCAGTGGTGGGCAGCCCAGGCTTGTGGGCACGTGAAGGCCTTTCTTTCTTCCTGCATGTCCTACGCTGGCCTAAACAGGACAATCCATCTTGATCAGAGCCCAGTCCACTTGTACAATACGACTGTTTATTCACAAAAATGAAAACCTCATCATTTCATCAGTAAACGAGGCAGAAACAGAAAGGGCAAGCAAGTCAAAAACAATGCATTCATTGTTGATAGAACAAGTCAAGTTATATTAAAAATAGTCTCTGTGTTCTTAAGCTGCTTAGTGTCTTCCACCCTCGCTCTCATGCTGTATGTATGGTATATGACCTTGGTTTACAGCTTCAATTTGGGCCAGGAGATAAGATAGTTTTAAAGAAGAACTCTCACTCACTCCCACCTAACCTGCCTCAAGGCACTACTGGGCTCTTGACTTATGGAGCAGAAGTTGTTGTTAGCGCTGTTGCTGGCAATGCATGTCTACATGTACTCAAAATCCAAAGTGTGTGTGTGTGTGTGTGTGTGTGTGCATATGTGTACAGTATGTTAATGTGTGTGAATGTCTGCAAAGGGTACTGCTCAGTTCAGGCAGAAATGCTGCAGCCTGTCCAGAGGTATTAACATGTCAGCTCACCTTTCAGTGTGTGCGTGTATTGTCATGTCTCTGAATGTTTGTGGCTTACTGTCCATCCAAATACAGCACGCTGGGTGTGCATCAGTTGGCAGCTTTGTGGTTGTCAAACAGGGGTTCAGGAACCATAAAGGGGCCTTCAGGGGGCTCCAAATGGTCAAAGTGAAGAATATCCTAATTTTACATTATATTTTACTAAATGTATGCTTTGTGTATTAGAATTATTCACTCTCACCACCATAAACAGTGCATAGAATTCAGTAATAAATCGACGATAGCCAAAACCCTCCCAAATGAGGGGAGATCGGACGCTAAATCATTAACATGAAATAAGAGTCTAAGACTGACAAACTCCACTGGACTACCTAGTGTTCAGCTGACAGTTTCTCTCCATCATCTGTGTCTCCACAGAGTTCAGTAATCATGTACGATGCGGCGAGGGTGCCATCTCCTAAGGATGGTGCAAATGGGATGGCTCCGCCCGTGGTCCCCGGAGCAGGAACAGCTGCAGGATCAGCAGGGCCGATGCCGACTGCAGCCCTACAAGCTAAAACTGAGGAGGGACAGCCAGATACTGAGGAGGAGGAGGAGGAGCCCAAAGCAGAGCCTGTCCTGGTGAAAAAGCCACACAGAGAGATTCTGGACCATGAGAGAAAGAGGAGGGTAGAGCTGAAATGTATGGAGCTCCAAGAGATGATGGAGGAACAGGGGTAAGTAGATGGGACGAGCAGCCATTTACCATAATACAATGGGCCTCATGCAAGAACCACTTGTACAGTATGTACTAGCTATCAATATTTATATAACAGTGTATTAAATGACAATGTGACAATGTGAAAGGGATTGCTTGAAGTGATGAACCTACAGAGAATTATCACCTGAATCTGCAGCTCCCCTTTACTTTAAGCAGCTTTATAGTAAGTTTCAGCACATTGTTTAGCTGTCTGGCCCACAACTTTACTGTTTTGGTTCACTCTCAGTGCTCTCATAGTGTTTGGCCGCAGCAGGCAGCTGTTTTCAGAGAAAAAGCTCTAAAAACCCACTCTACACTCCCTGCCCAGCAGCAAACAGAAGATAGACACTTACAGTTAGAGACTAGCTGGTGAACATAGTGAAGCATTTAGCAGCCAAAAACAGAACTAAGTGAGTGAATATAGAACTTACAATTGCCAGATGGCCAGAAACACGACTGCAAGTAAATGCTAATGTTGCTCTGAAATAGCTGGACGTGTAAATAAACAACTGTTTGCTAACTAGTCCGCCATGTCAACTTAAAAGCAACTTGTTTTTGCTGCCTCCAAGTGGCCAAAAAAAATCTGTTATTGTTTGCTTTAAGTGGCATGACAGAGTGATTTAAGAACATATAATTTTCTCTTACACAGTGTCTACACAGCCTGCATAGCTGAAGCAGCACGTTAGCAGCACAGCAGTAGAAGTAGTAGTGGAAAACTATCTGACTCCGACAGCTGTCTCAGGGTCTTTATGCAGGTCTGTGTCCAGTTGCATCGACACTGTAACATCACCTGCTGTATAATATTCTCTCGTCCATCTCCAAGACTCTCACATCCCCTTTTTCTGAGTTTAACGTCACGTCAAACCGTTTCTTCATTATTTCTGTCACAGTACAGCCCTGATGACACAGTATTGGCAGCTGTATTAGTCCCCTAATACAACTACTGACACTGCTACGTCTGTTACGTTTTCCTCTGCTGATTTCCGACAGTGGGGCTTGAAGCTCCAGAGTGTGAAATATTTCTGTTTAATCTTTGGTGACATTTTTGTGAATGAAACTTGCCCAAAAACTTGGAACAGGTAGTCTTAGCAATTGGGGCCATCAACTATGCAATTATAATCAAATCTCATGAATGCTCAGCTACTCATGCACAGTTGGCATTCATCAAGTTGAAACAAGCAATTTATGACAAGTTTTTGCAGTGCAGTAAAGAGAGTTCAGTGAATCTGATTTAAAACACTTGCTCGAGCAAGCCCCCCAGAAAGAGTTTTAAGATAAGAATACGCAAATGTTCTTGCATGAAGCCCAATATGTATTAAGTACAAAAACTCAACAAGCCAGTAAGCACTCCAGTTGCACTGGGTATTTGATGTCAAGTGACATTACCGTTTTCAGTGAAACAGTAGTTGTTTATCTTTTCTTTACAATTCAGTTATTGGAGAGCTGGTTGGAGTGCAAGCCATGAAAGCATTCTCTGTATAGTAGACAACTTGACATTGACAGGTATGTACCTGTAGGGGTGTTGAGTTCACAAGCTGCACCAAAACATTACATTCAGAATCTGTTACCTGCCAAAAGTCATTTTCGTAGCAATATTGGGATGAAAAAAAACAAGCCCCTGCAGAGTGTATTAAACATAAGGGGCTGTGGTGCATAGCAGCTGTGTTTTGTCTATATGGCAATTTTTAGCAGCATGGTATGGAAATGGGCTGCGGGGAATGAATGATGAATGCATTATCAATAGTTGTGATAGCTCGCATCTCATTCCCTTAAAAGCAGGACATCCTTGTATGATGCTTGTATGATGATAATTTTGTGGTGGAGAGATTTACAAATGTGCCATAAATTAAACCAATTTGCGTACGTGAAAGGATGCTCTGATCCTGAAGCTAACTGTCTCCCCTGAATAAGAAACAGTTAGGACTCTACAGGGACCATTTTGGCAGAGACCTAGGTGCTTCCTGCTTGGCCAGCTGCCCCATTTAACATTGGCAATGTTCACAATCAGCAACCCGGTGAAGGATTATGTCCCTGTCACAGTTCTAGTGGCTCCTGCCTGCTGGTTGGGCACCTGTGGAGAAGCAGGGAGGTGGGGAAGAGCCTCACTGCCGTAAACAGAAGAGACTGGCGACTGTATGTGCGTCAGGGGATTTTACACTGACCCCAGGCCAACAGTCGGGAGTTAGTTGTGACAAGAACCACAGTGTGCTAGAAACTGGGCCTTCAAGTGAAAAATGTAGAAACATTTGATGGTAAAAATAAATTTTAATTTATTATCTGATTTCAAGCATTTGAATAAAATTTGTTTAAATGACGTGGTTTAAGGTGGAAGCAACAATTCATGGTAATCCCTAGAACCAAGATTGCACCACATAGCTTTATCATAAATTACAGCAGATGAAAATGCCAGACTCTCTCACACACACATACACACTATTTCCAGCGTTCAAACATGGAGATGCAACATTACTCTTCTGTGATGCTGTTGCATATTTGCAGCCAACACTTGTATTGATGGCCTTCTCCTCAAGTAATGGTTATTAGTGAGGTTGCTATAGAGACAGTCAGCGAGGAGCACAGGCCAACCCAGCGTAGTCTGTTTCATTAGCATATGTGTCCTCCAGCACAAAGTTAGGAAGAGCTCAGTGTGTGCTAGCGCCGGGACCCTGAAAATTGTAGTGACTGCTGTAGTGACCTAATCCACAATCTCATGGCTTCTCTCAGGCTGATCTGCACAAACAAACATACACACTGCTGCCTGAATAACCACAGCTCACAGTCAAACTCCAGGCTAGCTGAGACTGTAATTAATGACGAGCTCTGTGATCCTGTGTTGGTACGGAGAAAATTCTCTTTCCCACTGATACCTTGTGACATTTTATTCACATCACATTTGTCATTTATAGAAAGCCGGCTAATCCTCGATATATTAGGGGAGTGTGATTTTATTGAATAAAGGGCAAGCTAATTAGTGAGGGTTTTTTTGGGTGGGGGGGGGGGGGCGTGAAACCTAGATATGAGAGGTGACAGGACAGAGGTGATTTTCAAATATCTAAAAAAGCAGGCCTGTTTTCTCCTCTCTTTTCCACTGCTGATCGTACCATTTTAGAGTATGGAGATAAATTAAATCCTGTGGGGGTTTTGAGAAGGTAGAGAGGGATTAAATTTCCCTTTTCTTCCACTAATTTTTCTACCCGTCCCTCCTTCCCTGAGCGTGACTGGGCTTGTCAGGCAGTGGGGGCTCATTAAGACTGCAGGGTAATGGTGGAGCTACGACAAATTGATGAAAGGGAACTGCTGACAGGGATCTGTCAAGGTCCACTCATCTCCTGGCTCGGATTAGACATAGTTGCTTCTGGTTTGAGAGTGATGTAAAAGAGTCATGATGTCTAGTGAAACAGTGTAGTGGCAGGCAGAAGCTTGGCTACTGATGACAGAATACAAGGAGACCAGACACCCGCGCTGACCAGCTCCACTCACTCGTCAGACGGCACGGGCTCGGCTGGCAGACAGTTGCACTTGAAGGACGGCGATCATTGAGCTGAGTGTTAAAGCTCTGGGCGGACTCAAGTCATCTTGTTAAGCTATAATAAAAGGAGAATCTCATTTGGCCAACTTGGCTCAGCACAGCTCCCCTTGCCTCTCCAATTTCTAATGTTCCTCTTTAAATGAGAGAGTGTGCATGTGTGCAGGATTAAGGGATAGAGTGGGGGATGAAACACAGGGATAGAGAGGGAGAGCAATGCCAGGCATTAGACACAGTTAAAATGGAGGCTGGAGTCTGTTTTCATTTGTTGTGGATTTAAGCCAGCGGGCTCAGCCTCTAGGTCACCCCTGAGTCCCCGTCCTGACTGAGGCCTCAGTGAAGGATTAGGCTGGGGGGCATGTTGGATGCCTGCCTCCTTCTCTAACCCTGCCAGCATGGCAGACGCTCCCCTCCTTCTTTTACACTCAGCCCCCCCAATCCAGCCGTGCTCTTCTCCAGAGATAAGACCAGGATAAATAGTCTGGCATGACTGATGGCCTCACCCTGGGAGCCAATTAGATGGGCTCAGCAATTAAAGGAGTCTGTTCATTTAGCTATCTAAGGCCTGGCAGCATCCTCCATTCATTGGTGCTCCACCGCTGCAGGGAACATTGCCCTTTTATGTATATTAGATGTGCTGGAGGTTACATGCATTGGGCCATTTGAGGCATGATCTGTTAGAGTAGCTCTTTGAGGAGATGGTACATAACTGAAGCGCCGTCTACAACTTCCTGTCCTCTTTCCACCAGAAGAACACACTGCATTTGAAGAGCATTTCAACAAATGCTTAGTGTCTACTTTTAACTAAGTTTGGCTACCATATGAGAGAACAGTTCTGCATGCAAGGGTCCAAATTCTATTTCAGGGGTGTTTTTCCACACTAATTGAGGCATAATGATTGTACATGATTTGAACTCCTGTGGTGTCTGAGCCTTTTTCCAGCTCTCTAATGAGCCCTCACTCTAATCTGCAGGCTACGTGTGGCTCCCTTTAAGCACATGAACCCCATAAGGTATATGCATCTGCGCAACGCATGCACACACACACAGGTTGGCAACAGAGAGGCAACCAGATGATATTGTCCAGCCATAACATAGTGTGTGCAGGGCCTTTCTTATGCTTGCATGAAACTGTGTGTACCACCAATGGTAAGAGCTTTTTAAATGAGAGGCAGAAGATGTAACTCCTCCTGCTTCACCAAGCAGACAAATTAGATGTGCATGTGTGTATTGCAAAATTAATATCTGTTGGTTTTAAAGTTGAGTAGAGAGGTGTAGCCTGGCAAAAGCAAAAAAGACATAACATAAAACAGAGATGCATAGCTAAATTTGTGTTTTTACATGTACATAAGGGCAGACAAGCAAATTAACGTCAAGACAGAACAGTCTACAGTAAACTGAGACAGAAAGGAAAGAGTTATTTGTGGTAATTGGGAGCTAAATTGCTGCATTTTGGCAACTACTGCTGTGGTATTCCTTTAATAACATCTATAGTGACACTTTTTGAATTGCGAGAGATGTGAGTAGCTAGTATCTTATTAAGAGAGCTGCTCTCAGAGGCTCTAAGGCCAGAGCAAATAACTATCCTCTGCTCTGATGGAGGTTTTCCTGCAAGCCAAAGCCTGTGTCCTAAAAGACTGAAAATTGGAGGTGAAAGCATCTCAGGGAGAATGACCCATTTTATACATTGTCACTGGGGGGCTCCCAAACCAATATAATAGGTCCATGCTAGATAAAACAGCTTCAAATGCTATTGTTACAGGAGGTCTTAGAGAAGATGAGCAATCAGAGAGCGGCGCAATGGCAGATTGTGCTGCTCCAACCACTGATCCCCTTACACTGTGGGGGAGGTGAACAGGGCAGCTTTATATAGAGAGAAAGGTGTACTCTTTCTTTGCTACTCTTTCTGTCTGGTCTATCTAGTATCTGTTATCTAACCAGAAAATGATTGAGAGAGCATCAATTGAAAACCCTCTCCATTTGAGAGTGAAACTATTTCACTTTGGCACTCGGTAGATTGTTTTAATTCTGCCCCTGAAATAGAAGTGTGGGGGTGTTCAGGTTTGGCTTCCCCTCTTCCCAGCACCATTCAATCTTACTAACTACACTGGCATCACTTTGCCTCTGTACTCTTTGCAGCGAGATTGATGGCTGCAGAGTTTCATAGGTGTACAGCAGCACCTGGGGACGACTGGAAAAAGGCTCTTCAGACATCAAATGCAGAGACACCACTGGCAGTCAGAAGGAGTACACACACACACACACACCCCACACGTAGGCACATCCTCATCAAATCGATGACTATTAGCGTAAGGATGGTCTCTGGGCCACAACTATTAATTTTCCAGGATCGTGAGTTAATGGGGGGAAGCTGTGGGTGCTCGGAGCTGTCTAATTACTCCAATCAAGTTCTTTAATCGTGGTGATTTTTCATGGCTGGGGTGGCGGGGTGCCCCTCGCTCTGATCGATGTTTGCTGTCTCTCTCCGCCCAAATCACTGCGACTTTGCATGCTGTAGGAAATAGGCCTGGGCTAAATGGCTTTCATTTGGCTCCATTTGGTTAAGTCTGGCCTGGTCAGTCCCACCTCATACACACACACACACACACACATACACACACACAAATGAAAATACACAAGTGCCATGCTCAGTTTAACGTTCATTTCAATTTGAATTCAGTGTTACCCAGCCTTGCTGAGAGTGACCGCTCCAATCAGCCCCTCCTCTGTACTGTGTCAGGGCAGAACAGATGGTGTGTTAGGCAGAAAGCAGCTACCTTTACAGCTGCAAGAAGTGCTAATCAAATGTGCAGAGGAGAGATGTGTTGTTTCAGTGTGCACTGAATAGCTTATGACAAACATCCAATATATGACCATTTACACAAATTGATTCAGAGCTCACTTAAATGCAATTCAAAAGTTTGGCGATCATGAAATGAAGTCTTTAGTGTCAAACTCTAAAGTACTCTACTTATTTTGTCCATAGATTTTTATCCCACCAGGTTCCTGCGGGCATTCAGGTGCTGTGGGGGATTCTCTTGGCCCATACTTCTAAACCCCAGGCTCTTTGCTGAAGCCACTGTTGGGCATGCACTCTCTGACTTTGGTTAGTAAGCTAGACCAATCAAAAAGAACCCAACTTTACTGTGCTTCATGCTGCGAAGCTGTGCAGAGCTTCAGGATCGAGCAATTCAATGGGAGGACAGAGTGAGAGCATAAACAGAAGCAGAAACAGGAGGAGGAGATTCTGTAGGTCATACGTCAACAGAGGCTTTAGCTTCACAACATCTGACCCCTCTTTTCTTGCTTTAGCTGGAGTGTCAACAGAGATAGCTGCAGGCGCTAACATCCTCACCATCATCAGCACAATGGGAAGGAGAAAGCCCTACAGCCTTGCCAGCTGTTTGGCCAGAGCACATTCAGTTTCCCAGCCAGTATCCTTTCTGACCCTTCTCACCCTTTTACCCATTGTACATCCTTCTTCAATCCACAACAGACAGCTGAGCGCACGCAGGGATTGCTGTAGAGTTGTCGGGAAGCAGCTAACGTATGGTGATGGCTCCTGTGCCGTGCATGGAAAGCCATGAATATAAAGTGTGTTTGTGGCCTCCATTGTGCTGAGTTGATAGCTGCTGGGCTGAGAGATTGCCGTCCAGCAGGACCTGAAAGTGGTGTCACATTGGCTGGCTTCTTCTCTGTTGGGCCATCTTCCAGCTATTTCAGCTCTCCATCACACTTCTCCTAATCTCATTCTCCGCACCGTCAATGCACTGATAGCACCCAGCTCAGAATACATGGTATTGGCTGCTATATTTAATCTGAGAAAAGCAAACACTCCTCCGACTAATGCCATTTCCATGCTGAAATGAGCCACTGGTTAATTTACAATCCAGTTTATAGAATCGGTCCTGCCATGAGCCCCAGCTAAGAGAGGGAAAGAGAATTCGTTGCCAAGTCTATGTTTCAGCACTGAGTGATGGACAGTTCCCCTGCACTTTTACATATGAAAAGTAGAGCTCACATGCAAGATGTTATGGCCTGTTAAACAGGAAAATAAACTGCGTGGCCGGAAGCGTGTGTCATCACATACTTTTGTGTACTTTTGGTCTGGGGCTGTTTTTCATAGTCTGGGTCAGGTCCCTTTGTTCTAGTTAAGAGAAATCTTAATGCCAGAGCAGGGGTTTTCAAAGTCTGACACTGTGGGGCTCCCTCAGACAAATTTGAGACAGCAGCAGGGGATATAAACAGGAAGTATAATGTTGCCATGACGTCCGTGAGTTAGCAGTGGGCTACAACTTGAGCCCTGTTTTTTTTTTTTTTTGCCTATATTTGTTTACATTTTGGCAAATTGGCACCATTAAAAATATGCCGAATTAGGTATTACTGTAGCAGTTCCTGTTTGCAATGAACCCATGGACGTACAGCTGGATTACTTTGATACTGAAGAAAACATAAACATCTTTGGCTCTGTCCAAAGATAAAGCACCCAACTAGCACCTCTAAAGAATCACAATTAACCACTAGTTAGTATTTTGTTTGTTCAATTCATACAAAAAATGTTTTGTTACCTTTGGATAGAGTCAGGCTAGCTGTGTCTCCAGGTTTCCAGTCTTTTTTCTAAGTGTGGTATCAGCCTTCTCATCTAAACTCTCGGCAAGAGAGCAAATAAGTGAACTGTTCCTTTAAAGGAGACAAAGAGAAACTGTTGCCAGGTAAGAGTGTATGTTTCTGCACTAAGTGACAGACAGTTCCTCAGTACTTTGGTTATTGCAAGAGGAGCTCACATTTCAGATGTTATCTCTTACCAAATAAGCAAATATCACAGATCAGTATTTTGATGTTACGGACAGAACAGGCCCGGAGACACCAAGATGAGACGGATATAGTTTATTGCACACAATGGAAACTGGTAATGAGAAGAGGATAATGCTACCGTCCTTAGTCTGGTTGGAGAGGAGCTCTGGGGTTGTGGAGACACACACTGGAGAGTGGAGATACACTGGACCGGGAGCTGGAGCGACACAAACTTGAAACTGGAGAAATTCAGGGATCGGGGTTCTGGAGACCAGTAGACGATTTGCAGATACGTGATTGAGTCTGTGGCGGTAGGATATGGCGCTCTGTCCTTATTCCAAACGAGACCGGACACTGACTGAGGTGAAGAATGGGGTTTTATAGTGAGGTGAAGTGCTGATTCCGTGCAGGTGTGTGATAGGTGACAGGTGACTGAGATTAGTACTCGGGTGAGGGAGTGCGGTGTGTGTGTGTGTGGTAAATGACAGGTGAGAGTGACTACTGGCTGGTGAGAACATGACATGCTGTGACAGTTGAGACCGTAGGCTGAATATACAGATGGACGATGCGTCTCCAGTTCCTCCCACTGTTCAAAAATGAAGCCAAAATATCCCGGATATGGGAGCTGCCATCTTGCTTTGGTGACATCATTTGGAGCTAGAGTCTGCGCAGTAGTATCGAGGTCCCGCCCATACACCCGGCCAACTTCACAAGCCGGCCTCAGCTGTTAATTATGACGTGAAACCCCCTTTTTATAGCATCAAATAACTAATTAGAACAAAACTTATCGGAAAAACAAACACTTGAACATACATCAGTGTGATAAGAACTACCTAAAATGACAACGTTTTTAGTTTGGCCCATAACCATCCGCTAACATGGAGGGGGAAGGGTTTATGACCTATACTGCAGCCAGCCACCAGGGAGCGATAGAGATGTTCTTGCTTCACTTTAGGGGAGCTGACATGTCGTCCATCTTTATATACAGTCTATGGCTGAGACTCAAAGAGATGATGAGTTCTAAGGCTTTATTCTTTTTTGTATTACCAGTTTACTGTGAATGCAGGCCATTGTGGATAATTAGTGAATCTCTGTCAGAACGTGCTGCTATATCCCAGGCACCTCTCACACATGCTGTTACTGTTGAATTCGATACAAACACTACAGTATATTATTAATGGTTGAGGCCTTGAGTCAGTCTAACTCTGTGATGTCTGTCTCCTGGCCACACTTTCACAGCTTTATTAATTCTCTCCCTTTCCCCTCCCTCCTCCGTCCTTTTCTCTCCCTTCATGTTCCTCTGCCTCTATAGTTCATTACATCTCATTACCACAGCCAGAGCAGAATGTGGAGAAGCTATGAAGATGGTGTGAATACACCGAGAGAACAGCTCGGTGTACAATGCATTGAAGGCCATGTACTGTCAAGTTCATGGACATGCATAACTATCCCATGAGAATCTGTAGAATAGCACAGGTCAGAGCTACTTCATTCTCTGTGGTGCGCTTGTTCGTACAGGCTGGTTGAATTATTACGGTCTCCCTCGCAGAGCTGTCAGTGGTGCGGTCTTACAGTGGCAGGCCTGTGTTCAGAGGGTGTTACTTGTGTTATTCACAAACTGGGAGGATGTAGCCCAAAGCTGTATGCATGAAATGATTTAGTGAGTGTTTGATTCATTCATTATCTACTGCACCAAATAAGATCACAATGAAATTAAAATATAACTGATCATTTTGAAGCTCTGTTGCACCCACTGACAGCCACAATATACCTAAAATGGAAAAAGCGAGATGTTCTCGATACGAATACAAATCTACAATGTCATTTCTTTCTATTCAGTCTGTCAGCTTGTTCAAAGCTCCTCCCGCTGCCCCACAGTTACTCTCACCTCAGTGAGTTATAGCACTTTGCTTGCAGAATAAAACATGACATGCAGTCCGGGCCTGGACGAGGAACCCGCCGCGGTCGGGAGAGGTTGACAGTGAGTCATCAGAATATACATCATGTGGCTGAGTGTCATTTTTGGTTAGGACATGTCAGAAGACAGTCTTTGCCCTTTGTTCGGACTTGGACTGTGTGATAGTGGGGCATGACATGGCTCCTACACGGCTTCTGGCAGTTATGACAGATGACAATTAGCTTTCGCCAGTGTCGCTGCTGCATTCAATGCTGTTATTAAAAGCTGCTGCTTGAGTTTGCAGTATATTCATTGGCCTTCACACAGTCTTCAGTGTGTGAAGGTTAACACTGAGAAGAATTCACTTTCAGTCAAAACAGCCAAAACTGCAGATTAGTAATGAAACTGTGTGTGTGTGTGTGTGTGTGTGTGTGTGTGTGTGTGTGTGTGTGTGTGTGTGTGCCTGTGCCTCTACTAACTGTTGTATCTTTCTCTCCATCCGCAGGTACACAGAAGAAGAAATTCGACAGAAAGTGAGCACATTCAGACAAATGCTGATGGACAAAGAGGGCGTTATCACCAGAGAGGGCTCACACACACAACCAGTGTAAGTTACTGTACATCACGTTTAATGTCTGTGTTGTGTGCATTAGGGGTGTAGCGCAAAGCTACTATCTGTATCTATATCTTTTTATGTCACAAACATATCTGTATTTGTATCTGTATTCAGCAGTGGTGGAAGAAGTACTCAGATATTTTTTAAGTAAAGTAGCACTACCACAGTGTTACCAGTTACAAGTAAAAAATATTAGCATCAAATTATACTTGAAGTACCAAAAGTAAAAGTACTCATTATTCAGAATGACTAATTACAGAATAATGTATAATATTAAGTACTTATTAAGTACTTATAAGTAGGTATTTTCTTATCTTAACCTATAATAATACATTATAATTTAGTTGTCGATTATATTTTGTATAATTAATCTGAATCTGCAAAGTAACTAGTAGCTGAAGTTATCAAATAAATGTAGTGGAGTGAAAAGTGCAATATTTGCCTCTGAAATGTAGTGGAATAGAAGTAAAAACTGACTGTAACTATTAATTGTCCGAGTGGAAGTCAATAGTGGAAGTAGAACAGGAGGTTAGTGGAAAAATATCTGTCATTATCTGTGCATATCCGAAAAATGTATTTGTGTAGTGCTGATGCATGGTTATTCACCTTACACAATTGTTTTTCAGCTAATTTAGAGATCCTAAAGAGTTTTGTATCCTTAATGGTAAATTCATTACAAAATGAATGCAATTGCTTTATAGTAAATTAATCTAATAAAACTAGACAGCCATAAATATCACATGCAAGCAGAAATTGATTTAAAAGAGGTGATGAGAAATGGCCTGCCAGTCTAATAATGTCTTCAGGCAGTCGGTTCAAAAGAATATGGACTGTAATTGCAAAAGTGCAATAAATTTTGATTTGAATCCTTGGCTTTTGACTGATAATGCCACTTTCTGAATACACAGCGAATGGTTAAACCCCGGTGCTTTGAAAATAATCAGTAGCATTTTAAAGTCTATTCTAAACTCTGCTGGAAGCCAATGAGGCGAAGATTGGCATGATAATTGTCAATTTGTTTAGCATTAAGCCTCGCTCTAGCTTTGAGCGCGAGGTGGGAGGGAGAGCGTCTCATCTGAGGCAAGCATAGATGGAATGAAAGGAATCAAAATAAATGATTGCGTGTCTTCGTCCAGATCACAGAAAGGCACACACACACACACACACACACACACACACAAAAGGCCACTGCTTCAGCCGTCAAAAACATGAGAAACAGCACAGCAGGATGTAAGCGTGGTGGCCCTCCTGAGTCAGTCCATCATTTTGTACGTGTAGATGATTGAGAGAGGAAGTGCGGTGGTGGTGACAACATGACCCGCTGTCTGTGAACTAATGACTGGTAATGACGCTGATGCTTCCTGTCTAACAGACTAGACTAATGATTCTCCCTCCAATGCACCTCAGCCGGTGTCTGACATTGAACCAGACCACGCTGAAATGAGGAGGAAGGCTGAGGGATGGAGTTTATGTACAGTAGGATGAATATAATAAGCATTGGTGGCCCAGAGAAAGTAAACTATGAAGACACAGAAAGCTTTGTTTGTTTTGCTTTTTGCAGTAGTTCACGCTCAATGGCACTTCTGAGTTGGGTCAATCTGGGATGTCAGAGTTTGCCTCAAATTCTACAACTTTCCCTCTGCAGGAGGACCTTGATGTGGAAAATATGGGTTGTTATCCCCCCACTCCCCCTAATACTCAACACTCACCCAGGCCCTACACACACACACACACACACACACACACACACACACACACAGAACTACAGACCTCTTTCTAAAGGAATCTGCTTCCCTCTGCCCAACACTGACGTTCCATGTGAAGTGCTTAAATCTGAAGCATGCCTTAATCAACCCACCGATTGGCCCCGGGGCAAAACTATGCTATAGGCCCTAACTGACCGACTCCCCTCACTGCCACCAGCAATAAGCAGATCAGCAATCCCCCGCATTAATAGGTAATACAGTAGGGGACCCTCACATCAGTTAACATGGGCCCACGAGGACCTAAGTCACTGTGGTAAACAGCCAGCAGTATGCATGTATGTGCATCACTTTGGTCCAGACTGAAATACCTCAACAACTATTGGATGGATTGCCATGAAATTTTGTACATTCATGGTCCTCAGAGGATGAAACCCACTGACTTGCGCCACCATGAGGTTGACATTTTTGTTTTTTAGTAAAATATCTTTACAACTTTTGGATTAAAACTAATGACATTCCCATCAGCCTCAGCTGTACTTTGTATATAGTGCTAATTAGCTAATGTTAGCATGCTAAACTAAGATGGTGAACATGGTAAACATTTTACCTCCCAAACATCAGCATATTAACATTATTATTGTGAGCATGATAGCATGTTGATAGATAGCATTGTTAGAATTTAACTCAACGCACCACTGTGCCTAAGCACAGCCTCACAGAGCCGCTAGAATGGCTGTAGTCTCTTAGTCTTGTTTAATCATGATTTAACCTGCACTGAAATGAGATATTTTGATTGAAATTTGAAAGGTATTGCAAATTTATGTGACATGCATGAGCAAAGTCAGTTTTAGTCACTGGAAAAGGAAACAAAAGAACAAACATAATTAATCAAGATAACATAAACTCCAGTGTGAGTTTAAGAAACCAGTTTGAAAGAAAGAACCACACATGTTTTTACACATCTCGACTAGCTGCGTGTATCCTACTGTATGCCTAGAACTTTATTCTATGGCCAGTAGCAGTTCATCTCCTTGTGATTTAGGTACAAACTGATGCTACACAACTTCAAGCAAAAAGAGATGTATATAGATATAGATATATAGACATACATATGTAGATTTGCTTAATGATAGGAGGCTCCATCATGACCTCAAATATACTGCACTTCAGTGTGTTTGAGTTTGCTCAGCTGGGAGGTTTTATTCTGATGCTATCTTTTCCACAGTGACTTACTATTGACAGGCTAGGCCCCTCAGCTGTAGCTTAATACTCTTACACACTAGCAAGAAACAACCAGCAGTAAGCATGGATGTGCTAGCTCATAACTCTGTTTCCCGATGTCCCACATTGACTTCCTGCAGAATGGCTGGGAACACAGAGCGAGAGAAGGAATGCAGCGTGTAAAGCCTCTCAGAACTATTCAAGCTTACACACCGAGACTGTCCGATCAGAGCAGGATCAATTAGGAAGCTGACCCTGGGCTTCACATAGCCGTTCAATATTTGATGAAATGCCTGAGATCGACGTTTCGTCGTTAGCAAACAGAAATATATTTCATTTCAACAAAAATGTATCTACTACTGCTCTACTACTGTTGTGCAGTATATCTAATCTGGGTGCATCCAGAACAGCAAGGTTTTTCCCCATGATCACAGAATTGATCAGTTCAGCTTAAACCTCCAGCCAGGTCAATTTTTCATCTTAATATGACCACCATAAAGTTTGCTACTAGGTTTGCCAACACCCTCATACTGAGGAGTAATCAATCCGACCCCACCTATCTCCTCTCAGAATAACAAACTATAACTCTCTGCAGCAATAGAAATATATCCGGGCCTTCAGTGGCAGAGTGGCTGTCTGAGTGGTGATATGAATGAGCTGCACTACTTTGTGCTGCAGCCCTGAAGAGGGCCTTGGCCATAGTTCATCACTGCCAGGTCCCAGGGACAGTGGCTGAATTAAGGCGCCTCTTGCCTCGCCAGGCCACCATTAAGCACAGGGACACTCACTCATCTGCCTAACAGGGACGCTGTCTTGATCACAACCAGGCTCGACAGATGTCTCCGGCATATTGGCGCATGGCATCAATTAAGAGATTAGAGACAGGATGGGGAATTAGTTGATTTATCACTAATGACTAAGCATGGGGACCACTAGATAGTTTGTTTCAATTGTGGTTAATTGCTTTTTTGGCAGTGTGCTTCATTCCCGACCCTACAGGGACACTGGTCTTAGGCAAAAGGCACAAAGACTGGTGGCTAAAATGAAAGTCAAAAGGCCAAATTGAGATTTTAGTATATGTAAATGTAAAAGTATTGTAAATGTAGTCTCTCATGAATTTTACAAATTATTTTGGCTTTAGTGGCCTTGTTGCTTAGAACTCTCAAATAAAAACCTCATAGTTTCTTAGGCACAGCATGTTTCTATACTCAAAATACTAATTGTGTCAGCACAATGCAAGGGCGTAGGTTTGGTTTCAGAAGTGGTTTGTGAAAAAGTATAGAAAGCCAAAGTCATGGCATCACGTCCAGGCTAGCCTGTGTTTCACTAGCTTCTGTAACTAAATGCAACCTCCCATTCAGCATTTCTGTTATCGTTTTTATCGGGGGGGAAAAGCATACAAAGCAAAAGTTACAAGCGTGGCAGTGCAGGTACTCACGTCATCATTACTTGGTTTTGTCCAGATCCATGAAGCTCACCAACGCTTAAGTCATATTTTCCAATTTTCCAGTTGTAATCTCTGCTGTCTAAAATGGTAAATTAACTGTACAGCACCTTTCTAGCCTTTCAACCACTCAAAGCACTTCAGTCACACAGTCATTCACCCACTGATGGCAGGTGCCAACTGCTCCTCAGTACAAAGAAACTAACTAATTCACACACACCAAAGGCACAGCCCTCATGGGCAATTTTTAGTTTAGTTGAAGTTTTCTTACTTCTGGAATAGAACCTGTAAGTTCTGGTGGTTCTCTATGTGAATGCCATTTCTGGCATATCTACTATATAACATAGCATATATAGGATTTTGAAAAGTAAGGGGGACATCACCAGTGGAAATTATAGCCTTGGCACAATGTACTGCAGGGTGCGGTGTTTGTGTATCCCTCTTCTCAGCTCAATTTTCAAAAGTTAGATGATCTCTCTTTTTGCAGTGATACAATGAGTGCCACCAATTTACAGTGTGTATGCTTTAGTATCTGAAATGCCATCTAGTCTATATTCACTCATAGACAGTTTCTAACTTAATACTTTCCAACTTTGTTAAGATTAAAATTCCTATTCTCATTTGAACTGTGTCACACCCACACTGCCCACAGTTGTTTACGTCTCTCCTCAACTGAATCTGTTTACTGAGACTGTTGTTTTTGCAGTTCAAGATCGAATTAACATGATTTGTGTAATGCAAGTTTATTCATCAGAGCCAGCGTTGCGGTGTGTGTGTGTTGAGCTCGAACACTTTTCTGTGTATGTGTATGGAAAAGGCTGCCATTGTGATGTGAGGTAATTTTGCTGGTACTTGGCATCCCTGCTGTGCCCAGTGGTGCTCAGCCAATTAAGGGCTCTGTTGCCTCGTCTCTTCCTATCTAACCGTCAGGCCTGTGCCCTGTTCAGATCCTCTACACACTCTCCTTCCAAATACTTTACACTTACTTTGTCGTTTTTCTACACCACCCTACTCTCTTGATCTGATGTAAAATTTGCTCTGATAGTGTGCCCCATGTGTGTTTGATCTCCTTAGTAGAGATGCACTATCCTTTGCTTTGTCAACTTCTTTCCGTGTGTCGCTTCACCCTCTTCGTCTCATTACTCCTGCCTGTTTTCATCTCTCTCTTACTAATTGAAGCTGCATGGTTAGTCATCGAGGTTATGTCTCTGTCATCATCACTCTAATCCAAATAACCTCTACACATTCTTCCATATGCTACATCTCTGTGTAAAAAAGTACCAGAAAGCCCAGAGCATGACCTACTGGGTTTGTAACAATACTGGGACGTGACAAGGTCACAGAGATAGGACTGCAGGAAGGAAAAATAATCAGTGTGGTGTGTTTTTTATCAGTTTCTTCAGCCCACATGGAGCCTGCAAGGTCAGATCTGGTGGATCAGAAGAGGCCACATAAGGGAGAAGGGGGTAGTGGGGCAGGGAGGATAATGGAGGAGGCTGCTGTCTGTGTATACAATATAATATGTGTGAGAAACCAGTGGGAAGAAGACTTGTTACCCCTCTTACTCACAATACTCACACACACACACACAGACACACTCAACACATTTATGAGCCTTGACTCTTGTGTTTTCAGGGTCAACCACCTGCACTATGAGCCTGACGAGTATGAAGAGGACCCTGAATTGGTTGGCTATGAAGATGGAGACTATGACCATGATTACCACAGTGACAACAGGTAAAACACATGTTCAAACACTCACATACTGTATAATGGTGATGTGTTGACCAGCTCTGACCCCTCAAGTGGTGAATTAAATCAACCACCTATTATCTCCTTCACATGGCCTCTGGGTGTTTCCTTTTATAATATCTATAAACATCAAATTTATCTCAGAATAAAAATCCTCTTCAAATCCTCTAGCAACACTCCTACCAGCAGCATTCAGCATTCAGATAAACACCCGTTATTATTTATGTTTTAAAACCATAATGAATACGGTCATTTCGATTGTGCTTTCTGCATGTGTCGCAAGTATAATTTCCTCGAAGCGATTTTCTGTTTCCATTGTCCAAGATATATTGCATGAATATTGTGTGTTATGGCGGAATGAATTGAGTAAATGAGAAAATAGATACTTATCAACTTGTTATCGGCACATCAGCAAATAACTATAATCAGAAATGTATTCTTTCTGAAAATTATTATAACAATCACTTGTAAATTATTTCTGCCTTTCTCGCTCTTGATCTCGCTCTCCCTCTTGTTCTCTCTTTCTGTGGCCAATTCAGAGTGAAGAGGAAGTCAAGCAGCTCTCCATCCCCTCGTCCAAAGAAAAGGAAGAAGAAGAAATCTGGCCGCCGAAGGACTCGGTGAGTGGAAACGGCTTCCACTGATGAAGTGGTTCGACATTTCTCTTTTTTCTTTTTTCTAACCTCGTTGACAGAATAATTACACTGTGGTTTTGTTATTAATTTAGTGTGGAAAATTGCAAACGAGCCATCAGATACTGCAATTGTGTGTGTGTGGGGGGGAATCTGTAGGGAGTCATTAGCAAAGCATAGTCTCATCTTCCATTTTCTTTTGACAAGGTCAGCAAAAGAAACAAAGAGAGTGAGAGAGACAGAGGAAGGAAAGGGTACATTGATGCTAAAGAGAAGAAAGAATAAGAAGAGAAAGGCAGAGGGATGAATAGATCTGGGAACAAAGAGAGCCTTGGTGAGAAAAATCACCTGAGAAACTCTAGGATGACCTTTGCTAACAATGATCCCCTCTGAGGTGTAATGTAATGTAACACAATGATGAGTGAAATGCCAGAATTAAGCAGCAATCTGAGGCTCATTTTGTAGTCATGGCATGCAAATTTCTCCCTTCTCTCCATCAATAGGTTTGGTAGCTCCTCACCCACTCACAGAGAGAAGAAGAAAAAGAGTGGGAAGAAACACAAGCGAGACAGGTAAGTGTACATACTGTGTCTGTCATCAGTTGCCTTCACACTTGATGGATGTGAAAAAAGAGAAGGAAAGACTTAAACAGGGAGAAAAATTAAGTGATAAAGGCAAGGAGGAAAGACAAGGAGAAAAGAGAATGGAAGGAGGAAACACTAAAAGATAAGAAGAAAAGGGAAGTGAAAAAGGAAAGGAGGATAGACAGCAAGAAAATGGAAGGTAAGAAGGAAAGGAAGAAATACATGATTCAAGGAAGAGAGACAGGAAGAAAAAAGGGAAGGGAAGAAAGAGAATGGAAGCAAGAAATGAAGAAAGATGGGAAGAAAAAGAAAGAAAAAGAATGGATGAAAGGAAGGAGGAAAGAGAGGAAAGACAAAAAGAATAAAGGAGGAGGAAGGGAAGAAAGAGCAAGAGCTCATCGACAAATACTTGTGCAATGCCTTGGGATATCATAACGACAATAAGCAATTGTAGAGTGCCCTCCTC
This sequence comes from Siniperca chuatsi, assembly GCF_020085105.1. NCBI lineage: Eukaryota > Metazoa > Chordata > Actinopteri > Centrarchiformes > Sinipercidae > Siniperca > Siniperca chuatsi. Next base: position 6,561,110 of record NC_058055.1, read on the forward strand.
CTCCAATTTCTCATGTTCTCCGTCTGACTCGGGGAGCGGGGCTAAATGTGTTGCTCTAATAACCCAGCCTGTATGGGGGCACACAACACAAGAAAGATGAGCCTCTCACCAAATTGCTGAGCATCACTGCACTTCCCCGCTCTTGTTTCCCACCTCTCATCCATCCACGCACATCCGAGTCCCCCTCGCCCCCTCTCTCCTCATCCCCACACCTCCCTCCCAGCCTCACACCAAAGCTGCTCTGCATTGCAGGTACTGTTGATATATGAATAATGTATATATGATGCAGGGGGGAGCAGCATGCAGCGTTCCTCCCCAGAGTGGCCAGCCTCCCTTGATGTTAGTCTACTTTTTAACGTGTAGTTTAGGAGGGGAGGGGTTACCTTGATACTGTCCTGCTAAAATTCAAACCGCTGCTTGTTTGTAACATACAACTCACTTTCGAATAGTCCAGGTTGGACCCATTCCAATTTGGATTCATATATGTCTCACATATACTATCTATGTCCTTGTAGTAGAAGGTGGGGTGAGGGACTCAGCTGTGACCGGAGTGTGGGAGACAAGAGAAGAATAATGAGCTCTCCAAAATAAAACCTCATATACAGCAGTCCCCAGTTGATTCCCTCTGGTGGGGAAACATGGGCTGCTACTGGGTCCACAGCTCTGAGTCACATATCAGCCACATACATTACTGTGACAGCTTTATTACTCCCCTTTCAGTGAATCAACACACTTTATGCTGCCGCTCCCTCCCACTCCACTGCATGCTGTAGGTGTGTAAAATAGCAGAGGGCTCTTCAGGAAAATAGCAACAACTCTCACAGACCATTCTGACTAATCACCATGGAAACTGCAATGAGGGTGAAAGTGATATGGAGGTGATGTGTCAGTCAAACGCTGGGAACTGAGGAATGGCCGGCCTCCCCATCATTACTGTATACTCAATACGCTGTCAAAGGGAGACTGAATCTCAGAGTTTATTATTCCTGCTTTGTCGCAGGGAGCAACATCTTCTACAGCCAGAAATTAAAAAAATAAGCGTGAAATCCAACACCTGTAGAATACCAGCTGGAAAAGCTTGCTGTGAAGGCTCCTTGGGGACAACTCTGCACATATTGATGTATGCATGTGATTCAGATTGGTTGGCATGGAGGGAGCTCACATGCACATCATTAAATATTCCGTTTAGGAGTTGGCACATGAAAATACATGATTCTCCCGCTGTTCACACTAACTTGAACATGTTCAAATTCTGTGACAAAACTAAGCCTGTGACTGGTAGCTGTAGCCTTACACTGCTTAGTGTGTCAGTAGGAGGTTTGTAATATTTAGAATGCTGTTTTCGTTCATGTGGTGAGGCATATTTGTCATCAAATGTACATAAATATAGTAGAGAATATAAGTTACTATCTATATCTGTGTAAATACGCCGCTGCTAAAGGAATCTCAGCTGCATGGGAAGCTTACACACCTTCAGGGACTCTTTGTAGTTTCTATATTCTTTGGAGGAGGTGAATATGAAAATATGAAACAAAGGAAATAAAAACATGTGACACACAGATTGATGACAGCACATATTATATTTCCATTTGTCCAAAATACTACCTCCGATCTCCTAGAATTTATTTCAAGCGGGTTTAGTAATTCCCAGAACTATGGACTGATGTCAAAATACCTTTTCTGGGTAAAAGACAAATCTGGAAATGTTAGCCAGATTACTCAGAAAACCTGCTTCTTGGAACAGGCCCCCTGGTCCACAGTTGTAGCATAGTGTATATGAATTATTCAGTTGAGTATTGTGATGTAGCTGTCATGATATCATTATTAGAATGATTGTGGTGTTTTTTATCTTTATAGATCTGCATCTGGTTCCAGGAAAAAGAGGAGATACAGGTGTGTATGAAACAAGAAAAAAACAGTGATCAGCACTGTTAACAACATCGTTCATGACAGTGTGCATCAAAGCTATATGTTACAAATGAGTTTTCTTGTGTAAGGTGTGTGTTATTGTCATTTCTGCCTATTGATTTGTTCAAAAGACAATGCAATCCATATGGGTGAGTGGTACATTGAGTTTGCTTTTTATAAAGGGAATGTGTGTTTCCCATGCTTTAATGTACACAGCTTCATTATCTTACGTATGACATTTGTTTCAGATCGGGCAGCCCAAAGAACAAACACAAAGACAAGAACAAACAGAAAAAGAGGTGAGATGCACATAGAATCACTCTAATACCATTTACATGTTAATGTTGAGCTGACAGAAAAACCTAAATGTCTGCTTTTTTCAGTATATTTACAATCACTATCTGTAAAATTTGATGTACACACAGTATAGAGTATGCAATATATAAGAATAAGTTTAGCGCAATTTGTCCTCTGCACACAGTAAAACAAACAGTAAACAATAATCTCAGTCCTCAACAATGGGTACGATTGGAATAATGTTCAGTCTCTCATAAATTTATATTGGTATTTTACACCCATTATCTCAGACTCACAGAGAAAGTTAACGACTGTAAAGCACTGAGTGCATCTTCTAAGCATTATGTGTGCGTTCAACACAATTTCCATGCCATACATTGCACCCTGTCTTGATTAGAGTATATATTGAAAGTGTTTGGCAGTGCATGAGCTGTTTTACATATCATGAGATAGACTACTGAGCTAACTGTGGCATGTGTGTCCCTGTGATGTATGCGTACATACACGTGGCTTTATGTATGTATATGTATGCTTGTGTGTGGTGTGTTCGTCCATTTGTGGTCAATCAGGTCCCCTGGTGAGACTCCCAGTAGGAGTTCACAGCGTCAAGGCAGCTGCTGTAGCTCCCGTAGCGCCTCCCTGTCCTCCATTCGGAGCACCTCCAAATCTCCTGCCAGGTAGACTCCTCAACACACACACACACACGTATTAACGCGTACAGTTAGATTTGTCACACACTGATATTGCTCCACTGACTGTCGAGCAGTTGCCCTGGTGACTGTCAGTCTCTCTCATTTAGTGTTACTCTCGGTCCTCGGGGGATAGATTAGGATACAAATGGGGATGCTCAGCATGTCTTATAATAACCCCCATTAAATGGCTGTGATATCTCACTCTGCACTCATGTTGAGTGCGATGAAAAAATATCAGCAACTGCCGACAGTTCAGGCGAAGATTCGCGTGTGTTATACTAGTGGCGGCTAATGTAGCATCGAGCCACAAGCCTCAAGTAGAGATGAGGAGCGGGCTTCAGAGGTCTGGTAAGCTCACTTCTCCACATCCCCAGATTTTTTCATTTTCAGACTTGTCTATACATATTCAGATTCAGCTAACACATTCTTCATCATGACCAATGGTATTTTGTACAATCACTCGAAAACACATTTCAGAAGGTATGTGCTCACCTTTGTCTCTGTACTGCAGTCGTCTATAGGATCTACTGTTAACCAAATTAAGAGACCTGTGGCGCTCTCTTCAGTGTATCAGTGTTTTAAGTCAAACAATATTTGAAGAATTTTTAGTCCAAAAATTCACTTTTAGCACCTTGATAAATATGGGCCCTGATCTAGGACAACAGAAGTCACACTTTACAAACATTTTTTACAGTGTTGTTCCCCAGGAAGCAGGGTGGCTGTGCTTTACCTAGTGTGTTGCTGTGTGGCTCTGCTCTTCCAGACTGAACTCCAAGCACAAGACGGACGGGCAAAAGGCGCCCGGCACCTCGCTGTCCCCGGGCCCCAACACTCCCGCTACGTGGCACAACGGGGACCACACCCAGCGAAGCCGCAACGGAAAGGCCGGCAGACTCAACCACGCCGAGGGCGAGAAAGGGCACGATGTATGTAATCTCTTCTATTTTGCTTCCACACCCCCACCCTCCCCACCCACTCCAACGGTACCTTCCACAGTCTCTACTTCAAATGAGTTTTATCTTGCTCTTTTGTGTTGGTTGACATGAATTCTCATCTTCTTTGATACTGAAAGATTTTATTTCATTCTTTAATCAGTTATTCCTAAGTTGTAGGCCAGTTTTTATCATTAATATTCTTATTTTTGACGTGTAAAAGACACTCCTGTTCTGTGTAAAATTTGCCGCTCCTGCTGCTTTGTTTCTGGCTCTCTTTGACTCCTGTGCCATCTTGATTTCTTTGTTTGTTCTTGTTGTTTGCCGGTAACAGAGGGAGGGAGCAAAGAGAAGAAAGGTCCTAGTATATCTGTTCAGCACACATCCTCTGAGTCGTAGCGTAACATTAGCATACCACACCTTGGATGGAAATATGAGCCGCAATGGCACACAGTGTTTCCAAATGAATGAGCAACAAGATGTGTTGTTTCTTCCCAGCGGGTGCCTGCTAAGGTATAAGACAAATAAAAAAAGTTGAGGCAGGGACAGGTATGACTACTTCAAATATTTGCTCCCCCCCCCCAAACGTCCATGCCCGTGAAGAAATATCAAAGAAAAATGTGTCTATCAGGAATGAGAACTTTTAAGTTTTACTGCAGATAAAGTCTTAATTAGCCAATGTTGCAAGAGTCACGGTCAGACGTCTGTTGGTGCATAAAAAGTGATAATAATCTGGGATTCCTCCCTGAACTGACTAATCCAATTACTTATGGAAAGTTTTGATCCAAGCATGCAAAAATTAATTGTAACAAGGTGCAGCTCTCCATTCCAGATATCAGCTGCTTGAATGATTTAAAATGCCTAAATAAAAGCAAATCAAACTGAGAAATAACAGAAATACAATACACATTGTCATATATACTGTGTGTGTATTTTTATGCATTTGACATAATTAAATGAAAAACATATCCTACAGATTTGATTGGATCGTTCAACAGTGGGCGTGGCTTAACAAATACAGAGAGAGCTGTGGAGAGATATGGAACTACAGAGGACATTTGGCCTCCACATGCAGCTCCCTCACCTGCGTTGTTAGATCAGGAGGAGGACGATAAGGGTTAAATTAATAAATCATACCTCAACCACATTCTTTGGAATTTTTTTGCCAGCTGAAATCCAAACACGCACCTCCTACTAAGATATTGCTCTGCTAGCTACCCACGAACTAACGCTCAAGTGCAAAATATTTAAAATTGGTTTATTTTTTATTTTCATTTCACGATTTGTTTAGAATCAAATCGCAACACAGAAAACAAAGTGAAGTGGTGTACTGCATTTCAGCAGAGGACAGCATAGACCCGCCAATACTAAAAGCAAAATGCTGTCATTAGTTTTCATGAGGAGGTGCAAGGGAACCTTTTCTTTTTTGAAATGGAGATGCATCATACAGTACATGCCCAAATGACAAGAAATCACAGCTTGGGGGCAGAACCATGGGTGGACCTCTGCTTGGATCATTGCTGGCAAAAGCTGATGGCAGCCATGACAGACAGCCTTTCACATTAAAACAGTTTTCTGTATGCTAGCCGGCTGCAGCGACACTACTCTTGACTTTACATTTAGTTACATTTGTGATTGAGAATTCCCAAAACTGCTGACCAAAAATGTAAGTCCTTAGTAAAAGCTAAAAATATTGTTCTTTTGACATATGTTTTTCATTTGATTACGACACAGTTAATGCATACATAAAAAAGGAAATACATTTAACATTTAAGTGTGTTGTATTTCAAAAGAAGAGAATACTGGGTGCTCACAGTTCTGAAATGTGAAAGCCAGGTGCTCTTCGAATTATCATATATACTCTGACATGCCCTAATTAATAAAGGTACTTTACTACATCCATGGCTCGGTGTGAGTGTGCCTGAAGTAAGCCAAGTGGCTACCCTCTTTTTTCTGTGTTGTATATGACTTTATTTCTTTGTTTGATTCAGGCATTTTAAATCTGTCATGGGGGGCGAGCCGTGTCCTAAAACTGATGTGCAACAACTGAATCTATATCAACAAGAAGACGGAACGACTGTTCTTAAAATAACAAACAGCACCACATACTGTCCACAATCGGCTCCTAAAGCCTAAAGTATTATAAAGCATATATATACTCCGCTCTATTTGTTCAATTTGGAACTGCTCCTTGTTTGTTTTGGCTCCTTTGAAACGAAACATTTCTGTTAGTCTTTGATTACCTAAAAGACACTGCCTGTGATGAGTTTTAAATCACTCTCTTCTATTATGGAAACAACGTTGCTCTTCCATACTGTAAATGGATCATTAGAGCTACAGTAGGATGACAGCCATTATGTTGGAATAAAACAAAAGACATCACTTAGACCAAAGGGATCGCTTGTGAAATAATCTTCCTCTGATGAATAAGCATCTAAATGGGCTGCAAACACCCTGTAAACGCTCACTCCAGAGAACTGATGTCTTCTATTTTCTACTCCAGCTTGCATGTGTCTATGAGATCTCTCTCTCTTTCTCTCTCTCTGCTTATTTCATTCATTACTGTTTTTTTCCTTATCAGTTTAAGTGGTATTTACCCATGAATAAATGCCCAAATCTTTCTGTCTCGTTTATATAAAAAGCACTCAAATGCTTTGGAACTGGACCAAGTAGGTTAACTGGGTATGTGTAATAGTTTCTTCTTGTCAATACAGTTGTCTTTCTTCTCAAGCACATGCTCTGCTCAGTGATAGATCCTCTTCTCCTCCAGGCGTCCAACAGCTCCTGCCAAACCACCAGGAGTTGAACACATGCTCCTCTCTACTGCTTTACTTTACCATGTCGATGTGCATGTTGCCCCTAGGTGGCACTATCTCTTCTGTCCCTGACATTTGTTTCTGCTCTATCTGCTCAGGCCAGTGGAGAATGGCAAGGGAGGTCTGTTTGATCACGTACTTTTAAGCCATTCAGTTGGGATGTAGTGAAAGAGGAGCATTTAATTGGCTCACATTTCTTAAGCAGCATCTCGGTAGCATAAGGTGATGTTGCCACTATTGTTAATCTCCACCAAAAGATAAAGTATTCGTTTCATCCCCCAAACTGAAATGTTTGCATAGGAGGATGGTTATGTGTGACAGATCCTGGATCCAAGTTTGATTTTACTGCAGCAGTTGTGTGGTTTAGCAAATGTTCTGTATAGCAGCTCTGGTTGTCTATCTATCATCTCAGTTTGTGTTCCTGTAGTCGTCCTCTAGCCCTGTTTGGAACTGTCTCATCCACTGTGTGGGAGGCAGTCTTGGATGCTTCCCGTAGAAAAGCTTAGGGAAACGGCTGTGCACTGCTCTTTATCGAAGGTGGAGAGGTTAAGCAGACGTGCATTTGCCAAACCAACAAGGTAGTCCTTCTCCTCGAGGCCCTCTCGCTTGAAAAACTGAAACATGGTGTTAGGAAATTGTTTCATTAAAGCATAAATCTTACCTTTGTGCGGCTTGTCAAGTTTGTTTTCGAGTGTGGAATGGGCTCCTCGCTGCTCCTTTTGTTTTTTTCAAGAGAGAAGGATGAGGACACTCTGGCTAGTTTGTTAAATACGTGTGTTTAACTTCCCCAACTCCGATAAACAGCAGCGCACAGCCGCTTCCCCAAGCTTTTCAATGGGAAGCATCCCGGACTCCTACACAGTGAATGAGAGAGTCCCAAACAGGGCTAGTTGTCCTCTTGCTCATTATTAATGGATGTCTTCAAACACAAGTACATGGACTCTTGAAAATAACTAGGACAACTCACATTTATTAACATGATTGTTATTTTAAAGGGACCCAAGCCATTTTGAAAGTAAGCTCCCTGTTCATGCTAACAGCAGATTTGACAAAGCTCCTTGAGGCTCTCTCTTACCGTACCTGTGTTTACAGTGATAAATAAATAAACAAAGACTGCCTGGAAGAAAGTTGGGCTGACGTCCAAAAAGTAGAGTAGAGAAGTGCTGCTACTGAAGAAGACCCAGGCCAAAATGTGACTGGGGTCCCTTTCAAATGTGCTGACTCTTTAGTTGTCCATCTTAGCAGTGACTGCCCCCTAAACACCCGCCCCACCCCCCCACCCCACCCCCACCTGTTCTGTGTCATGTGTGACTCACGTCTCACTCTTGTTGTCCTGGCATTTTTCTTCCCACGTATCCCTCACATCTGCCAGCTCTGCATGCCCTCCTCCTCCTCCTCCCCCATCCTCCTCTCCCTCCCTTCCTTCTAGCTACTCTACTCTACATGGATGTCCACTAATGTGACAATTAACTCTATCCGCTTACCTCTATCCTTTCCCCCCATTTTGATACAAATATGGCTGCATTTGTACAAGCGAAAAAGACAAAGCAAATCATGTAGTTTATAGATTCATCCTTTGTTTCTAATTTTAGTTTGATTTGAATTCCATCTGGATTTTTTTATTTTTCTCCCCTCTATTTTCTTTGTACTTTTTGGTTTGTTTATTTCTCCTTAGTCTCTGGACAAAATATGTAGCTTTGATACTAAAAGAGGTCATTGTCTTTTTCCCATTTCGCTGCGGAGAACATTCCTTTCTCCTTTTTTCTTTTTTCCTTTCTTTCCTTTTTTTGTTGATATTGCATACGTGTCACTGATTGAAATGGAAGGTAGGTAATGCTTTGCCTACGCACGTGATCTTTATGCAGATGAGAATGTGACAAGCACCCTAGCCTGAGTGACGTCAATGTTTCTCTCTCTTATTCTCTTTGTCTCTCTCTCTTCCTGTTATTTACCAATGGTCTTTAACCAAATTAATTTAACTTCATCAATTATGATTTGACTCTTAAAAGATTGGATTACATAGAGCTCTGGTTTTTCTCTTTCCTCCTTTACTTCATTCTGAAGTCCAGTATCCCGCTCTATCTTCCAGGTCCATTTCTTTCTCCACTTTTGTTTTCTTTCTGTTTTAGTAGAATGCATTCCTGTTTGTCCAGCATCTCTCTGTTTGTTGGTGAATTAGTACATTCGTCTTATGATTTTCACCATATTGACTTCCACGACTGTTTCTAACAACTGTCATAAGCACCAGTGGTTGTGTGTTTTCTTATTATACCGCTTAGTTGTCTTCTCTATAGTGGAGAACGGCTCTTCTTTCTGCCAGTCGGTGCTTTTGTTGTATCTTAGATTACGAAGCAGTTCAGACAGCACATGATAATGCATGCGGAAGAGCCAGCTGTATTTGGTTTCATACAAAACGCCTTTTGGAGATTTACCCTCTTTTTACGGCCTGCTTACAATGAGCAGTGTATAACTGTGCATCACAAGTTTCAGTCCCCAACTCCTATTGAATTACTTATCCAAGTTCTACTTTTGTTGAATGCTTAAAATAGAGCTTTGTATTATATATTTTATAATATTATATATTATGTATATTTATATTATATTTTAACTCACCATATGCAGTTTATAGGATAAGGCTGGTATTACTCTGTTTTTCTTACTATGAACAAATCCCTTGAAAAGACCTAAACCAGCAATGTGTTAGTCTATCAAAACATTCTGACTTCCCTATTGTGTCTGTGGCACTCAGCCTCAAATATATGAATTCTTTACTGACGATGTAACATTTTAAAAATGGGTCACAAATATGTAGTTTTATTATTATACAAAACTATGAGTCTATAGCCATGATAGCGGCTCAGTGAGGCTAGACACTGCATTTCTTTGAGCTAAATGTTAACATCAGCATGCTAATGTGTTCAAAATGACAATGCTGACATACTGATGTTCAGCAGGTTTAATGTTTACTGTGCTCACCATCTTAGTTTAGCGTATTAGCATGCTAACATTCACTAATTAGCACTAAAAAACAAAGTACAGCTGAGGCTGATGGGAATGTCATTAGTTTAGCAGGTATTTAGTCATCAACTAAATGATGATGGCGCTAGATCAGGGGATCAGCAAAGTAAGTAGGATTCATCCTCTGGGGAACATAAATGTCTGTGCAAAATTACATAGCAATGCATCCAATAGTTGTCAAGATACTTCAGTCTGGACCAGCCAACTGACAGACAGACTGACATTGCCATCCATAGAGCCATGCTAGCTGCTCTTGGTAAAGCTCAGTCATTTCCTAAAACATCTGGGCAAACGTCACTCAAACAGGAGTAAATAGTGCATTTGTTGGGCACTATTTTCAGCCTCTAATGAGTATTTACAGCAGCAGGACAATCTATGTGAGTGTATGTTGTCTCAAAATAAACTACAGTGCCCATGTTCATACTAATGAAGGAACATGTCACGCAGTGCAACAGTGTAGCTCATTAATGTGTCTGGAATCATTTTTGGACAACAATGGAGCTCCATGGCACAGAGGAATAAGCTACAGTATATCAAGCTATCATGGTAGGATCAAATCATTGTTGGTTTTGGTTTTTTGGGATTTATTGACAATAGTTAAAATACAGAATATTGCCAGCCTTATCCTTTAAGACAGTGGTATTTTTGAAAACTGCTAGCCTCAAGATAATGGAGTGTATTCACGACTCTAAAAGTAGCTTTTCGCCGTAAAATCCCAAATGATCCAATCACATGGATTAGACAAAATTTTACTGACCAAATGTTTTACTGGGGTTCTAACATTAATCAATTTCCCTAAAAATAACCTCTGATTGCCATAAAATGTGCTTGAACCCAAGTCAATTTCAGTAATAACCTAAAACTCACTGTTGTAATGTAGCAACAACTCCCTGGAACTACACTAACAGAAAGGTCGGTTATTGTGATAACTATAAGTGTCCTGTATCAAGGAGCCCATGAGCACAAACACTGATTGTAACCAGGAGAAGCTAAGGTAGTTAACCTGTAAACGTATCAGGCAGTAAAACAACAGCTGCCCTGTGGTAGAACATGGAGAGAAAAATGGTAAAGAAAATACCTTTAACTCTCGCCAGCCAGTTGCTCTGTGATGTTTAGGATGGTGACTGGGCCCAGAGGATTTACTCTTTGTGTGAGGGATTCCCTGCACATTGTGGTTTTCCTCTTTGCTTTTGAGTTCTTTTCCATTGATTTCCATGCATTGTCTCATGAGTCACTGGCAGGGAAGGGTTTTGTGTCTTTTTCTCTTGCATTTTGTGAATCTAATGATGCACTTATGTTGCCCCACTTTTCCCTTTTCTTCATACCTTACCTACTAAAGGAGGGAATACCACTTTATTGGTAAGTGGATGTTAACCAGAAGGGAGTTAAACAAGAGTAACCATTAAAAAAAAAAAAACAAAGAAAATGGGTCGCTGTTCACATCTCAGCAATTGTCTTCAGGAAAAAAAATCCAGAAAGAGAAAATTGAGTAGCAGACGATTTGTTTTCTGATTCGATTGATTCAATAATTGTGATCTTTATTTTGTTCCTTCCATTTCTGTGATGTTCCGTCAAGTTGTCTTCTCTTTCTGTTTTATTTCATTTTTTAACCATTTACTAAAAAAAAAAAAAAAAACTGAAGAAGTCCTCTTTTTCTACTATACAAAATCTGTAGCTCTGTACTTTCTGCCTCTGCTCTTAAACTTATTTGGTTCACAGTTTTGTTTTGGTTTTTTTCCCTCTCTTCCTCCTCCTCCTAGTTTTTTTGTTTGTTTTTGCGATTATGATTTCTTCAAATCATTATGGTTTTGCATGCCAAGTATTGCATGCGCTGCACCATAGAGGACTATCTATAAGCCATATGGAGAAAACCTAGATCTTTTTCTTTTAGATGTTTACCTTCTTTTGGCAAGTACACCGTAGCACTCAATCACCAACCTGAAAACACTCTAATCCTCTTTTTGTCCATTTTCTTTTTTTTTTCTTTTTTTCCTTTGTTGGTCATAATTTCTCCACAGAAGCTCCGTCTGCTGACTGCTAGCTCTGCAAGCATCCAGTCCACTCTGCTGAGAGAGCACAAGCTCCACAGCGCCCCCAGCAGGAGCCAAACGGGACAGACGTGCGCAGCAGGAGAGGCTGGGAGTGTGGATGGCAGGAACACAGCTGTAGGGAGCTCCGTAAGCCAGGCGACAGGGAGGAGAGGGAGCCAGAGAGGCCAGAATAAGAGCTCCCACTCCCCTGCTCACAGCAGCGACTCGGCCCACTCCCAGCACAACCACACTCACAGAGGGAGGAACTCTCGTCACCAGAGAAAGTAAGCCTTCATGTAGCCTACATTTTCAGGATCTTATCACTCCTGGAACTTTCCACGTTAGCTTTGCCACTGAGAGAGAACCATTTGACATTTGCTGTATTATCCTGCCAATTACCCCAGGACAAAAGGTGGCCACTCTTCCAAGCGTCACCACCGCTCTAGTCGGGGTCAGGCACACCACCGGAGCCCGTCGGCATCTCCAGGTCGCCACTCACACACGTCGGGCAGAAAGAAAGAGGAGCCTCGGAGCAAACCCAACCTCCGACAGCGCAGCAGCTCCTGGAGCAGCGAGCGTTCTTCGTCACGCTCCGCCTCCAGAGACAGGGGCCCCAGCAAGGCCAAGTCCCCACACAACAGACAGAACAACTCCAGGTGAAACCTTGTTCTCTGTCACACTTTTCTTTCAGCTTATAGTTTTGTTTTGATCTCATGTGCTTTGTTGTCGCCGTTCTGATGGTGTTCTGTGTGTCGTGCAGAGAGAGGGACAGCCCTAACCGCTCAGACACCGACAGCCGAGCTCGCCGCCGCTCACGCAGCTACTCGCCCATTCGCAAAAGGAGAAGAGATTCGCCCAGCTTCATGGAGGCTCGCAGGATCACCAGGTAACACAGCTGTCCAGCATCATAAACCTCCTCCTGATATATTTCCATTTGGACATGTGATCACAACTTACTATCTGGACTTTCCTAAAGCAGAACACCAGGCTTCTATGAGACAGTTTGACTTTTGAATTTTATTTTCAGATTGCTGTCTGGAATTAACAGCATGCAAACATGACACACTTTAATGGATGTTACACTCTGAAGTTGAAGAAAACATGACCCATAATTTCACAGCACTGCACTCATTCTGGGGCAAAAGTCGTTCTGTTATAGCGTCAAATTACATCTATGACAAGCAACAGGAATAAAAAGAGGGGATTTGTTCCTGCTCTAATTCACAACTGGAAATTTCAAGAACGACATTCAGATCCATTAAATCTTTTGTGTAAAGTGGAAATTTGGTGTTTACAAGAGTGTAGCTTCGGTTTGGTTGGGGAGGACACAATGAAGTTGGAGGTTATCCAGCCAAACAGAAAATGCTATTTCCTGCTTTTAAATTTATACCAATCTAGCTAATAACAAGTCATTAGAATAATATAATATCCATCCATCCATTTTCTACCGCTTGGTCCCCGTTAGGGGGTCGCGGGTGACTGGAGCCTATCCCAGTGACTTCGGGCCTTAGGCAGGGCACACCCTGGACAGTGGCCAACTCGTCGCAGGGCGAACACAGACACAGACAAGGACAGACAACCATTCACTCACACATTCATTCAATACGGGCAATTTAGAGTTATCAATTAACCTACACATGCATGCATGTCTTTGGACGGTGGGAGGAAGCCGGAGAACCCGGAGAGAACCCACGGTAACACGGGGAGGACATGCAGACTCCACCCAGAGAGATTGTGTGATGTTGGTCCGGTCCGGGAATCGAACCCACGAACCCACGATCTCCTTATTGGGAGGCAGGAGCTGTAATATAATATAATTAAATTAATTATAATTATAATTATATAATAATACTTCTTAGTAATTATAACAAAACAAATACAAACAAGAAATATTACAAATGTTATGTAAATCACTGCATTATTAATGCAATAAGAGAGACATGATAGACAGATAGATTTCCATCTTTACTACAAAGAGCAGGACTGTCCTTTACTGCCTTATCTTTGATTAACGGTCAAGTCTAATGTTGGAGAATATTAACTCCCTATTGTAATATTAACAGATTCAATGTTGTTTTGCTGTTTGTTTTGTTTTAAGTACTTTTTTCAGCCTTGAATAGTGCCTGCAGTCTGCAGGATGTCGTTTGTGGTGCTGTTGAACTGTATTGTGTTTTACTGGCGGGTGTTTCTATCCATTTATATCAATGAGGGTCGGCTAAACAACAGAAACACCTCTCTGTATAACGCAATGCAGTTCAACAGCACCTCAAACTACATCCTGCATAATGATCAGACAGTTGAATCAACACCAATATTAACCTTCATGAAGGGAGGATTTATTGCAGGACTAAGTGTACCGAGCTAAACTGGCAACTGAGTGTACATAACAATAAGGGCATGTATGATTACAACGGCTGACAGAAATATGTATTTAATTAATCTCCACTGATGTATTTAATTTGTTTGATCTCTTTATTTATTGACGTACTGATTTGTTTGTGTGGTATTGTTTATTGTTCCATTAAATATGAATCAATGAATTGCTTAATATTCAATAACCATTTACAAAGCTCCTGCATACTGAGAGCAGATTTGTATCTTGTATCCTCTCTCTACTGATGAAAATATGTTTGAATCACAGTTAACATATAAATCTTTTTGAAACAATTTTGATAATTTGATCTTTTCCCATGGAAACTTCTGTGAGGCTTGTTGCACTTAAAGAGTAGTGTGTAATTAGTTATTAAAACATAATAAGAAAACTCCCACATTCCTTTGAAAAGTGTTTCTGTGGTGTAAAAAGACACTCCGTGTCACCTCTCTAACTTCTCACACAAGTGTAAATAGACATGGGTGAAATGTGTGTACCTTGTCATCTTTCACTCCAGTCCTAAAGGTCCTGATGCCAAGACAACGGGATGCTGCTGAACTGAGCTGCTGCAGGCTAGTTACCCTGGTAACAGTTGCCGTGCAGCAGGATCCACCTGACTCCTGAAGCTTGGCTGAACAGCAAACCATCAGAGGTCCCCTGAGTAAACCTGGCCTCCTCCTGTTTTTTCTGTCGTCTTTGTGCTTCTCCATCCCCTTCCTGAAATTTACACAAAGAAACTCACACCAGCTCTAAAGCTATACCTCACTGCGGTTATGCACTAATGTTGTAACACAGGGATACAGAGATTAAAATGCTATCAAGGTTTATTTAAGTGGATATACCTCTATTGCAAAGGCTGTGGATTCCCATGTCAGATATAGAAGACAAAAGCTAAAGCTGAGTAATCTACAATGCTGCAATGACAAGGTGAAACACACCTTGTAGCAGCAGGGATACCTTGATAGCGTTTATCTCTCCCCGCACTGTTGACTGTTGATTTTTCTGGGTGTTGGCCTCCACTGAGAAGAAGAGGTTCTTTTGGGAACTAATAGCTAATTACTTTACAGGAAGCACTTCCAGGGTGGCTATTAACAAGGCAATCTAAACTTAAACTAACGATGCATTTCTCTGCTATGTGTGTGCGCGATTAAAGTGTGAGTGTGTGTGCGTGTGTGTGTGTGGTTGAACAGCTTGGAACAGCTTTTTAACCCATATTGCTGCTCTCTTTCAGAACCTGTACTGATCATAAGTCTTCCACTTCTGTAACCTAACACTGATTTGCTCTCAACCAACCGAATCTTGTCTTAATCCATCACGTGTTTTACATCAGCATCAGATAAATGCCTGACCATGACACTAACTCGTCAAACTGTTATCTTTGTCTGATGTAATGCTCCATCCCGCCCCCCCCTCTCTCTCCTCTCCCCAGTGCTCGGAAGCGTCCGATCCCGTACTACCGGCCCAGTCCCTCGTCATCCAGCTACGACAGCAGCCCGTCGCGGTCCAGCCGCAGCCGTAGCCACAGCTACAGCAGCTACAGCCGCAGCCGAAGCCACAACCGGAGCCACAGCCGAAGCCGGAGCCGAAGCCGGAGCTGGAGTCGGAGCCGCAGCCAGAGCCGGAGCTGGAGCCGCAGCAGGAGTCGCTCCCGCAGTCACCACAGTTACTACAGCCGCAGCAGCTACGACAGCCCCGGCTTCTGAGCGCGACAGACAGCACAGAAGGGAAACACAAACAAACAGAGAAGTCCTGTTAAATTTACTGTGCTCCGGTTCAGTCATAACAAGCCCTCGACAGGGCCCGCACTGCTGTACAGTCCAGGGCCCTCGACCCTAGACCATTATCTCTCTCCAATACAGAGCCTGGATCAAAGAGGAGAAATGTGTTTTGATATGGCACATTACTATGAAATTGGCTGTCAATGTTCATGTCTTCGCATATACAAGGTATTAATGGAAATGGGTTACCACACGTCAAAAATTAATTTGATAGAGCCCAAAGAACAAATCTTGATGTATGTTAGCACTTTCTTTCTCTTCTTCCACAAAGCAACCAAAAATGAATTCATTAAGAACTATATACTATATAAATAAATATATATATATATATATCCTAACAATAGGAGCTGAATAGAAGACAAAAAGAGGACACATCAACGGCTTACTGTACATTTCAGAAAATCTGACTTTTTTCCCCCTCATCATGTATACTCATCTCCCCAAAGACTTCCATTTCATCGAAGCACAGCGATCAACAAGAGTGAGAACAAAAGAGAAGTCGGCCAATGAAATAGGAAGCAAAAAAGAAAAGGAACTTTTTTTATGATAAAAATTGTATAGGTTTGTCTGTATAGATGTAAACTCTCAAGTTCTGGCTTTGTAAACTATGCACTGTATATTCCATCTAGTTTGAGCAGGTTTGTTTAGCATGATGCATCAGGAGAGACTTGCTGCTCGAAGGAGAGTACCTGGCCGAAATGAAAGGTACCAGGGTGCATCTGTGCTCCCCTCTGACATAAACAGTATGTCAGCCACCTGCATACAGAGGTGAATGAAAAGGGGAGGAAACTATGTATTATGTACTTTTACTCTCTTCCCTGTTGGAATTATTATGTTGACTCTGCTAATCCTGACTTTATGTGTGAGAGTGTGTGTTTGCGCGCGCGTGTGTGTGTGCTTCCACTGCAATGACCAGTGAAGTAATTATTTATGTGTACACCACTGTAGCCTGCACCTCAGGCTGCTGTATGGTACTGTACAGGAAAACTGTCTGCAAAAAGTCTCCATGCACACTTTTGTGTTGACCACAGCTATTTATAATTCTACTGTATTTATTAGTTTATTTATTGGGTTATTTATTATTTAATGTATTAAGCCATGAGCTGTAAAGCAGTTGGATCATGCTTTGAAGATGAGATTGCTGCAAATGTATTCCCATTTGAAAATGTATAAGTCCATGTTACACACAAATCTGTCTCTTATTGTGGCGAAGGCCTACTTTCGCAGTAGCGAACAAGGCGAAGAGTCACTGCTATGTGTTTAAGATGCTCTGATTTTAGCCAGTGGAACTGAGTCTTCGCCCACAGTTACTCCTACGACTGCCATCATGGCGTCCCCGGCTTATTGTAATGGTTCATTTTAATGCAAGCCATTGTGGCTCTGCCTGTATTGAGGTGCGAGGTATCAGCCTCAAACTGAACCAAAACATCTCTCTGTGTGGAGAGGAGAGTCCATTATTCCACTCTACTGTATGTTTCCAGCCACCACATACTCTAATCCCGTTGTATAATGGGCCGCACCATGTTTCTGTCAGAGGTCCCCTGGTTACCAGCTTCAGGAGGAGAATTATGTGATGTAAACTAGCATAGCAGAGACACCAGCAGGCTCTGTAATGCCTCCTCTGTCCAGAGCTTCAGTAGTACGGTAAACAGACTGGCGATACAATCAGGGATCACCCTAAGTCTTCCTTACCATTCGTCCAGTCTCATGTCACTCGCACAGTGTTGCATTCCCAGCGTAACCAGGCCAACCCAACTATGATACTCTGCGGACCTGTTCATTTATTCCAAGTATAGCATTGCCCCTTTGGTTCTACAAGTCATTCTTTGTAGTGTACAAGTTATTATAACTGACAATAAACAGAAACAAATGGGGAAATAATTATACTCTTGTGATATTCTTTTTCTTTCTAACTGCAGGTACACTGATATGATGTCATGCAGGCGTTGTGCATATATTTCCCTACAGATGGCACTGATGAGAACCTTCCAGTACCTGATACTCATGACTCTGAAAACTGAATGTTCTCCAGCTCTGCCGAACTATTACAACCTCCAGTCAAACCAGGACTGAGGGGAGGATGTGGTCTAGATAGCAACACCATACACTTCTGCTGTGATACACAGTAAGCCTATGGGATTATATTGGTTTCAATAAGAACTAAGCAAAATTCCATGAGAATAAATCAATAAAATGAGATTGAATAAAAATAATTTGAAACAAAAAAATGACCCCAGGTCTGTGAGCCAATTGGAAGAGAGTAGGGTCCCCAGGCATGAGATGTGTCACTTCCTTTAGGGTCCCCATAAGAGAGAAGCATAGTTTCCTTTTCTGCCACAAAAGTCTAAAGGCAAATAGGCCTATATTTTGACTTTTTTTAAAAAAAAATCTGCTATAAGTGAAATAAAAATCAAAGAAAGCCACACAAAGAGTGAAATGTTCGAGTATCACTGGGCAGGTATAACTTTGTCTTCAGTCTTTTCTAAAAAAAAAATGTTTGTAGCTAACATTATCATATTAACGTTAGCAAGGTATGGAAACATTAAATGTTAGTAAGCTAATGTGCTGTTGAAGGTTAGCTTGTTGTATATGGTGTTTTTGTTTTTATTTTTTTTTATTTCTATATTTTATGTATATGTTTTACAGGCAGTATGAGTTTAGGCACACATAATTCACTAAAATCAAACACTTGCACTCACAACTCTCACAAGAGAGGCTTGTGTTTTCAGTTTATTTCCAGAGGATATATAATATTAGATTCTGTCTTACATGGTTTTATCTGGCCTAACATCAATGTTAGATTTAACAGACTAATATCACCTGTACTTTATGTAAGATTTTTTTAGGTAATTTAGCATAGTATTTCTTTCACACCTAACATACAACAAAAAAGAATAACAAAAAACTACATTAACTCTCGGGCAGAGAAACATGAGCACTTTCAAATCTGGTAAAATAAAATAAAAAACAAAAAGACTGCATACAGGAGTCACTCTTTGTGACGTGTGACTGAAAACTAGAGCAGCGAAACTGAAAAAAGCGACAGCAAAAACAAAAATATTGTATTGAAACGGGCCACGCTTGTACAGTTTTAGGCTTAGCTTTTGAGGTGATTTTTTTGGGTCTCATTTATTCTCACTTAATTATTTTTTTGCTTGATTCTTCAGAAATTGTTTTCAATATTATTCAGAAGTAAACTATTCGATGGCAACTATGACGAGTCTATGCACCCTCTGACTCACATCATAGCTGGATCCTATAAGCGCAGGGTGACAGGGTGCAGGTTTTCTAAAAGCAGAACGTCTCATGAGAGTGCCAGTGCGAAGCTGATAGGAAACACATCTGTGACATACAATAAAACCACAGTGGCAATAACAGTCTGTCAGGTTGTCAGTAGCTTTGAGAAACCACAGCTTATTAATTCTTTGTTTGAGACGTTAATAACATGGGGTGTTGCAGAAAACATCACTGACACTGATCTGATAACAGCCAACTGTGAAGCTGAATATTGTGAATTATGTGTAGACCAAATAGTTTGTCTCCTCAGTTCCTACACCGCATCCTCCTTAGTGTCATTATTTCACAAGTGACCTGAGGATGAATCTTGAAATTTAGTGAAGTAATATCTCACCAACATTTTTAACCAACATTTTAATGGTGATCTTGTGTGTGTGTGTGCAATGTTCATTTGAATCCATGTCACAAACTGACATTCCACTGTATATTTAATATGAGGCTGATAATAGCACGGCACTGCCTGTACTGTGTATCACATCATGGCCCATACTAGTCCAGGAGCCAGGTCCAGCCCTCAGGATGTTTTCTGCTACCTGTTTTTCACTATTATTTCCTGTTAGCCTATACCTTGGACCATCACAAGCTGATAACGAGCACCCCCAACTCTGGGCCGTTTGGCCTCAGGGGGCCCAAAACACCTTTTTTGGGACATGTTTCTGGCGAAATGATGTAAATGCATATATTAAGGCACTACAATTGCATAAATAGTCATACAAGTATGAAATCTGGCAGGGAGTATCCTGAAACAAAGGGGAAAGTAGCGAAATAAGATTCTGGGGCTTGCTGCCATTCTATTCAGAACATCCCCAAAAAGACAAATTCTCATCAAAAAGGATTATTTTCCAGCACTTTGTGGTGAATATCACTGCCTTACTTGTATGCAGAAAACTTCCAAAGTTCATAAGCTTCAAGCCAAGATGCCCAAGATGACCTTTATACCTTGAAAATTACACTAGCTGTGGCCAAACTCCTTCACTGTACCTCAAATCAGAGAAAACAGAATTTTCATTCTCTAGCCTTCCAGATGGGGGTAAGTGTATTTCTTGCATCTAACAATATGTTCATATGTACTGCTACTACTGCTATCTTAAGTGAAGAACATGAAAAGTGAATACTACGGTAGGAAAACAAATGCTTTTAAATGGTATTCAAAATATTTTTATGTTGTATATGCACAGGTAGCTTGTCCAAACCAATACACTCAGTTAGTGTACGGTTACAGTACAGACTAGCATGACCACCATGTGATCAAGAAGCCAACCATCAATAGTTATGAATATTGCAAATCAATGTGCACCTGAGTACTTAACATTTAACAACAGACCTAGATAAACACTCTAAATACAGCCAAAGGGAGAAACAACACCATGAAAAGCCAAAGTCACCTTTTCTTCCGTCACTGACATACCCAAATAAAAAAGCTTGTGACAGAAGAACTGTGAGGCCAAAATGCACGTGTAAGGACTCATTTGAAAGGCAACATGCTCTAGTTTGTGAAAATGTGTTCATTTAGCATTGGGGCTACAACACAACCTACACTACATCAGCTCAAATATGAAGGGAAAATTATTTTTTTGGTTCTCATCTTCAGTGAGTCATTATGAATAGCATTAATGAGGTCATGCTCAACGTTACAGCTATAAAATCACCACATAACTTTTACATCATGTCAACTACATCTGTGTAAACTTTTAGACCTGATATCTGGATACCTCGCTGTTGCTAGGGACAACCCCCAAAGTTGTGATAATAGAATCTGGGTCAAACTTTTATTTTTATTTATTTATTTTTTTACATATGTATGTGTTAATGTGTTAAACATCTCCAACCAGATTGTGTACAATTTGGGGCACATAGCCTAAAGTAGCAGGGCCCTGGCGGCATCTGATACAATTTGGGTCTGAACCAGGATATATCCAGGCCAGTTTGGCAGGCGATTAAGTCCCTTAAACTGTAGTAATCCGTGTCTAACACAAATTGAGGATGTATGTATTCTTTTGATTGCTCTTTGCCAGGTTATGTCTGAGAGCTCTTTGTCCAAGTCCTCCCCCGACTGTGCTTCCAGGTGATGTAGAGAATAGCATCCCATTTTCTGAATAATACTGTATAAGTGAGACACATAGCCTGGTAGGTAGGGCTTAATTTTCAGACACTAATCAAGTGGACTGGCCAGTGATTTGGATGGGAATGTTGAGAAGTGTGTGGGGGTGAAATCGCGGATTTGTAAGTACTGGTGAACACGTTCCATAAGGGACCAGTGTAGGTACTGTGCCAGAAAGTTAGTTTGTGGATGTTGGCTTCCCAATAATAATACAAAAAGTTTATATACTATCATAGCTGCAAGAGTTTAGAAGTGGAAACATTTTCTTGTTCAAAAGGGAAAAAATAGATTCTTGAATATGTCTGAAGCACTGCAGAGAAAAAGGAAAGCCCCTTCGATGTTGGATTTTAACTACCACACCACTGGGCTGGCAGAAGGCCTTTATAATGTGAGCAGATTCAGAGAAAGTCTCTGCTGGGGTTGTAGAGCGGTCAAGAGAGGGCTGCAAAACGGTATTAAAATCTCCTCCCAGTGTCAGGTGGTGTGTGCCCATCTCTGGCAGGCAGCCAAACAGCTCCTTAAAGAAATGGGGGTTATCCCAGTTGGGGGCATAGATGTTAACCAGAACTACCAGTAAGTTATGCAGCCTGCCCTGGACGATAACAAAGCGTTTTTACAGCCACTGCCTTTGAAGATATGAACTGCACATTTTTCCCAATTAAGATAGCTGTACAGCTTGGAGTTAAATTTGAAATGGAAGACTTGTGACACACATCCTCTTTGTAATCTGGGAATATCTGACGTGAGTAAGTATGTTTCATCTGCCTTAAGTTTCATCAGGTGGAAAAACACCTTACTTCGCTTAATGGGGGGAGTTCCCTCACGTTCCAGCTTACAAGTTGTGTTGTTGAATCCCCAACTGAAGGGCTGCACCCTCCCCCCATACCAAGCCATTATGGAGTATCTTGTTCAAAAGGGTTACATACAAATATGGATGATGATGAGGAAGAGGATGAAAATGATGCATATGATGATGATTAACCTGTGAAAATCCACCCGATCTGCGGTGCACCGGATCAGGGTTAAGGTTTGGAGACGCCAGTGACACCACAAACTAAAAACTCACTTGCTCCCATAAAGTTTGGCCCACAGGTATAAAAGTTTACACAGATGTAGTTGACATGATGTAAAAGTTATGTGGTGAATTTATCGTTGTAACGTTGAGCATGACCTCGTTGCTATTGAATGCTATTCAAAAATGACTCACTGAACCAAAAAAATAATTTCATGGTGTTGTTTCTCCCTTTGGCTGTATTTAGAGTGTTTATCTAGGTCTGTTGTTAAATGTTAAGTACTCAGGTGCACATTGATTTGCAATATTCATAACTATTGATGGTTGGCTTCTTGATCACATGGTGGTCATGCTAGTCTGTACTGTAACCGTACACTAACTGAGTGTATTGGTTTGGACAAGCTACCTGTGCATATACAACATAAAAATATTTTGAATACCATTTAAAAGCATTTGTTTTCCTACCGTAGTATTCACTTTTCATGTTCTTCACTTAAGATAGCAGTAGTAGCAGTACATATGAACATATTGTTAGATGCAAGAAATACACTTACCCCCATCTGGAAGGCTAGAGAATGAAAATTCTGTTTTCTCTGATTTGAGGTACAGTGAAGGAGTTTGGCCACAGCTAGTGTAATTTTCAAGGTATAAAGGTCATCTTGGGCATCTTGGCTTGAAGCTTATGAACTTTGGAAGTTTTCTGCATACAAGTAAGGCAGTGATATTCACCACAAAGTGCTGGAAAATAATCCTTTTTGATGAGAATTTGTCTTTTTGGGGATGTTCTGAATAGAATGGCAGCAAGCCCCAGAATCTTATTTCGCTACTTTCCCCTTTGTTTCAGGATACTCCCTGCCAGACTTCATACTTCATACTTGTATGACTATTTATGCAATTGTAGTGCCTTAATATATGCATTTACATCATTTCGCCAGAAACATGTCCCAAAAAAGGTGTTTTGGGCCCCTTGCGGCCAAATGTCCCAGAGTTGGGGGTGCTCATTATCAGCTTGTGATGGTCCAAGGTATAGGCTAACAGGAAATAATAGTGAAAAACAGGTAGCAGAAAACATCCTGAGGGCTGGACCTGGCTCCTGGACTAGAGCCATGTTAGGAATAGCATGTTAGTCTTATCTAAGTCTGAGTGTATGTGCTCAGCAGGCCTGGTTGACTTCCCAGCAACCTTCCAGATTCTTCTGGCTCTTTAGGGCGTCCAGAGAGCGCGGGGAGGGGGGGGTTACACATATCAGGAGGGAGGCAGCACTAGACAGCTGCTGCTGGGGAGGGCCTTCCTGTTGGATTCCATTCGAGTGATACGTCTGCCACAAACAGAAATTCTAGTCCTTTCCATAAACATGTTGGGGGTGTGAGCTGGAGGGGGGGCTTGGGTCAGAAGGGAGGGCTCTGTTGACAGGGGTGGTGTCAGTGTGTATAAAAGCTCTTGGCTGAGAGGCAGACAGCACGTTGGGAAAACACTTTCAAAGAGGCCAAAGGGCTCTTCATCTGCAGCCAGCAGCTCTCCGCTACAGCGACACTCCTCTGCCGCCTAAACACAGCAGCCATGACAGAGAGACGTATTCCTTTCACCCTGCTCCGCACCCCGAGCTGGGACCCATTCCGGGACTGGCACCAGAACAGCCGCATTTTCGACCAGGCCTTCGGCATGCCGGCCCTTCCTGAGGACTTCGCCACATTCCCCAGCACCCACTGGCCGGGGTACATCCGGCCTTCCATCCTGGCCCCAGACATGGGCTCCATGATGACCCACACCCCCATGATGACCCACACCCCCATGATGTACCCAGGCGCCATGATGGCACAGCAGGCTCGTGCCCTGTCCCGCCAGGTGAGCAGCGGAATGTCAGAGATCAAGCAGACCCAAGACAGCTGGAAGGTGTCCCTGGATGTCAACCACTTCTCACCTGAGGAGCTGGTGGTGAAGACCAAGGACGGTGTGGTGGAAATCACTGGTGAGCACTCATTTCTCCTTCGCTGATCCCCTGTTTGTACTGTGCTGTTACCTATTCAATGCTGATTCAAGGAGCACAGTATTTTCAAAACTAAAAACCTGAGGTGTTGAAGGTAATTTCCTGTCAGGAAGAGTCAGTCTTTGATTGGACCGCTCAATCTAACAGCAAAGTAATAACACTTAAAAAGGTGCTCATATACAGGACAGATGAACTGGCAGGCAGATAACAGAATGTCTCACTTGGTGTACTTAGGATTTTTCTCTTCCCTCTACAAGAGAAAATGCTAAAAAAGGACAAAAGATAAAAAGACAGGAAATATTTTTGCTAGGTCAATAAGGCAGATGTATTGCTGCAGAGTTACATAATATCGTGAGACAATACACTGAGGGCGGGGGCTTTTGGCTGCACGCCTGCGAGATCCAAAACAACAAACAATTCAACATGTGGGAGTCGACTTGAACGCAGCGTTTTATTACACAGCCGGTTTCTTTTCTTGCCATGAAATGTTTTCATTGTCCGGCCCTGCTTGTGGAGGACCAAAGCAAACTGGGCAAACCTGAAGAAATGTGTGTGGAATGGATCATATAATAGCTTAGCTCTCTGAGGCCTTGAGTTCTCTTTTCTCTTAGTCGGTTTCAGCCTCTCTGTCTGCCATTTCACAAAGAATCATGCTCTTAGAGTAGGGGGTTTAACCGTGACTGCCCAGTGAGTCTGCTACTTTAAAAGGACTGCTGGATCTTGTCCAGGTCCAGGGTCCAGAGCTTGACTATAGCCAGTGTCTCACTGCTGAGAGACTGGGCATAGATAAACAAAGCACATGCTCCAAATGGAATTTGTCACCTCATGTATCTCATAGAACAAGGATGATATGTTTAAAGATGATATCATCGCTTTTAGTGAGGAGTATTGTATACACACCAAAGTGCAACCTCTTTATGCCACAGCCCTCTTCTGCGTTCTTTTCATGCACACTCTGAACTAATGACCTTTCATGTGCTAATTGAAAAAGTGCATGCTTGGCCCAGCTACACTCACACTAGCAGTGTTGTCCTGTTGAAAAGGGGACAGCTCCCTGAGGACAGCATCCTTTTTCAGCCCTGTTGTCATAACAAATATGATGTATTTAAAGCCAGAATGAAGGTCAAGGTTTCAACGCTGTGATGAGAGACCGACAGGACCTGATTAAGACTAGTGAGGGTCTTCTATGGCTGGTATGGCTGTGGCTACAAGGGTAGGAGCTGTAAAAGATAAAAATACCACCACAAAGCCTCCACAAACTCAAAATAGCACACTCATTGTACTGTTTGCAATTTTATGTGTTACTAATACACGTACAGTATAGTACTAGATAAATAAACATGTTATGACATTTAGGGAAAAATGCTTATTCACTTTCTTGGTGAGTTAGATAAGAAGATTGATACTACTCTCACGACTGTGCAGTTAATATGAAGCTAGTGAGATGGTTAGCCTAACTTAGCACAGCAAAGACCGGAATGGCCTGATTATTTCGTGGCCAGGCACTGTGACTTGCCTGCTGCCCTCATATTGAGCATTAACACAGGAGAGTCTCGGGCCTTTTTCGCTTTTTTCACGAGTTTTGCGCCCACTGTTTCTCCTACACGCTTGGAAGGCAAGCGGTATTCAGTTGGTTGCAATCTGCAACTTCACCGCTAGATCCCACTAAATCCTACACACTGGTCCTTAAAGCGAGTTATAGATATTAGGCACTAGTTATAATAATAGTTATAAGGTATAATAGTTCACACACTTGCCATTGTTTACATGTGCATGAGGTGAGCCTAAGCAATATTTGAATTAAATATGTATATGAATTGTAGGGGATAAGTGGTATAAAATTATGGATTACAAAGTCAGCATGCATTCGGTCTGAAACGGGTACTCACATCTGTTCCACAACATGCAGTTATTCCCTCTACTAGTGCTGTGTTCATTAAGCAGCTTCCGTATCCCTTATTGCTTTTATTTCCATTTAATATTCATTTTACAAATACATGCAAGATGTCTTCTTGCAGAATTGGTGCACCATAATACATTCATTTAGTTATAAAGTGAATTTATTAAAGCGAGTGTATCTTTCAGATTAGTGCCACATTTAGATAAAAGTATGTTGTCTGTGTCCTTAGGCAAGCACGAGGAGCGGAAGGACGAGCATGGTTTTGTGTCCAGAACTTTCACCAGGAAATACACGTAAGTAGCTGAATGTTTTAAAGTTAATTAATTATGAAAGAATAAGTGTGTAGAATAAGATTTTACCAAAAGTTTTGTTCTTGATCACTTTTTACAAGTCTGTAGTCCAGTTGATGAAAGGAAGCTACTGGCCACGCAATATGTCAACAACTCACTTCAAAACTACCAGATGTCATATTAAAACGGGTTTGTTGTGGCTGTTTGATGGTGGCTTTGCAGTGAATTTTCATGGAGGAAATGCATTTCTCAGGCTGGCTTCAGATTCCTGTGATTCTCTTAATGGGGCTTTGCTGCCGTGAGTCTCTTTAGTTTTGGGTTGGTCCAGCCTGTAGAGGGCTGGCTGCTGCTGATAGCTGAATTTCATGCTCTGAAAAGCAGCAGCAGCAGCAGTAGCAGCAGCCTCCACCTCCTAGCGTTCATCCCGCCTCTGTCTGAGTTTTTAGCTTCATAGGACTCTGCTGCCATCCAGGGGCCACAAAAACACAGTGAGAAGACAAACTGAGCTGGTCTTGGATCTGATTTTACTCCATCAAGGGTGACTCAGGCATTAATGTTTCAGTCAGTCTTTGATTAAGTACTGGCAGTGATGCTTTTCTCATCAACACTGGAGCTCTTTGTAAATGCACTGGAGGGATTTGTTAGACTCACGATCTAATTGTGCTTTATTGCTCGCCTCCAGCCTCCCCTCATCAGCTAACATTGAGAAGGTGACCTCCTCCCTGTCTCCTGAGGGGGTGCTGACCGTGGAGGCTCCTTTGATCATACAGGCCATCGAGTCCTCAGAGACCACGATACCTGTCAACGTGGACAAGGGTGGCGTGGTGAAGAAGTAGGAAGAAAAGCAACGCAGTGTCTCCTACACACACACACACACACACACATTCAAACAAGCACTTTATTTCTACTAACTTGCTTCTAGAAAGGTGAGGAAGCAGCTTATCGCTATTCCTAAAGCAGGCTTGTTCACACGCCAGAGAGAGAAGAAGAAGGGATTGCGCTTGCTCTTCTCTCTCTCCTCCGTCTCTGGTAATGAGCCGACCCCAGTTGAGCGCACTGTGTAAACACATCTGCACCAGTGCCATATGCCAGCTCTTTCTGCTGTAATTACACTCTTCATCAGAATGTGGGAAATCTCTGCTTAGCCCCGCTCACAGCTTTCTTTTTGTTTCTCCCTCACTTACACCCACATACACCTTTCTCATTTCTATTAAGTAAATCTCCTTCACGCTGCCTCTACAGACACACTAAAGACTACAATAAAGCAGACTGTAGTAGCAGTGATCTTGTAAATTAAAGAACCAAGGTCCCAGGAGAGCACACACACCACCACAAGTGCAGAACAATGCCTGTTAGCAATCACACTGTGGTCTCCCTGGACTGGAAATAGACGGGTTGTATCTGTAATTGCCGTTGGAAAAAAACAATTCAGTCATGCAAACACAGAATAAAGAACAAACAACATACCGAGACTCTTTCTTTTTTTAAGTTACAAACTGTATTTGTATTTGCATGCTGCAAACATGACATCAGAAGTTTTTCTCTTCATGTTAGTGGCGTCCTGAAGCAGCTACTGTGAGCTGTGTGTGTTATAAGTCTGGAAACAGGAAGATAATAACTCAATGGAAATGCTAAGATTCTTGTTGTGGTATCTTATGCTCAATTATTCATCTGATGATCATCCATGCAAAAGGGAGCAAGTAAAACATGTCAGCCCCCATGAGTGATGCAGGCAGCCCATGACAAACAAGAATAGCGCCCCTAACAGGCCGCCTGACAGTGCCATAATGCACGATGTTTCATAAAAATTGTAACAACAGTGTCTCAAACATTACTTAACCCCACCCCACCTCCGTCAGGCCAATCAGTATAAAATCAACACTAAAAAGGAGTTAATATGGTAATATCCATTACATACAACCCATAATATTATATTAAATTATAAAATGTATCCTAGTGACCTTCAGCAGACAGGACTCCATCAGTGTAGAAGTACATCCTGACACTGACATTGCCCCTGATATGTGGACAACTGGGCTGGGTCTGTACTTTATGAAGTGGAGAAAAACTTGATGTTGATGTATGAGATGGGTGTCATATGTACAGAGAAACAGGGCCATTTCTGCTATGTGTGTGTGCACTGAAATGTGTCATAATGCCCAAAATTGCATAATTCCATCATACAGGATGTCTCTGATGAATTATTCATGCCAAGATATATACATAATTGATGGAGATTTGCTCTCTACTGTGACTGAGCAAGGTCATTTAAAACAATTGCACACGGCATGTATGCTAGTAGGGGATTGAAAATACCAGAGAGTCTACTGGAGCCAAAATGTGTGCGTGTGATACTGTGGGTACAATCACTAATTATTTGATTCCTTATTAATTATTGATACTTTTTAGCCACAGTATTGGCTTTGCTCTTTTATATGGCAGTCTGTCGGTCTGTCTGACAGCCCCCCACTTTTGTCCAGACTGTAATATCTCAACAACTGCTGGATGGATTAACATGAAATTTTGTACAGACATTTATGGTCCCCAGAGAATAGCCTATTGACTTTGGTGATCCCTTGAATTTTCCTCTATTGCAACAATGAGGTTGAAATATCTTGACAACCATTGGATAGACTGCTGTGAAATACCTCAAATACCTGCAAAACTAATGACATTCCCATCAGCCTTAGCTGTCTAGTGCTAACATTGACATGCTAACAAGATAAACTAAGATGGTGAACATGGTAAACATTACACCTGCTAAACATCAGCATGTTTGCATTGTGAATGTAAGCATGTTAGCATACTGACATTAGCATTTAGCTCAAAAGACAACTGTGCTTTAGTACAGCCTCACAGAGCTGCTAGAGTGACTGTAGATTCTTAGTCTTGTGGATTAATCAATCATAAATCTCTTTAAAATGCTGAAAAATAAATTAAGTTACTCATTTTATAGTGATATGACAGCGAAGAGTAAGCAAGTCTTTTCATTTGAGAAGCTGGAGCCAAAAATGTTTAATTGTTACAGCAGATAATACTTCCATGTAAAATTCACATTTCTCATCAACTTATCAACTTCCACATATCAGTAATAAAAAGTGCAGAAAATGTAAGCATAAATTTGACAGCCCAGTGTTGAGCATATAGTATGTAGCTGATAAAGCAGATAAAGCAAATACTATATATATGACTTTTATTTGGTTAAACCACTTAAAATTTGGTATACTTGTGGCTTTAGGATAATAGCATGACTGGTGTAGTTATGAATGTACTGTATCTGCTTTTTTCTAGTTTCACGCTTAAGCATGGCTGACACGCTACAGGAACTCTGGTTTTCATCACTGCCATGATGCCTTAACAAGAGTTACATAACTCAAAATGGTATAAGCACGGATTCAGTTCTTATATCCCCTTTCGTTAGATATTCACGTGATTTTATCAGAAACTTGAGAAACAGATTTGGATTTGTGTGCCAATCTGAACTGTGGGAATTCTAAAGTCATGTGCCTGAACGTTGTAATTTCAGTAAATCAAAAACAAGGTAAGGTATTTTTGTTTTCAAACCGCATCAGCTGAGGTCCCCGTTGTAATCAATACACTGCACAGCTGCATGTATGTGGCTAACACTGCATGAATTTTTGTTAATGCTTAACTCCCTCCAGTTAATCATCAGTCGATGCAGGATGAAATGAAAGATGTAGCAGCACAACTGGTGTCATTCTGAATGGCTGGTGGTTTTCATCACTTCTTTTTCTTCCTCCCTGTCAACTTCCAGTCATTCATGTTGCGTGCCGGCCCACTAATGCACATACTAACTCTACTCTTGACTCCAAAGCTGCAGGGGAGAGCTATTTATAGAGCGCTCTGCTATGCACTGAGCCTCCAGCATGTTGTATAGTTACACAGGGTAGATAGCGGACATGGTGCTTTTTCCCCCTATGGTCTCAGACCTGTAGTGACTAACAGGCTGCTTATCAGCTGTCATTAGCTTGATCTCAGACATTTCTACAACATTTCACTGTATAATACACACACACAAATAGTGTGTCAATGTGCATGGTGAGTGTGAGAGTTTTAAACATCTGCCAAAACAGACGTCTATTTGCTGAACATTATATTCAATATATATATGCAGTGCCATATGTATTCAGTACTTGTATCTGCTACACAGCAAGCTTAGTGGAAGCTCTGCTATAGTTCTACTATTCACAGAAGCCATGCAGCCACTGCCTTAAGAAGAGGCAGCACTCTCTAAACCACTTAGCATTTCAACTTTTCCTCTTCCATGAGTCACCATTTCCTTCCACTTTAATGCAGGCCTAAATTATTCATGCCAATCCCCATCAATCCAGCAGCTCTCCAGTCCTTAAACCAGGGAAGTGCCTCGTGTGAAGAGCTGTTTGCTACCAGGCAGCTGATTGGACTCTTCTCAGATCTCTACATCCTCCCTGCACTCAGGCTGACAGACTGAAGAGAGCTGGCTTTTCCAAAGAGGTTCTTGAAATTTCAACAAATGTGGAAAAAAAAAACTAAATTCTTTTTTAATGTAGTGGACATTCTCTGTATTCCCAGGCAACACATGTTATGAGAGCAGCATAACTATGTATTTACTTAAAGAAAAATGGTCAACTAAGGAGGCTTCTGTTTCTCTACAGTCCAGTCTGTGGAGTCTGAAAGTGCATGATTTTGTCTGCAACATAAATATCACTGTAAGCTTTAATTTTGTACAGTCAATCATTACTGCATGTTCTTTTTTTAATAGGCTGTTTTCACAGCCAGCATTTTGACTTGTCATAGTAGGAAAAGCACAGGTGTTACTAATAACATTAACAATGTGTCACAGTAAGTTGTAACAGTGCGTCATCATGCACAATACCAGCACCCTGAAACCAAGACAGCCACCATTAAACATATTATTGACACCTGTACTTTTCCTAAAATGTCTTCTATGAAAAAAGCCTGTAGTTGATATCTCATTTTAGGACAAAATGCTTCACTTACCGTCTGAAGGGGGTTGATACCATAACATCATTACAGTTTCCATAGGTTTAGTGTTGATACATGGGTGGGTTAAGATGTTCCCATGTTTTTGGCTCATCCTATTGGCATTTACTGTATGTGCATATACTGTATGTTTCATTCAGCTCTGTTTTCATATAAAATCTGTGCAGAACTCAGATGGACCTAAAATACCACACAACATGTGTGCCAATTCTCTGGAAATGTTCTAGTCCTTTTACTGCTGAAACAAACAAACAGCAAAATTTGACAGAAATTAAGAATATTAAATAAATAGATATTAAAGATGCATTTTGGGATCCCCACTGTATCATTCCAACCACTGGCTCTGTTTCCGTTGTGTTTTTTGGGGATGAAATCATGAACTACCAGCTGTAAATCAAAAACAAAGAGAAAGCATGCTTTGTGTACAATGTAGTGCTACATACAGTACACATCCCCTCACTTCTAAAAGAGTTCAACACTGATGCTGATAACTGGTGATGGTAACTTAAGACAAGTCAGAGAGGTCTTTTGACAAGGTTATACTCATGGTTGTAAGTTCCTGTAACTTCTTGTTTATAACTGGTAAAAAAAATCCTCTAAATGTTATTTAGTTTATTTAGTATAAGTTTCCCATCTTTAATAATTACCACTACAGCCCTGATTTGCCCCATTACTCTGTGTTTATTGATAAGGCCTGCTGATATGTTACTACAGCAGGAATGTGGAACAAAGTCCAACGCTGATTAAAGTGAAACAACAGTAACAGCTGGAGACCAGAGCGGGTCACACTCCAGGATTTGGCAACAATAAATTATTCTCACCAAGATTAATTTCACTATGGCACAAGCACAACACAAATCACCCTTACCTCAATTATCATGTGCATTAGCAAGGCTTTTCTCCATGCATATTAAACTTTACATTTTACTAGCTGTGGAAACTGCAATAAGTCTTGCTTCATTTTGAATGTTAACCATCCCTTTAATTATGTTTAATGTTCCAAATCTAATGACCATCTTTAAAGCAAACTCTAACGCCGTGTCTAACATTGCCACCGCAGACTCATGAAACAGTGATATATCATTTTTGATCATAAAAGATTAACTAGATTGACAAAAGCTCTGATATCTTTAGTGGGTGTGTGGACTGAAGCTCTGAGGAGCACCGGAGAACAGGTGGTGTGCTTTTTTTTCTCCTTAGCGACAGCTCAGGATTGGATGGTGACAACACCTTTAGACCTTTAGACCCTCCAATCATATGTGAGAGTGTTGATTGCCTTTCAACCAATTAGCACTCACCAGCTGTTCAATAATTAGTTCTCCCTCAGTGATTGAAGATGTAAACGAGTCAAATTGTAGCTCTTGATTGACATCAATTCCCAGTGTTTCAGCACAGTCATTCCTGGTTTGATGAAATGTATTCATTGTGCTCAAAGACAGAGTTTGCTTTGTTATTTCAGTTGACTTACCTGCATGGAAATGTAATGCGAAAATGTGTCAATGACAATGTTAAGAACAGTATAACTGTCTTCACCTGTTATTGGTCCAGTTTGTTTCAGCCTGACATTACCAATTCCAAAGTAATCAAGGCCTTGAATATAGTCAAAAAAAATTAGGAAACTATCCCATTAACTCTCAGACGTGTGCTGCATTTGGACTAAAACTGTCCTTGTTGTATATTCCTTAATGGAGCCACATGTCTGCCATCTAGAAGTAACTGAGCGCTCATCTTTATTAGCCATGCTACGTCAGTCTGTCGGTCCGTTTGTTGGCCGTTCAGCCCACCACTTTGGTTCAGACTGAAATTTCTCAACAACTATTTGGTGGATTGCCATTAAATTTTGTTCATACATTCATGGTCCCCAGAGGACAACTACTCTACTGTCTTTGTTGATCCCCTGACTTTTCATCTAGCGCCACCATGAACTTGACATTTGTGGTTTTGACTGAACAACTATTGGATGGATTCATGTCCCCTTCAGGATGTAACAACTGACTTTTCCGCAAGCGCCGTCATCAGGTCAAAATTTCAAATAAGCTGCTAACACACAAAACTAAGACGAGACGGTAAACATGTTAAACATTATACCTGTTAAACATCAGCATGTTAGCATTGTCATTGTGAGCATGTTTGCATGCTGATGTTAGCATTTAGCTCAAAGCACCACTCTGCCTAACTAGTCTCACAGAACTTCTAGCATAGCTGCAGACTCTTTTTTTTTATGAGAGATAATCGCAGTCCATTTAAAATAATATATTTCAGATTCAAATTTGACCACAACACTACTTCCATAATGTTATTTTTAAATGAA
Source organism: Siniperca chuatsi (assembly GCF_020085105.1). Taxonomy (NCBI): domain Eukaryota; kingdom Metazoa; phylum Chordata; class Actinopteri; order Centrarchiformes; family Sinipercidae; genus Siniperca; species Siniperca chuatsi. The sequence goes on from NC_058055.1 coordinate 6,594,854, forward strand.
GATAAAACATGCAGTCTATTTTCTCAGTGTAAAATAAATCATGACTTGGAGAGCAAGATAGGGAGAGACAGAAATCAAATAATTAGATTTCAGGGATGTTGATGAACATACACTGTGAGCCTCAGCTGTGGATTATCTACCGTTTACATCGAACTTCCGCATTACATTAATGCAAATTCTTGGATTATTATTTCCACAATGCACATATTGTTTATACTGTGAACATTTGCACATTCCTTAGTCAACATTTTCTACCTTCCATTCTCTTCATTTCAAACACCGTACAGCTCTTTTCACGTTAATATAAATATATATATATATATATATATTCTATTGTAAATTTCTGTTTCTGTTTTATATTTTTATTAAGATTGCCTGACTTTTGTGGTACTTACTCTTACATTGCATGTTTGACTGTTTGACTGCAAATTCCTTGTATGTGTAAACCTACTTGGCAATAAACCTGATTTACTGTTCACTTGTGGTGCTGAATCAGTTATTTCCATCAAATGATTTTACATACTTTCATTTGTTTATCTTCTGCTTTGTCCATCAACAGTAAAGCCATCAAATGTTCATTGTGCAGGCATTGTACCCCTTCTTAATTTTCTATCTTGAATCCAGACAAGCAGTGAGCAACATAAAAGGTTTCACAACAGGAAGGACTTCATCTTGAAAAGATCAGCAAGCAAAAAGCAAAATTGGAGGAAACAGACAACCAAAAATGGTTAGTCAATTGAGGTATCTTTATCACAGATACACTCACTTCATTCTAGAGAACACGATCTGCCAGCTTGATGAGGTAAGAATTAAACATTCTTTTAAAGAAACACCCTCGTGAGTCTGAGACACATCCCTCCTCTCCCAGAGATGCTTTTTTATGAATTATAGTGCTTCCATGGACAGATATCCAGTAAGGAAAGCTAAATGTAGGATATTATTTAGGATATAATGCCTATTTTTGCAATGCCTCTTTCCATTGTCTTTCTAGATGACAGTTGTGTCTCATAAAATGCAGTATTTTTCTTCACAGTGAGAACTGGACATTCATGACACTTCAACCATGTCCAATTATAGAATTTCTCTGGTAATAAACACTCCAAATGGCACTCTCAACCTTCCACTTGCATGCTATATTTTTCTTTTAAGGATCTCTTTAGCTTCCAAACAGTTGTTCTATGCTGTTTAAAGAGTCTTTAGCCAGAGCCGAGTGATTCTTCAATGCATCTGTTCTCATGGGGCTAATGACTTGTAAGGATATTGCTACATGTATATGCTGGTACTTTTAGGACAACATTAGATAAAAGGTGCAATTGGAACTAAGTTGACCACCAACAGTGATGGAAACTAAGCATGTTTACTCAAGTACTGTATATAAGTACAATTCTGAGGTACTTGTGCATGTGGCTTATCAGACGCGGCCAGGTTGGAGTAAAGCTAAGCTGGGATTTACAAGAGGTCAGCAAACTGCATGAACAGGAGAGTGAGAGAAATGTCACAGGAGCCCAGTCAGTGCACGCCCACACAGTCCTGAGAAAAGGTCTAATCACGAAAAATAAGTAACAATATCTGTGGTGGATGATGGACCTTTGAACTACCTACATTAAAATGTTGCTTAGATGTTAATGCATCAGTGATAATAATCGACTATATATCAAATATTAATACGGCGGCCCAGAAGGTACACTTTTTTTTTAAAAGTATCTTGTTGCACAGGATGATAATTTGTGAGTGCACAAGATTTAAAAAAAATTATCTTTTCCTTCTCAAAGGGGCCATTCTGCATAATGAATAGCCTACTACCTTTGATATTTAAAGTACATTTTGCTGAAAATATTTTCACTAAAGTAGAATTTTGAATGCTGCATTAGGTAAAGGAGGCTCTAGATAGCACATTATAAGTACTTTGCTGCTAACAAACCTTACCCTCATGGTTCTAAGACTTTATTTGACTTATTATTAGTCAGTTTGTTGTACACCAAATGTAGCCAGGAGAATTTTAATTTTATCTACAATATTTTATTTATTTTATCATTATTTGATAGCTATTTGTCACTGCCAATGGACTAATACATGAAAGAACCCCTGAAACTGCAGATATCACAAGCCAATGTGTTTTCTTCACTTTTTGTCACCCTTACCAAGAATTGCATGTCACCATAGTGATGTCCGTAACAGATCAATTTATTGGTAACAATCACTGTTTTGGTATAGCGTACTTCAGCAAATGGAGTAAAGAAAACACAGATTAAAATAAGGTCTAGCTAACAATCGCAATAAAAAGAAATAAATAGAAAATAATCCAATTAAGGTCTAGTAATTCCATGTTCATATGAATACATAACATCTACAGTATAAGTTAATAAATTGAAGCTACTGTATAAATACATCACCAGCATGCACAATATTGTATTATGGAGAATATTGGAGCAGTTATCATCTTACACTGAAGAAACAGTATAATAGGCAAGTGCATTTCTTGACCAAGAAACTGAAGACAAAGTAAATCCACAAACCTCAAATCTGCTTTTAGAGATTCCACTTAACATTGCATGTGCTCTGTCCACAAATTATGCTTAGTTCACTAATCACGTCTGTGGTTCAAGGTGCCGTTTCAGAGATCCTACTGATTGTTATGAAGACAGCATAATTGGAGAATAAGGGTGGACTCGTAATGTTCAATCACCACATTTTTTTAAAATTTCCATTCATTTTATTTTGCTACCTGGATTTCTGTGATTCAAATCATTTCCTACAAATATAAGGAGCCAATAGAAGTTGTTATAGTAACGACAATACTGACAATAAGAATTAGGTGTCCAAAAACAGTTAATTTATTTAATAAAGCACATCAGCACATGAGAGGGACAAGCTGCACTAAGTTTACTTTATGAATTGGTATTTTTAGTTACAGTATGGCTGTTTGACTGAGCTGGACACGTACCTGACACAAAGCAAACAAAAAACATTTTTTATGTTATCTTCAGTAACAGAGACAACCTGCTTTTCACTCAACGATCATAGTGTGGTGCAACTAAAGATGTCGGTACGTTTGACGTTACACAATGAAGTTCGACACCCCTAAAAGCCCGTCTTCCATCTCTGTAACCCATCTGCTCTCTCACTCACTTTCTCTGTCTTCCTCTCTCACTAAGCAAGGCCATGACATTCAAGGTTACTCTAATTTTCTTGTTGCTCAAGCATCAAAACTCAATTTCTGAATGCTCCTCCCCTCACCGAATACAATAAGACAGCTCAGCTTCATTTGCGCGATAAGACCAGTCTCTGCCAGTGTGAAGGTATCATTACCCAATAGTCACACTGCGATGAATGACATACCTCTTGCTTCTAAAGTGGTATTTTGGCAAATGCTGCAGAGGCTACCAAGGAGGGGGTTTCATTCTTTTATTTTTTTTTTTTAATTGTAGGTTATTTCTCAAACTAAAATTGTCTTCCCTCCTCCTACTTTTTTTTCACTTTTAATTTGTTGAAAAATAAAGAACAGCAGCCGCGTTAGTAGCATCGGCTAAATTGGCCACCGATGTTCCACACCCCCCCCACCCATTTTTTTAATTTTATTTCTAAGAACTTTTTAATTATTATTATTTTTGTCATCATTTGTGAGCGTGTGTGTTGTTTTGGCAGAATGAGGTTTTGGACTCTTTAGTTGTTGCCCTCTCCTCCCTCGTCGTCCTGCTGGTCGCTCGTCCACAGCGTCAAGTTGTCTCGTAGCAGCTGCATGATGAGAGTGGAGTCTTTGTAGGAGTCCTCGTTGAGGGTGTCCAGCTCGGCGATGGCATCGTCGAAGGCGGTCTTGGCCAGGTGGCACGCCTGCTCCGGGGCGTTCTGGATCTCATAGTAGAAGACGGAGTAGTTGAGAGCCAGGCCCAGGCGAATGGGATGGGTGGGCTGCATGTGCTCCTTGCTGATCTCGTGGGCCTCGCTATAGGACTTCTCGGAGGACTCCACCACTGAGGCTCTCTTCTCCCCCGTGGCCACCTCAGCCAGGTAGCGGTAATAGTCGCCCTTCATCTTCAGGTAGAACACCTTGCTCTCGTGCTGCGTTTCATTGCAGTTCTTGATCAGGAAGTTGTCGAGGAGGTTGAGCACGTCCTGGCAGACGGCCTCCAGCTCCTTCTCGATCTTTTCCCGGTAGGCCCGCACCATCTCGATCTTCTTCTCGTTACCGTCGGCTGACGTCTTCTGCTCAATGCTGGAGATGACGCGCCAGGATGAACGCCTCGCCCCAACCACGTTCTTATAGGCCACAGAGAGGAGGTTCCTCTCCTCATTGGATAGTGCTTCGTTCAGCTCTGTGACCTGAAGAAACAAGAAAGAAAGAAAAATATGCTGGCGTTAGCATGTCTGTTTTTGTTATCTCAATTGTCTTATTTATGTCAAATATGTGAAGATATGTCTCAATAACATTCAATAGCTGACAATGGGACAGTTATAACCTGCGACATGCTATAAAGTACAAACTATTGACACGAAAAAACATTTAATCCTCTGTGCACATGTCAAACTACAGCAATCGCAAGATGCTGGACAACATCAGCAAAGAAATACAAAGCTACAACTCTGGAAACTGTCACAGATGCCTCTGGACAAACTCGACTACAGCCAAGGCATCCAGCAGGGTAAATCACGCCTCCAGCTCACTGACATCATCCTCTGAGGTGACTCCTGATTGGCTGTCTGCAGCTCTGAAAGCTGGTTTTGTTTTGTTTTGACAGGCCTGTGTCTGGCTAGAGGATTTAATCCTTTATACCCCACTGGGACTGTGCAGCAGAGGCATCTTTACAGACCTTTTCTGAATATAAAGCTTGTTGTTACTTTCTTTTTCAGCACAGAAATCAGTTCCATGAGTATACCAAAGCAGGGGCCCCTGGCCGATCACGTGGAACAGCTCTTTACAAAGCCCTTACTGAACGCTTTATCGGTCATCATAAAACTACATTCTGGCTTTATTTTCAGGCTGTTTTGCTTTTACTATAATGCCCCAGAAAAAACTATAATAATAAAGAGACTGTTTCTGTTAGAAACAATTACAAATCCATGTCTTACTTGATGTTAATACTGGTACATTCATTCAGCATCTACAAATTCAACATTTGCTTTGACGTAATCTAAATTCAGATTAAAATGATTCTAAAAAGACATTCACAATGACAATGCTAACTTACTCATGTATAGCAGGTATTGTCACTGCCCGAGCCGTACCAGAAACCAAATTTGTTCTGCACATGTACGAAAATGCGGCTACTTCCTGTCACCGCTATCGTTTTATGCCGTTGTTCTCTGTTGTTCTCTTCTGTTTTAATGCAGAAATTTGTTACGTAAAGCTTCAACTCAAGTCACACTTTGTTGATAAGTGGAACATATCTTTAGAAATACATATTGATAAAATATGTTTAGTGTGACTTTTACAATACTACCAAAATCGAGTGGTCCACTTAAATCTGATAAAACGTATCTTAGGTTAAAATTTAACATAATAAATATACATTAATATATATTGAATTGTTCATAATTTAATGAATAATTAATTAATTTTTTTTAACCAATTACTTTATTCAAGCAATGCAAGCGTTTTACCAGCTTTTTTTGTATGTAGTCTTCTATTTCATTAGCGCTATTTATAATACACATTCTTTACAAAAACAAGAAAAACATTTAGTTATTTACTAAGAAAAATTTTAATCTTCTATTTCATAACTAGTAAAACCAAAGATAACATTATTTTATTTAAATCCCAGAAACTGCCGTAAATTGCATCGACATACTTCCAACAGGAAGAAGCCGCTTTTTCGCACATGCGTTGAACAAATCATGTTTCCGGTAGGCATCGGGCAGTGACAGGTATAATGTTTACAGTGGTCGATAGCTTAGCTTTGCATGTTAGCATGCTAACATTTGCTAATTAGCAGTTAAAACAAAGACTGAGCTGAGACTGATGGGAATGTCATTACGTTTGCAGGTATTTGGTCATAAACGCATTGGACAAACTAAAAATTTGACCTGATGATTGCGCTAGTTGAAAAGTCAGAGGATCGCCAAAGTTATTACAATTCATCCTGAGGGGGACATGAATTTCGGCAGCAAATGTCATGGCAATTCATCTAATTTTTGTAGAGATATTTCACTCAAAACCACAAATCAACCTCATGGTGGCGTAAGAGCAAAAGTCAGGGGATCACCAAAGTCATTAGGATACATCATCTAGGAACCATGAATGTCTGTAAAACTGTACAAAATTTCATGGCAATCCGTCCAACAGATATTTCTGTCTGGACCAAAGTGGTGGACCAACCAACAGACTAACATTGCCATCCACAGAGCCATGGTAGCGTGGCTAAAAATTCTACAATTTTTCTTATTCTGTTGTTTCATTTCAGGTAAGTCTGTTTGCTGTGTTTGGGTATAGCAAGACAAATATTCCCCAGAGAGTATACTGCATGATAGTGTACGTGCTGCATACTCAACACATGGCAGAGCCTCAGTGTCTTACTCAAGGACAGAAAAGCTTAAACCTGTGACCTCTGAGGTGCATCACAGTCACTGTGAGCTAGCAGCTGTGTCACTCTGCTTTGGTTTGACTCCAATAACACACAGAAGCTGCTAATCCCTGTTCCAGTTGTTACTACAGTCTCTATTCATACAAACATATGACTAACCATGTGTTCACCTGATGATCTCATTCTCAGCATACATAAATCCTTACATACATCGACAGCCATCTTTCACACTCAGTGATGCGTAAAGCAGCACCTCTTTAATAAGATTACTTGAACTGTAAAAGTGAAGGGCAAAGAGCAATCAATGATGCAATCTCCTGTTTCCATAGCGACTGCAAAATTTGCTTCTTGTTTGTGAGCGCCATAGTATCTCTGCTGGAGACACTGGCCACAAGCTGCTAATGGCAAGGATGCTGACATGGCTGATGGTATGGAGAAAGCTGCAGGACTGTGGGTGGGGATAAGTGCAAAGAAGCCATTTCATATCTCATACCTTTCAACCAACTCATACACTGGGAGTCAGTCCAAGCAATGTCATTTTCATAACTCTGTACAAGATCAGGTCAAATTTTCAACTCTGTAACTTAAAATATGAAACACTGCTGAGTACATGTCCATGAAATTTTGGGTGACCACTACTTTGGTCAAGATTGAAATACCTCAAAAACTATTGGAGAGGTTGGCATGAAATTTGGTACAGATATTCAACGTGCCTTGAGGATGAATTCTAATGACTTTTCCTCTAGCACCACCAGAAGGTCAAAGCTTTCACTTATTCAGTGAAATATCTTCTACTGGATGGATTGGAACACAATGTTGTACAGACATTCATGGTTCCCAGACAATGTGCCATCATCAGGTAAAATTTTAATTTGTCCAATACTTTGATTTACAAATACCTGCAAAACTAATGACATTCCCATCAGCCTTAGCTGCACTTTGTGTTCGGTGCTAATTAGCAAATGTCGGCATACTAAACTAAGATTGTGAACCTAGTAAATATTACCTGCTAAACATCAACGTGTTGCAACATGCAGCATTGTCACTGTGAGCATGTCAGCAAGCTGATGTTAGCATTTACCTCAAAGCAGTGTTGTGCTCCTGCAACCTCACAGAACTGCTAGCATGGCTTCAGCCTCTCTATTTGTAGTCACCAGAGGAAGAATCCCACTGAGTCTTGTTTTGTTCTGAAGCCAATACTAGGTCAAAAGTTAGACACGTCTCAAAATCCTAAAGGCAGATTACCATGGCATCTACTAAAAACCACCAGCATCCCACAGAGTCTCTGCCCATTTCAGGCATTACATGACCTTTTTCTTCTGGTACCACCCTAAGACCAAATGATCAACTTGGTCCAAGGGTAACTAGTAGCCAGATTGCCAGGAATTTTTAAGTGGATTTTCATGGTCCCTACAGGAAGCACCCCTTTGAATTTGGGTTTCCCATGACTTGTTCTGTAGTGTCGTCCCGAAGTCAAACTTTAAATTGTTTTGCTCTCACAACCAATCCATCAATATGCCTTTCGTTCCTTACTTTACAACTGACAAACAAAATGACTGTCTGTACTGGAAGAGTATGAAGACAGCCAAACAATAAAATGACATCCATTGCGTAATGATCCCACTTACAAGCACAGGAGAAAGTCACCCTGCCCCCATTAGTCATTGCTGAAACACAGCCTCAGCTCTGTAACGCTCTATACTGTAGCCCATTAAATTACAATTAGCGTAAACGAATATCTGACCTACAGCAAATGCAACCAGCAGAGTAGGTCAGTGTTGGAGCAGCAGAGAGGTCAGAAAAACAAGGCCTAAACAGCACATCTGTAAAAACATGGCAGCCTTTGTTTCAGAAGGCTGCAGGGTGAGCAGAAAGCCCTGACGGAAGCTGTGGTGCGGGGATGACAATAGAGCTCTGTCTACCCATAAAGCTCATCAATTGCGCCTGCTCTCTCGTGACTCATCCTTGCACAAGGCAGTCAAACTTCCAAACAACTGAGTGTTAATACAAACAAAGGCCAGGCAGGACAATCAATAATTTCCTCTTTGACAGCTCTCTGCATGGCCATTAATATCCACAGGAGAGACACAGTAAGAGCTGCAGGGCTGGGTGGAGTGAGAGGATATGTTGGGCCTAAGTAGGGGCTGGGTTAGACCTCAATGCTGCCGCCTTACATTTCCATTTAATGGATTACAATTCACATAATGAAGGCTTGCCACAGTCCCACAGCTCCCAATTTTTCTTGCTGTTCCACGCTTTCCTTCTGTCTTTTCCTTGCTCATTTGCCGTCACTCCCTGGTCTCTCCTAACCTGATGTGACAACCCCCCTGCCGACCCTCTTTCAAGCAGCAAAGCACAGAGGCGCCATGGACTACCTGACGTCACTGGTGGTGTGAATAGGGACAGAGCCTTTTGATAAGAAAAGGGGGATGCAAGGCAGTGTATGTGTGTGTCTTAGTAATGGTGGTGCAGAGGGAGCTTCAAGCAGCTCTTTGTTGCTACGCTACCACATATGATTGTTTTTTCTGTGATTACAGCTGATGTGCGTATCCAAAAATAAGACGCAAATAGGGTTGATCACTCAAAAGGAATGAGAAAGATGCGTAGACCTAATTAGGCTACTGGACTGGTATGGAGGAAGGCCAAACACCAGTTAATGCAAGCTGGGGCCTCTCTGTTAGTACTAGCTCTCTGCTGTGATTAAAAAAAACCCAACAACAACAACAGAGAAACAGGCAACACACAATGTGACCAAAAGCAAAAGTAAAATGTTAGCCCTATTTCATGCTGGTACGTGTGTCATATATTACTTTGATTAAGTAATGGCTTGTTAAAAAATAAATAAAATGGGTGTACAGTATAAGACTATCGTGTTCAGCCCACATTTTTTCCTGCTTAGCTGTTGTTGTCAAAGGCTGATGTGTTCTGCCTTAGACAAAAAAACAGATCTGACTGAATATAATATTCCACTGTTATTTATTAGATTAATAGTTGCTGTACAATTATAAGTCACATGAGGTGAATAAGAAAATGATAACTTTGGGTTTTCTTTAAATTCCTCATTTCCAGATCACAGTTTGGATGCACTGCAGACTCATCACGTATTGACTCGTAGTGTTATTAACAATGACAGTACTGACATTATTGAGTAATTGCATTTTTTTTCCAGGTCTGTGATAATCCTGTAAACTCATTCAAGAAAATGACAAATAACCCTCATCATGGTGCCAAACCACTCTTCTACAAACATGAAATGTGGTGTCAAGTGACATTTCACCCCATGAACTAAGAAGACGAAACACAGTAAACACAAGAACCTAGCCAAAATTAAAACAGAGGTCCACAGATTAAAACCCACTCTTAAGATGGTAGAACCGAGAGCTTGTTTGCCCCAAAGTCCTTGCTGACCATGGCCGTTTAACCTAGAAAGCATTACCGTGCTCTGGTAATTGTGTCACTTTCATAATTATTCACTACTACAGTATTAATGAAGGAACGGGACACTGAGGAGAGACTGTGTCCCCATATAAGACAATTTTACAATCATTCAACATCTGGCAGAAACTGCTGCCACATCTCATCTCATCTCATCCAATTTACCTACAGTATGAATAGAATATTATTTGAATGCTGAAGACGAAGATTTTGAACATGGGAGTAAGTGGGCGTTCAGACCGAAAACTGCCGTAAATTAAAAGGAATGCAAGGGGCTGTGTTGGTGGGGGCGTGTTGTATGTACGTGTATGATCCAGGAAGTCTAGTTTGTTTAACAGGTTAATGCGTATGAAGGCTTATCAGACACCAAGAGAAGGATTTTACAACTCTTAAAAGTTATCACAGTGACAATTATTTTCTTTTGTCGGGACAATCTCCACGTGAATGGCAGCAATACGGCGTTCACATTACAAAGTAATCTGCTAGGAATGTGCGTTTATACGTTTGATTAGCCACTGCAGCACCTTGCCAGATGACATAGCATTGTGTGGCGGCGAAAGTTGAGCCAGATTTAACGTTTCCTGGACAACCATGGATTTTTTTTGATGGGACCCCTGCTCCGTCAACGGATTGGCCACATTTAGAGCAGCGATATCACTGCCCTGTGGAGTATTTGACCACTAGCAACGCTATGGAGCAATGTTTTTACAAGTGGATCCCCATTTTGTTTCTATCATGCATGCGCACAAGAACGCACAGGACGGTTCACATCCGCTCTGCAAGCTTGACAGTTGGTGGCAGTAAGAGGCAAAGAAATGTAGCATTGAGTCAATAAAGATAAGGAAGAAGAAGACTGCAGGCAAGCAAACATGAATGTAAACAATGCACGATTTAAAATATAATAAGTGTAATTGTAATTCTCAATAAAAGAAAACAAAATAAAATTGTAGATGTGGGGATAATACTTTTAAATCAGCCGGTATAAATAAATGTACAGTTTTGGTAAGAAACAACACCTGGAAGAGAAATGTGAATATCCTAAAAGCTGACATCAGTCTGTACATGTTTTCACGCTCCACACTGAGAAGATGTTTTCAGTACCAAGAAAGGAGCTACATTAATACTCTCTACTTATTCCTTTCCTTTGAACTACAACTTCAGGTCAGGGTAGACGTGTCATTGTGATGCCTTATATTTCCGCTAGCAGGTGCGCTGCACCCTTTGATAGTGAGTAAGCAAAAGGAAAAGTAGCGTAGAGTGATGCTATAAGATAAGGTGCTGTGGAACTTGGAGAGGAATATCACTCAGTTTAATTCTGCACATATTGCTGCAAATGTAAGTGAGGTTCTTAGATGTTGAAATTAACCTGATTATAGTGTGTGTAGGTGGGTACGGTGCCTTTGTGACTCACCACTGAGTCAAGACTCATTTCAGGATATCCTGAAATGTCCTGAGATGACATTGGCTGCATTCATAATTGGATTGAGGTTCAGGAGTGTGTTCATACTTCAGAAATAAAGAAATAGAAGTGTGATACTTCCTAGGCACCCTGGACAAAAACTCCAAAATGAGGAGGATGAGGATGAGCTAGAAAACAGGAAATGGTGACTGAGAGAAGACAGACATTTTCTGGGGCTATAACCCCATTTCCTAGTTTAGCACAGTGATTGCAGCAATCATTATCTAAAATGATGCTCATCATAGGTGTCAAATAAAGAAAATCTCAGTCTCCCATTCACATCATGGGCACATTTTGAGATTATAAATCTCATTTGATCTTGATGATATCTCCCACAAGATGCACCATCCCATTCACACCCACTCCTATGGAGATTTCAAAAAGACACATGTAGCACTTGGAGTTTTCTTTAAGCAGTGAGAATTAAAAGTGGATAAAAAATATTATGGATCAGGTCCCTGTTTCTCTACCAGTTTATGCTGTTTCCCATAGCAACAGCCCAATCAGATGCTGGAGTGTCAGACTTGAGAGTAGCAGTGGTGTTATTGTTTACAGATCAGATTTGGATCAGGGATGGCAATTTCAATAAATGTGTAACCGTCTACACAATAATAACAGCCTGTCGTATTTTCATATATATATTCGATTTATGCATTCATCCCACAATAAATGATGCTGGCCACTCAGTCCCACCAGCACTGGAGCAAGTATATTCTGAACATTTGTGTTGGGTCCTGTGGGATCAGCAGGGTCACTCACTACTGGTACAGATATAGAGCATATAGCCTATACTGTATCTGTGATTATACACAAGTGGGAAACCCAACGCTTTAACAAATAAACATCAGTTTTACAGCTTAAGGCAGTCGGATAATTCTGTTGCACCCTGAGATTTACAGACAAAGAGACATTTGTGTCTTCCATTTTTGAAAAAAACTATTTCTTTATCCAACACAGCAAACACAATATGGTCTAGTCAATACATATTAAACATACATTCTATGTATGGAGCAGCTGCAGCACAGTGCATCTGTTAATGCATTGAACGGACTTCCAAAGGAGAATAATGCATTCAGTTCATTAAACATGATGGAAGCACTGGCTCTCTGTGCCATGCACTTCCTTTCGACAAAGAAGTATGCTCTCCGATAGGATGTGTGTGTGTGTGTGTGTGTCAAAGTTAATTCAAAATAATGGAGTCAAATCACCACATCATACTGGCTATGGTCACTTGGTTAAATCAGTCCTACTCAAGCTCAGAACTTTTAGCATGCATATGAAAGTGAGCTCTTTTCAGTGCAACGGCTCTAACAGACCCTGATTTTACAAAATTAGAGAATACATATTTACATATAAATATGTAAATATAAATATATATATATATATATATATATATATATACACACATATATATATATACACACATATATATATATATATATATACATATATATATATATATACACACATATCCATCCATCCATTTTCTGCCGCTTATCAGGGGCCATGTCACGGTGGTAGCAGGCTAAGCAAGGTAGTCCAGATGTCCCTCTCCCCAGCAACATTTTCCAGCTCCCCCTGGGGGATTCTGAGGCGTTCCCAAGCCAGATGAGACATATAATCTCTCCAGTGTGTTCTGGGTCTACCCCGGGGTTCCAGTTGGACCTTATTTTGGCCTCTTGTATCCGCGATCTCATTCTTTCGGTCACGATCTAAAGCTCATGACCATAAGTGAGGGTTGGAATGTAGATCGACTGGTAAATGGTGGGACAGCATTGTATAAACTATAGACCAGGACAAAAACTGTATCTTAGCTGCCGTTGCTATGGGACCCTGGATGTCAGATGCTGGAATCTGTTATACTCCTTTCAGACCAACACAGTGAAATAGGAAAAAACCCACATCTGTGGTTGATCTGAATGGGGCAACACGCATCATCCAAAAAGGTTTCTTGACCCTCATCCCAACCAGGATTGAACGTGAGTTGGACACAGCTAACGTTACTTTGCAAACTTTGTTAACGTTTAACAAAGGAAAAGATAGAGAGTGACTAAGAGAAAATATACTGAAGCTGAAACTCAAACCTTGTTGTTTAGTTACTTTACGTAATCTAATTCTGTGTAACTTTGTAGCTCTGTGGTTTAGCAGACTTTTGTACTGAGCTACAGTTGCAGACTGAAGTCTCTTTGAACATTGATGCTCAGGGATTAACTTGTGAAAGCGCTCTCAACTGAATCAGGTCAAACCCGGGCTGAACACATCATACCCGGGTTTGTATGAAAGGAGCATAAACCTTGTATGGCTTGTAAACAGGCAGCGTTTGATTATGCTGCTTCAAAAGCTTGAAAGAATAACTTGACATTTAGAGATTTATTTTGGGTTTTTTCTTGTGGGAATTAAAGGGACAGTTCACTCAAGATAATCCACAGACCTTGTTGTGAGCAGTTTCATGTAGGAACTATCGGTAGAAAGCAAATAGTTCCTACATAAAACTGCTTACAACAAATCTGTGGATTATCTTCAGTAACCGGGTCATGATTTCTGGAAAGAGACGTTGCTGTTGAGTTTTTCAAATGTATTTTGGCGCTGTGAGCACCACAAGCCGAGTGCCATCTAGTCCCATTATCAAATTAATTAAAAAAGACAGGCATCTCTGCGGCCGATATCTCCAAAACTCAGCAACTCACACGAAAACAATCTAGATGGATAAATAGCACTACAGGTAAGCGGAACAATATGTGTTTTGGATTTTCAGGTGAGCTGTCCCTTTAATGTTCAAGGTTTCCCCCAAAATGGCATGTTGGGTTTTTCATTCTTCAAACGGAGACACACTGCTAGTCGCAAGGTAAACTGAGTAACAAACAAAAAGAAAGTCACTAAAATTCAAACTGTAATGATCTCCTTTTAACAGACGTGTGAGCATTGAAAATGATTATTATCATTCAAACATATATTTAGCAGAATGACAATTTTACTTGATAAAACTGAGTACATGGCTTGAAAAAAAAATCTTTTGTCAGTATTATTAAAACTATATGTTTGTATTTTGTCTCTACAAGTTGATTTTCATGGTGAATGCAAGTGAAAGGAAAGCCCACAAGGTAGAAAAAGCTCATTCAAAAATCTCAATAAATGTTTATCTCCCTAAAAAAAGAAAATGCGTATGGTTTGACGCAAATGGGCTACAAAATGCAAAAATCCTGGCGTGGCCTTTTAAGAAATACTGGTGGAAAACATGTAACATTCTTCTAACACTCTAAATGCATTTTTCTTACATTAAAACTGGTGTATTGATTTTGGTTTATTAGGCCTTTAAGAATGAATCATGACTATATCAAAGGGCTGAGGCACTGTGCCCATGTGGATACTATGATGTAATAGTTTCATTAGATATGCACACTGTAGTACTGAGGTCTTTTTACATGAATATTCAATATTCACAGTCACTCTTGAAAATGACTCCTACTACAAACAAATTCCTCATCAATGGTCAACTGTATATACTTTAATAGCAGCAGGCATTTTGTAACATATACAGTATTACTATAAAAGGCAGTAGCACAGTACTGCTCCATACTGTACAGTACAGGTTTTTGCAACAAATGATTGCATAAATTCTGTTTTCTATACACTCCAAGCACTTCCTCATTAGCCAAGCAATACTATATCCCAAGACATGGACCGCAATTTGTGACATGTGGTTCTGATAACACGTAGGGATTAGTTATGTGAGTTAAATGGGGCGTATGTGCATGCTAATGTAATGCTCTCCAGCTGTGATGGCATCATCTTCATCCACAGTAACTGAGAGTCAGACGTTTTGTTAAGAGGGACCAAATTATTGGGGCCCAAAACACACATTTCTCAGAGAGAGATTTTTTTTTGTGAATTTCATTGGCTTTTAACATCCCCTTTGAATCATTTATAGTCAGAAGCATTATTGAACAACTAAAAACCAAATTTTCAGTTCTTGTCCAGGACCCTGTCATTTTTGACCAGAGAACCACATATAACCAATGTTGTGCTCTATAGGTTAAAGGAGAATGCACAAGAGAAACACAAATATTTTGCAGGCAACTGGGTCTGCATCTCTGATCAGTTACTGATCACTCATAGCCGTCCCCGACAGACAGAAAGAGGACAACCAGAATTTAAGGCTGTTTTTAAACCTGTGATGTCACACTCGGCTCCTAAAAATGAATTTGGAAAAAACACGAGAGACCTGTTAATGACTCTCTGCTGGAACATTTTTATTGGATGTAAAAAATGATGACAAATAATATAAAAGAACTAAACCTGTCTCTCATTTACTGTTGGTTTGAAACACAGCTCCCAAATAATGATTGACCGCCCCACATAATGAGAATAACTTCTGTGTTCTTCAATAAAGATGATTTGCCTTTGTCATTGACTAAATTATTGATGCTGTAAGAATATACTTGATGGTGAGACATGCTGTCCTGATATCTACTTCATTATAATCTTCTAAAGGCAGTGGTGAAAACACAATGCTAACAGCAGTCCATCAACATTATCGTTCTTTTTGGTTGAGCCTGGTTCCTGAGTCTGAAGCTTTACAGTCCTCCTGACGATGGGTGCAGTGTCGTGTTCTGTGATCCTGGTTATTTGGTTCCGTTGCCACCGAGGCGGTTACCATGTCTGCAGTGGCAAGGGATTCCCCTCAAATGATGGGCGAGGCAGCAGACACACCCCGCTGCCCAGTGCTGCAGAGAGACTGGCTGGGTGAGGGGCAGCTCTCTCTGACTCGGCATAAATCGGAAGGGGTGGAGCCGGGCCCCCTCTGGCATTACCACTACAGCCTGGTCCTAGAGAGCAGCACACAGCGTGGCCTTTAAACAGGCTGACAGCTTACTTGTTGACTCTTGGAGTTGAAGCTGATGTAGAACAAGTAGCTTCCACTAATCTTGCTTACTCCACTATTAAACACAACCACTGCCCTATACAGCCTGGGCTCACACTGAGGCTGCTGCAAGTAGGAGTGGCCTTGTAATAATAATCAAAGCAAACAGATACAACTCTTAGAAAACACAAGATAAGTAATTCTATGATCATTTTTAGAGGAAAATTATAGAAATATGACACCAAAACTACTAGCCTCTGAATAAAAAAGTAAAATAGATAGTAAAGGCTTCTAGAAATGTATATATTATCTCTAGACGTCACTATTAGTAACCAGAGGCACAATATGAACTCCTGCACAGATATTATTGCCATTCTTTTAAATAAAGGAGAGTGGGCCTTCTCACACAGCACAACATGCCTTGACGTCTCCTGCCAATCTGTCCATTCCTCTATTATCTTATTAGTATCCAGACAGCACTGACAGAGAGAGATGCAGCCTTTGTGAAGCTGTGATAAAACGCTGCCTACGAAATGGTGCACTACGGGTGGGCCTGTGCTGCATCTTGGCAGATGCTGCGGCACGCCTCTGTGTGGGAACCTGCTGTAAGAGGTCGAGGACGCAGGGATGCGGTTGCTACACGGCATCGATTAACACAGGCGGCCCGTCATGCTACAGGTTGCATACAGAAACGACCATTTGCTGCAATATGACATCTACGGAGCCATCTGGAAAGCTGTCCGTCCACCAACACCCACGTCTGGACGGCGAACGCTTCGGATTTTGTGCGCTGCTTCTGCGCAAATCGATTGCGATCAACCTTCAGCCAACATTGCGCCAAATGTGCAGCAATAAGAGGGACGCTGGCTGTTTTTTTTTTTTTTCTCCACATCAAAGCTAAAGAAAAGTGCCATTCCACACTACATGGATGGCTCATTATTTCGTGCTCAGCAGCATGTAACGTTAAACCGGAACCCGAGCATCAGCGCAGCCTACGATGTCACTCTCATCATCATGGTACCACCTAGCTCGTCCTGTGCTCCGCCAGTATGCGCATCTTTCGACGGGATCATTTTGACACTCTTTCGTTATTAAGCCCGCATTTGATCCAGACAGACGATTAACTTAACGTCTTATCGTTGTGCTGTGCTTTAATGCCCCTCGGTTCGTTTCCAACCAAGCAGCCTGGCCGCTTTTAAAGTAGCCTGGCGAAAGGCACCGCCCCAAGATCAAACAGTCCGCATTTCAGACTGCCACAGTCCACCGCAGCACACCGCCAACAAAACCCTTTCATTTACTCTAAATTAATGCTTATAACTGAACCTCATCATATCAAAACGATGTCACTAATACCTCTGAAATGTATGGAAATGGGTGAAATGTGACCGTAGGCTTTACAGGCCTTACAGTCCTGTTCAAAATGATGTTACCCAAATCTTATTATAACAGCCCTACACCATGCTCACACTTAGGTCTTTCTCACGAATGTAGTCTTTAATCATAAGTTTCATACACCAATTTTGTCTGGCTTGTCCGTTTAAGCCAAAATGTGCTCTAACACAGCGGCTCAGTCCCCCGTCTGCGCATTACTGCCCCTAATGCTAGGTTAGCTAGCTTTCACACATTTCTCACACATACACACATATCGACGAGGCTGTTTCTAATAGAAATGATTGAAAAGAGAAAGGTTAATTACAGAGGAAGCCAACTTACCGATTTCATGGCAGCTGCCATATCATCATACCTCTCTGCCTGCTCGGCCAGCCTGGCTTTCTGCACCAGTTGCTCGCGGTCTACCATTTTAGATGTGTGTGTTGCTGCCCTGTGTGTTTCGGAGCTAAAAATCGTAATATGAATGTGTTAATGCAGAGTAACGGTACCGGCTCCTCTCGCTGCAGCTGCTGCCTGCTGTCTGTGTGCCTGCCGACGGGACACCCCTCCCCCTCCGAGCACTTTCCCCTCGATTGTGTCACCACCCAAAAAGGCGTGTCTTCACGGAGTGATGTAACGACCCAGGCAGTCCAGAGAAAATGACAGCACAGCCTGCTGCCCTTCAGTCAGGCAGTGTAGGGTTTGTTATAGAGTATCTTTGGTGTAGACTTCACATATCCATGGAAAAGGAGGTGTTTCTTATAGAGTGGTGACATGGTGGCATTGGGTTATGGAGCAAGTACAGCACTCACATGCCAAATGCAAAGCTTGGTTACCGATCAGGCAAATGCCAGCTGCCCTGGTCCCCAGACCCCCATGGGCCACTCCTAAGGCCTGACGTTGACTTTAGGATGCACCACTGAAGCACAATACCAAGTGACTTGATAAGGGTCTAGCTGATCTGTCTTGAAGAGGGGCCTTGTGTCAAAATCTGGCCTTCATTATGCAGCTGATATAATGTTTGCATTGTTGATAATCCTTTATTAGCGTGTTATCCACACACCAAACCTTGTAATGCAATATTACAGCATTGGAATACTGGAAGCAATGCTAAGAGAGAGGGAGGAACAGGGCGTTGATAGGAGCCCAGCAGCTCATTTCTACCTGGGGGGGGCCAAGAAGACCTGCCATTTCCATGTAGCCCAACCTGTAATAATAAGAATGTATGGCACAAGATAATGTTCTCATAATATATCTTGCACCGACAAGATGCTATGTTGTAGAATATAAAATCATGCTTCCAGGAGATACACAAAGGCTCTTTTTGTGTAGCTTTAAACAATGTGAAACTTCTTGACAGCAGTGAGCCCGGAGAGGCCGTACGTGCAACTACAGGATGCCAAATGTTCAATGTTTCTAACCGGTAATATAATAATATAAGAATACATGTTTTACGTATTATTTCTGTGATAATGTAATCAAATAATCAATGAAACAGATTTCCTGTCCTCAGGTCTGACTGGCTGAGTCACCTTCAACGCCTGTGTAGCTGATAATGAAAAGACACACCTGTGACCACAGAGCTATTATTATCATCATCATCGTTATTATTATTATTATTATTAAAAGTTAAAGATTTAGAACATATCATAACAGTTGCACTTTTTATTTTTAAACAGTGGAGTATTAGAGCTGTATTTTTAATATTGTGAAGTAATTTTTTTAGAATGTATAAACTGAATACGGTTTGTTCTCATGTAATCGCATGCAATATAAAGTGTTTGTGAAACCACCTTTGTAACCATGGCTATGCCATTTGCTAATATTCCTGGTGATTGTAGTGACTGTAGATATGAAACAGGCTCATAATGCTGATATGCTGAGTCATTTTATCATGAGTCATCAAACACGCCCTCTTATACAGGCCATTTTATTTCCCAGTCCGTGTAGAAACTGGATGTTTCTGAAATTGATAAATCAGCTCCAACATTGCTCTTGATCCTCCCAGACTATGGAAAGCCATTTTAGCTTCTTGTTTTCTGTTTACCACATTCATACAGCTATCTGTAATTCATTTATGAGTCAAAATGCCAACTTAAAATATTGTATCTTTTATTGTATTTTACTTATGAAAATGTTAATTCAAGATGCTGAATCAATCAAGTATGATTTGACTAATAAGACTAAAGTTACCTTTTGCCATCAGAGTGTATGAAACCTCCAATTACAGATATCTGCAGTTCAGCATTGACTGTCTGTGAATGCCAAATATCTCCATTTAAATTATGACTTGTCATAAGTCAAATTCAAGATACTGTCTCCAGCTTAACATATCCTTAATTTCCGAGATCATAATCTTTTTTATCTAAAACTCCACTTTTTTTTTACAATAATTTACTAAAATATTGATATATTTCTGTATTTATTCCTTATAATATCTTAAACTGAAATTATTACTTTTTTTATTACTATTATTACAAAAATAAAATCAAGAAATTTTAAATTTGTTTAAAGTCTATTACACAGAAGTAATTGGTATTTTAAAAAGGAATTTTTAAATCCAAGATCATCCAGTCTGTTGTTGTTGTGAGTTTCAGGAGATATAAAATGTGCTAAATTCTCAGCAGTTTCTTGGGCAGCTGTCAGTCAAATGTAGCTTTAGTTCACTACAAATTCCTTTATATTCAGCTCATTCCTATTCTTCAAAATGTTCCTTCTACTTTTGACAAAATGCAATATAACAATGCATATGGTTTCTCCAGAATAGGTAATCAGCACAGTCGTAGTGCTCTGACATCACCAACTGAGTGGAGTCTGAGTGGACAGAGGAATGAAATTTCAGCTAGGTCACATTCTTCCTCTTAAAGCAAAGTTGAATTCACTACCAATAAAACGCACCCTTGCTCATTTCAACACACTCTGACTGACCGTTAGCTGATTGGGGCTAATGTTAGCTAATGACATTAGGTCGATACTGCTGTATAACTGACTTACTGAGCCAGTTTGCTGGCTTTATTCTCTACTTTTGCTACTATTACACTACATTTTAGCATTTATCATTATCCTGTAATTGTGTGCACTGTTAGCTACATAGTATCAGTATTAATGTTATGCTATTGTCCAATGTGGGTGCAGTCAGATAGCTTAATTTTATTAATTATATGGCAGTTGGCTTATTTAATTTGAGAATTACATATCAACAAAATGATGTTAGCAATATTGTTCTTTTTCTTCTTTACATTGATTGACTAAGCTAACATCACGCATTAGCTCAACAATTAGCTTGTTGCCATTAGCTACAAATCGTAAATGACTCCTGGAAGGAAATGAGCTGGCTTAAAATGTAGAAGAAGGTGTAAAACCTGCTGTAAAACAAACTCTAAATCTCACTCTCTCTCCTGTAAATGAAGACATCTTGTTTTGCCGGTGGTGCATTCCCAAAAATCCTCTCCTTTGTGCAAATTCAAATGATAGAGTCACCATATTTGCACGTGCCATCACAGAAGAATAAAAAGTTAAAGCGATGCACATGTTTAGGACAATGACAAATGCAGATACTGTTTTAAACATCATCTCTGTTTTTAAACCAAAAATATATTATATACCAAAAAATAAGAACATTTATTTTGTCACATGTAAATGATTATTAGTTACATTTATTTATATGATGGTTTACAGAACACAAGTAACACATAATTTATTTGTAGATGGAGAGATACTATATATTCACAAGATATAACACAATTGTTTATGGATGTTTCTGTTTTCTTGCATTCTTGTGGTTTGTAGTATATCATTTTTTCCCATTTATATTTCTGTTTGTTTTATCATACATATTTGCGACTTTTGGAGCTGAAGTCCACAAAAATCCTTTTATCCACATAATTAATAATTGATGGACTTCCTCCAGTATACCTTATCTAATCGTCAAAGAATCACATGTACAGAAAATATTTTAACATTTTGGGGCAAAAAAGAGAGAGACAGACAGTTAAAAGCTTTGTTTTTCTTTGTTTATCAAATTTTAAAAAACTGTGTACACTGCATTTTATGTCATATTTATTTATAAAGTGCTTAATAGGCATAGATAGTTTATAGTTTGTAATCGTATACTGTCATATTAGTTATTTTGTATGTTGTTGGTGGTGGAGTATTCCTTCAGCAATGTGAAAGCTGTTATTTACATAATGTATACAAGTCCCAGGTTGCTACGCCCACTTCCTACCCATGGTGGAGATGGGAATGTGGTTCTGCTGAAATCACGACAGTGAGCAGGTGACGCCAGCATCTTCAGAGTGGTCACAGTTGTGCACATTCCAGGATATATGGGAGCACTTCTGCAGGGAGGCCTCCGTACCGCTGCACTTGAGATTGTCCAGCAGGATTGTTCCTGTGCCAGGCCCGAAGAAAGCCTCTCCCCGAGCCGCCGTGGCCTCTCCACAGCCCAGCTGGCGACACACAACCTGAGCGTCAGGGAGGTCCCAAGCATCATCGCACACTGTGCCCCATCCAGAATTTGCAAACATCTCTACCCGACCCTCACATTGATGCTGGCCACCCACCAATCTCACCATTCCTACAAAAACAAAGAAGATTAACATAAATTCAGTCTTATGTGTTTTTAATAACCAGTCTAGGGGAAGTGGGTTGATTTTGTGCTGGCTGAAGATATATTTAACCTACCTTCAGAGGGTTGTGTGGTGGTGGCAGGTATCCTTTCTGTTACTCTAAAGTCACGTCCATTTGCAATGTAGTATTCAAAAGCTAAGGGTAGCAGAGGAAAGCAGAAAAAACAGTGATGCTTCTGGGTCCTGGGCATACTCAGAAAATATCAGGTCATAAAAGCAATAGCAAGGCTCTCTTGTAATTACTGTAGTTATCAATATAGGAAGCATCTTGCTTGGCTCCTTTAAAGCCACAATACAGAGACACGCTCTGTAGCAAATTTCAACATCAACTGTTTGAAAAATATGATTTTGCACAGATTTTGATGCTTATTGTCATGCATAGATTACGTCCCCTTTGCTAATTCTAACTACCTGCTGAAGGAAGAATTAGAGACAACTGATTAAAAACTGCTGCCTTTAGAAAACAAACGTATAATCATATTTTCCGATTAACCGGAAACCAAGGGTGTGCTAGTAAAGGGGAGTCTGTATGTGCTTTTGATTTAGCCTCAAAGAAGTGAAATTTGGCCTGGAGGCATGCAGTGATGCTGATGTGCCTTGACTCATCCACTGTATTTTTCATGCTCTCTGGGCTGTCTCCTCCTCAGAGTACTACAGTCATGCATTGCAAAAGCCCAGCTCAGCAGGGCAGGCACAGATGACTGGATGAAAAGGAAGTATGAGCTTTCAGTGGATTTGATGACTTAACATAGATGTTTGTGATACAGTCATTCCCTATGTTCAGTATTGTATATGTGCATGTCATAAATGTATGCCTAATGGAGCCTGCTTTAGCCCCACAGGATGTTAGAGAAGTCCAGTCAGGTCTTACGTGCACAGATAACTCCAGCATCCTCGTGATGGCCACAGTTGTGCTGACCCCAGCCCAGGTGGAAGCACTGGGACAGCTCCACTTCAAAGCCGCTACATTCCACATTGTCCAGCAGGATTGGACCCAAACCGTAGCCGAAGTAGGCCTGGGTCTTGGCCGCAATAGCTGGGCCACAGCCAAGCTGCCTACACACCACGTTGGCGTTGGGCATGTCCCAGTCATCATCACACACCGTCCCCCAAACATTTTTGTAGAGGACCTCTACGCGTCCCTGACAGCTACTGTTACCATTCATCACACGAATTGCTGGTTTGCCTGCACAGGAATAAATAGACAGGTACATCATTGCAATTTTAGAGTAGAAGTGTGTTTTCTGATATAATCTATGTGGCTAATAATTGCATTAAAGGCTATAATATTCACAGGTCAGTCCAATATTAAAACATCCAGTATTTGTGTTTATAAAGCAGGAAGCAGTTTAATATTGTTACCTTTTGTCTGGGCAGTTGTGGTGACAGTCGTTGTACTTGGTGGCTTGGTGACTGGAACTTTATCTGTTTCTGTAGGGAAGATATAATACATGACAAAATTACTTGATGGCTCAATACATCAGACTACCTGTTTATAATGATCATGGTGAGGTTAGTCTGTTGCATACTTTCGCCACCATGTTTTGTGCATGGTGTAACACATTTAAAGACAATGGGGGAGAAATGGCTCTCCCTGTTGGCCATTTGGCAAAAGTGCACATTTCATTTTTACTGTGGACAAAAATCCAGCAAAACCAATTGGACATGTTGATGCAAAGGAGTAATAATCAGTGAGTGCTTGCTTGCTTACAGATACACATCTACTGTATAATATGTGTGTATACCTTCAGTTTTATATGTTCCCCAGAGCGCTCTCTGGTTTACTGTTGCCGGCGGAGGTATAGTAGAGGATCCTGAAGTGGGTAGAAATGGAAATGAAATAGTTTTTATATGTACAGTAACAACTTCTGCTATTACTATTTCTACTAATACTGCTACTGCTTGTTACTAACACAGATACCAATACTATTCTACTGCCATTGTGAACTCTTCTCATCCTCCTTATTCAATATCACCCTGAGAATCAACAAATTACCCTAAGATTACAGCTTATCTTATATATATCTCAACATTATTAACTGACTTATTCTCTAAATACCGTCAAACTAAATATTTCCACCATAAGCTCACAGTAAATAGTCACTATAATAAATGGTTGCCATGCAGTTTCTAGCCATGCTAGTGGCATAGCTTTAGGGATGGTAATGTTGCTCTGTCGGTCGGTCCACCACTTTGATTCAGTCTGAAATATATCACCTATTCAGTGGATTGCCATGAAATTTTGTACAAATATTCATGGTCCCCAGATGATGAATCCTACTGACTTTGGTGCTCCACTGACTTTTCCTCTACCACTCCATGAGGTTCACATTTGTGGTTTTAAGTGAAATTTCTCAGCAACTATTAGATAGATTGTCATGAAATTTGGTGCAGACATTAGGAGGAATTTTGGTCGGGTAAAAATTTAACTTCGTCCTATACTTTGATTTCTGACCAAATACTTTCAAAACTAAATACATTCCCATCAGACTCAGCTGTACTTTGGGTTTATTGCTAATTAGCAAATGTTAGCATGCTAACATGCTAAACTATGATTGTGAACATGGTAAACATTATACCTGCTAAACATCATGTCTACAGCATGTTAGTATTGTTATTGTGAGCATGTTAGCATGTTGACATTAATAAGTACAACCTGACTACTACTGAGCTACTTGCATGGCTGTAGGCTTTTAGTCTAGTTTAGTTATTTGTTTGAATAATAATAATAATAATTGTTTCTGCTTTACATCTGTACAACTTGTGTTAATGCATATTCCATAAAGCAGTGTACCAGTGCAGGTGACCCCAGCATCCTCATGATGGCCACAGTTGTGTTTGCCCCAGCCCAGGCTTTTGCATCTAGTCAGGTCCTGTTCAGTGCCGTAGCAGTTGACGTTGTCCAGAAGAACCAGGCCGGTTCCATAGCCAAAGTAGGAGTTGGTGTGTGCATAGACAGCAGTACCGCAGCCTATCTGCTGGCACACCACCCGGGCATTGTTGAGGACCCAGTCATCATCGCACACTGTTCCCCAGTTTCCCTGGTAGTAGATCTCCACCCGGCCCTGGCAGGTGTTCTGTCCATTCGCCAGACGGATGGTGCCATCTCCTAAACCAAGAGGGAGGGATTTACAGGGACTGATGTTGAACACAACTGTAGATTTTTACTAGAATCTATATTAATGTCAAATTTAATATGTGCTGATTTGGGGGTATCAGAGGAAACTGTAACTGCTAGGATTTGTGCATGAGACAGAGGAAATGAGGGTGGGCCCTATACAAGACATACTGTGGCTCCAGAAAAACAAAACTGAAGCAGGTCTTAAGATGAACATCTGATATTGCACTAAGCATAGATGTTATCATCTTATGCCTCGGCCCAGACAAAAACACACCTTTAACAGAGACAATAGACTGTGTTCATCATTTAAAAATGCTCTTTACCTGAAAGGAAGCCATGAATCTGGATGACTTCACTGCATTCCCAGTGGGTTTTAAGGCCACCAGAGAATTAGCTAGATACGTCACTCAACTAAATTTGATTCTGTTCTAGTCTCTCATGGTCCTTTTGGGAATTAAGGGAAAAAACAGCAGACCGACCACAACAAAGGCAAACCCAGCAAACAATAAGGACGGCCTGGAATTCAAGTGGCCTTTTCCAGGTGTATTGTACGGTTTCCCTGAAAATGTCCAAAAGATACTTTCCATTGAACTGAAAAGTCTTTGATGCTGTGTCACATTTGGTTGCAAAACTGAAATAATATGTCCCTTCAATTAAATTTATGTTTTTTTAATAAACCTATTTTTTAAATGAGCCTGACTGCGTGAGTTCATTTCATGAGGATTCCTGCATTTTGGACCCACACAATGGCAAAATAAGCCATCATTATTTAATGAAACCTGCCCTTGCATTTTGTAGTGACATCTGGCATGCCACCTGTCTGCTAGATTTAGGCGTGTGTGTTTTTGATTTTGATCCTAGAGCATAAAAAAGCATCTAATCAAACACAGAGAAAGGCTGGCCTGAAGTTTAATTCCTCTGAATATACAACATATTTTCTAAGTAGGCCTATCATCCACAGTCAAGAAAGTTGACTGTGGATACTGGTGGTATGATTCCATTTTTGGAGGTGGACGACTAATTTCATCAGTTGCCCAGATTAATGCCACATAAAGGTGTGGTTTGTGTTTTTCAAAGTGCATGTCTGATGCAGGGTCAAATGCTCAGACCTGCAAAAACAGATTTGTTTGGCCACTTGGGGGCAGTGCAAACAAGCTGTGAAAAAAAGCACTGACATATCACCTATTAAAGTGGTATGGTTACTGTGTTAGCAAACAGTTGTTTATTTACACATCCAGCAGAAACGGAGCATTAGCATTAGCATTAATTTTGAAGCATGTTTCTGGCCACCTGATGAATGAAGTCCAATTTTTGCTTTACTTTTAACTCTGTTTTGGTCTCCACTAACTCATGAGGGAAACATATGGCTTTTTAACCGCTGAATGCTCAGAGAGTGAACCAAAACTGCCCGCAACGGGCAGTGGAACCAAAACAATGAGATAAAAGATGCTATAAAGCTCCATAGAGCTGAGGGGAACTGCTGTTTCGGGTGAAATTTCTCTGTGGGTTTATCACTACTGTACAAGCGACACCTCACACATACAAGAAGTTATGTGATCCACTGTTACCTACCTGGGGTTGTAGTTATACACATCTTGTTTACATAAGTATTAATTTTACACATAGTTCCTAGTTTATTATCTCAAAATTATCTTAGTTGTTCCTGGATTTTGGCCATTTGCTTTTATGCTTTTAAAAAAAAAGACAAATTCATCCCTGTGACGTTTCAGGTTGGCAGAAGACCATTCTCATTTAGATAAAAGCAGGGAGCACTTACGTAAACCGGAGTTCTCCTGGGGCGGTGTGGTGCGATCCTCAAAACCTTTTGCCCCCACCACTGCTGATTCTAGCAGCAAAATGAAAAGGAAGCAGGAATTTTAGTCACTTTGTCCTCTTTTCTTTCCAGGTTTATACATGAAGAGATGATTCACCACTACTACTGCCAACTCAAAGTTGTATAAAGGCTTTACCTCTGCAGGTAACACCCACATCCTCATAGTGGTAACAGTTGTGGACACCCCAGCCCAGACTACGGCACTGGCTAAGGTCTGTTTCGCTTCCTCTGCAGTCCACATTATCCAGCAGGATGAGCCCTGTGCCTTGTCCAAACTGAGAGCTGCTGCCCACCGCCACAGCCACACCGCAGCCCAGCTGCCTACACACCACGTTGGCATCCACCATGTCCCAGTCGTCGTCACACACTGTGCCCCACGAGTCATTGTAGCGCACCTCCACTCTACCCTCACACCTGTTACGTCCATTCACCAGTTGTACTTTGGAAAGATAAGCAGACAATTTCTGTCAGGGCTTCTCTCTGTCAGATTCATTTTGCCATCAGTGTTTCATCACAACTCCATTCTCTGTTTTTGAGTGAGATGAGGAAGTTCAGGTTGTTGGGTTATGATTGTGCTACCTCACTGAAAAATCTGAGGACCATAAAACCTCTACTGTCTGAGGGACGTTTTAACAACATGTTAATATTTGGGGGGAAAAAAGAGAAGATGAAGACAGACTAGCATGGCTGTAATGTAATGACAGTTAATAGCAAGAAAAAATCCTTCTGGACACAATAAGCCACATGACTCCTTGGAAGTGAGTGAGGTGGATGCAGGAGGGTGGAAGGTTACATAGCAAATAAGTGGGGATTAGGGAAACAGAGAGCTGGGAAAGTGACCTTGTTTAAAAAGCCCCAGGCATTGATCTACCTTCTGTACTCTCTTTCACTGACACATAGCATGGCCTGGATGCAGACATATGTGACTGAGTGTCTGGGCAGGTGCGGAGGTGGAGGTAGCTGTACAGCTCATGCTTACCTTGGTACTGCGTCCTCACTGGGGTTTGCACGTCATTGGCTGAAACAGGAGGGAGGAGGGGATATGGGAGCGCGAGAGAGAGAGTATGGTCAAATTATTTGTTGAAAGGAGGCTCTTGGCCTTCCATAGTTACTGTACTCTATATCTACTATATCTATTTTCCTGTAACACTAGACACAGACTGAAACCACAACAGGAGGCCTGTTCAGACCATGAACTGCACCAGCCACAACAGAAATATGTTAGCCTGTTCTTTTAATTTGGGTTTTTAGCCATGTTAACAGCATGGAAAATAAGGGAAAGTCAACAATTATTGGATGGATTGCCATTAAATTTTGTACATACATTCATGGTCCTCAGAGGATGAATCCTACTAAATTTGGTGATCCCATGACTTTTCCTCTAGCGCCAACATTGGGTCAA
This sequence comes from Siniperca chuatsi, assembly GCF_020085105.1. Lineage (NCBI taxonomy): Eukaryota > Metazoa > Chordata > Actinopteri > Centrarchiformes > Sinipercidae > Siniperca > Siniperca chuatsi. The sequence continues at coordinate 6,623,483 of NC_058055.1, forward strand.
AATTGAAATTTGCCCAATACTGGTTTATGACCAGATAACTGAAAAGCTAATTACATTCACATCAGCCTCAGCTGTACTTTGTGTCCTAATTAACATATGTTAGTATGCTAACACTCTGAAACAAGATGGTGAACATGGTAAACATTAAACCTGCTAAACATCACCATGTTAGCATTGTCACTGTGAGCATGTTAGCATGTTGGCATTAGCATTTAGCTCAAACCATTGCTGTGCCTAAGTACAGCCTCACAGAGCTAGCATGGTCATCACACAGTTCTTATTCTAAGGAGGACCAGAAAGGTAAAATGTGATTAACTTAAATATTACTTACTGGATACAGCCCGTCTGTTTATTTTCACGTCTCCTGAAATTTTAATACAAAAAAATATTAGTAAGGCACACATTTGGATATCATATCTGCTGCAAGAGGAAAAAAAACAATAAGCTGGTGTCAGCACATTTGAATAAATTGCTCTCTATATATTTGTTGGTACATAACGTCCAGTGAGTGGAATTGATCCTGGCTCCCTTCAAAATAACTGCAGGGCTTATAGCCAGCTATCACTGGTAAACACAGGGCAGTGGAAACAAAAGCACTCGTCGACAGGGAGTTCACTTGCAGGTACACCCAGTTCTTGAGCATGATTAACGCCCCAAATGTGTGGTTAAGCACTGACACACAAGAAACATCTCATGTGTCACATTCTGTTTCAGTTCATGGCAGTAGTTCCTTGGAACCAATTTTTCTAATATGAAATGTAGCATCTCAAAATGAATTTACCATAGTCTATAGACTGGAATGACCAGCAAAATGCTGAGGGCCCATACTTAAAAACTACTGATCGAAAGGGCCATCATATTATATATATGTATATATATATATATATATATATATATATTACAGTAGCAGACAATAGCTTTCGATAAAGTTTGTGAATCAGTTTCAGTCTTCATTCAACCAACCTCTGGTCCTGAGCCAGAGTATGAAAAATGACCCCTTATGGAAATTATATACTTTAATGAGCTGTTCTATTTGACACTTGCCATTGAGAACCTGAAACAAGTGCATCAAACTTTTAAGGCCTATTACTTTTCCATATATATTTCATATTGGTCCCTTGAACAAAGAGATTGCACCACAAATGTCACTGAAGAAGTCTTTCAGCCATTAAAAAATGTTACATAATGTTATTACTGAAGGCCTTTAGTTTAAACTGTATTTCAGATTGTGGTTACTCTAATATCTGCTACCGCTTTACTAAATTAGTGTTTGTCAATATTTCTCAAAAATGGACCCAAATATAAAAAAATACATTAAAAAAACACTTTTTTTCCTGATGACAAAGCAGAAGGTGAACTCCTAATAGTCCACTGTAGTTTTTGGACAAATCCAACATGGCACCCCTGGCCCCAACCCCAAACCACATACTCACCGAGTCGCAGCAGCACACTGACGGCCACCAAGACTAGGGATCCCAGCAGGGACACCAGGAGCCAGACGGCCGGGTTCCAGCACCTACACTCGCTCTCCACCACACGCTGGCCTCGCATGGCTGCCTGACTGACCATCCGCCTGCAACACACACATTCACACACTATAAGTCTCTCTCATCAAGCTTCCAGAAGTCCTGAGCTATATGTGAGCACACCTCTAAATGTAGCAAACTAGGGTGTAGTAGACACTTTTCTACTACTACAAAAACAATCACTATTTGTTTGTCCTGGTTCAGAGTAGCCTAATTATAGTATTGGATTGTTTTCTCTGATGGAGCCTGCAGCTATTGGTATTGTGCTGTAGTATTGATGGTAGTCTGAGGTCAGGCATGGGAAATGTGCAGCTCAAAAAGAAATTGTTTCCAGAGATCATGTGATGCACATCACTCCCTATGGACATGAAAGAGCTATAAGGAAGTTTTCACGGCATACAAATGCTTCTCGGAGCAAACCAGGAATAGATTATGAATATAAAGTCAGCCCAGTTCCCCAGACATGGGCATGTGCCACCGAAAAGTGCTGCTGTTGCCAATAAAACACTGGGAACACAGAGTCAAGTTACTATTCTGTTTTGTAAGCACAAAATGGCCACCGTGTACCAACTTGGCAGCACCAACCTGGCAGGTAACAGAGAAGAATCGGGGTGAGGTCTGTTACACTGATGATCAGAGCTGAGGAAGTTTAATTTCCAGGCTTCCCAGCATCATCAACAGCTGGGGAAGGCTTGTGTTACAGACAGAGGCAGGCACCTGTGGCGTGGTTTTCGATACTCAAGGGGATTTTCCTTCTGACAGAGAGTATTGGGATTCACTGACAATCACTCAATAATCAGAGTTAGATAGTAGCTACTATGGTCAGACATTGAATACCCTGCATTCTTTTCAAGTGAGAAACTGGGATGAAAAACATTTATCTAATACTCCAAGGGAATTCAAATACTGCAAGAAAATGCTGGTGTGAATGTAATGTGAGGATGTAATAAAAAAATAACCCATAAAAAACCCATACAATGTCACATATTTTAACACACACTGCCAAAAGAAAAAGCAATACAGTAAATTGTAAGATTTCTATGGGGAAGTTGGAATGACTAAATTTCAAATTTCACATATTCTTTTAGAGCAAATATCCCAGAAATGAATTGAAAAGTGTTTATTGGAAGCATGTTGTCATTAGGAGACCACAGTGTGTGGCTTGGCCTTGGGTTGTTTGTCTCTTCGCTGATGCAGAATTCCCCCTGACCTTACACAGGAATGTGTATTAGGGGATGATGAGGGGAGAATTTGATATTGGCCCCTCAAGATAGTGGACATTCCGAGCCCAGGGGGCACAAAAAGACATTTCTGCTTTCTGTGGTCCCCATCGTCAGGCATAAACGCTGCTTCCTGCAATCTGTCACTTGAACCCTCCAAAACGCTTAGGCACCTGATGACACTGCAGGGGCGCCTCTCGTCTCCTTGGAGAGCAGGAGGCAGGAAGGAGACAGGGGGATGTTAAAATCTTGAGCCACTGTGCTGTATACTTACAGTTATCTTCAGCTTGTGGAGGTAAATTTAACACATAACCTTTGTAGGGCCATTAGTGACAAGAAAACACTTAACAGCGGGCATAGCAACAACTCTGGACAGTGCAGTCTTCATCCAGGTCCAGTCCTTTTTTACTGGACTGGATTGTCTCAAAAGGTGCAGCGCAGTAGGCCAGAGGCCCACAGAGAGGTCATTGTACATCCAATTGGGAGGTGGGGATTTTAACACTAGCACAGCGCTCGAGAACCACGGCTGTCTCATTTGCAGACTGTACCAACAAACCACTCGAAACTCTGGGACAAATGGCTCAGTTATGAGGGATGAAAAATAATCTAGTCCCCAATGTTGTGTTTTTCAATACTCCATTCATAGTAGGATGTAGCGCAGATCCGCTGGGGAATAATGTTGCCTTTTGTGTCGGCTCTGCTTCCCCTCCCTTCTCACTTCCCTGTGCTGAGAAATAGCTGAAAGATCTCGGCCCCACAAAAATACCCCTTAATGTCTGAGATAAACCAGAGAATAATACTGTCAGTCTCTTTAACTGAGAGAATTTTGTGCCAGTTAAACAGAATTAATGCATTTGTCAGCATGTATGTCTGAACATAGCCTTTTATGAGCAATATCCTTTTTCTGCAGTCTATTTAGTTTTTTGTGGAATGTGACAAAAAATGACAGAAGAGAGACATCTTGTTTTTAAAAAAGTAAACAGGTTTGACATTGTATGATCATTGTATGATAAATATCTGCCTTGCAAAAACACTGTACAGTATGAACATTTTAATTAACCTCTGTCCCTTCACATTATGATGAATGTGCAGTTATAGCAAAAACAACTTAAATGACAGAGAAAAGCTAGATTTAAGGACATAACCATCCACTGATATGTCACAGAACCAGGTTCATGTTGAAATTGATCATGATAATCAAATAAAGCAAATGAATGAAGCAAAAACAACTCAGTATTTCATAGAAAATACATACCTGTTGTGAAAGTATTTATCTTCACCCACAATTAAAAAAACTAAATAAAAATAAAATAGATTTCCTCCCCCCCAAAAAAGCCCTAAAAAATGTCCTCAGAGCTCAAATAGCAGGCGGGTTAATTCCACAAGTCACAAAGAAAACACAGAAACTTTGTGTAGAAATGGAGGCAGGAAACTCAGAGTATCCAGCACTACTTGTTTAAGGTGTTTCATCTCCTTAACCCTGCTTGACTATAAGTACCTGGCTTCAGTGACAGAGATTACGTAAAACAATAAATACCAGACCATTGTATGTTAATATTCTAACGCCCTGTACCTGTCTATGCTTAAAAGAAGCAGGAGGGGCAAAAAAAAAAAAAAAGACAAAGACAATGAAAGCTAACCCTTCACTGGTACCCCTGCATCTCCTGTTTCAGGTAGTGCTCACAGAAGGTGCGGTCCTGCTCATCTCTGCACACACTCGCGGAGGGAGACAAGGCTGTGGCTCAGGTCCTGTGTGTGTGTGTGTGTGTGTGTGTGTGTGTGTGTGTGTGTGTGTGTGTGTGTGTGTGTGTGTGTGTGTGTGTGTGTGTGCATAGAACTGTCCCACACAGAGGTACTCTAGAGAGAAAAGACTGTGTGATTATGAGGCACTGAAAGTTATAAATCAGAATGTTGTACACAGTAATTCCTAGAGAGTTTTGAAGTTTTTAAAAATCTTCCGGTCCTTGTTTACTCCCACAGAAAACTGATGCCTGACAAATAATACTGGATCCAGCAGAGTGGAAGGAAAAGACAAGGAAAACCAAACATGAACATCTTGGCTGAGTGCTTAATAGTGCAGCTTCAAACAGCCATTTATCATCTTTGTCAAAAGACTCAAAATATGCTCAGTGGGGTCAGTATGGTACATTTGACCTTTAAAAGTTCCCACAGCACCTATAAAATCTTTCATCAGCTGAATGAACAATACACTGTCTTAAAGATTCTTATCATCTTCAAAAATTCTCTCTTTAATGTGTCCTTAATAAGCTTAATGTGTCTCAATGTGTAATATTTCAGACACACAAGATATTCTATAGTTCTTTCAATTGCATGTCTTCTTACAAGGAAAAACCTGGGGCCTCTCTGAATTGTGCAGCAGACTAATAACAATTGCTAACAAACACTAATCCTTCCTGAGCCGTGGAGAAACGTGCAAGCTGTCCATGGCCATTGACAGGATTCTGTTACACTAAGCTAATTTTCTGAACCTCCAGGATAGGATTGAGAAAACACAACACCACACAGCCAAAGTTACAGATTTACTAGTAGCCTTGAAAACATGTTTTGCGTTTTGTGTTTCTGCACCTTTTTTCTTTATCAAGGAACTGGTGAAGGTGTCACAAGTCTAGAAACAGTGGTTGAGCCAAAATACAGGGATTCTGTTACACTAAGCCATTGCTTACATTACTTACTCACTGAGATATTAGCATCAACTAATTACTTTTAATTTGCTTACTTAGTTACTTACTTAAATTTTTACTTGAATCCTGCATTAACAAATTTATTGACCACTTGGGGACAGTGGGCAAGCTGTAAATACAACACTGACATATTATCACCTTATAAAATTGTTATAGCAAACTTGTCAGCAAACAGGGGCCCTTTTACACATCCAGGAGATACTGAGCAACATAAGCATTCATTCAGAGTCATGTTTGTTTTGTGACCACCTGATGAATGCAAGTCCAATATTCACACACTTTTTAGCTCTGTTTTTGGTCTCTACCAACTTCTGAGGGAAATGTCTGGCTCTTTAGCCGCTAAATGCTTTGCTATATTCACTAGCTACTTGCTAACTTTGTCTATCTGCTGTTTAGTGCTGAGCAGGTAATGTACAGTGGGTTTATCGGAGCTTTTTTCACTGTAAACAGCTGTAAACACTGATGAGAGCGGTGGGAATGAATCAAAATGGACAGTTGCGGGCCGTGACACCAAAACAATTAGCTGAAAAATGCTATTTTGTAGAGCTGAGGGGAACTGCCGAGTCAGGTAATAATTCTCTTTTGGTTTGTAACTACGAATGACCCCTCCAACATGTCATGAGTCATGTGATAATTGAAAATATTGATGATAACCGCTTTAAAGTTATATAAAATTAAAGATTAACCAAACGAATTACACAATTAAACAGAAGTCTGCTAAAATGTCTGCTGTAGTAAACCTTACAATTAAATCTGTACCTGGAAAGTATGTGTTTGTGGCCACCTGATGAATGTTGGTCCAATTTGCACTCTCTTTTTGCTCTGTTTATGATCTCTACCAATAATAACCTATAACATCAAATATTCTTTGAAGATGTATAGATATATTCTATAAAAATGTAATACTAACAGTAGTAAAATTAATACATTAGGAATGTAGATTTACTGTACCACAATCTGTTTAGGAAGAGAAACCAGCCACTTGATTCTTATTAAAGTATACAAGAAATGTGAAGTAAAAGGATTCAGTGCATTAGAATCTGCCCCCAAGGTGCTAATAAATGTATACACCAGGGAAGAGCAAGATAGTCGATGTCTCTCCTTACTGTATAACAACATGAAAACACAGCTGGTTTATCAGATCCACAGTAATGATTTAATGATTGTGATGTTTCAGAAAACTACTCATAGATGCCTAGTATTTCTTCTTTGCATTGTATTTAAAAACTACATATGCAGCACACAGTCACAGTCGATGTGTAATCTACAGGTGACATCCCCATCCCAATTTGTGACAGCCTGTGCTGGAGGGTTCACATGTTACTGGACGCTTCTGTACACATATTACAAGAATTCCCAGCTGTGCTAAGACATACAGTGATGGGGAGATGATCAGCAGTGACTGATCTATGGCTGTGACTCTGAGTTAAATAGCCTCTTGTGTTTTTAAGTGCTTTGAAAAGGAATTTCTTTGTCAGATAGATGACTATATTATTTCCTCCTCTCTCTGTACGTCGCTAACCTGTTTATATTTGATATATTGATTGTAAATAAGTACAATGAGTGCAGATGTTTGTGCTGGTCTATGCTACAATTAATAGGGCTAAGATGAAGAGAGGAAACAAGGCTATTGCAAACAAAAGGCCTGAAGGAAGAAAAGTCGGGAATTGTGAAGTTTCTGTTAGTGTGATGATGAGTTGGTGGGGTCAGCTATTGTACATGTTCTTGGAATCTATTTTAAATAACTCCAGTGGTGCAGACTGTAAGAGGCATCGATCACCTTGGGTTAACTCTCACAAAGATATGGGTTATCGTAATGCTTTTGTTCCCTACTTATGATGGTCTTGAATTTGAACTTGACACAAATAGTGTAGCGTGACATCCTGTTACCATTGTCTTGGACAATTTTTTGTCCAAGACAAAGTGGGTCATGAAGACAGGTAGTATTCTGTATCGCAGGTGGTGAAAACTGTGACACAGTTCGCAAATATGCACATTTCAAGACCTTAAGATTTAAGTCCTTTATTGCCATGTAATTCCTAAATTCTTTAATTAGAAATGAATGACAGCAGTGAGTGCTATGTATAAAATATGGGCTCACTAAATAAACTTGATCTGACTTGATCTTGATGTTTGTTTGAAAGATTTCAGTAACAAAATGCTGCCGGTATATTACATAACCTCCAGGGTATTATATTTAAGGTAAGGAAATACCAGTGTTGCGCAAAATGAAGCCCTATGTCCCATACAGATAGCGCAGCATAGTGCCAATGCACACTGAGTCACAATAAAAAAGGAGACTCAAATGTCTTGGAAATAAAAGACCATAAAACAGCACTATACCTGCCTGCGGTCTTTTGGCTTGTCTGAATGAGAACAATTTACAGAGGTTTTCCTTGAAATATTGTTTCATTACAAATTACAGATGGTAATACATCATGTAGATTCACAGCTGATGAAAAAAAAAAAAGATAAAAGGCCACCAGACACTTTATTCTTGCAAAATATCAGATTATATCTGATGAAACTACAGAGAATAAGAAAAGAAGGCAGCAGAGTATCACAGATACTACACAGATAGATCAGATTGTTAGTATTCACAGATGGTATTACATTGAGTTGTGTCGAAAAATACAGAAACCATATGTGTCAGAACATATTGTATATGAAAAATACTGTAGGTATAGGTACAGAGACATGCTCACAACACGTGCATGGGCTTGGATCAAAACTGCAGAAGCAGGGCAGATGCAAGAAGTCTGCAGACAGAAAGGTGTCCAGAAATGTGTATCAGCTCAACAAAGATTCATAGGTTAATACTGCATGTACAGATCACAGACAAGGCAGTGGCGTCAAGAGCAGCCCAGAACACAGAAACAAGATAGTTATCTATTTGCAGGGAAGTCTTGTCACTGTTAGAAGCAAACTGCATTAAATGATTAGGGAGATACAGCAGCAGGCATTGGGGTTTTTTGCAGTGCATGTGCTCTCCCCCTCTCTTCCAACAGTCTGCCACACGTGAGCAGACAGAGATGGAAATGAGAGAGGGAGCGGCCCAAGGACACCCTGATAACACCGAGTGGTATGCTGAATCTCTCTCGTTCTGTCTATCTCTGTCTCTTTCACCCTCACAATGAACACAAACCATTAGAGATGCTCTCACCTAATGCACTTGCATTACTGATGTAACATAAATACTACAAACATACAGTGTAACAATACAGGCTTATTCCCTGCTTATACAAATGCCACCCAGTGGTCAGACATGGCATGCTTTGCCTCTTTGATGGATTTTTGGCAACATGATATTGAAAAGGTATGTACATACCTTTGAGGATTTATACATTTCAATATCATTGCCTTTGCCAAATAATGAAATCTCAGGAAGCATTTTATCAAGGTCCCAGGGATCATATTAAACAGTGCATTCCTGTTGATTATATCCTCACGTGCAGAGCAAAGTGAGATATAACTGTAACAGTAGTAATCACAGATGAAATGCATATTGTGAAATGCAGCTCATAACTCCACCAGACTAATACGCTGTTGTGAGAAAATATTTCTGTGGCCAGAATGTAAGCATAAAAGCATAAAGGATTCAATTCCTAATAAAAGGACATGTAAGATGGTACCTAGTCCTCATCCATCAGATCAGGTAACATAAAGTGATGAGAAATCAGGGCTATTTAAAAAACAACAAGGTGCCATGGTGAGATCTGCACTGTCTCCCTTTCCCACCACATACAGACTTTCTCTCCCTCCCCAGTCCCTGTTTGTCCTTCCCTGCCTCCTCATTAACCACTTGCCTTGCACACTTGTTCCTCGCTTCCTAATTATCTTTCCTTGGTGTATTTAGACTGTGGGCTTGTTTCCTCTGTCTAGTTGACTGCATAGCTTTACTGTCATAATGTTCAGCCATTCCTTAATCCTGTTTCCTGTCTAACCACTAAAGTTTTTTTTTACATCCTGTGTGCCTGCCAGTAGTCTCCGCGAGCTTGACTTTGAACTTTAATTTAGTATACTTATTTTTAGTCCAGCCTGCTGTGTTCTGTGTCTGCTGCTTCCCTCCTTCCTGTTTGCCAGTTATCCAAAACTGTGACACAAGGGACGTTTTGTCAGTGCTTTTAAACACATGCATACACACACACACACATCACAGGTATTCCTCTTTCATTAAACACTGTTGCTAAGAGAAGGTTTAGTGTTAATATTGCAATTTACGAATATAAGGGACGATTGGATTCTACAGAATAGGCCCTTTTCACAGCAGACATTTTGACTTGTTATAGTAGGAAAAGCACAGGTAACAACTTTAATGATGGCTTCGTTCTATTCAAGTGTCCCAGTAACCCATGATAGTGTGACAAAGAGCCAGGATGCATATTACCTGGACCCAGAAACTGGAGCAGCTAAATGGAATTCCACCATCATTCATTTTATTATTTACATCCGAGCTTTTCCTACAGTGACATGTCAGAATGTGTGAAAAAGGGGCTTCTGAAGAAAGTCCTACTTGATGTACAATTTGACCTAGTGGTTCTACAAAATCAGATAATTCATAACATTTGATACTTTTTCAAGAGAACATATAGTGCTGTTTCATGCAATTGTGTTGTCTTCCAGAAGATACCAGTGGCATAAAATCAAATTCTTCCTCCCAGAGGACATGATTATACTGGTTTTATAAGATGGGATCCTTCTCCACAGCACATAAATATACAGGTCTGTTAACCCTCACAGCTCTTGCATACATACATTGGCCACGACAAAAAGGAAAATAATACAGGTTGTGTATGACCCTCTGTCTGCCCACTTGACCATCAGTTAGTGGTTTAGCACTTAAGGAGCATTAGGAGAATGCTTTTTTTATGATAAATTAAAAAAAAATGATGCAATAGACCTACAATGAGCCCGCTTAACAACACTGCACTGGCAGCCTGTAGCCACTAGTGGTCATCCATCTCACACAAGTTAGTTGGATCCAATGATTATGTTGCCTTCCTGAATAGTCGGAAATACTGCAACTATTGTAAAAACGCACATCAGCAACTCAACATGTCTGTAAATGCCCCCCAAGAAAGGCGTAACTTTCTATAATAACAATGAAGTTCAGAAATAGAGGAAAATGTAATTAGAAGGAATGGTATGGATGTAAACAATGACTCCTGAAAGATAAATCACTGAAAACTTTGATTGCATAGCCAATACACATTACTCCCCTCCTTCTGTTATTGTAGGACAACGCTATCCCGTTTGACTTTCAAAATTCACATGAAAAATTTGTTTTGGTATTCCTAATGAGTCCTTCAAATGCGCGACAAGTCGTACAGTATTAGAGCAATTGTAAATGACGAGACAAGGACGAAGGACACTTGAAGGCAGCACTGTTCCTGGACTGGCCAGCAGAATGACGCTGGACGCAACCTGTGTATGTGACACTGGTGCCTGACAGATAAACAAAACCTTCTTGCATGGCTCTATGAACCTTTAACAACTAACGTTATCGGACTCAGTGTTGCTAGACAGCTCATTTTAATGCCGACAAAAGTGCCTTGGTTGAAAGAGGATGACTCCATTGATAAAAAGTTAAATATAAGAGTTGAGTCCGCTGAGAGGTGAGTTTGATACAAGTTGTGGCTAGAAAACTTAACGGTTAGCTAACACTGGCTAACAAGACGTAGTAGCTAGTAATCAGGACTTGTTCCAGCTCCAATATACTACAGACTGTTATTCGCGTTATTAAATACCGTTACCTTCATTAGCATCAGCTACTTGACCATATAATAGTCTACTACATTAAGCTAGTTAATTAGCCATTGACCGAAGTCCCATCCTCTGTAATATGAACCGTATCCCAGCGCTAAGTTGAGCTAGTGATGGGTAAAACTGGCTACAGTAATGATAGCTAACGGTGCATTGCTGTTTGCGCTTTTCATTGGAAGTTCACCAGTTCACTTGTTGCATGCTCAGCTGACTGTTCCTAAGCATAAGCTCCATTAATCGTATCTCGCACCTAGTAAATTTAGAGTTTGTTTTTATGTTGTCATCTGCTTAAAGGTTGTCAGTTTATGTCTTACCATACACCTGCATGATATGGGCATCTGTTCATTAAGCCAGGTTTAGATAGAACAAATTAAAAACTATCAGGTACAAATACCGTCATAATTTGCATGATAAGGCTTAACATAGCATAAGCATCTACGGTATTGCTACAGATTTCTTGCTCCTCACTGCATAGAGAGGGTTTCCAGAGGCAAACTTCTTTCTCCATTTATAACAAAACAGCAAGTTTTCACTGGTGTGTTCATTGTGCTTGCTTTCCTAAAGCTCTCCAGAGTACTGCCCTCTTTTTTTCTGAATTCTCCCAGAGAAGAACGACACTGTAATCATCACCTGTGCTTTCACCATGCTGGAAACATTGCATTTCTTGTTACTACATTCATCTAAAACATTTGAAAATACCTGACCAATTCTCTCACATCTTCCACTGTCTCATCTTTCCAGTGACCTGGTGTGATAATTGCATGCTGCATGTCTGCTAACCCCCCCATCACCGAGCTGCACTTCCTCTCATTTCTGATACATGGCCCTTCTTTAGAGATGAATACAACTCACTTTTCCTTGCATGTTGTGCTGTGAATGTGGCGTCATGAGGAAAAACAGGGATAACCCTCTGGCACTATCATCCAAGAAACCATGCCAGGACCAGACAGACTACAGACGAGAGCTAGAGAGGTTGCGTGCTGATTTGGAAGCAGAGAAGAACCGAACACAGCAGTCTACTAGACACCTCTGTGTGGAGCTTAGGCACCTGCGGGAAGAAGCAGAGAGGGAAGAGCAGAGGGCCGTGAGGGAGCTGACGGCCAGGCGAGGGTGCCAAAAAGACAGGCACTCTAATAGACACTGGCGTCTGCTGGCTAAGGAGGAGAACATTAAAGACAGTGGACAATACACTGAGGTTGAGTCCACAGGGAAAGAGGCTTTTTGTTTTGGAGAAACATATACAAAGCTGGAGCAGTTGCTGCTGACGCTGTATGAGAAAATAAATGGTGAGCAGGCAGTCTATAAATTGCATCACAGGGAAGACTTGGAGCTACAAAAGGCCATCTTCCTCTGCCAGCTGCTAGAGGCCCACGGAAGACTGGTGCATGGGAGGCAGAGAGCAGGACACCGCAGCTACATTTTTAAAAGTCTCTCAAGAAAGCCAACTCAAGAAGACAGCACTAACTCCTGCCAGACAAAGCCTCTCCTAACCAACTCCAGGGCCTTTCTACAGACATCCCAGAGTGCCTCCCGCTCACTCAAGAAGAAAACCAAACAAGATCGACGAAAGCAGCCTTTAGGGAGGACCCTCTGTGCAGCTGACCCCTGCACCACTGCTGCAGTCGTGGACACCTGTCGGAGCAGCTCTCTGAAAATTTGTCACCCTCACAACTTTCCCCATGCAGGCTGGGACAACCAGCCCCCCTACTGCGCAGAGTCCTCTGGGTCTGGCATGTCATCGCCCTCCAAATGCATGGACAGAAACATGGAGGTAAGCTATTTCCACACATGGTTCCAAAATTGAATAGAATGTGTCTAAGTGAGTAAGTAAGTAAAGTACTGCTAGCAGTATAGAGGTGTAATGTCTTTTACTCTTTTCTTTGTTGGTCTTGCTTCAAAATCATACATAATATGAAGCCCTGAAGGTTTTAGGCGGATTGACAAAGAACTAATAACAAATATTTCTATTATAAGCATCAACTACTGTTACTCCATGCGTACTGTTTGCTCAATTTAATATTAAAACATGATGAATTAGTTAAAACAAGAAAAAGTTATGTGTATCCTTGAATTGTAAATTGCAAATTGTAAATTTGCTTCTTGTTTTCCTCATTACTGTGCGTAAATGCATTACATATAGATGTAGACCTAGGCTTATGATAAACATAAGCTGATCACCACAGTAATCATACAGGAAGGTAACATCACAGAAGATGAACTGCTAACTAACACCATGGTCATCAAATCAAAACCGAAATGTTAATATTGATTCAGCACGGGCTGCATCACATAACATAGTATAATGTAAACCATGGTTACCATATTCTGCAAATCAGTGACCAATTTTTATCAATAGATCTTAATACCAATTGGGTGAAAGCCTGTTTAGACCACTGAGTTCATATTATATTCAAAACAACTGAGACATAAACCATTTAGGCTATCATAGCCAACTTTCTCTGTTCTTATTAGTATTGTTTGCATATCAAGTAGCCTCAATCAAGTGAAGACAGTGTGTAACTGTCAAATAATTCCCTCCTATTTGAGCTAAGCTTAGTATGTGGTCTTGTTCTCAGGCACCACAATTTTGTAAAGGCAGCAGTGGTGTGTATCCAGCAGCATTAAGATGGAGAACTAAACAACAACTGGTAACATTTCCACGAGGAGTTTTGTTTTATTTTTTGTAGCAATTAGACACAGACTACGTTCCAGTACAAGAAAAAGGAGAACCAAACGCTAGCTAATGTTGCATCCTTTTTAGTTGCCATTATGATGTGTTAAAAACATTTAATATGACTGGTGTTGTGTGGTGTAAAATACATGTTAATTTCTGTTGTCAGAGAAGAATTGTGCAGGATGTGAGGAGAGAGGAGGGGTAAGCACGTGTGGGTGAATCTGTTTATGCCTCTTGTTGGAGTGGCAGAAGTGGGTCAATGTGCTTCCATCTCTTAAATTTTGGTTTGAAGTTTTCATCGAGAGGAAATTGAATAAGTAATCAAAGCTTCAACTGTGTCTAAACAGCAGTGCCCAATTGCCAAACCTCATAGTTGTTTCATATTTATTGCACAGCCCTGCTAAGGCATCGCCCTTGTTATTACAGCAACTGGCATCAGGGTGAAGTCAATTTTTAAAGGTGTTCAAATGGGAATCCCTTTTAAAACAAGATTGGACTGGCTCATGCCTGTTTCTTTTAAGCATGTCAGTTTTGCACTTTTTAAAGTGTGTAAGAGGGCATCTACTGTAATTCATATTAATTGTTAATTGTTGTATATTTGTGTATAGCACAAACATGCCAACGTTTTCATTCCAGTTAGTCTGCCACCTTTTATATTTTCTAAATAAACTCTGCGTTATGAAACTGTTTGTTTTTAAGGTTAAATGGGATACTGTTCCTGAAAAATTGTGCATATGCAATTCGCTAGGAGAAATATATTTATCATAAAGCCATTTAAAGCACTGCTTAGAAAAGAAAATTTAACAGTGAGGATAGAGTCCTATATTTGTATTTTGGCTATACTGACATGTTCTTGGTATGTTAGGTTTGTATATGGAAAATAGGCTTTTGTGATTTTCCATATGATACCATATGATAAAATGCTAATTTGCATTTGCAGTTCACCCCAAAATCAAAAACACATATTGTTCCTCTTACCTGTAGTGCTATTTATCCATCTAGATTGTTTTGGTGTGAGGTGCAGAGTTTTGGAGATATCGGCCGCAGAGATGTCTGCCTTTTTTGAATATAATGGGACTAGATGGCACTCGGCTTGTGGAGCTCAAAGCGCCAAAATACATTTGAAAAACTCAACAGGAATGTCTCTTTCCAGAAATCATGACCCGGTTACTCAAGAAAATCCACAGACCTTGTTGGGAGCAGTTTCATGTAGGAACTATTTTCTTTCTACCGATAGTTTATAACACTACAGGTAAGAGGGAAAATATGTATTTTTGATTTTGGGGTGAACTGTCCCTTTTAAATCTGAAAGAATTTCCAAAAGAAAACCAAATCCAAATTGTTTGGGATCAAACAAAGACAAACAATTATTTATATTGTGTGATATAATACAACACAGCAGGCAATGAAGAAATGACGGAAGGATCAGTGTGCAAATCTGCTGTTGTATCTGATAGGTGTGGTGATACTGTAACAACACAGTCAGCTAACAGCTATTGAAATGAGCTTCTTGCTTAATTCCAAGTGATCTTTCAGAGTTGCTCCTTTTCCTCCCTGTCCTAATTTAATGGAGAGCATTTTATGTCAGATGTATTTGACCAGCAGCCGGCTCTTCAGTCTCACGACAGGCAGACGGGGAGACTTGGTCAAAATATGTCAGTGTGATAGGATGTCAATACCACTGAACCACAATGGATCTGTGCAGAGCATATGTTGTTTGACATGCTTTAGGTTATGATGACTGGATGCTTTTCTTTGTTGTATGTTCAGTGAGATTTATGTTTACTGTATGTGTACTGTGTACAACGTGATAAAAACACTTGCTGGTGGCAGTGTTCATGTGTCCAGTAGTAATCTCACATGTTTTGTTCTTTGTTGGTTGTTTTGCTGTCAGCACCTCTGTTCCCGATCAGAGAGTACATTTATATTATCAAAGGAGCTGACGCAGAATAGAAATAGTGTTCAGTGGAGTTCACGTCAGAGTTGGTTTCAGTCTGTAGGCTACTAAAGCCATGGTCTTGTGAGCACACTGTAATTAATAAGCGAATAGACTGAAGCTGTGAAATGCAGTGTTAGGGCAAAGTAAGAAGCTCATTTCTGTGGCATGAGCTTGATCTGTCTGGTCGAGGCTCTTCTTTTTCTGTCAAAATCAACCTCTTTTCCCTTTATTACTGAGTGTACATACTGCACATGCCTATCAGTACATTAAAATGGGGATGATAGACAGTTAAGGGAAAATGGATATCACTTTCGTTTTTAAAGTGAGCCATTGTAAATGTAACAGTCTTAGTGTTGACTACACCAGAAGTGTACCAGACAAATGCCAGTTAAAACATTTAAGGCAAAATATCTATCTTTAACTTTGCTGCACCCAGCTATGGGTTTTCTAACAGTGACCTTTAAAGGAATAGAAGATAGACTGTTGCACTTTATCAAAGCAGCCACACCCTCAAGCTTCAGCAAGCTTTGTGACTGCAACAAAGCCGTCACAAAGTATTAAAATACATTTTGACCTGCTGTAGATGAGTTGAGAATAGGCTGGAAAAGCGGTTTGGAGTGATACCTGAGATGAATGTGTAACTACATTTTACTTATTGTGACATATAACTATGTATATTAGCAGTGGGCGATATAAATAAAATCTTAGAACATGGTATATATAATTTTATATATTGACAGTGCATGTGCAGAAAAAGATCTGGAAATTTAATAAATAAAATGTTAGAGTTAGAGAAAAAATATGTACCAGTTTACAAATCTCTATTGCGTCTCAGTATATATTGTCTCCCATTCCTAGTGTCTATACAGTAATGATCCTAAAGGTACTTTCAGATAGTTAGTCAGATAGTTCCATTGTTTCCAGTGTAAACACAACAGCAACTATGCCACTGCAAGGAGAGGGGGCTGCTGCCACTCTTGTGAACATGACTGGATATTTGCTGCCTGAGATGATGATGGTTGAACTGTTTTCAAGTTGCCACTAGGGATGCACTGATCTGATATGCCTGGTCTCTCTAACTACTTAATGATGATGTTAGAGTAGGTGGATAGCAGCAACCTGTAGCGTATGGTACAGGTTGTTAGTAGGATTGACGGTAGCCGGTACCTACAGCAGTGGCGTTGTGCCCTACTGCCGCTTATTCAAAATACAAACCACAGACATCGCTCAATCAGACGCAGTGGTAACCAGTCGCTGTCTGAAAGCACCTTAACGCTTCTATTTGATCATTTAACCCCTTAACAAATACCCCTCTTGTTTGTGCACAAGCTCAAAAACACACCCAAAATAAAAGGGTTAATGTTCTTGATCCCTTCTGATTATAGTCATCATCTTGGTCTCCTCCTCCTCTAAAACTCTTTGGAGTTAATATTAAAAAGTCAGAATTAGTCTTGGTGATAGTGAAGCAAATTTACAGAGATACAAACTTGGTAAAATGTAAGGGTTTTTCCTGCTCATTTTTATTTTTTATTATTTTTTATTTTATTTCTTTAATTTACTGTTCCGTATACACGCATGTTGTAAAATAAGTAAGTGACACAGTGATATCGGGATCTTAAAACTGCTTTAACCAGATAGAATTGTGAGGCTTTGTGCTTTCAAACAACGTATAGTTATCAAGGCTGAATGAGGATTTAACCAGATGCCATCCCAAATAACGTAACAAACCCCCCTCCTGGCCTGTATTCAGGCCATCTCATTTGATAGACAATTAGCTGGAGTACCTAATAGTACCTCCTATAGGTAAAGAGGAGGGTAGTAAGACCAAATGACAAGTTAATTTATAAACCAACGTTGAGTTGTGAGTTAAATTTTTGCAGCATCAGACCTACAGCTCTTGTTTTTTAATGTCTGTGTCCAAGGCTAAATCACTAAAACATAAGTAGCATTCATCACCGTGTCAGACATCTTATTTGTTTCTTTAGTGCACAACTGCAGTAAAACATTAGAATTAGTCTGGGCTGGACACACTTGTTCCTCTGCCTGCCTCCTGCAGGCTCCCTGTGTTGCTGTGTGTACTGCCTCTTGAACAATCAATAGGCAGCCAACATCATTCCAGCGTCATCTCCATGGAAACGAGCTCTAGTCGCGGTAATGATTGGGCCCTGTCTCAAAGCCTGCCTTTTTGTGATAGGACGATGGAAGCAGTCCTCCCTACCCCCTCCTCTCAGCGACACTCGCCGTCTCACACACACACATTTTCCCCTTCGTCCTCTTTCTTCACCTTTATGGCGCTGTAACCAAGATAGGATTAAGCAGCCTGTCGAGTCTTATTGCATCTGGATGAAATGCTTTTTGACACATCAGCATCAATGAGGACGGACTCAGCTGAAGAGTCAACATGCCACCCACATCACAGCCTTACTGAGAGAATGGGGACTGGAGTGGAGACCTGTTAGTTAGATCGTTCTCTTGTTTTTTTCTCAATCGCATGTCTCTTCTTGTTTGCTATTTCAGTTGGGCCTACATGCGCTGTTTCAGCGTTGCGTAGGGTAAGAAATGGACTGGTGTGTCTTTTCCCTTTTCTGGACAAGCACCTATGACAAACCCCAGACAACAGAGCGCTAAAGCATGAAGACTCTGAATCTGAATGCTACACTGTGATAAATACTAACCACAGTATGTTCAAGAATGCTACCAGGACAATGACATTCATTAAATTGCCTTCACAAGCCAAGGCTGAAAATATGTAATATCCCTTTGGAGCTGATTGTCCTCATTTTGGAAAACGTCACAGTGCAGAGAGAGAAGAGGTACTTTACAACTCCTGGTTTATCTAATTGGTTTTGTCTTGGATATGGCACACAGACTCTTCCTGTAACAGATTTTAGGCACCTTCACTAGTGCTGATGTTGTCAGCTTAAACTTCCACTATATAGGGATTTACAAATTTTAGGCTTGGCGTTGGGTTACCGACAACCATGGCAATAACAGTCCTTTGCTTGGTTTCAGACACTTCCCCTTAGCTGTGAAAAAACACTCCTGCTTATGAGCTGTTGGAGAAAGGGAGGAGAGTGACATCTTTAACATTTTGAAGTCAGCCTGCCACAGCTGATCCGTATAATTCTCCTCCAGCAAATGAAAAGCTGGGATGGCTCGGTTTTGGCTGGGCACCTCATTTTGTTATATTGATCCCATCTGCGCTGTTTGACTTTGACAGAGAGTGATGTATGACCTGTGCACTCGGCCTGAGCAGCCCGAGCCTGCACCGGCACCCACAGAGATGGAGAGCCGTGAGGTGGCTGAAGCTCTTGGACGACAACAGCAGGAGTTAAGGAGGTCGGAAGAGCACGATAATAAGCAACATGGGATCTTGGACAAGACAGTTCCAACTACGGATAATATCACTTCAACATCATTGTTAGGAAAAAGACACCACTCGCTTTATGCAAACCTTAATGGTTTTGAAGTGGAAGCCATACGCAAGGTAAGTGTGGATCATTTGTTGTGTCTTCCAGTACCATTCTTGATGGTTGACATGAAAATGTTTGGGGCCCGGAGATACGCAAGAAGCGTCTTGTTCTCACAGTAATTTTACAGATTTTGTAGTGTATCATAGCATCGCCAATCTTCCTTAAAAAACAAAACAAAACATTTTGATAAAAGATTTTCAACTCATTACTCAAACCTTGGTTGTGGTTGTATTACTCTTTTCACATTGCAAACTCAGTTGTCTGGTTCTTCATTTTCAATTAAATATATAAAGCGGAGGAATCTTAAAGTTACAGGATTATGCAGAGTATGTGCAGTACATTTTCTTGACACCTCGTCTGGGTCAGTGTCATCTGTAAAAACAAAGGGTTGGCAGGTATTTCGCTGACTTATTGTGACCTCCCTTATTTCACACCTCTGCATATCCTGTTAGTGCAAAAGGTCCACTTAATGGTAGCCAACTGAAAATCAATAGCAAACCCATGAAATTTCCATGTAACTGATGGATGCTCATATAGCTTATACAATGAGAGACATCACTGTAAGGAACTATCAGAATAACTTGCTTACATTACTCCATCCAACTAACAAAATAGATCTCTTTAATGTAATAACAATAAAAAAAGTCCAGCATATTGTTTGTGTTGAAAAACACCTGAAATCATTGATTGTCAGTGGCTTAACTGTTCTGAACACAGTTGGTAGATACACTATAAAGGTTGCAGATAGTGCCTTGTTAGGTAAAACAATGTCTCCATCCCAGACTGTCAACAGCAACACATGACAGCTGAATCAACTTGAGCCATGTTGAGCTGCCACTCATTAACCCACCACATACACTATACATATATGTGTTCCTCTACACTGTCATTTAATCGGATTTTAGAATTAGACTGTGTTCATTCTCAGCTGAATTTGGAGCTAGACTTTTTGAATCACATGGTAAATATCTTAGAAAGGAATGCCAGCTAATAGTTATCAGCATTTTGGGGCCATATTTTCCCTGTACTAGTACTACATTATTGTCCACCACCAATTCTTCCTTAAAACCCCAGTTTTCTTTGTTTAATGGTTTGAATGTATCCTTAGTTGTGGCAGAATTTCATCATTAAACCAAGGTAGTAATCTGTGTGCAACATTGCCTTCTGTCTTCCCCACCCCCGCCACTTCATTATCCAATCACTACAATCACAGCGTAGTGAAAACCCCTAATAAACTATCAACACACAACATGGGAGAAGGTCTGTGGCCACAGAAGCTGGGAGGGAGCATTAAATGATGCATTAGAAATTATTATTTGGCCATTTCAGACCAGTGGGGGTCTGCAGTTGTGTTTTTAAGCAGGGGGTTGTCACTCTTAGATTATTGTTCATAATTACACCATTATTTGCAGTGGGGCTACCATGATCGTCCTTTTATTTCTCATCAGTTCCATAATTGATGACTGCGTGTGTTCCTACAGCAGGATGCGTTTTTATAAGAGTCCTATATTAGAGGAGTAAAACATTGATGTAAGAAGCAAAGCAGGTATTGTACAGCAGAGGGAAAGTGGGTGAAACCAGCTGGAAAATAAGCATCATGTTCAGCAGACCCCCATATTAATTGTCTGGGTTATAAATGGAGTATATAGAAAGATGGCTGGTTTTACTGTGTAGGTGATGTTCATCATCAGATCTCCATGATCCAGTGTGGCTTAGCCCACAGGGCAGATAAATATTCCATATATTGTATTCCACATAAAGCTGTTAAAGGGCTGTTTTGGTTTTGTTGATTGGGAAAATATATATTTATCCTTATATCTTCCTATAATAACTAATGAACATTTTTATCATTCATTTAAAGCATTGTGGAGATATTTAAACACAAGCTTGGACAAGATAGTAATGAAGCTTTTAAGAAAGACAAGCATGCTCCTTCGTATAAACAGCTCTTAAATTTGTGGTCAATTAAGGTTAAATTTTTAACAGATTTTTATACCAAAATCAAACTCTGTGCTCATGTCATGACATTATTGACCCAAAATGCATGAGAGCACTGGAGTGTTTATTTAAGACTTGAATAGACACCCTCCCAAGTTTCGGTACAGTGGTACGAGAACATATTTGATCTTCCCTTAACAAAAAGAGCACACAACTCAAAGCAGTTAAACAGGTGTATCATCTTATTTGAGGTTATGGGGACATGAGGGATGTGTAAATATATTTGATGCCTTCATATTTGCTATTATCCTTATTCTCGTTCATTTAGTCAACTTTATTTTGCTGTGGCTGAAAAAAGTGTTTTATGACCAAGAAACTTAAATAGTCAGATTTGAATATCCAAGTGAGTCAGGATGATGTTGATGTACAAAAGTGCTCAGTTTCACAGTGTGAGTATTCCAGTGGCTGCAGTTGCATCTGTCATCTAGAATGATTATAGAAAACCTATGTTAGTCTGTGTGTGAGTGCAAATTACATAAAGCACTTGTCAATGTCAGTCCTTTTACTTCACAGAAGAAGGAAGCATGATTCCTCTGAAGGCTAATGAGCTTGTTGACTGTGTGGTCCTCTGTGATCCCAACTCCTTAACACCTGTCTGGATACCATATGGCTGCCTCTCTAATGATTGTTGGGGTTAACACACACACACACACACACACTATGAGATGATATACAAACCCCTGTTTCTCCTAAATGACGCCACTAAAGACAGTTATTTTTCCTGATGGACCCTGTATTTAGCTGTGATCCCTTCCTGTGATTATGAAGCTAAGGCCACGCTGGCACTGTCTGAGACCCTTTGAAAGTGGTCTTTTGTTCAGTGTTGTACCAACATAAAGACCTTTGTCCAGAGTACATTTGCCACACACAGTTTAACTCCAGCCGCTGCCTAATCTCTCAGTAAAAACAGTTATTCTTGAGGAATATCTGGTTAGGCTGACTTTGGAGAATGTGCAAGCTATTTTCAGCTCTGACAAAATGCTGAAGCTACTATTTGTTTGTATTTGGGGTGCTTCTGTTCACACAAGGAATACCTTTACATCATTTAAGCCAGTTAGCGGGGGTATTTCCTGCCTTGTAAAATAACCCAAACGTAAGGGTACTTGTTGCTCAATTTGGTGTCAGCTGTGGTCCTATAGCCTGAAAATATAGGCTTTGTTACCTTGTCAACATGTCATTTCCCCTGCTGTGGATAAACTGACAAAAGCTGATGCTCAGCAAAAATTCTGGAGAGCTATTTTACCCTACACGAAGCTGCTCTTTTACAAGTGCAGTCAGATTTCTCAGGGTAAAATGCAGTAAGTCAGTTTTGCTACTGATCTTTTGCAAAATGCAGAGGGTTGGGTGTTTGACGCACTGATGCCAGCTCTACAGGTCGCCACCGACCCAGTTTGTACCTATGGGAGAACTGAAAGTGGAGCTGTGTGTGTATAGAAGACCTGATTTTACCATAACTTGGCTTGTATTCTTCTGAAATTAATCACAAATCTCAAAGAGGATGTAGTCATGGTAGAGTGTTTGAATTGTGAGTCAACCGCTTATTGATTTGCTTCTGATGAAGTAGCCTACGTAATGATGAGCCTAGCATCCACTGTTAGACAGACAAGTATAAGGTTGATTAAAGGGTTGATCAAAACAATTAACTTTTATTTTATTTATTTATTTTTGTCTTTAGTCACATGATTATTATGGGTCCTTTCATTGTAGGAAGTTGTGATGTATTTGCAAAATGACAATATTTTCACACCATAAATTTAAAATGTATATGAAACGTATTTATTTCATTATAAAAGTACATCACAGCAATAATCAAATTTGCTTAGTATAAAATTAGGTTTCTCACCACCTCATAACAAACTTGCACTGTCCACTGAAACGCCAGAGGGCTTTTAATTTGAAATGGATACAGGAAGTGTTGAGTTTTTTGCAGCAGCATAATGCAGTAACTTTAACAGGGTAAATGGGAGCAGATCAAAACGAAGCTTCGTGCTAAAATATTGTCGTGACAGCCCACATTTCCCATCATGCCTAGTGCTGAACTGAGTAGTTTGTTAAGTTTGCTGTTATATGTTTAAAAATGCAAATGTTACTTTTTGTTAGTGTTTGCAATGTGTCAGTTCAGAACATGGTGATTTATGTTGGTAGTTGTCATTTTTGTGCTGGTTTATAGTTTTAACCATTAGTGAGGTGGCTGTTTCATTTCTAGACACCACCTGTATTTTGTAACTCTGCTTTTAAATTGTTGTCTCTTGTGTTGAATGTCTTTAAATAGTTGATATTGCAGAGAGCTTATTTCTCTCTCTCATTCTGTGCTGCCTGCCACAAAATGACCAATTACACTGATCAAACGAAGGGAATTATAAATAAATGCTTGCTTCAAATAAAGGGCTGTTACCTTCTGCAGGTAAAAAGAAGCCCTGGTCACTATTTGAGAAAGTACGGTATGCATTTTACTCTGCCAATCAGCGACCCGTTAAAAACGAGTCCATTTTGGGTCGCAACCCTAAGTTTGGGAAATGCTGGCTTAGTCTATAAAACATAAAAAAATAGTGAATAATGTCCAAGGTGAAATCTCCAGATGTCTTGTTTTGTTCGACCAATAGCCCCAAACCCAAATATATTCAGTTTACAATGATATAAAACACTAGAAAAGCAGCCAACCTCACATTGGAGAAGATGGAACCAGAGAATTTTGGCATTTTTTCTTAAAGATTGATTAAAAATTAATCGGTTATCAAAATATTTGCTGATAAATTTTCTGTTAATCAATGAATCAACTAATTGTTGCAGTTCTAGTTAAAATGTCACAGTTTTAGATTTTTTGGACAATTTCATTTAACAATCCAGATAAGATTTATTCCTGTTGCTGATTCTATATGGCTCCTATTTGCCACAAGGTCCTACTTGTGTGTTTGTGTGTGTGTGTGTGCATCTGTGCACATATGAGTGTGTTTTATTGGCCAGCCATGTAATGACTTGTGAATAATTAATAGAGCAGCGAGAGGGGAATCTCTGGAGTAATGGTCTCTCACCATATTCCAACCCAAACATCACTGTCTGTCTGGCTGCTGTCTGCCAGTAACAAGTCGCAGACTCTCTCTATGGAACAGGGGTCAGACATTGTGTTCGCTGTCGCATTTATTCACAACTGTGGGGCCAGGAGCTTGGGGTGTCACTTCCACACACATATACTGCACTGAATGTGGGTTGTCCAGAATATATCTTGTTGATCAGTAGACCCTTAGCCATTTACTCCAAAGTATTGCTCACTGTTGCACTGATTTGCTGTGACAAAGGTTGAACCGTGAAGACGGCTGGAAGGTTTTATAAAGCACTGTTGAAAATGAAAATGTAAGCCACATTCTAACACCATGATTTTTCCACTACTGGATATGCTTTTTACCCCTGCAGTTGCCCTTTAGCATATATCCTCCAACACCTAAGAATCCTTTACATACCCTTCACTTGGCAGGAGCCAGACAATACATATATTATACTATATTGCAGTCCTTATTATGATCAGCTCAAATCTAGCTTGTTTTATCTGTCTGCTCCCATTCTTACCCATCACATTTGCTCCTCAGCCTTTATTCACCAAGCGGGTGCCCATTTATTGTTTCCCATTTTCCTGTCATTGCCATACCTCCTGCAAATACTCTCATGAACCTACTATGACACCTAATTCACTGTGAGAACAATGGTACACAAGCAGTTTGGATTTTGTACAGTAGTTACATGGTGGGAAATAGTTTGTGTGACAACTCTGTCATCAGCTGTTGGTGTTTCTTTATGCATCTGTTTCGCACCTAAAGTGTTTGCCTCTTTAAAGGCTTTAGCTCAGATCTAATATCACACATACGGTGTCTCCCTCCCGCCTCACATTTACATTCACTTGCCTGAATCCAGACTGTTACATATTTGGCGTCCTCCAAGGGCTCTCTGCTGTCTCTGACATTTCTGCGTCATTTGGTCCAGATCCCAAATTGCTGGCGAGATTAAAACCATGATTACCTGTGTTCCACTCACAATGGGAAATGCTTTTTGCCTGGAGGACGAAAGGGAGACCTATTTTGTTGATGCGCTGAATGTCAAGAAAGGTCACTTAGGCTTTTCATTATTGGAGTGCCTCTACCAGATGTACATTTATTGAATGTGACTGGTAAAGGTTTGCTGTGGAACACTGTAATAGTGTTTAGACATTTGAATGGTGCAACGTTGTTGTCAGAGACTTATTGACTGTCTTGACCCTCTGCTGTGTTGTCCTAGACAGTGTGTGTGTGTGTGTGTGTGTGTGTTTTATTAATTGTTCTGTCATCTGGAAACTAACTTTCAAGCCTGGTCTGCCCTATTCTGCCTTTAAGAGATGCTACCCAATTTAATGTATTGAAGAGGAATGTAGTTTAAAGGTAGTGTTAACTCCTAGTGTCAAGGACAGTCCAATCAATATTTTGTAACATCGCCAACCCATCAATAAGCTGTAAACTCGTGAGTAGGTCAGCCACTGACTAAACACAAGTATGATAGTGTTCAGTCATTTAGTGTAATATTACATTAAAATACCTCTGTAAATAACAATGGTTGAGCATGTTTGCACCTGTCTGGTGATACAGGAATGGGAATTTCCAGTGCTCACTAAGAATATGTCTCTATCCTGGAAACATCCGGGGGAATTTTCCAGCTCTTTATCAGTGAGCTGTGGGTGATGAGATGCTGGCAGTGATGACAGAGTAGGAGGAGTGATTTTTGGCAACATCAAGAATGGCGAGAAGGTCCTTGCGGGGCTGGCTGGATGCATTTTTTCAATTAATTTTATGCACTTCCATTTCTGGCCAAGTGCATTATACAGTAGCTTGTGGAGGTCAGCCCAATCTGTAGAATGAAACTGGCTGAATGCTGTGCCCATATTTGTCACTTGCTCACTTTGATTGTTTTTATCAAACCTCCAGTTAACAAAGGCAGTTTAACCTCAGTCATATAACTTTTGATCCACTACACAGATGCAGCCAGAAATACTTAAATGCCAATTTTAGTGTCCATACGACATTGCTTTTCTTCACATCATGTCATGCTGAAAAAGTTGCAAAGGAACCAACATAAATTTCAAAATGTGTGTTTTGGGAGAAATACAATATTCAATATGTGAGTCAATATGTAATTCAATATTATGCTGTTGTGCATAAGCAAAGCAGAGTTGCATATAGTAGGATGTGGGCACAATGTGCATGCACTTGAATATGTCTTCCTCACACTTAATAAAGCCAAAATATAGCCTCTTTTTCCTATTATGATGACTGATGTGGTTTTAAATGTTTAAGCAGATTCTGTAAAACCAAGTGTGTCTGTTGTGCTAGACCACAAATTAAGTTGTTGCTAGTGTGATAGCGGGGGGTCGAGGGGTTTGTATGCATATGCAATTTTCTTTGACAAGATTAAGGGTTATATTCATTTGAAGCTCTCAGGGTTGAACCTGTGGAGGGTCGGGGGAGAAACAAATCATCTCCACTACATTATGTCTCCCCTCTATCCATTTTCTGCTGACACTGCAGTAAGTGGAATAATTTGGTGACCCTTCCTAGTGTTCATCTTTTGACTTTTTAAAGCCAGATGTTCTCTGCATGTCTGACATCTTATTAAGCCCATGGAGGCTCAGGGGTTTTTGACATTTTTATTTGTGAACTGTGAGATGATGAGGCAGCCATGCTAGTATGGATTTTAATTACTGTGTCGGTTGGACAGAGTTGCAATGGCTTTGTAAGAAAGAAGCTCCAAGCCATAATAGAGACAAGATCTGAAGGCTGATGGGATGAGTTATCATAATTAATGTTACATCTACCATGCATTACAGATGCTAAAACATCCATGTTGATTTCTTAACATGGATTAAGCGTAAAATCACTACTGGCATAGCAGATGAATTAGCCCATTGCCACATGAGAATGCATCAGGACATGTGGACGCATCATATCTTCAGAGTCTAATGGTTGGAAATCACATCCCTGGATATAAACTAGATAGTTCATACCACATAAAGGTTATGTGTTGAAATGTATGCACATCTCATATTCTAAACCTATTGAAAGGAAAAGGCACCAACAAGCATTTCCAGACAGTGCATTTCATTTTTGCACAACCTCACCCAGAGGACGTTTGTATGAGGGGTGGTAGAGGTAGATTGCTGGACGCCTGGGGGAAGTAAAGGGGTGTCTCGTGTTGGCTCTTTGTTCTCTAACGCCATAAGAGAAACCCCCTAATCTGTCACCGTCAGGTACCCTGGGGGAGATGAGTTGTGATAAATACAGGAGGGGATTTGAGAGGACACTTAAGAGGGCTTCTTCATGACTTATATATGAGTATAGCTAGAAAGCTGCTGTTAATAAAATACCTCGGGCCACTAACAGCTTTGTGGTTCTTTTCATGTGTAGTTTTTTTTAAAGATATATTTCTCTGCTTTGTTTGAGACCACTATAGATAGCAGCCTCCCTGTTCCCTAACCATAAGGGAGTTTTGCAATGCCACAGATCTCAGATGAGTCCTATGAATAAGGTGGATATTGCTGTCTTGATCATTGTAATTAGAACAAAGGCTTGGAAGGCCTGTGTTTTGTGTGCATATAAAAATAATATGTAGTAGAGCATTGGAGACAAATTTCTGAGCATTCTTTGCACTGGCAAATTCATGTGCACAGGCAAACAGTGGAGTGTTAAACCACAAGAGATGTAGGTGGTAACAGAGTAAAACAAAAAAGACTACAAAGCATTCTCTATTGTAAAAGATCAAAATGGATTCACTCTTAAACTCTTTTCATGTCCAGGAAACCTCATTAGAAAACCATACATTTTGTAGGAGACAGAGATAAAGAGAGTCATTGATTTGACTCTAAATTGTAACGCTTCACTGATATTGTGAAGTCCATTAGTATCCACTTCAGTGGAAGGGTGGCCATTCATGTCCCTGCTGGATATAGCTAGTTCTTCTCTTTCTCGCCTCTGCTGGTAATTAAAGCTGTGTTCAGGAGTAATTTCTCCAGCCATGTGGTATTTGAGGGTTGGGTCTATGGGAGGAGGTCTTTCCCCTTCCATTATTGTTGGGATCAGACAAGGCCTGGATTAATTAAGGCACATTTCCAGATTCAGACTGCCTCCTTCATGCCAATCCTCTGAGCAACATTGCAGAATAAAACTCAATTTCTCAATTTCTTGCAGGTTGTGCATTGTGCATTTATAAAAATGAATCTAGTACAAGAGTACAAAATGTAGGATGATCATAGCCTGACTCTCACAGTAATTATATTTGAGAAACTGAAGGACTCTTTTTAAAAACAGAAATTTCTTCTACATATCTGAAAGAAGCTGCCTCCAATAGTAGTAGTACTGAGACACATTGGATTAAAAACAATGATTATCATATTACAGAAATTCCCTTTAATGCTTCAGTACTTTATTACTGCTGTCTTTAAGTATGCAGGCAGCAGACCTACTGAATTGAACAGTGTATGTAACCATTATTTATTCAGTTGCTACTGTGTGTTATCCTTTTTTCCAGAGCATTGGCAACCAACTAAACCAGTGTAAATAAAGGTTTACAGATTTTTTCAAGTCTCAACCTACAATTGGTATAATTACTGGTGTATTGATGTATTGCTTTAGTAGTAGACCCTGTGACTGCATGGGTTGCGGTTGTAATACAAACTGTATGGACTTTGGCTGAAATGATGCTGTATTGCAAATGAGAGCTTTTATACTGCCACTTCAAATATCATGTCCAACAAAGAGTTAACAATGGCAAAACATGTGTTTGTGCGTGTGTGTGCCTATGTGCATGTCTTTGTCTTTGTCTTGCAGTCTCCTTAGAGGCTTATAATGGGGGATTTCTAGCTGTCAGCTAAAAATGCTGATGTTGGTGTTTCTGTAGACATTTCCATATGCCTTACAAAAGCTCGCCGTGGATCCCAGACAAAAGCATAATCTGGTTGTGAGACCTTATGAATATGTAAGAATAAGTCCACAGACATTTCATGATCTATTCAAATCTTTGTTGATAGGTAACTAAAGGCTCCTATTGTGTCAAATGTAATAAACATTTAACATCTGCTCTTCTCCTTTCCTTATAGCCTTTAAATTGTACTTACATTTATTGTCAACATTTCTGCTTTTCTTTCTGCCAAATACACTATATACTAATTACTGCAAAATATTTACCAACATTGCAGTGTTTTTACATTTTCATCTAAGAAACCCCCATATGGTCTTTTTAACAGCTTACCCTTTGTGATACAGGAAATCACATAAAGCACAGCGAAGATGGGTGATTCCTAGTAGGTCAGAAAAAATTAAACAGAAGAATGCATGGTGGCCTCAAAAGCTCAAGGGCCACCGTAAGAATGACATTTAAGAATAACTTAAATGCAAAACACAGTGAAGTTTTATTTACTGGTTTTGCTAATAAAACAGTTACTGCATGAGCCCTGTTCTGTGTGTTCTGGCTCTGTCATAGTGCATGTTTTGATAGCACTATTAGAGCAATTAAACATACATTATTTCTTCACCTCACATATTGGCATCCTGTGTATGAGCAATTTTATAAGCTCCAAATAAGATATGTCATACGGTAAGAGCGGACAATTTAATATGAAGATTTGACATAATAAACTGCTATTTTATTATATTATCTATGTTTCTGTCTACTATTTTATTATCTGCTTAATCTAGCCATGGTGTCTGTTTTGCTTCTCTACTTTAGAGCTTGCAATAAAATGGCCATGAAAGGAGATGAGTTCCAGAAAATCCTAAGCCATTTTAATTTAGACCCTTAGAGGCATATAAAACAGCAACTGACCCAGATAATCGAGATGCAATTTAGCCTGCTCTCTGTACAAAGCTCAGTCCTGTCAGTGTCAGCCTGGTGTAAGAAATATGAGTAATGCAAGTGGATAATTAGTAATAAGTCACTTGTGATGTTTCTCTTTAATGTTACTCTTTTATTTTGTTGCTTAACTCAAGTTAGGTTGTTTTGAGTGACCTTTAAATTTTCATTGTATGATAAATGGGATTAAAGTGACTGAATTGTTCCAGTTGCATTTAATAACAAGGTCAGTAACATATGTTGGTGCTGGAACCATCTGCTGTGTTTCCAAACTGTGACAGCCATGTGAGTTTGTCCTTCAGTGGGTGTACTTAGAGTACAAGTATAGTCCCTTTCACAAGTGTGACCTGCAACAACAACACACCAGCAATTAGTAAAGGCTCATCCACCCTGCTTTTATCAGCTGCAGTCTCACAAGCGCTTTCACAGCAAAATTAGTCTATTAGGACTATGATAGGAATGGGCAATTTTGGCTAACTGTGTTTATTTTAGGTATTGCATAATCACATCTTACCTGGAATGTCTTATGAATTCTGCCATAATAAGTTGTTAATGCAAACAAAAAACTTTTTTCCCAGGTTCACAATCAAATAGAATACTTAGTGTTTCCATATTGATAGCTATTACAGTGATACAACACAATACAATGATAATTTTCAAATGCTTAAAAAAGTTCACATCTATGGTACATGATGATGTGTTCTGAACTCCGCAGGCTGTGCGTTTTATAATCAGCACTCCCTTCAGTTATCTGCTTGTATCCACAATTATTGCAGACAGATCCAAACAGCATGTAGGGAGATGGCTCCATTAGGCCCGTCTGCCCTGCCCAAGGCTCAGGCTCTCCTGACAGACGTTTGTGTACAGACCCCTGCCCTCCTGCTACTGAGTTACATCTGCCTTGCTTACTGAGCCAGGCCCATGTGAAAACAGCACTGCTATAAGAGAGGAGAACTGGCAGAATGCTAATACACTGGCCTTGAGTGGACCTCACCACCTGCAGCCCTTTTCTGTGGCAGCAAGAGAAACAAGGGCAGGGTGGTTTTTAGTCTGTAAGAAGCCAGCATTACCTCATGCCCAAAGAAAAGCCTCCAGTGTATTTCAGTGTGATTCCCAGGGAACAATTACAAGACATGGACGGACTCCAAGATCATTAGAATCAGAATGGAGGCAGGCGGAGGCTGAGTTCACTCCGGCTCGCCTTCCTCTGAGGTGATTGATTGGGCTTTAGCACCATCCTCCTGAGAGGAAGACTGGGACATTGGGACCGGCTGACTCCTCTAACTGATGGCAAAATAACTCTCAAGGACACAAAGGTTCATCTGAGAGCTGAGGCTAACTCTCTCTGAGCCATTTAAGAATGTTTGCTGTGAAAAGGCAACATCTCTGCTTCCATCTGAAAAACAAATTCAGGCTGCAGCTATTTCTGCTAGTTGTAGCATCACTTCAGTGACATTTGGTGGTGTTATTAAGTGTAAGTCTTGTGTCCTTCTGCCATTGGCTTGGTATAGCATATTTTAATAATGGCATCCTCTGGTGTGTCACTTCTAATATTGCTGTAATACTACTTAGGAGGAGGGTCAAAATAGGTTGTTCCCCACCCTTAACTGAGCTGCATTATGAAATCATCATCTAGAGCATAGGTGTCAAACTCTGGCCCGCGGGCCAAATTTGGCCAGTGTATAAATATATTTGGCCCGCGAGGCAGTACCAAATGAATACTAGAGCTGGCCCGCCGGTATTATACAGCGCATGCACCGCTAATACTACAAATCCCATAATTCTCTGCTGTTGTTTTGGCACGTCAATCATGACAGGACTCAGAAACGCCCTCTCATCTGTGACAGTAGTCATAGCGACCTCATGCTACAACTGTCACCGTGCTACCCCTTCCCCAAAATGGCGAAAAGAAAGGCAGAAAAACCTATGGGGAATTTTAGCAAGAAAAGTCTACAAAAATGGTAAACAATTTAATAACAAGAATGATTTAAAAAAGGCTATCAAAGGTGCCTGGGAGGACATCGATGGGGAAACAGTGAAAAGTCTTGCTTTTAGCATGCCAGATAGGTGTTCATATGTAATTCTTGGGCACGGAAAGCCAATTAATTATTAATTTCCCTATATTTTTGTCGGAATAAAAACAATAAAAAACATTTTTTTGATCTTTTTATAAAAGAAATTGCATCATATAGAAAACAAAAAAATACATAAAAATAATATAAAAAATAAATATATTTTACGTTGAAATTTGGTTCAAAGCAAATGTCAATTCAAATATTTTTATTTCCCTATAATTTTGTCGGGGACTGTATATTGTATGGTAGCGTTGCTTGTTCCATATTCAATGTTAAAGCAAAACTTGTTTGGGTCCATATTAAAAGATTCATTTGTTCAATGTTGACCAGCGACTTTGTTCAAGTTTTTAGTTTTTGGCTCACTCTGTATTTGAGTTTGACACCCCTGATCTAGAGACAGAGTACCATATTTAAAATGCTTATTACATTCAGTTTTTCAGTACTTTTCTACCTCCTGTGTAACATAAGACTGGCTGTTTGCTGGTTTGTTTCAGTTCTTCATTACTATCTTTACCTCTGTCTCACAGATAGCCTCACTGTTTTCTGATCCACTCTCCTTTGCTGTACTATCAGAGCTGTCATGAATTCTGCTGCTGTGCCCACAACCGGTAATTCAAACTGAACACTTTATTGCTGCTTCATGTTTCAGATTTCCACTGGTATTCAGACATTCATGTTTTCTTAATTTTACCCCCAGCAATTAATTTGCATCTAATCTAAATCTACCATGCAGGACAATAAAGACTGAACTGAACTAGTAAACCACTGAATGTCCTTTATTGTCAAGCAGCTACAAGAATGAATGACATAACCACTGAGGTTAGCAATTGACTGCTCTCTCCTTGTTTGATTGAAAATTGGTCCATATCGAGATTTGGAGATTGTCAGCAGATAGTTTATGGGTAGATGATGAGGTGGGGGCAACCCTTCTTGGTAAGCCATTCCTTTAACCGTACAATTCCTCGGTTGTAGAAAAGCACCTTCTGAACCCGGCTGCTTACAGCACAGAATAGTGCGGGTGTCCCAGCTGTAAGGAAATTTAGTATTATGCGGAAAATCCTTTTTTTTGTGTCTCATTTGAGCTGGTTGCTTTATGTTCTCACTCTCACTCTGGTATTAATGTTAAGCCTGTCCTAGTAGCTTTTTTCTGATACTTAAGTACAATGTAATTTTTTTAGGAGTTGTTAGTTATAGTAGGAGTGTTTTGTGTCTTAATGCTTTTTAAATGTTTCCATACCATATTTACATTGAAAACAAGAGGCATCACATTTGAATAGATTTAAAGAATTTACCAGATATTTTTTACTTTGAGCACTCCCTTATCCCTAACATTACAGTATGAGAGATAAATCAAACCAAGACAGTTGAATAAGCAGCGTCCCTGAAAAATTCATGTATCATCAACAAAGCAAATAGTCTGGTCATGAAGTCATAGGGTTTTATGACAAGCTATGCACTTTTGTATGCAGTTTCACTATGTGCCCTAATACATTATCTAAGGAGGATTCCTTTATTGCATGTGATCCTGAGAGTGTACAGAGAATGGAGCATGTTGTAAAAATCTTAGTACCAAAAATGTCTGTCAAAGGCATTAGTTTCTACAGCATCAATTTTTACTTCATAATAACAAAAACAACAATTAATGCCACCCTCTCTTAATCCCTTGTGTTTAAATAGGCAATCTGAATCCAGCGTGGGAGAGGCAGGCTCTGCCACTACCAATAAAAACTACCATATAGAGAGATAATTACAGAATGTAAATACATTGACTGGCTATTGCAGAAGAAATGCCAACCATAAAGAGTATCAATAATGGTATAATGGTAATATTTGATTTCATGAAAATGTTAAGGATATAACTTAAATGGGAAATGGCGTAATAGCTTCAGTAGTTTCCTTGTCAAATATATGAAGCTCAGTCATGCTTAACCAGAGTAATGAGATCACATTTTGTCTTACAGTATCTTAGCTGGTGCCATGATGTGCCCAAAGAAAGCATTCAAGTTTAAGGAGAATGTACTTGCTGACTCAATGCCTGTGTTGATTAGAATGTTGTTGAAGAAGCATCTTTTTTGCCTACAGTGACAAATAGTGGTCACATCTTTGCTTTGACTGCAAGCTTTTCACAGCTAATTTAGACAGTATTGGACATTTACTAAAGCTTGCACTTTTTTTGGGAAACATCAGTGGATCTGGCCATCGGCAAGTGATTTTGCATTAATAGCTGCATTGTGTCCCTCGACTATCTTAAAATTCTGCCACTTTGATATGGACGTTTTTGCAGATTGTTGCACATCCCTTATTTTTCCATGCTACTACTCGCTAGAATTATTCATCACCACATCATGTGTTAATGATTTCAGTCAAATATATTGTGTCTGCTAGTTTGTATGGTCTTACCCTGAAAACATATGGTCTTTCTGGCACTAGTTTGTAACTTACTAACTACATATTCAGACAGGATGTCCAGTGTTACCAGTACAATGGTATTGGAAGATGAACAAACTGGAGCCTCAGCTGCTGGCTTAATAAACAGCTGGTCATTAGTGTTGACTAAAATAACAGGTACAGCAGCATTAAAAACCCTCCACGGAGCCACCAGATCGCCCATTATCTGCAGTCACCAAGACAACATGATCTCACAAGATGATGGTCACATGATTTTTAAACCACACCATGTCATCAGGATGTTGGATATAACATTTTTTGCTGTTACGAAAGTGTCATTGTGGCGGAGGGCTGTTTCAGGTTAGTAATGAGATCCCAGGAGTATTATGGAAACATCATGGAGCACAGTTTAACAAGTTCATTGGTGTTTCACATGTGGAGCCATCTGTGTGCTTTTGTCATACTGAGATGATCTACTACAGTCTTGGAGAAACAACCTTCCTTACTCGTTATGGGTAGGGACATGCAGACTGCTTCACACTAGTCAAGCTGACCACAGGTGACATGAGGCAGTATTACCTTTCTCAACAGTAATTGCCCACTTATCATACATAAGCAGCCAAAGTCAGTCTAGTTGACTGTTATGCTGAAGGTGTTTCACTCAAACAAACCCTCCCCTTACCACCAGTTTATCTGTTCACCCTGCCTGTCCATCTGCTCTCACTGCAGCCATTACATTCATGTGTGCCAGGTCTACTCTCAACCCTTCCCTCTGCGCTTCAGGGCTCATGTAGAGCATCCCTGTCACAGATGCAGGATGCCATTGCCTCCATTCAAACGAAAGACCAATCTGCGTTTCCCCCCACTTCCATGTGGGCGATAAACACCAATGACTGTCTTGATCACCACATTGACTGTCTGCCACATCTGCTGCTGCTTTGGTGAGCTGTCTCTTCATTAAGCGCTCACAAGATAACAAGCTTATATGTGTAACAATTAGGACTATTACACTATATAAAACTACTATAAAACCTCAGAGTGCATATTTATTTCAGTACATGACAATTGACTACAGTCATTTAATATACACAGGGTTTGGAGAGTATATTTGGGAAATATTTTGATGCCTTTCTCAGTTCTTTATTTCTAACTAAACGACTGTTTATCGCAGTCCATCGCCCTAACGTGTCATCCTCACTTTCAACAATTTACTATATGTGGCTACCCTATTAACATGCTCATGTTAACTATTTGGCCATGTGGTCTATCATTAGAGCATCAGTAAAGTAGAAGTGAGGTGAAGGTCCATCCGTCTTCACAACAACAAACCAAAGCACACCACTAAAACAGCACTGAAGTGGCTTTGGGACAATTCACTCAATGTTCTTGAGAGGGACCGCTAAGCCCCGAACTTGAGCCCAACCAAAAATCTGTGAAGAGACCTGAAGATCACAGTGAATTGGTACTCCTGTCCGGTTTGAGAGAGCTTGAGAGGATCTGCGAGGAATAAGCAAATTAGTTTTAAGAGCATGTCATCATGGGGTGCAGAGTGTAGATTGATGACAAAAAAATAATTTACAATAAAATATGAAATGACAAAATTAGTAAAAAATGTAATTACTATTATACTATTACTTTCATGAATCCACTGTATGTGATCTCCTTTCCTTGTTTATTTCTCTCTCGCTCTGTCTCTCCTCCCCTCTCTCCATAGCTCAGTATGAGAGCTCTCCTTCCCCTTATGCTGAGTTAGTGTGGTATAATAGGTATTCAGTGCCAGTGGTAGGCTGATTTAGTTGGTCTAATGAAATGCCTTTTCAGCAGGCTGTCATCTGTCAGCCACCATTAGATAGCACTATGTAAACATTGGCTGACAGCAGAGGGGATGCTTTTCTGTAACTCAGAGATGGAACATGATTGAGTTTCGTGGTGTTTTCATGAAAACAAAAAAGCCAGTAGTTGGTAAACTCTGCATCTGTCTTTGTTGTGCTTGTTTTTCAGAATGGTACTGACTGTGGGTTCCTGGTGCGTCAGAACTCTGAACTCTTGCGAGCCCTCGATGAGCTGGAGAAGACCTGTACCACACTGAGGGAGGAGAATGGCCTGCTGGTAAGGCTAAAAATAACAGAGAGTTTGTAGTCTTGACTGAAGGCTTCCTAGAAAGTAGGCCAGGTGCACCGAAAGAGCGAACAAAACATTGAAAATGTGCATTGTTTCAGTTAGGTGCTGTTACTTGCCTCGTTTTCTTTTTCCACAGTCATTTATTCCGTTTATGAAAGATTCTGAATTTCCACTGGCAACACAGGCAGATGATATAAAACTAGGAAGCATGCTACTCAATCCCTCTTCAAACCATTAATAAGCCTTCCTGAATAACTGTTTTTGTGACTTTCTTGTTTGGCGTTGCTGTGTTGACGTTACATTATTTGCTGTAGGCATTGTCTGATGATGATATTTGTTTCCCGTCTGTTTAGCGGAAGAGCAGCGCCCCAGAGACGGAGGAGAAGGTCAGGCGGTTGAGGAGAAAGAACACAGAGCTGGCTGTTCTTGCTAAAAGGCTGGAAGAAAGGGCTCGAAAACTGCAGGAGGCCAACCTCAAAGTGGTAAACCGCACAAATAAAATACCTCAAACATTTTCACAGCGAACTGCGTTGCCCAGCGTATTTGCCCTCAGTCTGACCCAAATACTGGGAATGACTAATTATCAAGCACCACCATCCAAATCACCACATCACCATAATATCTGGTAATGAGTTGAATGGAATAATTCAGCATGTGATGAATTGCAGCTTTGTTGAAAAATACCAGCACCCTATTGAATAATTTAATGCGTCACTAGAATGGCTACAAGAACTCAGTTTCAGTAGGAAGTCCAGGAAGTCTCTTGAGATGTAATATCTCTACAAAAGAGATTACATAAAGCAAACTAAAGATCAAACACACAATGAAAACATTTAAATTCCTCATGAAACATTTCTTAAATGCAATATTTTAAAACCTGATATACGGCAACAGATGGACGTTTTCTTTTACTGTAGTTGATATATATTTATATCTATATATATGTAGATATACAGTATATCAACTACAGTAAAAGAAATACTTCTATTTTTAAGATCAAGGGATCAAGTATAAAAAATGTAATCATAGGTTACAAATTTGGTTTTACACTGGTTGAATTCCTCAGCCTATTCAGAAGCTTGTAAGAAGGCTAACTGAAAAGGAAGAAGGCTGAGAAGACAAGCAGTTTAATAGAGTGTGCTGTACCAATGGTTTAAAAAACACAAAAATATACTGTAGCTTTAGCAAAATGTATGTCCGCAACTACTTTTAATATAGTAGGTATAAATGCTTAGGCAGTGTTTTTGGGCATCTTTTTATTGAAGCAGGACAGTACTAGTAGCTCTGCTTTTCCTGTACCACCTGCCAATACCGGATGTCTACAGCAGTCATTCCTGCATACCTCCATGAGACTTTACAATGTTAAAAGAGCTTGGTTCATGTAAAAGTTAAAAAATATTCTGATGAATCCAAGTCATTTAAGTTTTCCTTTATGTTTATTTTATTATTAATCCCTTCCGTTTCAATGTGTGAACTGTCAGTAAGAGTGTATTCCAGACTTCTATGAAATCCTTTCTGGTGGTTAATACATATTTCCTTCTTGCTCTTGTGCAGGTGAATTCCCCGTCACTGATGAGACCCGGATCAGTGGAGCAGTACAAGAGGGCGTTTGCCCGTCAGCGAGCTCGCGACCTCGCCCAGCACGCCGATGCTCTGTTGTCTAAGGACAAAGAGATTGCTGCCCTACAGCAAGAGTGCAGAGAGCTGGAGGCACGGCTGGGCACCTCTAAGGTACTTAGTACACAGCTCCTCAGTAGCTTACTCATTGAACTGTGGTCACTGCTGTGGACTTGGGCTCATTCTTGACTGAAAGCCTTATTTAGAATAGACCACTGCTCTTTACATAACTCTGATCTTCATTGATCTTCCAAGTTTTTGCCTCAGTGTTCCATCTAACCCTACTCATCAATGCCACAAGCTCGCTCTCTGCTGGACAACATGGGTACTACTCATCCTAACTCCCTCCTAAGCCCGTATTACAGAGGCTGCGTCACTGCAGATGACTAGATGACAGTGCAGGAATAGGCTGCCTTTCTAAGTGCCTGTTTTTAATTACTGGTACAGTGACTTAGGAGCTCATTCTCCTGAATGTGAACATCTGTTGGGTTTAATAATGAAGGGTCTTATAGGGTGAGCTGTGCATTGATCTAGAAATGTCTGTGCTGGATCCCATGTTCAACCTAAACACATTTTCACCATGTGATAAGGGTTGACAGGGAGGGAGCGTGAAGTGGTCTTCTCAGCTTGAATGGAAACATTTTAATATAATGTCCAAGTGAGATGACTTTGATATTTTTGATGTCCATGACCCAGAATGATGTTTTTGTTTTTACTTATGCAGTTCCCCCTCTGACTTATATTTACTACTGTTTTGATTCATAGGGATTTATTGAACACTATTTTTTCTCAAGTCAGTTCTAAAGAAACTTGCAAGAAAAACAGGCCAGATGATAATGTACATGATTGCATACGTATTATTGATTGAGATTATCAGTCTTTGATTCAGTTCCTTACTTGTGATGCAGTTAACTAAAATAATAATAAAAATATCAACAATGTGCTGAATTGATGACATTATTGTCTTATGGCTGTCTTTGATGCATGTGTCTGTGGTCTGTGCAGGGCTCCCCTGTTCCATCTGACAGAGTGGAATTTGAGAGGCTTCTCAGGGAGTCTCAGAGGGAGGTGCTGCGGCTCCAGAGGCAGCTGTCGGTCACGTCATCCAGACAGCAGCACAACCATAGTCCTGACCCCGGTGGCCCAGAGAAGTGTGGGGAAATTGAGAAGGAGGAGGGGGAAGAGAAGGTAAAGTCATCCTCTTCATATCGGAACACAGCTAGAACACATAGCTCTACGCTGACCCCTGTTGGTCATAAGCGACTTCAATAAGTGAACCTTGTCTATGCACACTAAAACCGATGACATCAAATGAACTATAGTTTTGCACGAGATCAAAACAGTAATGGCTAAGCAAATTCCATCATAGTTGCTATGTAGTGAGAATCTTTTTTGAAAATAAAAAGACTAAAATTATGCATATACTGTAACCTAAGTCAGTGTCGGTGCAAAACCTGTAACACTTTCTGAAAAACTGGTATGATGATACTGTTCAGCTTATTTGAGGTTCAGTATGTGATTACAAACGAACACAGACTGGATTATTTTTTCACACCTAGGAGCGTTTATGGTGTTGGTACTACAGTGTAGTTTGAATTATACATGGTTTGGTCATGTTAATGACTTTTTCAGAAACCTAGTGTATGTTTATGTTGGCATGGACGCTGTTTTGAGGGGTTACATAATGGCTTGTCGTTGGACCCAATACTAATCTGCCACAAGCCATAATGAGATGATTCCCTGTCTTGAACTTGGGCCTGATCAAAGATACACAGTCACACACTGATCATCTCTGCATTTAATACTGACCTTCTCTCTTTTCAGATCTTAGAAACAGTCACCGGTGAAGTGATGCTCAGATAAATCACACAGTCACTGGCCAAAGAGTTGAAAAGTGCACATATATCATACATATATGAATAGGTTACATAATGTAGAAAATGTTATTTGTAATTGTGAAATTTAGTTTGCCACACCACTGAACATCTGTAATAGGGGAAAATGTAATTTACCTGGTTTTCTTTTAAGAGGTACATTTTAAAGGTACATTTTCTGTGTATTTTTTATCAGTTTACATCTCTTAATGGCATACATCTTATTTCTGGATTTTTTATGAAAGTCTCTACTGCCTGTGAAGTAGAGTAAATTCTCTGCCTGTAAAGCTCAAATGAGAATGCCGATTGTGGTAATCTCTCGTTTGTGGGACGCACACACGCACTCCCAGAGGCACGCGCACACCCAGAAAGGGGCCATGTTGTGTGAACTCTAATCCCCTCTAACAACAGAATGGTACAGTCCAGTAATCCGCTCTCTGTTGCTGTGGCAGCGGTGAGAGGGTTTTGGGTGGTAGGTAAGACTCCAGCCGCACTAAAGACTTTTCTATCTCGCCCTGCTCTGGATAGCTAGCAGGCCAAGGGAAGCCTTGACGTTGCCACAGATCACACAAAAGGGGTAGGTCATCTTGTGAGTTTTGTTGTCACTGTGTGTAGGTTTAAGTTGTCCGTTGTAGTTCTCCTTGGCTAACCTCGTATGTGTCTGCTTGGATGTGAGGCTGAAGTCGTGCAGGACTCAAAGTTGAGACTTGAAAGTCATCAGTGTCATGATGAATCGGGAGTGTGAGAGAATTGGCTCAAGGCAGTGGGTGTTGCATTTGTGTTAGATATTAAAACCACCAGATTATTCTGAAAGATTATTGGTACGTTACATGTCCCATGTTAGTATGACAATATGACTTGCAGCTAAGGAGATTTTTCTTTTAGGTCTCATAGCTGTTTTTTTTTAATATTCATTTCAGTAAATCCTGTGGTCAATCCCACTCTTGTCTGTGATGAAATGCCACTGTCTTACAAATTAGAAAGGTGGGACATGCATGAGGCCTAGTCAAGGGCAACCTGTCAGAAAACTGGTTTTATAACAGTCATATTTTGGAGCTTCCAGATGCAGAATTTAGACAGACCGACTTAGTGACAGGGTGGTAGAGCGTTTGATTGGTGGACATCGATATGCTCCGTATTAAAAAGAAAATCAACGGCCAGGCCAATCCATTAAGGTGCTTTTAAAAGAAGTGATCCAGTTACCCGTTTCAGTAGTCTGCAGGGATTACACCAATGTGCTTATGGCATTCAGGGCCTGCTGAATGGGATCTGACCCTGCTTTAGTACGCATAGGCCCAAGGTGTACTTGATCCTTTAGTATACATGGACCTCATCAGTGTGAAGTGTACACAATGGCACCTCGCTGTGTGAAGCAGTGTGCAAGTAGAGGTGAGCCTCTAAGCTAGGACCTCATCTGACAAAAACACATTCAGTGGCACCTCCTGTGGCCTCAACATCTTCAGACATGGCTGCATCCTTCATCATGCCATTTATTTATAATGATGATGATAAATGATGATTTATGTCTTGTTTCTATGTCTTTACACATCCAGCAGGATTTGAGTATTTACTTACAATATCCAGTACTAATTATTATGTTTTTATGCATTCACACATTTTTTATTTTTTAAGTTTTGTCACATCCCTTCAGTCCCATTAACTTTTAAAAGACACAACTTTTTTTACTGTGACTGAGAAGCCAACAATCACATTTTGCAAATTCTTCAAAATCGTGAAATAAACATTTCAATTTTAAAAGAAGTCCAGTTCATCATGTTACATTGAACACGTGCACTTGCAGCGAGCACAGGAGTAGAGAGAAGACAGGAGAAGGCGTCAAGTACTAGCGTTCTCTGTTGTTACATTAGGACCTATTGTCCTGTCTGTCATAACCCAGTCAAGCCAAAAGACATACCAAAGCAAGATGCCTCCATTAGGTATAGTCTGTGAAATTAAACTGAAACTCTATACTGAAATAAAACAGCAAGGGAATGTAGGAAGTGAGAAAAACACTCTGTCAATATGTTCTTCAAGGCCAAATGTATTTAAATAATAATACATTTATACTGTATGAAAGTCTGACTTAGAACTCATGCTTGAATGCATAGTAAACTGGTATACTTACTTAAAAAGCTCATATGGACTCCTATTCATTTCATACATTTTATAAAATAAAAGTACATATAAGTTATATTCACTAATAAATTAGTGCTACTTCAGGTAAAATATGTTACCAATCACATTCCTCTATTTATATAAAACAAGTTTGCATGCCAGGAAATATTATGTTCCTCTGATTTTAGCATCACAATTCCTCATTTAGCGTTAATCTG
The DNA here is from genome assembly GCF_020085105.1 of Siniperca chuatsi. Lineage (NCBI taxonomy): Eukaryota > Metazoa > Chordata > Actinopteri > Centrarchiformes > Sinipercidae > Siniperca > Siniperca chuatsi. The sequence goes on from NC_058055.1 coordinate 6,666,048, forward strand.
TAGAATATTAATGCTTGTTAGCTGTAATTGATTATATAATAATTGCTGTGTCATATCATTATGGACACAGTACTTTTTCACTCAGAGCTGCAACCAGCTTTTTTCCTACCAAATTACTGTCATTGATGATTTAATTTGACTCCAGTGGCTTCAGGAACAAAGTGTATTCGTCTCCAGAGTGTGTTTGAACGTCTTGTGCTGCTCACTGAGCAGAAATGGCATGAATAATACTGTGTGTGTAAAATAAAGAAAACATCCTGGTATGATATCTGCACAAATATCTCAGTGTGTGGTATTCATCACATTTTGAAATCAGTGGAATTTAGGAATTAGCGTTTGAAAGCTGGAACTGATATGAGATTTGAAGCTGATGCTAACCACAGCGTCTTTGAATTTGACCATTTACTTGCCGTAAATTCCACAACGTGACATTGACTGGTTGGTTGATAATTCATATTTTATGAAAGACCAACACAGACACAATAAATCAGCAAATCAATGTACAGTTTAACTATAACGTTACATTTCAGGCTATTGGCTTGATGAGACTGTTCGAGAACAGGAACCAGCTATACACTTATTTTATAAGGCCTCAAACAAACCACTGCTATCTGTATCCAATCCTTAAACCATGTTACCTTAATGGTGGGTATGTTTTATTCGAATTGTTCAGATATTATTATTTCTGCAAAGGGCAGCAGCTTTATATTAATGCAACTCAATCTTATAATTTCTAAGAGATGGTCATTTATTTTAAAACACTGATTGACTGTTTGTGACCAGTTTAGGCCAATTCAAGCACATAATTCTTGCAAATATACTGGATGATATTTAACATATAGTCAAAACGCTGAGTAGTCCTTTGGGGACTCTATACAAATGTTTACACATCCTATTCCAATCATGCTCTGACATGATTCACCCTTTCCCCCTCATTATAACCATGTAATATTCTTGAATTGATAAAAGTAGTTAATGGTAATGGATGTTTCTCCTGTTGGGTGGTAGGATTGAAACAACTAGTGATTCCTTCCTTCAGTGAATGTGATGCTCTGAAGGATGATTTTGGCCTTTTTTGCAGGATACATTTTGATATTTATCTTCTTAAAGAATTACCGCTGCTCGAAATGGATAAGAATATAATAATTCTCCCCAGAAAGGGACTATATCACTGCCCAGACATGACTTGAATTTAATCACTGTAAAGTGGGTACAGAAATGCCACAAGGGCCCATGATTAATGTAAAAAAAGTACCCCATTTTTGTACCCCTCAACACCTGATCTTTCAGCTCATGTACTTTAGACTATGCAATAACTCAATAATTCCTTTGCTAATAGTAATAACAATGTGCCAAGAACTTTCAAGTCTAGATTTTGTTTCTAAATGTATATTATAGTTTTGCTTCTGTATATAGGAATTACAAAATATAAAAAAATGCATCACTACTTTTGCTTAGAAATGTAATGTATGCTATTTGAATTTGTTGGAGCACTGATGATCTTTTCTCTTAATTGTCCAAATGAGAATAGAGAATTTAACACTGCACCATGACCAAGTAAATGCACAGTTTGTTAGGTCACACCAAGTTTTGTTAGGTTAGTGTGCTGGCACATAAACCTTTGAAATGATTCATAATAGCCTAAGCCTTGGTCTAATGCTCTCTATGACAGCCCCTTTATTCCTCATAACATTGTATAAATGAGGCATTATGTAATATTCCCCCTGTGTGCTCATTCGTCAAAACCATGTCAGAATTATATCACACGTCGCCTGAACCCTGATTATATTCGCTTTGAACTCATCATTGTGAGCTCTCACATTCCGTTTACAAAAAGATTGCTCTTTTAAGGGATTTGACCTGTAGACTGATAGCAATGTATATCATACTGATTATAATATGTTGTCACTATGTAGTTATATGAAAATATCTTATCTTCTTGAAAGAGAGGTAAACACAATGACTGTTTTTGCAAAGTAGAAATGTTTAATTACATCTTAGTAATGGTGTTAAAAGTTTTGACTTTCCTTAACTTCACCTGTGGTAGAAGTAGCTCAGCGGAATCAGGTTTACTTATTGCAAAGAAGAAGTTAAGAAAATGAGAAGCGCTGCAAAAGTGTTGGAACAATAATTAAAAAGAATGGCGTTTGTTCAAATTTGCATAGGAATCTTACCTTGGCCACCACCAGATTGTAGCAGCAAACTCCACTCACTAAAGCCTGCCCACTCAGTAGGTATGAAGTGCTACAAGCTAATTAAGAGTCACAAGAAGACAGACTGGTTTAACCATGACTGGCCAAATACAAAGGTGGGCATTTCGCCAGGATGCTGGGATCACCTGGCTCTCCTGCAGTTGTGATGGATGTGACAGGATCTTTAATGACCACCAAGAGAAGTCAGGACAAGAAAAATCAGCAGAGCCCTTGTTTAAAGCCCTCATTCCTGTGCACTGTTTTTGTACAGGGGCCAATGGAATTAGTGCCTCCTGCTGGCCTTTCATCACCACTACTAACACCATCTGGTCTCCTATCCAAAAGATAAACCAGGCACAGCCTTGCTTAACTTCACAGGCATGCCACCGATTTGGTGCTGAACAGTCACAATGGGTTATCAGCCCCATATTGAGGTCTTCCGTATCTGCCATGATGCTTGAACATAAGTCTTAGAAATAACAAATCTTCACCATCCCTGATGCAAGCTGCTTCACACATGAAAGGAAGACAAGCTTACAGTATTAAGCACCTGCATGCCTACAAACCTTCACATGGTTTTCATGCTGCAAGTAGTGGTACTACGGTGGCTGGTACCCTTACATAGAAATTGTCCATACAGTATATGAATCTCTCCATGCCGTGTTCTGACAGTCCCTATAGAAATAATTTCTTTAACAAGTGGAAACTGCCTGAAGTCTAGAGGGATATGCCTTTTAGTTACTAACAATGTAAAAGAAAGGAGAGTGTAAAGGAGAGATCCCCTTTGCAGCACGTGGAAGAGCGTGTTTGATCCTGTTATTGGGTCATGGCCTTGGCTGCACTAGCACAGTTCTACTCTGAGCATAAGTAGGTTTGCTCTAAAATTAGATACTGATTCCTGACTCTTAACCCTTAACCAAAGTCAGCCTGACCCCCACCTGGTTCCAAGTTAGACAAATTATACAATTTATAAAAATGAATGTATAATAGTAATTAGTTAAGAAAAGTAGTCTACTGTGAAACATTCAAGTCATTCCACCCAGCCTAATTAGAAAGGACAGGCTTCCTGCTAATGTCTTAGTCATGTTGCAGGCTACAGGGATTCCCCCTGGATTATTCCTTGATTGTAGTTGGACCACTGGGAAGGAGCCTTGCTGCTAATCCCCCACTCACAGTGGGGGGTGTAATGTTAAGTGTTACTGTCCAGTATAACAATCATGCATTTGCTCTCTTTTCAGCAGTTGGTCATGTTTTTAAGATAAGAACAGAAGACTTTTCGTACAATACCTTGGATATTGACTTTTCAAGATAACCTCTGTAAATTTAAAGTGACTGAGTGAATGTTTATCCCTGTCCCTGTCAGGTTGTAGGAGAGACCCCGTGTGTGGTATTAGATGAAGCTCCATCCAGGTGTAAGAAGACTCCCGGAGAGGAGGAGGAGTCGGGGCTGCGAGTGACGCCCCAACCGGGCCTTAGCCCGACCCCCTCCCATCAGGAGGAGCACACAGAGGAGCAGCGCCTACAGTTTCTGGTGAGAGCATCTAGGACTATACTCAGCTGACTCAGATGACACTATCATGTAGTGCAACATTCAAACCACATCAATGTATATTTTTCCCAGTGCTAACGTGCCACATTTTGTTTTGTTTTTTCTGTTTGAATATCTGGATGAAATCCAGTTTAATATTGCTATCATGAGGACAAAACCGTTCATGAAATCATTTTATCAATAAATACTCTTAATGTTATTCAGCATAATCGAATAGAATGCACCAATTATGGTTGTTGCTGAAATTAGAGGGTTATTAATGCAGAGGGTTACTAAATGTCACCGGCTCGGCTTTCATGTCATTCATGAGAGTCCTACACACCTCTTAGCAGCAATAACTGCATATTGTTCCTAATTGCAGGTATCCAGCTTTGCTATCTTTGCATTTTCATGTGAAACTGAAGCTTGAATTCAGTGCTCTGACGGAGCTGACTGCCACTGAAGGAAAAACTATGGTCAGATTTGTTATATAATGCTGGGATTATTTTGATCTTGTCCCTTGGAAACAGAAGAGTAGCACGTTGCCCTTGCTGATTCTACAAGTGGGTCTCATGGCTTAAATCAACCATATTCCCTCTCAGCTCTGTATTGACTTGCTTTGTCAGGATGGAAAATGGAGCAGACATTAATTGATGTTTTGTTTGATGTTAGAGCATTGACATTGTACATCACATCAGCTAAAATAAAAAAAACATGCAATATATAAAGAACTGATTACGCAGGAACAATAGTATCAGTAACAGGCTGCATGTCTCCTCGCCCTTCACTGAGCCGTGCACATGCAATTATTGTGTATCATTTTGACAAGCTGGTAGTGCAGTTTTCTGAAGAAGTCATAATTAATGTGCAGACGTATTACTGTATTTTCTAAAAAGTGATGTGCTGCTTTTAAATTCTGTTCTCCAAAATGTATTAACATGGTGTGCTCAAATGCATAACTTGTGTACATGCAGCTTTCTCATTTCACTAAGGTCCTAATTAAAGCTGCAAAATTATGATGGGAATAAGGAAGTATATCATTTAAGTTAGTAAGCCTTATGCTGCGCGTCATTACATTTGAAACTGAAAAGTACACAGTCCAGCTGCACAAGGAGCAACTTAATTTATTTGAGCTTCGTCTTTTTACAGGGCACATGGTGAGAATAGCTTAAATGTAGCTTGAATGTTTTGATCTTTGGTTTGTTGAAAGGATCTTAACCTTACATCATACACTAACTAGCTGTCTTTAACAGAGCATGACTGAGTCATGGGGGGGAAAGTAGGATCTTAGATTGGACTGTCTTAGATGAGTTAAATGTGTTACAGTTGTAAGAAAAAGTACTTCAGCTGAGTAAATGCTGAGCTCCCGCAGAAACAATGTTAGCCCAGAAAGAACACAGGAGATATTTTTAGCCACGCTAGCGACGTCGGTCAGTCCACCACTTTGGTCCAGACTGAAATATCTCAACAGCTATTGGATGGATTGCCATGACATTTGGTACAGACAGTCACGGTGCCCAGAGGATGAAGATCCCTTCACTTTTCATCTAGCACCATCATCAGGTCAAATTAAAAGTTGTCCAATACTTTTATTTGTGACCAGATACCTGCAAGACTAATGACATTCCCATCAGCCTTAGCTGTACTTTGTGCTTAGTGCTAATTATCAAATGTTAGCATGCTAACATGCTAAAGATCGTCAACATGGTAAACATTCATACCTGCTGAACATCAGCATGTTAGCATAGCCGTTGTGAGCATGTTAGAATGCTGACGTTAGCGTTTAGCTCAGAGCATTGTTTTGCTTAAGTACAGACTTACAGAGCCTTTTTGGAGAGAAAATATCATCTACATGCTCATGGCACCTGTTTAACCTAGAGCCTTTTGAAAGTCCCATAAAATAGCCTCTGTGCATGGTTTAAAGTACAATAAAAAAACAGGGTTAGGAAAGTGTAGAGGGGAAACAAGGTGACTGGTGACTCCACATGTGTGAGAGGAGACACATGGTAGTCCACACCATCCTCTGGCCAACGGACAGATTTAGTTCATGGGGAACTGGTCAATCCAAATTGGGATCCAAATCTGAAAAACAAAAGTTAAGTTGGACCGACAAGAAATGAACAGTTCAGTGAGAAGTGTCTTTGTTGATTGTGAAACAGCTGACAGTACAAGTTCCACCCAGTGCAACCGTCATTGTAGTTAAGCTTCACAGTCACGATTTGACTATACAACAGAACATCCTTGCTTGATACAAATTATTCAAAGCTGTGACTGATACACAATCAAGCAAAGCAGACCACAGATTGCAGTTTAATTATCATTATTGTCTCGCTGTGTCATCACTGGTGAGAGTACAGGATCTTTTCCAGTCAGCTGCTGGTGGTCTGCAATTAGCCTGTCTGTTCTGTAGCTTCCCCCCACACAGTCACAGTGGTAATACTTGATCGAGGTCCTGTGGCCATGCTGAAATAAGCTGATTTCTCCTATGCTGGTCCTGCATGTAAGCTGCATTTAGAATAATTAAAGGATGCTAAGCTTTGTAATACCTCATCACTATCATGTCAGAGGTCAATATGGAAACTAAAGCCAATGTATTCTGCATTGCAAAATATAAATGCAAATCATTTGTCATTATATTACATATTGTTTTTCATCGTTTTTTTCTCTGAAAACAGTATGTCCTGCTCATTGTTTGAGAGAGTGTTCTGTTTAATACCATGTAAAGAACTAGATCTAGTTTTAGAACAATATTAGATTTCAAAATTAGGATTTAGTGTAACTATCTTTGCTTTGTTATCATTGTCGGTTCAGGAAAGTGAGCTGAGCAAGAAGAGAAAAGAATGTGAAAACCTTGAGCATGAAGTAACGAAGCGACAGAAGAGATGTCTGGATTTGGTAAGCAATCTTATTGCTCCAGTATTTCCTTCTCACATGCTCTCTGCCAGCGCTCCAGTCTGGTTTAAGCATTACCGTAGTGGACATAACACTGACTTGGAAGACAGGGATTTCCTCAGCTTTATCTGAACGTTGTCTTGTGGTTTGGTAACAGGAGAGCCAGCTTGAGGATGAGCGAGGCAAAAATGAGCAACTAGAGGAGGAGGCAGATCTCCTCAGGAGGAAGGCACAGCTGATCGACCAGGTCAGTGTCTCTCTGCCCTGTCCAGCTCCTTAAAGGAAAAAGCTTTTATAGCCTATAGTGTGGGTCTCAATTTCATAGATTTGTCAATCACAGCTGTCAGTCAGATAATATTTTACTCACCAACTTAATGCTGAGATCTGCGGATTCAGTGACATCACTACAGTAGAAAGGAGCTTAGTGGGTCAAGCAAGACAAGTGGTCTGACAGTCAAAAAGGTTGTCAGCAACTCTTCAGTTTTAAAATAACCAATAGGAATGATGATCAAAACTATGAAAATGGTTGCAAAAAATGTCATATTCCTATAAAATGATCCAGTTAGTTAATCTGCTGTTGTTTCTCAGACTCGGGCTGAGAATGAGGAGCTGAGGGAACATCTCTCTGAAGTGACCGCTCAACACAATTCAGTTCTCGAGGAGAACCAGAGACTCCGTGCCAAACTGGAGAACCTAGAGCAGGTCCTAAAGGTACTGCTGGAGTCAGATACTCTGTGTATTATTTTCAATTTCACTCCTTACCGTGCTACTTGATAAAATTGTCTTCTTTCTGAACAGCACATGCGAGAGGTCGCCGAGCGAAGGCAGCAGCTGGAATTGGAACATGAGCAGGCACTGGCTATCCTTAAGTTCAAACAGGATGAAATCAAACGGTTACAGCGGGTAAGAACCACATATTTGACAAATATTTTTCTTGCTAAAATCAAACCCTCGTGTCCCCGAGGCTGACTATGAATTATGGGAAATGGGGGGCTTTGTCCAGCAGGAGGCAACCTTTGGGCACCAATAAAGCATTGAGTTTTGTCAACGAAGCTGGCTGTGCTATGACACTGACTTTAATGTCTTTTTAATTATCAGGCTCAGTTATTCGCCAAGAGGGAGCATGAAGGAGTGGTTCAGATGCTGGAGGTGAGTGTGTATTACACCACTGTGACTACTCAGCAAAAATAAATGGTTTTTATACCATGTAGTGCTTTTATTGCCATACAGTAAAGCCCTGAGTTGCTTTCAACAATTTAGAATGACTTACCAATACAAAACTCAAAGGTGCCACTGTTTATTACCATCACACAGGAGAGTGAAACTTAATTCACTCGGCCCCAACATTAGAGAGAGGAGGAGTGTTTTTCAGACTTCCTCAGTATTTCTCTCATGCACTAGTGAATTCCTGTCCGACGAGGTAAAGTCTAATTCATTATTGAAGAAGTTGTTTCTTATCTCCCTGACACCAAGCAAAAAGAGTATAAATATTTAATTATCTCCCTGTTCTTACTAGACAAAAGACGTTCCACTGCCATTGAAGCAGCATAGACATACAGTACAATGGGCTCTTTTTTTCTTATCTGAACACCTGGCAAAGAAGCTGTTGCAGAAAATACTTGTACTCGTGTATTTGTAGAACTCATGGGCCTGGAAAACCGTTTAAACAGATGGCTTCCGTGTGACGTTTATACTTGCTCTCAGTGTGAGTGTAGCATACTTTGAATTCAAAATGATAGTCGATGACAGTTGAAGTCTCCATGTGTCTGATTGGCTGCTGATTTTGAATGATGAAAAAAAAAAGATCAAACAAACTTCTGAGTCTACAACAAAACCCTAAAAATGTCATCATACACAGTTGATGACTACATATATCTGCTGCCTGTGCTCGTTTTTCACACTGCATTTTGTTACGAGAGTTTGTTCCTAAATGAAGTGTGTATTTTATTTTAGGAGTTGACTCAGCTTGTGTTGCGGAGGGAGCTGGTAGAGTATAGTTGCTCCTGTTTTAAAAAATGCTCGTTTCCTTCTTCTTGCTGTGTTTCTCTCACTTTCTATCTCTATTTAAACCCAAAGCATCACAGGAGAAAGTCTTTTTCCCTCCCGAGAACCTGAGCTTTGTTGCCAAGTCAAGACACTGCCTTTTGCAATCTTTCAAAAACAGTTTTTGAAAGATTAAACAGAATATTTGCGTTCATTCAAAAGGCAGATGTTGGCTGCTGAGGGCCAAGATTCTAGTGATACTGGCTCCTTACAGGGTTTTCTTGCCAACCTGCTCTCAGTCTGCTGTGTTTCTACTTATATAATATATTTTCTCTTTCCCAGATTCATTGTTTCACAAGCATGTGTTTACTTTTTGTATACCTTTTTTGTCCTTTGTATTATCTTTCTGCTAACCAGAGTACACTGGACTGCATGCAGGTACTGTTAACTTTTAGCCTGCTTGACCTCCTGGGCCAAATTATTTATCTTCCTGTCCCAAAACCTTCCATTTCCCCTGTAGATAGAACCACCAAACCCCAATTATTTAAAAAAACAACATGACTTTGATTGAAATCCTTCAAGTTGACAGAACTTAACCAGGTTTGTACATCATTTGTATTTTGTACATATACTTAAATTATAAGCAGGAGTCCTGCAGTAATTACTGTTAAACAGTCTTTCATAAATGCTTTATGTGGCCACAGAGGCCCATTTGATGCTGATGCATTTTTTTTAGGTTACCAAAGTGTGTGTAAATCAGGTCATTCACATGAGGCCAGATAACACTGTATCTGTGACACAGTTCTCATTCCCAGCTGCACTGAGTACACTTATCATGCTTATCATGCTTATCATGCTGGCTTGTTTTTTGATCGTATTATATTGAGGTAGAATCTCCCCTGGTATATACCCAACACATCACTGAGTCGGATTGCTGTTTGTAACTGAGTATTCATTGGAGGTTACCACTTCAGCTCAGTGTAGCTAGACAAGTGACTGTAGACTAGGCTTTGTGTAGGTGAGAGCTAACAGGAAATGTTGTTCAGACAGTTTCATGCTGAGGCTTTTGTCAGATCAGCCTGCCAGGAAACTCCCACCACAACCTGAAGTGAAATTAGCCACATATAGAAACTCAGTGGGGCTAAGACAAACCTCTGTAATGTTCTGGCAAATAACGCTGCTGTCTAGTGGCTTTGTTAAAGTGAATGTAGTGTAAGACAGAAGCACAACATGTAACTTCTCATAACCTATGCTACACCTCCAACTCTGGTTTTTACTTCTGTTTCCCATCTTACCAGAAAACTACCCGCCTTTATTTCCCTCCCTTTTTCTTTCCTCCGAACCTGTAATTCTTCGTCATTTGTGTTTGCAGCTTATAACAAATGTTTCACTGACAGTTTATATTGTCTGTCTTGCAGAATCCTAATCTCATATTGCAATACTTTATTTTATAATGTAATATTTATTCCTTACGTAAGCAGCAATGTGTTTACTGTATGTATATGACATATTGTGTTGTTCCATCTGTCCATCCACCAAATTAATCATAACTATTGAAATTTGATTTGCCAAATTTGATCTATGATAAAAGAAAAGCTTTCCATAGTTACCAAGTAAGTGGCTGTATAGGCCTTAAAGGTTTCTGCACGACACCGACAATTTATAAAGAAGGTTACATTACATACAGGGCCCTATTTTAATCGCGCAAGCGCAACGACAAACACAAAGCAGTATGTCTTGGGCGCATGAACTGTGTGAAGGTGAATATAGAACATAAATAAATATGCACATTACTGGTCTCATCGCTCTGACAATCACAGCGACGCATGATGACAATAGCTCAACAAGTGAAGAATCGGCTTCTCCAGGAAATCATGTTGTTGTCTGGGTGGTGCAGAACAATGTGATGGTGTGGGTTTTTACAGTTAATTAGTACAATGATGATAGAAACAAATAATAGAAATCGTTTGGTGAAGCAGTTTCTATGATCGCATCAATCTGAATTTCAGTCATAATTGGTTTGCTTCGTAATGTATTTCAAGAATAAAACATGAAACTCTGAATTGTTTTGTAAAAAAAAGTTGGCAAGGAGGCTGTGATGCAAAGGATTAATGATCCCCGGTACCCGACATCTCCTGCATAAATAGGTAGCATGGAGAGTTATAGTGGACCCGGCTGATGTGTGTGGGGTTACTTTGTAGCACAGCCTGGTGTCGTTTGTATGTATAATGCATAATGGCACTTATCAACATGTCTGTCCTGCTGCCTTCAGATGGCTGCAGGGATTTAATGAACTGACGGTTTTCACACAGTATAAAGCAGCTGTGGAAAACAGATACCATAAGAATTGAATATTATAGATCAACGCAGACCACTTTACCAGTATTCCTGCTTCAACCACATGAAAAGTTATTTTATGATGCCATTTTATATGCATCTACTCTGCCTGGAGAGTGTTTATTTACATTTTAAGCATGATTGCCTTATTTATGTGCGTTTGCTCCAAGTATTTAGTTTGCAGTTGTTGACAAAGTCACGAGTCATCAAGTGGCAGCTGAGGGACGTTGCGCTGCCTCATTTGAATGAACCTCCCACCTGTGTGCACCTCTCCTCCCACCTGCGCACTGTGCACTCTGCTCTGGCCACCAAAATACCACAAAGGTGGGCAAAGCGAATTTCAAGGTCAGGATAATACCAAGCGGTCAGAGCGCTGCCTGTGCTGGTCGTTGTGCCGCCATGAAAATAGGGCCCACAGGGTTAGATCCCTCCACATGATTGATGTGTTGCAATAAAACACTCAAGATTCACTTAAAGCACAAATCCACCTTTAAACACACGTCTGTTCAAACACTGCTGTACCAACCTATTAAGCAAAGCTTAGCTCACTTGCTTGTGTTAAAATGTACTTTTGTAAACAAAAGTAAATTATAACATTTCATCACACAGTTACCCCTGAAGTGTATTGATTATCACAAATTGATGATATTCTGTATAATAGTGTTGAAAGGTGGATTTTCCCATTTAAAGTGAATTGGTTAAAAACTGTGTTTTTACTGTATGTCTGTTTTCTGTCTGTTACGCCACATTTGTAGTCAAAGGTACGAGAGCTGGAGGAGAAATGTCGCAGCCAGAGCGAACAGTTTGGCTTGCTGTCCCAAGAGTTGGAGAAGTTCCGACTGCAGGCCTCGAAGGTGGACCTGGCCAGCTCTAGCCTCCTTAACAATCCCGGCCTCTCTGTTCTGACCAATGGGGTGGGCCTGACTACTGAACGAGGTGAGCCACACAACCATGACATGTATTCACACCCAAAAGTACAACCTATACAGAGAGAGAATATTAGTTGTTGAGGGCTTTTCCTCATGATAGAGTCCTTCTTTGTGTGTTTTCTTGTGATATTTAGTGCTTTAAAAGGTATTAAACAACAAGAGGAAAGAAATGGATTGCTTTGGTTAATTTACAATATCCACAAAATGCTTACCTGCATATAACTGCATACTAGCAAAATGGTAGTGGTAAATGAATGAGTTTGGTAAATTTGCAAATACATTGTGGTGTCAGCAACCATGTTTCTTTGCAGTAACAGCTTCACCTGATTGATGGTTCTCAGAACAAAGAGATGAAGTCAAGCAATCTGCCTTAATCTGTCTTGTTTTAAGATAATCTAATAAATCATTGTCTAACCATAATTCGACTTTCATAGTATATAATCTTTGTTAGTGTTCTTGGATTCTTTCAGTTCCAAATGAAATTGACCCCTGGCACAAAGCATGTTTTGGGAAATGTAGACCAACAGTATCAGTCCACTCAAAAGCATCCAAAGCCATTTTTAAACTGTCCCATCAGGGATTCTTCCTTTCTGGTTTTAGTATAGGCATTTTCCATTATTGACCTTGTAGTTTCCTTTTAAACAGTGAGGGCACATGGAGTGATGCCTAAAATTATCTTATTTCCTTTGTGTATCAGTAATACTAATTGAGCACAATCTTTTACATTTCACCTGTGTGTGTGTGTGTGTGTGTGTGTGTCACATTTCAGCTTGTTCTACTAAGGCTGTGAATTAAAGGCACAGGCATTTTAAATTCCTGTTCACCGAACAAAGCAACGTTTTTAGAATATCCATTATAATGTAGACCCAGCCACGACCGCCTTAACGTAGTCCACATCTAGTCCAAATCTGTCCTCCTGTATGTATCCAACAAATGTATTCAAGCTCTTTCTCCTACACTGTTCATGTGTTATAGACTGCACTGGTGGCTCATGGGACATGGTGTCTCTGGGTGAAATAGCCTTCTGGAGTCTCGAGGGAGGTGACACTCTCTCCTGTCCTGAGGGTAATGATCTGCTCGGTACTCTCTCCGTCACTCATAATATGTGTTGGGTACTGTCACAAAAGCATGGCATGTTCTAACCCTCATCTCACCCACACCGTCACAGTCCAACACTGTAACAGAGCTTGTCTGTAATGCTCACCATCACGTGAGGGTCGGCGCCTGTGGGCTGCGGTGAGAATGAACCAATAAAGCCCCTTAACAGTGCTGGTGTGACACACGTTGCTACAAGGTAGTGACCTCTGACCTCAGACAGATGGAGACAGGATTTTTCCTCCACTGTTTAATCAGCCAGGTTCAACCTTGAGCCTCCTGCATGTCAACCAGTGACCTCACCCACCTTGCTGCTCATGGATTCAACTAGGTTAACCAGTGAGAGGGCCAGGGTTGTCTTAAAGTCACAGATTATGTATTATCCTCTTCCTCCCTCTCTCCTGCTAGATGTGGCCACTGCTCTGCGGATGGGGGCCACCCCTCACGCTGCAGGGCTGTCCAGGGTGGAGCGCTCGCCTGTCACCAAGCATCGAGAGCTCCCCACCATCAGTGTCAGCAAGTCAGCCTCTTCCTCCAGCAAGTCAGAGACCACACACCTCACCCCCAAGTCTGACACCCACCTCAGTCCGCACAAATCAAGCCCAACACATGAGGTACCAACCTTGAGGATGTACAGTGCATCACTTGTCAGAATTAATACTTTACTTTATTCAGTATTTATCAGGGGCAACACACATTAATTAACATAAATATGATGTAAATGTGTCTTATTTAGCCAAAAGGCTTTCATTGGCAGTCCCTGGGCAGGCTGATGTTATTGAAAGAAACAAACCAGACATACAGAAAGCAGACAAAACAACATAAAAGCACACGTTCTTAGTTTTTAATTAAAATGTTTTGTTTTGTTTTTTCTTAATGGTGATTCCCTGGGAGCAGATATTAACTTGCAATGCATTCATAATGTTTTAGTACATAGCACTGCTTGTATTTATGAAATATAGTTACTACTGCTTTTAGTTACATTTACTTAGATTGAATGCACGTATCAGTCAGTGATATACGCTGTATGGCAAAGTAATACTAGTAATTCTGGCCAAAACCCAAGACTAATGCCACCTCTCACAATAAGATAAAGTTTGTCATGGCTGAAAATGAAAATGATCTTTTTGAAACCCTAGTCAAATACCTACTAGATTTGAAAGCTGCCAGCCAGTCTAAATGTCTGCTTGCCAAAATGGTTTTCTTTTTACCTGCATTTGATGGGTAGGTTAGTTAACTTTAAACCCTGGTTGGAGCTGGTGGTTTGTGAAAATGCTCCTTCGGTCTCTTAATGTTCACCCAGGTTATGTCATTGTGCAGGACTCCTGCCTGCAGCTCTTCTGCTTTCTTTGTTTCTACATAGACAGGCAGATTGCTCATCAAGATTACCAAGACAGCCATGCACGATCGCATTGATTGTGTGGATTTAATGGATTAAAAAGCCCTCTTTAACCCTCTCACACGCGAGTACAGACTGTAGCTGAACATGCTAGAGCTCCCTCTGCTCATTCATAAGAGAAGTTATTTGGATCTGCTGCCATGATTTAGTATTTTTGTTGTGCCATGTCTCCAAAGAGTCAGTGTCTGGTCTTGCATGACAGACAGGTTGGTGGTCTTTTCATCTAATCACTCGTCCCACAGTTGCCCACAATTCAATGAAGCTCATATTTAGTGAGATAATCCACTCACCACTGGATTATGAAGGTTATACAGTAGTAGTTGTAAGTGATTATCCTTAAAAAAGGTTTTCCCAGGGCGCTATAAATATACAACCTCTCTTACTGTATTGTGTGTAACCGCTATGAATGCAAATCAAACTCCAAATCAGGTATTAAGGTGATTCACTACTAACAACAGTGACTCTTAGATATTAAATCACCATATAAGAATATTGTACACAGTATTTTCACGTGAGCAGTCATATATTGGAGCTAAAACTTAGTTCTGTATTTACAATAAATAGATTTTTTGAGGATTATTTTTCCAGAAAATTTAAATACTGTATCAGATTTTTCTTCCAGCTTGTAGTCAATTAAAAACTGCAGTCATTTACAGTCAACAGTCACGGCCTTTACCTCATGGTCTTTCAACTGTTCATATGTGTAAAATGTACACTCATGTAGCACCACATTTAATAGCAAGTTGCAATGTTAAGAAAAAGTTTAAGTTCCACTGAAAAAAGCACTTTTTTAACAAGTCTTCTACTTCAGGTTTATGTGAATTTACTGTGTTAGAAGAATAAAATAAAATATATAAAATATCTATATATCCATATATTTTAATATCCCTTTTTATTAGTTTATTTTAGTTATTTATGAGTTTTTTCAGACACTAATGCACGTAGTTTTAGAATTGGCCTAATGGTCCAGGCGAATCACCCTCTGTTCATGGTGTTCTCAGGTGGACACTGCCAGTGAAGTAGAGGAGCTGGACATTGACGTAGCCCCGGCACCTTACACAGCCAGCAGAGGAGCAGCAAAGCTTCAGGTTTTCATTGCAAGATACAGGTAAGTATTAAACTAAGGCAAGAGTTGACTCACTATGTCAACAGTTTGTTAACATGTGATCAAAATAACATCCTGGTAAATTCATTTTCAACAGCTACAATCCATATGATGGCCCCAATGACAACCCTGAAGTAGAGCTTCCACTCACGGCTGGAGAATACATCTATGTGTATGGAGACATGGATGATGATGGCTTCTATGAAGGTAAGCCTGGAGTATAAATTGTTGCATCTACAATTTCATATGTCTGTCTTTACATGGTGTACATTCAGTGTTTTACTATGGCTCCTTACAGGTGAGCTGATGGATGGACGGAGAGGGCTGGTCCCCTCTAACTTTGTGGAACGTGTATCAGACGACGATGTCATGAGCACTCACCATCCAGAGACAGGGGACATGTCCCATAACTCCCTGCTAGACAGCAGCCTGCACAGTGCCAGCCACCAGCATCACTTCCACATGGGCGTCAGCGCCTCAGAAAGGACAGAGGCCTCTGCTGCCTCTGGCCCTGCCTCAGCCACTTCAGATTCAGCATCGGCCTTGGCTGTCCCAGCCCCCCTCACCAACGGCCTGGACTTGGATTTGGAGGAGGTGGGAGTGGACATTGTGCCTTACCCACGTAAGCTCACACTCATCAAGCAGCTTGCCAAGAGCATCATCATCGGCTGGGACCCTCCGTTGGTGCCGGCTGGGTGGGGCAATGTGTGGAGCTATAATGTGTATGTGGACCAGGAGCTGCGGCTCAATGTGCCCTTTGGTTCCCAGACCAAAGCGGTGCTGGAGCGGCTGGACATAAACCTCAAGGCCTACCGTGTGTCAGTGCAAAGCCTGACAGAGAAGGGCCTCTCAGACCAGCTGCGATGCAGCATGCTGGTCGGTCGGGACGTTTGTGTGGCGCCCACGCAGCTGCGTGTGGAGAGGGTCACCGCCACCTCTGCCAACCTGACCTGGCTGCCCAGCAACAGTAACTATGTGCACATTGTGTCCTTGAATGAGGAGGAGTGTGAGCTGGTGAAGGCTGGCTGCTGCTCGCTGTGCCTCAATAACCTCTTGCCCAGCCTGCAGTACACAGTCAAAGTGGAGGCACGCCCGCACCGCACGCCATGGGAGTTACCTGTGGAGCGACGTGAACACAGAAGCGCTACAATCACCTTCACCACACTGATGGCAGGTCAGGATTTAGTATTTTATCTAATATCAGATGTTCTCTAATGGTGCCATGCTAACTACAGTTACACATAGTCTATGGGACATTAATCAATAAGACTATTTTTCCCCATTCAATTAAATCATATCAAACATTTCTGTTGGACAAGAGCAAGTTCAGAACATGTAAGGCTCAGTCTGGCTCAAATGTTTGATCCAGATGAAGGGTTTTGGACACCCTTTTGAGAATCTTTTCAAAATAATAACTGCAGCCAGATACTGTAGCTCTACAAGAACAGCTGATTCCATTAGGTAATTCTGATGCACATATGTATTTTCTCCACACAGGTGTGGATCAGTGTGGCAATTTGGAAGTACATTATCGGAACAGGATTTGTGATTCAAATAAAATTAAGTCACAGAATAAAATGGCTGGGCCTAACATAATACTTAGATTAGATACACATGTAAGCGTTCAGTATTGCAAAGTACCCTTCACCTGCATCAGCACTTCCATCAAACATTAGCTACTTTTCAGTATTAAAAAAATCCACAGACATCTCAGTTAGATGATTACATTCTCTGAACTTGTATCATCCACTGAAAATGTTGTTAATTTTTGTGTATAAGCTCTGGAGTTTGTGTGTGTGTAAGAAAGATATCCAAGATCCTATTCAGAAGTTCACTAAAGCTTTATGTGGGTAATATGATGAGTAAAAACATTTCACTGTTGGTTCTGTCCAGCTCTTCACATAATATTACTGAACTGTTGGGCAGCAGTTCGTGACTTAGAACAATACAGTTCGCAGAGCTACATGTTAACCCAATGTGTTGTACCCTGCAGTCCAAATTAAGATGTCTTTTATTCAACAGTGGTGATTCTGTACCTCCCACACAAGGACATCAGTTTATTCATGACAGCTGTTTTTGTCAGCTTCTCTGACTAGGCCTGTCACAATAGTTACATTATTGACTTATTGTACCATACATACGATATGTAATTATCACCTGTCATGATATTGACTTCGATAATTTTTGCTGACCTCAATATTTCCCATTGTGTTTACATGCGTTTTTTTTTTACATAAGAATGTCACCAACATTTTAGCCAACATGATGCCTGAATAAACAGCAGGGTTTTTCCTACCATTACTATATTGCCTGTTAAGGAATGAATGACTCTATAGCCTACCCCTGTGTCAAATGTTTAATATTTATATTTTCTTCAGTCTGAGAGTCTGTTATTTAGTTATTTATTGTTTAGTTTTATTTATGTTTTATTTAGGATGTTTCAATATTTCTTTCACATTCCAATTCCAATGTCTGAATATTCTTAAGAATGTTCAGTTAATTAAAAGGTACTTGCATTATTATGCTTATCATTATATCAGTGGCTTAAAATGCTCTTAAAATGACAATGATATCATTCATTGTAATTATTTCTGGGACAATATATTGTCCAACAAAAGTAGTTATTGTGACAAGCCTATCTCTGACTTGCCTCTCTTATTAAATTTCCAAAGCACCTTGGCACAGTATGCATTGCTTTAAAGGGAAGGAAAATAGATGACATGATTGGGCATGACAGATGAAATCCTCCACCATACCTACTGATCAAGTATTCCTACTGATGACATGATTTAGAGAGAAGTAGGGTTCTCTTATCATGGCAAGTTTGTATTTTCTTGATCTTAAAGTGCACTTGATATTTTCGCGTTTGATATTTTCCTCCCCAGCCCACAAACCATTGCGTAAGAGTAAAAGGAGAGGCTCAAAGAATTGGAATTCCATGTAAATGAGGAGTATTTTGGTGAGAACTGAGTCACTGATGTTGAGTTTTGAACATCATTTGATGTCAATTTGTGGTACCATACTGCCATTCTGCTCCTCCCAGTCAACAATATTTTATTTTTCATGTATAAACCTTAGGCCTGTCAGATGCATATTTGTGATCAGTGTCATATTAGATTTGAGTTGTATTTCTCTAAATGATCATTCAAATTTGCTTAAGTTTCATGCCCACAGTCTGGGAACCCAGGTATATGGTTTCTAAATTTCTTAATGTTCCTTTAGAGTGTTAGATGGCTTTTTTGTGGTAGAATCATGTGCCCATTGTGATAATCATTTCTTATCCCAAGCACTGTATTTAAAATATGAGTGAATCACTTGACCCTATATTAATATAGAAACATTTCTCTATCTTTTGCTTGCCACTGCCTGTGGTATGATGCTCTCAATCCCTGCAGGTCCTCCCGATGCTCCTCTGGATGTACAGCTGGAGCACGGTCCCTCCCCAGGGATCGCCCTCATCAACTGGCTGCCAGTCACTATAGATGCTGCCGGGACCTCCAATGGAGTCCGTGTCACTGGATACACTATATATGCTGACAAGAAAAAGGCAAGAAATTTTTTGTGGGACTTTCAACCAAGCAGTGCATTGCGGTTTAATTTCATTATATATATATCTATCTGTCTATGGCGTTTTGTAAGCTGGTGTACAGTTTTAAAATGTCATGATGTGGGAATTTTAAAAACATACCTGTTGTTCTCCTATTCAAGGTGCTGGAGGTGTCTTCCCCAACAGCCGGCAGTGCCCTGCTGGGCCCTTCTCAGATCCAGTCCCTGCTGGCAGCTCAGGAACTCACTGTCCGCACCATGTCCGCCCACGGGGAGTCCTGTGACTCTTTGCCAGTCAATGTGCCCTCCAAGCTGGCTGCCATCATGGCAGGTCCAGCTGTCACTGCCCCAGTTGTGCCACCCCTATCCTGCACCCCTGCAGGTTCCAGTAACCTGCCCTCACCGCCGTCCTACGGGAACCCTGCTGCCAAAGTCTCCATGCTGCCCAGCATTTTGCCATCAGACACACACATCGCTGGTCTCACAGTGGAGGCTGCTGCCAACCCTCCTCATGCTCTCTACTCAGAAGGTCTTCTTTCATCTGCCTCATATGTGAAGGCCTGGGCCAACCCCTCTTCTGCTGCTGCCTTGGCTGTGTGTGAGGCCACATTACCAGGAGCCTCCGCCATCACTCCAGTGGTAATCCTCACTCTGTCGTCCTCCTACTGTATATATTAGAGGCTACAACTTGTTGGATCAGAGGTTTTCAAACTGAGGCGTGCCAGGAGGGGCACGGGAGAGTTTGTGCAATAAGTTTAGTTATTGTAGTTTGGGCCACTGATTTGGCCCGCTTATCAACACGGTCAGCAGTTGGAGCTGCCACAGTGGCAGTTCATGGAGGCAATAAAGGTACTTTAAAACCCTTAGCACCCAATTCCCGCAATTACGTCAAAGTTCGTACTCCTGGGGCACCCAGTAGCCCAGTAGTCCTTTCGAATCCGACCCACGGTCATTTCTGCATGTCATCCCCTCTCTCTCTCTCTCTCTCTCTCTCCCCCACATTTCCTGTCTCAGCTGTCACTATCACAAAAAGGCAAAATAAAGATTATACTCCTTCTCTGAGTCAAAACTCAGTCAAATCTGAACCCAACTTATAAGATTCAGTGTGAATCACTTTCTGTGGATACCGTTATCTTGTTTCAAAGTAATCCAGTGATAGTTGTCTGTACATCCATGGGTACACTACAAACAGGAACTGCTAATAGCTAATTCAGCATACTTTTAATGGTGCCAATTTGCCAAAATGTAAACAAATATATGCTAAAAAACAGGGCTCCAGTTGTTGTCCACAGCTAACTCACTGACTCCAAGGCAACATGGGGGTGAATGATGGGTTAATTAAATCGTATTGTATTGACTGTCTTCTCCTCTTCAGGTTAATGTGACCTCCCCGACCACCTCAGCACCTCAACCATCTCCAGTAGCAGTACCAGCACCTGCACAAACACCAGTAACGGCAGCAGCAACAGTGTTGGAGCAGCGCAGAGACACCGACAGCCCTGGAACAATACGTCCTTTCCCATCTATCACAGAGTTCATCGAGGACCCCAGTGCCAAGCTCGGGACCCCTGAGCGCATCCCTAGTCCACCCAAAGCCCCGATCACAGACTTCCTTAACCCGCAAGACACTAACCTCCTCCAACCCCCCTGCACTTCACCGCTGGAGTCAGAGGTAGAGGAGGAGCAAGAGAATACCCGCTTGGTGTCCATTGAGGAGTTCTTGAGACAGGACCAAGAGCCAGCGTACTGTAGCAGACAGCAGGTCAGCCCTGATTTGTTGACACTATTTGAAAATAGTGCGCTCTTCACTACAAAACTTAATGTACCATGTAGGTGTAGCTGAGTCCAATCACTGCTGAGAACTGATCTGAAAGGGGGAATTTTGGTTGAGCCCTCCAGAGGTGTTGTCTAATTCATCAATAAACATCAATGTGATGAATTTAATGAGCCTCATACTGTACAAGTGCAAGTTACATGTACTTTACATATTAAGTTGCTGATGTCTTCTGCAGCCCTGAACACTTTATGCTAGACTTGATCAACCTTAGTTATGTTCAGCTATTTGATCAGCTATTGATCTAAGGGAATGTCATAATAAGTTTTCTCAAAAAGGTAAGTATTAAAAAGTCTTAAATGTAATTTACAAAGTTGTACAATGTTTTTGTATGTGGTTGCGTGCTATTGGGAGAAGTTATAAACCTATAAGCTAAAAGTGGGATTGTTGCAACAGTGGATTGTGCGCAAAGGAGACTGTTCAATCTTCTTTTATCAGTCAGCAGCTTTGTTTCAGGTGTGCATTTATATCTGCAACATGTTATTATTTAACTTTCAGATTTATTTCTTCACTCAATATTCAATGGAATGACTAATAAGGATTTAAAATATAAATAATAAGATAAAGTCACACTGTGTTTGTTTCAGAATGTTGACGTATTGTTTTGCAGAGCTACAGCAGAGGGCTTGTGGAGCCTCCCAGTGACTACCACGCAGACAACAGCCGTTCAGATCTGTCTGACATCCTGGAGGAGGAGGAGGAGGACCTTTACTCTGACCACCTCGGAGAAGCACACGCCAGGGGCTACACAGTTGGAGCTAACAGGGTAAAGGAATGAGTGCACTACATATGTTGTGGCACTACATATGTGTGAGTTCTGCTTTTTGAATAAAATATGCCTCTTTCAGTTAGTATTGCATAGTTAAGTTCTCATTTATTGGCCATTTCTTCAGTCATATTTTTGATCATGCTTGATTGAGATTCTTTTTGTTTTTTCTTCTTCTTTCTTTTCTCTTTCCTTTGCATGGCCGGGTTGTCATCTGTTTTGTCTGCACTTCCCTTATTTTCACTGAACAATATGATATCCCATCATCGCCAACCCATTCTTGCTTGCCTTGACCTGTGGCCCTTGTAGTCATGCAAGTTGGAGCCTCCAGACAGTGATGAGGAGGTTCTTGAGAGGATCCTTAAGTTGCCTCCTCAGGCCTCCCAAAGCAAGCAGCTGTTCAGCATTCCTGAGGTGACAGAAGAGGAAGATAGCAGTCAGGAAGAGCCTTTAACCCACCACAGTCAGCCTCGGCCCAGGCCCAGCCACCTTCACCCCAGAGACTCAGAACGCCTCCACCATGCCCCCCAGCATCACCCGCATCAACCCACCCCACACCCACACATTCCCCCTCACCATCACCACTTCAACTGGGATCCCAGATCCCTAACCAAAGAGCCTTTACTTAGGCACGGACCCTTGCAGGTCAAGCCTAAGACGCAGCACAG